>NC_132783.1:94117349-95430920 GCF_048418805.1 Vulpes vulpes | reverse complement strand
TGGCCCGGGGCGCGATCCTGGAGACCCGGGATCGAATCCCATGTCGGGCTCCCGGTGCATGGAGCCTGCTTCTCCCTCTGCCTGTGTCTCTGCCTCTCTCTCTCTCTCTGTGTGTGTGTGTGTGGCTGTCATAAATAAATAAACATTAAAAAAAAAAAAAAAAAAGAGCTGGTGATTGGGTGGGAGGGAAGAGGCTTTATTAAGTAGTAGCTGAGAAAAAGCCAGGACCCCTGCTGCCTTCAGCAAACAAGGGAATGTGTTGGTTCATGGAGCAAACCATCTTCAGGAATGGCTGGATCCAGGACTTCCTGTGAGAACATTTAGTAGGTTCCTGAGACCACGTGTCCTATTTAAGATGGCAGGGGGGATTGGGGGGTGGGGAGCATTCCCTGCAAGTCCTGAGATTCTTTCTGATTGGTCTGGTTTAGGTCACATGCCCATCCCTCAAACCAATCACTGTGGAGGGGATATGCTGGTTGTTTTGGCCCACTCCAAGGGGCCAGCAGAAATAGGGAGGGTATCAATTTTAGTCAAGCCTGCGGGAGGGCAGGGAGCCCAGAGCAGGGCTGAGCTGGCTAGGAAGAAAGCAGAACTAGCTGCATTCACATGTTTTATCTGAGTTGCCCTTCTCAACAGCCTTTGCAGAGATTCTTCTTCCCATTTGACAGATGAGAACGCTGAGGTAGAGGAATTTAGTGAAGTCTACATCCTTAGACAGGGATTCCAGCCTTATTCTATTCTGTCATTCCAAGTGCTTTCCAGCCCCTCCTGGTAACCCATCCCCCTACCCTTGCCTCTGATATTGCAGAGTATTTAGACTCCTAGATTTGGGATCCAGAAAGGATCTTAGAGCTCACTTCTACCTAATTTCCTTCAGTGGCATGCTCAAGGTTGCACAGCCAGTGAATGCATAACAGAAACTAGAATCCATATCTAATTGTCCCATCTACCCCCCAGCAGTGAAAGATATGATGGGGAGAGTAGACCCTGGTCTTAACTGCATGGGCCTGATTTTCATTTGCTTGCTGGCCTCAGTTTCTCCCCTCCTTCCCCATAGATTCATTCACTCAATTCCTGAGGTCCCTGTGGCTCCCAAGGGGCTGTGCTCTCCCGGGTCTCAAAGCTACAGCTATCCACATGTGTCTTACTCCTTCTCTAGAACATTTTCTTTCTTGCAAATTGCTTTGTTCTGATTCTTCCAAGGTAATTTTCTTCTGTTACTTTATTTCTACAGTTAACACCTCCAATTAATTTCATAGCTCTTGAAAGTTCTCACATAAGTTGCCCTAAAATCCCCTCCAGTTTAACCACTGTGGGTGAGAACCACGTCTCTGGGTCTCTGGTAGCACAGTGATCTTGTCACACCTACCGCATCCAAAGCACTAGGATACATTCGTTGCATTTGATGTTCATAATAGCCTTTCAAGCGCAGCCTCATTTTACAGAGAGGGGAAATGGAGGCTTTAGAGCCCTGGTGTGGGCAGAGCTAGGATTCGAACCCTCACCCCCTCTTCTGTCCTGAGCTCCTGGTACAGGGAGAGCTGGTTAGTGGTCAGTGCCAGGTCTTGGGGGCATGTCTGACCTTCTGGAGTGACCCTGGAGGGAACTTGGTGGCCATGCCAGCTCCACCCCTGGTGATTCTCTGCCTGTCCCTGGATTCCACTCTGAGTAACTGTCCTGGCAGGTGGGAGGATATGAACTCCAGGAGGATTTCCAGGGGAACAAGGTCTCAGCATCCATACATGGACCAGGAAAAGTGGCAGCTACAGCTTCTCCATGGGAGGGGGGTGGAAAATGCAACACCAACTACATTTGCAGAGAAATAAAAATGATTTCAAATTCTATTTTTCTGTCTCTCTCAGCACATCCCCTGGTGCTATTTTATCTAGTAAATAGGAGGCCTACTTGTTATTCTCAATTATGATATTAATTCTCCAGGTGACCCTGGGCTACTTACCTCACTACTCTGAGTTAGTTTCTCCATCTATCACCACCCGCTCAAGGACAAAAAGATGTTCTCATGAGGAGAGAGCGCCCTGTATCTGGAACAGACCTGGGCCCTCATTACCCAGCAGGCACTGCAGGTGGGGGCACCGGGTGGCTGGCAAGGGGTGGACAACAGCGTGGCTCGAGGTGCCTGCTCTTATTATCTTTCTCCTCTTTCCTAACCAGACCCCTCCCTTCCTCCAAACCTTTTTTTTTTTTTTTTTTTTTTTTTTGGTACTTGTTAGCTTTACAGACTCTTCTGCCAACTTCCCTGTTCCGTTAGATTCTAGAATTTTCTCCTCCTCCCCCACCTCCCAGAGTTGGGGGAGGGGTAGCAGCAAATTCCCAGCTGGGTACCAACTTCCACCATCGTGTGGCTGGTGAGATATTATTTTCATATATTTCCAGCCATCTCCCCTCCTTAGGGGGCAAGGTTGCCACGGGTAATTGGCCTCAAATTTGTTTACCTCAGTGCTCAAGGCTCCCTCTCCCTCTCGTCCCTCCATCTCCTCCATCCCACCGTGGCTCCCTAAGCCATCTGGAATCGGGTCTCAATTCCCCCTTCCCCCACATGTGAGCTGGAGAAGGCCAGTTTGAGCACTGTGTGGGAGGCCCCAGCTTCCCTCCAACATGGGCTCATTGGTGACAAAGGAAAAACACAAATAATGAACTGCAGAGACCCTGCGATGGGGTTTGGCAAATACAGATGAGACGAGTCCCTGATGAAACATTCTAATGATTTTTGCTTTTGTTCAGAACCGAAGACTAATTCTGAAATACTGCTCATCAGAAAAGAAAGGGGTTGGGGGGGGGCGGTGCGGCTTCTACAGGAGCACAAGAGTTCTATGGCCTGGAATGTTCCCTGCACTCCTGAGGGCAAACCTCTGCTTTCCCCTCCCAAATTACTTTGAGGATCTTCTGGGAGACAGGCAGGAAGTGTTATGCTTTGTCTTTGGTCTTGACAGAGAAGGAAACCGAGGCTTAGAAAGAGGATTGTTTCTAAGGTTTACATCTGTGATGGTTTGAGGCGCCCACCTGGGTTATTCTGCTGAACCAAGTGGGTGGCCTCTGAAGGCCATAACTTAGGGAAGATTTCCATAACTTAGGGAAGATTTCAGGTGAGATCTGTAACAAATCCTCTCTTGAAACCCTGGGTGACTATCAAAATGATTAACAACCCCGAGACCCAGGCGCTGACCCATCAGAGCTGTGGGCAGCCAAGAGATGGGGCAGGCCCAGGGGACCCTGGGGGTTCGAGGTGGAGGGTGGGGGGCAGAGTGACCAGGACAGAGGAGCCAGGGGCAGCAACTACTTTCTATCTGGGATGGAAGACTTTCAAAATTCTAGCAACTGGTTCATGCCACCATGTGTCCCTGGGTGATCCTCAGCACTGCTCCATCTGCTACCTGGACATGGACTCAGCACACATCTTCCACAGAAGCCAAATCTGCCCTGCTGTGCAGCCTCCTGTCCTCATTTACACAGACTTGGGAAGGACGAGGAAGAAGGAGGGAGGCTGAGCTCTAGGGTCATTCATCTGGCTACCTGGCTACCCTCTCTGGCCTCAGTTTTCTGATCTGTCAGTTCAGAGCAACTCTAGCGTTTGCTGCTCTGGATCCTTGGGTAGAGAAGACGGCCGTTGTCCGGCACTTGCCCAGATGCCTTTCCTTCCTCCTGTCTGCCCAGCTGGCACACCTTGCAGGAAGCTACACAGAGGATTTTCAGGTTCCAGTCAAAAGCAGCAAAGCCACTGCAGTGCCCATCAGGCCTCATGACCTCACTCTGGAGAGGAACCGGGTTGGAGATGGAAGAGGTGGAAAGTGATATTGGCTTTAGAGAGAACATCACAAGGTAGCTCCTCTGCTTTCTGGCCAGGGTACCATGCTATCAAAACATGAGAGTCCCTATAGCTCCTGTGTAAGAGTCACCTGGGGTGCTTATTAAACATGCAGATTCTGGGGCCCCATCTCCGTCCTGCCGAGAATCTCTGAAGCAGGACCTTGACACTTACCTTTCAATTGGATGACTCCAGAGAACCGTTTGTGACCTTTCAACCTGGACTAGATCTCATGCTTCTGGGGACAGAATCCCCCTCCCACTTTTTCCTCTCCTACCCCAGATTTCCTGAGTTTGAGCCCCATCTCTATCAAGACGAGCTGGAAGAGTTTGGCTGGGTCCTTCACATCCCTGCCTCAGCTGCCTCATCTGTGAGATGGGAAAGAAGCAGAACCCACCAACTCTGTTCAGCCTCTTCCAAGCCCTGCTCCCTTGTCGGTAGAGAGGATCTTGCCTCAGAAAGTTGTCACAGATGGGAGCCAGCCCCTAGACCTGTCCCCATCCTCATCAGGAACCAGGGGTGATATTTATCAGGAATGGAGAAGGCTCTGCAGCTAGAACCACAAGGCTTCCAATCCTTGCTTCACCACCTCTCATCATCCGTGTGACCTTGGGCAAGTCCATTCTCAGAGCTGGAGCACAGCTCTCCTGCAGGGCAGGGCCCCTGCTTTCAGATGATCAACTCACAAACAGATCAGTAAAACAAAGTGACTGAAGACAGTACTCATTGTTGCTAAGGCAAGATAAAGGGGACCCTGATGGTGAGGACTGCTGGGGACAGGCGTGAGGGTGGGGGGAGGGTGGGGGATGGGAGGGTGGGGATGCCACACACACACACACACACACACACACACACACACCGGAGCTAGCTGGCTTTGGAGTTAAGACCTGAATAGCAAGTTCTCGCCTGGTGTGAATTGTGGCAGAGTGTCCCAGGCAGAGAGGACATCAAGCACAGGCCATGGGGCAAGAATGGGTGTAGAGTACAGAGGGAACAGAAGGGCAGCTGGAGTGGCTAGCAGAGCATCATGAGGGAGGATCTGTGGGGGGAGAGAGGTCAGAGGTCAGCAGCCAGCAGATCTTTAGGGCCCTGGCATTAAGGCGACATGGTGACGTGGGGCCGCAGGTCCTAAAGATTGTTCCTAAGTCTGGGCACTGGGATCGAAGTGCACTCGAAGACATCAGGATGTATCTTATTCACATCACTGCCTTCTCTCTGCCTCTCTGCCATGGGGTGACAGCAAAGCATATTTCTTCTCTCCTTTGTTTCCAAAAACCTAAAATCCAGCCAGAGTGTCTCACAGCTCTTTTCAGAAGTCTTTGAATGTAGTGCTACAGGGAAAGAAAGAGCTGGTCACTTTCAGGTTTGGGTCCTGATGGGGCTTGGTATCTGTGTTTGCCCCTCCTCCTTGAATGGCTGGGTTGGCCACTTGAATGAGGGGTGCACTAACCCTCTGGAGGCCTGGCTCTGGGGACAGGAGTGGGCTGCAGGGAGAAGGAACAGGAAGGAAGGAAGCAGAGACAATGTGGGGAGGGAGGGCGACTGTTGCCATGGAAGGAGCTGCAAGGTATTCTGGGATCAAAATTTTCACTGCAGAGAACTGGGTGGGGGCGCGGGTGGTGGGGAAGGTGATGGGGAAGCCAGCGTCTCTTTTGTCCTTGGCGCTTTCCTGATCCCTGCAGACAGCGAATGTTCCCCCCACACCCCTGGAGCTGGCCCCTCCGCAGTGGTCCCCTGGCAGTCCCCTCCCTGTCCTGCCGGTCTGCCTCGTTCACAGAAGGCAGTGAGTGGCCCCTTTCCAGGAGGCCTGTTTACCAGCACGACAACAGCAAATTAGTGCTCTTAAAAGGCATTCAGCGTTTATCCCAGCAAACAAGCTCACCACGAAGGGGGCCTGCAATGCTTTTTCCCTGGAATCTGCTGAACTGGGGTTTGTTGTGCATCTCAATCGACTTCCTTCCACCCACCACATTCAGTGCATTTAATCTACTCTTGCAAATGGCTAATTTTGAAAATCCGCTTATCAGAATTAGGTCCTCAACATCCATATTTATTTACTTTTCATTTTCATAATCTTTTTTTTTCCATGTGGATGACTGAATTCTATTTTTGATTGTCTGGCTCTATCTCACAGGTCCCAGGGGGCAAGGGCCAGGTTAGTCGCAAATTCGAAACAGGGACATGGCAGGGATGGAAGAGGTGGGTTTAGAAATTCACTTCAAGGATCAGGAGGCTGCGCTCTCCTGGGTGGGGAACCATCTCTGGAAAGTGATGAAAAGCTGAGGCTTGAGCAGAACCAGGTTAAGAAGATGAGAACGTCTTGACAGGCGATGGGCTCTTGGGGCTCATCTCTTGTACCAGGGAGAGCCAACGGCCATGGCAGCAAAAAGGGTCAGGAGCAACTGCTACTCCCCGGTTTCCTGCTAGGTGCCAGTCTCTGTACTGAGTGTCTGGTACACATCACCCTCGGTGCTCATGTCAACTCTGACGGGGGAGCGGGAGCCAGTTGCTTACAGATAAGATTAATGTGTCAGATCCAAACCCATGTTCGTGTCCAGACTGCACACCCTTCTCCCTTGCATGATATTGTCAAATGTGCGAGGTATGGTTTATCCATTTGAGTGCATAAGAAGCACAGGTGTGTTGGTGTTTCTCACAGATTCAAGAGAGAGATGGGTTTTCAGAATCTGGAAAATGGCTCACCAGGTTGCAATTAGGAGCATCGCATCGTCTTCCTAACCAGGTTAGAGACTGAAAGTTTGATGAGAGTCCTTTTTTTTTTTTAATAAAGATTTTATTTATTTATTTGAGAGAGAGTGAGTAGAGTGTGAGGGCAGGGTGGAGGGGCAGAGGCAGAGGGAGAAGCAGACTCTCCATTGAACAGGGAGCCTGACCAGGGCTCTAAGATTCCAGGACCCTGGGATCAGGACCCGAGCCAAAGGCAGATGCATACCCGACTCAGCCACCCAGGTGCCCCTTGATGAGAGTCCTTAAAGAGCTGTGAAGAGGGGTGAGGCTATCTGACCCTTGAAGGAATTACTCATTTTGTGTTATTTTTATCATTCTTGGAGCCCCCTCCCTTTGTTCAAGAGCTTATTTGGGACATCTATAGCAAAAACCTGAATTTTATTTCATTTCCTTTGGACATCGACTGGGCACCTCCTATGTGCCAAGTGAAGTTATGCAGAACAGTGAGATGGAAGGATGAATCAAATATATTTCTAGCTACAGGAAGCTCACAATTAGTGGATTTTAAAAGAAAGTCTCAGAACAACAAAGTATTAACACATACATACGAGATAATTTTATTCTCTCAAAGAACAGCTAAGTTATTTTGTAGCCACCTGCTCTGGCAAAGTAAGTGGAGGTTTTCAGATCTAATGGAAATTTCTCAAGCGTAAAGCATTATGCTTTTGTGGCTGAGATTATGACTGAATTGTCAGCAGACCTGAGCTCAAGCGGCAATTCTGCCACAGTCACTGTGTGACCTTGGGCAAGTCAGAGTCTCAGTATCCTCACTTGTAAAATGGGGATTATAACGATACCTACCCATAAGGCTGTGCAGATATAAATTAATGCTACATGTGGTGTTTTTAGTGCAGGATCTGACAAGGGCATACTCCTAACACCTTGAGAGTAAACACTGTTATGTATAATAAGTGACTCAATGAAATAAAATTTGAAGGCAGAGAAATAAACATTGATCAACTGTTTTTCTGACATTGAAAGCATGTCTGTAAAGCACATGGGAAGCGGATTAACCTGTCAGTGGGTCTCCAGGCCCTGGTGCCAGGTGCAGGGTGAATGGCAAGGTGCATCTCTGATTTCCCCTTGGTAAGGATGTCTTTCTCATTACTCTGTCCCCTCTTCCCTTTCTCAACTTCCTGCTTCTCTTTGAATTGATGTCTGTAGGATACACCAGAGTAAGTTCCTTCAGACCTGTAGGAAGCCTATATTTGATGCCCCACCTCGCCCACCTGAGGGGAAGAACTTTTTGCAGAAGACAAAATTTCCTCCCGTCCCATGTTAGGGGTGTGTGGGCACACGTCTGCAGGAAGGGAAACAGTGGGCGTGTGTGTGTTGAGGCAGGGAGAAAGCAGGTGGTGTGTGTGCAGGGAGACACCTGTGGGTGTAAGAGTGGGGATTTGTAAATGAATGAACCTGTGTGTGCACAGGGATGGGGGAGTAGAGGGGGCAGCGACCTAGAGAGAGTGTGATGGTCAATAAAACCAGTTTTTCCAACGTCCACTATGGGTCAAGAGCCCTCCTGCCTAAGCGTTCCCGAGCACTGTGGGTGGAAGTGAGCTCATGTGGACAGGCTAATGCTCTCTATGGTGGGCTCTAGAGTGAGAACTCACAGGACTGAGGGCCTTGTAGGGGAAGGGTGGGAGGTTGGGCCACCAGGCTGTGTCAGTGTGCTCTGGGAGGATAGGAGCCCACGTAATGGGGAGACAGGGAGAAGAAGCTGATAATGGGGATGTGAACTTGCTTCGGAGGTGGCAGAGGTAGAAGGTGGGAGCAGAGAACCACCTGGACATCAGGGGAGAAGGCTCAGCTCAGGGCGATTCTGTGAGTAGCATCTGGGCCTGCTGTCACCATAGTTCCGAACTGTTGGTGGGGGAGTGGACAGTGGATGGAGGCTACAGAGGGAGGGTGAGCACCAAGCCAGGCACAAGATGATGGCTCTGCTCCAGTGCTGAGGAAGCAGTGGGGCTCAGGAAGGGGAGGGGTGGAGGGAGGGTAAGGATCTGCAGTGACAGAGCTGCACAAATACCAGGTATTTATAGTATTATCTGTTGATTTTGAATGCTGAGTCAAGCTGCATTTAATATGAGATTACATACTGGAAGCAAGAATCAGGTCTCTCTTTTTTTTTTTTTTTAAGAATCAGGTCTCTTATTAAAAGAAAACAGAAAAGCTCTAGAAGGAGGGTCTCCAGGTAGGAATGAACAGAGGGGATGAGAGGCTCTGGCTGGGACCCTCACCTCCCAAACTTCACGTCCCCCTTAGGAAGAATTCTCAGTTCTGTCCCTACTACTATAGAATCTCCAAAGATGTGGATTCTTGCTGTAAAACTCTGGCTTGGGTGTCTGGATGGCTCATTCAGTTAAGTGACCGCCTTCGGCTCAGATCATTATCAGAAGGTCCTAGTTTGAGCCCCGCATCCAGCTCTCTGCTCAGTAGAGGGTCTGCTTCTCCCTCTCCCTCTGCTCTTCGCCTGACTCATTCTCTCTTTCTCAAATAAATAAATTAAATATTAAAAAAAAAAAAACCTCTGGCTCAAGCAGAATAAAAACCTTCCTTAGGTTCCGTCAGTACAATTGAGTAGGGCTGAAATTTTTTTAAAAAATTGCGTACACACACACACACACACCTTCCCACACCCCACCCCACCCACCCCCGTCCCTCACTTGAACTTTTGGGAGCACTAAGGGTATCTTTCCCTGATTTATTCCACTCCACTGTATTTATTGGCCAGGTCATTTTTGCTTGCTAGTGACAGAAAACCCAACCCAAACTGGCTTAGGCAGAAAAGGATATGTATTGGAAAGTCAGAGGGTGGTCTTCAGCCCCAGATGGATCCAGGATTCACATGGGATCCTTAGGACTCAGTTTCTCTCTTTCTCTTGGGGGCCTGTCTTCTGCTGCATTGGCTTCAATCTCAAGCTCAGCCTGAGCTCAGCTCAATCTCTGTGGGGGCTCTCAGGAGCCTAAAACTTCCCTCTGTGGTGGCAAGATGCACCTGCTGCCCCTCGAGTTCTCTTCCTGTTGGGCTCCAACAGGAAGCCCATTTTGGAAGGAAGATGAGGCTGATCCTGAAGGCACTGGCTTGAATTGGACGTTTGCAGGCCAACCACTGCACCTCAACCACAGATGAGATGATCAGCTGGGGTCTTGATCACTGCCAAACCGCCAGAGCCCACAGAAGATTATGAGAGTGGGCTGAATAGATGCTGCTCAGCCAAACGTCACATGTCCACTACAGCTACAGAGCCCCCCACCCTGCCACCATGCCAGACGTGGGTGGGGCCACTGTCCCACAGTTCAGGGCGCACAGCCTCTCTCCTCACACTCTTCTCTCCTCTCCAATGCAGCCGATGAGGCCGTGGGGGCCTTTGATTGGGGATCCAGCTTGTGTGCTACAGCTCACATGCACTTCAGGGAAAACCAGAACAGAGCAAAGAAAATGCAAAAGGAAAGCAGTCCCGATGACTGTGGTGGCTGTTTGTAATTTTCTGGCTGCTTGGGATCCACCCTCTTCACAGATATTACCCCAAATTCCTCTTCTGTATTTGAGTGACTCAGGCACTCATCTCCCAGAGCAGAAGCAAAGGTGCTAGACTCCCCATCCCCAATCCTCAATGCACCCCAGTGCCAGCCTGGGGCCTGAGGTTTCCCATCAGATGTCTGCTCCTGGAACCCTGGCTCTTGATCAAGTGTTTCGGGGACCTTGGGGGCAGCAGGAGGGCCTGTCCTGTCTCTCCCTGTTCCTCTGGGACTTTAGTGGGCATAGCACCACCCTGACAAGACTTCAAGTCATCTGCTTGGCTTCCTGCTTCTTCAACTTACTTCCTGTTCCTCCCCAGCCTGGTCCCCCAGGCTCCTGATTTGAGGAGGGCCCCAGAAGCCATCCAAAAATTCCCTTTTCTTTGAACTGGCCAGAGCACCGTCCTGACACACTCCCAAAGTTCAAATTTCTGTCAAACCAGGGTTCTAGCTTGTGCACTGCAGACCTGGTCTAAGAGGAAACTGCCTCTTGCCCCAGGGGAGAGAGATCTTCACAAGCCCCTGGCCTGATTGCTTGCTCCCAGCTACCAGCCAGACCCTTGTGGAAGCTGCCCTCACGATCAAGGTCAGAAGAGCCCTTCCAAGAGGCTTCCCCTCCCTGGAACTTTCTAGCAGTCCTTGTTTCTGGTCTGAGCAATAGGCTTGTCCCTGACTCATTGGTGGGACTCTGGCAAGTTGCTCGGTGAATGAGCTCATGCACATTGAAGTTTTGATCAGTGTGTTTATCTCCCACTCACCCACCTCTGCAGTAACTGAATTTCTTCTCCTTGCCCTTAGGGTGTCTTTCCTCTCCCAGCCTCCACAGCCAAGCATGAGTCACTTGCTGCAGAACCAGACATCCAGGCTGCAAAGGCTCAAAAGCCCCTTGCCCAGGCACAAGGCAAGAAGATGCTGATGGGTTTCATGTTGGCTGGGGCTGAGGGAGAAGGGAGAAGGGAGGTGGGACAGGGACCCTGTACCGGATTAGTTTCACGTGCCTCCCTGTCACTTCCTGCCATTTTTGCTCCTCCAGAAGGACTGCCCCATTGCTACATGGAAGCTGCATTGCCCTGAGAAGTTTTGTAGGTGCCTGTGGCCACAAATTGTCAACTGGTTCCCCATCAGTGCTCTGGATAGTAGTGACCCGGGTCTGAGCCCCAGGAATGAGAGTCCACTTTCCCACTCTGGTCATCCTCCAGAATGGAGTGGGGAGTGCGGAGTACATTGAGAGGGAACAGTGGTATTCCTGCCGTAGGTCACATGTGCATGACTTTGCAACTACTAGTGAAATCAGGATGCCTGTAGGACACAGCACCCTGGTCATGGGCTAAGAGTCTGCCCTGTTCCTCTAGGAAAACAGATGAGCTCCCTCTGGGGCAACACTCAATTCTGAAGTTTGGCGTCTATACCAGAGTTACACTTCCAGAAAAAGAGGGATGGTGCAGTTACCCATGGAACTCAGCTAATTCATATTCAGGTTGTTTAGAAGTTCCTGGTCCTGGTCCTGTTGGTGAGGTTGTGCCTGTCAATCACCTGGTGGGGCATAAGCGCCACTCCATGAGCTGGAGGCTAGGGTGCTCACCAAGGGAGGAAAAGCTTCTAAAAAGGATGGCACAGAACCTGTGGTCCAGCAAACCTTTCCTGGAAACTCCCTGGCCAGGGGCCTTCAAATCTGCCCCCCAGATATCTCCAGGTCTGTGCCAGAAGTTTCCCAGGATGATTTCAACTTGTCCATCAGACCCCAAGCTCCCTGTGGATGGTGTGGCTCAACACCAGAATCCCAATTTCTAGCAGAGAGCTGGTACTCTGTAGGTCTCCATTGCTATTTGCTGAAGAAATGAATTATCTATTCCCAAATAGACAAGAAGTGGTCAGTTAGTTACCATCTGGCCTGGACATGATACAACTGCTCAAATATTGGAGCTGCACTGGTCACATCGAAAATCAGAATTAAATCTATTCAGATGCCACAGTTAAAAAGACCCAGTGATATATTGGTCTGATGGTTTCTTTTATGAAAACAGCACTAAAGTGTTACCTATTTTTCACTCAGAGCTCACTTGAGGTGCGTTCCATTTTGAACTTTATAATTTATTTTAGGGCTCCTGCTGTATTTCTGCTCTCTGAGTCTTGCCATTGCTCTAGGCTAAAAGCAATAACCGACCTTAGAAGAAGAAGGAGAAAGGCTCCACATTGCAAGAGCACAGCCTCTGAAAGAAGAACATTTTCTGGAGACCTCAGGTGGTAGCTGCAGCAAGCTGCCTTCTGTCTAGAAGGCCGGCTGAGACCACCTTTCATCAAAGGCTGCAAATATTTCAGCACAAAAACAACCCACAGCCACAGAGTAAGAAAGGTTCTGCTTCTGTGTGCCGGAATCAGTTGGCAATATACTGATAATAATGAGTAACGTTTGAATAATTCTTGGGCAAAGTTTCCAGGCTAGTAGGTGGAGGCTCTGGGTGTTCTGGCTGCACATGGCATGCTTGGCCACCAGACCAGGGATCCTCACCCAGGGCTGCTCACCAAGAGTCTAGAGGGCACACAAAAAATGCTTTCAATGATAATTGTTATTTGTTTGTGTTAATCTATATCAGAAAAAAATATCCTCAAAAAAAAAAAATATCCTCAAGCAGCAAACCTGTGATTTCACACATTATTTTCAAGAGGAGGGAAAAGGTATTTAGATTTAAAACAAGTGAGTCAATTTAAGGAAACATGTAAGTAAATAATAGTGCATGTGGTACACAGATGTCACAAAACTCATCCAAATGACTGAGGTGTGGGAATAGTGGCTTTGTGCTACATTGCTACGGCCCTGGGAAGCACACAGGGACACTGGGGTCCTTGCATCCACCTCCCGTTAACAGTAACCAACATTTCTGAAGCCAGAGAGCAGTGGGTATGATACAAATTCACAATGGAATGTGAGGTAAGATGTGAAAAGGATTTTCTTTGTTGTTGGTTTTTTGTTTTTTGTGGGGGGTTTTTTTGGTCTCAATAACCTCCTCTCCAGATTTTTTGTCTCATCTTTACAGGAGATGATCAAGCCATGAATGATAGATCAAAAAGAAACAGATCATATGGTGAAGTCCAGCCCTCTCACCCATTTCAAAGAGGAATAAACCAAGTCCCAGAGGTGAAAGTGACTTGATTATATAGTAAGTTAGAACTGGCTTCAAAAGTTTTTTCTTGGGCAGCCTGGGTGGCTCAGTGGTTTAGCGCCGCCTTCAGTCCAGGGCCTGATCCTGGAGACCTGGGATTGAGTTGCCCGTCGGGCTCCCTGCATGGAGCCTGCTTCTCCCTCTGCCTGTGTCTCTGCCTCTCTCTCTCTCTCTCTCTATCTCTATCTCTGTGTCTCTCATGAATAAGCAAGTAAAATCTTTAAAAAAAAGTTTTTTCTAAATCAAAGCTTAAATTTCCAGACATGGAAACAAATGCCCACAAATCAATAAAAAGAAAGACCCAGTAGAAAAATGGGAAAGGATTTCAAAGAAAATACAAACAACATTTAAATATCAGAAAAGATGCTCAACCTCATGCATAATAAGAGAGATGAAAATTAAAATTATATTGACACATCTGCTTCAAGCTATGATAGACTAGCTTGTATTAGACCAATCATTCTACTGAGAATAGTTAGGAAAACTAGATGAAATTGTACAAAAATCACTGTTTGAAGATACTGGAGAGCTATTAAGGCTCCAAGTTCCCAGAGAGAAGGAAAACTCGGAGAGGGGAGCCTGATATCTGGCAGTGTTTTACCTCTTGCGGCATTTTCTGTATTCTAAAGCAGGAACTGAGAGGCTGTGAAGAGCTTCTGGCAATTTCGCGGGGTTGGAGAGACAGAAATTGGAGTGCAGTTCTCTTAAGCAAGGATCGTATTTGCACACCCATGTCCACAGCAGCTTATTCACAATAGCCCAAAAGAGGAATCAACCTAAGTGTCCACTGACAGAATGGATACACAAAATGTGGTGTATATATAATTCTGACACATGCTACAACATTGATGAACCTTGAAGACATTATGTTAAGTGAAATAAGCCAGCTACAAAAAGATTGATATTGTATGATTCCATTTATATGAGATACCTAGGGCAAATTCCTAAAGACAGAAAGTAGAATGGTGATTCTCAGGGGCTGGGGTTGACTGGGGGGTGGGGTGGGAACAGGTAGTCATTGTTTAATGGGTATAGAGCTTCAATTTTGTAAGATGCAAAGAGTTCTGGAGATAGATCGTGGTGATGGTTGCATAGAACAATGTAAGTGTATTCAATGCCACTGAAGTGTACATAAAAAATGGTTAGGATAAAAAAAAATGGTTAGGATAGTAAATTTTATGTTATATATAGTTTAAAAAAAAGAAAAAAAAAAGATGTAAAGACCCTAGTAGGGATCCCTGGGTGGCGCAGCGGTTTGGAGCCTGCCTTTGGCCGAGGGCACGATCCTGGAGACCCGGGATCGAATCCCACGTCGGGCTCCCGGTGCATGGAGCCTGCTTCTCCCTCTGCCTGTGTCTCTGCCTCTCTCTCTCTCTCTCTCTCTGTGTGACTATCATAAATAAATAAATAAATAAATAAATAAATAAATAAATAAATAAATAAAATTAAGACCGTAGTAAACAGCCCAGGCTTTCATTTGAGACCCAAAGGACTATACACCAGGAGTAAGTGTCCCAGAACTAAACCAGCTCTCTCTCAGTGATGGCAGACCCATGTCAAATCATCTTAATTCCTAACTGGGTAAATGCAACATGAGATGATTGGTGCTCCTAACTTAGGCAAAAGTAAAAGTAAATTCTCCTGAAGAAAGTAACATTCAGAACCTCAGGTTATCTTTTCCATGTTCATCTACTATGTCTGATATTCAATGAAAAACCAAAATGTAGAAGTACAAGAATGAGACAAAAATCAAGAAAAAAACAACACATTAGAAACATATGACAGGGATCCAGATATTTTAGGCATAAGGGCTAGACTTTAAAATAACTATAGTTACTGGGGTGGGGGTAGGATAAAGAAAAAAAACTATAGTTACTATAGTCAACAAATCAGATGACAAGAAGAATTTTAGCAGAGAACAGGAAACTATCAAAAAATAATCAAATGGAAATTCTAAAAATGATAAAAGGAGATGATAAATTTGACAAAAGATGTGCAAGATCTGCACATGTAAAACTCAAGACATTGCTGAGAGATTAAAGGAGATATAAATAGAGAAATATATGTGTTCATGGATCACATAATAATGTGGCTAAGATGTCAATTCTCCCCAAACTAATCTATAAGTCCAATGCAGGATTTTTTTTTTTTTTTTTTTTAGAACTTGACAAGTTGATGATAAAATTTATATGGAAATACAAATGATCTGGAACAGTCAAACATTTTGAGAAAGAAGAGTAAGTTGGGGAAACTTACACTACCTATTTCAAGACTTACTATAAAGCTATAGTAGTCAAGATAGTGTAGTATTGATGTAGATCAATAGTGAAGAAAAGTGAGTCCAGTAGTAGACCATACCAATTGATATTTGACAAAGATACCAAAGCAACTAATGAGGAAGGGATATTATTTTTAAGAAATTTTGCTGGTGGGGTGCCTGGATGGTTTAATTTGGTAAGTGTCTGACTCTTGATCTCAACTGGGATCTTGAGCTCAGGGTTATGAGTTCAAGCCCTGAATTGGGCTCCATGCTGGGTGTGGAGCCTAACTAAAAAAGAAAAAGAAAAAAAAAAAGAAAAAGAAAAAAGAAAAAAGAAATGTTATGGGAACACTTGGATAGCCATATGCAAAAAGAAAAATGAGAACCTTGACCCTTACCTCACATCACATACAGAAATTAACTTGAAATAGATCACAGATCTAAATATAAAAACTAAAACTATAAAGCTCTAGAAGAAAATATTAGTGATCTTAGGTTTGGTAAGAATCTCTTAAATATTTCACAAAAATGAACTATAAAAGAAAAATCAATAAATTGAATTTCATCTAAGTTAAAAATATTTACTCTTCAAAAGACACTATTCTGTTTGACAGTGCTGTATGACCTAGCAATTCTAATCCTAAAAGAAAAAATAGGTCCATACAAACACTTGCTTGTGATAATCATAGCAACATTATTCATAATAGCCAAAAATTGGAAACAATCCAAATGTCCATTGAATTATGAATCATACAATAAATACTACTTAGCAACAAAAAGAAATGAGTTACTGATAAATGAAACAAGATAGATGAACCTCAAAAATATTTTACCAAGTGAGAGAAGCCAGACTGAGAAGAATATAATTTGTATGTTTTTATTTACTTGAAATTTCTAGAAAAGGCAGAACTCTAGATAAAGTAAACATATCAGTAATTGTCTGGGTCCCATGTTGGGAGTAAGGAGTGACTGTAAATAGGCACAAGGGAACTTATGCGGTTAGTAGAATTGTTCTAAAACAGGATTGTGGTGATAGTTCAACAGTTGTACTATTAACCAAAAATCATTAATCTGTACACTTATAATGGGCGAATTGTATGATATGTGAATTATACTTTAATAAAACTGTTAAATGTGGGAGGAAAAGATAGTGCAAGAACATTAAAAGGAAAAAATATTTGCAAAACATATATCTAAAAAGGAATTATATCTAGAATACATTAAAAACTATTACCACTCAGTAATAAGACAACAAAAAGACAAACTCAATTTTTAAAATGGGCAAGTATTTATTCAGACACTTTGCCACTGAAGATATTTGGTTGTCAAATAAGCACATGAAAAGATACTCAAAAACACTAGTCATTAAGGAAGTACAAATTAAAATCACAATGAGATCTACTATACAGCCACTACAATGATTAAAATAAAAAACACTGATAAGGGTCTGGAGCAACCGGAGCTTTCATACACTGTTGGTGGGTATATAAATTGGTATACTTATTTTGGGTAATAATTTGTCACCTTCTCAAAAATTTAAACACACAGCTACCATAAAATCCAGCCATTCTACTACAAGGCATTTGTCCAAAGAAAGGAAAGCGTGTGTACACATAAAGACTTGTACATTAATGTTTGTAACAATTTTATTTGCAATAGCCAACAACTGTAAAAATCCAAAGGTCCAAAATCCAAAATCATCAAGCAATAGATAAGTATACTGTAGGATATCCATATAATAGAATCCTTATCAGCATTAAAAGAATGAACTATTAATATAACATAATTGATGCATATTGATGCAATAACATGGAAGAATCTCAAAATAATTATGCGGAGTTAAAAACAAGCCCTACCAAAAATAAACTCATATTATATGATTCCATTTATACAAAATTCTAGAAAATGCAAATTAATCTATATTGATAAAAAGCAGATCAGTTATTGCCCAAAGGAAAGGGCAAAGGGAGGGATAAGTTAAGGGCATGAAGAAACTTTTGGGGTGATGGATACTCTCATTATATTCATTATGGTAATGGCTTCACAGGTGTATGCACTTCACTGATCAAAGTGCATATTCTAAATATTTACAGACCTTTATTCATCAATTATGATCCAATATAGCTACATAAAATGGAAAAAATAATTTTAAAATGGAACAACTAAAAGCAAGAACTAAATAATTGGACTTAGACACTGTTGAAGGGAAGATTGTGGAACTGTAAGATGAAGTATCCCAGACTGAAGTATGAAAAAAATAATACAGAAAAGAACATGAGGGACATATGAGTCATGTAATAACTATTTAGAATCTAGGAAGAAGAGGAAAGAGAAGATTGAAAAAAAAGAGTAGGTATTTGAAAAGATAATGACTAGGAATTTTCTGGGAAAACATGAAAGAGAACATGCCATAGATTCAAGAAGTTAGGAAAACCACACTATATAGGTGTAAAACTACTGAAAATCAAAGACAGAGAAAATCTTAAAGGCAATCAGAGATAAAACACTTTTTTGTGTGTGGAAATTGACAGGCTAGTTCTAAATTTTACATAGAAATGCAAAAGGTGAATAGTAGCCAAGACAATCTTGCAGAAGAAAAATAAGGTGGAGGACTTGCACTATCAGATATTAAAATTTAAGGGGCACCTGGGTGGCTCAGTTGGTTAAGCTTTCCCTCTGCCGCTCATGCTCTCTTTCCCTGGCTCTGCTCTCTTAAATAAATAAGTAAGTAGGTAAATAAATAAATAAATAAAATCTTTAAAATTTAATATAAGGCTACAGTCATTAAGAAAGTGTAATATCAGTACATAAGTAGACAAATACACCAATGAGACAATAAAATTCAGAAACAGATATACACAAATATATGGAAATTTGATTTCTTATGAAGTTGACATCATGGCGTAGTAAGAAAAAGATAGTCTTTTGTGGAGTAAATGGCGCAGTGTCAATTGGATAGGCATATGGAAAAAAATCAATCTTATCTCTTATCCCACACCATATGAAAAGTGAAATAATACAGCTGCTCAAAGAACATTGGAGAAGATCTTTGTGACTTTGAGAAAGGCAAATATTTATTGAATGGGGTATAATCGCATTAGCATCAAGGAAAATATTGATAAATTAGACTACATTAAAATCAAGTCCTTTTGGGAGGCGCCTAGGGGTTGCAGTTGGTTAAGCATCCAACTTTTGGTTTCAGCTCAGATCATGACCTCTGGGTGGTGAGATTGAGCCCCATGCCGGGCTCTGCACTCAGCACGGACTCTGCTTGAGATTCTCTTCATCTTCCTCTGCTCCTCCTGCTTGTGCTTGCCCTCTCTCTCTCTCTCTCAAATAAATAAATAAATATTTAAAACAATTTTTAAAAAATAAAATCAAAAGATGTCTGTTCATCAAAAGACACTATTAGGACAGTGGGAAGTCCAGTCACAGAGGGGAAGAACATATTTTCTGACATATTACTGGTAAAGAACTTCTACCTAGCTCATGGGAGCAATTCCAACACAGAAAAAAAAAGAAAAAAAACAGTAGAAAAATAGGCAAAATACTTGAACAGGCATTTCACAACAGGAAATACGGAATTGGTCTATAAACACATGAAGGAGTGTTTACCTTCTTTAGTCATCTCAGAAATGTTAATTAAAACCACATTAAAATAACTACTACAAAAATTAGCAACTGCCATCCTGTTTTTCATAGCAGTTGTACCATTTTATCTTCCCTCCAACAGTGTGCAAGGGTTTCAATTTCTCCAGGTCCCTACCAACAATTATTATTTTCTGTTTTGTGGGTGGGTTTTTTGGTTTGTTTTGGTTTTTGTTTTTTGTTTTGCTAGTAGCTATCCTGTTGGGTATCAGGTAATATCTCACTGTGGTTTTAATTTGCATTTCCATAATGACTAATGATGTTGAGCTTTGTTTATGTGTTTATTGGCTATTTGTGTATCTTCTTTGGAGAAACCTTTATTCATGCCTCAGCTGTTTCTCTAGTCACAATACTTCTGATACCAAAAGAATGGGAGTTTTTTGCCCATACCAACCAATTTTCTAACTTTCTGGATACCAACTGGTTGTCTTACAATTTAATTCAATTCTGACACTAACTCTCTGGAGTTAGCATCAGACTCCACAGGTTAAAGTCTCAGTTCTAGGGTAGCCCCAGTGGTGCAGTGGTTTAGCGCCGCCTGCAGCCCAGGGTGTGATCCTAGAGACCCAGGATGGAGTCCCACGTCAGGCTTCCTGCATGGAGCCTGCTTCTCCCTCTGCCTGTGTCTCTGCCTCTCTCTCTCTCTCTCTCTGTCTGAATTTTAAAAAAATAAAAAAATAAAAAATAAAGTCTCAGTTCTAGAAGGCTGCCCACTTCCCATGCCAGTCCAAAGTAATGGGTCCTCACAGTATCTACACTTCTGTCTGACTTGTCTGCAAAGTTAGTTTTTCCCATGGCACCGCATAAGGTTCAATAATTTTCTGAAATGGCTCCCTTGAAAACAATAACTTACATTTACCACTTCATTATGAAGTTATTATAAAAGATAAAAATGAACAACCAGATGAAGAGGCACATACGGTGGGTCTAGAAGGGTCCTGAATGCAGGAGTTTCTGTTCCCATGGAGTTGGGATGTGTCACTGTCCAGCACACAGATGTATTCACCAACTTGGAAACTCTCTGAACCCTGTTGTTTACAGTTTTTATGGAGGTTCCATCAGGTAGGCACAATTAATTAATTCACTGGCCATTGGTGACTAACTCGAGCCCTAGTCCCTCTCCTCTCCCTGGAGATCTAGGGATGGGCCTGAAAGTTCCAACCCTCTAATCACATGGTTTCATTCCTCTGGCCACAAGTGCCCAAGCTGAAACAATCTAGGGGCCCACCAAGAGTCACCTCATTAGGATACAGAAAGATACTCTGTCCTTGAACATTGTCTACTTTTTCTATTAAAGCCCTCAGCGTGTTTAAATATTTTTTACATAGTTTTATTTTTTATTTTTATTTTTTAAAGTGATGTCTACACCCAACGTGGGTCTTGAAATTATGATCCCAAGAGTTGCACACTCTACCAACAGAGCCAGCCAGATGCCCCTAGAGCCCTTAACATGTTAATCATAGTTATTTTAAATTCCCAATCTGGGATACCTGGGTGGCTCAGTCAGCTAAGTATCTGACTTTTGATTTTGATTCAGGTCATGATATTAGGGTCATGAGATCCAGCCCCTCATTGGGCTCCATGCTCAGCATGGAGTCTGCTTGAGATTCTCTCTCCCTCTCCCTCTCCCTCTGCCCCTCCCCCTACTCATGCACGCTCTCTCGCTCTCTCAAATAAATAAATAGAATCTTTTTTAAAAATTCCCAATCTGATCATTCCAACATCTCTGCCATATCTAAATCTGGTCTGATACAGTTCTGTCTCTTCAAACTGTGTTCTTTTGCCTTTAAGGATGCCTTGTAATTTTTTGCCTTTGTAGAAAGCTGTGCATGATGACTGAATAAAAGGAACTGTGGTAAATAGGCCTTTAGTGATGCGGTGATAAGGTGCGGGATGAGGGGAAGCATTCTGTAGCTCTATGATTAGTTCTGACTTTTAGTGAGCTTGTGACCTTTGCCAAGTATTTCTCACTTCTCCACCACCACCACCCCTTCCTCAATTCCGTCTCAGGTGGAACAAGAAAGCTACACTGGGTTGCAGTTGAGTATTTTCTTCCCCTGACACTGAAAGTCAGATGGGGCTAGAGTTGGGTATTTCTCTCCCACCAGGTCATTCAAGCTCTGGCAAAATAGTTCCTCTTGAGGGCATGTGGACATTAAGAGGAACAGAATGTTCTGGTATATTTCAAAATGGCTACTTTCCCTCTTTCCCCTACCAGAAGATAGAGAGGATGTTCTAATCTTCACGCTGAGAACTTGGTAGCATTCCTGGAGGAAATACTCACAAAACCATGGGGGACTCCCCAAAAGTGGTTCCCCCATGAGTTTTTAACTCTGAACATTGTCTACACTGAGCCTCCAGCAATTCATCGATTATAATCCACATTTCCCTACCAAGACTGGCTCTCCCAAAGATGTCTGTTGGTAGGTTTCTGATCTGATAAGTTGTGTCACAACTTATTTAATTATAAGTCACAATTTGGGGAATGGCAATTTGCTCCATCACCTCAGTTCTCTTCTGGGTGTAAGAAAAGTTGTTGATTTTCAGTTTGCTCAGCCTTTCCTTTGTGTGGATGGGAGAGAGAACTTCCAAGCTCTTTGTCAGAACTTCAGCCCCATATCTTTACAGTTTCTTATGGACATTTTTAAGTATGCATAAAAGTAGAAAGAATCATATAATGAATTCCCGTGTGCTGATCAGCTCAACTTTTACAAATATTCTGCAGTTCTTATTTTATGTATTCCCTCTCCCATACACAGATTTTTTTAATTTTTAACAATTGTGAATCTGTTCCCTCTGACCAGCAATTTCACTTCCAGTAATTTATTTTAGAGATATATATGTGTATGAAAAAATGACTTCTGTTCAAAATTATTTATTAAAAAATTGTTTGGAATAGCAAGAGACTGGAAGCAATATGAATGTCCATCATCAGGGGACTGGTTCAATACACCATGGAACATCTATGCAATGGAGAACAATCCAGATGTAGAAATGACTAAGGAACCATGTTATGAAAAAAAGAAAAAATAAATAAATAAATAAAATTTAAAAAAAAAAGGAACCATGTTATGCACCAGTGTTGAATACTCTCCAAAATATATTGTTAATCTGGGGAGAAAAACACAAAGTAAAACAAAACAAGGGGCCAAAGGATATATCTAGTATACTGCCATTTGTGTAACAAGAAGGGGAGGGGCAATGTGAGCATATTTTCTCATGGGTGCATAAAATATGTCTAAAAGGTTAAACAAGACACAGATAACACTGGTTGCCTTTGTAGAAAGGAGCTGCTGCCCTGGGAACAGTGGTGTGCGGGAGATTCTCACAGTACACGCTTTTCTACATTTTGACTTTTGAATCATGGGAATGTGTTACCCTGGTGAATGAATGAATGCAGCTTAAAAGAAATAAGGGAGGGGCACTCGGGTGGCTCAGTCAGTTGAGCATCTAGCTCTTGATTTTAGCTCAGGTCATGATCTTGGGGTAGTGAGAATGAGCCCTGTGGTGGGCTCTGTGCTCAATGGGGAATCTGCTTGGTAGTCTCTCTCTCTCTCACCTTCTGCCCCTCCCCCTGTGCTCACTCTTGCTCTCTCTCTCTCTCTCTCTCTCTCCCAAATAAATAAATAAATAAATCTTTAAAATAAAAAAAAAAAAGGAACAAGGGAAACTCCTCCTGTAGCCTCTACACATTTATTAAGTACCCATACCACTGGGCTAATCTACTTACCATATAATGCTCCCAATGCCCCTGAGAAATAGGCTCTTTACACCCATTTCTCAGACATGAGAGTTGGGCTGAGAGAGAAGAGGGATGTGGCTGATATAGCTGCCACCAGTAAGTGGAAGAGCCAGCTTGAAGCCTGGGTCTGATTCAGCTCATTCCCCTGTGGGGAGTAGACAAGGCAGCTTGACTTCCCGCATTACAGTGACAAGAGCAGATCAGAATTGCTGGGTCCCCAGCATGAACTCAAGTTGCTCCCCAGGGAGCCAAGTCCACCAAGGTGGTCAGAGCAGCCATGCCTTCAAGTTCATCCATTCTCAAGGCAGAATCACCTGGTTCCTTCTCCAGAGATTTTTGAGCTGCTGGATCAATCCCAGCATTCTCACTTCCCCCACCTCTAAAAACAAGATCCAATTTAATTTAGGGAGAAAAAAGTGCACAAAAGCCATAACACTCAGTTTATCCCTTGAAATGCAATCAGGCTGAAGGAAAGAATTAATTTTTAATTCCATCTTAATTACTCAGAGAAATAATCTATTGGTGCAGCCTGATCTTTGCCTGCTGCTGCAGGCACCTGAGGCCCACCCCGGAAGCTGACTGGAGACGGGGAGAGGCAGGGCTGGGCTGGTGCTCCTGCACAGGTATCCTTTGCTGAGGAGAGTTATGAACTGAAGGAATTCATGCGTTATCTTTCCTTCAGCCTGATCTCAGATTTCTTTAATAAAGCCACAAGATTTAGACCTCGGAGATGCACATTGGGCAGGGTAGGGGAATCTACAGGGTATGCCAGGTCATTTGCGACCCTGGGCTGAGAGGTTGTGTCTTCCTTATCATTTCCCATTTGTTAATCAAATATTAATTGATTACATACTATGTGCCAGGCTTCTTGTGGGAGGGGAACCCAGTAAAACAGGTCCCTGCCCTCATGGAGCTGACCCTCTACAGGGAGGGGACACAGACAATAAGCCAGTAAGCAAATAAATACCATCATTTCTACTGGTGATAAGGACCATATTTTGAATAAAATAGGTCAATGGGTTGGAGAGTGATTGGCAAGGATTTGCAATAGCAGACAGGAAGTCAAAGAAACTCTCTCCAGAAAGGGGATATTTGGGGCTGAGACTTGGGAATAGCATGCCAAGCAGAGGGCACAGCAAGTGAAAAGGCCCTGAGGCAGGCACAGGTCAACATGTCCATGGAATAGAAGGGTTGATATAATAAGATGGGCTGTGCTGGGGGAAGGGTAGGAGTTGCCACTTCCCATCTCATTCTTGGACCAGGGAAAGCCACCGTATGCCCATGCCATATACACAGTAGGTGCTCACCAAGTGCTTGCTGCAGAAACAGCACCCTCTGAACTGATAGCATTTTGGAATCCATTTACTGCCATTTTGTCCCTTCCCTGCTGCCAGGGAAATTCAGACAACTGCTAATGTCCAGGAAGCCGCCCTCTGCCAGCCCTCACCAACACTGTTTTGATGTGCTAACAACTCTTAATGAGGATCCTAATGAGTCACTAAAAATGGCATCATTAGGTTGAGAACAGAACAGTCTACACAAGCAAATGTCCAAAACAACCAGGCGATTAGCCAGGGAGCAGACACTGCCCCCTTCCAGCCTGGGCTGGACAGGCCACCCCTTTTCCCAAAGAAGCAGGGAGCCCATTTTTCTGCCTGTATTTCCCTGGGACGTCATGCCCCATCCCAGTGCACTGTCATGGACTGTTTTGTTTCTACCACATGAAGCTAAGAACTGAGAAAAATGAAAAAAAAAAAAAAAAAAGGTATAAGGATTTGCCTGAATGTAAGAGAAGTAAAGACATAGCTTGAGGCTGGTCAGAACTTAAAGTGCTAATAGATTAGGGCAGAGGTTCTAAAGCGAGGGCTCCGGGCCAGATCTGACATAAGTATGTTTTATTTGGCCTACACAGCATTTACAAAAAATTTGTCAGTTTCCTACATTAAAGTATTGGGAGAGTTTATGTAAAAATTTGGATATTCAGTTTCTCCTGAAAAGCCTAAAGCCCTGGCATCCCTGGGCCAGCAGTGCTGGACTGGGGCTGGGTAAAAGCCATCCCTTAGAGCTCCAACCTTTTTGTCACAGTCTCCACCATCCCCCAAGATGTCTTCACTCTGAGGCCAAGTGTCAATTGCCATTGTCATCAAGTTTGCCCAGTTGATTTTTCTATTTGGAGATTAAAGAAGAAAGGAATATACTTCTCAATGCTCTTCTTCACTGAAAGTAGGCAAACAAAACATAGATCAAGAGGGAGAAAAGATGGGGGAGACACTATTTCTTGAACCATGGAGATAATTCCAACATGTTTAATGTGCAAGCAAAGTGCATCTGCCTACAAGCAATCCACTAAGATGCTCTGGGAAACAAGTTCCACCCCACCCCACCACATATCATAGCCTGGACCCTCATGGCATTGAAGGATCTTCTGGCCCTTGCTTGAAGAATTGTCCTTTTGACAGTGGGGACTATTTCTGTGGTATAGGCAACACTAGAAACTAAGTTTTCACTACTAGAAACTTAAGTGTGATCTTGCTTATGAGCATCTTGGGTCACATTCTTAGCGAAACTGAAAGGTACCAATTTTTCATTTGAATATGGATTTCAAACCGCATAAGCACCTTCCTGACAGCTGGAATGGGTTCAGCTGTGGAACCTTCTAAAGATGTTTAAGGCCAACCCGTGCCCTGGTGAGCTGGACACTCTGGTCAGGGCCTTGAGTAAGGGCAGTAGGTGTTCTGATGAGATGATGTGTGCCAAAGACCTTTTTGAGGTCCTCAAAGAGTTGGATGATTTCTTGTTTGAGGTTTGTAAAAATAGGTAACACATGCTCATGGGAAAGAAGTCTGCAGCCTATAGAAAGCATTGCCGTGAAAAGCAAGTCTCCACTCACCCGGACTTGTCTCTTAGTCTCCCTTCCAAGAGCCGTCCACTCTCCCATGGAACTGAAATCTGAAGTAGGTTGAGTGGTGGACCCCCTCCCCCCAAAAATATGCCCATGCCCTAATCCCTGGTACCTGTGAATGTGACCTTATTTGGAAAAATAAATAAATAAAGGTATTTACAGATATAATTAAGTAAGGATCTGGAGACGAGGAAATTATCCTGGATTAGCCAGGTGGGCCCTAAAACCAGTATGAGCATCTTTATAAAATAGATGCAGGGAAGAGGAGGAGGCAACATGTCAATGTGACCCTGGAGACAGAGACTAGAGTGATGGAGCCATGAGCCGAGAAATGCTGGTACTCACCAGAAGCTGTGAGAGGCAATGAATGGATTCTCCCCTAAAGCTTCAGGAGGGAGCATGGTCCTGCTGATACCTGGATTTCAAACTTCTGGCTTCCAGGATGGTGAGAGAAAAAAATCTTAACATTTGACGCCTGCAAGTCTGTGTCATTTGTTATAGCAGCCATGGGAGTTCTGCTCCTATTTCTATGTCTCCTCCTCATTTCCACACACATAAGCATATCCTGCTCAGTGTCATTCCTCTTTGCTTTTTTTCATTTAAAGTTTGTTCCAAAATCTTTCTCATAGACAACTGCCATGGTCATATCTAAGTTCACCTAGTATTCCTTTGTATGGACGTACTGTTGATTGGTCTCCCCCATCCCTTACTGATGACACTGAGGTTGCTCCCAATCTTCCACCACCATAAGCAAGGCCAAGAAGAGCATCTTTTCCCACACATGTGTGTATGCGTGTGCGAACACCCGTCGGAACCATTCCCACAAGTGGAATTGCTACATGTGAGAATGTGCACACTTCCCATTTTCATAGGTATTGCCAAATTGCCCTCTGAGGAGGGTATGCCACAGATTCCTTTTTCTCATTATAAAAGTAATCTTTTAGTAGAATTCTTAAGTGTGATTTGATTACACCCTGTAACCAAAATCTTTTCTAGCAGAACATAGTCAATGGGAAAATAACATCAATTACCTGAAATTTTCTTGCCAGCCTGGCTGAATTGGCCCTCTTCTGTTAAATAGTGGGTTCTTGTATTAGGTGTCTGTCTTTCCTCCAGGTGGCCTCTGCTGGGGGCTCGAGGCAGAGCAGGAGGATGTGGCTCTTTGAGCTTGGATGGTCACCTGAAGGCCCTCTCCCCTCCTGCCAGTGATTAATCCCAACTCCCATCTTCCCTCTATGAAGAGAAGAAGAGGTGAAACAGAAAAGTCACCGCCTCCATCGGGATTTTCCTATACCGGATGTTGAATGTCCAATTTGTCCTTGTTCTTCCTGTTACCGGACCAGCCTTTGGCTCAGGGCAGAGTTCCTGGCTCCTTACCAAAGTGGAGAGAAGGATTGCCTGGTTCCTGGACATGCTACCCAAACTCCATCCCACAGGCAGAGGGGGCCCTCACTCCTCAGCTCTTGGCCTGGATCGGCTGCCAGGACCAACAGTCTCCTCCATGGTATGCCCACCTCCAGGCAGTCCCCCACAATGGTTTTAGAGCAGGAGAGGCCCCTAAAGGCCATCTGGTTGGCTTCCTCATGTTAAGGTGGTACACACCAAAGCCCAGGGAATGAGTTGACTGGTCGGAAACCACACTCGCAATGGCCTCCAAACACCTGCTGGTGAAAGGGTTTGAGCCCTTGGGATAAAGGCCCAGATGTGGGCCTCACTATTCATCTCCAGCTCCATCTCCTGCCAGTCCCTGCCTCACCTGAAATGACTTGAATAGCTCTAGGGAATTTGAAGTTCTCCTGCTATTGCCCTCCATTACCTGGGCCATCACCATACACACAGCTCCAGGCTGTGCCTTAGCTCTTACTAGGCTTATGTCAACCCCTTCCTTCCTCTGCTTGCCTCATTTTTACGACTCAGATACCTCTTCCTCCAGGAAGCTTGTCATGATTTTCTCTAGCTGGGTTAGGTGCCTATTCTGAGTGCCTGAGCACATGTCTAGGGCCTCACTTACAACATTTATTGTGACCTGTTTGGAATCTAGTTCAAAGAGCCCACATAGAGCTCTTTTAGGGCTAAGAAAAAAGTTATCTAGGTATTTTTAGTAACACACTTGTTGAATGGATGAATGAACAAACCAGAAACCAGGTGACAGTCACTGCAATGGAGTAGAAAGAAAGAATTCCAGGCCAAGAATTAGTTTATTATTTATATACCACTGGGCAAATCTCTCACCTTCCTGAAAGCTCAGTTTCCTTATCTGCAAAATGGAGCAATTTGACTGTATCTCAGTCAGCTATTGCTAAGTAACAAACAACCATAACTTTGGAGTGATAAGCATTATTTGATTCCTGTGTTTGTGGTTGTCTGGACGTTGGCTGATCCAGCCTAGGCTCTACCAGGTGGCTGGCTGGGTCTACCTCTGCTCCACCGATTTCTCAACTCCGTTGGACCAGTGAGATAGGCACAGGTCATACCTTCAATTGGTGATGGCAGAGACCCAAGAAGAAAAGGAGAAACATAGCAAGGCCCCTGAAGGCCAGAACGGGGCACCTTTGCTTACGTCCCATTTCCCAAAGCTCATCCTGATGGCTGAACCCAAATTTAAAGAGCAGGAGGACAGTCAGCTTCTATACAGAAAGACCGCAAAGTCCCATGAGAAAGGTTTAAAAATCGGGACCAAGGGGGGATCCCTGGGTGGCTCAGTGGTTTAAGGCCTGCCTTTGGCCCAGGGCATGATCCTGGAGACCTGGGGTCGAGTCCCACGTCAGGCTCCTGCTTGGAGCCTGCTTCTCCCTCTGCCTGTGTCTCTGCCTCTCTCTCTCTCTCTGTTTCTCTCATGAATAAATAAATAAAATCTTAAAAAAAAAAATCGGGACCAAGGAATCAGTCTGCCCTGGGCTCTGTGGTCCCTGAAGACCCTTGAGACCTGGCAGACTGCAATCCTCTGAGGTGCTCCAATCCATTCTCCCTGCCATGTGTCCCCGCCTGCCTCCTGAACTTCCTCTGCCTCTTTCTGTTGGCCTGGCCTCGTTCTCCTCCACTGGGAAGTCTGTGAGCACAGTTCTGTCTTCTCCCCCTCTCAGCCTACGGTTTTCACCCAGACAAAACCTCCATTGAGATCTGCTCCCTCAGGTGTAATCCCGGGGTCCTGGGATCGAGTTCCTCATCGGGCTCCCTACAGGGAGCCTGCTTCTCCCTCTGCCTGTGTCTCTGCCTCTCTCTGTGTGTCTCTCATGAATAAATAAATAAATAAAATCTTAAAGAAACCAAATCCACTCCCTCCTTCAGCAAAAGCGCAACTGCCCACTTGTTCTCTCAAATCTAAAACCTGGACATTAGCCACCCTCTCTCCTTCTCCAGGCTCTCACCAAGCCCCATGGGTTTCATCTCCTAGCTCCCTCCTGACCTTCACCACCTCCTCTGGTCCCATCTGGCCCGGGGACCTGCATATCCACCCACATCACCTGATCTTTTAGTCTAGGCCTTGCCCCCTCTAAAGGCATTGGCCATGCCATTAACCTGTAAAATCTTTGTAAAGGCAGATCCAAATGTTCCAAGAACACTTTTCTGGGTTTTCACTGCTAATGGCAGGGGCAGCCAGGAAATATTAAGGCCATGAAGGAATGGGTGGGTAGATTGTGTCTCTCCCATAAAAATATGTTTGGAACCCTCATAGTGTGACTAATTTGGCAGTAAAGTCTTTACAGAGGTAATCAAGTTACAGTGAGTCCCTTAGTGTGGGCCCTAATCCAATATAACTGGGGTCCTTATAAAAAGGGGAAGTTTGGACACAGACACGCATAGAGGGCAGCCAATGGGAAGACAAGGGGAGAATAACATGTACAAGAATGCCTGAGGCTACCAGATTCAAGGAGAGTAGCATGGAACAGACCTCACAGCCCTCAGAAGGAACCCACCTGCCAATGCCTTGATCTTGGCCTTCGGGCCTCTAGAGCTGTGAGACGATACATCTCTGTCACTTAGGCCACCCTGTTTATTGTACTTTGTTACTGGGCAGCCCTAGGGAACTAATGCAAAGGGGAAGGGGATCCAGGGAACAAACAAAACATTAACGCAGCAGGGGGAAAGGCAAGTAGGGGGCCATAGGGAGTGGTGGAGACTCACAAGCTGGAGAGACCACGAGCTGGTGGAAGGAGACTCCAGTCGGTTACTGCCAGGCAGGGTTGAAAGCCTGGGTGTTTGGCGTCTGGAGCTTCAGACTTTTAAGGAACCTGGGCATCTCGATTTAGATTTTTATGTGAAATCACTTCCTCTTTTAATGTTGGCTGAACGATACAAAACAAAATGACAATCTGCGGGATTGTCCTGGAGCTTTCCAGTTTGTGACTTCTTATGTAGAGCAGGGATTGATGAAGTACAGACACTGGCCAAGTCTGGTCTATGCCTGTCTTTATAAATAAGTATATCGGAACACAAACATGCCCGTTTATTTACATATTGACTGTGGCCACTTTCCTGCTACAGTGGCAGCGTTGAGAAGTTGCAATAGGACTGTGGTCTGCAAAGCCTGAAATATTGCTCTCTGGTCCCTTACAGAAGAAGTCTTCCAGGATAACTCCATATCGTTTGTCTGGTGTAAAACCAGCCCCTTCCTCATCTGTCACTCACTCTCAATGCCTCCCCACAGCTCATACACATTGTCCGGCAGTCCTGAACTTGTGTAGTTGCCAGATTAGCCCCCGCAGGAACCGTGTGCTTGTCCACGCCATCAGTGCCCATCCCTGAAGCCTCCTCTCTACTTGTCTGTCCACGGAGCTCGGACTGGTCTTCCAGGCTCAGCTTGGAGGCCACCTGGAGGTACTCGGTGCTCCTGGGGCACTCTTTCCATGCTCCATCATGCAAACTCTGCAACCCTCTTGCTCTCACTTGTTGCATTCTGGGTCCTCAGGAGACCATAAGCATCTTGGGGGCAGGGCCCACCCTGGTTGTGACCTTGAGTACTGTGAGCTCAGCCCCAGCCTGTCCCATAGACAGGGGTTCAGGGGAAGGGAGAAAACCAGCAAAGGAACAGAGGTGTCAGAGACGGCTCACCTGCAGGAATCACACCCTCCTGGGCATTCCACAGCTCTTCAGGTGCCATACTACCCGCCCCCTGGCCCACGAGGGATTCAGCTCCTGGTGCCCTCTCCCCCTCCCACACTGCAAAATCCTCACCAGACAAGGGCTCTGCCAGCTGTGATCTTCAGCCTACCTCCACCACCATGAGCGACACTAAGCCTGGACAAATGTGTCCTACCTATGGGAGCTCATTCATTCATTCATTCACTTTATACATTTGCATGCGGATCCAAGCTAATAAAAAAAATGTTCTGGATGGTGTGAGAGCAAATATGATAAAGACGTGGTCCTGGAATGGATTGGATTGTACCCTCATTTCTTTCTCCACTCTGCCTCCAGCAACAGGCTCCCTGAGAGCTGAATTCATCTCCTTACCCCTCAGCTTGGGGCTTGGCCATGAGACTTGCCTTGGCCAATGGCACGTGGGTGGAAGTGACAGCTCAGAAGGCACTGTATGTTTCTTCCCTGTTTTGCTGTGCATCTTTGTCACTGCCTGGGAAAGACCTACTCTGTTGGCTTGCTGGTCCAAAGGTATGAGAGACATATGAAGCAGAGCCCACCCCAGCCAACATGGATGTCCAGCGAGACACAGAGGTGACCAGCAGCCAATTGCTCAACTGAACCCAAGCTGATCCCCAGATGCATGAACGATGATAAATAAGTGTTGCTTTCAGCCACTGAGTCTTGGAGTGGGTTGTTACATGCAATAGGTAGCCCAAACTGTCCTATCCTCCAGATATCTCCACCAGTAGAGGAAATAAACCAACTTCCCGGAGGTAACCAGCATATACAGCAGGCAGGCCAACTGTTTTCCATTTGGCACCTCTGGTAGGCAGAATAATGGCTCCCCAAATATGTCCACAGCCTAATCCCCAGAACCCCGGAATATCTTAGGTTACATGGCAGAGACAATTAAGGTTGTAGATGGAATTAAGGTTGTTAATCAACTGACCTTAAAAAAAGAGTATCCTGAATTCTCTGGGTGGGCCCAGAGTAATCACAGGGGCCTTAAATGGGAGAGCGAAGGGACAGAGGATGAGAACCAGAGGGATGGCAACGGGAGGCTGGCACCACTGCTGGCTTTGAGGTCGAAGAAGGGACCATGAGCTAAGGAATGCAGGCAGACTCTAGAAGCTGGTAAAGGCAAGGAAGCAGAGTCTCCCCTAGAGACTCCAGAAAGGGTACAGCCATGTGACATCTTGATTTTAGCCCGGTGAGTCTCATTTTGGACCTCTGACATCCAGAACTGTAAGAGATAATAATGTGTGTTATTCTGAATCACGAAGTTGGTGGTAATTTGTTACAGCTGCCAGCAAAGACTAATACAGCACCTTCCTCCACTTCCCACCTCCATTCTGACTCCCACTCACTCTGCCCCCTTCTCTCAGCTGCGTGTGTGGGAGGCTGATGCTCTCATGGCTGCACACCCAGGCTCCCTGGACCTTGGGCTCCAGGAGTACATCCAGGAGACACTGGATGGTGGAAAGAGAAAGAGTTGTATCTCTTCCCTTCCTCTCTCCCTGCTTCTGATGGGGTCTGTATCCCAAGTGACTACAGATGGCCCTTCTCCCTGCAGCAGCTCTGGTCACACTGCTCCTTTCCTCTCCCGCCCCCCTCTGCTGGGGTGGCAGTCGTTTCCCATGTGACTTGTCCCTCATGCTTTCATACCCATGGTGGCTTTTATTCTAATGTTGTCTGCACCTCTGTAAATGAAGCCCTCATTAAATTTGTCTCAGAGTCCTAGCAGAGTGCCCTCTGTCTCCTGCCAGAAACCTGCCTGATAACAGAGGGCATGATCATCAAAGAAGGTGTCAGTTGATTTCTATGGGGAGGTTGAGGGAACACTTCAGGAAGGAGGGTGTTTGATGTGGCATTTGCAGAGTCTGCACAGGTAGGAATGGGAAATGGCAATGCTCAAAACCCAGGAGAGGGTTTTGAGCCAGGCATGGGAGGTTTGGATTCTTGACCCTCTCCCCATAATATGCAAGCAGAGATGACTCACCTGACCTTTCCAAGAGCTTGTTTGCCTGTCCCTAGAAAGGGCGGTGATATGAACAGCTCCAAGGCTGAATGAGGAGCGAGGCGGTTGGCATGTGTTAGAAGCACAATAAATGGTGGCCCACGGGGGCATTCCCAGGACAGAGCAGCACTAGCAAAACAGGATGTGCTTCAGCAACAGCAAGGAGCCCGAGTGCCTAGAATAGGAGGACCTAGCTCCAGAAAGGTAGATGGGGATCATGGCCCAGGAAGCATTAAGAATCAAGGCCAACACTTCAGTTGGCAGTGAGCTACTGTGTGCAGAGATTGGCACCTGCTCTCAGTGGTGAAGGGAGGAAATAGACACAGACAGAGAGGATTTAGAAGGTAAGGACCTCTGGCAACTTCTTTGGAGAATTTTTTTTTAAGATTTTATTTATTTATTCATGAGAGACACACAGGAAGAGAGAAGCAGAGACACAGGCAGAGGGAGAAGCAGTCTCCACACAGGGAGCCCGATGTGGGACTTGATCCCGGGACTCCAGGATCACGCCCTGGGCCCAAAGGCAGGCACTAAACCACTGAGCCACCCAGGGATCCCGGAGAATTTTTCAAAGCCATCTATGTCTTCTTTTCTTTGTGCAAAGAGGAGAAGTGGAACTAAATAGGATTCCAGAAGCAATGTATTGACAACTTGGAGCCTGAGAGCAATTGTTTTCTTGGGTAATGTGTTTTCCAGTTAGAATTCTTTGCCAGCCTAGTATTTGGGAGTGGGCAGGGTCTCCACGTTGAGCGCTCTGGCCAGAGGGCACTCCCATCACGGTCTACAGGACCCTGTATAGCTGTACTAGGAGACCCCTCCAGGAGCAGTACTCATGTGGGAACTGATTGATGTCTCTGCTCTGCCTGGAGCCCCCACCCCCCCTTCTCTCTGGGCCTGGAGGTGGGGCATGCAGCCAGCCTTCAGGACCCTGCTAATTAATGGAGTCTCCTTTTTTTCTCTTTGACAGGAAAAGGAGGGAAAACCTGAGCTAGTCCAAAAGGTTACAAAGAGCCACCTGGCAACTGAAGCTGCTGGAAGCTATCCCATCACTTGAGAGTCACCATATACACCAAAGGTGCAAGAGAAAAGCACCATTCTATTTACAGAGCTACTCAGAGCCTGGCTTGCACAGAGAGGCCAGTCTCCCCTCATGGTCCATTTATCTTGTTATGGCCTCATCTATACTGATCATACATGACTTTGGCATCTTATAAAATGTTGTCATTGTTATTTCCTTAAAATGATTTCTTTGGAAAACTTTCTATATTCACCTGCAGTTTTTTGTTTGCAAGAGTCAGAAACCTATCTCAAACCAGCTCAAAAAAATGAGGGAACAGGGAAGTCTAAGGGTATAAGCTGCAGCATCAGGCATGGCTGGATCCAGGCATAAAAACACTGTCATTAGGATTCTGCTCCTCTCCCCCAGCCCAGGTCTGTCTCCCCTGCATTGGCTTTCTTTTTTTTTTTTTTTTGGCCTCTTTCTCTAAAATGGTCCCCAGCAGCTCCAGATTTGTTTTCTACAGACTGACTACCCAAGAAGAAAGAGGGGGCTTCATTTTTCTTTTTCTTTTTTTTTTTAAGATTTTATTTATTAATTCATGAGACACAGAGAGAGAGAGAGAGAGAGGCAGAGATACAGGCAGAGGGAGAAGCAGGCTCCATGCAGGGAGCCCGACGTGGGACTCGATTCTGGGTCTCCAGGATCACGACCTGGGCTGAATGCGGCACTAAACTGCTGAGCCACCCAGGCTGCCCAGGACTTCATTTTTCATGGATGTAATAAATGACCCAGAATGGAGTCCTCTTGTCTTGTTCAGCATCATGTGTCCACCCTGACATCATTATGTCAGGGATGGCAGGCTTTGGGTGGACAAGACTTGGCCATCTCCTGAGAGGGGTGGTTCCAGAGGAAAAAAGTATCCAGGCAGAGTGATTGTAAAGGAGGGTGGGTATTGAGCTGGCCGGCAGAACAGAGGCCACCATATGTTCATTCCTAATTTCTTTTTTCATTTTCAATAGCACAATGTGCCTTCTAACACAAGAACGTATGTGCTGACAAATCTACAGATACGATGATTCACCACTGGTAGCAAGCATAAATTGGCTAGCTAAATTGGCTGTGTTCTTGCTCACCTTTTTGGATGCCAGGGTCTGGGGAAAAGTCATGATATGGACCTTCAGGAGCCTGGGCAGGAGCAGCTGGGCCCTTCTGCTTAATGCAGTTGTCTCCAGAGTAACAGGCGGCAGTGGTTGAACAAACCAAGAAGACCCAGCCTTTCTCTTGCAGAGAGAGTAACAGAGCCAAGGACTGAGGCCCAGGAAGGTTCTGAGACGGCTCGCTCTCTCTTGCAAGGAACTGGGGAGAGGCCATTACAGTGTTAGCTGGGTCCTTAAATAGGGGGTCTTGCCTTCTTACTCAGAATTTTTCAGTTACAAGTGACAGAAACGCAATTCAGACCAGCTGAAGCAAAATAGCAATAATAAAGGTATTACTCACAATATACACACCACAACAATAACAGCAATAGTAATTACTATATAATATATAATTTTAAATATAATCATATCATTATGTAATCTAATTATTATTAATATTTATAAATAAGATTATTTCCTGACTCCTATCATTTCAGGCACAGCTGGATCCAGGTACTCAACAGGTCCTCAGGAAGCTGTAAGTCCCCATCTTTCAACACTTTCCACTGCATTGGCTTCACCGTCAATTCCTCGGGCAGCACTCTCAGCTCAGCAGTCTCAGCAGAAAGAGGACCCCTCCCTACAGTCCCAGGATTGGCCTTGATTAGACTTTGGTCTCCCTGTTTATCTCTCCACTACCCTGGAGGTGTGCTGCTGGCCCGGCCTGGGACAGGCCCTGCTCTGCCCCCTCCCAGTGATCAGCTCCTTCCGGACCTCAAGGACTGAGCAAGGGGGAGAGGCAGTCACGCAGAGGGGGACGTAGCCTGCAGGAAAAAACAACAGCTGTCCTTCACTCAGGGAGGGGGACGGTGGGGGAGCATTGGAAGTACAGCAGAGGGCTGTGTGCCAAGCAGAAGAGGAAGGCTGTTGCAGAGCGAGGAGTCTGAGTGAGGAACAGGGCAGGAGTAGGGGGCAGTGTAGAGCCGGCTGGGAAGCAGGTGTAGAGTCACAGATGGCAGGGGTCCTCTGCAGCAGAGCAGCCAGGCAGCCCTGAAGGCGGGGTAGAGCTACACAGAGCTGGGGTCAAGGGCCCAGAGAGCAGTTTGCAGCTGGGGAGCAGCCCTGTCCTCCCCAGCTTGGGGTCTGACACTGCCCTAGCTGGCGGGCATGCCCTTCGCTCCTGAGGATCTCTGCTGCCAGGTAGCTTCTAGTCAGTGTCTTTCTCTGGTTGCTCCAGATAAGGAGGGTAAGGAGGCTGCTTCTAGCAGAGGGCATCAGAGCTACTGCTCTCAAGTCCACCTGAATGGCTTCCTAGAGTTTGAGGAGGGCGTCGTTCTGAGAGCTGGATGTGGTGTGGGAGTGGACGGGGCGGGGGCAGAACAGGAGCTCCTGTTCTAACTGAGGCTACCGGCGGGCCCTTGGTGTGCTTTTTTTTTTTTCCTTTCCTTTTAAAGATTTTATTTACTCATGAGAGACATAGAGAGAGAGAGGCAGAGACACAGGCAGAGGGAGAAGCAGGCTCCATGCAGGGAGCCCGATGTGAGATTCGATCCTGAGACTCCAGGATCATGCCCTGGGCCAAAGGCAGGCACTAAACTGCGAGCCCCACAGGGATCCCAACCCTTGGTGTTCTCGCTGAGCTCTGGCATGGAGTCTGGCCCTGATGGGCTTCAGGAAATGTCTGTGGAATTAAGGAAGCAATTTATTGGAAACGGGTCTCACTGCATTAGTCCTTCCCACCTATATCTGGCTGGGTAACCCTCACTTAGTCACAAACCCTCTCTGGCCCCGGAGGTTCCTCATGGGTCAAGTGATGGGGGTCCCATCCAGCTCTCACCCACTTCAGCTCTCCGGTGGCCCATAGGGGACCCAGGCTCTGGCGGCCACACTGGCTCCATCCATCCCTCGCCTCTAGAGGCCCAGCTGCCCTCAGGCCTTCTTGGTGCCCCTAGCAGAGCAGGCCTAGGCCAGCCAGGGCAGGGGGAAGAGGCGTTCGAGATGCTGTAATTATTGTAAAGAGGAGAGTTTAAGTGTTCAGTTTTATGAGCTAGCCGGCCCTCTCTGTCAGCAGAAAGCCGCGCAGCTCCCTGGGTGAGAGTTAATTTCCTCCGTGGCTCGTTTCCTCACCGGCCCTCATTTTTCTCTGCTGCTTTATGGCTTTGGAAGGCGCTTGGAGCAGTGTGTGGTGGCAGTGGCTTCACACACTGGAGCGGGAAGGCCCCCAAACCCCCCTGCCCAAGCCAGACCTGAGGGCAGCCTGGCCCTGCCACGGGCTGCAGGGCCGGTGACCCCTGCGCTGGAGGCGACTCGGGGACAGCAGGCTGGGAGGGCAAGAGGAGCAGTGAGGCTGGGCCAAGCCGGCCCAGCCAAGCCATGCCGTCTGGCACCTCCTTGACAGGCTTGCAAGGAAAAATCTAAATCGAATGGTGGTCAGCCAGCCTTGTAGAGGTCCCAGGCCCCTCAGTTAAACAGTGCAAGATTTTGCCCTGTGGCTCATAGAGAATAAAGGAGGGGAGGGTGGGAAAATGTTCCACCTTTGGCTTCAGACCAACCTGGGTTCAAATCCCAGCCCACCATAGCTGTATCACCTGGCTGAGTGACTTCCCCCCAGGCTTTCTTCCTGAGCCACACTGTCACTCGGGATGATCTTCCCGCTTCCTCTGTAAGTTGTGGGGAAGCCCAGGTCCTGGTGAGCCATGAGACGACCTCTAAGATGCCACAGGTCCTCCCAAGACCAGGAGTAGCCTGTCACCCCCGTCAGGCCTGGCCATGCACCACCCAGAGGGGTGGGGAACTGGGAGATCCAGGTTCCCTTTTGAAGCCTTGCTCTGGCTCTTGCTCTAACTTGAGCACGCAGATGCCCACCTCAGCAAATGTCCTTCAGGCTGCAGACCCCTAAGAGACTTCATTAAGTTGTGGATCCTCTGCCCAGAAAACCGCACACACAGGACCCCACAGATTTGGCAAGTGATTTCAGAGGTTCCTGTCTGTGGATTCAAGTTCAGAGCCCTGAGCTGATGGTTTTTCCAGCCCTAACCTGCTATGACTTCATGTGGGATCTGGAGTGTGTTTCACACGGTTACTCTTGACCTTTCTGAAACGGGCAGTATCTGGATTCTGAGATTGGCCCCAACCTGTAGTCCCACCTAACTGTATTCTGGGAAGGAAGAGAAGCTGTTATAAATGTCCAACAAGCCCCATAGTGGCTGGCTTGCTTGGCTTACCTCCCCTATGCTGAGGACATCTGTGGTTTGTCCCCAGAATCCATCCCTTCTTCCTTCTGGAAATCCTCCTCCAAACCCCTTAGGACCACCCCTCCCATATCTCAGCCTAGGATTGGTGAGCTGATTCACACCCACCTTTAGGAGCAGGCCACCTGATTGGCCACCCAGCACATCCCCTCCTCCTAATTGTAGCTATTGGTCCAGAAATGGTCAGGTAAAGAAATAGAGTCAATGAGACTCAAGGATATTTCTAGTGTTTCTGGGAAAACAAGCCTGAAGAAATCTTCACTCTTCCCCTGAAGGACATGATATAAGATGAGAAGGACTGCAGCTATGTTGCTACCAGGAAGGGATAGTCTGGAGCTGCACAAGATGGGGGTGGAGGAGGCTCTGTGGGGAGGGTGACACTCTCAAGAAGTCAGACAAGAGAGATGGAGAGAAGCAAGTTCTCTGATGACATCTTTGGAGTTGCTGGACCAAGCCTCACCTGATGCTAACACTACCTCCAGACTTTAAAACCATATAGCTCAATAAACTCCCCTATGATGTAACCAACCAGACCTGAGTTTTCCTGTCACTTGCAAACATAAAATGTTCTAACTGCAACTCAACTCTCTACCAGCTGGACTAGACTAAGAAAAGATCAGGAAGGAGAGCTTGGGAGTCAGGAAGACGAAATTCTTCCAAAGGATGTGGGAAATCGGAATATCCACCCACCCACCTGGTGCTGGGAAAACTTCAGAAAAAAAGCCACAGCTGAGAGAGTAGATGAATTTTTTGGTATTATTTGTCTGGACAGGAGAAAATGTTGGCTATTTTGTGTTTGATTAATCACCAATTCCATTGAAGTCCACAAATGTTTCTTGAAAGCCAGTCATATGCAGGGCACTGCCCAGCTATGGGAGATACATGTCCAAACAGAACAGTCCCTGCAGCAGGGAGCTGCCAGTCAGGCAAGGAAGACAGGCTCAAACAGAGCTCACTGGGGCGCAAGCAGTGCCAAGGTAGAGATCCAGACCAACGAGCCCTGGAAGCCTGGGGGAGACGATGCAGGAAGGCAGGACCCAGGAGACAGGGTCATTTTCTCTGTCCACAAAGGCATGGTACCACCTTCACTGGGGACCAGCTTTTCTGAAAAAAAATTTTTAAGATTTTATTTATTTATTTATTTATTTATTTATTTATTTATTCATGAAAAACAGAGAAAAGCAGAGACACAGGCAGAAGGAGAAGCAAGCTCCATGTGGGAAGCCCAATATGGGACTTGATCCCAGGACCCCGGGATCACGACCTGAGCCGAAGGCAGACACTCAACTGAGCCCCCCAGGCATCCCCAGCTTTTCCAAATTTATACAAAGACTCCCTAGGGGCTAGCATAGCCCCTGGCACCAGGTACATTCAGGGAGCAGTCCCTCCATATGTGGCCCTATCGAGTCCTGATTTTCTATCCCTCAAAATTTGGGACAAGGACCATGGCAGGTAGGGATTTTTAGGGGTTTCTGAGCATGGCACCAAGCCAGCTGTCTCAATTGGATGGTGAGAAAGTCGCTCCCCATGCAATTCTCTCTAAAACTTCCCATAGGGACAGAGTCTTGGTTTGGTGCTGGCCTGTCTTTAATGCCCCTCTAGCACCTGTTGACCTGTCCTCTCAGTGACAGAGAGAGAGGAGGAGAGAGTAGGCCTCAGCCTATTGCATTCTGCAGGCAACAGGCTCTTGCTCAAATTCCCTCGCACTGTTTTGTTTTCGTGGCATTTATTTTAACAGTTGTCTTCTATTTATGGCAAGTGATATTGGCTTTCCATTTATGGCAGTGATAAAAAGCTTTCTTTTACATTTCATTTCTGTAAGTTTTTTAAAGGGGGATGGTTGGGAGGAAAATATTAGATAAAACAAGTGGGACACGGCTATGACTATAATTGTGAAGGTGGGATGAAAATGACCAAAGTTGGGAGAATATACGTTGCACCAACACGGATGGCCTACCAGGTGGCACATGCTGGGATACAGCAGGTTACCGAGTGGGCAAAACCCTGGCCTCACAAAGCTTACAGTTTAATGGGGCAGGTGGGAGGTAAGACATGAACAAGATAAACAAAATACATGGCATATTAGATGGTCGTGGGTGACCCACATGAATGCAGAGCAAGGACAGAATGCCAGGCATCGCCGTGTGTGGTCTGCCTGGCAGACCAGCCTGGTCAAGCTTCACCACAAACCTGGCAGTGAGTGCAGGCTTGGAGAGGTGGGGTCATGGCTTTGCAGGCACCCAGGGAAGGAGCACAGCAGGTAAAAGAACCATAAGGATCCAACTGTGCTGCCATCCCCTCCTGGTTGAGGCTGGTTTTGGAGACTCCTATTGGTCACAATGACATGCCCCAGGAAACCCCACATCAATGCCTTGTCCTCCTTTCTTCAGTAAGAAAAAGTGAAGGAAAGTCTGCAGGGATGGAAGGTATAAACTGTAAAGCAACCCCCAGGGCACAGCACAGGGTCACTGCAGGTTTACTCTGGCCGCACACCATGCACAGGAGTGGCCTCACACAGGAGATCAGGACCCAATGCGACAGAGCTCCGAGGGGCTCTGAAATCATCCCCTCCTGAGTCATCAAAGTGCCAAATTGATTTATGGTCAATAATAGTGCGGGGTGCTAAGTGCACTTTATTATTCCACTTTGTTGAAAATTGGCCATTTATCTGTGGTCCATCTGCAGCCTGGTGGTTAGGAAAGCCGGGAATCTGAAGCGTGCTCCCCAATTTACAAGCTGCCTGCTTCTGAGCAGGTTCCTTTATTCTTTTGAGCTTTCCTTTTCTTGTGAACAAAATGGGGGTACCATATTGAATGGTCCCTTGTTTTGCTCTTGGCAAGTGTAGCAGGTCAATAATTGTCCTGCTCCTCTGTATACCTAACTCTGCATTACCCAGAATACCCACCCCATCTCCTTCCACAAATGGGCTCTGGCAGGAGGACATGGGCAGGAAAACCATGCACTCATTCAACAAGAATTTATTACTCCACACCAGGCACTGTTCCAGTTACTGGAGGTGCACCAGCAAATGAAACAAAGACAGATAAGGTCCTGATCCTATGGGAAAGTGTCATCAAAGCAACACATGAGATTTCAGCCTGACAAGGACCACGAAGTGTGTCCAGGGGAGCCAACTCAAACTGGGTATCCGGGGAGGGTTTTGTAGAATAGACAACACTGGGATGAGAAGGGGTGTGCTTTGTAAAGATTTGAGGGGAGAGCACTCCAGGCAGAGGGAAGAGCAAAGCAAAGTCCCTGACAGTTGTCTGAGAGACAGAAAGCAAGCCAGCTGCTAGAGGAAGTGGGTGCTGAAGAGTTTAGTACAGGAGGAGGAGGGTAGTCAGCCCCCATGGGACTTGGGCAAGGGAGAGATCCTGAGGGGTGGCCGCATGGACTGGGCAGTGTGGGCAAGCCCCCCATTCCCATTTGGTGCCCTGGCCTCTTTGAAAGCATCTTTAGAAACCTGTGACTTGACCTATAACCTGGGCTCCTGCCCCCAAGGCTGGGCCCGGCCTGTCATCCCCCAGTGCCTCTGGGGTCAATTTAATGTTGACCAGACCCACAGGGCACCCACGTGCTGGCTGAACTTCCCTCCCTGAATGCCAGTTCTCCTCCAGGTTGGAAGAAAGCTCTGTGGTTTGGATGAAGGAAGGGATGAGGAGGAGGGGGAGAGAGCAAAGTGTGTTTGCTGGCACCAGAATCACAGCAGAAGCCAATGCTGGAACCCTTCCCAAGTATTTAGAAATTAAAATAATAAAAGAAAACTGAGCATATGGAGTTTGTAAAGTGCCGTCCATCTTCGAGAAGGGATCGGACTAGCTCAGAATGCATGGCAGAGCTGGGGTCTGAGGGGATGTGTCCATGGAGTAAAGACAGATACTCAGCTCTCAGGTGGGGACGAGGGGCAGGGCATGCACTGCTCCAGGCATGCAAAGTGTAGGGATCCCCTTTGGGTTGTACTTTTGAAAGAGGAGAAGGAATGTTCTCTGTGTCTCCTCCCTTACTACCAGGGAGTCCCCAGCCCTCCCCCGCCTAGGGAATGCCCCCTCCACCCAGCTCAACCTCAAACATATCTTTAATTCTTCCTCTTCTTTATCTAACTCTAGAGTGGTCTCATAGGCTCCATCTCTAAAACACACCCAAATGCAGCTGCTTCTCACCCCCTCCCTGCCTCTACTCCAGTCCAGCACCCTCCTCTCACTCAGCCAACAGCAGCCACCCTTGCCTGGTCTCCCAATGCCTCCCTCCCCACTCCGCCTCTCCATCCTGTCCTACCCACAGCCAGCAGATGGATCTCTCCTCCAAACACTTTCCATCCCGTGTGGGTTTAAGAAGCTTAACTGCCCTCTCTGCCCTTCAGGTCTTGCATGATCCAGGCCCTATCTGCCCCCAGTATCACTGGTCTTCTTTCTGTCCCTCAAACAGACCAATGTCGTTCTTCCCAAGGGCCTCTGTACATGCAACTCACTCTGCTGAGAACACTCTTCACCCTTTTAATGACCAGTTCCTCATTCAGGTCTTAGCCCAAATACCACCTCATCAGAGAAGCCCTCCCTGTCCCCTTCAGCTAAAAAAACACCTTTCCAATTCTTTTCGACTTCGCTCTATTTATTTCTACATAATCTATCATTATCTAAAATCACCTCATTTGTTTGTTTGACTTGTCGCTCTACCGTGTGAGTGCTGTGAACCCCAGACCTGTCTGTCCTCTTTCCTGCTGTGTCCTCCATATCTGGAGTGGTGCACAGCCCAGAGCAGACCCTCACAGTCATCTACTGAATGGAGACTGAGTGAACACCAAAGCCGCCTGGTTTACCTGGGCATCAACCAGGTGTTTAGGTAGCACCATGTAGCACCTTGCAATTGCTGAGTGGCAAACGTCACTCAAGCAGAATTCATGAGATTCTGGTGGAGCCCGTAGTCATGAGTCAGGGCACTGTGGAGTGAGCCTGTTTCCAGCCAAATCGTCAGACAGTATGTGCTGGGGGCTCCCCGTCCTGACAGAGCAAGAAAGTAGGCAGGAAAACTTGACTCGCCACTCCTGGAATTGGGAGGCCACCTGGGAGGCTCAGGTGCCTCCATCTACCCCAGGCACGCAGGTGTCCCCTATGCCAGCTGGCACTAGATAAAGAGGTGGGCTGGCTGGAAGGTATGGGCAGCAGGACAAAAAGGATAGACAGGTGTCCCATGAGCCCTTGGGGTAGGAGACCTGGCCAGCCTATGGGCCCTGAGGGTCCTTGAGGGGTCTTGAGTGCCTTGGCTTGGGTGTGCAGAGGTGCCTGTGTGGACACATGTAGACACTCATGGCGGTTCCCAGAGGTGGCCAGGCTGATGGAGGGTAGTGGAGGGTCCCTTCCCTGCAGCCCCACCCCCTCCACTTCTCCATCCTCCCCCTCCGTCTGGCTGCTCCTCTCCCGCTCTGCTGCACGCTGGCCTCCGCAAGATGGATTTTCCTGGCTGTGCCAATCTTGCTGCCACCTGTTCGTGCTGTGCTGGAGCCAGCAAAGTGGCTCAGCTTCAAACCCAGAGCAGCTGCGAGAGCTGTTGCCAAGCCTTGCTATCCCCCTCGCTCCCTTCCTTTGTTGCAGCAGCAGCCTTGGGCTCCGAGTCATCCTGTCACCTGCTGTCAGCTGGGCACCCCCATCTCTCCCCACCACACCCCCACCAGCCCCCTCCAGTCCCCTCCAGGCCTCCCCAGCCCTCAGCCCCCATGGCCAGGCTGCAGAGAGGGGCATAGGCCGGGGCATCCATAGCAGCACTTGCCACTGGGCCTGCCCCCTACCCACAGCCCAGACTCTCAATCTCCTTCCCCTCCCCCACTTCTCATGGGATTCCCCAACTCACTGCTCCCCAGAGCCTTCCCCCGAACTCCAGACAGAAGAACTGAGGCTTGGACCAGTAGCCTGAAAGAGCCAAGAAGTGTCCAGCTCCACCCACTGAGCCCATAACAGAGCATGTGGCCCAGGACACCCCCAGTCAGAGCAAGCTCCAAACCTCCGGGAGTGGGAGAGCTCCGGAAACTTCCTGCAATATCAATCCAACCCACGCCAGAAGCTTGAGTCCCAGCCCTGCCCCTAATGCTCACTAGCTCCATGACCTTGACAAAGCCCCTCTAAACCTCAGTTTTCTTGGCTGCCAATAGACTAGGTTGGTGCCTGCCCACCCTGCAGTGTCACTGCAAAGAGCAAACATAGGACTAGTGCCTTGAATCCTTCGGGAACAAGACAAGGATATAATTAAACACACGCGTGGGACAGAGAAATGCAAACTGTAAAGTACTGTGCAGCCCAAGAAGTTGTGTTGCTCTTTCTCACGGGATGTGGACGTACTCCCAGAGAGGCAGTGAGGCCCCATGGCCTGAGAGCATGCACATCCAGCCTCCAGGAGAAAGATTTGGGTTGTCTGACTTCAGAAATACCGGCTCTGGCTGAGGGGGCATCTGATGGCTGAGACAGACACATCAGAAGATAGAGCAAGACACAGGCAGACAGACAAATAAACACAGATGAAATAGCCTGTGTGGCCAATGGCTCTCCTGATGGAAATGGACAGGTAGTGGTGGCTGGATTCCCATAGCCTGAGGCCTCTCTGCTCCACCAGAACCTCTCCCTGACTGCTGCCCTTGGTCATCAGCTCTCACACAAGGCTCACTGGCATAGCACTTGTGCATGCACACATTCTAATCCTCACCAGAGTGAGAGGAGGGGGGTGCTGGACCCTCCAAAAAAAATTTTTTTTTAATTGGGCATGGAACCCAATGCAAGGCCTAAATTCACAGCCCTGAGATCAAGACCCTAGCTGAGATCACAAGTTGGACACCCAACTGACTGAGCCACCCAGGTGCCCCTGGACTCTCCAAATTCTAAGATGCTACTAAGGAGCCAAATAGTCTCTGGCAATAAGGGGAAGGAGTCTTCTCTTATGCAAATTACTTGGGGTCTGAGGAGGTACACCTTTGTTAGTGATGGTAATAGGAAACTACAGACAGACCATTTCGATTGCAGGAGCAGGTATGGTGGGGGATGATCACTGGGGATGAGGCATCAAGGAGAACTGAGGACATCGATGGAGAAACCCTAGTACCTGCTCAGTTTGTCAAGTACATCTTTCCCTGGGTGCCCAAAGCTGTTCACCAGTACCTGCAGATGAGCAGAGAGCTCAGGGGCTTCTGACACCATCTGATTGCTGGAGGTCAGCTGGGCTGGGGGCACTAGCTCCAGCAGGGTGTGGACTAGGCAGGGGCTTGAGCTGGCAGCCCTACTTCTTCTTTGCCCCTGCCATATATCCCCTCACAGCTGCCAGACTACTCCTTCCAGAATGAGTATCAAATCTGTCCCTCCCCTGATTCTCTCCCCCATCCTATGGCTTCCCATTGCACATGTAATAAAGTTCAAATACTACCCATGGCTTACAAGGGCACCAGGGTCAGGGTCAGCCCTGCCTACCACTCCAATCTCATGTCCTACTTCTTCCTCACTTACTGCTCTCCATCCACACCAGCCTTATTGTTCCTTCAACCTGGCCCCACCTCAGGGCCTTTGCGCTTGCTGTGCTCTCTTTGTGGGACACTCTAGCCGCCAGTTCTTGCCTTAGTTGCATTCTTGTAATTTAGGTCTCAGATGGCCTTACAGTATCCCAGTTAGTGTCCTTCTCCTTCCTCTGAGTATTATCACATCTCCCTGGGTTTTTCTCATTTGCTTACTATGTAGCATAGGGCCCTATGTGAAAATATTTCCTCTGTATATTTTTAGATTATGTCTGCCCTATAGAATGTATAGAAGACATCGTACTCTTGTCTTATTCACTGCTGTTTCCCATTATCTGGAGCAGAACCTGAAACACAGTAGGCATTTAATAAATATTCCCTCAGTGAAATGAGTGAATCACAGAGGAAAAGGCCAAGTGTCCCCAGAATGGGGAGCTCACATCCAAGAAACTGAACAGAGGGGAATGCAGTTGGAGGACAGGCATGATTTCAAGGGGTGAGGACCACAGAGACCTCCAAGGAGCGCATGATGCCAGTGCTTATTTTACCATGGGTTTTGCTCAGTTTACCTCATCGAATGTTCATCACCTGGAGCTGGTGTATTACTAACCCCATTTATAGATGAAGTAGTTGTGGCTCAAGTGTTGATCATGTATCCATCCACATCATTACAAATGGTAAGACTTTATCTTTTTGATGGCTAAGTAATATTCCATTGTGTATATATAGATCACATCTTCTTTATCCATTCCTCTGTCAATGGACATTTGTCCTCTTTCCATAGTTTGGCTATTGTAGACATTGCTGCTATAAACATTGGGGTGCAGGTGCCCTTTCAGGTCACATATTTGCATCCTTTGGATAAATACCTAATAGTGCAATTGGTGGGTCATACCATAGCTTCTCCCTGTAACATTCCTCAAAGCACGTTGCCTACTTGAAGTGGCAGAAGACAGGAGTCATGGGCAGCAAGCTTACAAGGACTGCAGGCCAAAGAGGGCAGTGGTCAGGAAAGAAAATCCAGAAAAAGTGGGTCCTGCTCTGTGGCAGACAAAGGAAGAGTGAACAGAGATCTGGCTCATGACTGAAATGAAGCTCCTGGTAGAGGCCTATGCATGGTAGCCTTCTACTCACCCTCCAGGACTAGAATGACTAAAGACTTGGATCTGTACTAGCCCTATATCTGGCAACACACTTTAGCTTCAAGCCTCACTGTCCTCCTCTATGGGATAAATATAACACTCACCTCTAAGAGTTGCTCTAAGAGTGAGCCAAGCCCCATATGTAAGAGTATTTTTATAAACCTTCAAGCATTGTTAAAATGTGCATAATGAGGACTCATTTGGCTTCAAGGGTCAGAAATCCACCTCAAACTTAAACTCAAAAGGGTTCTTATAATTAAAAAGTCTTCTAGATGGGGGATTTGGCTTCAGGCTTAGCTGGATCAGGATGCTCCAACAAAATGAGTCCCTCTCCTTGTCTCCTTGTTAGCTCTTTTCTGTAGGGCTTCTTCATTACTTCATACATAGGCTGTCATCAATGGGTGGCCATCAGTCATTCCAGGCCCTCACACTCACAGATGACCAACCCCACCTGAAAGGGAACTTCTATATAAACCCCAGCTTAAGTCTGAGGATTGATTCTCTTATAAATTGGAAGCCCAACCTGAACCAACCTTGATGGAAGTCAGGAGACTAGGAAACTCCTGGAGCCACAGGTGGGATTGGCTTCATCAGAACCACGAAGACTGTGAGTGGTGGCAGTAGAGGTTCTCCAAAGGAAAATGGGGGTGCAGCTACCAGAAGAGGGTCTGGGACCCTGGCTAGCACATAATGAAAGTTCACGCAAGACCAACAGTGGTCTCCTTCTCCTTGCAGCTGCTATGGCAGGGCAGCATTCTAGGACCTCAGGTTCCAGGAGGCTCCATTCTGGGGCTGCCTTGCAGGGGTTCACAGGAGCTAGCTCCTCTGCGGAAATGCTGAATAGGGCTGCTGTGAGGGTTACACAGAACTGTTCTGTGGCGATGATTTGTAAATGGTGAAATACCTTTCAAATGTGAGAGATTATCCTTAACAGTTTAGAATAGAAGAGGTGCAAGGAAATGACAGGATTTTTAAACTGAAAGAGGCCTAGAAACCATTGGCCACCACCTCCTCCCCCACCTTCAAGTCATCAATACAAAGGAGCCAGCAGAATGAATTTAAAATGCAGATCACATTATGTCACTCCCCTGCCTAAACCCTCCACTGGCTTTCTTAGATTCTCTTCCTCTGTGTCAAGGGCCCTTATGACCTGGTCCCTGCCTACCTCTCAGATGCCATCCCCCCTTATACTTTCCCACCACTTCCACGTGCTCAGCCACACTGCCTTCCCTTTGCTTATGCAAACACACCAAACTTATTTCCTTTTAGATACTTTGTTATTCCCTCTGCCTAAAACACTTTTCCCCCAGATCTCCAAATGGCTGCCACTTCTCATCATTCAGGTCTCAGCTGAAACATCACCTCTCAGAGACATCTCCTGGCCACACTTTTGTATTGATGTCCACCACATCTCTCCTTCACTCTTTCTCACCTATTTTATATTCTTCAGCTGGAATTATCTTGTTGGTTGGTTTGGTTATTTACTGCCGTTGCTCTCCTGCCTGACACCCCCACTGGGATAATCAGATCCAAGGAAACAGGTTCTACACACAGTACAGGGCCTGGCATAGATTAGAGGTCGATAAATACTTGTTGAAAATGAATATATGGATGGATGTATGGTCAATGGATGGTGGATGGTGTTGGGATGATGGGTAAGTCTGTGGGTAGATAGATGGGTGAGTGGGTGGATGGATGGATGGATGGATGGATGGACGGATGGATGGATGGATGGATGGATGGATGGGTGGGTGGGTCGGTGGGTAGATGAGTGGATGGGTGGATGGAGAGTGGGCCGAGCCCTGCCTGGTCCTGTCCTCACCCTCTAACTTGTTTCTTGCTCTTAAAAAAGAAGTATGTACAGTTGCCCCTTTTAGACTAGGAACTGACTTGGAGGTCTGGTAGCTAAAGACCCTCCAGACTCCTCAGTTCACACCAAATCATGCACTATAGCCTCAATGCCACCTGCTCTAGTCACTGAATTCATTTGACTTCAAAGTCCATTAAACTGAGTATTAAGAGGTTAATAAAACCTTTTCCCCTGCATGAGCACACCTCTACTCTTGCTGGCTGCCTGCTGTGCCCATCAGCTGGGGCTGCCTGTCACTGTTACCAGGAGCTAGGAGAGAGATTGGCTACCCCTTTTTGCCTGGCAAGCCATGCAGGTGAGTGGGCACCTTTGTCCTCACATCAGCAGCCAGGGAGAGGTGTCACCAAGGTCCTGCCCCTCCAGAGCTATTCTGGGATATGAGAAATGGGAGGTGCTCTATTTATTTGAATACTCTGCTCCTGAGCTGGGGGGTCTGTGGGTTGGCATGTGAGTCTACAGTGGCCTTACACACAGACAAACTTCTGGGAGCTGCCCTGGTGTCTCAGCAGCAGAGACTGAGGGAGGGTAGGTGCACTGCTGTGACTGGCTCATTCCAATCACTGAGGAGAAAAGGCTCCAGGAGAATAGTGGGCAGACAGAGCAATGGACCTGTGGGGAAGCAAGGTAGACCCACTGGGCTGAGAGCCCACATTCAAGGGATGCCTTGATGTAAATCCTAGGCCATTCTTAACATAAGATCCTGAGAACAAGGGAGGTTCCTCTCTCTATCTGGAAAATTCCATCTCCATGAAATCTGCTTGAAGAAAACATCAAGTCTCCACATCACTGTTTTGGGGGGAGGGAGCACACTGCAGAAGGAAGCATACAGCAAGATACCATGTTGTAAAAAGTCAAAAATCAGGGCAGCCCAGGTGGCTCAGTGGTTTAGTGCTGCCTTTGGCCCAGGATGTGATCCTGGAGACCTGGGATCAAGTCCCATGTTAGGTTCCCTACATGGAGCCTGCTTCTCCCTCTGCCTATGTATCTGCCTATCTCTCTCTCTCTGTGTCTCTCATGAATAAATAAAATATTTTTTAAAAAATCAAACGAAACTATGTTTAGTTGCATAAACAGACATACCTATATACATGCAGAGAAAGGCCCAGAAGGCCGCACACCAAATGTTCACCAGTGGTTTCCAACTTAGAAAAAAAAAATCTCTGAGATTTGGGCCAAGGTGATTTGTAGTCTTTTAAAAAAATTTTTTACAATAATAAGGTATTTGTGTTTTATATGCAAAATTAAAAATTAATTTTTAAAGATCTTCACCAAGGATGTAATTTGGACTGTGAGGATCAGACCTAACTCTTAAAGGAAGTGGCACAAAGGACACAAAAGAACACAAGAGGGTCCTGGCTGACCTAGGAGATGAGCCGGGCCACCATCCTAGGCACCCGGTCTTGGTGGTGCTCTCTGCAGATGCTGCTGCTCACCTTTGAGGCTTCCTGGGGCTGAGCACCCCTGGCCGCCTTCCTAGACCTGAGACTTCAAGATCGTACTCTGAGGTAGCTGCAGCAGACCCAGGAATCTGTTCCGGGACTTGAGGAGCAGAGAGGGTGGGAAGCCAATGCCCAGAGGGAATGCAGAACAATTCTGCTGGACTGATCCCAAAATGCCAGAGCTGCAGCATCTCTGCTTCCACTGGTCAAGTGACAGCATCCACACACTCATGCAAGGGGGCTATTTTATTAACCAGATAGATTAAGCATCTCTCTTTCTAATTACCAGTTTAATTAACCTTGGCACACAGTATGTACCAACCCCCAAGGGACTGAGTCACAACTCCCACACTGGGCGAACATTGCCCATCTGCTCAGCACTAGCTTTAGCTGGCCCTCAAGGGACTGGGGCAGTGGGCTCTGAGGGCCTGGGGTCTGGTGGTACCAGAGAGGAGGGGTGGGAAAAGGGGATGGGGATTGTTAGGATGGCCTTGCTGTGGATGTGGGATTCCAACACGGTCTGTCTTCCACAGCCTTCCTGCAAGTGACCCTGGGTGAGATAAGACAGAGAAGTCAGACTGGGCCACCCCACTTGGGTCTCCCAAGCATCTGCAGGATAGCCTGGAGACAAGATTTGTGTTCATCTACCACTTACTGGATGGTGATGGCACAGGTGCTACCTTCAATTTTCCAAGCCGGGGTTTTGTCATCTGTAAAATGAGCAAAGTGATAACTAGGACATGAGGCTTCATGAAGAGGATAGAGGTCAAGATGCCTTGTAAAATTACATTCATGTATTCATTCACTTATTCAGAGCATATTTATGGATTATGCACTGTATTAGCAAAGGTAAGTAATACAACGATGAACAGAGAGAATTTAGAGACTGAATTCTCTGTAAGTTGACTGTGTCTGGCTAACAATTCCAAAGTATTCTCACATGCATGTGCACACACACATTTTTTTTTATAAGTCCAAAGCATTTTATTACTACATTGAACAAATTAGTCTGCTCATGTGTCAAGATATTTACAAAAGTTTCTAAATGTTTGCTTTCACTTTTTTTTACTTGTCCCATCACGGACTAGCAACACTCAGCCGTGAATCTACACAGATCCACAAACCACAGGGCAGCAAAACCATGTGGTGCGAAAGGCCCAGCAAGTCGGGAGGCGTATGTTCTAGATCAGCTCAATTACTAACAAAACTCCAACCCTCCAGTTTTCTCACCTGGAGAACTATCAGATATCCAGATGAATTTAGCTCTAGAATGTTCTGTGTCTACAACTAAAGATTTAAAAATAAAGATTTCTGAAGAAAAAAAAAGAGGGGGGGCTACATGATTGGCTCTGGGGAAGAGAACACCAGAAAATGTGTAATGAGATTGGTACTCTGGTTGCATGGATGTGGTTTATCCTATTCTTCATGAACCTCAAAAATTTCATATGCAGATAGAGACCTAACCATACTGCCCCCCAAATGACCACTTTCACCGCCCACCAGCCATTGGAAAGACTGCAGTCAACTTTAGGCAAAATCTAAATCTTCTAATGCTTATAACTCCACTGCTGGTAGCAGTTGTCACATACACCAAGTTTTATAATAACGAGAACCAGGGTCATTGGTCTCACATCTATGAAGTATAGAACAAAAGGGCCTGGTCTTTAATTTCACGGCCAGGTACATGCGCAATGTCCATCTTTCTCTGTTTAAAGCACGTGTCGCTCAACTCGGGATTGGTGTGCCAAGAAAGGGTCTGCGCTCTCCTTCTTGGAAGATCATTAAAAAGAAGGCGCTCTTGCTTTCCTGCAAGGATGTGGTAAGGACCTGGAAATAATGATATTCCTATTCTTCCGCTCCAGAGTTTTTTTGTTGTTGTTTGTTTTGTTTGTTGTTTTTGTTTTCCCAGGCCGGGGTTGCTTCTCAAGTTCTCTATGTGTTCCATTAATTAGGTCCCAGAAGTTTCTCTCTTCCACTCCACTTCTGGTCCTGAGTTTAGATTCCTTGCTTTCATGTGCCTTCCACCAGATTAGTCCAGTCTCTTTCCTCTCCAAGTTCCATAGACACTTGGGATCACATGCACTCTCCTTACTGACCTGTCATCCACAGCACCCCACATTTAGCACACCACACACATTCTCCTTCACAGCCATGAACAGAACATGCACCATCTCAGAAACACACCTACATTCATGAAGAGGACCACATGGCTTCTCTGTTCTCAAGAAGTGTGAGGCCAGAGATATCACATTAATAAGAAGCACAGAAGTTCTGGTAAGAGGGTTTTTATGTATTTATTTGAAAGCTTATTAAAATCCTAACCTAGTCTTCTCTTCACTAATGCAGTGTTATTGGAGTCTCCTGATGTCTGTGTGGGAGGGTGAAGACAGGAGCATGTGTATTTGCATATGTGTGAGAGAAGATTTTTGATGCATTTATGTGTGCGCATGTATGTGTGTGTGAGCGGGTCCCCGGGGTGTGTGTGTATATGTCCAGGTGTGGAGTGTGAGGTATGTGTCATGCTCTTATGTTTCTTAGGATCCTTCAGTGGTGATCAGTCTCTCAACCTATTTTTCACTATAACCCCCATAAAGAGCCTTTGTAGACACTTTATTCTGACTCGCACCCTCTATGAATTGTATACTACAGATACACCATATATCTCTTTATGTATCACATATAGATCTGTGCTTTATATAGAGAATGAGCCCTTTTTTTTTCACCTACCACCACTCCCAAAGGAAAATTTCCACCCCCATGGGGGTCATACTGCCACCTAAGCATGATATAGAGCAAGAGGTTCTGGCTCTAGAGGTCTGTGACCCCCTGATGTTGTGTGCCATGGTTCCCAGTCTCAAGGGCTAGAGATCCTGTAGTAGGCTGGGGAAAGAGTCTGGGAATCCAGGTTTGGGTAAGCTCCCAGGGATTCTGATGCCCTGACTGAGAACTAAGAATGGAATGGAAGGGAGTTTAGAACCATCGGGGACCATCTAGTCTGAGAGGAGGTCTGTCTGGAGACCCCTCCTAACCCTAGAGAACTTGGAATCTCAACCCACAAAGGAAGAGATCCAGCCAGCAAGACCTTCCAATATCAGACTGCCCCAGGGTTCCCCAAAGGAGGTTGGAGGGGGCTGGCAGCTGGGCCAGAACTCAGCCCACAGACTTAAGACTTAAGTAAGGCAAAATGAGGAATGTGTCCCCAAGACGAGGATCATGCAGCTGGAGTCTGGAACAAACACCGATCCAAGGTGTCTGGAGTCCCATTTTCCTTCTGTTCAATAGAGCTACAGATGCCCCCCACACTAATCTGGGCCCCCCTTCTGGGAGCCCCAACTTCCCCTAGTCCTGGGTATTCAATATGCCAAGCCCCGGGAGAGGAGGCAGACAGTTACTTCAGCCCTGCCCACCAGACCAGCCTTGGAACTGGGATGGGAGTTCCAAGCTATCAAGGGTTGGAACCCTGTCTGGGAGTTGCCAAGGACCTGGTAGCAAAATCAATCAAAACCAGAGACCACCTACCCGGCCCTGCCCTTTGTGGGTGCCAAAGAATAGCTGTGCCACTTTGGAGGCCTGGACCAGTGCCCAGCCCCAGCCCTGGATGTCTGAGTGATCAGAGCACAGGGGACCAATTGATGCACTGTGGGCGGTGGTCCAGCAAAGGGCTGGCAAGGGGCAGATGGGAGCCTGGAAAAGGAAGGGAGGGGCAGTCATGGTGGCTGAGGAGTGAGGTGGGGGGGCGGGGTAGTAGTACAAATGACATGTGAAGGTATGATGGCAGGAGAGGGGAAGATGGGATGACAGTGGGTAAGAGGTGGAGGGAACATGATGGAGGGAGCATGGAGAAAGAGTGAGAAGGAGGGGCACTGTGGTTTGGTGGGGAAGCCAAGAAGGCATCCTTCTCCCTCTCTTAAGCTTTTAAAGGCATCAGAGCATCTTGCTAATTGTTCATCTCCCAGAGACGCTAATGAAATTAACTCTGCAAAATGCTCATCAGGTCATCTGCAGAGGGCACAGTGCCAGGCTTCCGCTTGGTCCAATCCCGTCCTCCTCCTCCTCCTCTTCCTCCTCCTCAGCTCCTCCTGCCCCTTCCTGTTGATTCCCCACCCTCTCCTTTTCAACGGGCCTCTTAGCAGGGAATGTCTCACCACCAAGCCTGTCTAAGAGTGCCCAGTTGGGAAACCAGAAACGGGGGCTATGTAGCCCCTCAGAATCTAGGATGCCATGGAGCTCATGAAGCTGGAAAGGTTGTCCCTGGGTGTGTATGTTTCTCTGCGTGTGTTTCTGAGTATGTGTGCTATGTGTGTGTGATAGCACATACATCATATGTACATGTGTCTCTAATAAAACCATTTGTTAAACTGAACATTCTTTCACTCAGCAAACTTTTCTGGGGCATCATCTAGGTTTAAATCCTGTCCCATCTCTTACAAGCTGAGTGGCTTTAGGCACGTTACATTCCCTCTCTGTGCCTTAGTTTTTGTATCTATATAATGTGGATGATAATAACATCTGCTTCATAAAGAGTTGTGAGAATTGAAAAAGATAAAGCAGTTAAGGATCTTTGTCCTATGTTGGGCACAAGGTGAGATCATAAGAAATGTTGGGCGCTGTCCTTGGTTCTGGAGGTGCCATGGCAAGGCAATCTCCATTCCTGTGCTCAGCACTGGGGAAGTCCAGGCACAAAGTTTTCAGTAGCACAGGGCAGCATGGAGAATGCAATAGGCTGTGTATGAAGGAAGTGGGGATATGTGGAAGTGTTTTTACATGTATGTAAGTATTTTGGGGGGGAAACGTGTTTTTATTGATTGTTTTCAGTTGCACATGTGTGTGATTTGGGTAAGGGAAGTGCATCTGAGTTAGAAGCAGACTGAGTGGGTGCTGGCATACTGTGTGTGTGTGTGTGTGTGTGTGTGTGTGTGTGTGTGTGTGTGTTGGATTCAGTGTTGGGATTCTGTGTGAGGAAGGGACTGGTCCGGATATTGCTGAGGGTCCTCTGAAGAGGCTTGTTTCTAGTTCTCTTGCCCTTTTAACCCCCACACATTCTTCACTTGTCTTGGGACCTGGCTTTCACCCTAACTTACATCTATGTCTTCACCCACAGACTCAATTTCCCCAGTGGAGTGACATTAAACCTTGCAAACAGTAGGCAATAAAAAATGCTTGTTCCATCTTGGGCAGGGCTCTAGAACAGATTTTTGTAAAAGGTGATTCTGGGGATGCCTGGGTGGCTTAGTTGGTTGAGCATCTGTCTTCGGCTCAGGTCATGGTTCCAGGGTCCTGGGATCAAGCCTTGCATTGGGCTCTCTGCTCAGCAAGGAGTCTGCTTCTCCCTCTCCCCCTGCTCATGCTCTCTCTCACTCTCTTTCAAGTAAATACATTGTTTGTTTGTTTTTTTTTTTTACAAAAGATGATCAATATCAGTTTTTAAAGTACAAATAGCAGAAACCCAAATAGGCTTAAACAACAAAAGGGGGAATCTATTGGTTCATGTAACTGAAGAGTCCGGGGTATATCTGGCAGCTTCAGGAGCATCTGGACCCAGGGCGCTTGAATGATGAACCAATATACAGTGTCTCTCTCTTCTCCAGGCTCTGCTTTTCCTGCCCAGGCTTCAGTCTCAAGGCATGTGCTCCTCACACAGTGGCAGTTCCAGGATCTCCTCTATTCTGCTCCAAGTTCAGCAAGAAAAGAAATTATTTCCTTAGTTCTAACAAAAATCCCAGAAAAGAGGCAGCCTGGGTTCATATACCGATCCCTCAGTGAATCCCTGTGGTTCAAAGAACAGTGGATACTGAATGGTTAGGTCCGAAGTATGTGCTATCCTCTGGAACTGGGGTAGGGTAGCCCCACATGCATCTCATACATTGATGGTGGGGAAGGGTGATGCCTCTGCTTCCAGAAGATGGAAGCTGGATGCTGAGCAGTGAGCAAATATGGATGCTTGGATCAAGGCAGGGCCTATCAAAGCCAATGCGTGGTCACCAAGAGCAAGTCTAGCCTGCTGAACTAATTTCTTGTTTTAGTTATTGGGCTGGTAGATTAGGACAAAGCTGGAGGCTCAGTAATCCAGGGCTCTGCAGGGTCTTTCTGTTTATTTTGTGGGTGGAGCAGTGAGGTGTGAGCTGAAGGACCCTGTGGTTAGAGGTGTCCTGAGAGATGAAAGAGATATTGACTTATTGCCCTAGTGCAACTTACCATGTAGTCTGGAGTGGGGAAAGCCGTCAGGCGCTCTCCTTGGTCCTGCCCTCAGCCACCTGTTTATTAAGACTTGGTTGAAAGTATATATGGCTTCCCAATCTCATCTGGGAATAAAAAGAAGCTGAAGAAAATAGTACCCTGGCCAACAGCTTCCACATCCTGAGAGGGCTCCATATAGGAAAGAGGATTAGATGTAATACAATGGGATAGAATTGGGATGAATTGAAGTCTCTGTCCTTAAATTCGAAAGCCAGTGTTCCAAGGGTAGATAGGGAACATCCAGTTGTTGGCAGCACCTGTGGCAAAGACATAGGGCAATGTTTCTCAAATCGCAGTCTTCAGACCACTGGCACCAGTAGAAATAGCTGGTAGGGGGTGGAATGGGGGTAAAAGATTCCTAGACACTTCCCCAGACATACTGAATCAGAATCAGGATGGGGCAGGGCCTGAAGATGTGCATATAAACCAGCATCACAAGAGGTTCTGGCACATCTCCAAGTCAGGGATGGCCTCACCGTGGGCTCAGAGATCCCCCCATCCAGTGGGCATCAGCAGCTGATTGGGACCTTGCTAATGCATCAGACCATGTGGGCAGGAGATGTGCCAATTCCTTTCAAGGGATGCCATCAGAGGAGCAGCCTTCAGAGAAAGCACTTCGAGTAGGGGGCCAGGGTGGCAAGGACAGGGCCCCAGCACTCTATTGCTATGTCAGTAGCAGAAGCAGAATGATTTGATCTAAAGAGAGAAAATTCAGGGATGCCTGGGTAGCTCAGCGGTTTAACACCTGCCTTCAGCCCAGGATGTGATCCTGGGGACCCGGGATCAAATCCCACACCGGGCTCCCTGCATGGAGCCTGCTTCTCCCTCTGCCTGTGTCTCTGCCTCTCTCTATGTGTGTCTCTCATGAATGAATGAATGAATGAATGAATGAATGAATAGAGAAAATTCAGGACAGACCCAGACTTTGTCTTCTGAAGTTAAAAAAAAAAGGAGTAAGAGTCTTCTGAATAACAGAAATAAACATGGAGGGGAGAGGTTTGATTAGGCTCCAGAAGGTGAATCCATTGAGGGGCAGATTCCAAGGTGAAATTCCTAGCTGGCAGAGCAGTTGGAGGTGAAATTCAAGCAAGGTCACTGGGATATTGCAAGGGGGCCACAGACACTTGTTGGAAGGTCCAGGGTCTGGCCTCTCCCTCCCTCTGAGTCTGGGACTCAAAAACAAGGAAGATTAAAGATGTTAGAAGCCCTCCTATCTGACCATCTACCTTTGAGCCTGAGACAAGCACTTACTGGCAGCCCTCCAGTCTGGATTCTTAAGCAGAATTCAGGTGAGACATTTACTCTTTATCTTTGCAAGGGCATCCCTGCTCCTTTTCCTGACATGCCCTGAGTACCGAGTGGAAGGGAACAGCTGAGCTGAGGCCTGAGTGACTAAAAGGAACCAGCCATGTGAAAATCTTCAGAGTATCCCAGGAAGAAAAGCAAATGGGGAAGTCCAGAGGTGAGGATGAGCTTGGCTGCTAGAGAAACAGAAAGGAAGCCACCATGGCTAGGGCCTAAGCAGAGTCACAGAGGTAGGCAGGGGCCAAATCATGCTGGGTTTGGAGGCAGTGGTCATCCTTAATGCTGCTTTCTTCATATTTCAGCTGCTGGTATGGAGGAGAATTACACTTCTTGGCCCTTTTGGATGGTGCCATGAGGTCAGCTATGGCCAACGAATTGTCAGTGGAAGGGATGTGTCATTTCAGGGCTCAGCCATTGACAGCTGGTGGATGTACCTCTAGTGCTCTCTTTTCCTCTGCTTTACTGACAAATGATATTTCAGAGAGTGGCTGTTTTGTCAGCCTGTGTCCTTGATGAACAAATGCGAAATAAACCTTTGTTGATTGAAGCCACTGAGATTTGGGAACTGTTCATTACTATGATATAACCTAGTCTATCCTGACTACTACACAGACCATTCTACTCTGGTTGAAGAAAGAAGGTCAGCAAAGTAAACACAGGAACCAAATGAAGTGAAGAGACCCTTTCCTTTCTTGTTCCCCAAACTATATTCCCAAATTCTAGTCCCAGAGCAGAACCTGCAGAAAGAAGAAATATAAGGAGCATGGGCATTGAAGTCAAAGCCCCCTGGAACCATCCCTAGCTAGCCCTGCAACCATTGAGTATGGTTGGCCTGGGCATAAGGCACTTCTTCTCTCTAAATCTTAGTTACCTTATCTGTATAATGGTTATGATGATGTTTATTTAACAAGATGGCATGCAAGGATCAAATTATAAATGTAGGCAAGGACATAGCAGAGTCCAGCACAGACCATTATGATATCATCTTACATCCCAGACCCAATCCCAGTACTTCCTTCTCCTCTTCAGTGCCCATGGCTAGAAACCCCAGCTTCTAGCCATCTCTCTTGTACCAGGTACCGTAAATAATGGACCTGCTAAGGTTTCACCTCTCCTACCCACCTCTTCCATGGGAGCACAGTGAGGCATACTGTCAGAGGGAGTAGCCTGGGCATGCACACACACACACACACACACACACACACACACTCTCTCCAGTTGGGTAGACCAGATAGACACAACATACATACATACATACATACATACATACATACATACACACAATCACCAAAGCAGAATTCAAAACCTGGAGGCTGTTGGACATTTGTGGACATTTTCATCTGGGCTCACGTGAGGTGTAAAAACAAACAAACAAACAAATTAATTAATTAATTAATTAATTTTAGTTAATATTTTTAAACCCCAAGATTTCACATACAGTGGCTTCTTTCGAAAATTTGGAAGCTCTGGACACACTGGGCTCCAATTCGACACCAGTTGGCACCTGGAGGAGAAGAACCAGCTATGCCTTGCAATGGGATCCTATGCCTAGTCTCCAATGCTGCCGTTGCCTCCTTGGCACTGACACCCAGGGTCCATTCATTTGTATCTGGACGTTGGCTGATGTTTCTTATACTAGGTAAAAGAAAAGCAAAACATTTTTTCATAACCCTTCTCTATCAAAAGTGAGAAACAAACGACAGACCAAGAGAGGGCCTCGTGGTTTCAAGAAATATAGGAGAGCTCTTACCTCTTTGTGGAAGCGTAGACCATTATTATATCACCCAGCGTGCAGCACCAATTTATATCAACTGGTCCCTGTAGGAGGTTTAGTTTGTGACCCTGCCCTCACCCTTCTCATCCCTCTTCAGACCCAGAGTAGGACCCCCTCTTTTTCTGACCATTCGCCCTGTGTATACTTTATGCGTTTGCCATTTCCTTTCTCCTTCAAGGCAACTCTGTGTTTACTTTAACCAGATTAGGGAATGGGGGTGGGGAGCTGGAGACTCCAGCAGCGGTCATTGCTGGAGGCTCCCGGAGACAACGTGATGCGCCCAAGGTCACAGAGCTAGGAGGCGGAGGCGCCTAGCCCCTACCCCTGGTCTCCACAGCTTGCAGAGCCCTGCTCAGTCCTTCACGCCCACGGCTCTGGCGCCCTGCGCGCTCAGCGCGCAAACACCGCCCGCCCAGTCTGAGGCGCTGTGCCCTGGGGTTGTTTTCCTTATGCGAACGGCGCCACGGGGTTAGAGAAGTCTTGGGTCACACCGGGGTCCACCAGGCTACACGGTTGGGACTGCGGGTGGCCCCGAGTCTGGCCTGCCGAGCGCCGGTGCCTGAGGACCCGGGTCCGGGCGCTCTCCCGCAGTTCCCGTCCACGCCGCGGGGCCGTGGCGCACCGCAGCACGCTGACTGCCTCTGAGCACTGCCGGGAGGCGGGGAGTGGGGCGGGGTGGGGGAGAGGAGAGGACCGCAGCCGAACCTGCCCAGGCCCCCCTGCCCCAGGCCGTTCTCTGCAGGCTGGCGCCGCGCCGGGGTCGCCGCAGCCCTGGGCCCCTCCCGGGCCACCTGTGCGCAGGCTGGCAGGCCTGGGAGAGCCCGGATCCGGAGCACCGATCCGCTCCGGGTTTCGGACTCCAGACCCTGTCCCTGGGGACCGCGCGGGGCGGTGGGAGGCCTCCCCGCCCACCGCCCCAACCCCCTCCCCGGGGGAGCCTCGGGCCACGCCGGGAGGGATCCCCTGCGCTGGGGGTGGCCCGCGCGCGCGGCGTGGGGCGGCCCGGCCCCTCCTTCCTCCTCTCCCGCCCCGCCCTGCCGCCGCCCCGCTCCAGTGCTCCAGTCCGGGTTTTGAGGCTCCCGCCGGCCCGCTCCCCGGCTGCGGGCTCCGCGCGGCGGCTGGCTCGGTGCGCGGCGCGGCTGGCGCTGCGCTCCGCCCCGGCTGCATTGCCGTGCTCCCGGTGCCCAGGGGAGCCACGCGCCGCGCGCGCCCCGCAGCCGGCCGCCCCGAGGCAGCGCAGTCCGCTGGCATGGGCCCCGGCGGCGCCCCGGGCCGGGGCTCCGGGCTGAGGCGCTGAAAGCCGCCCTCCCGCCTGTGGGGCCCCCGCCCGGCCGGGCCGCTCGCCCGCCCGCGGCCATGGCCGTCCGGCCCGGCCTGTGGCCAGCGCTCCTGGGCATAGCCCTCGCCTCCTGGCTCCACGGCTCGGGTGAGTCATGCGCGCGCTCTGGGGAGGTTTGCGGGGGACTGTGCGCGCGAACGCTCGCTGCCCCGGGGGTCCCTGACCCGCTCTGCCGGACCCGGCCTGAGCCCCCCGAGGCCAAACTTTGCGAGGCGGGACGCGGGGGCGGCCCCGCGCTGCTGCTTAGCTTCCCCGCGCGCTTCCCCGGAAGCCTGGGTTCTGCCAAGCGCTGGAGCAGCTGTCAGCGCGCGGGGCTGGGGAGTGTAAACGCTCCACGCCTCCGGGCGGGGGAAGTTTGCAGGGTGCCCGGCCCCAGAGCAGAATTGAGGGTTTGGATCGACGCCCGGGGAGCCTGACTTTGAGGGTCACAGATTAGCGGCTTTTGACCACATTCCAGTGCCCAGGAAAATGAGGAGGGGGTTTAAGACACCTCTTACCGGTAGCAGCGGACCCAAACAGCTACTCACGATTCCCACTGGGCACCTGGCCTCTGCTCACGTCCAGAACACAGTGTCCTCCCCTGTCCCCGCCACACGCTCGCACAGGCACACACAGGCGTGGAGACGCATACAGCCGACCCGGCCCCTGCAAGCTGCACAATCAAGGGCCCGTGGCCCCTGGCCAGGGCCGTGGCTCCCAGCTTCCTTAGTGCGTGGGGGGCCAGAGTTGTGTAAGGTGGGACCGCTGCTGCTTTCCCTTCTCCCTTTCATTGCACCGCCCTTCCTCCTCCCTTCATGTCCCGTTGGCCACCCTAACCTGCTTGGTAACTAGGCTCTCAGCCCACCTCCCTTGGGGTGGGGGGAGTTCCCCTGCATCCTTTGTCTGCTCTCCCTGAGCTTACACCTAGGCTGAGTTGTTAGGGCGTCCTGATCTCTCCTGGCTGCATCCATTCACTTAACAGAGCTGAGCTTATGTTTGTATTGGGATGGGGGGTCGTTTGTGTGATTAAGGGGGCATGGGGTTCACCTCAACAATTCTTGATTCTTGCTACCCAGAGAACCTGGGGGATGCCTCCCAGCATGGCCAGGCCATTGTTAATCCTAGAGGTCAGAAGGGAGCGTTGGGGTTCCTGAGATGCAAAGCCAGACTGATTGGAGATCTATGAGTGAGAGCTGAGACCAGCCTGATGATTGAGGCTGATGGCTGTTTCTTTAAAGGGTCTCTGCGTAGCGCATCCTGCACCCATTCTGCCTAGCTGCCCTCCTCACTCTGCCCCCTCAGTCCTCCCTCTACCCTACCCTGTTTTCCAACATCCCATCGTCCTCCCCAAACCCTCACTTTAACAAGCCCTTCTGCCCCATAACCTCCCTTTTTAATCCTGACTGAGCTGGGAGGCTGCACTGCTGCTGGGTGTGTGTTCACATTGCACACATAGCCATGTTAGGGTTGTGTGTGCAACCTTCAGGGGATGTAGGGTTGGAGAGCTGATCATGGTGAGCTGGGGGTGTTCATGCTCCTCACACAGGAGAGGTGTTGCCAGATACCAAGTAGGTACCCAGGCAATGTTTACTGAATCGGCTGTATGGTCATATCTGCATGTTGCCCACATTGAGCACGTGTGAGGGCTGTGGGTTGGCATGTGTGCCCTGGCTGCGATGGGGGCTGGCAGTGTGTGCAGCATCGGTATGTGTGTGGCCAGATGAGCTTGTGTGACAGCCGGCCTGCGGCACGTGTGTGTCGGTTGTGAGCAGTTGCACAGGTGAGCATGTGTGGATAAGGGAGTGATGGGTACTGGTGAGTCTGGGTGCCACAGCCTGGGGGGTGTTACATGGATTCCTTGGAAGGTCATAAAGTAGGGGAACTGCCTCCCTGGCTGGTGGGGCACCTGTTGGGGTCTGGTCCAAGGTTGCCCAGGGAGCTGGCAGGTGGGCACCAGTGCCGCAGGGCTACCCTGGAGCAGAGGCTGCCTCTGGGCATCAGCTCCCAGGCCTGTGGGAGGAGCCTTTGAAGGACAGGCAGGGGCCATTCTTCTTATCTGGGGCCCCTTACTGCTGTTTGCCAGAGGCTCTGGGCACACATGCCCAGGCAGCCTGGCCCTGAGATGACCCCAGCTTCTCCTACACCTCATCCCACACCACCCATCATCTCCTCGGCAACAGCAGCCAGTGAAAAATATGTGTGTGAGTGGCTGAGGGAGGGACGGCCAGTTGGGTGGCAAGGGGCTCCAGGGGCAGTGGGATTGCCGTGTCCTGCTCCCCAGGCCAAGAGCCCACCCTCTGTCAGCGCCTCACACAAAAACATGTCCCTTTAGCACACTCACCCCCTGTGGGTCCCTGCACACAGGGACCCCACTCTCACCTGTCACACCCCTGTCTCCCCACTCTGGTGAGCCACTCACACCTGTTGGTTGCCCTGTCACACAGATCTCTGCACTCCTGGGGGGAGGGGCCCATGAGGAGCTGGCTTTTCTGGAAGGTGGTGCTAAGGGGCACTGAGCTTTGGTATTATCCATCCTGACCCTAGCAATCTGCCCTGGTGGTCTCTTCCTCAGGGCCCTCCCCCATCCTCAGAGCTGGGCCTGGACCCCCCTGTCCACCCCTCACCCCCAGACTAGGGCAGCTGGTTAGGGGGAGGGTGTCTTAATTCTCTAGGGCTAAGAGATAGCCCACTCTCATTTTGCCTTGGGGATGGGGTGGGCTCTACTTCAGGGCCCCCCAGGTATCCCCAGGAGAGGGCTGCTCCTCTGGCCCGCCTGTGCCCCCTTCTCCGTGTTGGGGTGGAGCTGAGGACTGGCATTGATCCAGGTAGCAAACCCCCAACTACGAGCCACTGGCAGGTTCCTTCAAGCAGTCAACTTTGGCCTCAGCCAGGGGCCAGGAGTCTCTCCTGTGTTACATACCTTCGTCCTGCCTGGTGCTCCCTGGTCCCCAGAAATGCAGGGTCAAACCACATAGTCTCAAAGGCAGGAACAGCCTCCAGCCTGGGGTGGGGGTGGGGGGACCCCTTCTCCACACAGAGGCCACAGTGTTGGGTTTGGCTGCTGCCGGGGAGCACATGTGTCCATATGCATGTACACCTGAGTCTGCTCTATCCAAGCCAGCCCTCTCCTGCCACCCTTCCTCGCCTGCCCCCTCCCCCTAGTCCTCCAGCCTGGGGCTGGAAACCTGCAGTCTCTCCCAGGCTCTCTCTTCTCCTTCACGCTTCATGTCTAATCTGTCACCGAATCCTCCAGCTCTGTGCTACTTGTGACATTGCTCATGTCCCTGTCTTCCTTTGTTACCACTCCTGCCCCCCAGCCCCTTTCTCCCTCACCTTTCCCACCTGGACCAGTGCAGTGGCCACCCCCACTTATCCTCTCTCTGGGGTTCCTCTGCTTTGATTAATGTCCCTGGTATCCTGGCTGGAACCTCCCTAGAAAGCCTGTGGCTCCCCGGTGCCTAAAGGTAGAGTCCAACCCTGAGCCTGGGGACACGTAGGGAAACACCTGCATAACCACGCACGAGTAGGCTGTTCCACTGGGACTTGGCTTTAACTGCTGGTGGGCTGGGCATCCACACCCCCAGATGAGCTCTGGCTTCTGCACCATAGCTCCCTTGCCTTGCAGACACTGGTGCCCCCGGCCCTGCCAGCCACACTCCCCACCCTGTAGCCAACACCTGCTGTGTCCAGACCTAGGCCAAGCCCCCCGCTGCTGCCAGTCTCAACTGTTGTGCTTATCTCAGCTCCCAGCTTCAATCCTGCTCCCTCCAAGAGGCCTCCCCAACTCCTCCCAGGGCCCATGTAGGGACCATGGCATATGAGCTTTGAGTGGCCTACAGGACAGATTCCTCAGCCCTGGAGAGGCATATGGGGCCTGGGCAACTGCCAGAGGCTTCTGGCCTGAGATGCCTACCTATTCGCTTGTGCCAGTGCTTCCTATGAGTATTGCCTCTGTCTGCAGCACTGTGACTCTGTTCTTGGTCCCTAATGTGCTCCAGGTCATGATCAGTCAAGTCAAGCTCATTTTTTTCCTCTTTTTTCCCTCCACTTGTGTTTGGGCTCTATGGCGTGGTAGGGAGAGCTGCTACAGCTAGGGAGGGCAGAGAAGTTGACTCTGCTCCCCTTGGCAGCCGTCCCCATCCCTGTCCCTGAATACAGACTGCTTCACTCTGGGGAGGCTGGAAATGGCTCCTGTCCAAGGTAGGAATGAGCAAGTTAAAACCCCACTATGGGCTGGCTGTGCCTTGGGCCCTCACACAGATGGCAAACCAACTCACGTGATCATACATGTTTGTGGGTTCTTTTTTTTTTTTTTTTTTTTGTGGGTTCTTCATACAGGTTGTGTGCCCAGGTCTACTGAGCAGGAACCTCCCTGCTCATTCCCACCCGTCCCAGGCATAAATGTTCCCAGATGAGGGTCTTCTCATGCAAATAATGTTATTCTGGGCCCCAGCCCTGTAGACTCAAGCCCTTGGAAGGTGGGGTTGAGCGGCACGGAGCCATGATTGCCCATCCTGTCCCTGACATTCTGTCCCAGTAGCCTCTTTCTTGGGCCCCATCCCTATCCTCAGGAATGGATTTGAAACCAAGACTCGGGCTGCTCTGCGCAGAACCTATTGGGACTTTTGGCTCCTGAGGCCAAGCACCAGGAAAGTCTAGTCTAGCTGAGCCCCAGCCATCATCACCCAAATGGCAACTCAGCTTCCTGTGACCAATTTCCCTTCACTCCTCTTGTCTGCTCCCACAGGAATGGCATTGACAGGTCCTCCTGTCTTCTGGAGAGCCTTAACCTCCTCTTCCTGTCAGGTAGTGTAGAAAGGGCAGGGGCTTTGAAGACAAATGTGCCTGGGTTTCAGTCTAAGCCACCTGACCTTAGGTAACTTTTATTTCCCAGCCCATTCCCACATCTTTAATGGGGTTGTTTCTGTTTCCTGAGGTCATAGTAATGAGATGATGGGTAAAATAGAGTGCCTCAGGATGGAGTTCAACATGGAGCAGACAGCTATGGCTGTTTATCTCTTTCTTCCATTTTCCCTGGCATTGTAGGCATGAGTTAGGACAGAGCTAGTCTTGAGGTGATTGGGGCCCAAGCCCAGAGATAAGAGAGAAAAGCATTTGTTGCTGCTCCAGCCCCAGGCAGGAGTCCCAGAAAGGAGTCATGCTTTTATTTGGAAGAAGTAACTGCCCCCCCACCCGCCCCTTTCTTTGCCCTTCCAATCTGTACACATATCACCCCTGCAGAGACTTGGGGCTGACTCAGACACCAAATCCTCTAGTGTGTGAAGAACTCTGTTTGGGGTTCTATGAAAATGATGATTTGGGTTCAGCTTGTCCTGGAACCATGTGCTGATGATCAGCTCTGATGTCAGAACATGGCAGCAAAAGCAGTGGGGGCCCTGGATGGGATTAAATTCTAGTCCCAGCTCTGTCATTTGATTGCTTTGTGATCTTGGACAAGACACTTAACCTCTCTGGGCTATCTGCCTCTTTGTAGACTAAGCATTGGACTTGATGACTCTATTGGAGCAGAGGCTAGTGCTCAGGGAGGTGCCTTGGGAGCCTGGAGTGAACTGTGCACTCAGCAGCAGGTTCCCCCCAGGAACCACTTACACCTGACCAGCACCCACCGAAGCCCCCAACCACCCCAGCGGTAGCTGCTTGCATTGCTTGGAGCCAGGTGGCTGCTGTGGCAGGGCTGAAGGTGGCTGTGAAGCAGAGGGAATTGTGAGTTCCAGCACCTGAGTCAGGAAATAAGGCCCTGCTTTAGCTGGTAAACACTCACAATGGCAAAACCAGGTCTTCTTAGGACCCCCAGAAGATCAGTGTGCCAGTGCCTGAGGCCTACCCTCTTCCTAGGCACTGATGTCAGATGGCACAGCAGTGTTTGGCCCTTCGGAGCCAGAACCCTAGGCACGTTGAGGATGTGATGGAATGGTTGAGCCAGCAAGTTCCAGAGTCTGGGTTCGGACCAGGACTTGGACTAGGGTGAGGCCAGGGAGGTGCTCAGGGTGCAGAAATTAAGTTGTGCAAGTGCAGAATCAGCCTCCTTAAACTTTGTGCCCTTGGCACTCCCTGTACCCCACCCTTGGGTATCTGGCCATCAAGCTGGCCATCAAGCTTTTCCCTGTACTTCAGTTTTCTTGTCTGTAAAATAGAGTGATAAAAGGACCTGGTGCACAGGGTTGTTGTGTGGATTAGGTGGACAAATGTATGTCATTGTGTGTCACAGTCCTGGCACACAGTAGGCACTCAATAAATGTGAGCAATTGACCATGATGGATATGGCAGAGGGCACTGTTTTGTCCTCACTTGGGCGGAGTCCTTGGTACCATCTTTGCAGAAGAGGGTGCAGCTGGGGGCCCAGGTGGGAGGGCGGAGCCTGAGGGAAAGCTTGCGTTTTGGCCCGTGTGTTTTCTCTTTTGCCCCACCCCCACCCCCTCCTTCCTGTCTCCAGGTGTAGTTGTAGACAAGCCCATCCCAGCCCTGTTTGAGATGGGGAAGAGGGAGAGACTCGGAAATCTGGAGAGGCCTGAGTGGCAGCTGCTTACCCCCAGGGCAGGCCACAAAGGGGCAGGTTTTAGGTCCCACTTAGATGGGGGAGGAGCTCCTGAAGAGAGCACCAAGGGCCAGTGCCCCATGGGTGAGTCCCCCAGAGCTAGGACCCTCCCCACACCTGGGTGTCAGAGCTCTGTCCATCTGGGAGGCTCAGGGTCACCTTGAGCTCCAGGCAAATATGTGGCTGAGATTTGGGGAGGGGAGTCAGTCACAGCCAGGCTACAAGCCGAGCTACAAGTGCAGGGCCCTTGGGTAGGGATCTCTGACCCTGGATCCCATCTCTGACCTGTACTCCCCCGCCCAGCCTGGAGGGCAGGTGGGACCCCACCCGCCCACTGCCCCACCCCAGAACGTCCAGCAGAGAGTCCGCAGGGAGGACACCTGGAGGGAGACCCTCCCCCTCCTGAGGCAGAGAACAGATGGAGTTGAGGGGCTGCTGTGCCCCTCCTCCGCATCTTTTCCAACCCTCTCTCTGCTCCCCGAAAAAAGGATGCCAGGAGCCAGGAGCGGGCAGGGGCAGGTAGGGGTGCTCCTTAGCGTCCCCGCGAGGAGAGCCTGCCCTGCTTCCAAAACGCCTCCTCACTCGGTGGCCGGGTTGTTGGGGTAGCCTGCGGGCAGCTTGCCGCGGCGGGGGCCCCAGCTAGAGGCGGGCCGCGGGCCCCGGGCACGTTAGCCCCGCGGGGCCCTAGCGCCGAGCCAGTGGGAGCCCCAGCCCGGGGGTTGGCGGTGAGCCGGCTCGCCCGCCGGGGCCCCGTGGAGGCGGCGCGGCGCGGGGCAGGGCCGGGGCAGGGGCGGGATCCCGCCGCCCGCCGCCGCCCGCAGGATTAGCGGCTCTTTGTTCGGAGCCTGTTGACAAGTCCCCGGCTGAGGCTGAGCGCCCGGCTGCCGGGGAGCGGGCGTCCCTCCCAGCTCGGCGGCCCGCCCCGGAGGAAAGCGCCGCGCCGCGCGGGAGCACCGCCCGGGGGCGGGGGGCGGGGGCGGGGGCCTCGAGGGCGCCGCTGCCCGCGGTCCCATTTTACGGATGCGGGAGGGTACGTCTTCCTGCAGCCGGGAGTTCCGAGGCAGGTCTTTCAGTCCAGAACATCCTACTTCTGGGAGGAGAGAAGCCTGGCGCGGGGCGAGGAGGAGCCTTCAGCGGCTATAGACTGCTACACTGTTTATTCTTAATTAACTTAGTGATGGTCGTAATCATGGCCCATGCTGGGCTCTGCCTGCATCATCTGATCAGAACCTCAGGACAACCCACAAGATAGGTGAAGTTAGTCCCGTTTATTAGATGAGGACGCTGAGGCTCGGAGATGTAGCAAGGCTGGAACCTTGTTACTGCTTAGCCTGACCCCCTTACCCACCCACCCGCCCGCCCCCAACACCATGGGTAGCAGAACACTGGCATTTACTGTCAGGTGCCCTCATGGACATGAAAGACTATGGAAGAAAGTCAGAGGACCTTGATTCTCTGTGTTCTCTTGGGCTAATCCCATCATCTCTCCAAGCTCATTGTCCCCTCTGTATCCTGCCTCCTGACCCCACTTAGGCAAGGCTGTCCAGACCACAGAATTTTGAATATAAAAACCCCTGGGTGTTGGCTTTCAAACTTGCCCCAGACCTTGCATCTTCAGGTGGCTGGGACCACTCAAAGCCACTTTCTGAGAATGAGGAGGAATCCTTCCCAGTAAGCTCCCCCAAATGGCTCCTGGCTCATCCTTCTGGGGCCACACTGAATGGCTTCCCCCTTTTTCAGTTAAGATGGCCCCTACCTGGCCCCATCTGCTCTTTCCAGGCCAGGCACCTCCAGTCCTCTCAGCTGTTCCTCATGTAGCATGGTTCCAAGCCCCTTCTCTTGTTACCCGCCTCTGGATGTCAGCCTCAGCTCCTCCCACTGTAATACAATGCCCTGGCATGAACTAGCACAGGATACTAAATGTATCTGTTGCAAATATTGGGAAACCCCATCCAAAGTGACTTAAGCGAAAAAAGGGGATTTATTGGCACATGTAACTGAAACACTTTTTGTGCCCAAGATTGCAAATCCGAGAAACCACTGAGGAGCCGACACCGATGTAATCACACGAGGGTTTAATCACAAGCTTGAGCCTGGGCCCAAGTATACCCGATGCAGCAGAGCAGGGACTTGGACCCCGAGACTAAGAAGCATAGTAGTGTTATAGGGGTCCGTGGCCAATGAGATTGTAACATACGTAGAAAGGTGCACAGTCACCCTATAGTGACCATTTGAACTAGCCTATTATTCTAGTTAGAATTGGCGCGCAGGTTTGGCGGGCAAAAGAGGGGTTTTCATTCCTTGGCGGTTAAAGGTCAGAGGTCCCGCATTCCTATGTGTGCTGGTTTCTGGTAAGGATGTGCTTAATATCTAAACTAGGGTGAGGGAGTGCCTTAAACAATAGGCAGGTCATGTGGGGGGTTTTACATGAGATGGCAGGTGTAGCACAAAATGGAGTTAGTCCTGCTCTGCTTGTCCAGGGGTAGGGGATTTTTGTTAGATTTCCTGGGTCCCACAGACTCTGAGTAGGCTAGCTTCAGGCATGGTTGGATCCAGGAAGACCCATGTGACCTGGATCCATGCCTCACCTCTGCTCTTTGGGTGTTGGCACCATTCTCCGACAGCCTCTCTCTTCACAGTCCCAAGGTGGCTGCCACAACTTGCCAGGGCTACATTCTTGCAGGCCCAGTCCAGGAGGAAGGAGAGAGCATGGCTTCCCTCAGCCATCCAACAAATGTCCTGCTCCTTCCTCACTCGGCCTACTCAGGTGCTATGCCATGTGAGCCCGTCCCCACTACCAGCGGTTGTAGTTATGCAGTTTAGCTTGGGCCCAAGCCACCTATGCCACTGTCCAGCTTGTCCACTGAGGAGAGGGGCACGTTGGTCTCAGATTTAGCCAGTGTGCCATCAATATAGGTTACCCAAGTATTTAATAAGAATGCTGAAGAGCACCAAGGACACAGCTTAAGGCTCAAAGGTAAAGACCTGAGTTTGGATCCACCTTAGCTATTTAATCAGGGGTGTTAGAAAACAATGTGGGCCATTCAACAGGTTTTGCATTTCCTTAAATGTGCTGTTATCTAGTTCATGTATCTCCATTTGCAGATCCTGAGATATTTTATCAGGCTGAAATCCAGACACACTGTTTCCAGTCTGGCCCTGATCTACCAGAACAGTAACTCTATAATGAGAGAAGCTGATCTGGAGGGAAGGGTCTGTGGGAGTCGCAGAATGTCTCTGTGTGTCCCTACTTTCCAGGGTCATCTGTAGCTGACAGAGAAGCTCCACTGGAATCATGCCTGGGGTTTGCATTGGGTCACCAGGCTGTGGCCCCTTCAGTGGACATTTGTTGGCTTTTGATTGTCCGGCTTCCATTCCTGGTCCCATTAGGACCCTATGATCTCTCCCTTTTTGTATACAGCCTTAATGGGGATTTGGGAGGGGAGGCCAATCTCAACAGCAGGGCCCAATGAGAATGTGAGTCATTTCCCTAGCCTGTTTCCTTTCTCACTTCATGGCCTGCTTTTTAAGCCTCTTGTCCCTTCTCTCAACAACCCAATTTCTCGCCAGTACTTTCCCTTTTTCGCTTAAATTTGTGAGAATCAATTTTATTGCTTGCACTTAAAGAACCCTGATGCATTCACCAAAACCAACTTGTCTCCTCTAAACTGGAGCTCATGCATCTCCTTCCCCATAACCGCTCCCACTCCCACTTCCTCAGAGGTCAGCACGAGGTCCCCCTACCGGCACCTGGGGTGGGTTCTGTCTGGCCCAAAAGACCCACACTCATTCACAACAACCACTCGGCCTCTCTGATCGTGCCTTCTCTTGATTTCAGTGCTTGCTTGCTTGCTTGCCTTTTTTTTTTTTTTTTTTTTAAGACTTTATTCATGAGAGAAACAGAGAGGCATACACACAGGCAGAGGGAGAAGAGGCTTCCCCGCAGGGAGCCTGATGTGGGACTCAATCCTGAGCCAAAGGCAGACATTCAACCACTGAACCACCCAAGTGCCCTGATCTTCAGTGCCTTCTTACTAGAGTTTGTTCCTCCACTTCAGTGTCCTCAGCTGCAAAATGGGTGGGATGGGGGGGTTGGTGGGAAGGCCGGCTTCGCTGAACACCCCAGTCAGCAGGCCTGCCCTTTCATGCTCTTCTTCTTGTACCAGGTGACTTTGGCATTTCCCACAAGCCTCAGCTGGATCTGAGCTCAGCCTTCCCTGCATGCCTCTCCACTCCATGGCTCTTGGTAGTGGTTTTATACTTGGATCAGGGCCATCTTTCCATGTTGGTCATGTGTGATCAGAATCTGAGCCTACCAGATGTCTCAGAGCTTCCCTGACACTGTTCTAGAGACCTTCTTTCTCCAGATCCTTTGGGATCACACAGCCAGAGGTCCATTTTTGAGACCCATTCCTCTCAAGACCCCTTTCCTTTGAGATCCCTGGGCTCGACTGGGGGGCCTGTCTTGGTGTGAATCTCCTGAAGCCCACCACCCAAAGGCCAGGATGCCATTCTGAGGATGGTCAGCATTCCCTCCCCAACAGTTATATGCTGCTAAATGTTTAACACTTGGCACTCTGGGATAGCTGGCGGGGTGGGGGTGGGGGCTGATTTGCCAATTTCCAGGGTGTAAATACTCCCACTATGGCCTATTTTAAGATATCAATGTGATGTCAACTAGCTTGCAAAATTCTAGAAATTTTAATGATGGCTCTCTCTCTCTCTCTTTTTTTAGATTTATTTATTTTAGAGAGAGAGCATGTGTGTGCTCGTGAGCAGGGGAGGAGCAGACAGGGAGAAGGAGAGAAGCAGACTCCCCACTGAGTGGGGAGCCTGACTTGGGGCTGGATCCCAAGAACCTGAGATCATGACTTGAGCCAAAATCAAGAGTTGAACGCTTCACTGATTGAGCCATCCAGGCGCCCCAATGATGTGCTCTCTTTAGCAAAGGTGAACTGGCTCTAGTGCACTGCTATTCCCTGGTCACCCCAAGGAAGGGAGTGACATAGGCTCTTTGGGCCTCTGCCTGTAGGACCCATTGATCTCCCCAGGCTTCGAGGGGCTGCTCCTACCGGACACCAGGCTGGCTCTTTGGTGGCTGAGCATGAGGGTCACTGAGGCTCTAGTGCTAAAAGAGCTAGGGTTTTGCAAGTGACGGTGTGGCCTTGAATCTTAAACTGGGTGACCTTAGGTAGGTGACTTCTTCAGCTCTCTGTGCCTGAGTTTCCTCATCCAGAAAATATACATAATGAAAGGTTCCTGCCTCATAAGGCTGCAAAGAGTAAATGAGGTATTCGTGGAACAATGTAGCCCCAAGCCAGGCCCTCAGTGAGTGCTCCGTAGGTGGGGGTTGCAGCCTGTCCTATGTGGAGGGCAGTACGCAGGCCCACTTTGGGCCTCCCTCTATGACCACACCCCTGAATGTGGGGGGAGTGGAGCACCAGGTCCTTGGTTGCCAGTCCTGGCAGAGAGCCTCAGGCGCAAGACCCCACAGGTCTAGAATCGTGGGAAGGTGCCTATTCTGGGGTACAAGCTTTTGGGGAAGGGTTTGAGAAGGAAGGTTGCCGCAGTGAAGGATGACTCATCCCCCAGTGACTTGGACAGGTATGACTCCTGATGGCCTGGAGGCCTAAGGATGAGCAGAGCAGAGAGGTGACAGGCCACAGTGACATTTGAGAGCCTAGATGGGCCTGACAGGGGTAACCTACTGCTGGCCTGCAGACTGGATGGACTGTGGCTGCAGGGCTTGTTCCTGGCTCCCCCCATCTTCTGCCCCTGAGTTCCAGGGGCCCTGAGGCCAGAAGGAAGGGACTTCACTTGGGACCTTGGCATGTGGTGGGATTGGGCCAGACAGTAAAGGAATGGGGGAGGACACAGGCATTCCCCGGTGCCAGTATGTGTACACGGGAGCCCAGCTGGAGCAGACAGTGCCTGTGGGGGACCAGCAAGCAATAGGCTGGCTACATTGTTGAGCTCGGGGGTGACAGGAGGTGAGTGGTGTTTAAGGAAGATTAATCTGGCAGCGTATGGAGGATAGATGGGAGCAGGGAGAGGCTGGAGGCAAGGAGACCAGTCAGGAGGCTGCGGTGGTCATCCGGGCAAGAAATGATGAGGTCCCCCTTCCCAGGAGCAAGCAGCAGGGATGGAGTAAAAGAGACAGATGTGGGAGCCATTTTGAAAGGAGAAGCCTCTGGCTGTTACATGTGGGGTGCAAGGGCCAGGAAAGAGGCAAACGTGATTCAGGAGCTTTTGAGCCAGGGGAAGTGATGTCAGAAAGAGAAAATGGACTGGGAGCTGTGTAATGGATGGGAGAGAAGCCAAAAGAGCAAGAAGGCTCCACAGTACTGTGGCCTCCAAGCGGGAACTCTACGTGCCAGGCCCTATCCAGAGCATGGCCATCAGTCTGGGCACTCTGGCCATAAGCAACAGAAACTGCCTCTGGCCAGCGAGTAAGCAACAGACTTTTTTTTTTTTTTTAAGATTTTATTTATTTATTCATGACAGAGAGAAAGAGAGGCAGAGACACAGGCAGAGGGAGAAGCAGGCTCCATGTGAGGAGTCTGATGTGGGACTTGATCCCTGACCCCGGGATCATGCCCTGAGCCGAAGGCAGATGCTCAACCATCGAGCCATCCGGGTGTCCCAAGCAACAGACTTAAAGTCATGTCCTAAGGGAGAAGTCCTCAGAGGTGTGGGTGCTGATGGGGTTGTGCTAGTTAATTTAAGGCACTGAGGGCAGGAGGGGAAAATGGATTTGCTTTATTCTTTGTAGCCCCAGAAGGTAGGGTTGGGACCAGCAGAGGGAAGATGCAAGAGGCTGAGAAAGACCTTCCTAACAGGTGGTGACACAGGTAGTCTTAGCAGGCAGTGAGCTCCCTATGGGGTTGCAGGGGGTGGGGGTGGGGTTGATGTTGAAACCGGCACTATTGAGGCCTCCCAAGGAGACCAGGGATGGGAGGCAGGTGGCCTCGGTAAGGCTCTGTGGTGAAGGGCAAAGACTGGAGCTCCAGAGCTGACTTGGACTCTACTCTCAGCCCCACCCTTACTCATTGTCCTTGAGAAGTTTCTTGCCCTTTGGGAACTGGGCTTTCTGGCAGGTTGACCCCATCTCATGAGATGTTGTAGCCTCTCTGGTGCCTGTACTTTTGAGTATTAAACACATTTCTCACAGGCACGGCACCTGTGCCCTTCCTTAGCTGACCTCCTCCCCATCGCCATGCCGTCCTATTGGGACTGCCAGTCCCGGGCAAAGTCCTGGGTGCTGTGATTGGTTCCGAGGGGCAGCATGACCGGCCAGGATTCTTCTCATGGCTTGTCCCACTTGAAGGTGGAGAGGTTGCCTTCTCTACCTCTGGGATTGGCAGCTGTGAGGATGCAGGTGGGGGTGCTAGGCCAGTGACAGCTGCTTCCCCATTGTGCAGAGAGAGTCTGCCCCTCGAGGGGAGTGAGGCTAATATATAGGGAAATCAGAAGGTGAAAGGGAAGGTTGTCCTGGTGGCCCCGAGGCCCTGGAGGCTCGGGTCTCTGTATCAGTCCCATAAGCTGTCCAACAGCCTTTCTGGCCCGTGAGCCAAGAACTTCCTGTTTTAGGCTTATGCCAGTGCAGGTTGGATATTGGTACCTGAAAAGGGCCTGGCACAGGAGAAAAACATGATGCTGTTGGCAAGGCACCCACCCAAAGGTGGCAATATGCAGGGCACTCAACCACCAGGCGGCAGATACGACATTCTAAAATATAGAGAATTCACACACACACAAATCCATATTTCTGGCTTCCCAGGAAAAATCCGATGGATGGGACCAAACCCATTTTCCTGGGTGGGCAGCAGCGGGGACCAGGCTGCCCCCTTGGCACGCAAGGCTGCATTCTCCACCCCATACACAATCTCGGCATTTGGCAGGATTGAGGGCCTTCGTGGGCACGTTCCTTCCCCTTCCCTCCCTTCCAGCTTGAAGAGCCTGTGGCTGGGGCCTTGCATTTCACCTGTTTCCTTCAAGGCCACAGCAGATCAGGTGGGGATGTCTCACAGACCCCTGGCAAGGCAGGACTGGCACTTTGAGATGCACTGAGGGGGGGGGAAGTGGAGGTGAAAGGCCTGTTCACAAGGAGCCAGCCATGGGCACCCTGAGCTCAGATCCCATCCTAAGGAGGGATTGGGGACCGCTGCCATTGGCATAGGAAAGGAAAATTTGGGAGGAGTTTCTGAGGAAGCCAGGAGAGTTTCAACTTTGGAGCAGGGCTGGGAGGCAGCTGCAAGGAAGGCTGCGGGTGGGGAAGGGGCATGCAGGTGAGGCCTGGAGCTTCCTGGGTCCTCTGCCTGAAAGCACAGAACCAGCGTTACTTCTCTGGTGTCTGGGGGAAGGCAGGATGCCAGGACTCAGAGGACACTCAGAAATTGTAGCGTTGGGGTGCCTGGAATTAGAACCAGAAAAGGCTCAGGTTCTGGTGGACTCTTCAGAGGAGACACCTGAGCAAAGGGAGCCGGGCAGGGCCAGCTTGGTTGCAGAGAGGTGTTTGCAAAGCACTTTCACAGAAGCTCCCTGCAGGTGGACTCAGGTGAAGTGACCGCCCAGAGTCATATTGCAGAGCCAGGTGGCAGCCCCGGGCCCTCTGCGTGCCATCTGTGGAAAGGAGTGGGGCAGAAGGCCCAGGGCCCCAGTGAGCTTTGGAGGGAAATGGAGAGGTGGACTGGGGGACAGGGCAAGGTGAAGGTGGGGGCGCAACAGTCACTAGGTGAACATGGATGGAACACCTCCTGTGTGCCAGGCCAGGTGTTCTGCACCATAAATACGCAGTGAGCAAGGCAGGAACTGTCTCTGCCTCGAGGAACTCACATTCTAGTGGGAGGAGATGACCATAAATGAGCAAATTCAGATAATGAGGAATGTTCTTCAGGAGTTGGAAGGCAGGCAGAGAGGCCACATTGACCATGGGTGAGCTCACACAGGCATGTCAGGTGCTGGTTAGACTGGATAGTCAGATGTCTCGGAGGAGGTGACATATGAGCTGATATCTGAATGACAGCCAGGGCCAGCCGTGGGTGCAGTGGCCTTGGGTGGGAATGAACCTGGTTACTAAGGGGTCTGCTGTGGTCTGGGCACAGGGACGTGTGGAATTAGATGAAGAGAAAGCATAATGACAGTTCTGTGTTCATTCATGCTGTGTGCCCCCTTGTCTACCAGAAAGGCACAAAATTGCTGAAGCAGATCTGATGAGGCCAACAGGGGTCAGGAAGATGGCTAGGAGTGTGGCACAAGAGAGCCCAGGTCTGGGGTGGCTAGATGCTGCCATGGCCTAGGGGTCAGGAGGCCTGGGTCCCAGTGTGAGCCCTGGGACAGAAGCGCTCCGCTGCCTTGTCATGAAATGGAGCCTGTGATCCAGAATGACCCAGGCCTGGACTGTCCTGGAGCTGATCGTTAGGCAGGGGTGGGGAGAGGGCAGGGAGCTAGGAGGGTGGGAAGGGAAGGTAGGACAGGCCACTTCAGCGCTATTCTCCGGTCTCATCGCCTGCTTGCTCCCCCCACCTTCCCAGACCAAATAGCTAGCCTGTAATATGTGCCGAAGGAAGTCCAGTGAGGTTGAGATTCATTCTCTTTTCAAGTACTTAAGATAAGTACATATATACACATATTTTTTAATTGGAGTGAAACTCACATAACATAGAATTAACCATTTTGCAGTACGCAACTTAGTGGTGTTTAGTACATTAACAATGTTTTACAACCATCAGCTCCCCGTAGTTCCAAAAGATTTTCTTCACCCCAAAGGATACCCCATTAGCAGTCACTTCCCATCCCCCACCCTCCAGCTCTTGGCAAACACCAGCCTGCTGCCAGTCCCTGTGCCTTTGCCTGTTCTGGGTACTTTTCATGTAAATGGAACCGTACGGCATGTGGCCTTTTGTGTCTGGCTTCTTTCGCTTAGCATAATGTTTTCCAGGTTCATCTGTGCTGTCACATGTATAAGGTACATCATTCCTTTTTATGGCCGAATAATACTCCATTGTATGGGTAGACCACATTTTGTTTCTCTGTTATCATCCATTTGGGTTGTTTCCACCTCTTGGCTATGGTGAATAATGCTGCTTTGAACACTCTCGTGTATTTGTTTACCTTTCAGTTCTCTTCGGTAGATACCTAGGAGTGGAATTGCTGGGTTGAATGGTAGTTCCAGGTTTAATTTTTTTGAGGCAACACCAAATCGTTTTCCTCAGCAACTGCACCATTTATGTTCCCACCAGCAATTCATGAGGGTTCCAGTCTCTCCACATCCTAATGCGTATTTCTGATTCATTAAATCCTTGCAGAAATTGTTTTTCTCCTCTCCTGGTGCTCCTGCTTTGCTAATGCCCGAGTCTGTGTGAAGCCTGCCACCAGGCCAACCAGCCCTGCCCCGCGCCCGGTCTCATGGTCCAAACCGGCATCACAGGGCAGGCCGAGGGGACCGGGGCAGCTGGGGGACACGCGATCCTGCCACAGGTGGTGGGTCAGGGAGGCTGTCGAGGTTGGGGCTGCCCCTCCCTCTTTCTCCTGCACACCCCCAGCTGGGAGCTGCCCTCGCCACCCCTCTGCTCTGTTTCGTGTGTGTCTCATCACCAGGATAAATGTAGCTACAAACAATGCGGCGGGCGGGGTGCTAATTTGTCAGACGCGGTGCGCGGCTGTGATTCCGAATACATTAACATTTTCACGTGAAATCATTTCAATTTTTAGTGATTAAGAAGTATTTGTTTTAAAGCATCAGGATGATCTCCTGCAAGGCCTGGGGGCCGGCGGGGGCGGGCGCGGGGGAGCCCTCAGGTGCGGCACCAGCACAGGCAGAGCTCACGCCAGTCATCCCCCTGCGCCTACCGGTGCCCGCCACAGGCTTCCCGGGTGCGGGGCTGGAGGTGGCAGGGAGTGGGTGTGTTGCAGGACAGGGCGTGGGGACCGTGAGGTCCGAGGGTCTCTTGAAGGTACTGGGACCCAGAGGCCTCAGCCCCTACTATCTTCTCGCTCTTCTCCGTGTTATTCAAGCCTCACTGAAAGTCCCCTCGTCAGAAAGGCTCCCTTTGGCCTCCTGGCCTCAAGTGGCTGCTTAGCTTCTTCTGTCTTAGCTTCTTCGTAGCACTTTGCAACATCAGAGGTGACCTTCTTTATTGACTTGTTTACTTGTTTATTTGCTACCCTCTCCACACCCCCAACAATGGTGCGCAAGCTTCTTGAGCTTGCTCCCTGCTATATATCCCCTATGCCTGGAACAAGCCTGGCACTAAATAAAAGCTCAGTATTTGTTGGATGGATGGATGGATGGATGGATGGATGGATGGAGGGATGGATGGTTGGATGGATAGACAGATGGCTACAGAAGGGGGCAGAAGACACCTCACCATACTGCACATCCTTTCATCCTTGAATCAAGCTCTCTGTGACTTGAGGAAACCCAGCGCTTCCCGGGCACGCCACCTCTGGTGTGCCAGACTCTGGGCACCTGGGAAGTACAAGTTCATTAGCACTGGAGCTGTACATATAGGCCTCCAACCCGCCCCCCAACTCTTTGTCATAACTCCCACTCTAGAACCTCTCTGTGCCTCCCTCTCTGGATGGATGGAAGCTGCTGTAAGGGGTTCTCAAGGGCTTTGGACAGATGGGGTCCTCGAGGTCCCAGCTGCTGCCAGCCCTTTTTTCCCCTCCCAGGGGCTCTCAAACAGGATGGCCTCCCCAGAGCAGCCCACAGGGCAGCCAAGGTCTGGGCATGAAGAATGTGCCTGCAGGGGGCACGTGTGTGGCAAGAATCTGCTTCTGTACTAGCGTGTATGTGATATGAGGTGCTCAGAGATTTGCCAAGTGAGAATCAGGCTCCTGCTGGCCTCTCCCCACAATGGCCACACAGGCAGCCCTTCCTCACCCTTCCATACCTCCTAAACTTGTGTGGCCCTGCACCCTCCCCCCATACCCTCAGACTCCTCCCCCAACCTTACCCCAGTGAAAGGAAAATAACTGGAAGCTTTTATCGTTCAGCAGAAGCAACATCAGAAAACAATTATTGTTTTAATTACCTGCTGTCGCCGTACAAGACAGGGAGGTTGTAAAGCGCGATAAAATCTTTCATGTTAATGGACTGCCAGCCTGGGCCAGGGCACGATTTATGGGACTGCAGCTGGCAACTCCAGTCAGCTGGTGTAGAGCACCCCAGGGCCCCTCTCTCTTGTTCCTAAGGCCAGGTCCCCCATGCCAGGGGTGACATGCCAGCACCTACACAGGAGCATTCTGGAGGCTCCATTCCCTGCAGGGTGAACTTTGGATTGACCCCTCCTTCTGCTCTGTGAAAGACATGCCAATGTTGGGCTAGAGCTGGAATTGAGGCCTGTCTCCCTAAGTAGGCCCTCTCCCCACAACACTGCTGTGGCCACCACCCTCATCCTCCAGCCACACAGGGCCATTGCCCTGGGCACCATCTTGGATTCCAGCATTGCCCGGAGCTGGTCTTCCCCATCAGCCATGCCACCTCGAACCTGTCTCCTGCTCCTCTGCCTCCCTCCACTTCTTAGAGCCTGACTGCAGGCCACTGCCTCCTGACAGAGAGCCTCCTCTGTCCTCTTGCCCTCAACCAATTCAACCTTACTGCTGTGCCTGCATTTCCCAAAGCCCCTGCTTGGGGAACCCCACCTCCCCCATCCCCTGTTTTTTTTTTTTTTAAAGATAGATAGATAGATAGATAGATAGATAGATAGATTTATTTATTTATTTATTTATTTATTTATTTATTTATTTATTTATTCATTTATGATAGACATAGAGAGAGAGAGAGAGAGAGAGGCAGAGACACAGGCAGAGGGAGAAGCAGGCTCCATGCAGGGAGCCTGATGTGGGACTTGATCCCGAGACTCCAGGATCGCGCCCCGGGCCAAAGACAGGCGCTAAACCGCTGAGCCACCCAGGGATCCCCCCATTCCCTGTTTTAAGCACTTTCACACATTTGCTCATTGAAGCCTCACAACAGAGATTTTGAGGAAATGCTGTCATTATGCTCCCCATTTTACAGATCTGGAAACTGAGGCATGGAGAAGTCAAGCGGCTGTCCATCTGACTTCAGAGGGAGGGCTAGTCTGAAGAAGAGATGGAGTAACAGTTGTGAAGTGCTTGGGACAGTGCCAGGAGTAGTGTTCCCGGCCAATACATTTTAGCTCTAATAATAATTCTTGTTGCTGTTATTGCTGTTCAACCTGGAGGAAATCACTTAGCTGCTCTAGTTACACCTCACTTATCTATAAACTGGGGACATTGCTCACCTGTCCTATAGGATGAGGGCATCAAATAAGCCCGTGCCACAGTAAGTGGTTTAGGGCAAGATGTGTGGTGAGAACTGAGGACCTGTTAGCTGCTGGCCTTGCTGTTGCCATGGTAACAGTGGCTGAAGGTGAGGCTATGAAGAGAAGTTGAGTGCACATTATGCAAGGCCCCTGTGCCACACCAAGGAGTTACAAGTCATTCCAGAGATAGTGGGCAGCTGCTGAAGATTTCAAATCAGGACACACATGGGTTTTAGAAGGATCAATGGGTGAGAGAGCAAAGTTCAGAATCAGAATGATCCAGATGAGGGCTGACAAGGCCTGCACCCTGGCTGTGGCCAGGATAGTCCTAAAGCCATGAAGAGCCAGTGCCAAGTATGGGTCTGGTATGTGTGGTGGCCACTCTTGCCTACAGCGTGCAGCTAATTGGCTAAGTCCCAGGGCATAGCAGAAATATCTGGGGCTGAGGCCAAGTCCAAGTAGGGAAGAGAATCTTTAGGCCATTGCCAGGGACTGGGGTGAGGCTTTCTCTGAGCAACCTGGGAGTCTGCATGGATGGCTTCGCTCATTAATTCATTCACTCACCCACCCACTCATTCATACATTCCTTAACTCATGTCCTCAAAAAATGTTTGTCGAGCGCCATTTCTATACCAGGCTCTGAGCTGGACCTTGGAGATGCTGGGAAGTATGGTGGCACCTTCCTGGAGCTGATGTTCTAGTGGAGGAGATGGGCAACGAGCCAGTGAGCAAATGAAGAAATGAAATAATTGCACGCTGTCAAGAGTGCAGAGAACAAAGAAGGAGCTGCGATGGGGGCCCCCCGTCCTCTCTCCTCCTCTCAGTCCCTGGCCTGTCTGCCTGTGAAAAGTGGCTTGCAGCTCCCCGGCCCTGCCGAGATGCATGGTTGGCATTAGCGGCCCAGCCTGCCCAATACATCTCCCTGTCTTCTCTGGCTTACTTTCACCATTTTGGCTATCGCTTCAGAACTCTAATATATTCCCCAGGGCCCGGGAGGGGCCATTCATTTAAAGATCTTTCTATGGAGCCTTCTTCTCTGAGGACTCTGAGGGAAAGAAAAATTTGAGGAGAGGGTGAAAAAGAGCAAGAGGAATCTGATTTCAGAACTCCCAAGCAGCAGGACAGATGCACTAAGAATCAGGGCCCAGCCTGCTCAGAGACATATCTATCCAGTGGTGTATGTGCCTTCCCCCATTCCCTTTCACCTTCTTCTTGCATCTCTTTGGGAGTCTAAGCCCCCATGTTGCCCCCCAAAGGGGAAGCCGTCCCCAGGTGCTGGGGAACAGTGTCCCAGATTATAATTCAGTCTGTGAGTATTTTTCCCTCCTCCCTCCCAGTTCTCTGAGGGGCCTCCTGTGTACTGCGAGGGCTCCTGTGGAGACAGCCTCCATGTGGTCTGTCTCCTGTGGCTGGGCCAGAGTAGCTAGTAAGCTGGACCCACCCCATGCCAGGTGGCTGGAGAAAACATACCAGTGTGGCAGCCCCAAGGCAGCATGGAATGCAGGAAGGTGATAAGCATGCTCTGGGCCATGGCTGGTTTTCATATGACTCTCTGGGCTGGGAGTCATCATCCCCTTGGGATTTCAGGTGGCAGCTACTTTCATGAAAGCATTTGGAAATTCTGGGTCCCTGCATGGCTCTGTGGACAACCCCTACTTGCTGCAAGCAGCACGGCCAGGGAGAGAGGTGGTCTTAGGGAGTCTTGGTGGGGTAACATTTGATGAGGCTGGAAATGGGGCCTCTGGCCAGGGGCTGGCTTTGTATACCTAGTATTGATATGCCTGAGGAAATATGTGCCTATGGGTGAAGGTGACCTCACTATATGCTTGGAAAGCAGGGATGCCTGGACCCTGGGGGCTCAGGGTCACTTGCTAGGCTTGCCTGTTTTCTAAGTGTGAACAGAGGCTGCCTGCCCAGTCTGCTGTGTGGCAACTGGGCAGCTAACTAGGCCTCTTACCCACGGCTGAGAGAGGTCCTCATCCAGGATTCTCTAACTACCCTAGTCCAAATTTCAGGAAATTCCCTGATCCCCTCCCAACAGTTCCAGATGCTCCAGAGTCTCTGATCCATTTCTCTCGTGTGCTGGCATTTTCCTGCCTGGCTCCATCCCCTTCCCTCCTGTCAGACATATGAAACCACTGGGCTTCTCAAAGGGCAATGCCAAGTTCCTTCTCAACACGCAGGTGTATGAGTGAGTGTGGAGGGAAGCAGTGGGTGTGTGAGTAAACACTTGTATACCTGAGCATTGGTATAAAGGCACCAGCAGGAGTATAAATGGATGCTTTGATAACAGATGTGTGTGTGTGTGTGTGTGTGTGTGTGTGTGCGCCCTCTGACTCTGTATCCTAAGTGTTCTGGGGTGTGGATCCCATGTGAAAATATATCTTAAAAATGGATTCATCTGGAATTTGAAGCAACTGTTTTATCATTGATAAGGAGCTGACAAAGAAAGGAAACAAAAGATCTGAATTAATAAACAGTGTTCTGGATAGAGAAGTGTAAGATGTGAGCTCAGCCAAGAATTGGAGCTAATCTTTTTTTTTTTTTTTTTAACATTTAAATAAAAGATCTGGAAAAGAATGTGTACAGTGAAATCACCAAGTTTGCAGTTAAATCTAAACTCTCCTGGGTGGTAATAAAATGCCAAGCTGGTGAGGGATAAGCTCTAGGAAAATCTTATCTTGAAAGGCAGTGGGCTGGGCAGAGAATGGCCAGCAAGTTTTAGTTTGGAGAAAATAATGTGCATGGTGTCTGGGGGAGGGTATTTGAAGTTTCTTTCATAAAGAGGGACCCAGAAAGGCAATAGAAGGCTGGACATGGTTGGGAAGGGAGTTTGAAACAAACCATAAATGTTCCTTTCTCTTCACACATGAATAAAGGGTACCTGCATCCAACATTCTGACGTACTAGTGGTCATGCCTCCTCAGGAGAACCACCCACCCAAGATTGGGGGAACGTGGGTTTTATTACAGACTTAGGTGATCTGATTAATTCATTTCCCTTCCTTTACCCTCAGTTTGTATATCTGTGAAATGGAAGTAATGATCCCTGGGGCCTGCCTCACAGGAGTGTGAGAGAGACTGAGATCTCCCACAGATGACAATGTATGGGTAATTCTAAAGTTCAGTGCAGCCATGAGTGATTGTTATCAAGAGAGTTGTCATGAGAAGGGAACTGTCAGATAAAATCAGACTAGCCCACCTGGGACAACTTCAGGGTATAGAGAGAAGCTACATGGGCACATGGTAAAAATCTATAACATCAGGAAGGGAGGGTGTAGAGGAGGAGCACGGGCTCCTTCACTAAATCCTAGCCTGGAAGAACGAATCCCTCCCCACTCCTGGACCCCACCAAAGCTCAAGAGAGGTAAGTTTAAAACCAATAACAGGAAATCCTGCTGCACTCAGCAGGGAATAAACTTTGAAAATCATTTCCCCTAGAGGTGATACAGGCTGAAAATATAAATTGCTTCCAGAAAGGTTTAGATAAGTTCATGGATGGCAGAGTCAGAGTGGTTCTTAGGCAAAATTAGAATGTTGGGAGGCCTCCACCCTGTGAGGATGATGTCAGAGAGGAAGTCCTGCCAGAGCCAAATGCCTGGGCCAGACCTAACAACCTAGTAGTCCTGTCTCTGTAGGTGTGTGTATGTGTGTGGGGGTGCTATATTTGTCCCTGATGACAGTAACTCCTCACTCTCCAATCCCCATCTGTTCAGAAACTTTACTTCCTCCCCAGCCCCTCATCCCCCATTGCTGTTCCCTATCCCCGCTCTCCAATTTCCACCTTTGCAGTGTTGACCTGTGCGCTATCTTGCCTCTTCCATCTCACCTGTCATCATAGAGTAGCCACACCCCCTCTCTCTGTGTACTGTCTTCTAGCATAGGTACCTTGCTTGGCAGTGCCCATGAGCCAGAGAGGACTGGAAGCTCCTGCCAGGACCTCCAGTTAATGCTGTTGGCATGCAGCCTCTCTCTCCGGCTGCCTGCCCAGGGCCCATCTCTGCTTGGCTGCCTCTTGCAGGGTCCCCAGCAGAGGCTGACTGAATGAAGGCTGTCGTGCAAGCCCTTCAGGAACCCACAACCCTGGAGAGCTTGGGCACCAGAGGATGGGCTGATACCTATGGTGGGGACAAGGTTACCATTAGGAAACAGGCCTGCTTGGGTCTGGGCCAGGTTATCTGTCTCATGCAGAAGGTATTAGGGGACGGGGATTAGCATGGGGAGGCAGGGTTATGGAGTCTGCTCCCCCACCCTGGGTCTTTGATGCTCTGAGCCCTCCAAGTCACCATGGATGGGTTGTGTAGCTGGTTGTGGGCGCTCTTCTAGCACCACTGATAGTTGCTCCTCAGGTGGCGGGAGCTTTCCGCACCACGGCCAGCTCACATGGTCGGAGGCCCCCTCTTGGGGCTGCTGCGCTGCCTACCTCTGCTAGCTCTCTCAGGTGGTCCCCGTCGCCATGGGCTCCTGCCCCATAGACTTCCACTGATGTTCCCAGAGCTTGCTTCAGGTGAGGTGGCCCTGCATGCCCATGGAAGGTGAACAGATTATGCCTTCTTACTAACCTGATTCTGCTGCTTAACTTGTGGAGGGAGCTGGGGAGATAGGGAGTAAGGACTGGTGAGGCCCAATTCAGATGGTATTTTAGGATTCTAGGAAGCCAGTGCCATCCAGTCATGCCTCTGCTAAAAAACCTTCCATGGTTCCCCAGTGCCTGAGGAAATAAATAGTTCCCCAACCTGTCATTCAAACCCCTGGTAAAATGTTGCTGCTCCATCTTGCCAGTCCTATCTTCGTGCCTCTCTTCTCATGTCTCCTACACTCCAGCCAAACTGGATTCTCAGCTAAGCATCTTTTGGTTGCAATATGACAGAAAATTCAACTCAAACAGATTTAAACAGCAAATGGATGTTATTGACTCTTGTAACTGAAAAGCCCAAAGGTATGGCTGACTTTGGGCACGGCTTGATTCACTGGCTTAAAGTGTCACTCTGCAACTACTCTCTCCGTTTCTCTGCTCTGCCTTCTGTGGCATTGGCTACATCGTTGGCTTCCTCAGGGCAGCCCCCCAGCAACTCCATACTCTCCTTGTCTTGGTAACCAAATGAGTGTAGCAGCCCAACCCCCACATCCTCACCCCCACATCATTCATTGACTGGCTCCCATGCTTCTCCCAAACCAATCACCAAATCCAGGACAGGAAAGACAGTTGGTTTAAGCCAATCGGGGCCCACTTCTGGAGCTCATGGGGGAGTCATTTCTACCCAACACACACAGCTGAATGTAGAATAGTAGTGGATCCCCAAAGAAGTGGTTTGGGACAATAGGAGAGATGGAAGCTGGGGAGGAGTCAGCAAGTGTCCAGTCACTGAGCACTTTATTTTCTTTGCTGCTTCCCTGATTTTGTACCTGCTGCTCCCCTGTCATCTCACCTGCTGATACCCTGTGCCACCTTCAAGGCCTTTCTCAAATGCTACTGCCTTCCTAACACCACTCCCATAACTCCTGTCAGGAAGTCATGTCTTCCTCCTCGGATCCCTCACTGTGCTTAGCTCGCTTCTCCCTTCTGTCTTCTCACCATTCCCTGATCTGCAGGCAGTGAGCGGAGTGGACATGCATCCCAGCGCACATGTGCTAGATGGGACTGGGTGATGGATGGCTGCTGTCACATTGGCTTGGTGGGATGGAATAACAGCATCGCTGCTCCACAGACAGGCCAGGAGGACTGGCTGGCTGCGCAGGCCCAGGGCTGTCCCTGATGGCCATGTCCACATGGCATGGGCTTTCCCTTGCTATCATGCCCAATAAAAGCTTGGGCTTACTCAGTCTGGGTAGTCTTGCCTCTGAAGCTGTCCTGGCAGTGCCAGTCTAAATGTGACAGGAAGGCCCATGTGAGTGGAGAAGGTTGCCTAGCCTGAAAGTGGAGGCACTTGAGGAAGGATCAGACACACTAGGATCCAGGCAGCACCCTGGGTTCTTTTTCCTCTTGTGGTTTCGCTACCTCCTCTTGGTCCTCAGAATGTTCACTTCCTTTAGGCCTCTCCTCTCCGGTGGCCAGTGTGGGGAGGGTGGAGTTGGTGGGGAAAGTGAGGAACCTGCCGGCTAAGGGAGAGAAGACTGGAGTTGAGTGCAGAGGGAGGGGGGAAGGAACACAGGCAGATATGAGGTGGGATGGTGACAGGAGTTGAGCTGTGAGTCTGGGGAGGGACCAGAGCCATTATTCATTCCCACCACCATGGCTTACAGCTTTCCTCAGTGAGGTAACACTCACATCAGCACTTTTCCCTTTCAAGCTCTTGTTTTAATAACCAGTTATGCCCTGCCAGGGGCTGACCGCATCTCTTCATCTCTTTCTGTTTGATAGGGACCCTCACCCTGTCCAGGAGCCACTGATCTGGAGCAGACCTCAGAGGGCCAAGGGCTCAAGTGAGAGACAAGTAGGGATTCCCTGTGAAGGAGCTGGTGGGCAGGACAAGAGGGAGGCTTTTCCCCAACCTGGCCCCAGACCTTCCTGATAACCATCCCTGGCCCCAGACCTTCCTGATAACCATCTTCTAAATCACTAAACAAGGGGATATATTACGTCCAGGCCAACCTCAGAGAAATCTTGTTCTGCAGTGGGACAAATGGGAGCAGATGACAAGAAGACCTGTCCAGGTGCCCACACATTGACAGCCTTGCCAAAAGACAGGTGGTGGTGGGGTTAGTAAGAGCTTCCTGCTTCCCCCAATCTCACCCTCCTCATCGATGTCCCCAGTCCTTAAGTGGCCAAGGTGGCGAAGGCTGCTGCTCTCTGATTCCTGCATTCTGGATATTTGGGCATGGGTTTCCTCACTGGAAAAGTCCATCCACAAGACAGAAGGTGTCTCAGTCCATTCAGGATGCTATAACAAAAAATACCACAGATGGCATGGTTTATAAACAGAAATATATCTCACAGTTCTGGAGGCTGAAAAGTCCAAGATGAAGGCGCTGGCAGAGTCAGTGTTCCGTGAGGGCCTACTACCTGGTTCATAGATGGCCGTCTTCTCCCTGTGTCCTCATATGGCAGAAGGGGTAGCCGGCTCTCTGGGTCTCTTTTATGAAGGCACTAATCAATCCCATCCATGAGGGCTTCACACTAATGACCTAGTCACCTTCCAAAGGCCCATCTCCTAATACCATTGGGGATTAGGATTTCAACATATGAATGAGGGAGGGCCACAAATAGTCTATAGCAGAGGGGGATGAATGACTAGGCATTGAATGCATGCAGTGTGACTTGGTTGTGTGGTGAAGCCTCAACAGGTAGTGGGAGTATTCTTCCCTCTTCCACCAAACTTGTAAGGTCCTGAGGTCGGACAGCATGGTAATGATCACAGAGCTAAAGTTGTAGGGGGCACCAAATGTCTGCTCCAATTTATTTTCTTCAAGACACAGAGCTTCTTAGTGATACAGTTGTGGGTGCTCTTTGCAGACAGGGATGTGCCAGAGTCTAAGGGACTTGTATGGGACACACTGCTAGGTCAGAGTTCTGCCCCCTAACCCAAGCCTCACCCACGGCTAAACCCAGGAATGCTGTGAGAAGCCGCACATCCAGGGCCTTAGGACACACATCCTGGGCCAGGCTGCTAGCTCTGCCACTCGTAGAGATGGGACCTTGGGCAAGTTACTTCACCTCTCTGAACCTCATTATTATGTGAATAATGGTAGTACCTACCTCATGAAGTTGTTGAGAGAATTAAGTGACATGTTCTGTGTGACTCTATATGGTACATAAAGAATTTCCAATCAAGTTAAGCACAAGTTTACCATATGCTCTTGCAATCCTACTCCCAAGAGAAACGAAGACCTGTCCACTAAAGACCTATGTGTGAACGTTCACAGCAGCAATGTAATCACCAATATCTAGAAATAGCATTGGAGAACGGGTAAACAAGCTGTGGTACATTTATATAATGGAATACTGCTCAGCAATAAAAAGGAACCAACTACTGATTCAAGCAGCATCGAAGAACCTCAGAAGCATTGTGCTAAGTGAAAGAGGCTGGGCACAAAAGGCTGCAGACTGTATAATTCCATTTCTGTGACATACTAGAAAAGGCAAACCTATAGTGACAGAAGGCAGCTCAGTGATTGCTGGGGTTGGGAGAAGGGATTATTAGTAGAGGGGCTGCAGGGAACGCTTTCAGGGGGCACAGAAATGCTTTCGGTCTTGATTGTGGTGGTTGGATACCCTTGTCAACCAAATCAGAATGTAGATTTAAAGGGGGTGAGTTTTATACATGTAAAAAAAAAATCTGATTTTATTTTTTAAGATTTTATTTATTTGAGAGAGAAAGAGCAGGGGGAGGGACTAAGGGAGAGGCAGAAATCTCAAGCAGACTCAGCACTGAGTGCTGAGCCAGAGGCTCAATCCTCTGACCCTGAGCTGAAACCAGAGTCAGGCTTAACCGACTGAGCCCCCTGGGGGCCCCAGACAACCCTGATTTTTAAAAAGCAGAGCCTGGGGCACAGTAAATACTATGTGAGTGCTAGCTGCCATTATTATCATTATTATTCCTTTTCTGATCGAGATTACCCATGGAAGAGTCTCTGGATTAGTGGTTCACGTCCCAGACCCACCTGGCCTCACATCAGCACCCACCCTCCTGCTTAGGCTGGCAGGGGAGGACACCACGGGGAGTCTTGGCCCACCCCACCCACTCTGTGCTTACGGGGAGCACGCCTGGGGAAGGCGCTTGGCTGTTTCCGGAGTCTGGTTTCCCTCCTGCTGATCCTGTGAGGCACTCAGCGACACGTTAGCAAGAAAGATGCCATGAGAAATAAAGTTTGTTATGAATTATTCTTCTTGGGGCTAATTATAGGCACAGAGGATTATTTACAGAGGCAGGAGGCAGCAGGGAGGGAAAGGGGCTCAGGCGAGGCATGGAGATGCGGTGGAGGGCTGGAGAGACTTAAGCAAGTGGGGCTGTGTTTGGGGGAGTAAAGGCACTTTTTAAATAAAGCTATAACCAAACTCAGGTCCACGCTGATGAAAGTGTCTCAGCAGACATCTTGGAGGTCCCAGGCTTTGTCAGGTCCTTGAGACGGACCAGGATGGATCCCACAGGGCACTAGGGTTCTCAGGGTAGGGTATGGGGCAAACACAGTGTCCCAGGGGGTTGTGGGCCACTGTCTGCACCACTGCCCAGCCCCACTCTGTTCTCCTGGGCTTTTCTTGTTTCTGTCTAGTGGAGGGTTATTTCCACCCACAGAGGTGGGAGCGGAGGCCAGATGGAGCCAAATGTGGGTGCCTGCTGGTTCTAGCAGGCCAGTGAGAGAGGGGCCAGAGGGACTTGGGTGAACTGTGTTACCCCTAAAAAATGTAGCCAATCGTGGCTCAGGGAGTAGGGGCCTGGTATGGCCCCAGACTGGACCGCAGTTGCAGCTTCTGAAAGGCCACCTGACCTCCTGTTGTTCCATTTGGAAGGTAGAGGTGGTACAGAGCTGAGGCTCAGCGAGTCTTCACGACTGCCTGGCTGTACTCAGGGGCCCTCAGGGCTCATCAGGCCATGGACTGCCCAGCCAGTGCTTAACAGGTGGCAGTTGCTACACACATGGGTATACCACGGGGTGGGTCGATGGTTGTCTCAGCTTGCCAGAGAGTACTGGTCTTGCCCTCCCCCGAGCACGAGCAGTGGGCTTTTCCAGTTATTTATGCCTGGCTGCATGACCATCTATCCACTCAACTAGGCAGGAAATGACAGTCATCTGTGCCCTGCTCCCTCCCTCCAGGCCAGGACGGGTCATCTCCTCACCCTGCCCGACAACCCCGCCAACCCCTGCCCCCTCACATGCATTTCACATCGGTTCCTGGACTCTGGTGGCCTGTGCCAGGTCAGGCTGCTCCCTCTGCTGTGCGCAGACAGCCTCCACTCCCCGTGTACTTGCACAACAGAGCCGTCTCGATGGCACTCTGATCCCATCGCCCTGCTTCCCCCCGTTAACTGTCCTGGCACAGATTCAAACCTTTTCTAATCAAACCTGTGCTGCCGCCACATACATCCTGCCTCAGACTCTACTTCTGCTGTTCCCCCAGCCTAGAACTCCCTTCCCCACTGCTACTTCCAAGCCCCTGCTTTTTCTTCCCCAAGGCAAGTGCATCCCCTGCCCTCAAACCTGCAGCAGGGCGCATGCACTGTATTCTGTGCCTGCTGACCCTCCCCCGCCCCTGCCGGAGGGTGAGCCCCCCAGGAGCCCTCCGCAGCACAGCCCGGCACAAACTACTTCCCGCTTCACTCAGAAACATGTAGTGAGAGCAGCAGTGTTCAGGGCCTGTCCCGGGTGAATGAGACAGCCAGACTATCCACTCCGTGAGCCGCCCTTCTGGTTCCAGGCAGACAGACAAGTCAAACAGGGAACCCATCAGAGAGTGCCGGGGGTCCTGTTTGAGATGCGGCACCCCGGGAGAGCCTCTCTGAGGTACCCTGAGCCAAGATCTGGACAGTGAGGGCGAGCTACCACATCTGTGGGCAGTGAGGGCAGAGGGAAGAGCAGATACAGTGGCTCTGAAGCAGGACTGATCTTAGAATGCTAGGATGGGTGAGGGGCTGGGTGTTAGATGGTTATGGGGAGCAGGGCAATGGCCTGGGACATCTGAAGGGACAGGAGAGAAAGGGGTGGGAGAGGCAGAGCCAGCAACTTTCTGGCTGGGGTAGTGACAGTGCTGTGTGTGTGGGAAGCTGGCCTCATGGGAGTGGCCACACAGGATGAGGAGGTCCTGCCATGGGGATTTTGGAGTCATCTGGCTAAGGCCCTTGTTGAAGCCCAGCATGCTCCAGGAACAAGGAGAAAGCAGATCAGAGGGACAGGAGGAAGGGAGGAGCCTCAGCAGAGCCCTGAAGGTGGCCAGGAGGAGCTCCTGAATCAGACAGAGGAGTCCCTGGCAAGTGAGAGAAAGCATTTCAGTGGAGAGGTGGAGGTGAAAGCCAGACCATCACGGCTGAGTCAGCAACAGGGCGGAGGACAGAAGTAGGCCCTAGAGGGTAAGAGAGAGAGGGACCTAGGCTGGAGAGGGGGAAAGAGTTAAACAAGTGTTTTCCTTGTCCTTGATGGAGATTTGAACATCCTTGGAGACACGGGCCTTCGAGGCATTTTACACAGCTCAGTGACTCTGCCTCCAGGAAGCCTTCTTGGATGCCTCAGATCAAGCCCCAGTTGTGTGTTCTCATGCCAGTGCTTCTCTGACAGAACTTTGACTATAGGTTATAATCTTGGACAGACATACTGCTGTGACACCTGGCCGATGTCCGTCTTCCATAAGTGCGTGAGCTCCTGAAAGGGGGGCCTCAGTTTTGCCCTCCGTGGTAAATTCAGGCCATCACCCAGAGCCTGGCAGGAGAGGCTGAGGATGCCAGGGAGAGTAGGCACAGTCCTGGTGTGGAGGCCCCAGAGGGAGCCAAGGCTGCTGGTGGTGAGTTGGCCCAGAAGGGGGTCGTGCTGACCTGGAAGCCAGCGGGCCTGTGGGCTGGGAGCATCTCAGCAGGGGTGGACATGCTGGGAAGCAGGGTGGATACAGTCGTTACACAAGCACTCTGCCCACCTGGAGCTTCCACTGGAGCACCCCACTCCCACCTCTGCTGCATCTCCAGCAGTCTCACATCCCCTCCCGGCCCCCCACTCCATCATGCCCCATTTGTGCAGCTCAAATGGCAGCACCCCCATTCTGTTCGGGGGGGGGGCACATGGACGTCTGCCTTGTCCACACCCATCTGAGGTTGGGCTGTAGCCGACTGTATGCACGTGGCAGCAGGACCAGGCCCTGCTGGGTCTTTGCTGGCTGAAAGGATGCTTCCATGAAACCCCCCCATTCCCTCCCAGCCCCTTTCTCTGGGATGGGGGCTGGTAGAGGGGCACTGCGCACCTCAGGGGCTCACTGTCCCAGCTTGTCCAAGCAGGAGAGCTGGTGTGTGCGGCTCAGCATGCTGACCCATGGGTCCTCTTCTGGGGCCTCCCTTGGGTGGGGGGCCTCCACCAGGGAACAGGAGCCGAGGTGGGAGGTCCTCAGCAGCCTTTAGCTTCCCTTAATTCATTAAGACCTGTAAATTTCTCATTAATATACTTAAAGTTCGTTTTAAGGGGAACAAGCGCAGAGATAATTGATAATAAACCCTCAGTTAATGCCCTCGGTTTACTGTATGTAATTTATATCCGCAGATAGCGTCTCTCACTCCCAATTACCCATTTAGCTGTGGCGATAACAGCAGTTCAATCAGACCGATATCAACTTTTATATATTTCAGCCCAAGAGCAATAAATACCCACACAGGGAGACTCCCTGGGCCCACTGTGTTTTTTTATTAAGATTTAAATATTCATGCAATTATTAGTGATTTATTAAGAGCTAATGACCCCTTCAAGAGGCTCTAAATCTTCATCTACAGAGGCCCTGGCCCTCTCCTCCCCCTTTGCCCCTATTTCTCCTTATTACCCCCCCCCCCAAAATCAGAGAAATGAGCTGCTCTTCCGCAGCCCAGATGACATCATAGCATAACCCGTGTTTCCATGGCTATAGCAGAGAGGTGAGGTGGAGGCCTAGGACAAAGGTCAGGCCCAGGGAGGAGCTGGGCTTCATGAGGGTGGAGACTCTTGCTCCCTTCCCAACCAGACCCGGAAGACTCAAGGATGAGGAGGGTGCCCGCCAGCCCCTCCATGACCCCACTGACCAGCCTCCACACTGCAGCCTCCTCCAGGCTGGTTTCCAGGAGCACCTCCTCCCCACCTCATTCTGACATTAGCATAGCTCCACCCAACCCCAACCCTCCCCCAGATCCCTCCTACCCTCACACTTGTCTGAGGTTGCCCATCCCTTTAGGGGAGAGAGGAGGCCAGCTTCTCTCTCCCTGGCTGCTCTTTCCTTCCTGTCTTTCATTTTTAAATGCTCTACCCGGATTGCATCAAGGATGAGAGAGTGTGCAGGGATCTGGGGTTCTGGGACTCAAGGCTCAGAGAGGACAGTGCCTTGCCTCAGGCTGCACAGCAAGGCCCAGGCCACCTGCCTATCCTTCCTCCATGTTCCCTCACACCCTCTCCCCTACCTTCCTCTAGTCCCCACCTCCCCTGCCACCCCCAGGCCTCGGAGCCCATTAAAGGGGTAGGAAAGATAATGAACAAACCAGGAAAACATGAAATCAATATTAGGAGAAAAAAGTATGGCTGCCATTAAGTAAAATAAACAAACTGGTAATTATTTGGACAGCATGTAATTAAAATGGGGTGAGGGCTCATTACTGCCTCGTCAGGGGTATGATGGGTGTAGCCAGACACTGCCTTCCCTGCTGGAAGTTCACAGCCAGGCCTGGGCTCCTACCACGCCCCCTCTCCCCGACTCCCACCCAAAATTTGAGTGGGGTCATTGCAGGGCGTTTTCTCTGTGGATGCCCACCCCTGTCCTATCTGTGTCTCTGTCTTCGGCAGCCTTCTCTGGCTCTCTGGGGGTCAGAATCTGAGGACCAGACCCAAGACAAATGGGGCAGGACAGCCCCTAACTCTCCATCAGCTCCTTCTCCTGACTCCACTGCTTTCCTGAGCAGGGAGTGGCTCTCGGCCCTTTTTCCAGCCCTCAGCCTCTTCCAGAGAGGTAGCGCCTGCTCGGCCTCAGTGGAGGGGGATGCTCGTGCTGACAAGTCCCAGCCACCCGGGGTGGTGAACAGATGACTCGTGCAGCCTCTGCCCAGACCCCAGAGGACTTCCTTCAGGAGGCCTTGATAAGGAGAGGTCCTGGGGAAAAGACGGGATGACAGGGTGCTGGCAAGGGTGGGAAGAGTCAGAGAGGAGGAGGGGACCAGTAGGGTAGAGCAGTGACCGGGGGGCCCTCACCTTGCCCAGACCTCAATTTCTTAGCTCTGAAAAGTAGGAGGAGGCCTTGGGCATTGTCCAGTCTGGCTTTGGGCTTCCAACTTGCTTGGCCCACAAGGTGTTTCAATGTTTAAATTAGTTATCAACATTTTAAAACAGGACATTTCACATAGAAATGGGTTTCCAACTTCTCTTCAATGAAAAAAATCCAGTGCCCCTTGGCCAGCCTGCCTGTGCAACAGCAGTTGGCCAGGCTGGGCTGACCTCTTGGACAGGCATCTCTACTCTCCATTTCTGGCCCCCGCCCAGCCCCTGAAGATACCTGAGTCTGCCACTCATGACCCTCCTGAGGCTCAGAGAGGGCAGTGACTTGCCCAAGGCCACAGAGCCTTATAGAGGCAGAGTGAGGATTGGAGACCCAATCTTCTGACGCCCAACTAGGGTCTCTGTCCCCTGCCTTCAGCAGGTATGTGCCCTGGGCCAATAGCTGGCAGGGATAGAAATGACACAGTACCCAGCCGAGAGCTTTCCAAAAGTCAGGGGAATGCTTCGACTTAGCCACAATTACTGCCCTCCAGCTGGCCAGTCCTTGAGGCGGGCGCCACTGACAAGAGGTGGCTCACACCTGCTTCGTGCAGTTAAAGGTACACGGTCTGATGGAAGAGGCAGCCATTGCACAACCAGCCTACGTCAGTCAGTAATGGTCTCTCAGCCAGGAAGCCAGAGGAGCAAGCCATGCATCTCCTGAATAGAGAGGAGTTGGGGAGGCATCAAGAGATGCCTTGAATTGTGAATTGACAGGGCTGATGGACATTGGGAGTGAGTGGGGTGCCCTGCAGGTGCAGGGGAAAGTTAGAGGGGAAGGGTTGAGGGGTGCAGTGAGGGGATTAGTGGATACACTGGCTACAGGGTGTGGGCTGGCACCCAGGATGAGGCTGCTGCATTGGGTAGGGTGGGGTTATGGAGAACCGACCTTTACCCTGTGGTCAGTGGGAACCATTTCAGGGGTTTGAAGTGTGGGATGAGATTTTCTTTTTAGAAATAGCACTGTGGTGATATAGTTGAGGATGGCACCAAAGCCAGGAGATGGTCATGGGAAGGCATGTTTTAGGCTTTAGGGGTGGAGGGCTGAGGAGCTGGGTAGCCATAAAATAAGAGAGGAAGGAGAAGGAAGTGAGTGGGAGAGAGGCTGGGGTGGCACTCAGGGGGCCAGAATAGTGGTCAGGGAGCAAGAGGGCCTGGTGGCTCTGAGACTTCCCCTGAAGCTTTTTGGGGGAGCCCTGCTGACAGAAAAGTGCCTGGGAGCAGGAGGTTTGGGGAACATGAGCCCAACTTGGGACGTGCCTGGTATGAGGTTCTGGGAGACGTCCAGAGGCAGGGAAAGTAGAGCTCAGCAGTAAGGGGGGCTGGGGACCCTAGATGGGAGGCCATGGGAGCAGACACCTCAGGAGAGGGCAGGGCACAGCTGGGCAAGCCACATGGGTGGGGAACAGAGGAGGAGCTAGGGTTCAGACCTCGGGACTGCTGCTGCTGGTAGGAGCTGGATCTGGACTGGATTTTCCTGTGGGTCCCTGTATGAAGAGAAGTCCAGGTGGGCTCAGCTGCTGAGAATGGGGTCACAGGATGGCTGATGACCTGCAGCCGCAGGGTGACCCTCCTGGTGAGGGTGTTGGCCACCCCAGCCAGATTTAGCCCAAAGGACAGTAGGCAGTGTTGTTGTTGTTGTTGGTGGTGGTGGTGTATGTGTATGGCTTGGTGTGGTGCGTCCATGAATGCCAGAGCACTAGGCACAGAGAGTATGATTCTGGAACGCTGTGTGCCCAGACTTCCTTGGTGGGACTATTACCACTGGACACTCCATGGGGCAAGAACTTGAGTGTCTTGGGCACTGCTGTGTGGCCTGTGCCTAGCACAGTGGCTGGTGCATTGCATCTAGCACGGATTTAGTTAAAAGCTTAGGGCACTGTAGCCATCTGGCCTGGGTAGGAATCCATCGCTCACTACTTATTTCACCTCTCTTGCCTTGGTTTCATTGCCTGGAAGTTGGAGATTTAAAATAGCTCTTTGCCTCCTAGAATTACCGTGAGTGTTAAATAAGAAAGTCCATGTTATGCTAAAGCTGTGTATGTGTGCATGTGTGAGTGAGTGTGTGTGTGTGCATGTGCCCGTGTACGTGGGTGGGTGTTTGCTGGCTGTGGTCATAGGCAGTATCTCCCACTGGCTGGGGCCCTTCACCGTGCAGTGCCCTCTGGTCCCTGAGCTCTGTCCCGGAGCTGAGGCCACTCTGCCCTGTCCCAAACACACTGAGCCAAGCCAGGCGAGGGAGTGATGCAGCTGCTCCCGCAGCACCCCTGGCTTCCACTCTGGCCAGGCTGGCATTAAACCAGTGAGATATGAAATGCCACCCTATCTGGGACCAGGGTATTTAATTAAATTAATTGCCAGCAACATTGTAAAAATGCTGATGGGGTCGTAAATGGCGCGTCAGCGATGCTGTTCATCATCCCTTTGGACTTGCTGGGGGCATCACCTGGCCTAGGACTGGGACTGGGCATGGGGGGCTGACGCACGGGAGCTCTGCAGTCACCAAGGCCTCTGGCAGGGAGTGTTGGTGGGTGGGCAGGCAGGCCAAGGAGAAGGGAGGGGGGGTGGGGGCACCTTGTTTTAAGGGTGCGTGTGTGCAATAATTGCACCAGTCATAGCTTAGCCCGGGGGGGGGGGGTGCGGGATACTTGGCAAGGGGCGGTTTGGGAGGCGAAGGGCAGGCACATCCATCAGCCTGCTGGCCAGTTGGAGTGGCCCTTGATCCATGGACAATGTGAGAATCTGACCCAGCCTGGCCACAGATCACTGAGTGACCTTGAGCAAGTCCTTCCCCTCTCTGAGCCCCAGCTTCCTCCTTAGGAAGATAGGTACCCCCACACTTGGCCCGCCTTCCCAGGGTCCTCCTGGTCTCCCTCCAGCAGCCTCCTGCTTGCCCGGGACAGTGCCTGATAGGTCTCTTTCAGTCAGGACTGCCATTGGCCCTGGCAGGGTTCAGAGCTTGCAGGTTGACCTCCTGCTGAGTAACAGTGAGGAGGCTGGGCTAGCGTCCACTGCCCACCTCTGCCAGGTGAAAGGTGGAGGAGGCCCATCATACACGTGCGCACACACACACGCACACAGGCACACAGGCACACTCACACACATTCTGCCCCAGCAGAAGATGCCATAGTAGGAGAAAGCCTTCCTTCCCTAGTTCTCTCTGGGCTGTGTGACCACATAATTACCCTGGATTCCATTCTATTTAATTGCAGCTTATTAAATTCTAACCAGCCAATTATCAGCCACAATTACAGCTTAATTCAGGGACACAATAGCTATTTTATCGTTTGTTAATCAAATGCTTATTTAGGCCTCAGCTTTATTAACTATTTCTCTGGCCCAAAGTAAGGCCCTGTGGCAGGATGGGACACTAGGGAGAGGCCCCTGGGACCTGTCCCCCCATCACCGCACTACACACCCCCTTGGCATACCACTAGCGTCTAAGTCTTCTTCCCTGGTGGGTTTGGGGACCTTTAGTGATGACAGTGGTGTGACACTGTGGGCACCAAGTAGAGTTGGAAGACCCAAGTTTGTGTGTTCCTGAACTCAGCACATATTTATCAAGCACCTACTATGTGCCAGGCCCAGGGCTGGGTGAACCTGACAAGTATGGTCCCCACTGTCATGAAACATTTCAGAGAAGGGGATGTGGTTAGTAGCAAGCAAACAAGTTTCCAAACAAGATGACTTCAGGTAGTGGTGAGTGCTATGACAAAAACAGCCTGGAAAAAGATGGGAAGCTAGGAGGAGCTTGGAGTGTAGCTGAGATCACCCGTGCAAGAGCAAGGGGCAACATGTTGCAGGCAGAAGAAAGAGCAAGTGCAAAGGCCCTGTCGTGAGATAAGCTTGGAGGGTTTGAGAAACAGAGAGGGTCAGCATGAACACAGAGTGAGCAGAGGACAGTAAACTGTGTAGGGCTAGACTCTAGTCCAGTAAATGCCCAGAACCCTTGCCCTGTGCCTGATCAAGAACCCATTCAGCCCTTTTTGGCTGGATGACCTTATGCAAGTCCTGAGCTTCCACTCCCTGTCTGTAAAATGAGGGGCCAGCAGAAAGCACCTGAGTACAGTTCCCAAATGATAAGCCTAGTCTGCAGCAGCCATGGGCAGTATGGCCTGGCTGCATTAGGTGTGAGTGTCCTCTGAGCCAGTGAAGTGGCCCCATCCCCCACCCCTACCTGCTTTGTTCTCTGCAGTTCAGCCTGTTTGCATGTCCTCCTCATGGCGTCTGTGTCTGTCCTTGTGACCAGGCCCCTGGAGCCCACTGGGGAAGAGGGTGACTTTCCTCCGATCTTGGGAAGGTGGCTGCTGCATTTCACACATGCATTGTCATGGAAACTAGAGTGCTGGGCACACGTGAGTGTGTGTGTGTGTGTGTGTGTGTGTGAGAGAGAGAGAGAGAGAGAGAGAGAGGGGGGGGAGGGAGGGGCTTAGGGTACCAGCCCCCCACCCAGTTATTTCCACCTCGTGCACTCTTGAGCAGGAGACACTGCAGCTGTGTCCTCCCTCGTTCAGTGACCCGGTGAACACTGGGGCAGAAGAGCCTGGCCTCAGACCTGCCCCTGCCCTCCAGGAAGTCCTTGCTATTGGGAGTGACAAGCAGCAGCCAGGGAGACTAATGACTGAGGGATGGGCCAAAGGGCAGAGAAGGGAGAGAAGAGAGGCGTTGGTAGGCACCTCCAGATCCCAGGTAGGATGGCAGTACTCACCCACCACAGCCCAGTGCAGGGTCAGCATGTGCCCGGAGGGGAAAACCGAAGCTTATGAAACAGCAGCGGCGGGGGAGGGGGGTCTGCAACAGCCAAACTAGCTCCAGAAGCAGCCAATAGGCAGCACAGAGATTTTTTTGCATGTTGGATTTGGAGGAAGTCTGAAGCATATACCCCAGCTTGCTCTGGTTCCCTGGCGCCCCGGTTGTTACCTTCAGCCAGGTCCATGTGTCCGAGTTGCTGCCTGGAACCTCGGGGTTCTTGGTTCAGCTCCTAGGTCTGTGATCTCAGGGCTTCTGGGCCACATTCCCCCATTCTCACCACCACCTGCAGCTGTCTCTGCATTTCTGACAGCCAATGCAGTTTCATTCCTGCTTATCAGAGCCTCTCGGTGAAGCTCCCTTATCATAGAATTGCTTGTATTTAAAAAAGAGTAACTCATGAAGCAGTCTCAGGCCTTGAAGGTGCAAATGGGCAGGAGAGCAGAACTCACTGTTCCCTTGCACGTCTGCACCCCAAGCCCCCAGCCATTGTGGCCCTGGCTTTCTGACTCATCTGGCTTACCTGGACCCTGAACAGGTGCTCTACCTCCTTGGGGTCCAGCACAGGTGCTTCAGAAATCAAGTTCCTTTCCCATTGATTGCTTTGATTGCTTGCTTGATTGATTGATTGATTGATTGATTGATTGATTGGAGGGCAAGCAGAGCTGGCTTCCCATCAGATTTGAGTGTGTGTCCCTACTTCCAGCCCTCCTTTCTGGGCTCTGGTCCCATTCAAGGGAATGATGTTCACCCTGCATTCAGCAAACACCTGTTGGGCACTTGCTATATGTCACATCCTGGTCAGGCTCTGGGTTGGAGTGTGCAAAGGGATTTGGTCCTGGCCTTCAGGATGCTGACAGTGGAGAGAGACTCATGAATGGTGACAATATGAGGTTTGAGGCATTGGGCAGATTCAGTTGGGAGCTCAGAGGAGGTGTGGCCCGCTCTGGCTGGGGTCAGGGAAACTTCCCAGGGGAGGTGGTACTTGAGCAGGCCTCGAAGGATAAATAGAAGTCACCCAGGGCGGATGGACCTACAAGGCCTTCCGAACTGGCCCAGAAGACAGAGAGGTTCTCTTCCCACTAGCCCAACCCAAACCCAGAGTCCCATCTGTTCACATGGGGTGACCTGTCCATCCAGGAATCGGTCAGTGTCAGATGCCCACTTCTGGGGCCACATAGGGGCCCAGCTCACCTGGACTGAATGAGCATATGGCCTGAATGGGGTCGCAGGGGGGAGCATCTTCTGCAGAAATCCAGATACCCTTAGCCAGAAGCTCAGGGAGGCAGAGCCTGGGAAACTACAAATAGTCAAGGTGCCACCCCACATGGCACACTTGGAGGGAGGCCCTAGAGGCAAGGCCAGGTGGCAGCTCAAACCCTGGACCAACAGGACCTCCACTGCCAGGTGAAAGGCATGGTGCATTAGCCTGGGGTGCTCTCTTCTCTCCCCCTGGGGCCTATGAAACTGGGATATCCAGGCCCCAGAGGGACCTACCAAATGCAAATCTCCAGGTAAGGCAGTCTGGAAACATAAGTGCCCAGGGGTCAGAGGGCTCAAAGCTGGGTGAACTGCCAGAAAAAGTTCAGGCTGCAGAAAGAGAAAGCTGCCAAGCCCCAGCTCCCTCCTCTACCCCATTTCCAATCCAGAATATTTCTCAGAGTGGACAAAGCAGGCACTTGTGGCTCTGATCACCAGGACTGTTGGAAGGCTGAAAAGAGCAGGTGGCAGCAGGGGAAAGGCTGCGTTTGGGAAACAGCATTCATATCTTCCAGCTGAATGAGGTCAGATGACACCCTGCCCCCAACCCTCCTATCCCACTCCTGAGACTGAGTCTTTGCTCAGAAAATACGAGTTCATTAATAGCCTGATTAATCACACCTCATATTTTCATGGTGCTTTTAAAAATAAAACATTTGAAAGCACTTTCACACCCACCCTGGGCCTCGGAGTTACAGGGGCAGGTCTTGTCATCCCAGGCTGCAAGTGAGACAGAGGGGTTCAGCCTGAGTGGCATGTGGCCATCAGGAGCCCTCTCCCTGCCCACAGCTCCACCTACGGGCCACTCTATACAACCCCTGGGTCTCCCTACAGGACAATAGTGAAGTAGCTACTCTTGGCAGATCTGCTGAAATTCAAGGAAAGAGAAGGGGTAGTCATTCAATCACTCAACAAATACACCATCAGTATCCTGGGCTCCTGCCCAAAGCAAGTACAAGTGTGCAGACTATTTTGAATGTACCCTGGAGGGAGGCTCAGGGGACAGGGTGAGCACTTGGGCAAGTGGCAAAGAGTGTGGATCCAGGAAGGCATCCCAGACAAAGTGGCATGTTTGCTGAAACTTGAAGGCTGGGTGGGATTTCCCACATGGACCTCATGGGACAGTATTACCATGAGGTCCACTCCACTGGATGCTCCCTCGTCCACCTCCCAACTGCCCACTCCTGCCTCCCTCCACCTGTTCATGCAGGAAGATTTCATCATTCCCTGGCACACAGCTCTCCAGAGGCCCCCATTGCCATTACAGTAAAATCCCAACTGCTTACTAGACCCTAAAGGCCCCAGGTTAGGCTCCTGCTCTCTCTCCACCCTGGCCATGCCGACCTCCTCAACAGGCCTCACACAAGCTTGGGTCTTCTCTGCCTGACACCTCTGCTCTTCTCTTTTCCTAAAACGCTTTTCCATCTGGCTTTGGCATTCAGGGCTCCACTGAGATGTCACCTCTGCAGAGAGATCTGCCCTGAGCCCTCCTCCTCTCTAAAGCCCTTGCACCCACACCCTTTCTGAAATAGCACCCCTTATACCTGCTTCATAACCCTCAGCAACATCTGGAATCCTCTATTTTGTTTCTCGAACTTGAAGAGCAGGGGCTGTTTATGTTGCTCACTGTATCCCAGAACAGTTGTGGCCGTCCAGAAGTATTTGTTGAATGAATGAATGAATGAATGAATGAATACATTTTAGGTCATAGGAGCACTGTGGGAGGGGAGGGAGTCTGTCCCAGGCTTAGCTCTTGCCAAGCCCCCACCCCCCTCCACATACACAAAGAAGATGAACCCGTGTGGTCTCCCAGGCCTCCCAGGCCCTTCTTCCTCATCATTCATTGTCCAGGAGATCCTGGTAATGGGGACTGCTTGGGATGTTGCTCCCACCTTTAATGGGGCAGCCAGAGCAGGGGTGTCAGCTGAGGCTGACTTGGGTAGCCAGTGCCCTCCTGAGACAAGTGGGAGCCAGCCTGCCAGCTCCAGGGTTCAGTAGAAGTGGGGTTTGTGCTTCAGGGCCTGAGCTGTATGCAGGTGCCCATTGAGAATCTGCCAGTAAGTGAAAAAAGCTTTCTAACTGATTTCCAATGGGGCAGCTGGGCCACGTCCTTTGCAAGTGCGAGAGCCTTGGCTGGCGCATGGTGAACAGAGCCTCTGGAGAACTGAAGGCTGGGGCTCAGAGCATGCCAGGGCTAAATAGTCAATGGGACCTGTACCTGCCAGCTTTCCTGCAGCCCCTAGATGTCTGTCCTGGAAGAGACCCTGGGTGTCCGTCCTGGCAGAGCAATCCTTCCACGTTCATTGCCTCAGCAGCCCCAAGGGAAGCAGCAGTAGGCACTCCACTCTGAGTCCCCAGTTGCTAATGCCTGCACTAAGCAGCCTTGAGCTGAGTGGCAGGGACCAGGGATGGATAGGCTGGCTGAAGACAAAGGCCTTAGCTGCCCACTTGTTTCTCCTTGGTAAGAGCTACAGCACCAGTGAGAACAGGATGCAGAGAGGGCAAAACACTGGGAGAGTGAGTTGGGGGACCCCTCTTTCCAGAGGAAGTGCCAGTAGAGCTGGGCCCTGAGGAGAAGGTAGAAAAGTGCTGACAGAGGAGGGAGGAAGGGTGTTTGAGACAAAGACTGTGGGCAGAGACCTAGAGGTGGTAGGTGTGGTGCCTAGGAGGGATCAATAGGTATTTCTGCACAGGAAGGCTGGAGAGTTGTCCATGCCAGAACAGAAGACTCAGAGATGCCAGCCAAAAGCAGTTGGCCCCCTCCTGAAACACCCACAGGAGCCAGGCACACAAGAGAAACTAGAGGAGGCAGGCCTGGGTGGGGCAATAGGGAGTGGTGGGGGCTGTGGCAAACTAGAGAGCTTGTGCCCTGTGGAAAGGGTCATAGATCCTTTGGCCCTGAGCATGCACTGTTTGGTGTCCTCTTTTTTTAGACAAGTATAGGAATCATGTCAAAGAGAACGATGCTCACTCTAGTGGCCTGTGATATGGAGGGGGAAAGCCCCGAGGCTCATGCTCTGGCTTAGTTCAGGCAGGAGGCCTAAGTGGGGCAGTGCAGGGTCAGGCAAATCACAGATGCTGACCACAGGATGGAGATCACATGGTGGGCTCCAGGGCCAGAGTAGGGGAAGCCAGCTCTGGCCACCGGGAAGCTTCTAGTAGCCCCAAGAGGACATCCAGTGGGGCCTGAATTTACCTCTACTTGTGGCCTTAGAGTGTCCTTGATAGAGGGTGTAGCTGAAACCTTGAGGGTGCCCCCTGGGTCCACCTAGTAAATGCCTCCCCTCAGGGTGAGGAGGGAGGCCTCACCAGTGTGGCGTGACGGAGGCCCTGGAGAAGTGAGCTATGTCCCTTATTGGTCACAGTACATTTATTTTTCATTAGCAGTTAAATGCAGACATGAGGGATTGTGCTAGGTTCAGCGGGCAGCTGACGTGAGCAGTGCTCGGTGCTGCGGCCGACGGGGAGGCTACAGGGCCACTCACTGTCCGCCTCCCTGGCCAGGACCCCTGCCCACACAGCCCTGAGCCCCAGGCAGGCACCAGTGAGCATGGAGCCTCCACAAGGTGAGGCACAGGGAAGCCCGGATCCTGCCACTAGGGGGCCCCATCCCCTGCTGGAGCATGTGACCCCTGCTCCCCAGCCCCCTCCAAGCTCAGGGATCAAGCTCTGGCCTCCTCTGGGTATCCCCGGCGGCGTCTGTGGAGATACTGTGTCAGAGAGGCCACTGGGCCTGCCAGCTCCCCACTCCAGGCCACACTCCCAGTCACAGTCTAAATCTTAGGAGGCCTGAGCCTGACCCAGCCCTGCCCTGCCCTGCCCTGCCCGAGTGGCGAGTGGCTGCCACGTGACAGTGAAGAGCCATTATAACAGAAGTCATGAGGGGGACCCCAGGCACTTTGTGAGTCCAGGGTCCAAGCCAGGGGGTCTGAGGTAAGTGACATTGCCCTGGAACCTCAGTTCCCATCTGTGAGGCGTCCAGGTGGCTCCTCCCCTGCCCCAACCTCAGACAGACCCTGGAGGGCACCGGCAGAGCCCCAGAGGTGTATCTGATGGGCAGGATGGAGAAAGGTGAGCTTTTTCTTCCCAACTAGGAGTGTGGTTCCTAGGTAGGCTGACCTTCATCTTGGAGCCGCAGGAAAGCGCTTCACAAGAGGGAGAGACAAGCTGGGGAGAGGCCATGGGGGGCAGCGTGTAGGCAGGATGGCCTTGCTGCAGATGCTGTCGTGCTGAGTCACAAACGCCCTCCACCTCCCCATGTCCCTCCCACACAAGGCGTCACTCCCCACCCCCATTCTGAGGGCAAGGCATCTGTGGCTCTATGCCTCAGTTTCCTTTCCTCATCAAGCCCTCAACCACAGAGACAGTGCCATGAGGGCTGCTGAGCTGAGGGAGAGGAACCCCTTTACCATTGGAAATGCAAAACCACTAGGCCCTGGCAGCAGCCAGCATGTGCCGAGCCCCACGCACAGTGCCTTTTCCCATCTCATCCTCACAGCAGTCTGAAGATGGGTGCTGCCTCTAGCAGGCAGGGAGACAGGCTCAGGATGGGAGGGGCGTGCCTGAAGTCACCCCAGGTTACAGCCCCTCGGCCAGCATTCCCGGTCCACCTAAGCCTGCCCAGGACACCTACAGGACCAGGCACAGATCCCCTCCCCAAAATCACAGTCTTGGGGTGGAGAGGGAGACTCCCACCTTGGAAAGAGGCCCTGTGCAAGGAAAGGGCAGTGTGGATGCCCTCTGGGCAGGGAGGGAGCCAGGCCTTCTTCAGTTAGAAGCCCTCTGTGGGTTCTGGACTACCCCTCAGAAGGGTAGATGGTAGAGAACCCAAGAGGCCTACCACGTGAGGCTCCTCCAAACCTTCCCGAGGGGCAGACAGAACCCTGGTGTCACAGATGACAAAATGGCTAATTCACCCAAGGTCACCACTAGCAAGGAGCAGAGTTGATCTCTGAGGCCTTAGTTCTTCCCTCGTTAGGCCCAGAGGGCACTGCTGATTGTAAGAGTGGGTTGTGGGGAAATCACATGGCCCGGAGGGAAGCCAGGCAGTTGGGGGCCTGTTTGACGGGCAGCTGGAGGCTGAGGGTACCCCCTCCATCCTGCCACTCCCTCCCAACTCATCCTCCTCCACCATCCCAGGGGCCTGCTGGTCCAACAGGCTGTCACACTGCTTGGGAGCAGGGGGTGGGGGGGGGTGGTTACCTCCACCAAAGCCTCAGAGCCAATTACCTGTGTCATTAGCAACAAATGACTTGTGGGATGGTTGTGGTTTTCAGTTAAAATTAGAAAGAAGCTCATAGTCAAGTCTCCTTAAAGAGGTGGGACCTGGCTTAGGTCCCTGGGGCTCCCAGACACACTCCTAGCTCCCACCCTGCCGCCCACCCCGCCATGGCCCAGGCTACCCTCCACCCCGCCCTCCCCTGGAGCACTGCCACCAGCACCCGGCCCCCATGTTCTCCCTCACAGCAGCCCCTTTCCCTCTTTCATTCACATGCTACTTTCTGAGCACCTCCTACTTCCAGGGCCCAGGAATGGAGAGGAACCCAGAAGTGGCCCCAGAAACAGGCATAGAAGGAAGGGACCCTGTCCACCTGCCCTGCTGGGGTCCTCTCCCTCTCTCCAGCATTCTCTGGACCTAAGGGCAGTGGGCTGGCTGCCTCTCCAGGCTCCTGAACTTCTGAGTGATGATGAGCCCTAATTGCTGCTGTTGTGGAGGGCTCCCTAAGTGCTAGGACTCCCACCTCTCCATAGTCTTCAGAAGTGAGTGGGCTTCCCCCATTTCACAGAGGGGACAGTGAGGCTCAGGGGAGCATTCAGTAGCCTAGATTGCTGGGCTAGAAGTGGCAGCCTGGGCTCATGTGCCTCCCATCAGCCCTACCAGCTGCCTTCCTGTGGCCCAGGCCCAGCCCCTGAATGGGCACATAATTCCCAAGGGCCCTGAAAGCCTGGCAGAGACCCCGGCTCACCCTCCCTCTCTGTCCCTGCTGCAGGTGCCCAGCAGAGTGCCACAGTGGCCAACCCAGTACCCGGCGCCAACCCAGACCTGCTTCCCCACTTCCTGGTGGAACCGGAGGATGTATACATCGTCAAGAACAAGCCGGTGCTGCTGGTATGCAAGGCCTTGCCTGCCACACAGATCTTCTTCAAGTGCAACGGGGAGTGGGTACGCCAGGTGGACCACGTGATAGAGCGCAGCACGGACGACAGCAGCGGTGAGGCCAGGCTGGGCGGCCCAGTAGGGCCAGGTGAAGGGGAAAAGAGTCTCAGCCTCAGAGAAAACGGAGACCCAGAGAGGGGCTTGCAGTTGCCTCTGGCTGCTATGCCCACCACCCCAGCTCCCCAGAAGAGGCAGGACTCCCACACCTAGGACCCCTTGTATGTACACCGAGGTCTTCCCCCAGGGGCCCCCCACCTTCATCAGACCTTAACATTTGGTGTCAGTAAGAGTAAAAGGGAAGCCCCCTACAAATGCCCTAGGATGCTATGGTTGGAAGGGCAGATTGCCACCACTGCATCTGAGCCTGGGCTGGGCCATGGGCAGCCTGGTGAGAGGTGCCAGCCAAGAAAGGGAGTTTGGAAAGAGTCGGTCCCAGATGATGGAAGAGCTCACAGACCTCATACTCTGTGATTGTTTGATCTGTGTGCCCCCATTCATTCACTCACACGTTCCCTAAGCACCCAGTTTCATGCTGGTGACACAGCCCCCACCCTCAGAGAGCCCCAGTCCTTACAGAGAGGTGGGCGGCACAGTGACTTCTCAGTGAGTCCTGGGCCCGGTAGCAGCAAGAGGAAAGTAGGACTGAGGTTCCTCAGGGGAGGTGAAATGGAAATGAAGGGGTTATGAGAGATAGACAGGAGAGGAACAGCATTCCAGGGAAGGGGCTCAGCATGAGCAAAGGTTTGGAGAAAGAAAGGTAGGCATTCTGGTCAGGGTCAGCAGGGAAGGTAGGAGATGTGCCCAGGGAATGGTGGTGCCATCTGGAAGACTCACCCATTAGGCTCTGGAGTGAGGTCACAGTCCCATGGGATTTCAAACTGCCGAGTAACATGGTGGGAGCAATGGGTGACACTCAGGGCCCATGGGGAGGGATGTGAGGGGACTGATGAAAGAGGCAGAACCAGAGACACTGAGGAGAGGAAACCAATGAGACTGAACTGAGACGTGGAAGGAGAGGCTCCAGGGACAGCAGGCGGATTCAGAAGTGCCCTTTCCATGGCATGCCCCATTCTCTGCCCCAACCCTGGCCTTAGGCTGCAGGTAGGCAATGGGGATGTACGCAAAGAGCCCTCGTTTGGGTCCCATCACTCCCCAAGAGTAGGCCTGGTGGTGCTAACTACAGCCTCTCTTCCTCCTCAAGAACGCCAATTAATTTTATTTCCTCTCCCTTCACCTTGGCGTTGTGAAGCCCCCATGCACAAGGAGCCCTCAGGGTGAGTCCCGAGACACACAGCACACACCTTATAGGGGAACAGTCACCAGGCCATGGCGGGGTGGGCAGACAAGGACAGTGGTACAGACAAGGACAGGCAGGCCATGCCCAGGACATGCTCATGTCAAGGCAGGCAGGAGACCCCAGACCCAGAGGGGTGGCTGAAGCTGCCAAGTAGGAGGGTCTGGGTAGCCCAGGAAAGATTCCAGAGGGGGAGTCATTTCCAAGGACGAGTCTTAAAACCTCCTGAATTGAGCATTTCCTAGGCCAAAGGACCAGAAGATGTAAATGCAGAAATGGCAAGCCAGCCTGCCAAGACTGGGTATGGGCAGAAGTGGCCCAGGGAGGCAGCAGGCAGCAGGATATAGGGTGATTGACCACACCAGAACTGTGGGAGGTTGGTGCTGGGCAGAAGGAAACTGAGGAAGGGGCCCTGCCTGGGGGAACTTGGAAGCTCTCACAATAACCAGGATGTGAGCAAAGGAGCCATGCGTTTAGGCAGCGGGGAACTTAAGTGCCCAGAGCCAGGATGTCATGTTACAGATGGCTCTGACTCATCTAGGGCCCCAAAAGGGTTCCAACCAAACACTCAGGTCCCTAGAAGTCACACCTGACTCTCCTTCCAGAGTCAGCAGGGGCTGGTCTCCTTCCCACCAGGTGTCAATCCCCCAATTCGGGATTCCTGCCCAGGCCCCTGAGCCCTGCAGAGCCCTGGCCTACACAAAGCTGCTGCTTGTGGCTTCTTTCTTGCAGTCCTCAGAGCTTAACTGAGGACCTGCTATGTGCCAGGCCTACGGTGGCCCCCAAGATGATCTCCCACCTTAGGACCCCAGCAGAGGTACTAGAAGCCTCCCTGCCCCTGCAGCTTTAGGGCCTGGCGGGAGTGTTGGCCTCCCCTGCCCCAGGCCTCAGTTTTCTCATCTGCAAAATGGGGGAGAGGAGGGTCACCTTGCAGGTTGGTGGGGGAAGCCATGAGAGCTCATGCACCCTGTATGAGCCCAGCTCCAGGCCTGCCCCCTCTTCCCATACCCAGGGCCCAGCACCACTTCCAGGCATGATGAGGCCTTCCACTGCTGTGGCAGAGCCCCCAGGGAGAGGACAGGTGAGAAGAGCCCTGCCCTTCCACAACATTGAGGGCCTGTCTGGAACCTCTTAAGAGTCTTTAGGCCAGCCTCCTGTTGCTCGCAGCCTCGTCTTCCAGGCTTCCCCACATGTCTCTCCTTGTCCCCTGCCATTGGGAGGTCTAGAATCCATGGATTGGCTGAGGCCCAGGTCAGTACCTGCATAGCAGTCATAGGTTGAGCCACACACGCCAAGAACCAACACTTCCCACTCCCCAGCAGACTCTTCTGGCCTTGCTCTCTTCAAACCAGGCCAGAGCAGAGCTCATGGGGACATAGCCCTTCCATAATCACTGGGGCTCTCTCCTACCCTGAGCATACCAATTCAAGCCTCTTATGGCCCCCATATCTGAATTTGTATTGATCTTGTTGATTTTTCAACCCAAAGCCATTGGGTGCTTTGAGAAGAAATAGGCTTCCCTTGCTCACCAACAGATGGCACCGCAGTGGGCGCTGGCACCATGCCGATACTTGGACCAAAGACCTTGACCCAGAAATTGTTGTCAAGCAGGTATGGTGGAGTCCTAGGTCAGCACAGATCTGCAGCCCCACTCATTTCTGTGTGGGTAGGTAGGTGGACACCCCAGAAGACATTACCTCTGTCTTCCCCTCACTTGTCCCCATTCCCCATTCAGAAGGCCAGGAAGAGGAACCAAAGCCTGAAAACCCATTCAAACCCAAACCTGCTGATGCTATAAAAGCCCAAAATCTATGAAACCAAGCCTTGGAGTCCCACCTGGGAGTGTAATTTACTGTGTGTTAAACAAACTGGTTATTAGAAGCAGATTGGTGAGAAAGTGAGAACCTAAGCCCCAGCTTGGCCTCAGACCCCCACCCTCCACCCCGCTAACCCTCCATCTCCCAGCAATACTCAGAGTGCCCTCACTGGGGCCTTCCCATGTGCCCACAGCATTTACACACCACTCACACACACCCCAGGGCCAGCTGGGATCCTGCCTCCTTCCTCCCCTGTCATCTTCTCACTGACCTGCAGGGAGGAAGGCAGTCTTCACATCAAGGACCATCAGGGCAGAATCTGGGTCTCCCCCTGGGTCCACCACCCTCCTAGAGCATGTGGGCCTCCAGGGCACTGCCTGGATCTGGGACATCGTGGACAAACTTGGCCCTTATTCATGGCAGCAGGAAGGAGATGAGGGGGTGGCAGTGGCAGGAGAGAGGGGAGGAGATGGGGAGAAAGAAATAGGAATACTTAAATTTAGTGCTGTTCTCCCCAAACTGAGTTGCCTGAGCTCCCACCACAACCACAGGGGATGAAGCAGTCCATCCATCCGTAGACCTGTCCACTCAGGAAAAGTACTGAGTTCAGAATGTTCTGAAAGCCTCTCATCACTAACCCCAGGCTTAGAGCTGGAGGACCCTGTCACCACCCCACAACATGCGCCTAGACTCTGTGTACTTGGGACCTTCTCCTGTACAGGGACCCTATGAGGGACCCTCAGTTCTCAGCCCTCACCCAGAGAATGCGCATTTCTTCACCTTCGAGAAAAGTGGCGACAGGCAGTGCCCAGAACAGAAGGATCTCAGCCACAATGACCTCAGCCAGTGGACACTGCCTCCCACCTCCAAATCTCCTATGAGAACTTGCCAGGGGCAGGGGCAAGTGAGAAAAATCTGGGGACCCAGTGTGGGAACCGGAGAGACTTGTGAGGAGGGGTCTGGGCAGGAGTCCAGGAAAAACATGTTAAAGAAGTTAAGAGGAAAAACAGCCTCCTGGCCTGCCTACTCAGCTGAGCTGCTGCTCCTCCTGCAATGCAGCCCTAATTGAATTTCTCTGTTAACAATGGAAACACATTGGTTGCCCGGCCTCTCTCCCTCTTTCTGATAAACCAATGACCCGAGGGAAATTGAGGTCAGGAGAAGGAGAAATTGGAAACCGTCTTTTCTCACTCCTGGGGACACTGGTTTTGGCCAAGGGCCAGGGGCCTGGAAGAGGGCCGGTATCTTGCCTTCTGGGTCCTTGAAGGATCTGGGCTCCCTGATGCACCATTACCTGGGTCCAGGTGTGGCAGAGGGTTAGGGGAGCTGAGTCTGTCCTTGAGAGGGAACCCCGCAGCCCAGTCCAGTCAGTGTAGAGAGAGCTTCAGAGACCCATCACTGGCCAGCTTCACCTCTGCAGACTGCCCCCCTCACCCCCACCAGTGTTTCTCCTGTGAAATGGGCAGGGTGAACCCTGAACACACACAAATTCAGACAGCCCCTGGGGGGCTACAGCAAATCACCGCCTCTCTTAAGCCTCTGTTTCCTTATCCATAGAGTGGGGGCAATAGCAAGAGTAGATTGAAGAAAAAGAGCCAGCATGTGGGAAACCGGGCTAAGCCCCAGGGGTCTATTACCATACTACATAATGGCTGTAATTATATTGTTAATAGCTGTTATTATAATATCACTCAGGATCTACCTGCTAACCCCCAGGTAGGTGACCCAGCTCCTTCCTCACCTTTTTCTAATCCACAAAGGCCACAGGGCTATCCTATCTGCCTCATCCCTTCTGCTTTGGGTCCTTAAAGGCCAGAATCCTGTAAGCCCAAAGCTCCTCTGTGCCTGTTGTCTCTGAAACGATGGGAAGCCCATTTAGAGACATTTCTGTGACTCTGGTGAAATAGGCCTTGGGTAACAAAGTATAATGAATGGAAGTGCTAAGGACTGGCTCCTAGCCTTCAGGAGCTATAAATGGAGTGCTCCCTGGGGCTCCCCCATAGTTCCTTCCAGGCTAAGGATTGCCCTCAGGATCCACTCTTCTGAGCAGAGAGTAACCCTGGTGGTGCAGGGACATCCCCCCCCCCCCCCACACACACACACACATACACACATCTGGGTGGCAGGAACCGTGTGAGGCTCGGCGCAACCAGGACCCTGGCTACCCACCCCTCCTGCCCCACAGGGCTGCCCGCCATGGAGGTCCGTATCAATGTCTCGAGGCAGCAGGTGGAGAAGGTGTTTGGGCTGGAGGAGTACTGGTGCCAGTGTGTGGCGTGGAGCTCCTCAGGCACCACCAAGAGCCAGAAGGCCTACATCCGCATTGCCTGTGAGTCTAGGACCTGGCCCTTGGTCAGGGGTGGCCGGAGGGTATCACCAGGGATAAGGGTCTGGTCAAGAAAACTTCACGTCCTGCCTGATGGGTGGAGAAAAGTACCTCTGCACACTGCCAAGGCACTCCCATGTCCTCCTAGTCACTTGGCACTTTCTCTTGCCATGTGCTGTGGCCCCTGTGGGACCAGGGGACAGGCCCAGCTGGGCTGAGCCAGCATGAACCACTCAGGCCAGAGAACACTCTTGCTCTTCTCCCAGATTTGCGCAAGAACTTCGAGCAGGAGCCGCTGGCCAAGGAGGTATCCCTGGAGCAGGGCATCGTGCTGCCCTGCCGTCCACCGGAGGGCATCCCCCCAGCTGAGGTGAGAGGGGCTCTGGTACCTGCTCCACAGGTGGGTAGGGCTCCCAGGTCTTGGGTCTTGCCTGCCCTGACACCCCCAGGTAGGGCCAGCTGGGTGGGCAGTGCAGTGGCATGGCTCCCTCCCCCAGGTGGAGTGGCTCCGGAACGAGGACCTGGTGGACCCGTCCCTGGACCCCAATGTGTACATCACAAGGGAGCACAGCCTGGTGGTGCGACAGGCCCGCCTGGCTGACACGGCCAACTACACCTGCGTGGCCAAGAACATCGTAGCGCGTCGCCGCAGCGCCTCAGCTGCTGTCATCGTCTACGGTGGGCCCCAGTGCTGGTGGGGCAGAAGGGCTCCCAGGCATAGGGAGATGGGGCGATGATGTGTGGGTGGCTCCCCATGGAGCCAGGACCCAGTGGACCAGGTTGTGGCCTCACTGGGAAGGACAGGGAGAGGGCTTGCTGTGGCTGTCCGGGAGCTGAGGGGCGTATCTGGACAGAGAGGTGGGACAGGTTGGTAGTCCTCTGCGCCTAAACCATCCGTCGGGTTACCTGTGGGCAAGGGACATTGTGCAGACGGAGATGAGGGCATAGGATGGGAGTCTAGGAAAGGTGACAGGCCACAGCCCATGCTCCTGAGTCCCAGGGGTGGAAAGTAGAGTGTTCCAGGCACCCTAGGAGCAGACAGAGGGGGCGGGTGCAGGAGTTGCCTTCATGAAAAACTGGGGTCTGGACTGAAGGAGCATGGAAGCTGCCACGAGGGCTGGCTGCCCCCAGTGCTTGCCGAGCCTGCTGGGAGAAGGGGCTGTGGCACAGGTACTGTCAGGCCCTGGGGGCCAGCATAGGCTCCCCTCCAGGGCTTCTTTACCAGCACAGCCACAGCCTGCCCATTTCCAGCTTACGGCCCCTCTGCCCTCCTGCCCCCTGGCCCCTAGGCCAGCGTATCTGAGGAAGCCCCCGCTCCCTGACCCCAGTCCTTCTCTGTCCGGCCAGTGAACGGTGGGTGGTCGACGTGGACCGAGTGGTCCGTCTGCAGCGCCAGCTGTGGGCGCGGCTGGCAGAAACGGAGCCGGAGCTGCACCAACCCGGCGCCTCTCAACGGGGGTGCCTTCTGTGAGGGGCAGAATGTCCAGAAAACAGCCTGCGCCACCCTGTGCCCAGGTACCAGCGGCCGCTGCCTCCCACATCGCTCCTCACCACGCCATCTCCGTGCCCTGGCTCCATTGTGCCCACCAGCCTGCCCCCCATGGCTCCATCCCACCCGCCCACACGCAGGGCTAGGCTCAGTCCAAAGCTGGGATGGGGTTTAATGTGATTGGGGGCAGGGTTTGGTCTGTGTCCAGGCTAGGCTTTGGTAGAGGGGTTGAGTCAGAGAGTCTGAGGTACAATTAGGACAGGTATAGACAGAGTGGGTCAGGGGCAGGGCACTGCCTGAGGCTACAGAACCACCTATATCTGGAATCACAGCGTCATGTGTGACCAAGCACCCTTGTTGCCCCAGGGCCCGGACGGCCCCATAGTGTGGATAGAACAAAGCAGGCCCAGCATCCCGTCATTAGCATGCATCATTTAGGCCAGCTGGACACCAGAGGGTGTGCTCCTTACCACACAGCATTGCACCTAGGTCTGGATGCCCAGCAGGGCCGCACTGGCAAACTACCTAGGCTGCTGCTCGGGCTGACTGCACCATCTCCTCTCTGTTCCTGTCTGTCTCTCGTCTAGTGGATGGCAGCTGGAGCCCATGGAGCAAGTGGTCGGCCTGTGGGCTCGACTGCACCCACTGGCGGAGTCGTGAGTGTTCTGACCCAGCACCCCGCAATGGAGGCGAGGAGTGCCGGGGCACTGACCTGGATACCCGAAATTGCACCAGCGATCTCTGTGTGCACAGTGAGTCCTCTCTGCCCCAGGAGTCCTCTGGATTTTGCCAGTTTTGGCCCTGACCAGCCCCAGGAGGTGATGGCTAAGGGAGTCAGTCCCCTGCCACAGGCTGTACCCTGTCTCCAAAATTTAGGACCTTCAGGAACTCCCCATCCCTAACATACCCACACATGTGCCCGTGTGTACCCTAATATCTCTCTCACCTCTGATGAAACATGCATACATGTGAACCTTTCCCATGTACCCCAGATGCCTGGATCCCCCTCCTCTCTGCAACTTCACCTCCACGGAGTCCCCGAAGTGCACACAAAAGTCCTGTGGGGATGCCAGTCTTGTGAGGCCTGTTAATTACAAGGCCATAACTAACAATTAAAGATCTCTGTTGGATTTTTTTCTCTAGAACACACCCTCCCCCATTCTTTCAATTAAAAACCTAATTATCTGTGTCAATTCCTTTCTGATGGACATTTCTTCCATTACACAAAGCCCTTCTAAAATCAATATAGCTTCCTCCGAGCAATCACCCCCATAGTGATTCTGGCCCAGGGACATGGCTAGGAACCAGATTAGCAGGCCCCTCCACCCCCAGGAAGCAGAGCCCCTACTTTGGAGATCCCAGGAGCTGCCTCCCAGTCCCAGCTGCTCTGGGCCCCAGAAGAATAGGTGCAGCCTAGCAGCTCAATAGGGCTGTCTGGGGAAGTGTATCTTCCCCTCTTCCATCCTCCAGTAGCAGCAACCTCTCAGACTGAACGAGCAGTGAGAGATGTGATTTGCCCAGAGTGACACAGCAAGGTGGTGGCAGATGCAGGGCTGAGATGCGCACATGCTGACTCCATGCTCCCTGCCACCAGCATCCGAAGCCCCGCTAGTGCTGATGCCCAAGGAGTGAGCGCCTCATCCTCCTGGGGTGTAGACTGCTGACCTCTCCTTCCTGGCCTCCTGCACCCTGCCCCTCCCAAGGCCGCGCTCTTTCCCGCAGCTGCTTCCAGGCCTGAGGATGTGGCCCTCTATGTGGGCCTCATTGCTGTGGCTGTATGCCTCCTCCTGCTGCTGCTTGTCCTCATCCTTGTTTATTGCCGAAAGAAGGAAGGGCTAGACTCAGATGTGGCCGATTCGTCCATCCTCACCTCAGGCTTCCAACCCGTCAGCATCAAGCCCAGCAAAGCAGGTGAGGTGTCCCCTCACTCCTAGCATCCCTGCCAGGCCCCCACACCAAGAATTACCCAACAGGTCACCTCAGTGCCACCCCCTGAGTCTATCTTTACCCTTGCAGACAATCCCCATCTGCTCACCATCCAGCCAGACCTCAGCACCACCACCACCACCTGCCAGGGCAGTCTGTGTCCCCGGCAGGACGGGACAAGTCCCAAGTTCCAGCTCGCCAATGGGCACCTGCTCAGCCCACTGAGTGGTGGGCGCCACACACTGCACCACAGCTCGCCCACCTCTGAGGCCGAGGACTTCGTTTCCCGCCTCTCTACTCAGAACTACTTCCGCTCCCTTCCCCGCGGCACCAGCAACATGACCTATGGGACCTTCAACTTCCTCGGGGGCCGGCTGATGATCCCTAATACAGGTGGGAAGGACCCCAGAGTGCCCCGGGGAGCTCTAAGGGGCAAGATTAGCTTTTGTGTCCCTCCTAGGGGAGGACAGGACAGCTCTGATGTTTGTTCTGTGCTGCTCAGCCTCACCCCGAGTGCTGAGCCAGGCAGCAAGGAAAGGGGATAGGGTTTTGGAGAGAATCCAGTCATGGCTGGCAGTGGGGCCAGCACAGAGGTCAGAGTGTCTCCCTTCTGTTACCTAACAGCACAGGATTACTGTCCATTCATTTATGCGGTCAGCCAGCCTGTGTGTGCCAGACTCTGTTGGGCCCTGAGCCCAGAGGTAGGACAGGTGCCAGCCCCAAGGAGCTGGCCAACTAGTGGAGACGTGGCAAAGGACAAATGCCTGGATAGGAGGCCATCCACCTACCACCTCATGGAAACCCTACTGACAGGGTCCATGACAAGGAATCCATAGACCCCTTCCATAGTCATCTTCTGAGGAAGATGTTCTCACCCTGAAATTCTCTATTCCCTCAGGTCAGGTGACCCCACATGCCCCTGATTTTCTTGCCCCTCTCCAGCTGCTCCTGGTGCTTCTTCCCTTAATGTAGGTGTTCCTCAGAGCTCCTGCCTGGCACCCTCTTGCAGAGCACTCTCGCCTACTCCATGGCTTTAATCGCCATGTCTGTGCAGATAACTCCCACTCCTCCATCCCCAGCCACATTTCTCCTGGGCGACAGAATCATACACCCAGCTGCCTCCTGGGCAGCTCCATCTGGATGTCTCACAGCACCTCAGATTCCTGTGGTGCCTAAAACAGCACTGTCTCCCACCCTCCCCCAGAACCTCCTGTTTCCTGGCTTTCCTCACCTCAGGGACAGCGGAGTCAAGTTGTTCAAGCCAGAAACTGGAGGTCACCTTGACCTCCTAACTCTTTATCACTTGCTCCCTACAACAGCTTTAGTCAGTCACACACCAATCCCATCATTCTTCCTCCTCAAATGCTCCTGCATCCTCCTAGTTCTCTTTCCCACCACCTTTTTGGCTCAGGCAATCATACCTACCTGACATCTGGTTCCAGGCAACAAGCATTCACCCAGTGAAGCCAGACCTAATCATGTCCTTCCCCTTCTTGAACCCTTTTCGGGGCTCCCCATGCCCCAAAGCCCATGGGGCAGGGCCACAGTGACCTGTCTGTTCCCTCCCATCCAGGTGCCATACCCTTCTATGCACTCTTTCCCTGCACATGGCAGTCCCAGTGGGCTCTCAGCACTTCAAGCACACTGTGACTTCCCTTTGCTTACATGGGTCCCTCTGCCCCCATTCACTGACTTATCTACTACTTCTCATTCAGGTCTTGGCCTGGCAGCTCTCCCTCTCTGGGCCTCAGGTCCTCCTCACAGGGTTGCTAGGATGATGAGGTGAGATGGTCCAAGTTAAGCTCAGAAAGGACAGGCGCACAGGGGGCACTCAGGGACCATCAGCCTTTCATTCCCTCTGGAGCAGGGGGGCTGCCACTCCTCCCTGCTCTCCCCCAGCACCCTTTACTACCATCCACTTGTCTTTCTACCCACCGAGCTGAGTGCCTCAGGAGAGCAGGTCCCCTAGTTTTTCCTCCCTGCCCTGAGTACCAGACATTAGCATCCACTGAATGTGTAAGTATGTATACCTCTGCCACAGAGAGCATTCACACACATGGATCTCTGGGACTGTCACCAACACTCGCAGCCAGTACCAGGAGGCAGCATAGAGCTGGTGAAGGGAGCAGTAGCTGTAAATATGCCATCAATGGCTTCCCTCTCCTGGGCGTCAGTTTCTGGGAAGTAGTGATATTCCAACCAACCCACCTCAGGGTTCATGCCGGAGCATAAACATAAGCTTTTGGACTTGGTCATAGAATTCCTTCTTCTCCCCAGTCACGTGCCCCTGAAGTCCCTCCTAATGTAGGCACCCCTGTCCTAAAAGAGCAGGAAGGTGGAACAGGATCACTCCTTGCCATCCCCAGAGGAACTCTGCAGCCCTTGTCCCTCATCCTCCCCCCCCTTGAACCACTCCTCACTAAGCAGTCATTTCTGATGCTGCCTGCAAGACATTGGGACAGAGGTGAACCCACCAGACAAGAGGACACGTGTGCAATGGCTCCCAAACCAGGGAGGTCTACCCAACCCAGCAAGGTAACAACCACAACCAACAACCAGAGCAACAACCAGGAGCAGAGTCATGGTGGCTGAGAATGGCAATCCCCAAAGATGAGCAGGGCCAATGGAGAGAAGGAAAACTTGAGCAGAGCAGGAGGGTAGGGCACCCAGGCAGAGGTATGCTCAGGAGAGTAGCTTCAGAATGGTCAAGTGTATAGCACAGTCTGGGCTGAAAAAGCTGCTGGAAAGGCAGGGGGGGCCAGAGGTGAGGGCCTTAAATGCCAGGCCAGGAAGCCGGGCCTTATGCTGGAGTCAGGGAAAGTTTTAAGCAGGGAGTTCCCTGGTCTTACCCAGTGCCTTTTGGGTGACAGGTCAGGTAGGTACAGCATACCTGGCACCTTTTTGTTCCAGAGTTTTCTGTGCCCAGGCCAACAAGGCATGCTTTTTCACCTGAGCTCCCTCAGCCTCTCTTGGGACCACCAGAACTCAGCTTCATGCCTCTGTAGGTAGATGGACAGCCTGGCAGTCCCTGTGGCACCTCTGTCCCCTTGTCCAGCCTGGCACAGTCTTCAAAGGAAGGCTCCTGCAGGGCCTGGCAGAAGGGAGTGTTTTGTATCTTTGCAGCACTGATAAACCTCAACCCTCCTCCTACTTTGTCACAGGGATCAGCCTCCTCATCCCCCCAGATGCCATACCCCGAGGAAAGATCTACGAGATCTACCTCACGCTGCATAAGCCAGAGGACGTGAGGTGTGGGCGTGGGCCCTGTTGCTGGGGCTGGGTGGGTCACCATGACACCCCAGCCCATCTACGGTCCAACTTGGGAGGGTAGGGAAAACTACCCATAAGCTCCACCCAGCTCTGGGGCCCTGACCATGGGATGCCACTACCCTGCCCCAGCCAGCTCCCAGGACAGCCCACTGATGCCTTTCCCTCCCCACCTATATTTCCCCACTTGAGGTTGCCCCTAGCTGGCTGTCAGACCCTGCTGAGTCCCATCGTTAGCTGCGGGCCCCCTGGAGTCCTGCTCACCAGGCCAGTCATCCTCGCCATGGACCACTGTGGGGAGCCCTGCCCAGAGAGCTGGAGCCTGCGTCTCAAAAAGCAGTCCTGTGAGGGCAGCTGGGAGGTGAGCAGGAACAGCCCCAAGCAGCCCACCTGAGCACTGGGGGATTCAGAGTGGAGCCTGGGGTTCCCACCTGGCCTTTGAGAGCCACCCTCTCCCCAGCCTGGCCACTCCTCAGAGTTGTTGGCCAGGAGCTGACCCATCGGGCCCTGCCCACAGGATGTGCTGCACCTGGGTGAGGAAGCGCCCTCCCACCTCTACTACTGCCAGCTGGAGGCTGGCGCCTGCTATGTCTTCACTGAGCAACTGGGTCGCTTTGCCCTGGTGGGAGAGGCCCTCAGCGTAGCCGCAACCAAGCGCCTCAAGCTGCTTCTGTTTGCCCCTGTGGCCTGCACCTCCCTTGAGTACAACATACGAGTCTACTGCCTACACGACACCCATGACGCACTCAAGGTATTACTTGCCCCCACCCTGCCACAGGGAGGCCACATGCCACCGTCCCCCTCCCCTCAGCATTGAGGGCTCACCACCCCCTTTTGGAAGAGGGTGACATGGGGAAGGGTGCTCGGCCCCAGGGATTAGCTGACTGCCTGGATTGCACTGCAGGAGGTGGTACAGCTGGAGAAGCAGCTGGGGGGACAGCTGATCCAGGAGCCTCGAGTCCTGCACTTCAAGGACAGTTACCACAACCTGCGTTTGTCCATTCATGATGTGCCCAGCTCCCTATGGAAGAGCAAGCTCCTCGTCAGCTACCAGGTGAGGGCGCTCAGGGTTCCTGGAGGGGGCACCCCTAACGCTGAGCACACCTGATGCAGCCTCTCCGCCCACCCCCTCAGGAGATCCCCTTTTATCATATCTGGAACGGCACGCAGCAGTACCTGCACTGCGCCTTCACCTTGGAGCGCGTCAGCCCCAGCACCAGTGACCTGGCCTGCAAGGTGTGGGTGTGGCAAGTAGAAGGCGATGGGCAGAGTTTCAATATCAACTTCAACATCACCAAGGTGGGCAGAAGGGGGCATCGGCATTGCAGAAATGTGCCAACCGCCCCCCCTCCCCCCCCCCCCCCCGCGCCCCATACCTGGCCTATCCTGGCTTATCTGGCCCCCAAGCCCAACCCCACCTCCTCCTAGAAACTGCTTAGCTGCTTCCTCCAAGTCTCCAGGGAGAGAGATGCAGATGCAAACAGACAGATACAATCGCAATCTGACTTGGGTTGGAGATTGAAGAGGATGTAGGAGCAGCAGCAGGGAGAGAGAAAGCTGCCTGGGGGCCCTGGGGCTGAGGAGGAGGAACTTTGTACAGTATCTAGAAGAGTGAGTAAGACAGCAGTGAGGGAAAGAGGGCTTCTGGCAGTGGGAACTGAGTGGGGAGGACAAAGGCAGTGAGTGGAATACAGTGAGTTCTCTGAATGGTCAGTAGGGGTGACTTGGGGAGGGATGATGGGAAGAGAGGAGAATGAGGCTAGATAGCTCCTCTGCTCACTGGCTGTGTGCCTTTGGGCAGGTCACCATACCTCTGAGCCTTGAGACCCTCTAAGCTCTAGTGAGCAGGGCGCTGGCATACCAGGGGTGCCTGGGAAACAGTGGCTGTGCTACCCCCATGCCCTGAGATGGTTTGGGTGCTCCCCCAGCAGGAGGTGGCAGTGGGCCTGGGCCATGAAAGTTCTAACAGGCGCCTCCACACCTCCCCACCTCCAGGACACAAGATTTGCTGAGCTGCTGGCTCTGGAGAGTGAAGGGGGGGTCCCAGCCCTAGTGGGCCCCAGTGCCTTCAAGATCCCCTTCCTCATTCGGCAAAAGATCATTACCAGCCTCGACCCGCCCTGTAGCCGGGGTGCCGACTGGCGGACTCTGGCCCAGAAACTCCACCTGGACAGGTGGGTAGGAGATGAGCAGGGAGGGGCTGTGAAGGCCCCCTGCAGTCCATCCTGGTGCAGTGGGTCGGGTAGGGTGGATCAGAAGCTCTCTGGGGCTTGCACCTCATCTACCAGCAGCCAATGCATCCAGTACGCTTGGCTGAGGGGGAGGTCCTGCCCTTGGGTGGGCTGAGAGGCAGAAGGGTGCAACCTGGGGTGAGGCAGGGCTGCTGACTGGCTCCTGTCCCCTCCCTTCCACAGCCATCTCAGCTTCTTTGCCTCCAAGCCCAGCCCCACAGCCATGATTCTCAACCTGTGGGAGGCACGGCACTTCCCCAATGGCAACCTCAGCCAGCTGGCTGCAGCAGTAGCCGGACTGGGCCAGCCAGACGCTGGCCTCTTCACGGTGTCAGAGGCAGAGTGCTAAGGCCAGCCAGGCCTACAACGCCTACACTCTCACCAGCTTTGGCACCCGCCAGGGATGGGTAGAGGCCAGATGGGGCCCTTCCCCCACACTCAGGGGGAACTGTGTGGACAGGCCCCCTCCTGGCAGACACTGTCCCTTAACACTGGCCCTTCAGACCTTGCCCACACTTCCACCCCTCCAAGGCCTGCTGGGACTGCCACCTGCTCTGACCCTGCCCCAGAGGTGGGCAGTGCCTAGAGCCCAAGCCAGGCCCAGCCCATCTGTGTGTGTGTATGTGCTTGTGATGCTACCTCTCCTCCTGCCCCTGGCCAGGAGGCCGCATACACACGGGCATGCACGCACACACTGGGCTTGGGACATGGCCGCCAGAGCTCCTGCCTGAGCTGGACCTTATGCAAACATTTCTGTGCCTGCCAGGTAGGGGTGCATCTGAGGGGCCTGGCTCCAAGCCTGTGAGACCAAGGGCCACAGCTGGACAAGGGGTGGCCCCTGGATTCAGGCACACAACCACCACACGGGCATGTGCCCATGCATGTCTCGTGTGCTCATCTCACATACTCCCAGCTCACACACACACATACACACATCTCATGCTGTACACCTGGAGGCCACTCACGTCTCTCACACCCAGTGTCAATCCACATCTGCCTCTCACATGCTGCCCTTCTCCCATCCACCCAGGGACACCCAAAGGCTCCTCCCTGATCCTCCCCCTGCCCCTAGCCTGGAGGAGCCCTGCCCAACAGGGCATGTGAATATGCAATGGGAGTCCCGGGCTGGACAATGGCAAGTGTGCGTGCCGTGATATGCCCGTTTCTGGGGCTGGCCAGTTCCCCCATGTGGGACCTGTGGTGTGAAGCTCGTGCCCTGACTCTGTCTTAAGTGCATTCGTGCACTTACACATGGCCTTATGTACACAGCCTTGCCCGGCCGCCGGGGCGCGTAGGGATTTTAGCGGACGTGAATGTAAATAAATTATATATATATATTGCTAACCCGAGTGCTCCTTCTCTCTGGGAAAGCCAGAGGTCAAGGCTAGCGGCCGCAGAAGGGCCACACTTGAGCTATTCTGGGAGTCCTGGGTGGCTGAGGATAGGTGGAACCTGGGCCCTGGTCCAATAAGGGTAGTTCCTGGAGACTTCTTCAAACACGGGCCATCTGGGCAAGGCGGCAGGCAACAGCAGTGACCAGGGCTGCACCTTTGCCGGACCCATCTTCTGACTGCAGGAAGGTGACCACACAGCGAGGGGCCAGCTCCCTCACGGTGGCTGCCACCAGGCTGGAGAAGCTGTGAGGGGGAGGGGCTGAGGTGAGCTCCTGCCAGCCAGACCCCACTGGACCATTCCCCCCTGCCCATCCCAGCACCCAGACTCACTGGGGGTGTAGCTTATAGAGGGTCCCATCCACCCCTATGGACACAGTCAGCTCTTCTAGGCCCCGGTTCTCACGGATCTTCTCCACCACAGCAGCCACACCTGCCCCACAGAGCTGGGCAGCCCGCTGGGACACAGCTTGGCACACCTCCAGGACCATCAGGGCATCATCTGAAGTCAGGGGCAGCCCCAGATCTTCCAGGATGGCTCGGACCTGCCTCAGAGCCAGACTGTCACTGGGGACAGGAAGGAATAGAGCACAGAGAGCCAGGGTCCAGCATTAGCTTTCCCACCTTATGACTTCTCCATCCTCCAGAATGGACCTCCCACCAACTAGCATTTTACCCAAAGTGATAGATTTCTTTGGGAGGTAGAAGGAGGCAATAAGGCCTTAGGCACCTTTCAATCTCAGAGAGAAACTTGGTCTTAAAGATGTCCCTGGTCTGAAGGCGCTGGGTCTGCTGGCCCCGGAAAAGAACTCCAAGGCTGGTCAAATGCAAAAGAATGTGGCGGACAATCTCTCCCAGGTACATGCCACTGATCATCTTCTCAAAACTGCATGAAAGCACAAAGGTCAGGAGAATCTACCTGCTACCATAATAGTGACTATCAGCCACCACCAGCTGCCCCTACCCAGTCCTGCCCATACCTCTGCTTGCCAGGGTTGATGGATGCCTGGTCCACACTTGCATCAAAGCAGGTTCTAAGTAAGCCCAGAGACCCATCATCCCCAAAGGCACCCCACTCCATATTGATGCACATATGCCCTGAGTCCCCAGCTACAGCTGCCACATTCCGAAGCTCTTCCATGTAACAGGCATTGGTGCCAGTCCCTAGAGAGAAGACAGACAGGGTGGAAGCCATTTACTGACATAGATAAGAACCACCCCCCCCATGCCCTCCCCAGACTGAGATGGCAAAATCTGGGCTCATTTCTTACCTCTCCATTTCCCCACAGTCACAACCTGTCCTATGTCCTGGTCTGCCTGCCTTCCTGACATTCCTTCTGCAGACCCTGGTAGCATCAAACCCTTTAGGCCTCTGTTACTTTCCCTACCAGGACCACCATCATGGTATCTTCCATGTTACCCCAGAACACCCCTGGGAGATATGTGAGAGCTCCCCCACTGTCTGCAGTTGAGAGACCCAAGCTCCCTGGGCTACCTTTCCAGATTCTTAGTCAAATTAGCAGGTTCTGGGCCGGAAGCTGGGGACATAGGAATCAGCTATAAGGAGCCCCACAGTGGCCAGAGGTTGGGCAATAAGGAGCTAACTCTGATAATGCCTGTATGTACCCAATAGAAGTTGCAAAGAAGAGCATCATGGGAAACTTGAGCACAGCTAAGACTTCTTGCCTTGAGGGTCAGGAAAAGCTATAGAGGGAAAATGATGTTTGGATTTTACCTTGAAGCCAGGAAGCACAGGAAGGAAAGGTGTTCTAGGCAGAAGGCATACCTGGGTAAAGACATCCCCTTCCTCTTCCCAACATACTGTCAGCTCTAGGCAGGTGGTCTCCTAATCAGCCCCACCTGGACTTCCTCTGACTAGTTTATTCACACAGCAATCTAGGCACACCTCTCCTGAGCATCTCCCCATTCTAGGCTCTATGTTCAAGAAGCTCCCAGTTTCAAAAGGAGGCTCCCACATATCTCCTGCCCTAGGAGACTGATGCCCAAAGAGCGGTGAGAACCCTCCTCCCCTGCCTAGACAAATTGTTTTCCAGTTCCATCCATGTTAGGACCACTTCCTTTGATCTTGGCCTTGTCACCCTGTTGTGTAGAGTCAGATTCAGCTCTTCCTGACTGTCACATGCCATTCTGGGCTTAATCCCCACTAAATGGTCAGTTTTGAGAAAATGGGTATGTATCCTGTCTTTATGTATAGTCTTCCTGTCCCTTCTAGCCAGAGGAGAAATGCTTAATAAAGTTCAAGGACTACCTGAAGGACCCTCACAGCTCACTCTTTGTCCTCTACCCGGAACCTTCTCAGCCTCTACCTAGTTCCAAGCACTGAGTATGTACCATGAGCCAGGCACTGTGCCACACTTTTTTTCCTCACCTCTCACCCTCATGATTCTGGAGACAAGCATTACTATTATCTCTGTCTTAGAAGGAAACTGAGGCTCTGGTGACTTGATCGAGATCATACAGATGGAAGTGGCAAAGCTAGTATTTCCACCCAAATCTGTATGACTACAAAACTCACATTCATTTAACAGAAGGGCAAACTAAGGCTCAGAAAGCTTAAGTGACTGAATCAGTAGCTGAGCTGGGCTAAACAACCAAAGTTCAGACACCCAGCCCAAATGAGTATTGCAGGGCCTAGTTGAGTCAGGCAGGAATGATGCCACATTCCCAAGGCCAGAGGAACTTCCAACCTGAGGAATCAACAGGGGGCAGTGAATTAACATGAGGCAGTAGGAGCACAAAAGAACAGGGCCCTCCTCACCAACGATGAGGCCGACCTCACAACGGGGATCCTCATAGCCACAGGACATCATGGTCCCCACCGTGTCATTCACAATGGCAACCACATTCAGCTCCACTGCCTGCACACAAAAGGATGCTGCTAGTTGCTGGGTAACGTGGTTGTCATGGCAACAAGCACTGGACCCAGAGGTCTCTACTGCAGAGAACCACCCACTCCACCCCCCAGGTCAGGAAGGAGGAGACCCTTTGCTCCCTCCAAGTCTTGCCACATCCCCAAAGCACCCCTGGAGACAGACTCCTCACCTGTCTTCGCCCAATGGCTTCCCGAAGCAGACATACAATGTCTTGACCCTCACAATCTGATGCACTGAAACCCTTTGTCCAATTTAGGAGGATGCCCTGGGGTGGGACAAAGGTGGGGCAGGAAGGTGAAGGCCCCTTGGAATCTCACTCACCCTTTAGTAACCCATCAAAGCATACAATATCCCTCCTCGCCAAGCAGGATTCCACGCTCACTCTGCCCCCTCCTAACTCTCCAGGAGCCTTCCAGTGTAAAGAAACCTATTAATAACCATATGACCTGTGTCTTCTATTATTAGTGCCAGAATGCTCAGATGGTCTGAGAGTCTGGACGTTTTAAGACGGCTACCCAGAAGGAATGGTCCTTCATAATTGGGTTAGGAATGAACAGAGCTGGTAAAATGAGTGCTGTGTAAGAGAAGGGGGAGGACAGAGAAGGTTCTAAAGTCCAAATGACAAAAAAACTCTGCTCTTTAGAAAGAACTAGCAAGAGTCACTTGAGATCAAGGAAATTGAGGAATTAGGGACAGACCCTTGTCCATAGGAGATTATTTGTGTGTTCCAAATATGAGTGAAGGACAAATGGAAAAAAGCCAGAACCGACACCTAGACAGGATGGGAGGAGACAAGACAGATAGGGAGAAATGGGTCTTAAATTGTGAACTTAGCAATTGGCTCTCTAGTCTAGGACTAAGTGTGCTTCCTCTGAGGGAGTGGGCAGGGGGAATTATTTTCTTGCTGTTAGAAAACGACAGCTCTGCCCAAAGTAGGAGCATGCAGAGCAGGTATGAAAATCTTTAGCAGGCACCTGGGTGGTTCAGTCAGTTGAGGGTCCAACTCTTGATTTCGACTGAGGTCATAATCTTGGGGTCATGGATCTAGCCCTGTGTCAGGCTCCACGCTCAGTAAGGAGTCTGCTTAGGATTCTCTCTCTCTCTCCCCCTCTCCCTCTTCCCTTCCCGCCTGCACTCTCTAAAAGAAATAAATCTTTTTTTTTTAATAAAAGGAAAATCTTTGGGGCAGAAGATTTTAAAGGTATTAACTGACACTTCCCCCAACAATATTGCCTTTTATCCCTTTCCCTATATAACCACAGCCAGAGTGCTCTGTGCGCATTGTCTCAAAAACAGAAACCAAAGAGTGAGATGGCAAATGAGAAAGAGGGTTAATGTGGGGGAGCCCAGATCATAAGTAGCAGCAACACTTCCCTGCTCCCAGACAAAAGAAAGACCCCTGGTCTGGGGAAGGGGAGCTGGGGGTACCTCAGAGCCAGGTTTTAGATTTTAGTTTCCTGAGAAAGTTATCCTATGCCTCTGCTTGGGCTATGCCCCTGTGTGGGAAGGGAGGAGACACAAGATATTTGAGCGATCTGAGGGCAGAGGAGGTCTCTGTCCTCCTTGCCCATGGAAGGGAAGGTGAGTTGTCAAGGAGGTGTCAAGAACCAAGAGAGGAAGTGGCCGAGTCCACACAGTGTTGAGGCCTAGGCATCTCCTGACTTCCTTGAGTGTCTGCATGTACACAGCAAAGGATGCCGTGCAACTGAGAAGGGCCCCTGCCTGGGGAAAGAAGTCCCTAAACTGATTATCATGAAGTTATCCCCCCACCAAAAAAAAAAAGGATGTGAGCTCAATACAGAAATTAAGTTCAGTTCTAGAAAATGAACAGAACCGTGTTTCTTTTTGCGCACCTGATTTTGCATAGTGAGTCCCACCTGCTTCTCACAATCTTACAAGGAATAATCAAATGGGGTCAGCATGCTTAGCCTAGAGTGGAGCAGACCAGTAGAGAGACACTGCCAAGTGTCCGATTCCCAAGGGCCACTGTGTAAAAGAAAGCCAAGTACAGAGGCATGTGTCTGAGAGAGGTCAGAGCTGGAGCAGAGCTGAAAACTACACAAAGGCTGGGTGGAGAAGAGAAGATAGTTTTTCAGGAAGAACATAGTGAGCAACTTTAGAGCAACTTTAGGAGCAGCAAGCTCCTCACAGGAGGCTTTTTGGCAGAAGTTGGGGGTGTTGAGGAGGAAACTCCTGGGAGCTTGGACCAGAGTATGGGAGGAGCCGTCTCCATGATAAGCGTCAGATGTGTGCACTGAGAAGTCTAGCATTCTTGTTGAAGGACATGTAGAGGTTTATGCTTAGTGGGTGTTGTGTCTAGATCTGTGCCTGCTGCTCTGCTATTCTGTCAGGCACCCAAGACCAAGCCAGGCATGAGAGAGACACAGCAAGGTCGGGAAGAGGAAATAGGGCAAAGAAACCAAGCAACTAAGCCCCTTCGAGAGACAGGAACTAATTCTGATCCCCATAGGTTCCCTAGCTCAGTATACCAGGGCTGTGGGGTAGACAGTCAGTGTGTTCCCTCATCAGCACTACTTGGCCTACATTGCTCTCAAGTGCCTAGACCTAACCTGGCTCCATTTTCTGCCCATTGGCAGCCCCCATAGGTATCTATAATCTTTTCCATCTCAGGCCTCTTTACAGCCCTGGATTCCAGGCCACTTTACCACACTCCCTTCTGCACACATCATGTCCAGTGAAACTGAGGCTAGGCTGGCTCAGCCCAGCCGTGCTTCTACCCACCTGCATCCCCAGCCCAGGATACTTGAAGCCCTCTTCCCAGCCTCCTGCCCATTCCATGAAGGGTATGAGAGTGAAAAGCCCTTATGGATGGTTTCTCCTGGCCTTCCCTCCCTCACCTGATCAAGGCCAAGCTGCCTGCATGGGAAGGAGAAGGTGAAACCCAGCGGAAGGCTCTGCCCACTCAGGCCCTGCTTCTGCTGGAAGTCCACAATGCAGTCCACGATGTGATCAAAGAGCTGAAGTGTAGGGCAAGTCAGGGGGTGGTCCAATCCTGGCCCTTCCCTGCCCCTGACACCAGGTCCAAGCTGTGGGTACCTGCTGTCCAGAGCCCTGGGCCACATTCTCTGGGATGGAATAGATCTGGTTGGTGATCTTCACACCTTCTGCAGTCACACGCACCAGGAGAACCCGGAAGTTGGTGCCCCCCAGGTCCAGGGCCAGGAAGTCCCCACGCTCTGTGGGACAGAGATCCTCAGTGCCAGGACAAAGCACACACTGTGACCTCCCATATCCCAGCCCCACACTCAGCCCAGCTCCTTACCACTCCCATCAGGCGTGGCCCGGACATAAGTGGGCAACATGCGGAGGGATGATGCCTCCCCTCGGAGCCCCTTGACCATGGCCTCTCGCATCTGTGCCTGCACCGCTGCCAGCTGTTCACGGTTCAATTGGAAAGGTGCCAGGGTCTCTTCCAGCAGGTGCCGGTGAGCAGCCAGGCGGGCAGCCACAGCAGTCACCATTGCCACGCCCCGGCCACCCCCATCCACAGAGGGAATGAAGGAGACATCACATTCGGGGGTTAGGAGCATTACAGTCTCCTGCAGGATGCTGAGAAAACTATACAAACAGACACAAAGCAGACATACCTGGCTTGGCACCTGGCCCTGAACCCCAGGGCTAGCTGAAACCCTGGGCCTCATTGTTTCAAATCCCTTCAGTTCTAATCCATCTGTACACTAACCGTATGCCCAGTGTCTCCAGTGTTCCTGGGGCCCCCAGAGTCCCCTTCCCTTGCACATCCAAAGAGAAGCATCTTTTCTCTCTTCTTTTTCTGGCCTCCCTTAGTCCCCACCTGACCTTACTCTGCTAGGATGCCACTGGTACCCACTGCCTTGCAACCATGGAACCAGAGTGCCCTCTGGGTCTGTATGGAAAACACACACATTCTTGCTACCTGCTCACACAGGATTGTGTGTATTTCCAGTACCTGGGGTGTTGCTCAAATACTCGGCCTCCGGTGGCCACAGCAATCTGAAGTATCTGCTGCTCCCGGCTGTGCTGGAGGCGAGAGAGAACAGCAGCCAGGGCGGCAGCACAGAGCCGGGCGGCCCGAGTAAACACAGCTGCACATACATACTGCACGAGCTCAACATCTGAGGCTCCCACGTTCAGGCCCAAGTCCTGCAGGAGAGCATGCACACGGGCTGCCCCAGCCCAGGGGCTGGAGGGACACAGAGTACTGCTGTGGGACTCAAGTAGCCCCAAAGTTCCCTGCCCCCCTTCCCCAGCCCCATGGCTACCTGGGCGACAGAGCATCTTCCCCTCTCCCAAGCCAAGAAGCCCCTTGTCTAAGCTCACTGGCTTTCCTTACTTACTCCTCCATCTCAGCCACGTGCTCCAGGAGGATGCTACCTCGGCTCAGCAGGGCAGGGGAGGTGCAGCCACCAAAGAGGACCCCTTGCTGGGCCAGGTGAGCCAACACAAGCCTCACCAGCTCACCCAGGTACAAGCCCCCAATCATCTTCTCAAACCTACAGGTAGGGAAGAATGGCTGGACAGAGCTTTCTTTAATTAAGCCCTTAGCCCACCTGGCCCCAACTCCAAAGGCCCCAAAAGAAGAGTCATTTTCTTTAGGCTCCCCCAGACTGTAGGTTCCAGAAGCAAATGGCCTCCCTGGAGATAGGTGGGTATTTATCCAGACCCTGCTGCCCCCTCTGGCTTAAGTATCTATCAGGAATAAGAGAGGGCTAAGGGCTGAAAACTCTGGGTTCTAGGATCTTGAGCCCTTCCTTCTCTGAGCCTGGCCAGCAACCCCCCAGGATGCAACCTGGAAACGCTATGAACAAGCAAGAGAGAGGGGCCTGAGTTCAGGGACAACAGCAAGGAAGGGAGCAGAAGAGTGATAGGGCCCAGAGAAGAAGGTCAGGCCACCTTTGGGCACCAGGATTCAGGGACTCTCGGTCCAAAGCATGATCAAAGGTGGTCAGCATTGGTCCCAGGACCCCATCATCACCGAAGGAGCCCCACTCAACGCTGACGCAGACACGGCCCCGGTCCTCGTCCAGCACTGCCACATGCCTTGCCTCCTCCATGTAACATGCATTGGTGCCAGTGTCTGGCAGGGATGAATTCATCAGGATCTGACCATCAGGTAGCTGTGCCCCCTTCCCCCCATCATCACAAATAGCCCATGGCTCACCTACAACAAGCCCGACCTCACACGGCCCAACCCCTGGCTCGCAGCCCATCATGGTGCCCACTGTGTCATTCACCACGGCAACCACATCAATGTTGTAGGCCTGGACAATGGAGAGGGCAGAGGTCATGGCTGACCTAGGTGGGCAGAGCGGGGAACCTGGGGGATGGGCAAGACTAAGGCCTTGGCTTTGATGGAGGTGCTCAGAGTCCATGAAACACATGTGTGCTCATGCCCACACATATACTCTAGGTCCTCCCACCCTGTAGAGGATTTTCCTTCCATCCCACACTACCTCTTGTCTCTTCCACCCTCTACTTAGGCCCTGGGGCTCTCAGAGGCTCCCAAAGTCAGTTATCACCTCCAGAACACCAGTGGTCCCCACAGGACCAAGATGATTGTGAGCAAGCATGGTACCTTGAAGACTGCACTGTAGGTACCTAGCTTCCCAAGCCATCCCCTCTTGACCCTGACTTACCTCCACTAGCATCACTACAGTTAGTCCAGATGGATCCAGATTCACTTTTCTCAGCCATCCAAGTTTTTGCATATATCCTTCTCAGAAAACAGACCTTCCACCCCAGTCCCAACTTATATACTTGGCAAACTCCTTAAAAGCCCTGCCCAAGTCCTGATGTGCCCTTCCCAGTGCTACCAGAGTCATTGAAACCACCTTCCTGACAGGGACAATCCTCTGTCAGAATGCTTTCCTACTAGACTGTGAGGTCCTTGAAGACAGGGTCAAGCCTTTTCATCTTTATTTTGCCTTATGGTCCCAAAAATTTATTTGACTTTTCTTAGCCTCAGTCTCCTTACCTATGAAATGGGAGTGGTAGCGACATTTACCCCAGGGTTAAACTGGATAAAGGATATAAATAGAAAAGGAAAGCAGGCCCAGGCACAGCCTATGTGTGCTGGGCCCAGGCCCAGGCCACACAAGCCACCCTCCCATTACCCCTGCCTCCACTCACCCCATGCCTCTTGATGGCATCTCGCAGCAACTGGACCACATCGTGGCCTTCCACACCACTGCATCTAAAACCTTTGGTCCAGGAAATAAGGGTGCTCTGGGGGCAGAAAAGCTGGGTCACTCCTTCAATAGACTTCATGGAGCTGCAGCTCCACCCACTGTCCCCATGCCCACTCTGTCTCACCCTGTCCAGGCCTGTCTGGTGACAAGGGAAGGAGAAGCTGAACCCAAGTTGTAGACCTTGTTTTCCCACGGGGAGTGCATCCAGGAATTCAGACAGGCAGTGGGCAGCAAAGTCAAAGAGCTGTGGGAGAGATTAGGGGCTCAGCTCTCCCCACCAGAGCCCCAGCCACCCAGCCAGTTCCCAGAGACTAGGCAGTGAGCTCTCACCTGCTGACCAGGACCCAGCATCACCTCTGGGGGGATCACAAACTCCTGGCTCCGGGGCTCCATCCTATGCCCCCCAGTGCCCATCAGGGTCACCCACAGAACACGCAGTGAGGCCCCTGTGGCCCCCAGCTCCAGCACCACAAAATCTCCTTGCTCTGGGGCAAACAGGTCACAGAAAGACATGCAGCTGGTGAGACCAAGCCCTCTGCCTCCCAGAAACACCCCCAAGGACTGCAACGTCTCATTAGAGATTAGAATTGGGAACCTTAATGGAAAGAGGGATAAGAAACTGTTCCCTCCCCCAGATCAGAACTCTCTCCCTGGGCCTGGCCATCCATCTTAGTCTATGTCACCCACCAGTGCCATGTGGGATGGACCCCACGTATGTGGGCAGCATCCGGACAGCAGAGGCAGGGCTGGCCTGACCCCCCAGTGCCTGCTCCATAGAGCCCAGGAGTCTGGCTTGGATCTGCTGCAGCTGTGTCCCCGTCACCTTGAACTGCTGTAGACACTCCAACACCTGGGGAGAAACAGGCTAATATCCAGGCAAGAGTCCCATTGCCAACCAAATTTTCTGACTCCAACCAGGATTGCCTTACCCAGCCTGCTCCTCCCTTTACCAGTCCAGACCAGCACCTCCCTTGGCTTTCCCAGAGGCTGACTAGAACCTTGCCTGAGCCTTCTCTGAGCCTTACTGGTCTCCCCAGCACCTACCCAACCCCACTCTTCACCTCTTTACACACCTCGGCTCTCTTGCTGCATACAGCCCATACTTAGTTCCCACATTCTCAGAAGGCGCCTTCCTGAAGGGGAGACTCACCCACCTCCCTCCTCCTACTTCATTTTCTGGCAGCTCCTTATCAGATCCCTATGTCCCCTGCCCCTTCCACTTCTTGGTATTCAGGGTTTAGGGAGACTTCTCTCCTGTCATACCACTGATTTACTCTAGCTGCCCATTTCCCAGAGGTGAGCTGCTCAGTGAGTTGTCACTCATCAAATGAGCAAGAGTGAACAAATGTGTGAATGAATTTCAAGTTTAGGCACTTCCCTTTCCCAATCCACTTGACTCTGGAGCCTAAGTAAATTCAGCATAGGAGAACTTGGAGGCCACATCATGGAGGACAGTCCTCCCATTAGTCAACCATCCTTCCTGCAGACATTGAGCCCCGACTAGGGGCCCAACACTATTCTAAGCACTATATGTTGCATAACAAGCTGAGTTCTGTTCTTGTGGAGCTCAGATTTCAGCATAGAGGCAGAAAGGAAGCAAATAAACATATAATATGGTTCTGGTCATAATGTTAACTTTTTTTTTTTTTTTTTTTTTTTAAGGCAGGAATAGAAGTTTGAGACTGACCAAGGGGAGGAAGAGGTATTTTTGGATATTGGTCCAAAAAGTTCTCCCTGAGGAAGGGAACAAGCCATTTGAAGATCTGGGGAAGAGAATAAAGGGATTTTCTTCAGAGTAAGGGGATGGACTTGAGAGAAGGCTGGGCCAGGGGTGAATCAGAATGATAGGAGAGGGATCCCTGGGTGGTGCAGCGGTTTGGCGCCTGCCTTTGGCCCAGGGCGCGATCCTGGAGACCCGGGATCGAATCCCACGTCGGGCTCCCGGTGCATGGAGCCTGCTTCTCCCTCTGCCTGTGTCTCTGCCTCTCTCTATCTCTCTGTGACTATCATAAATAAATAAAAATTTAAAAAGATATATTTAAAAAAAAAAAAGAATGATAGGAGAGGTAGGCAGGCAGAAAGCAGAGGATGGGACATCCCAGGTTCTTCTCCACCAGCAGCCCATTGTAGGGGAGCTAAAAGGAGCCCCAGCACTCTACTTCTATGTGGAAACGCTTCCAGAGGACCCTCTGGCCTGACCTTCAAAGAGATGCCAGCAACCTCCCTGGGTTTGCTGGAGTCCCAACCTGAGACTCTATTCTCCTGGGCTTAGCCTTTCCTAGGTCCTCATTGCCTGTCCCACAGGAATTCCATTCCTATGATCCACTGCCCCATACTGGACCCATATCTGTAAAGTAACCACTCAGACATCTGAATAGAGAAGCAGGGGGAGCCAGGGAGAAGAGACTATTCAGTGAGGGACATGGGGATGACTCAGTTTCACCTCTGCTTTAGAAAGAGAGTGGAAAATAGATCCCTAAGGAGGCAAATGATCCTAACTGGGGTGTCAAATGTTCAGTTCCATGTTTACATTATAGGAGATGCTTCTAGCAGCCATGCACACCAGGAAGGGTTATTCCTATGTTATGCTATAAATAAGGAAACTGAGGCTCAGGGAGAGACAGTCATCTGCATAATCAAGCAGCTATTAAGGGATAGAATGGGATTTGAACCCAGATCTGACTGAAGAGGTGTTTCCACATGAATGGAATTTCACCTGAAATGAACCCAAAGCTGATGAAGGTTGCAGTAAAGAAACCCCATAGGATGCGAAAACTTACATCTGAGTCTTTGCTCTGCCACGTTTCCTGGTTGTGTAGTCCTGGAATAGGACTGAGAAAATAATAATACTCAGAAGCCCTCTGAGTCCCCAGTGTCAGGGGCCATGTCATTTCTCAATTCTGTGGCCCAGCCGTGAGTTACATGCAAAAGAAATGTTTACAGCAGGCTATGGGGCAGAAACTGGACAAGAGTGAAGTGGGAGAATTAAAGGCAGTGAGGGGTGATTCCCCCACAGTTTGGGCAGCAAGCCAAGTCCAGAAGATGTCAGAACAAGCTGGAAAACTAAAGAAACTGCAGGGAACAATTCAAGAACTCTTTCATAGATGCCTCCTCTGTGTAGCTCCTTTATCTCCATTAGCTCACTTAATCCTCCAGGGGGTGGAAGGATTAGACTTTATTTTCCTCCATTTTACTGATGAGGAAACAGACTTACACAAGTGTTTCCTGCTTGATGGTGTGATATGCAAGAGCTTCTAAATCTTAGTCAAAATGACAGAAAAGAGAAACAGTCTGAGCTAACCTGAGGCATATGAACTATGATGCAGAATAACCTCCAAGTTGAGTTCAGCATTGAAATTATCTCTGTGTGCCTGATTGCAGTGGCTATATTGAAGGGAGGGAGATGTGCAGGAGTGACTAGAGAAATAGTGGAAATAGTGGAAGCCTTAAGAATACAGCTTTCTACCAGAAAACCCCAAGAGGGTCCTTTCTAGACTATGTCAACCCATTCAGGGTAGGGACAGCACCTGTGTAGCAAGGTGGCAAAAGTAATACCTTTGAACTGAAATACCTCAGCTCAGTCTCCTGTCATGAGTTAAAACTCAAATCGGTTCACCTCTCTATGCCTCCTTTTCCTCAGCTATAAAATGAGAAGATAATCTTCACCTTGCTGTTGTGTGGGGCCACAAAGGAGAGAGCTACTAGATCAGATCTGAAAGGCTTGGTGAGGGACATCTGGGTGGCTCAGCAGTTGAGCATCTGTCTTCGGCTCAGGGCATGATCCTGGAGTCCCAGGATCAAGTCCCACATTGGGCTCCTTGCATGGAGCCTGCTTCTCTCTCTCTGCATCTCTCATGGATAAATTAATAAATTTTTTTTAAAAAATGAAAGGCTTGGTGAACTAGAAAGCGTTGCATGGCTGAAAGCCCATGGCCCAATGACATCTTCAACTGATCCTGTTCTTGACAGCCTTGAATAGGCCAACTTACCAGCTCAGAGCTGTTTGAGGGGTAGGGCAAGCCCTCCTGGGAGCAGCCAGGGACTCCTTCCCTGTGCGGCAACCCTATTGGCCCAATGGAGTCCATGTGGTTCCACATTGGAGGGTGGCCACCTGTAGGAAGAAAGGGACAGCCCAGGTGAACCACATAGTCTACAGGCCTGCAGAGGCTGTGGCCCTTAACTTTCTTCCTTCAGAAGGGAACCAGGAAGAAAGCTGTAGGCAGAACTCAGAACCTCTAACCATCGATGATCCTTTAGTAATCAATCAGAAGACCCTCATTTTCCAGAAGCACATGTATTAACAGAGCACTGGGAAGGCTGATTTCTAATCCCAATGTCGTTTATTCGTTCTGTCATTCCTTCACCAGTTCCTGATGCCTACTATGACAAATGTTGGAGTACAAAGCAATGTAGGCCTTGCCCTGAGGGATCTCACAGCCTTACCAACAATCACAGTACAGTTGACATGGACAATAATAGAGATGGACCTGCTACTGTGCTTGGGAGTTCAGGGATGTTCTAGAGGTTTGGAACAAAGGGTGTGAGGTAAGAAGGGGCCAAAGAACTGTTAGAAAAGCAGGCAGGCTGGACTACGGATAGCCTTTATACCAAGCTAAGGTGTACAACTTTCATCCTGAAGAGAGAAGTGGACAGGGATGGATCTGCACTTCAGAGAGGGTTCCACTAGTGGCATAACTTCAGACAGGTCATTTATGACTTCTTTTAATTTCAGTCTCTTTATCTGGGAGGAAATATCTATCTTTACAAGGTTGTTGTGAGAATTAAATGAATTAAGACTCGAAGAATGCTTTGGGAAATGTAATGTGCAACACAATGTGGGTTTTGGAAGGTATAGTGATACAGAATATAAAGACCTCTGTGCTCAGAGTCAAGGACCCAGCTCTCCACAAAGCACTTAGTACCAGGTCTCCAATGTGGAGGCTAATTTTCTTCATCTGCCAAATGGGGACCAACATATTTCGAAGAGCTGTGTGGGGCGAATGAAATAATGAGAGCAAAAGAACCTTGCACAGAGTATGCCTTCAGATTTATTTAGTTGAATCCAAATCAAAACTCTATAAGCCTCAATTTCCTCCTCTATAACAGAACAAAAATTCAGTTCCTATGAGGATTAAAGGAGTTTATAGTTCTGGCAATCCTTTGCACACTGTAAAGGACTATAGAAATGTTTGGTTATTTTGCTAATTCAAACTAGAGGTGATATTGCTGTTCTAAGAAGTTCCCAAGGGGGCCTTCACTGATTCAGGTACCTTTCAGGGAAGGCCTCAAGATAGGCAGAAGGCATCTGTCCACTGAATCAGTCTACTTCTCTTCCTATAACAGCAAGACTTCAGGAAAGATACTTTCTCACCCCTGCAACCCCTCCCCACCTTCATGCCCATGAATTTATCCTCCTTATGGTCATCTATGAGCTTCTGACTGCCCCACCCCAGCCTTTTCCTTAGTCCCCACCCTTACTGTCCTCTATCAAGCAGGCAAAGCCATGAGCATTCTCTTCATTGCAAAATTCTCATCTCTTGGCTTTGACAGCCAGTCTTTCTTGGGCCTCCTTCCTGAGTTTCTCATAATCTTCATAACTTTCTCCTCTCCTCTTAAACATGCCCCACTCCACCCCTGCTTCTGGCCATAGCACTCTTCTCCATGTTGCCTTATCTATCATCTTCAAGGTTTGATTAAAACCTCTGTGTCAGGGCTCCCAAATCCCGTCCTGAGCCAAATCCCAAACTCTAATGGTCTCTTAGACATCACTCTCTATATGCTGGAGAGGTTCCTCAAACTCCACAGTCAAAGCCACGTTTATTTTCTCCTTTACTCTTCCCCCACGAAACTTTTCCTGTCCTCCACCCTGGCTGGAGGCATAGAAGTTGCTCACTCACACAGCTATTCAGGTGCCTGTCTACCTGTCTACTTCTCTGACCCTTACTTCCTCTACACAATCAGGTCTCAGGCTGAAAAAGCTAAGAACAGAAAGAGCTCTCCTATATATCACCCCTCTGGTTCCCACTGCCACTGCCCTAAAACTTCTTCCCATCTGATTATTCCAACAACCTCCTATCTGATACTGTCCACCTCCCTGCCCTACCAACTCCAACACATTACCAGAATGACTGTGCAAAAATAGATTTTATCATGCCATTCCCCAGCCCTATCTCCCCTAAGAAAGGAGGTAAACCTTCACATTGTGATATCTCCCATTGCAGAAAAAAAAAAAAAGGTCTGAAACTCTTTTTTCACAGCACTGTAGACCCTAAGCTTCCTCTCTTGCTACTCCCCCTCATACTCTAGCCACACTGACTACAAGTTTTGCCCTGTCTCTTGTTGTCCAGCCTTTGTTTATGGTGTTCCTCAAGTTTGGAACCACTGTGTCTGAGTCATCTGCATCTTCACCCCAGCACAGGGTTTCACATAACTAGGTGCTAATAGAGCTTTGAAAAATTTGGGGGGAAGGTCCTTAATCAGAGAATTAAGAAATCAGTTTCCAACAAATTTTCTCGAAGTCACATACACCTAATTTCCAAATCTATCAAACAGGAATGTTAACTTCACAAATGTTATGGGTCTGTTTCAAGGGAAAAATAGAGTAACTGAAGCAATTAAAATTTTTGGAAGGGCCAATGACTACACACAGAGTAAGCTTTCATTCTCCTTTTGAGGCCCAGCTAACTCATTCTTTCATTCATTTACTCTTTTATTCATTCACTCTTCTATCATCTATTCAGTACTTCTACATGCCAGAGACTATGAAGCTTCACCCAAGAAACCTCAGTATTTATGTTCCCAGTAAATGTTCTCATGTCTGCCTCTTCGAGCTGAGCCCGGTGGGGAGAAACAGGTCTCCCACATCACTAGATTCCCAGCCAGGGTCTGCACAGGTTTGAGTAACAGTTGGGCTCTTAGCTTAACTCAGCTGCATCAGATACATGAGGTGAGCCATCCTTCTGAAAAAGATCCCAGGGACCCCTGCCAAGGATGGGAGCTATCATCAAGGACCAGCTGGCATAGTCATTCCAGCCTCTACTCCACTAGCATGGGCCAAGCTGGAGAGATGGAGGTGAGGGGCTGGGGCCAAAGTAAACAGGAATTAGAGGAGGGTCTTACCTGGGAGAAGTAGTTGGTTATTTTCCTTAGGCGTGAGCTCTTCTCTTTCAGTGTGAGGCATTCCACTGACCTGGTTTGCATCCAAAAATAAAATGGGTCACCCGAGTTGTAATGTCCCACCCTCTTTCTTGGACACTATTAACTAGACAACAGTTAATTCAGGAAGGTGCACTTCCTTCTGAGTCTGCCCTAAGAGAAGCACAGGGCAGGCAGGGCTATGGTGCAAACTTAAGCAAGATGACTGCAGGAAGCTGGAGCCCTGAACCAGGTCAAGGACCCTAGGACATCCTCTCTGTAATGCTTAGAGCCCCATCTACTTTACAAATACTCAGAGTCTGAGTTTTGAGGTGGTGGCTCACCTCTGGAAAGATGGAGAAGCCTAGCATGAGAGATATACAGTACAATAGACAATTTTCCAAAATGTTGAAGTACTAATGCGCAAGAAGCAATGTGGTGCACAAGAAGAGATTAACTCTGCCCTAGAGTGGGCAGGGCAATCTGAGGAGCTGAGCTTTGAAGGAAGAATAGCAGTATGCTGGCAGAAGTGATCCTTAACAAAGAGAAGAGCATGTACAAAATCATGGAGCACAAGGGCTCCAAGAGTCCAGTCTTCACGGTAAGGAGTTCAGCTCTGAAGACCTAAAGAAGATACATGTAGGTGGGGATATATCATGGGGGAGGTGACAGCCAGACTGTGGAGTCTAGCCTTGAGATGGTAGGCCCAGTGGGGGTGAATGGGGAGTAGGTTCATACTTTAGGTCTTCTCTACAAGAAGGGGAAGGGGAATCTCAGGTTACAGTAGAGTTGTTGGCCATAAGCTGGTTTTCCCCAAACTAGTCTTCTTGAATGCCTAGAATCTTGGGGTGTCACTATGACCACTTCTATGGTCTGAATATCTATACCCCCCTCCCCAAATTCTTATGTTGAAAACCTAATGCCCAAGGTGAAGACTTTAGATGGGGCCTTTGAAAAGTGATTAGGTCATAAGGGGAGAGCCCTAATAAATGGGATCAGTGCCCTCATAAAAGAGGACCCAGAGATCATCTGGGTCCCTTCTGCCATGAGAGGATACAAGAAGTTGGGAGTCTGAAACCTGGAAAAGGGCTCTCACCCAACCATGCTGGCACTTTGATCTAAGTCTTCCAGCATCCAGACTGTGAGAAATTTGTTTTTTATAAACCACTCAATCTGTGGTACTTTGTTATAGAAATCTGAACAGCCTAAGACACTCACCAAGATAGGAGACAAGACATACTACACCAATTTTAATTTCCAGGAAATTGGTGAGCAGATATTTTTAGACTTTGGGCTATCTCATTAGCAGTTAACCCTACTCTAATCTATAGGCAGAACATGGTTCCATATACCAGGATGGAGACCAGGGTTGGTGGCTCTTGTATTAGTTTTGGCATGACTGGGCCTGAAAACACACCAGATTATCAGCCCTGCTGCACATTTCACTGGGTATCAATCAGACATATAGGCTCTGAAAGACAGGAAAACTGGGGTGGGGATAAGGAGGACAGAGTGGCCATCACCCATAACATCCTGCCTAGCCTGGGGCTTGTCTCTCTCAGCTTTGTCTAGTTGGGAGAGAATATGGAACTGAATGTGATTCATGCTGACAGCTAGAGTCCACAGTCTTCCGGGCCAGGGTAAGGATATGTCCCTGACAAGTAACGCCAGGATTCTTCATCCATGTTTCTTGAAGTCCTGTATCTATTTCTCCAGGAGCAGGGGTCCCAGCACCCTAGGCAGAGTGTCAGGGAAGGTCTGTGTTTGGGCCTGTGGAGGGTAGAAATGCCTTGGGCCTGAGATCTGTAAGCACCTGTGACAGCCCTGGCTGTAGCAGAGGCATAGCAGTGGCCAACAGTTCTCTTCAGATGCCAGATGGCCACTGACCAACAAGAAGGACACATCCTAACAAGCCTCCCTCATAGCCCCTTAATACCAATCTCCAGCTGTCCAGAAGGAACTAAGGAATGAGAATTGGTGGTCAGGTCAGAGTAAGGTGGGTTGCAGCCAGTGTTGGGCTAGGTGCCAGGCTCTCCCTACTCAGCTGTTCACAGGATTCTCACAGCAGATAGTGCCCAGGAGCCAAGCACACAGGCTTGTAAGTTCCCCACTGTTCCCCCCACATCCTTTTATGCCAGGTGTGCCTTGCAGATCTCCTACACCCATCAAGCTGCTTCTTGTTTAGTCTTTATTCATGCTGATCTATCTGGAATAACCCCCCCCCCCTTTGCCCTGTCTAGCCTTTTCACCTAATTTTTCCTTATCCTCTGAAGTATATTTCAGTCCCCACCAATGCTGTGGAGCCTTTCCTGATGAGCTCCTCTTAGCCCTGACCCCAGCTGAATGTGGTCTATTGATCCCAGTGTCTCAGATGGGCTTATATCATTTCATTGACAAGTATATTAAAATCATCTGTTTAGAGGCACGTGGATAGCTCAGTTGAGCATCCAACTCTTGATCTCAGTTCAGGTCTTGATCTCAGGGCTGTGAGTTCGTCTTTTCCCGCTGTACTGTGCTTCCAGAGAATGTTTCTTTTTTTCATCCTTTGAGCTCCAGGGCCCAGGATTTAGACCTGACATGTAATAGATATCAGTTAATTTTTGTTAAATCAAAGAGCTATAACTTCAATAGTCCAGGGCTTTTTTTTTTTAAGATTTTATTTATAGGTGAAAGAGAGAGAACGAGAGAGAGAGAGAGAGAGAGAGAGAGAGAGAGAGAGAGAGGCGCAGAGACATAGGTAGAGGGAGAAGCAGGCTCCCTGCAAGGAGCTTGATATGGGACTCGATCCCAGGACCCTGGGATCACGACCTGAGCTGAAGGCAGATGCTCAGCCACTGAGCCACCCAGGTGCCCCAGTCCAGGGCTTTTGAAACTGAGAGGAAATAAGTAACCTTTTCCTGCCTTCCAGGTGCATGTGGCTTTAGCAGCCTTTCCACTCTGGGTTTATATATTCTTCTATCTTCCCAATGGTACTACCACCCACTTACTGCCTTCCCCTCAGCCCAATTTCTATCTACTAAATCAACTTAAGGCTAAAGCTACTCTGCCATACAGGTGAGAATGAGTCCATCCAAACTTAAAATTTTCATTGAGTTTTGGCACTCAAGTGAGATGCAGGAGGTAGTGTAGTGAAGTACAGAGAGCATCAGCTCTAGTGTCAGGCAGACCTGGGTTCAAATCCCATCCCATTTACCAGCTGTATGACATTAGGCAAATCTCTTCAATTCTCTGGGCCTCAGTTTTCCAAGGATAAAACAGGGAGACTAATTTCTCCATAGGATTTGCCTTAGTTTGGGTTTCCCCAGAGGCAGACCTAATTTGAGTGCAAATACCTTAACTGGGAAGCAATCCCAGCCAGGCTAGAATTAGGGTGATGCTTATGAATGCCTATCTACAAAATGTAAAAAGGCCCTCATACCATCACATAAGTGCCAACTCTGCCCTTATGTGGTGAGGGTCCCTCACCCTAGTCCCAGCCCTGATCCAGAAACCACTGACAACAGAGCTGGAAATGAGGTAGGAATAAAAGGAAACCAACAGAACGCATACATAATTAAGTTGCTGCTGGGAGCTACAGAGGCTCAATCCCACAGAGGAACTCTGGGAACTCTAGTGGGGAATGTACCCAACTAAGGTGAGGCTCAAGTATTTATCCTCCAACTTCCATTTTTCACTAGCTGAGGACTGCCTCAGGGGCTTAAGTCCTAGCTTTCCCAGCCTATGCCACACACAAGTCTAGAGACATGCTAAGGCAGCGAGTGGAAAGTTCTTGCAATAGGACATTGTATGTAATAGAATGGTGAGTGCCCAGAGGAAATGGGCAAGGCACAGCCTCTACTAGAGGGCTGTTGTAAGGATGAAAGGAAATTACACAACCACAATGCCTAACACAAATAACTCCTCTTTCCCAATTTATGGTAATAGCTTATGAAGTTCACGGAGACTTCCAGCTCTCCAAGAGTTGGTAATACCAGCAGATCATCTGCTCGCCATCTTTCAGAAGAAACAAAAACAAAACAACCCAAAACCTAGGGGTTGTAGGTGAGCTCTAAATTCCCAGGGACTCAAGCTTGTTGTGGAAGGCTAGTAGTTGATGAAGCTAACGAAGTTAAGCGCTCACTCCATGAACCATCTCTTGCATCTGCATCCCATCCCTCTCTGGCTTTATCATCTCTCACCCTAACACAACTTATGACATACAAAACTGGCATCACATTAATAACTGCTGCCACTTACTCATCTTCTTCATGAGACAAATACTGTGAATTTATACCCATTATCTTAGAACCCCGTTAAGTATAATTTTCCCATTTTATGGACAAGGAAACTAAGTCTCAGAGGGGTTAACCTGTATCAGAAGCAGGGGTCAGATTCAGTCTGATGTGATACTCTTTCCACTGACTTGTCTCACTAATGCCTCTCCTACAGGCTGACACATGGAGAATAAAACAAGAAGCCAACAAGCAGCCTTTACCAAAGATAGGGATACTAGAGTGAGAGGAGGGGGCAAAAGGGTAGGGCAGCAGAGGGCACTGGAGAAAGCTGTTTCCCCCTGACTACCCACTAGCTAACAAGAAAGCCTATTGGTCCTGGTCCTGTTGACCCATACTCTCCTCCAACAATTTGCCATGACACATATTCTAGGGAGACTGTGCAATTTTAAGCTAAAAAAATTAGCTTTCTAGAATCAGCCTTTCCCCTTTTTTTCCTCTTCAGGCAGAGATAAACATACTATCCCATTTATAATGTTCTACCTCCAATAAATTGCCATTTAATGAGAGAGATTAGTGAGAATTAAGTTGATGGGACAGAACTAATAAACTACTTTTTGTTAGAAGGAAAACACTAGAGTCAAAGCATTTTCTTTAGGACTGAATATGAGGAGCACTGTGATCTCACTGCCATGGACAAAAAAGTGGCTTTATTTATTCCTCTGAGCCTTTGTTTCCTCACCTGAAAATTAGGGAGGATACTACCTACCTCACAGAGTTGCTGTGAGGATTAAATGAAGGTACATACATTATCTAAACCACAGTAGTTCCTCAAAAAATAATACCTGTTATTTACGTGATGCTGGTCACAAGGTCAGTGCCATCCAGCACCAAAACATGGAAGAAATAGTGTGTCTGCCATTCTGCCTTCTTTTAACTCAAAGAGCTTGTGTGCAATGGCATAGGCAAGAAACAGTACCTTAAAAGCTTATGCTGTACCTTCCACCCTAATTATCTCTGAACCCCCAAGTCTAACACACACCTCATTTTCATCTTATAATCAAGAAAAAGGTAACTTTGAACTTGATGAATCAGAAGTTAGTCTGAGTGGTGCCCCTATTTATCCTGTCCCAGGATCCTTTCGTGCTCAGTAGCCACCTCCCACAGTCTTTTATTATATCTTCAAATCATCTTGAGCCAACACTAGCTTTCTTAGAATCCTGTTGGGTCATCTCCCTCAGGTAGTTGCTTCTGCCATTTGACATCCTCTCATCTTTGGAGTCTGTAAGTACACTGCAGACAGACCACATCTTTGTTCTACACTGAAAGCTCCTGGGCAATGTGGTCAAGAATGTGCACTCCTCTACAAATATACTGAAATAGAAGTTATTTCCTATTGCTCCTATGACCTTTGACAAAGAGAACTAATCGTGGTTTTAATAGATGAATATGCTTGGTATTGCCACTGGTTAATCTAGGAGGAAAAATAATTGCATAGGAAATAGTAAGAGCATTCACTTACAAACTCCTTGTAAGAATGGCCAGACATATCCCTCAAAGGTCCTATGCTCCAGCTGAGAATTCTTAACTATGTGAGGCAGCAAGATGAAGTGACAGGTCGCTGAATGGTAGGGATAGTTAAATAAGAAGCAGGATTTGATGTCTTGGCACCTTCCACAATGATATCAGAAAAGGTCAAGGGAGTAACCATGCAGTGCTCAGAATTGTGCACTATACACTCAATGAATATAGGCAGTATGTCAAAAAACAGTAATGGAATTAATTAGGAAACATGTAATTTAGGAGTCTCAGAACTGGCTCCACAATTTAAATATTCCCATCCCAAGCCCTGCAACACAGAGGAAAAAAGGGAAGATCTCCATCTTATTGAAATAAGATTTCATACAAACATAAATATATTTAAATTTTCTTTTAACTATAAGTGAATCCAGACTGTTATAAAACAGAATACTATACACAATTGTCTGTATAGCTTATAGAAAACATCAAAACAAGAATGCTGAGTTGGTGCTGGTGGTGAAAACTGCAGGGCCAAAAAACTTGTTCAACAATGAAACAGAAGCCACTAAGACTTAATGACACGGCCCACCCCTATTGCTAATGGTTTTGTCGGTGTCTGGACCCTAGAAATTCAGGGTTTTCTCCTTCTTCCTCTGCCTGCTTTGGTCCGTGTCCGACTACCTTGCCGAACATTAAGTTGCTTTTTAAAGTCCACTAAGCAATCTGTGGCTTCTGAAATGGAAACAAAAGACTTGATGGGAGACTCATTTAAGTCGAGATGTGCAAGGGAACTCTGCATCTCTTTGCTGCAGCCTGCCTCTTCCATCCCTGGTGAGGGCATCCTAGAGAGAAGGGGGAAAAATCCAGAATTCAGTATACACCTACTAAAAAGCACTAAGTTTTGTGTCATGCATTGTACAAGGGCTTTTACACATCATTATTTTATATAATCTTTGTAATAATCCAACCAGATGAGCACTATCATTCCCCTTTCAAAGATAAGGACATTGGGTAAATCATATACCCAAAGCCACACAGATAGGGAGAGAATGAGAATTCATACCCAAATTCCCAAACATCTTGAAATCTAGGTCGGAAAACCAGGGTTAGGAGGCAAGAATAAGTCACAACTCTGATTCTGCCTGTTTTAACACCATGAAACTGAACTAGCCATCCAATTCTTAGCCCAGATATATTGGGGAGTGGGGTATCGTAAGAGAAGTCACACAGTTCCGTGGTGATTTCTAGCTTGAATATCCACTATACACAGAACCCAGGACCTGGTCTGTACTTTTCTAGAACTGCTGACAGCCATACTTCAACGTATGCCCTAATTCACCTGAAGCCTGTTTCTGAAGACTTGGTCTTTATTTCTGCATCTGTGAGAGAAAAAAAAAATGTTGTTAACAGTGTTGTAATCATACCACTTCTCACTGCTCATATGCTTCCTGTGTTCTGGGCACTGTTTTTTCATCAGTCTTATACAGGTAGCTCAGATCCCCATCCCCATAAAATGTGAGCATTAGCATCTAACAGGCTCATTTGTGTCAAAAGTATAAGGTGAACACTTCTGAATGAACAACCTCTGAATAATCTACTTCAAATCTGGACTTGAGGAACAAGGAGCTGCCAAGGGAAATCTGCCACCTGCAGAGATTTGCAACATGCTGATCTAGAGGCAGCAGGGAGAGGCTGCCTTTTTATAGTCATCAGAAGGCAAAACAGATTTGCTTAGTGGCAATGAACTATCAGAACTGGAAGGTAAGCAAATCTCACCAGGCGTAAGTAAAAGCTCCTCTTCCATCTGTATCTAGTGAATTTTAACAACAGCAACTAATAACAACAGTAATAATAGCACCTAACATTTATCAAGAGCCTATTTATGCCAGGGAATATGTTTGGAACTTTACTATATATAATTCTTAAAATCTATGAAGTCAGTATTATTTTAACTTTATGCAATGCTGCTAACCAATCCACTCTACTGCTTCCTAAATACTAGGCACAGAGAAACAGAGTTACTTTCTACAATCCCCCAGAAGTGTAGGTTGGGACACTAAACTAAAAGTAACCAATGATGCACAAAGCATTAGGAGGAGGAAGAAATGTCTGCATGTCTGGTTTTTAAGCCTGTTCCCTTGTAAGATACTCAGGGTTTATGTCATTCCCCTGTGATTTGGAAAAAAAATTCCCCCTTTACAGGAAGTTCTGAAAGTTCAGGCTCTATAAAGCCTGAAATGAAACACATGATGAGTAAGTAAGACAGGGTATGTCCTCATCATCTTTAGGGAGATATAACCTAGACTGAGTCTCAAAGTCTGGCCAATGGGTCAAATGTACACCCACATAACTCCAACAAACAGTGAGTTGGCAGTCATTATTTTCATTAGAAGGCCTTCGACATAAGCTCACGAAACTGGTCCTGGGGTCTTCACCTGCAGTCTTGTGCTCAGACTGCTCCAAGAGACTGAGGAGTCGGCCTTCACTGTGGTTTTTTTCCTATGACAGAGAAAAACAGATGAAAGGATTATCTCACGACAGAGAATCTAAAATACAACTTCCTTAGCCCAGATCACATCTGTCTCCAGGAGAGAAGAAATGTAGGACATAGATCTGGGAAAGTCTTATGCTTTCTAATAAATGAGGGTATACATATAAAAACACAAACTGTGATGATGAACAGAACTTATCTTCATACCAAGAATATTATCCAAGATGGGTAACCAGAGTCAAGGCAAATTATCCCACTAAGATAATATTAAAGAACAGTAGCCTTTGACTTATGATGGATTTGGAGAGATTTAAAATAGAAAATAACAATTTCAAGGTAGCTTCTAGAGGTAGTGATGCCAGAAGAATAAACTGGCTCTATGATACAGGCACTTATCTATAAGCCCCAACTCCAAATCACTACCTCAAAATCACCCCATTCGTACAGGGGTCCCTTTCTTCTGTCATGACAGATAATGGCTTTTCTACCTTCGTGTGCAGCAGTGATTGCTGTCAGTAAGCAATATGGAGCTGCTGCTTTATTTTTGATCTCTAAACCAACACTTGCTCTTTCTGATCTCTAATTGCAAAGCCCAGAACGCACATTCATCTTCCCAGTGCCCAGGGGCCAAATCTCACAGCTTCCTAAGACCAAACACACAAGGTACTAAACAGAGTTGATCTCAAATATGTTCCTGGCAGTGAGGGTATGATTGGATATCCTTTCTAGAAAGGAATTTGGTGGTATGTTTCAACAGATTTCAAAATGTTTATATGTATTCCCCTATGAGTTGCACTTCAGGAAATCTATTCTAAGAAATAGTGGTACACAGATTAATGTTCAAATAGAATCTTACAATGAAGAGAACTGGAAAGAATGTGAATGTCCAATAATATAAGAATGGTTTAGTGACTTCTGTGCAATACAAACATTAAGAGTAAGTTTTAAAAATAGTTTGAAAATAAACCTAGGAATGTGTTTATGCTACAATGTTAAGTTTATACACACACACACACACACACACACACACACACACATTCTCAACTACATTAAAAATGCATAGGAAAAAAAGAAAATAGGCCAAAATACTAAAAGTTGTTATCTCTGAGTAGCTGAATTATGGGTGATAACTTCCCAATTCTTTATACTTTTTTTAAACTTCTATGTTTCCTACAGTGAGCATTTATTTTCTTTTAATTAAAAGAAAATATAATTTTAAAATGAAATCTTATTTCTAGATAGGCAAAAAAGGAAGGAGGAAGAAAAAAAAGCATATAGAAGAACTTTGGAGAATTTCCTAAGACATTCCATACATACCTTTGGGTTCCTCAGCTGATGCTGTTGCTTTTCCTCTATAGCTGAGCATAACTTCCCACTCTCTTCAGGTCCAGCTCCTTGGTCACCCCTTGCAAGCTGGAGACAGGACTCTACATGACTCTGGTACTCTCTGAATGGGACCAGGGATTTACAGAGATAACACTTCTCATTCCTAGCCAATCAAAAGAAAAAAGAGCAGTTTTAAGATTTGCTTTTGCCTGGGCTCCTGTATATGTCTCAAATTGTGTTTTTATGTTATCCTGTCAACTGTGTTTCTACGTTATTCTGTGGAAAAGACATGTCAACCAATGCAGATTCACTCAGCAGGATCACCAATAAAACTAACCCGATGCTAATCAAAAGGACTAAGTGATTAGCGGTTTTCCCTGACTGTTTCTCTGTACCCTGCTGTTGCAGCAGTGAGATGGTAATGAACTCAGCTCTTCTAACTATCTCAAACAATGGTGATTGCTCTTCAGACATAATATATTCTGTCAAACTCTTTTGAAATTAAGTGTAATAGTTTTTTCAAAGGGAAGTTAAAATTTAGACAGAAAAAGGAACACCAAGAGCATTAAATCAAGATGACATTTTTACCAGTGTGGATGAACTTGTCTGATTAGTAAATCAAGTCTGTATGCTGACTTCCTTAATTCTACAACCTGCAACATCAACTAGGAAGTTACCAAAACCATGTGGTTTTGCCAGAGACTTGCATAACTTCATATACATAGTTATTTTTATCTTTTTTATAACAGCAGAATCTGTATAAAGAGAGGAAACTGTGTCCTTGAAGTAAGGTTTATTGAGCATCAGTGAAAATGGAAAACACTGGGGACAAAGGAAGAAAATGAACATTCATTAAGTATTTTCTCTGTAAAAAGAACTGGTACAAGAAGAAAAAAAAAGAACTGGTACAAAGCCCTTTTAAACACATTTTCTCAATTAATGGCCCTATTGAGAAAGTACTATTCTCCTAAGGTCCTATAGCTAATAATTATCAGAAGTCAGATCTGCTTGACTCTTAAGATCATCTTAGTTTTAAGAAGCTAAAGACAACTTTCCAAAGTTTGCTACTTTAGACTTCTCTTTCTGGCCATAACTATTGAGTTACTACACAGCAAGAGAGAACTGAATTAGCTCTAAGGAAAACTTTCTCTGGGGGTCTTTAAAAACAGAACAAAATTGCCTAATGAGAAAAGCTAGACAAGTGTACTTTTCAAAATTTATGGATTAAAAAAAAATAAAAAAGATTTATGAATACAAAAACCATATATTAATCCCCTCCTACATGAGAGACAGCAGCACTATGGAAGGAGCCTAGGTTTTTGAGTCAGGTAGTCTTTGCCAATTCTGGCCACGATCTTAAAGAATTTGAAGGGAAATTATAAATAACTGGTTATCTATTTTAAAAAAAGAAAGAGTATCTTATCAGCTATTGTGAGAGTTACTAAGTAAATCAAACACTTAGCACAGTAGCTGGCACATAACATTAGGCGTTCGACAAACAGCTATTACTGTTACTGCTGTCTCAAACGCATTTTATTAGATGCTGAGGATATAAACATGAATGAAGGCAAATATCTGCCTTCAAATAATTCACAGCCTACCCAGCGAGACAGAAATATCAAAAAGGAAAAAAAATTACTGCAATATGGTGGGATGAATACAATCCTAGAGGAATGTCGACATGACAAGAATCCAAAGGGAACAAATGATCAGCTCTGCTCAACTGGATTAGGGAAAGCAGACTTGCAATTTCAGGTCTAAAATCTGTATTTCAAAGATAAACATTTCTGCCTAATGACTAACTGCTTTAATGTATTGCTGGTAATGTCTTTACTTTCAGGAGGTATCACTTATACTGAACTACTCCTTAGAATGTACTTTCTTAGTCAAGCTGCAACTCACAACCCAAGGAAGTCACTATACTGTCGAACCTTTTGCAACTAAACTTCTGTACCATTACATTGCAAAATAGCTCACCGCTTCCCAAAAGTACCAAAACATAAATACACAAATTCAAAGAAAACAGAAAGCTAAGAGCAAATGGAATTAGTGGCAAGACTTTTTTAGGGTAATTAAAAAAAATACAGAGGCTACCTGCACTGACATAAACTGGGAATAAGAAAAATAACTTCAGACACCAAAGTAATGAGGTGATTGGAAGGCGAAAGAAACCCAGGGTATAAGAGAGGAATAGATCTCTTTATTTAATCCAAACAATACTATGTTAAAAGTGCTCTGAGAACACAGCATACTTACTTACTTGTCAATGTCTAGGGAAGTCTGGGCAGCTGTCCCACTGTCACTCTTGCTCTTGGCCTCTTTTTGTCTCCGAGTCAACACTTTCAACAAAAGAAGGAGGAGGGAAAGAAAGGGAAGGTGAGGGGGAAGAGAGAGAGAGAGAGAGAGCCAGGAAGAAAAGGAAGAAAGGAAGGAAGGGAGGGAGGGAGAGAGGGAGGATGGGGGGGGAAGACAAAGGGAAGGAGGGAGAGAGGAAAGAAGGGAGGGAGGGAGGGGGAGGAAGGAAGAGAGAGGGGGGTAAGGGAGGGAGGAAGGAATTAAGGAAGAGAAAGAAAGAAAACTATTAGTTGGTAGTAGACTCTGAATATAAAAGACAAAATGTATGGGAAGAAGCAAAGTTTAAAATCCTATTCCACTGGAAGAAGTGGAGTGTGTGGGAAACCTCTGCCTTTCTAGCAAAGAGAATAACACCTGTAATGTATGCACTAAAACTGCCAGCCACAAGATGGGCTGTGGGATCTTTTTATCCCCTAATGAGATCTTTTTATCTCCTATTTGCCAAGAGATTTAAAGATCTAGTCTAGGGGCGCCTGGGTGGCCCAGTTAAGTGTCTGACTCTTGGTTTCAGCTCAGGTCATGATCTCAGGGTTGTGACACGGAGCCAAAAGGGCTCTGTGCTCAGCGCAGTCTGCTTGTCCCTCCCTCTTTGCTCCGCCCACTCCTCTGCTCATGCTTACGCGCTCTCTCTCTAAAATAAATAGAATCTTTTAAAAATATTTTTTAATAAAAAAAATTCTAGTCCATATAAGGTTTTGCATAGCACCCCAACTAGCAGCACTCAATCCCTTTACACTTTTCCAATCAAAATTCTGTCTGGCGTGACACATTCCAATGAGGTGTCCTATGATATACAGTAACGATAGCTACATCTATCTGAGTACCCATATTAGCTCCAATCTTTACTCTAGAAAGTGTTCCAATTATGAGAGGAAACGAGTACACAGTGGTTAACACAAGCAGTTTTTCACACTACGCTAGGACCACCTCCCAGTTCTAGTGGCATAGACAACTTTAGCCCAGGTGGCATACCAATACTTTGTCTCACATCAAAAGGCATCTGTTTATAAAGTCATTGTTTCTTAAGAGATCATGGAGGTTAATCAACTGTTCTCTATTCTTCATTCCTTGCAGTAACAAGAAAAACTGTAACCATCTCACTTCAAATCTTGCCTTCTTCCCTCTCGACTTGAAATCCCCATGCCAGAGAATTTAGGAAGGTTATCAGTTCACAAAATAATTTGGGTTGTGAAGCACTGATCTAGTCCAGGAGTCAACCTTTTCTGTAAAGGGCCAAACAGTAAATACTTTATACTTGGCAGGCCATATGATCTGTCACACTACTTAACTCTACACTGTAGTAGGAAGGCAGCCACAGACAACACACAAATAACTGGGTGTGGTATGTTCCAATAAACTTGACAAAAACAGATATCTGGCTAGATTTGGTCAGCTGTCCATAGTATGCCTACCCTTCTAGTCCAACCTACTCATAAAAAAATGCCTTCTATAAGCATCCTCAGTAAGTAATCCTATATCCACAACTTGATTATATCCATTCACTGAGGGGAATTCACTTTCTCCTAGGGAAAAACTCATTCTATTGCTACATAACAATCCAACTCAATCTTTATTTACTGGGAGCTATATGAGTAAGTTTACCTGCTTTTCCATAAATCAGCTCTCTGAACGCTGAACAAGCTAGATTACAATCTTGGATTTACTTAGTTGTCTGTCCCACTGAAATGAACCTCCTTCAAAGCAGGGACTATATTTAGACATTAATCCAATCTCTAATGACTGAAGAAACTTTTTTTTTTAATAATAAATTTATTTTTTATTGGTGTTCAAACTGAAGAAACTTTTGATTGCCTAGGTTAATTCTAATCCTCATAACCATCCTCAAAATTGGTATTATTATTCTGCCCTACTTTAAAGTACAGAAACAAACTCAGGGAAATTGACTTTGCTAAGCTATCACAATTGGTTAAGTGCTAGAACCCAGGATAGATCAGCCTGATTTCCTATACCCAAGTTTTATATTCCTAGTTGATCTCCTTTACATACACCCCAATTTGTCAGTCTCTCTCTACATGTGTGGAACCCCAAAATGGACCACTTAACAAGCAGTCTGACCATTAAAGAGAACACAAGAACCACAAACTAACCCCAAGACTCATATTCTAATTCAGCCAACTCTGTATTTGCTTTACTGACGATCTTAAATTGATCTTAAAGGCAGTTAAGGTCCATCCCCTAGGGATCCCTGGTGGCTCAGCAGTTTGGTACCTGCCTTTGGCCCGAGGCACGATCCTGGAGTCCCAGGATCGAATCCTGCGTCAGGCTCCTGGCGTGTAGCCTGCTTCTCCCTCTGCCTGTCTCTCTCTCTCTCTCTCTCTCTGTGTGTGTGTGTGTGTGTGTGTGTATCATAAATAAATAAATAAATAAATAAAGTTAAAAAAAAAAAAAGATCCATCCCCTACCCTCCCAAATTATCTTCAAATAAAATATTATCAAGACAAGTCTCCTAATTCTATACTTGGGTAACTAAGTTGTTGGTTATTTTCCCCCCTTAAACTCAAGACTTTATATTTATCCCTGTTCTTTTCAGCTGAACATTCTAATTTGTTGAGATCATCTGCAGTCTTGATTCTGTCATCTGATGTTATCAGCTCTCTTTGTGTCATCTGCATTTATGACATGCATGCTTTCTACATCTTCATCCAAGTCACTGAGGAAAATTATTATCATTATAATAAATGATAAAGCCAAGGACAGAAACCTGTGGCATTTTACTAGATAAGACCATCTTCTTCGTTGTCGTCCAAATTTCCTTTAGCTACTTAATCAGGCAAATATTTATTGAGAATCTTCAATGTGCAAATGATTTGGAGGATATACAAGAAATCATGTGGTAGGGTCCTTGCTCTCAAGGAGCTTACAAGTTACTAAGGGAGAAAGTATATACACTCAAGTAACTATTAACACAAGGTTTAAAAAGATATGCATGATAAAACAAGATCATATACACACACAACTAACTCCTCCCCCCCTTACCCCTCACAAGCAACAATATATAAATAGTGTTTGTCTCTGGGGAAGATGACAGGGACTCTTGGGGAATCCAACAGGACGGAGGCATACTTTTTGCACTATATACTTTTCTACACTGTCAAATTAAAAATTAAAAAAGAAGAAAAAAAGAGACCAGATTATAGAGCGGTCTTAGGTACAAATTAAAGTACATTATCTATTTCCAAGGTTCCTTCCAACCCAGAGATTTATAAATAAAAAGAAAGTATTGTAGGAGAAAAACATCCTGGACATAGTTGTATAACCACCTTCAAATCCACCTCCTATTCTAACAGCCAGTCCACATTTCTCCATCTTATGTAGAAGGACTTTATGAGAGATCTTATCAAGTGTCTCACTAAAATCAATTCTCAAAAGGATAGCACCTCACAGATTACAGAAACCTTTAAGGGTTTTTTTTCTCCCTCTCTCTTTCCATTTGTCCATCTTGACTACCAAGTATTTTTCCAAAAAGAAATACTTGGAAAGCACTCCACAAGCAAGGCTGGAAAAAGAATTAATTGCTTCTAGCACTTATATATATATGCCTCTATTGCACATAGCAGATTTCTGTTGTTACTTATTTATATGTCAGTCTCCCTTCTATACCATGTAACTTTCTGAATTCAGAGATTCTGGGGTTTGTTTCTTTAGCATCCTCAGCAGAGTACAGAATTGATAAGATGCTAATAAATATTTGCCAAATTAAATCACAGCAATGGATTCAAAAAAGCTCGTTTTATGAGGGCATTTTCTGTGCCAGTGACTTTATAAACATAATTTCTTTTTTTTTTTATAAACATAATTTCTAATCTTTTACCACAAGGCACATGATTATCTGTATTTTATAGATGATGAAATAATAAATAACCTGATTAAGATCAGAAAGCTAAAACAACAGCAACAACAAAGAAACATGGCACCAGGAACACAACACAAATCTAATTTTACAAAAGCATATGTTGAGAAACCTGGCTACCTTAGTCGATAGAGCATGCAACTCTTAATCTCAGGGTTGTATACAGAGATTACTTAAAAATAAAATCATAAAAAATAAAATAAAGCAGCGTATGTTGTTTTACAAGAGCAGGCTGCCTTTCCTGGAAAATAAGAGGATAAAGAATGAGAAAAGAAAATGGTAAATGAGTGGGCAAGTGGAAAAGAATTTGAGGGGAGAGATTTGGCAGATGGCTAAAAACTATATGCTAATTCTTTTATTAAGTGTTATGATAAAAAAAAGTGTTATGATCAGAGAGTGAACTGGACTGGACCCTACAGCTACATTTTCCCTTTGAAACCTATTGCCCCTACCAAGGAGCATGAAGGTATATGTTGCTTTAAAGGAGCCTGCTACACACTAGAGTTTTTGAGGGCTGAAAACAGCTGTTTCAAATAGCTGCAGAAAAAATTTCAATATGAAACTTAAGTCCAAAAACCTAACTACTGGTAACAACTGCCAAAGATTTCAAAAGGAACAAGGGAGTCTGAGGACAACTACCAGGTAGGAGGGATAGAATAGAAAGGAGAGATATCACTGAAAGCTGAGAGGGCCACATATAAACCTAAAACCATTAACTCAGGCCTTTATGTAACACTGGATGGAAAACATCCTAAGGAGCTGTGCTTGTGACTGGGCTTAGCACTATTAATATAAAAAAGCAGCAGCAACACCTAGCAGAATAAAGTGCACTGACTTTAGAGTTGTCCAAGTTGGGATTCTACTAGTTGGGGTTCTACTAGCAAATACTAGCTGTGTTTGCCTTGGGCAAGTTACTTAACCTGAGTATCAGCTGACTTACCTACAAAATGAGAGAAGAGCATCTACCCTCATTGGTTTTTGTAAAGAACAGATAACCCAAATAAATTGTAATAGTCGCTAGCCCACAAAAAGCCCTCAGCAAACATCTGTTGTTATTATAATATTCCCATTTTATTCCAGATTTCTTAGTTTTATCCAAAGCTTTAGGACTACTCTTAGAACCAGTGCCTACCACCTTATCTATAATTTATGTTAGGTCTTAATCTTTAGTTCTCATACTAATTTGTACAAACAGAATGGTCAAGTAAACAAACAAAGCCTTACAGAACAATTACCAATACTGAGTAAACTTTTGTTCCTATACTGTTTCCAAAATTCAAAGAAGATAAGCAATCAAAACTAAAGATATGTGGGGTGTCTGGGTGGCTCAGTCCTTTAAGTATCTGGCTCCCTACTCAGCAGGAACTCTGCCTGTCCTGTCCCTCTCCTTCTGTCCTTCCCAGGTCCCCATGTGCATGCCCACTCTCTCTCCCCCCCAAATAAACAAACTCTTTAAAAAATAAAAACATGCAGCCTAGAATTGTAAACATTAAAGATGATGGCTCCTTGAGGAGAGTAGAAATTATACACACAAAGAAGAGATTTGATAGAATGACAGTCAACTCGGTCACCCACAAACTCAAAACCACCTCAGTAGAAAAAATAGGAAGCCACAGAATTGCGTATGGTTCTGCTAAGACCAACCATCCTCCAGGCTACCATTTCCTAAGTGGGAAGTTAGAGGTAGAACCGAAGGCTTGTTCCACCTGCATGGTGCCTGTCTCATTTGTTATCAGCCTCCCCTAAAACACTAGTCCCAACATAAAGGCCATCATTAGAATTATCTACCATTTCCTTTTTCTTTTTAAAAGATTTGATTTATTTATTTATGAGACACAGAGAGAGAAAGAGAGACACAGGAAGAGGGAGAAGCAGGCTCCATGCAGGGAGCCCGATGTGGGACTCAATTCTGGGTCTCTGGGATCACCTCCTGAGCTAAAGGCAGGCACCCAAACACTGAGCCACTCAGGTGTCCCTATCAACCATTTTTTGAGACATGTAGTTATTTAAATTCGAATCCTAATCAGAATTAAATGTAAAATTTAGTTACACAGTCCCATGAGGCATGATGACACAATCCAGCCCATTGCAGTGTTCCTTGTTGCCTCAAGGACTTTCAACATTTCTTGTGAGTAGGTCTCTGGTGATGAATTCTTTCAGTGTTAGTATATCTGAAAAGTCTGTTTCATCTTTTAAATTTTTAATAACAGGGGGATCCCTGGGTGGCGCAGCGGTTTGGCGCCTGCCTTTGGCCCAGGGCGCGATCCTGGAGACCCGGGATCGAATCCCACATCAGGCTCCCGGTGCATGGAGCCTGCTTCTCCCTCTGCCTGTGTCTCTGCCTCTCTCTCTCTCTGTGTGTGACTATCATAAATTTAAAAAAAAAAAAAATAATAATCTTGGTCTCTTCCATTTAAAAAATAAATAAATAAATAAAAAATAAAATTTTAATAACAGGGATCCCTGAGTGGCTCAGCAGTTTAGCGCCTGCCTTCGGTCCAGGGCGTGGTCCTGGAGTCCCGGGATCGAGTCCCACATGGGGCTCCATGCATGGAGTCTGCTTCTCCCTCTGCCTGTGTCTCTACCTCTCTCTCTCTGTGTCTCTCTCATGAAAATAAAATTTTTTTAAAGATTTAATTAATTTTTTTTTAAGATTTAATTTATTTATTCATGAGAGACACACACACACACAGAGGCAGAGTGAGAAGCAGGCTCCATGCAAGGAGCCCGATGAGAGGGACTTGATCCCTGGACTCCAGGATCACGCCCTGGGCCGAAGGCAGGCGCTAAACCGCTGAGCCACCCAGGGATGTCCCGAAAAAAATAAATTTTTAATAACATTTTTAGTTTGGAATAATTTAGATTTGTAAAGATGTCAGAAAAGTAGTATAGAGATTTCTTTGTAACGTTCACTCCCTTTCTCCTAATGTTAACATCTCATGTAACCATGGTATGTTTGTTGGAACTGAAACATTAGCATTGCCACATAAATATATTTTTTTAAAGTAGGCTCCATGCCCAGCACAGAGTCCAGTGTGGGCTTGAACCTATGACCTTGAGATCAAGACCTGAACTGAGACCAAGAGTCAGTCACCCAACCGTGAGCCAACCAGGCACCCCTTTGGTACAACTAGTAACTAAGCTCCGTTCTTCATTCAGATTTCACCAGTTTTTCCACTACTACCCTCTTTAATTTTTATATTCTTGGATCTAATCCGAGATACTTTATTATATTTAGTAGCCCTCATTTTTGAAAGATCTCCCTGGGTACAGAAATTTAGGTTGATAACCATGTTCTTTCTTTCTTTCTTTTTTTTTTAAGATTTTATTAACTTCTTCATGAGAGACATAGAGAGAGAGAGACAGAGACACGGGCAGAGACAGAAGCAGGCTCCTCGCAGGGAGTCTGATGTGGGACTCGATCCTGGGACCCCAGGATCACGTTCTGAGCCACAGGCAGACGCCCAACCACTGAGCCACCCAGGCATCCCGGTTGATAACCATTTTCTTTCAGAATTTAAGAAAATTCTGCCTGACGGTCTTCTTGCGTGTATTGCCGCTAACAAGAAATCTGATTAATTCCTGTTTTTCCCATCTGCACGTAACATGTCTTTTTTCCTCTGGATGGTTTTAAGGTTTTCTTCTCTATCTCTGGTTTTAAGCAATTTGGGTATGATGCGCTTTTTAAAGTTTATGATGATGTTTCTTGTGCCTGTGCTTCCTAGAACTTCTTGGATCTACAGGTTTATAGGCTTTGTCAAGTTTGGAATTTTTTCAGTCATTAATTCCTCAAAAATTTTTTGTCCCTTGCCCTCTACAGGGACTGTAGCTGCCTGTGTATTAGGCCACTTAAAATAGTCCCATAGTTCACTGATATTTTTTTTTTTCATTTTTTTGTGTGTCACATTTCAAGTACTCAGTAGCCACTGGCTACCATATCTGACCCCACAGATAAAGAACATTTGTGTCATGTGGACACCTCCTTTGGCTAGCACTGCTCCTTTAAGAGATAACCAGGGACTAATCCTATCATGCCTTAGGTCTGTTTACTTTGGACACCATGAGAATCCCAAGCCTCCCATGACATCTCTCATCACCTAGATTCTCATCCCCACATGACTGTCATATGGGGGGACTTCTGTAAGCTGACTTGATCTTCCACTCCTACTCTCAAAATGACTTTTCCCCTTGGAACTCATGTCAGTGATCAATAAAACCCCTATGTTTTCAGCCTCCTATGTGAAAGCTTCCATCATCCTCTTACTCCCGTTGAAAGATGGTTGTCCTCGGAAGATACTGTTCTCTTTGTAGTTCGTTCGTTCCTTCCTTCCTTCCTTTCTTCCTTCCTTCCTTCCTCCCTCCCTCCCTCCCTTTCTTTTTAAAAGAATTATTTATTTATTATTTATGAGAGAGAGAGAGAGAGAGAGAGAGAGGCAGAGACGCAGGAGGAGGGAGAAGCAGGCTCCATGTCGGGAGCCGGATGTGGGACTCGATCCCGGGACTCCAGATTCGTGCCCTGGGCCAAAGGCAGGCGCCAAACTGCTGAGCCACCCAGGGATCCCCCTCTTTGTAGCTTCTTAAGGACAGGCGGTTTCTTCTTCCTTATACCACAGTACTGCTGACCTGGAGGTGGGGTAAATAGCCTCTCATTTGTCTCCAGACTACTAGAAAAACCTAGTTTGAAACACAAACCATTGTGCTAGCCCTGCTACCCTACCCCTGAAGTAGTCATCTGCTATCCTCCTGGTCACCTGCCCCTCACCAGCCACCCCATTTCCTGGCCAATCGCTAAAAGTTTTAACATACCACTTACTGTCTTATCTCTTCACCACTCCTGCCATCCTTCTTGGTGACTTTAAATATCTACATATTAGACTGAAGCAGATGAAGCTGCAGTTTTCGTAGGTTCAACCTAGGGTGTGATCTGTCCAATACGCTGGCCTCTCAGTTCCTTGACCTTTTGGCCATCAACTCTCATGGATCGTATCATCTCAGCCTTTCTTAAGTGGGATTCTGAGAGAGAAGTAGGCCTAATGCCCAGGACAATCCTTTGTATGTAATGAATTAACCTGTCCCTTGCATCTCAAGTGGTACCAGTTACGTTCCATCCTTGGCAGAAGTAAGGAAACAGCCAATTCATTTTCCATGTTCTCTGGTTCTTCAACCCCGGTTGCAACTGTCAGTAGTAACTGTGCCGCTTCTGAGATCTCATTTTCAGATGTACCGTTCTCTGATCACCACCACCTATCTTTTCCAACTCTGTCCTCTAATGTCCTAACTCCAATAATCCTTCAGCCCCACTGGGACATCTAATTCCAGACTATCCCCTTTCCATTGTCCATTATCCTGTCATGGTCTCACTTCTTAGTGAACTTAGATTTCACGGTTATCATATAACAAGTCCCTTGAATATTTCTAAATTCTATTGTACTCCCTGGCAAAACCCAGTATTGGTTAAATTTAACCTTCTAGCTATTTATTACGGTCCTCACCTAAGCAACACAACAATGCTGACTGGGCTCACAGTATTTAAGGCTGTAGACCTCCAGTGGCCCCTCAGTACTGCCCAGCAATCATCACATGTTTCCATAGTCAGTTTATTCTTCTACTCTCCCCTCTGGGAGAGTCTATTTTATGTCTCTTCTGCTATCCTCAAACCTCCGGTATCCATCCTGACTCTGGTGTCACCATTCTTTTTTGTTTTCATACAACTTTACTGATCTGTGATTTACATATTACGTAATTCACTAACCTAAAGTATAATTCAATAGTTTTTAGTATATTCATAGTTGCGCAACTATCACCACTATCAATTTTATAGTATTTTTGATAACTGAAGAAACCTGTTCCCATTAGCAGTCATTCTCCATTTCTCTGCTAACCTCCAGCCCTAGGCAACCACTGATCTACTTCTGTCTCTGAGGGTTTGACCATTCTGGGCCTGTTATATAAATGGAATCATACCATGTTTGGTCTTTTGTGACTGGCTTCTTTCACTTAACATATGTCCAAGGTTCATCTATTTTGTAGCATATTATCAGTAATTCATTCCTTTTTATCCTGACAATGGGTACAACGTTTTATATTCCCACAGAAAATGTACTGGAGGGGTTTCCATTTTTCCACATTTTTTTGTTTAAGATTTTATTTGTTGGGGGACCTGGTGGCTCAGTGGTTAAGTGTCTGTCTTCTGCTCAGGGCGTGGTCCTGGAGTCCTGAGACTGAGTCCAGTATCAGGCTCCCCATGGGGGCCTGCTTCTTGGGGGAGCCCAATGTGGGACTTGATCCCAGGACTCTGGGATCACACCCTGAGACGAAGGCAGATGGCCAACCACCAAGCCACCCAGGCATCCCCATTTTTCCACATTCTTGCCAACATTTGTTATTTTTGTTTTAAATAGCCATTCTAGTGGGTGTGAAGCATTTCGTTCTTTTGACTTGGATTTCTCTAATAACTAATGATGTTGATCGTTTTCTTCATGAGCTTTTGGTCATTTGTGTATCTTCTTTGGAGCAATGTCTACTCAAATCCTTTGTTTTAATTGGGTTGTCTTTTGTTGTTGATTGCTAAGAGTTCCTTATATATTCTAGAATCCAGACCCTTAACAGACATACAATCTGCAAATATTTTCTTCCATTCTGTATATTTTAACTTTCTTGAAAGCGTTCTTTGATGCACAGCAGTTTTAAATTTTGAGAGAGTCTAATTTATCTATTTGTCTTTTCTTTTTCTTTTTTTAATCTATGATAGTCACACACAGAGAGAGAGAGAGAGGCCCAGGGATCCCTCTATTTGTCTTATATTGCTTATACTTTGGTGTTCATATCTACGAATCCATTGCTAAATCTAAGGTCGTGAAGATTTACTCCTAAGAGTTTTAGTACTTAAATTTAGGTCTTTGATCTATTTTTTGCATATAGTGTGAAGTAGGAGTTGATTTTTTTTTTTTTTTTTTTTTTTTTGCTTATAGACATTTAGTTCTCTTAGCATCATTTGCTGAATAAACTATTTTCCCCCTACTGAATTATCCTGATAGCCTGTCCAAACCTGGTTAGCTATAAATGTACAGTTTTAATTCTGGACTTTCAATTCTATTCCATTGATCTATATATAACTATCCTTATGCCAATGCCATACTATCTTGATTGGTAAGATATAATTAGGAAGTGTGAACCTTCAACTTTGTTCTTTTTCAGGACTATTTTGGCTATTTTCAATCCCTTGAACTTCCCAATCTCAAAAAATGGAGTTTTAAACCAGTTGCCTAAGGTGAAAACTATAGAATCACCTGAGTTTTCTCTTTCTGTTATACTCCAAAAAGTCCTGTAGATTCAGTCTTCAACATACGACCCAAATTTGGCAACTTCTCTACCTCACAGCTATCACTATGATCCAAGGAAACATCAGATCCTGCCTGGAATACTGCAATTGCCTCCTGCTTAGTCTGTTCACTTTGACTTTTGCTCCTGGCCCTTTACAGACTATATTTCACACAGCAGCGGATTACATCACTCCCTTGCTCTCAACTGTTCTACAGCATTTCACCATATTTAGAATAAAGTGCAAAAACCCAGATGATCTTATCACTGATCTGATCTCTCTTTTCCCGTGTTACTCATGCCACTGTACTCACTGTGGCTTCCCTGCTGCTCTAAGAAACATGTCAAACACACTCTTACTTTAGGGCCTTTATAGTTATTTCCTTTACCTGGAATGACTCTATTCAAATATAACTTCAAGAAGGTCTTCTTGTTCTATTCATTTAAGAGCTCCTCCCTTCCCCTTCACTGCCTTCTCTGCCCTGGTCATTCTCTATCCTCTATTTCTTGCCTTATTTTTCCTTATGTTTTTATTTATTTGTTCTCTCCATGAGAATGTAAGCTTCATGAGAGCACACATTTCTTTTTTGTTCAGTATTGTATTCTCAGCTTGTATAAGAGTACCTGGGTTATAGCAGGTGTTATATGAAATTGTTGATTGGGGTTGTCAGTAAAGGAACATAAATAATATAGTATAAATAATACAGTCATCTTCTAAATTACTCAAGGGGACTCTCTAAGTTGAGCATCCTACAGTGGACTTACCCAGAAACCTAAATCAAAGGTGCTTTCTCTCATCCTGATCCCCAGGCACAAAGTATGATTGATTCTTTAAGATTCTCAAATCTGTCCACTTCCACTGACACTCCTTTGTTATTTGTCTTCCTCTTTCTAGCCTCAATCTCTCCAATTTTCCATTCTGCTCTAATAACTCAGGTCCAGCATTACCAGTGGCAGTACCCAGGAAGCCTTCCCTGATCCAAGAAGGCCTCAATCTCTACACTTAAACAGGGCCCTATGTGCATCTATCTAACACTTCTCATACAACACTCTAAATAACTGCTTTAACTACTTATCTCCCCCATCAGACTGTCTCTTATTCACTTCCGTATTCTACATTCCTGACATAAAATTGATATTCATTATAAACATATATACAATCAATTTGGCAAAGTAGTTTCTTATTCACTAGTTTGCTGGAGTGTTTCCTTTGCTTTAAGAACAATTGAATACTTTTATAACTTAGATAAAAATGTCTCCTCAGCCTGATCTAAAATAACTCTTGAAACAGAAAAGCCCTATCTACCTCATTCCATTCAATAAATAAATTCTTGTTGTTCTCTCAGGTACTAGACTTGATCATCTTATTCTACTAAAGATAGTTTCTAATTCAGAAACCCTAATGATTATGTTGATACTTCCTAAGTATAAACAACTCTAAACAGGCAGGCATAACTGGGTCCAATTTATAGATGATCAAAATAAAGACTCAGAGGCTTTAATTCTGTAAATACTTGGTCCTGAATAGGTAGGTCTTGGAGTCTGTTAGACTCCAAAGCCAGTACCACAATACCAATTTGTCCTTTCTTTCAGAGAAACCAGAGGCTCTTTGTCCTATTCAAGTTGTAGTAATTTCCTTTCAAGTTTAGAGATAAGCTTGCTTTCTCAAGAGGTACACTTGAATGTTGAGCTCCTGACCCTAACCTTCAGCGCTGCTATAGTTAGGCCCTGCATCTGAAGTGTCAGCATAGTTTGCTCAATTATCTATCCATAAAAAGACAAAAGTACTCAAATAATATTCTTAGCAGTGCCCCCCCATACTGAGGCTAAAGGCAAGAGTAAACACTGGGAAAAATATTTAAACCACACAATTCCTACTTGATATATAGAAATATAAAGGGTCTACCACCATTATATTTTTATGAACAAAATTACTCAATCTATGAGGTATTGAATAATTTAGAGGTCTTAGAAAAAGTCACTGTCTAGTTCTTACTAGCACTTATGTATAATATTTATAGCTAATTTTTCCTTTAACATTGGAATTTTTATTTAAACAACTTGACAATGTATATCTAGAATTTTAAAATAATTCACACTACTGATCCATGAATTATACTTTGGGAATCTATTCTGAGGAAATCATCTGAATTTAAATGAGATCACAAGACAAAGATATCTTACCAAAGCACTATTTTTAACGACGAAAAATTTAAACAATCTAATGTAATTATTTTTCTGTTGCCTTTTTTTTTTTCAGTGAGCATGTATACCACTTTATAACTGAAAAAACTGTTTATCTATTAAGAGACAAAGTGCCTAGGTGGCTCAGTTGGCTCAGGGTCATGGGATCAAGCCCTGAGTCAGGTTCTGTGCTCAGCGGGGAGTCTGCTTCGCATTTTCTCCCTTCCTCTGCCCCACCCCCCTCAAGTAAATAAATAAATCTTAAAAAAGGGGTGGTCAAACAATCCAATTTACTAGCTTAGTGATTTTTACAAAGTTACCTAACTTCTCCTTGGGGATGAAGAATTTAATTTTAAAGTTGCTGCAAATATCAGATGAGATAAGGATAAGTATAAATATGTAAGTGCATACATAGTGCCTAACACAAAACAATAGTAATAGGAGTCACTGTTATAAAGACTAGGAACGTGTTATACACCCATGAACTTAAAACTTTTTATTTTTTTAAATTTTTAAAAAAAGATTTTATTTATTTATTCATGAGAAACACAGAGAGAAAGAGGCAGAGACACAGGCAGAGGGAGAAGCGGGCTCCACGCAGGGAGCCCGACATGGGACTTGATCCTGGGTCTCCAGGATCACACCCCAGGCTGCAGGCAGCACTAAACCACTGCACCACCAGGGTTGCCCTAAAACTTTTTTTTTAAAGATTTTATTTATTTATTCATGAGAGACACAGAGACAGAGACAGAGAGGCAGAGACACAGGCAGAGGGAGAAGCAGGCTCCATGCAGGGAACCTGACGTGGGACTCGATCCCGGGTCTCCAGGATCATGCCCTGGGCTGAAGTGGCGCTAAACCGCTGAGCCACCTGCTGCCCAAAACTTTTTTTTTTTTTTCCTAAACAAGAGAATCCTGTTTTTAGGATTTCAAAATCTCATTTGAAACCCAATATATAAAAATCCATAAAAGCAGAGTTCTAGATGAGGTGGGTAATGAAGGTAGACTGTTACACCAATACTAGTCCTGGCTGCCATGCCCTTTCCATACCTCCACAGAACCAGAGTGAACACATTCTGAAAAACCAGTGTTATAGAACAGGGATAGGCAAATTATGGACTGACCACCTGTTTTTAGAACTAAACTTTTACTGGAACATAGCCCTAATTCATTTACATACTGTCTCTGGCTGCTTTTGTGCTCTCATAGCACAGTTGTGTAGCTGTGGCAGAGGTATGAGTAGTTATGACAGAGATCATATGGCCTGCAAAGCCTAAAATATTTGCTATTTGTCCCTTTAAGAAAAGTTTGTCAACTTTGGCTTTAAAAGAATACATTTTCAGAGGGTCTACCTGCATTGCACTGTTAAGATTCTGGGGAGGGAATAAAAACAACTATAACACAATTACTGTTAATTACAATACTAAACTTATGTAAGTATAAATCACAAGTGTTTAAGTCTCAAAAAGGAACACTTTGCAGGTGTGACTCTCCTGTAAATAAAAGAGCCTAGTATATTAGTATCAAAAACTCTACAATGTGTAAACTTTGTTGGATCCTGATTTCAAATAATTACCAATTATTTGATGATATTAATTTTTTAAGTATAACAGTATAATAGATCAGTTTTTCTTTTAAAGAGATCTTGGGATGCTGGGTGGCTCAGTTGATTGAGCATCTGACTCTTGGTTTTAGTTCAGATCACAAATCTCATGAGTTGTGAGATCCAGCCCTGCACTGGGCTCCGAGCCCAGCAGGGAGTCTGCTTGAAAATTCTCTCACTCTACTCCTCTCTAGCGCTCTCTCTCTCTCTCTCTCAAATAAACAAATTCTTTTTAAAAATAAAATTTTAAAAATAAAGAGATTTTCTTTCAGGGATACTTAGTAATATAATGAAATGGTATCTGGGATCTGATTTGAAATAATCTGAGGAGAAGAGGTTATGGATGGATTATAGATAAAACAGCAGTGACCATGCGTTAATGAACGGGTGGCACACTGGGGTTCAAAGTTACTATTATACTCTCAATGTTATGTTTGAATTTTGTTTGTATTTAAAACAAACACATACACAAAGTCTTTTTACAAGGCAATAGTCAAAACTAAACTGGTCATTACCTTTTGAAAAAACTGGTATGAAAGGTAGCACAGATACAAAGAACCTAGAAAAAAATCCAAGAGGCTTCTCCCTAAACAATCATTAATGACAATTATATCGTTATCACACACTGTCATCAGAGATTAAATCAAAGTAATACTAAGTATGTTTCATATGGAGAAAAAACTCTGAACTTTTCTGAATTTTAACAGTGGCTGCTTTATCAAGGTTCCTGTAGAAGTGAAATAAATGACAAGAAGTGTAATAGAAACATATAAGCTCTTTAAAATCTTTATAATATATACAAAAGAATATATATCCAAACCAATCATCCAACTCAAAAACTACACTATTCTCAAAACTGATCATCTAACTGTGTGCATCTTCCCAATCCCATCCTCGGCCTCCAAGTATCTCCTTTAAGAACCATTTATTCTCTTTTTTTTTTTTTAATTTTTTAAATTTATTTATGATAGTCACAGAGAGAGAGAGAGAGGCAGAGACATAGGCAGAGGGAGAAGCAGGCTCCATGCACCGGGAGCCCGACATGGGATTCGATCCTGGGTCTCCAGGATCGCGCCCTGGGCCAAAGGCAGGCGCTAAACCGCTGCGCCACCCAGGGATCCCTCTAGTAGTTTTTAAATTAAGGCTGATTGTGAAAAAAAAAATAATAATAATAATAATAAAGCTGACTGTGCAGCCTGGCTCCTGCCACTTTCTAGGTATGTGATACTGGGGAAATTATTTTCGTGTCAAGCCTCAGTTTCCTCTTCTATAAAAGTAGAATAATATGTTTCAAAAGATTGTTGTAAGAATTAAACTATACCCTAAAAGCACAGTTCCTGATATATAGCAGGTAGTAACAAATGGTAGCCCTTATTGGTTGATATTAGGTATGATCTGTAAAGACTTGGTAAATTAAATCTTTTTAATTTACTTAATGGAAAAATAGTATCTTGCTATCAAGTGTTTCCTTTATATTATGCCCTTAGACTCCATAGTAACAAGTCAGTTTGTGAATGGATGATTTCCAAGGCCACTACCAGAAGTAATTTTGACAGTTCATCTGATCCTTTCACTTTGCACACACGCTTTTACAGAGGTGACTTAGGTGATATCAACTCTGTACACTAGGAAACAGTCTGAATCCATCAAACTTTTTTCCAGGTAATTGAAAAGCTGACAAGGTCAATTCTGATGAGATGAGACTTCATGTTGGCATTCAGGGACTAAGGATTCTAATATTCTGCCTTCCTAAAACTGACTGAGGCTTCCATGGTCTCCTCAAACTTTCCTGACTGTGTGTATTCCCATTTCCATACATGGGAAGGCAGATAAGAACCTGTAGCATTGGGGATCCCTGGGTGGCTCAGCGGTTTGGCGCCTGTCTTTGGCCCAAGGCGCGATCCTTGGGTCCCGCGATCAAGTCCCGCGTCAGGCTCCTGGCATGGAGCCTGCTTCTTCCTCCTCCTGTGTCTCTGCCTCTCTCTCTCTCTCTCTCTCTCTTTCTGTCTATAATTAATTAATTAATTAATTAATCTTTAAAAAAAAAAAAAAGGAACCTGTAGCATTGAAGAATGCTAGGCCTGGAATCAGGCCGACCTGGGCTTGGGCCCTGGCTCTACTGCTTATAAACTATCTGATGCTGGACAAGTACTAAACCTCTCTGATGCCAGTGTCTTTGTGAGTAAAATGAAGATAACAGTAACACTTATCTTCTAAGGTAACTAAAGTTCTGCCTGTGGCTCTAAGACAGTTCTAATAGAGAAGACTAATCTAATATTAATCCCTTGAACTTTCTTCTTTCTTAAAATGCTCTAGATGCCTGAATTAAAACATGTGACCAGATCATGAAGTGAGAGAACTTCTCTGAAGTGGTTTTTAGCTGATAGTACTCCTTCAACACACGATACTTTGGGTATTAACTCAAGTGTTAATAAGAGCTATTTTATTTTTGAAGGAAAGAATAAGCACATTTGGCAGAAGAAAACTGCTAGATCCTGAGGTCTGGCTCTTCAGCAGGGAGGCAAAAATGAGTAGGTGTAACTGACGCAAAGACAAAGTCCATGTTAAAAGGGATAAGATGAGATGAATGAAGGCACTGAGAACTCAAGCAGACACAGACTGCAGTCAGACTGCTATTTCATATGCCAAATCATATAGCAACTTTTTTACTATATCACAGTAGAGCTAATATAAGGAAATGTTCCTTAGAAATGTTGAACAAAAGTTGTCAGAAGACAACTAAAATGCAAGGGGAGGGAATAGGAGGGGATATGAGGGGAGGGAAAGGGAGAGAAGGGGAGGGAAGAGGCACACTGCTGCTACATTATTAATACATGAGAAGGGTTACATGCAGTGCAACTTAAGAAGTCTGGGGTAAAAATACTGGCCTGAGTTCATCCAGTTTATGTCAATAATCATTCAAATAAGATGGCGGCCATTCCAGAAAATGCCAAACAGTTCCAAACTTAGAAACAAGTTATTAAAGAGGAATCTACTAAATAGTATACCACTTTCGGCATCTGGCCCCTGCTGATTCCTGTACCAGGCCATCACCACCTTCTTCTACCTCTTAGCTTCCTCCTACCATCATCTATAACAATAAATTCTCTATCCTTTCTCTTTGATGCCCACCTCCCTTAATTCTGCATGAATTCCAATCTCTTTTCTCCTTATCAGTGCCACTTCTATTCATGCCAATTAGATCTTTCTACAAAATCAGCACTCCTCTTCAGGAAATAAAAGCTTTGACAGTATTCACACAAAGAGGTTGCTGTCTCAGGCTGAATAAATCTGGAAACTTGGTAAAAACTGATGGATGGGTAGAAAAAAAAACCTGGAAAGCACCTTGGAAGCAGAAGGCAGATAATTTATAAAGAACTTATAGAAACTGATAAGAAAAAGAACCCAAAAAATACTTGGGCAAAGTTGAGAGAACAATTCTTCAAAGAAAAAAGACAAGTTGGCTTTAAAAAAAAAAATTTCAATTTACTATTAATCAAAGAAATATAAAGTACAGTGAAATGCCATTGTTTACCTATCAAATATGCCAAGATCTGTAAGAAAGAAAAAAATTCCTTACTTTTTGGAATAGAGTTATGAAAAGAACAGTCTCATATGCTAGTGGTGAGAATTTAAATCACTAAAACCTTTCTAAAAAGCAATCTTAAAATGTTATAGATATAATCCAGTAATTCCACTTTTAGTAACCCTAACTTAAAGAAATAACTCTAAACAGAAATTCACAATTTATATATTACAAGGCTTATGCCACTGGGTTGCTTGTTTTCTTTATCAAGATTTTATTTCGGGGGCACCTTGGTGGCTCAGTCATTTAAGCATCTGCCTTCAGCTCAGGTCATGATCTTGGGGTCCAGGGTTCCAGACCCGAAGCAGGCTGCCTGCTCAGCCTTCCCTATCTCCCACCCCCTGCTTGTGTTTCTCTTGCCATCTCTCTCTCTCTCTCTCAAATAAATAAATAAAATCTTTTTTAAAAAAAGAAAAACTTGATTTTATTTTTTTTTAAGATTTTTATTTATTTATTCATGAGAGACACACAGAGAGAGAGGCAGAGACACATGCAGAGGGAGAAGCAGGCTCCATGCAGGGAGCCCAATGTGGGACTCGATCCTGGGTCTCCAGGATCACACCCTGGGCTGAAGGCAGAGCTAAACCGCTGGGCCACTGGGGCTGCCCAAAACTTAATTTTTTAAAGTAATCTCTCTATCCAACATGGGGCTTCAACTCATAACTCCAAGATCAAGAGCCACATAGTCCACTGACTAAGCCAGCCAGGCACCCCAAGGCTCATGCTATTTTAAATGCTTATCTTTATCAGAAAAAAAAAAGGGGGTAAAAATCCCATGCCTAATATTAGGGGAACACTTAAGTAAGAATCTGCTTTTTCTTGCCAACCAGAAATAATACCTTCCACCTTTATGAGTGGTTAGTGCCTCTATTTTACTACTTCAACTGATTTGTATCATACTTAATTATGCCCAGGTCTGCCTGCCACACTGGACTATAAATTCCCTGAGTATAAATCTGAGATCCCAGTCAGCTCTCTCATATCCCTTTGCAAACTCTTGAGTACCCCCAGTACCTAGTGCAATGCTTCACTAAATAATTTAGTAGAACACAATGATTTTTGTTAAGTTGAATCACTGTACAAAGCAAATTAATCAATGACTTCAAAGACAGTATAATTTTATTCACATAAAAACATACAAACATATATAAAAGACATGAACAAGGTCAGTAAATTTAAAACTGACCTAATTCCACCACAATTTGGAATAAACTCAATTCCACAAGATTATAGGAATATTAGATTCTAATATAGGGATATTGGACTGCAAGAGTCAAAATCTATAGCCCTGCCCCTCTAGCCCCTCCATCCTGCCTGGAACACAGATATGAAGTCTAGAAATTAAAAAAAAAAAAAAAAAAGCCACCTTAAAACCATGAGCCAAGAAGCTACAAGGATTGCAAAGCCAAAAGAGAAAAGCCCAAGTTCTCATTACATCACTGAGCCACTGCCTCACTCTAGATACCTTGTTAGGCGAGAAAAAGAAACCCTACATATTAAACCCATTGTTAATGGAGTTTCCTGTTACTATGACTTACAGAATTTTCTAACAGATATTAATAGGGTTTTCTGTTACTTATTCTGACTTTTAAACAATGCACAGCCATCTACTTGGTTATAGTGACTAAACCACGGATGGACACTTAAATCAAATAAAGCCTAATCAAAAGTCTTTCTCTAGAATGACTTATAGTTTCAGGAGAAAGAACTCCTTCCTTCCACTAAAGGCTAAAAATCTATAGCTGCAGAGAGACATCTTGTTTGCCCTTGAAAAGACTTGTTTATTGAATACAGATAAGTAGAGTCAAAAGATGAAGGAGAGACACCATCTGAACTCCTAGATCCAGCTCTGTCTGAAACCTACACTAGATTTTCCAATTTCCATGCAAACTAACTTGTTTTTTGCTTAAGGTTACTTAAATTAGATTTTTGCTTAAGGTTACTTAAATTAGATTTCCAACACTTGCATCCCATACAGTCCTATATACTATATACTATAGTGAAGTAAACACACAAAAAATTCTTTTACAGTTGAAAAAAAATCTCTGCCCCTTATTAACCGACATATTTCAAGTTAATTTGTCATTCTACAGTTGCCTACCATGTATTTCCTTTCATACTGCCCCTACTATAACCACATTGAAACACTTCTTTCCTGTATTCTGCTCATATTTTTCTCTTTATGTGATTTTGCTTACTGTTCCTTTACATTAATGCCCTTCCATCTCAATCTCTAGTCACATTTCCTCTGAAACACAACAGACTGTATGTCCACTAGTAATTCTAACCTTGCATTATTTATGTGCATGCCTTTTCTGCCTAACTGCATTATAATCTCAGTTTGTTTAGATTTGTGTATCTCCCCACAGGCCAGTCTGTCTCTAAAATCCATGTTATTTTTACTAAACCTATGCTTTTTCCCAATTGTTAATACCTTAGTAGTTATGTGTCAATAGCGACACAGTTTTTTTCTTTAAAGATTTTATTTATTTATTCATGAGAGACAGAGAGAGGCAGAGACACAGGCAGAAACAGGGGAAGCAGGCTCCATGTAAGGAGCCTGATATGGGACTCGATCCCAGGACTCCGGGATTACACCCTGAGAGTCGAAAGCAGATGCCCAACCACTGAGCCACCCAGGCATCCCAATAGCGATACAGTTAATCTAATCCTCCTATGTACCACAAAAGCCATATAAACACTGGTAAGTCTAAGTGGGGCACAAACTGCATTCAGGTAGGTAAATTCAGTTATATGGAACAGAAAAAGTCAAACTGTCTAATTAAAAAATTGTTTTCATTAGAGATGTTCAGGTCTTATGATTTTTGCTGAGTCACCCGTCTAAGCCTATTCTAGGCCTCAGTCCTTCTCTGTTAGCTCTCAGGCAAGTCTATACCAAGGATTCTCACCTTCTTTCGCCCACTTATCCACTATTTTTTTTCCAGATGATATCCACTCTTGACAGTATCCTGACTCTAAGCCACATCCCTGCATCTAGGCCCAAGCATACATAATTAATACCTTCAGCTTCCCTAACTCTCCTACAATCTATTTTTCACTAGCTTATTCTTACCACCTTACCATTACCTTGCCTATCATCTTTCCCTTAGCTCTATCTGACTGACGGCTTATCCTTTATGTACCAGCACACAGACTTCAGAGAGACTACACCAGCAGGAATAATATTCAATAATAACAACAGCTACCATTTATTGAACATTTATTATATGCTAGGTACTTCATAAAGTGTCTCTGATTCTCATGATAATCCTAATGATGTCAGACTAATTTTACAAACAAGGCATCTGATCCTCAAAAAGGTAAGGTCATTTGTCAATTATCCAGCTGACAAGTATTACAGCTGAAATTTAAATTCAGATCTATATAGTTCCAAAGCCCATGTTGCTCCCACTCTATCATACTGCCAAACATAAAATGTTGGCTGTTGTCCCAGTTTCTACTCTTGTCCCCCACCCCAACAACCTATCCATATGCCAGAATGATCCTCTGCTCAAATATTAATTCATTCTTTGCTCAAATCCCTCCAATGGTTCCTCCTTTGCTCAGAGTAAAAGCTAAAATCCTTACTATGGCCTAAGAACCCTATGTGATCTGCCCACTTGTCCCCTTCCCTTTTCTCTCTCTAATCTCATTGTTTATCTTTCCTTTACTTACTTCATTCCAGACACACAGGCTTATCATTCCTCATATACACCAAGCCTGTTCACAACCAAAGATCTTTGCACTTAGTGTTCCCTGTGCCTGTAACATTCTCTTCTCTCCACCTTGAAATCTCTTACTTCCTTTAGGTCTCTGCTCAGATGTCACCTTCTCAATGGGACCACCTATTATTCTAAACTGCTACCTACTGACCTCCCTATTCTCCTCTTCCTCTGCTTTCTTTTCTTCTCCAAAACACTTATCACCACTTAACATATTGTATGTTTATTTATCCCACTGCTAGAATATAAACTCCATGAGAAAAGGAACTTTGTATATTCTGTTCACTGTATTTGGTATGTAGCAGTTATTTATTAAACATTTACTGAATGAGTAAATGGAGATCTTCATTCTTCCTGTTTAAATAAAAGTGGTCTCAAACACATTTTCCAGAAAGCCAATACAAATCTCCCCTCAAACAATGCCTTTAAAGAATACTCCCTCTAATTTTCCATATTGTAGATAGCCATATCATTGAGCAACCAACTGAGCAGACTGAGCCAACTTACCCAGAATGTAGTATTATAATCAAATAAAACTTAGAGCAAAGTTAATCAAACACATATTTAATGATATGTATAATTGTTATTGTGCTGCACTGTAACTAGGCATAAGTGGTAGACACTTCACATAAATGACTCTAATTACTATTTCTTTTACACAGCCAAGCCAAGCATGCCTAAGATCAGATTTGGGGGAAAAAGGAAGGAGGGGAGAGCTGGATACTTGAGAGAGACAAGTCCTCCCTCTTATTCCACCTCCTTAGGCATTGGGCTAAGTCTCCTAGTCTAGGTCATGTATTTTCAAAAGTAACTCTCTCTCCTCCATAGCAGAAGAGCCTTCCTTTTACCAAAAACTGGGCTGAGGGTTTGGCCTCCGATTCCAGTCATAAAATGTGAGAGGAACCAGAACAATCACTACTATATCTGGCAAGAAAGACAGGGGCAGGGAAGCTGGTGAAAAACAAAGACAGCAAACTTATTAAGGACCTGTGATATGCCAGACACGTCATACACACTAGTAGGCTAGTAGGTGCTTTGCATAAATCCTCTAACTACTTTCTCACCCCACGTATAGCCCCAAACTCTGTTCAAAGGATACAGGAATAAAGTAAAGATTGGGACAAAGTTCCAATAGGGATTCTCTAATCCAAATTCTTTTATAGGGTCATAGAGAGTGCAATTTAGGTTAGCAAGTTAACACTACTAAGGAAGATTAAGTGGAAGCTGTTGTTTAGTGGCTGTTTCCCTTGCTTCCTATTTTATCTAACCTATAGAAGGATAAGGGACCCCCAATTCTCCCATGGGTTTATCCAAACCTACCCAGCCTTCCCAGACCAGGCTAAACCCACTCTTAGGCATCACCCCTCTTCACTGCAGCTCTTCTTTTTTCTATTGTACTTACTGTCAGAACCATTCATTTGGTACATTATCATTGACTTTGTGTCATCTTGTAATTAATTTCTTAGGTTAATGTTTATCTCCTCCGTGAGACAACAAGCTTCTTAATGGCAGAAATTCTGTCTTAAACTTCTTTAGTAACACAAATAAGATCTAGCACCATTGAGAAAAAAAAATGTTCAGTAAGTATCTGGATGAATTAAAGTTAAGGAGGAAGGCAAGAGGTGATAGAAGGGAATCAAATTTCTCACTCTAGGTAGACAAGTTGGTGTTGAAATTCATAGTATTCTAGATTTGTCTTTATTACACTGCTGAACTAATTTTTAAAACAAATTTCCCTATGAAAAAGAAAGTGTTGGGGCGCCTAGGAGACTCAGTCAGTTGGGCATCAGACTTGGTTTTGGCTTAGATTATGATCTCATGGGTCATGAGGTCAAGCCCTGAATCAGGCTTCATGCTCATTGCAGAGTCTGCTTGAGGATTCTCTCCTGCTACCCCTCCCTCCACCTCAGGTGAGCACCCACTCTCTAAAATAAATCTTTAAAAAAAGAATAAGAAAGTGTTACTGTCATTCAGGATATATCAGACATCTTTGCATGGAGGTCGGAGACATCTGGATCAGAGCACCAAGATATATAGCACCAAGAATGTACAGGCTCCCGATTCTTTTCTTTTTTTTTTTTTTTTAAGATTTTTATTTATTTATTCATGAGAGACACAAGGAGAGAGGCAGAGACACAGGCAGAGGGAGAAGCAGGCTCCATGTAGGGAGCCTGATGCGGGACTCAATCCCGGGTCTCCAGGATCACACCCTGGGGGGAAGGCAGCGCTAAACTACTGAGCCACCCGGGCTGCCCCAGGCTCCCAATTCTATCAGAAAACATACATATATCTATGTCTGAAAGAGTCCTGAAGACCAGAGTGTAAATCCCATTGAGCAGCATTAGACAGGGTCACTGACCTTTGAGCCAGTGGAATAGAGAACCTGAAAGGCTTTCCATGAATGACAGTGCAAGTTTCAGTCTCCTTTGCCGACCTGATGGTGTTAGCTTCTTAATAAGTTCAATGAGAACACCTGGTTCTGGTGGTAGAAGTCTGCATTTGGTGTCAGAACACTCAGAAACAAGTCTGAATCAATTTCAACAGCAGGTATTTGGGGCTGTGAGTTGTCCCCACCATACTCTAGTAAGGAAGAACAGGCTAAAAGACAAGTATTATATAACTGAAAGATGTCTTTGGACAGTAATGAATACCAAAACCTGCTATTTAACCACAAATTATGAGAGTTCAGTCTCAGAGGTATCAGTAGGAGCTACTTTATACTACCCCTTACCTAATAACTCTGACCAGAAGAAGGTTATCTTTCCTAGAGCTCAAGGTACATTCAGCTTCTCAAATTCATTTATTTTGGGACCTTAATGCTAAGTAAGTTATTGACTCTGATAACTAATTCCAGCTGGGTAAAGCATGTTTGGTGAGATAGACAAGATAGTTTCTTCCTTCTCTGGTCATCAAATGGCCAGCCCCAGAATTCTTTCAGTCACTGGAATTCTCTGCTAAAAAATAAGACTAAAGAACTATGTTAAATTAAAATTGCATCTAGAACTCTAGTCCTTCAGTGTTCTTCTACTAAAAGGAGATGAAGACTAGATTTAGGTCTTCAACTTTCACTGTATTTAAAAGGTAACCATGTTATTAAAATGATGCTTAAAAATGATGACAAAATCTATGACCCAGTAATTCTACTACTGGGAATAGTAACAGCCGCTAAAAGTCCTTAAGTGTTTACTGTGTGCTAAGGCATGGTGCTATGCACTTTCCTTAAAATATCTCATTTGACCTCACGAAAATCAAATAAGGTCATTACTATTAATTGGCAAGGTGCATAAAGGGAAGCTAGGAAACTAGCATGAAACCACACATTGGTAAGTGACAAAGATGGGATTCAACCTTAAACTGACTAGACTCCAAAGCCCAACATTTTTTACTATCACCCAAACTAGTAATATATGTATCCTTGGGAAATAACCCCAAAATACAACAACTTTAGGAATAAGACTCAATGACAGGGGCACCTGGGTGGCTCAGTGGTTGAGCGTCTGCCTTCAGCTCAGGTCGTGATCCTGGAGTCCTGGGATTGAGTCCTGCATTGGGCTCTCTGCCTATGTCTTTGCCTCTATGTGTCTCTTAGAAATATATAAATAAAATTTTTTAAAAAAAAAAAGGCCCAATGACATATAAGTATAATATGGTAACCTGAAACATGCTAAATACATAACAGTTCAGTGGAAGCAATTCAGATTACAGAATAGTATGTAAGCATTAAAAATATTTTTACACATTAACTTTAGTGACATGGGCGAAATTTTATGCTATTAGTAGAAAAAGCAAAATAAAAAATTTTGCAGATAGTAAGATCTCAACTATGTAAAAAATGTATCTGCACATGGAAAGATTTAAATTTACCGCTATAAAAAAAAAGGCAAGTTGTAGATCATATATATATATACTATAGCATGGTCCCATTTATGTAAGTAGTCTCTGACTCATTTTAAGTACTCAATAAATATAAGCAATTATTATTATAATGAACATATACTACTTTATAATCAGAAAAACCAATGTTTATTTAAATTATAAGCTTAGGTGCTAAGTTATATAATAAATAAAAAGTATATTACTTCAGAAAAATTAAATAACATGCCTTTCTCTCCTAGAAATATTAACTTATAAAATTTTCACAATTATACAATTTCAGAATAAATACTTCTAAGTTATGAGAATCAAATAGGACTGAGAAATGCAACACTTCCAATCATCTAAGGTATGGTTACAATCAGCACATTGGACCACAGAGAGCTGAGGTGATTACTAGTATTCTTGGAGGGTAAAGCCACAGACAGAAAGGCAAGATTGGAGGTGGTAATTCAAGGGCTGTGATGAACAAGCAGATTCTCTTGATCAATAACTCATATTGCACCAAAACCAAGGTTTTTGATGTTCTTTTCAAGAGGTAACCAGTAGTTTCTGGGTGATGCAACAGAGACATATAGAATATGAAATTAAATTAGGGATATATTTTAGCTGCAGTTTTTAGGTAGAATTCCTACACACAAAACCCCACAAACAACTTAATTTGAATAAAAAATGGGCAACTCTTACAACACTGTGTTAACTATACTTTAATTTCGAAAAAACAGGCAACGCTAGAACTTAGTTCCTCAAACTCCATAGGAGTCTCAATATCTGACTATATAAGATGAAATGCAAGGTAGATTTTTGGTTTACAATACACCAAAGAATAAGTTGAAACATTAAAATATGAAAGATTTTTCCCTCTCCCTTTCTCCTGAGTATGTGCAACAAAATAGCATACCTGCCAAAGTAATAAAGAACACGAAAAGTACTGGAGAATTAAGTAGATAGGAGAAAGAAAAACAAACAAACCCAACAACTTTAACTTTGAGGAAGAGTGGTCTCTTTTTCCTGTACTGCATTCATTGTACAGGATTACAAAACAACCATGCAAAGAAAAGAGTTTGATAAATCCTGGTAAGTTTTACCTGTGTCTTGCCCTATCAGCCCATTGCAGTACATGGCATGTCGCTCAATCTTTGTGGGTGGGAAGCCTTGGTCACATAGTGGGCAGGACACCTGGGTACTGGATGAGACTGTAGAAATGGGTATTTCCTTCTCAGCATTTCCCCTGTTATCAACCTGAAGAAAATAATAAATGGCAACTGTAATACCTTTACTTTATAAAATACCTTTTCCCTCAAAGAACTGCAAGAAATTCCATCCCATATTTCATTTACTTTCAGAGACAAAACTGAGGTGTCTGAGTAGCTCAATAGGTTAAACCTCCAACTCTTGATCTTTGGCTCAGGTCATGATCTCATGGTTGTGACACTGAGCCCCACATCAGGCTCTGCGCTGGGCATGGAGCCTGCTTAAGATGCTCTCTCTCCCTCTGCCCAGCCTGGCCCTGCTTCACCCTCAATGTATGCTCATACTCTCTATCAAATAAATAAATAAATAAATAAATAAATAAACAAACAAACAAACAAACAAACAAAACAAAACAAAAAGACAGTATCAGTTTGCCAAATTCATGTCTGAAGATAAGGAGATACATTAATATAGTTTATACTTATTCAGAACCTGTGTAGTATATGCTAAACACTCTGCATGTAATACTCATTTAATCCTCATAGTAATCTGACAAAATTTTAACATAACCTTACACAAGAAGAAAGCACTGTTCAAAACAGTAAAGCAACTTGCCCAAAGTTAGCGAACAAATAAGAGGCAGAGCTGAAATTCAAATCAAGGACTATTTGGCTTCAAAACCTGAGGGCATTCTTCTCTACCAAGCTCTTAGGTCAGTATGCTGTGTCTGCTGTGTTTCAAACAATCTACATATCAACAGCATGTCAAAGAAACTTTTTCAATCGTATAAAAGAACTGTGAGCACTACAAGTGATTTCAAACACAAGGAGTTAGGAAACAAAAGAAGCAAAAGTAGCACAACTAAAATTTAAGACCTAGGCCTCAGTTTAGACCAGTAAGACATACTATCTCTTCTGTTTTCTTTGTGACTTTTGGATTAAGAGAGGAAATAGAACAGAACTAAGGCCCAAATATTTAAGGCCCAAATATTTAAAAGTCCTTAAGACAATTCTGCTTAAGACATTCTTAACATCCTCTCTCTTACTCCTCTCAGTGTTTTATAATCACCATTTTTCCTATAGTTTCCAATGTCTAAGAGGCAGTTTTATTTTACCTTTACAGGTCAGAGCCAAGAACTCTGCAATGATTAATTCAACAGTATGTATGAGCACTGCAGCACTTACTACTGCCTAACACTTGCTTCAAAGGACAGCATGTCCTAACCAATCAATGTGAAACTGTCCTGCATAGCCCTGCTTCCATTTAAGAGCAAGGAACACCTGATCTGTTATTATGCCTTACTATGGGGAAAAAATAAATTCGGTTCTGGTACAAGATCAAAACAAGACCAAAACTGGAATGGGTAGATAATCTGAGCTCTGAGGCAACTGGAGTTTCTTTGATTTAGGCCATCCCTAAAATCTACTGCTTGTGAATGTGATCCAACAAAGGGAAACAGGCTATTTAAATACCAAGTAGAACAGTTTCTACAACTGCCAGAAAATGTTTTCAACTCACCTGCCTTTTATTTAAAAAGACATACTCTGAAAGGGGGGTAAGAAAAAGAAAGTTGAAATAGGAACTAACAGTGACTGAGTTCATTTTCCATACCACGCTTGGCCAAAGCATTTTTCATATCCATTGTTCACAACAAACAACTGTCAGAGGGATCACTAGCTCTAGTATTACAGAAGAGGAAACTGACGTTTATTTGAAAGGTAAAGTAACCTGCTGATCACAAAGTTAGTAAGTAGACAATCCAGTCTTGAACCCAGGCTTTTGTGGCATCAAAACTTCAGTATTTCTATTCTACCACATTGCAGCAAAAGCAAAAAAGCATCCCTCTACTTTGTTGCTGACCCTGACAGATAATGGGATATTATCTGGTTCTATTCTTCTTCTCTAGAAGGTGGAGAAAGCCAAGTGTGTCTGGAAGTTCTAGGTGTTACTTATTCCAAGTTTAGTCACTCAGCTTCCCACAAACCCAGGTTCCTCTGTTCATAAATCTTACAAAGAAAAGTTGTCTTGTGCATACAAAGCCATTTGAACAGAGGGGAGAAAAATTAATATATCCTAAAATTTGCAAGTAGTCTTGAGTTACTGAAAGTTAATGGCAATTGAGCAGTTACTTGGCATTCTAGAGTTCACTAAGCACAGAAACGTTATATGACATGAATGTCACTGATGCTCACACCCAGCACTATATTCCTTTGTATTCATCACCAGCTCTACAAAATGCACAGAACGTGCCTTCACTTTTAACGTATTAAAGAGGGAGTAGTCTATTATTGTCTTATTGTGAATACAAGACCATTTCCAATTACATTCACAGAAAACCCAGAGGTTTCTGAAAATTTTTATATAAAGTTAAGATTTTTTTCAGCACCATTTAAAAGTTCTATTTAAATATTAACTACAATAGAGGTTCTGGTACAAGAGGAAAAAATATAAGCAAAGCAGCTTTTATTAGAACCGTGAAGTCATGGATTCAGTCTCTGAAGAGCTGATTCTACTTCTTTTAAAATACTATATAGTCATTTCTCAAAAGAGGTACTTGGGACACTGAATCCTGATCTCTTAACAGTTAGTTAGTCCTTACCTTCTGGCCTCAAAAGAAACCTCACCTCAAGAAATGAACCAGCTGAAAATAAAAGTATGCCCTACCAATCACCAGCCCTCTGTTCCTCCCCCAGTCAGTTTATGTGTAGATTAGAAAGCTCTTTAGATCTTTCCTCTCTTTCCTTAGGGCTCAAACAGTTTATTTAACCAACTGACTAAACCAACTGTTTGATTCTGAATAATTTCTATTAACTTTGGGATCCCTGGGTGGCGCAGCGGTTTGGCGCCTGCCTTTGGCCCAGGGCGCGATCCTGGAGACCCGGGATCGAATCCCACGTCAGGCTCCCGGTACATGGAGCCTGCTTCTTCCTCCGCCTGTGTCTCTGCCTCTCTCTCTCTCTCTGTGACTATCATAAATAAAAAAAAAAAAAAAAAAAAAATTAAAAAAAAAAAATTTCTATTAACTTTTCTGGAAAAGAAGATCTCTAACCAAGGGATTATCTCAGGCAAGATATTCAGAAAATATTATTTCCAAAGGAACCGGACCACTGCAGGATATCAAATCAAGAAGGATTATAGTTCTGCCATGCTATTCTAAATAACTCAAATACTGTTGAACATTCTCTGTCATTAGTAAGCTAATATCATTGAGCAGCCACAATACATTACAAAGCAGTAAAATAATAACTGGTTCCACATGCATACTTCTACTTGTGCCAAATCTCTATGTGTTTCATATTCTTTATCTAATTTAATCTTCAAAGCAATCCATTAAATAAGTTATTTTTTATCTCCATTTTACATATGAAAAACTGAAATTCAGAAAAGCATTCCTCTTCTACACTCCCTTAATGTCCCAGGCATTTCTCTATCATTTTACTTGTCATTATAATTTTCTATGTGTCTGTCTCCTCCCGTACCAGGAACTTTTGAGGGCAGGAACTTTTTGTTGTTGTTGATCTTCGTGCCTCAAGAGTCTAAAATGAACAACTGGTACACAGTATACAAACTATAATATGTGTCAAATATATGAAGTGAATAAAACAATTAATTTGCCCAAGGTCATAAAATTAAGTGATGGGGTTGGGATTCTTCTAATTCCAATGCTCAAGGTCCTTGCACTACACTATATCACCTTCCAATAAATAAGAAACTTTAGGACAAATGAGCTTATATATAGATTCCAAGATCAAGAGTCAACACCCATTATGATACAATCTTTGTGTTGTAAAATGTTCAGATTCTACCTTTCTAATAAGTGACTTGTAGCTAGAAAGTGATTACTCAATGACTTAAAAACTTCAGTATCTCTATCATCTTTTAATGGAAACAGAATTCTAAGACTATTTACAGATATCCACAGATACAAGCAAACAGTAATACTGAAGAGAGGACATTCAATGTGAAAAGGGCCATACAATTCCATCCATGTGATGTGTAGTGGTGCAGACATATACACTATAAATTCTAAATAGGGTTCATGCTCTTTGCCCCAAAGAACCGTCTCCTTTGCAATCATGGATGGGTAAGAAATCAGCCTTGATTAACAAAAGGATTGTAGGGCTTCTTCTGTTAGCAATAATCGCATCTCAGATAAACCTCATTGGCTATAATACTGCCACTACGCAAAGCTTGTAGGGCTTCTTCTGTAGTTAAGATGACTATGTTAATAACACTCTGTTCCCCATCCCCATTTAGAAGGCTTTGGTCCCACCTTGGGAAATCATTTTGACATTATCTAGCAGAATCTGTCCTCAATCACTGTTGCAGAGAGTGTCACCATCTTCCTTACCACCACTGGCATCAGGGACTCTTGGTCTGTCAGTAGTGACAGATCAGGTTCCAGGGAACTATGCAGCATGCATGATTCATGAAACCAGAATTTCTACCCAGTTACCTGCAATGCAGAGACTAGGAAAGGGATCTACCTTCTATTTTAAAAACTGTTTTAAAAACAGAGTATAGAAATAAGAGAATTAAGACTTTATTTTTAAATGCTCTGGGTAAGATGGCATACCAATATTTATTTCCATAGAAAAATTTGTTAAATTCTCAAGCTGCTTTTCAGAACAACTAATTTTAAAGATTCTGAATTCTTTTATAAAATTCTTAGTAAACTATTTTCTCAGACTCAATATGATAAATATACATTGAAAATCGTAATCAGAAGTATGAACTTGTATCAACCACCTCTATATGTTGTTAGGAAAGGTAATACAGCAAATAAAAATCTGCTTATTTTTTCATGCTATCTTAACTTCGCATTTCTGATCATATGTAGAAATTAGGGCTGAAAGTTTGTATAATATAAATATAGTGACTTTCTCCAAAATTGTTCATTTCTGTTACTTATCAATAATATAATAGAAAATATCCCAGACTTCAGAGATAAATCCATGTTCAAATTCTAGTACTACCATTATTAGCATTTTGAATATGAATGAATGACTCAAACAACCTAAGCCTCTGTTTCCCTAATCCATAACAGAAATAATAAAGCACAGTAAGAATCAAGAAATGGTAACTACTCCTATTTTTAGAAACAGTGCTGAACTGAACTTAACTGTAAGAATCCCTCTCTGACATAAGTGTCCCCAAAACTACAACCTTCTGTCACCTAAATCTTTTCAGCCAAGGTCAATGTTGCATCAGAGAGAGGATTATCAGCAGAAAGAAAACACTAAGAAAAACTATAGAGAATATTTACCTCCTTATCTGCCATTATTATTCTTACTTCATCCAGGATCTCTCTGCTACTTGGAGAGACTTCTCTTTCAAGGTCAAACGTTTCAGAACTTAGCTGTGTCTCTGTAATTTAAAAGGTTAAAAAGTCATTAAGTTTCATTTTGTATTTTCATAGTTTAAAAAAAAACAAAACAAAACACTTGTTTCTCCTAAAGCTTAGTGTTTAATATTAATACTACAGTGGTAATACAGATCTAAAAAAAAAAAAATACAGATCTAGTTTGTTTCTTCTTAAAGCTTTAGTGAGGCATAATTTATATACTACAGAATTCACCCAATTTTCAGTACATAGTTTGATGAGTTTGGGCAAATGTATATAATTTATATATGGTATTTTTTTAAAGATTTATTTCAGAGAAAAAGAAGATAGAGAGAGTGGGATATAGGGGCACACAGAGAGGGAGAGAAATAATCTCAAGCAGACTCCCTAGTGATCAGTGAGCCCAACCCAGGGCTCGATCTCATAACCCAGAGATAATGATCTGAGTTGAAATCAAAACTCAATGTTTAACCAACTACACCACCTCAGGGCCCAAAAATGTTTCATATCTTGACTGTGGTGATTGTATGGTATAAATGATAGCATGTATAGGGTGTCTGGGTGGCTCAGTCACTTAACCGACTGACTCCTGATTTCAGCTCAGGTCGTGATCCCAGGGTCCTGAGATCAAGCACTGCATCAGGCTTAATGCTGGGCGTGGAGCCTGCTTTTAAGATTCTCTCTCTCCATCTCCCTCTGTCCCTCCTCCCAATCCCCTCTTCCACTCTTAAAAAAAAAAAAAAAAAAAAGAGAGATATAAAACATTTCTAAGCACCCCCAAAAAATTCTTACGTACCCCTCTGCAGTTCCCCAATGCCTGGCTCCTTGCAATAACCAATCTATATTATGTTCTCTTTTCTAAAATGTCACATAAATTAAATCATATATATAGTGTGCCATCTTTTATGTCTGACTTCTTTCACTTAGTATAATGTGTTTGAAAAGCAACCCTGTTGTTACATGTCAGTAGTTCATTCCTTTTCACTGCTGAGAAATAGCATTCCACTGTATGGACATACCACAATTTGTTTATCCATTCATCAGTTAATCCATTAGGCTTCTTTTCCGCATAGTTCTGGTTTTAAAGTATATTTATTTTGACAGAAAACAAAAACATGCCAATGTGAGTTCCAAAGTTAAAGGGATGATTAGAGAAGACAAAAAACCAGAATAAATAGAAAATACATCCTAGACAAAGATATACCTTTCTTTAATATATTCTTTAGGCTGCATCTATTCATTCAACATGAACTCAACAAATATTTATGAACAAATTCCAGGCACCATACAGGCTACAAGCAATGTGGAGATGTAAGATGGTGTCCCTCTTAGTCTAGTTAGGAGTCAGCAAAGTATAGCTCATTTGTTTTGTAAATAAAGTTTTATTAGAACACAGTCAAACTTGTTTTTCTCTTTATTCTATGGTTGCTTTGTGCTAAAAGGCAGTGCTGAATAGTTTCAACGGCAGAGTTGAGTGGTTTAGTTCACAAAACCTAATATATCTACATAGTCTTTTATAGAAAAAGTCTGCCAACTTCTGGTCTAAATACCTATCACTTGGGATCCCTGGGTGGCGCAGCGGTTTGGCGCCTGCCTTTGGCCCAGGGCGCGATCCTGGAGACCCGGGATCGAATCCCACATCGGGCTCCGGGTGCATGGAGCCTGCTTCTCCCTCCGCCTGTGTCTCTGCCTCTCTCTCTCTCTCTGTGACTATCATAAATAAATAAAAAATTTAAAAAATAAATAAATAAATAAATAAATAAATAAATACCTATCACTTAATATAACAAACGAACAGGGATGTCTGGATGGTGTAGTCAGTTAAGACACCAACTCTTTGTTTCAGCTCAGATTATGACCTCAGGGTCATGGGATCAAGTCCCACAGGCAGAGTCTGCTGTGATTCTCTCTCCTTCTCCCTCTGCCTCTCCCACTCATGCTCACTTTCTCTCTAGAATAAATAAATCTTAAAAAAAAAAAAGGACAATAACTATGTCAAAAAAGGACAACTAATCTGGAAAAGAAACTAGGAATATAAATCCAATAAGTTCTCTCTTATCTACACTGTACACACCATATATCTGATACTTCTGCACTTCACAAATACAATGAATGGCCTATGTTGGGCAAATAAAGTACCTAGAAGATACTGAGTTATCTTCTCAACATCAAAGAGAGATTAAATACATTTCTACTGTTAATTCTATTTTAATATTTTATAATTTTTTTGAAAAATGAATACACACATGCACACACACAGATTCTACCACTCTGGTGGAAAAAGGCTTACAGTGCATAAACTTCAGAGTCTTCTTTCTCAGGAATCCCCCTCTACTTGCTACATAAGATGCTCCCCAATTCATGAATCATTTAATAAAACCAATAAAAAAAAAAACCTTCTTTGTCAAGTATCCCTGAGAGCTATTACCAAAAAAGACATTTGGTCTGTTAGAAAATAAGAGCCACTTGTTGTTTGCACTACTACAATAATAAAAAGTCTTTAAGTTTTCTGTGAATAGTTGAAATAGTTAACTATGAAGAAAAGAGAGCGTTAGCTCCTTAGGAATAAACAATGCGGGCACCTGGGTGGCTCAGTCAGTTAAGTGACTGCCTTTGGCTCAGGTCATGATCTTGGTGTCCTGGGATAGAGCTCCACGCTGAGCTCCCTCTGCTCATGCTCTCTCTCACACACATAAACAAAATCTTAAAAAAAAAAAAAACCACAAAACAGTGCTAGGAGCACACACAATGTGGGCATAAGGCTATAATCCTCCTTCTTCAACAAAGTAACTCTAAAAAGATGTTATAATTTTGAGTATCAGATACCCTGGAACTTTCAGAAATGTAAGACAAAATAGATGGACTACTACATTCAATCTGCATTTCACCCATTTAGAACACACAGAGAACTCAAATTTTCTGGAAAATTTAGATTTTCTGAATTATATAGTATATATTTACAAAGAGATTCAAGAGTCTGGCTCCATGGAAAAGTAGTTATATTTTTTAGCAAAAGGAATAGTAATGTTACAGAGATCTTTTACAATCTCATTTAGAAGTGGTTTTTGTCAGCAAACAGTTGGGACTTAATAAGCAAGCTAATGACAGCAAGTTATGATCATAAAAGTTATCTAACCTTAGTCCTGAAGGGTCTGCTTTTTCCCCCTCTCATTAACTAGGACTTTCAAAATTATTGTATTTACGGGTTCCTCCTTGCAAGATCCCTGGGCAACATCACAGGCCATCATCCCAAACAGACTGAGTGACTTCCTAACAAGATGGCATAAGTCACAATCCAAGATGGGGACAAAATTTTCTTTTCACAGAGATAGCACGGCATTCTTGAGTGCTCCTGCTAAAATCAGAGCACTTGGTAGTGGAGTCTCTTAGTATCATTAGGCAGTAATCCAAATACATTTTATATGAATTAAGAAATCACTTTCAATAAAAAGCAACATAATTAAACTTAAAAATAAGTAAAGAAAGGCCTTTATGATGCTGCCAAATGTTTATAAATGTTTATAGGTCTTTCCTAGAATGTGTACACTAAGTTTATTAAGTCTCCATAGAAAAAAGTTGAAAGAAATCAAAATAAGAAAACTCTGTGTCTTTCTCACCCTGACAGGTTATATGAGACTTAAGGAAAAATTAGGCATGACTTATGGTAGCATGTGTTCAACACTTACTGCCTTAAAGAGTTTAAACATTGACAGGAGCCCCTCAATTTCATATGAATGAGGTTACTGATACATATAATGACCCCACTTTTAAGGAAAGCAAAAAAAGAAAATATAAGCTAAAACTAATTCCTTAAAAAGTAGTGGCTTAAATCACAAAATAGGGACGTCTGGGTGGTTCAGTGGTTGAGCATCTTCCTTTGGCTCAGGGCATGATCCTGGAATTCAAGGATCGAGTCCCACATCGGGCTCCCTGCATGGAACCTCTTCTGCCTATGTCTCTGTCTCTCTCCCTCTGTGTCTCTTATGAATAAATAAAATCTTTTTTAAAAAATCACAAAATAATTCTTCATATTATGTAATGATTCAACTCAAGACTTAGATAATGTATCTTAGTTCATTTAAAATTATTTTGTGTGGGGCACCTGGGTGGCTCAGTCTATTAAGCATGCCTTCAGCTCAGGTCATGATCTCAGGGTCCTAGGACCTACTCCAGCATTGAGCATTGCTCAGTGAACAGCCTCTCCCCTTCTCTGCCCCTCCTCCCCACTGCTAGTGCACTCTCTCTCAAATAAATAAACTCTTTAAAAAAATAAAATTATTTTGTGTGGGGCTCTTGGGTGGCTCAGTTGGTTAAGAGTCTGATTTGGGCTCAGGTCATGATCTCAGGGTTGTGAGACTGAGCCCCGCATCAGGCTCTCCACTCAGTGTGGAATTTGCCTCTCCCTCTCCCTCTGCTCCTCCCCCTCATGCTCTCTCTCAAATAAATATATATATAAAATCTTTTTAAAAAAGAAAATTATTTTGTGTATCAAGGTGGAGGGGATGGGCAAAATGGGTGAAGAGGAGTGGAAAATACAGGCTTCCAGTTATGGAATGAGTAAATCACAAAGATAAAAGGTAGAGCAGAGGAAATACAGTCTACAGTACTGTAAAAGCCTTGTAGAATGATAAATGGTAGCTATGCTTGTGGTGAACATAGCATAACATATGTCAAATCACTGTGCTGTATACCTGAAACTAAGGTAACATTGAGTATCAGCAATAGTTCTATTAAAAATAGGAGTACCAGCAACTCAGGAGTACCAGGGTGGCTCAGCAGGTTAAGCATCAACTCCTGATCTCAGCCTGGGTTGTGGGATTGAACTCTAAGAGTCAAGTACCATGTCAAGCACCAGGGCAAGCCCCACGTCCCTGCATTGGGCTCCACATTCAGTGGGGGAATCTGCTTGAGATTCTTTCCCTCTGCTCCTTTCCCCCTCAAATAAATAAATCCATAAATAATACATAAAATATCATTAGCAAAAAAAAAATTTTTAATAAAAAAGTTTGGTGTAATTAAAACAAATTATTTTGTATGTCAAAATCTATTCATGTGCAGCTCTAAATGAACATCTCTGATACCCATACTAAGGTATACATGTCTTTTCATCTCTACAATTAACAAAAAGCAAAGTATAATACTTAATCAGGTTAAATGTCTTACCTGAGATTAAAAATAAGTCAACAACAGAACTGTGTACAAAATTCAATTTCTGGACTCCCTCTGCTATAAAGAGTGAATGGCAATGTAAAACTAGTAAAAGGCTCTCAGAAAAATCTGCTTAATGACAGGCAGATTTGAAGACAGGCCAATTTGGAGAACCCATAAGCCAAAATATAGAGTCCTCTTCCCTCTGAATGTACAGTTAAGTGCTATTCCTGATGCTCTGCTACCATCTCTAACGAGGCTGGTAATAAGCAAACAAGGAGACAAAGAGCATATTTATTTCAAACTAAAATATCTCTGAGAAAAGATTGAGAATCAGAGCCAATGGCCATTTAAAAACTGTGTATATATATGTACGTGTACATGTATATATGTGGAGGAGATACACACATATACATCAATCATATATAAACCTCCTGAGAATAGGTTGGAAAAACCAGAAAAATTAATAAGGCAGATAGCTAGGGATCAGAAACTCAGTAAGATCAGTGGGGTGCTTACCAGGACACACAGTGATTTCCTCTGCAGAACTCTCTGGCATAAGGACTGAGCTTCTCTTACTGGTCAAAGCAGCAATGCTGAAAAAGAACCAAACCCCAAGTGAATCCCAGTAAAATAAATCAGAACACAGGCCAAAAGCAATGGTGAGTCATTTACAAGGCCATAGGTAATGCAATACCTGCTGTCCAATACCACAAAAACACAACAGGGAAGCAAGGAATCGGTAGTGAAAAACTCCAGGCCAGAAATCGGGAAAATAAATATGCTTACAGTTTTGGTTCCAGTAAAATCACTAAACCAAAAGAACCTCTTTTTGGAGTCTTTACAAAGAAAAGTTGAAGGATAAGGACTATCTGTGAATACCCTAGAAGATAAAAACTCCACTCCCATATAAGAATGTCAACAGGAGGGAGCCAAATGGCTCCGTAAGTTAGGCCTCTGCCTCTTGGTTTCTGCTCAAGTCACTGTTCTCATGGGTTGTGGGACGGAGCCCCCACATTGGGTTCCCTGCTCAGCAAGGAGTCTCTGCTTGAAGATTCTTTCCCTCTGCCCCTCTCCCCGCCCAACTGCTCACATATGCTCACTTTCCCTCTCTCAAATAAATAAATCTTTAGGGGGAAAAAAAAGGAGCGTTTTATAGCCTCCATCTCAGCCTTCTGAAGGTTAGAGATTTGTAAACTCAGAAGATATGGAGATTCTCTTGACAGTGCACTGGGTTTTCTCTTACCTTGCAGTTAAATTTCCTCTTTATCTCAAGATGTGGCTTTCCAAACAACAAAAAGATACAATTCCAAACTGCCCTAGAGCAAAACTTGCCCATACAAGTTAAATATCTCTTCTGAGAGTAACATAATTATGAATCGCTTCCATCAGCCAATCTTCTAGTTTACCCTGCCTGTTCATGGAGTACAATCTCTTCCTAACACAGGAACACATGGCTGAGAGATCTGAGCATCTAAGCTACCCACCCTCATGCTTCACAGAGCTTTATGACTAGAGTTTGATCAAATATGCAAGAGGATGCTTAAAAACATAAAACCTCATATCAACCAAGAACCACAGAGAAGAGAGACTAACCATTACCGATTCATGATAAATAACTAAATCCTAATAGGAAACCACAAGTGATTTCTCTAAATAAAACATCTCATAACATTTGTTGTAAATCCAAGCCAGACCCAGTTTACAATGCATGTAACATTAGGGCTCTATTCAAAGGGTCCATCACAAAACAATTTGCTGACATTTATAAAATGGGCTAATCAATTTGAAGTCAAACCACATTGCCTGCAATTCCAACTCTCTCCTGGTGACAAAGCATATAATCATTTATTAAAACTTACATCTGCTCTGCACAAGGCTCACCACAACAAAGCAGAGGGGTCTGGAGGAAGCAAAAGGCCTACTCCAGTTAAAACCACTTCCAAAATCATTTAACGGCAGGAGAATCAAACCAAAACCATATTCTTCAACTCAGGAAGAAACATCTAGTACTATTAACTTAACCAAAAGCCTAAGGAGCACCACCAAACTACTGCAAGTGGTAATTGGACCTCAACTTCCGTAGAAGAGGTGGAGGTCACTCAAAACAAAATTAAGCTCTTAAGTAATCTCCAAAGGTCAACTACCAGATAAAAGGGAAAATTAACTGAAAACCTGATGCAGCTGACAGTGCAGTTTGTAATCAATCAACCACAACATATTATTAAGTGAGAAGACTTAAGAAGGTAACCTCATCAATCAATGAGCAAGAATAATTGAGGAGGTAATGCAAATACAATTTAAGGAAAAAATGAGATACAATCAGATTAAAAGTGGCATAGGACAGGGAGTGAGGGTGACCCATGTTCTTTGTGACCTTTTTGGATAGTATGAATAATAAAAAATACAAGTCTTAAGAGTAGATTTAAAAGGTATATACAGGGATCCCTGGGTGGCACAGCGGTTTGGCGCCTGCCTTTGGCTTAAGGCACGATCCTGGAGACCCGGGACTGAATCCCACGTCGGGCTCCCGGTGCATGGAGCCTGCTTCTCCCTCTGCCTGTGTCTCTGCCTCTCTCTCTCTCTCTCTCTCTGTGACTATCGTAGATTTAAAAAATAAATAAAGATTTAAAAAAAAAGGTATATAAATTTGGACATGAAGATAAAATATGCATAAGCAGAGGGAATAAAGAAAGGGGACAGGAAAACTAGAAGAACTGTAAAGAAATTAGTCTAGAGCCTTCAGATTGGCCTAGAAAGCTAGGTTAAGGGGCAGCCCGGGTGGCTCAGCGGTTTAGCGCCGCCTTCAGCCCAGGGCATGATCCTGGAGGCCCGGGATCGAGTCCCACATCGGGCTCCCTGCATGGAGCCTGCTTCTCCCTCTGCCTGTGTCTCTGCCTCTCTATCTCTCATGAATAAATAAATAAAATCTTTAAAAAAAAAAAAAAAAGCTAGGTTAAGAGTGGCAAGATAGGGGATCCCTGGGTGACTCAGCGGTTTGGCACCTGCCTTTGGCCCAGGGCACAATCCTGGAGTCCCGGGATTGAGTCCCGCATGGGGCTCCCTGCATGGAGCCTGTATCGCTCTCTGCCTGTGTCTCTGCCTCTCTCTCTCTCTCTCTATCATGAATAAATAAATAAAATCTTTAAAAAAAAAAAAAAGAGTAGCAAGATATAAACTTTCAGGAATGGTACAAATGTGGGGCACCTGGGTGGCTCAGTTGGTTTAAGCGTCTGCCTTCAGCTCAGGTCATGATCTATGGGTCCTGGAACCGAGCCCCACCACAGGCTCCCTGCTCAGCAAGAAGCCTGCTTCTCCCTCTGCCTTTGTCCCTCACCCACCACTTGTGTGCTCTGTCAAATAAATAAATGAAATCTTGGGTAGCTGGGTGGGTCAGTGGTTTAGCGCTGCCTTCAGCCCAGGGCGTAATCCTGGAGACCCTGGATCGAGTCCAACATCGGGCTCCCTGCATGGAGCCTACTTCTCCCTCTGCCTGTGTCTCTGCCTCTCTCTCTCTCCTTCTCTGTGTCTCTCATGAATAAATAAAATCTTTAATAAATAAATAAATAAATAAATAGATATATAAATAAATAAATAAATAAAATCTTTTCTTAAAAAAAAAAAGGAATGGTATAAATGGGATATGTGCCAAGATGGTTAATCTATACCACTCTAATATTCCAGGCTTCTATGAGATACATATTTGAGAACTGGAAGATAATGGTTTTTCTTAGTCTGTGCTTATATAGGAGCGAAAAGATCCCTAACAAGCTGTCCCTGTACAGTGTCACTCATGTGGTTCATCTCTCTTACTCTGGCACCATTAGAGAATTCTGACATAACAACTTATGATCTTACCTTTGTGAGGCAGGTACAGAGTTTCCTTCTTCAGAAGTTTCTTCAACAAACAGCCCTTGGGAAGACTGCAAGGAAATATAACATCCTAAATATACAGGCACAGATGAACTGGTTTCTCCTCTTTAAAAAAAAATTAATTGCTCAACATCATCACTCAGCAATTAGCAATAAGAATAAAACATTTTAGGGGATCCCTGGGTGGCGCAGCGGTTTGGCGCCTGCCTTTGGCCCAGGGCGCGATCCTGGAGACCCGGGATCGAATCCCACATCAGGCTCCCGGTGCATGGAGCCTGCTTCTCCCTCTGCCTGTGTCTCTGCCTCTCTCTCTCTCTCTGTGACTGTCATAAATAAATAAAAATTTAAAAAAAATATATTAAAAAAAAACATTTTAAGTAAGTTTCAGTAAAAAAGAGCATCTTCTGTGGAGTCAGGAGACTGAGATTTATATCACAGGTAGATCATCCATTAACTCTGTAATCTAGGGTGTCACATCTCAAATCTGTTTCCTCATCTTAAAAGTTATTAATGACTGCCTCACAGACTTCTATTGTGAGAATTTTTAAAGACAATATATGTGATATACTCTATTAAATGCAAGACACATAAATATTAATTAGTCAAATTAATTATGATTTCAAAAATGCAATAAAGTTTTGTTGTGGAAGGAGGAAATATAAAGAAAAGCTCAATTTTCAATGGAAATATTTGATTGGGAAATATGCAGTCTGTGAAAGAAGTCTCTCTTAGCACAGCCAAGCCATAATACAGAACATCCCAAAGGGAAGGTTATAAAGATTCCTTTTGCTACAAATCTACCACTATGGTTTTAGTATCTGGCTATGAGATATCTTTTAATAAATATAAAATTTTTATTTTATTTTTTTTTTTAATTTTTATTTATTTATGATAGTCACAGAGATAGAGAGAGAGAGAGGCAGAGGCACAGGCAGAGGGAGAAGCAGGCTCCATGCACCGGGAGCCCGATGTGGGATTCGATCCCGGGTCTCCAGGATCACGCCCTGGGCCAAAGGCAGGCGCCAAACCGCTGCGCCACCCAGGGATCCCATAAATATAAAATTTTTAAAAGATTATTTTCTATGATTCATAGTAGTTGGTGCAAATGGCAACTCATTAAATGTAGGTGCACAGAAGAGAACAGAAGAGCAGTTACTGTTGCCTTAGAGAAACTTCTGAAGGAGTGCCTGAGCTATGAGGCTTCTTCCAATAAATATAAAGCTACTGGCTGAAGTTTTCAGGGTCTCCTAATGGGATAAAAATAACCTAAACAAGTACCTCTTTACTACTTAGGCAAATGATAAAATATACTATAAAAAACAAATAGCTGAGATGCACCTTCAATGGGAAGATAAAGCTGTACAATGATCAGGAATGTAGTCATTATAAAAAATGAGGGATGAACAAGACTGTCAGAAGGACTAAAATACAACAGCAATAAATACATCACCTATTTGAACTCAGTGGTGACAAAACAATTTCATTACTGAAACATTAAAAAAAAAAGTAGATACTGACACCTAGTGTCCATTTAATAGATTTTTACCATCTTAGAATGACTATACTTGACTAAACTTTGGCTTCAGAAGCAGTCAAGGCAATAGTGAATTATAAGATACCTTCATCTCTACCTTAGGCTAAAGCATATCTTTACCTTTCTTAGTGTTATTTTCTTACATTACTGTATACCTATTTTTTTTTTTTTGTATACCTATTAAGTGCCAAGCCTATTATGCAAATCACTTTACAATGCATTATTTCCTCTAATCCTCACAAAAGCTTCTTGAGGCAGTAACTATTAAGTTTTTTTGGAAATGAGTAAAGTGAAACTTTGACAGGTTAAACAATTTGCCCAAAATTAAAGAGCTGATCAAAAGTGGAGCTGGGATCTGACTCCAAAATCCATGATCTAATCACTACTGTTATGTTTAATCAAATAATCTTCTTACAACCATTTCAACACAGAATCTCAATAATGTCTTCATCTCAATAAATCATTTTTAATTTCTAAACTTACACCTCAATGACAGCAATCTGAACATAGGGGTAAAGTGAGGTTCTTCCAGAATATGAAAATAACATAGCCAAAACAAGGAAACAAAATTCGGTTAGAATCCCCAAATCTAATCAAGGTGAACAAGGAAGCATGATACGAATATAACTTTAACTAAGGAAGCTATGGCCTAATCAAGACACCTCATTCTGCCTAAAGAAATAACATGTTAATGAAAAGGTTATGATAGTCTGTACAGAATCTAAAAAAAGAAAAATCCAACGATTCAGAATCAAGCAGTTCTGGGAAGTAAAAAATAAACAGACACATCATCTGGTCACCAGAGAAATATCCTCTATTATCAGCTACTAGTAGCTTACTGGTCTTTCCATAAACTAGTTAAATCATCCCTTAATACTATCATTTTCTGGTTACTATTTTCAGGCCTTTAGGTACCTTCATCCTAGAAAGAGATACAGTAGTAGATGGTGGACCTGAATGTTCTGGTCCCCAAAAATGTCTCTCTTCCATTACAAATTAACCAACTGTTATTTGGTGTATATATCAGCTTGAAGTTTGACTAGTCAAAGACCGTTCTCACCACCCGCCCCTCCTCCCCCAATACACTCTAACCATTCTGTAAAACAAATTCCAGTATCTGGACTGAAAAATTGAGGATCAGACCCTGAAAAGTAGTGACCACATCAATATACTTCTACTCACTTCCCTGCTATACGGCCATCAAGATGACCTCTTCATCTTCATTAACAACCTCTCTATTGTTTCCGAGATGCAAGAAACTAGTTATCTGATTTTAAAGCTTTTATAACCTTCGTATATACTAAAAATGATTTGCCCCAAAGTAAATGTTTTTCTAAGTCCCTAGCTCTGGGAACCTTTTGCTATCTCTATCATCCAAGGAGTCTCACATAAGGGCAGCTCCAGCAGTCATAATCAATAGAAAATGTTTAATAAACACATAAATTCTTTCTACCCACAGTTTCTGAAAGCAAAAGACCAAGATAAGTGGTGAAATTACAACTGCAGACTTCTGATATTTGCCTATAAAATTAGTAAGTTTTTTTTTTTTTTAAAGATATTATTCTGTGTTGGCAAGACTGCAACAAATTAGGCATTCTCATACATTGCTAAAGAAGGAGTACACATCTGAGCAACCTTTTCAAAATGCAATTTGGCAATAAATATCAAGTCCTTTTTTTTTTATGTTCAAAGCTCTTTAACGAGAATTTTTCTTGTTCCCTATCTCTAAGAACACTAATTTTATTATTTTTTTTAAGATTTCATTTTTAAGTAATCTCTATACCCAACATGGGGCCTGAACTCACAACCCTGAGGATCAAGAGTTACACATTCCACCGACTGAGTCAGTCAGGTGCCCCTAAGGACATCAATTTTAAATAAAACAAAGTTTTATTTAAAAAAGATGTTTATCACAATCAAAATATCTAAAATAGGAAAAGGGTTAAAATATTATGATAAATTCATAAGAATATTGTGTAGTCATTAAAAGTGAAATCTATAAATAATTTTAACATAAGAAAATGTTTACATAATATTAACTTAAAAATACAAAGATATAATATAGAAAGATGAAAGAATATATCACTATATAATAGGATTGTGAATGCTTCCAACTTTAAACTTTTTAATACTTTTCAATAGTTCTAACTGATTTCTAAAATTAATGTTAATGACAATGACTCAACTGGATACTTACTAGGTTGTCTGCCTGGTCTCCTTTGTACAATTGGACAAAGACCCCACTTTAGGACACAAGTCAATTGAGCTGGTGAAGGCTACTAATCTCAAGGTTAAGTCCTTTCCCAGAAATTTGAAATTGGAATTGAGAGAGAATAAATCTCTTATAACCTATATTTAAGTCTGGGAGCTATAGGATCAGTTATCTTCCACCTACCATTATGAAAGAGAAGCAAAGGAAGCCAATATGCAGGGGAGAAATATGAAGCAAATACAATATAGCAATGAGATATAGAAAAATTAGATGATATTCTAGACCCTGTACTTGGTTACCCTTCTATTTAGAATTATTACCCTGTTTCCCTATGATAAAGTCCCCTTTTAATTTGAACTAGCTTGCTTTGATTGGTTGTGGCCAAACAGTACCAATCAGTAATACCAAATATACCATTAGGTTCTGAACACTTGCAGACTATTCCAAAGGCACTGCTTTCAAACCTCAGAACTTGACACAAGTCTATGCTCTACAACTCTGGCCCCCGGGATTTTTAAACTAACAATGTGACAATAAATCAGTCAGCAAATATAAGAAATATCTGTTCATTCTTTAGAGTTAATTTATTCTCTTAAGGGGAAGTATCTATGAGTTACAAAGAACAAACAAACAAAACATGTTATCAAAAGCACAACCTAACTTTCCTCTGGAAAAGAGGCAAGTCACCAGAAGATTTGATAAGAAAAATGCTTTTTCTTCCTATATAAGCAATTTTTCCAGAATGTAGATGAATAAAGCTGTTGAGGAACGATTCCCATAGGTACCCTCAATGAATGGCCTTCTGATCCCTTAGAGAGAATTACCCTTTATTGAGTAACCTCCTAAGTATCATACTAGACATTTTACACAGTTCACTTTAAGCATTAAAACTATTCTAAGACATGAATTGCAATTCCCATTTTACAGATGCAAAAACTGAGATTCAATGGTTTGCTTTTGGTTTTTTAAATGGTTTTTTAAATGGTTTGCTCAAAGACATACACAAAAGTCAAAATTCAAACTCCAAATCCATGCTCTCTATGCTATAACATTTCTCATAGCTACCATTTCTTGCACTCTTACCGTAAGAGGAAGAAATAGAATAACAGCAAAACAAACCCAAAAACTCAGAGCCCAGTACAAAGAACAGCAAGTCATAAAATAGAATACTCTTTAAACTTACAGTTTACACAGTTTGTAATTATAGAATAGCTTTTATAATACCCAGAGAAAAGTAAATTATAAGCTTTGATATATAATACAATCTAGATATGTCGGGGGAAAAAAACTAAAAAGGCAACCTAAATGTTCCCCAAACAGAACTGTTTTTGGTAAGTTACAGAAAACCTCTACAAGCAAAACAGAAATATACTATCATGCGGGGGAAAAAATAAACTGGAAACCTATCTACTCTTCATATAAAAAGGGCCGCTTCCCCTAATATATAAAGGGTACCTACAAACCACTAAGAAAAAGACTGTTGAAAAAGTAAAATGCAGGGTGCCTGGGTTAGGCTCAGGGGTTAACTGTCTGCTATCAGCTCAGGTTATGATCCTGGAGTCATGGGATCAAGCCCTGTATCAGGCTCCCTGCTCAGCGGGGAGTTTGCTTCTCCCTCTCCCTCTGCCTCTTCCCCTACTTGTGCGCTCTCTCCCTCCCTTTCCCTTGGTCAAATAAATACATAAAACCTTTTAAAAACGTATTTTAAAAAAAAAGAAAGAAAGAAAAATGCCCATATGACCTAAACAGAGAGAGAAGGAAATATAATGGGTTTCAACTGCACACACAATAAGAGAAGTGCAAATTAAGACTGTATTGAGAGTGTTTTTCATTCCTCAGATTTGGCAAAGATCAGAAAGTCCTGATAGTACTGATTTGGTATGGGTATGGGGAAGCTAGTACTCCTCACACTGTTGTGAGTGTAAATTTATACAACCTCTATGGAAGGCAATTTAGCAATAGTTAACAAAATTATAAATGCATGTATCCTTTGAGCCACCAATCACATCTACAAGAAATTGTACAAATATCTCCCATGTGGATAAAACATCTTCATACAAGAGTAATGAGTACTCTGATTATTATAAATACTATTACTATAATTACTATTTATTACTATTTATAGTAATAGTATTTATAATATAAATAGTAATACTATTTATAATAGTAAAATATCAGAAACCTAAAAGTCCACCAATAGGGGCACTGGATAAAATAAACTCATCCGTACATGATGTATTACATATCCAAAAAAGGAAGGAATTCTTTATGTATGTATGTTATGAAATGAACTCAGAAATATTTCAGTGAAAAAAAGCAATGTACAGAGTAACGTGTAGATCATGCTACCGTTTGTGTAAAAAAAAAAAAAAGCGAAGAAAAGAGGATGTATACACATTTGCTTGTAGCACATAAAATAGTTCAGAAGGATACATTAGAAACCAATAATACAAGCTGACTCCAAGGAAGGACCTGGTTGGCTTAGAAAGGGGATAGGAGACAGATTTTTCATTGACATCTTTCTGAATTCTTGGTCATATGAATATTACTACCTGCTTACTCAAAAACTTTGTAGAAATAATAAAATTTTTAAAATGCAAAAAAATAAATTATGGTACATCCATGTGAGAGAATAATGTTTTCAATTTTCAAGTATACTTAATAAATGGGAAAAGATCTAAAAAGATCTAACAAATTATTAAGTGGGAAAAAGAAACAGCTTATACAGAAGAGTCTTCATTTTGTTGAAAAATTTAAAAGAAAAAATATTTTCAAATGCATAGAAATAATGATGATTGCCTCTTGGTGCTGAGATTATAGATAATTTTTCTTCTTTACACTCTTCTGTACTTTCCTAATTTTCCATAGCGAGCACGTGTTACTTTAAAAATCAGAAAGAAGACCACAAAAAGAACAAATAGCTATAATAATCCTTGTTTAAACTGTGAATAAATCATCCTTAATCACAGCATCACTGACCCTTACCTGACCATGACTGGTTGTTGGTTCTTCCTCCAACAAAAGTTTCTCTTTCAAGCTTTTAATTGGGCTTTCTTGGAAATCCTTGGTTTTTGAGTGCCAGACAGATGCCCTAGACTCCTGCCTCTCCTCTTTGTCTTCATCTCCCATATCTTCTGAGATGCCTTCATTTTTTTCACTAGCCTGATCTCCTTGGCCACATTCATTCTGGATCAGAGAAGGAGGTCTAGGTAACACTGGTTCCCCAAACCCTTTTTTTTTAAAGAGCTGCCTCTGAGCCATTTTTAGGCTCTTTTGATAAACCTCCAACTGGCAGAGAATGACCTTGGTATATTGGTTAGGGTCTACTCCAGCAGGGCAGAATGGAATACCCCAGAAGTAGTGCACAGTGCCCCCAACATCCTGGAGACCTCTGGTATCTCCTGGGGTAGGCAGACAGTGCCTAGACATGTCCCCCCTACCCTGGGCAGCTCTGTGAAAAGCACAACCCCTCCCAGTACTTTCCTGTGGCTTCTCACACTGTGTGTGCTTAGCCAAGTGGCCAGTACATCTGTCAAAACATTTAACGTTCTCATTCTCAAACACTGGCTGGCTTGACTGATCCCAGCTTCCTGAGCTGCCAAAGACCGGCTCCTCTTCAGTGTTTTCAGTGTGGTCCCAAGGCTCCTCTCTTTCCTCAGCCTCGTTTCCCTGACTGATATGTGAGCCTTTAAACAGTGATGGAGGTACCAGCTGCCATATGCCTGTAGGTATTTGAGAAAAAGTAGGGCTAAGGACAAACTGTTCTTTATTAAGAGGGCTTGGTAAGTTATCACTTACCAAGAATTACATAATGTGGGTAAAAGGCTCTTCTTTGTGTTTAACCAAATGTTGACTTTTCCTTGGAGATATAAGCATGCTGGATATTAGTTAGATCTCAACTACTTTCAGATTTAACCTCTTTAATACCATCAAAGGGATGTGGGGCATTTCTGTATATCTACTCTCATCATGAGATCCCTGTGATATACTTGATGAGTGGAAGGAGTCAGAACAGGGAGACATGCCTTCAGTGGTCCCAGAGTCTGTTGTTTTCTCTTGGTGGGACTGTGAAGATGGTCCAGTGGCCAGAGGTCGAGATCTGGTAGCAGAAGCATCAGAAGGTCGGCAACTCTGAAACAAGTGATCCCACACCAGACCAGGTTTATTATTAAGATAGCTATATATGAAGGGTCACAGGAAGGACAAAACAGGGAGGCCACTGTCCCCTACGAGATTCTCCTTTCCAAAACATAGATGCTCAATTCAATGACTTCCACAATGTGTACCAAATACCTACTATGCGCAAAATGCTATACTAGATCACTATACTAAATCCTTTTCTAATACAGAGACATGAATGACATAAAGGATGGCTCAGGACCTGACACTGGAAAATATCCTTTACATTCAAGATAATTTCAACTACACATATTTTCAAATCACAATTTAACATTATCTGAAAAAATTTTAAACTGCTCATTCTTTTTTCCAAAACCCACCTCTAGTTGCTCATTGCCTTTGCTCCCCACCAGAACAGGGGAGATAAACACCTTATCTTGCTCCCTTTTGGTTGCTTGGGACTTGATAACTCTTTTCAGAAGTTGCCAATTACTATAGCTCTCTTAAACCATGTACTGAAAATCTGTGAGGTGGAAGAAAACTCTTTCATATGAAATTAACAAAACACTTCAAATTGGGTTCACCAGCAATTTGACAAGCACTTTAAAAATTATTATGGGAAATATCTGTTAGTTGAAAACCCTACAAATTACTACAGCTAGTTCCTAATGCAATTGTAATATTGCAGAAGTAAAAAAATATATATATTGCTAATCAATCCTCACAAACTTTTTCAACATAGCATATTTACATTTAGGCTTTCTGCAATGGCCTTCCTCAAGAGTTCCTCTTCTTCCTCCTCCTGGCTGTTCATCTCCCTAGCTTCCTGCTCACTCATTTTGAGAGCCAGAGCAAACTGTTCCTCTTCTGTCATTTCTGTAAGAGGATAAGAAAAAGAGAGGAGAGGAACACCACAACCATTGAATATGCATAGAAGCAAGAAACAAATTATTAAACTTTTCAAGTGAAAACACTACAGACCATTTAGTACAATTTTATAATCTTATAAATGAGGAAAGACCCAAAAGGTAAGGTGTTGGCCAAGATAAGTAACCGTTCTTTCTGTAAGTATCTTGGGTTAACTAGATTATAAACTCCCATAAAGGCAGAGTTTTTGCCTGTTTTGTTCACTGCTGTATATCCAGTGTATAAAAGAGTGCCTGGCACCTGACAGATACTCAATAAATACTTGATGATAAATGAATAAAGGAATTGCCTCCCATTCCAGGGCTTTTTGCTACATATCACATCCCTTTGTACTCAACACTTAACCAGAAGAATTTTACTCTTCAGAATCCTTTGATTTGCCCAGCAGAAAAGAACATCCCTAGTGTCCCGAATGTGATTTCCAAACAAACACTATTTCTCATTAAAAGCAACTGGGGGGCAGCCCCGGTGGCCCAGTGGTTTAGCGCCGCCTTCGGCCCAGGGTGTGATCCTGGAGACCTGGGATCAAGTCCCACGTCGGGTTCCCTGCATGGAGCCTGCTTCTCCCTCTGCCTGTGTCTCTGCCTCTCTGTGTCTGTCATAAATGAATAAAAATATCTTTAAAAAAAAAAAAAAAAGCAACTGGGGTACCTTGGAGAAAGGTATCATGGCTGATACAAAAGTACAACAGCTGATTCCAAGTCTGAAGCATGAAATAAATGTAGAAGATGAGCCAGAATATCTGTTGTGAGTAAAGTATCTATCAGACACTACTAGTCGTATCAAAAGAACTTAGCAGCCAACCTTAAAAAGTTCTAACCAACCAAAAATTGAGCAAACTGGAATATCAATAATAATAATAAATGCAATGTATTAAGACATCAAATATGCTTAAATCTATGAATTCAAAAGGGCACTTAAAATAAACCACCGTTGTGGGGTGCCTGGTGGGCTCAGTTGGTGGAATATGCAACTCTTAATCTTGGGGTTGTGACTTCAAGCCCCACATTGTGTGTAGAGATTACTTAAAAATAAAATCTTCAAAACAAAAAAAAAAAATACAACTAACTGGTCACTGTTTAAGAATGCTAGTGGATCAACTATTTTGTTTTTTGTTTTTTCAAGTTTTTTTTTAATTTAAATTTTAGGTAATTAACATACAGTGCAATATTAGTTTCTGGAGAATTCAGCAATTGATCATTTACATACAACACCCAGTGCTTATCATAACAAGTACCCTCCATAATATCCATCACCCATCCAGCTCAACCCCTACCCACTTTCCTCCATCAACCTTCAGTTTGTTCTCTATTGTTGAGTCTCTTAGGGCTTTTTTCCCTTCTCTCCTTTTTTTCTTTTCCCCGTTTCCACATGTTCATTTGTTTCCTTTCTTAAATTCCACATATGAGTGAAATCATATGGTATTTGGTGGATGAACAGGTAAATAAAAAAGAATCAAGCTTGTATCCCACTCTTCCAATACAAGCTTACATTACAGGGTAACCAAATAGGTGAAGAGAAGTTTCTCTTTAAAGAATTATTCCAGGACAGCCCGGGTGGCTCAGTGGTTTAGTGCCGCCTTCGGCCCAGGACCTGATCCTGGAGACCCAGGATTGAGTCCCGCGTCAGGCTCCTTGCATGGAGCCTGCTTCTCCCTCTGCCTGTGTCTCTGCCTCTCTCGCTCTCTGTCTCTCATGAATAAATAAAATCTTAAAAAAAAAAAAAGTTCAAAACTTATAAAAAAAAAATAAAGAATTATTCCAACTAATAAATGTAAAACAAATGACAGAATTAGAATATCACCATTTTGTGTAACACTTATGGAGAGATTTTGATATCTAACAAACTACACATGTGATCCAGCATTCCCAATCCTATCAATTCATTCTAGTGTTATACTTCCAATTAAAAAAAATGTAAATATGCATTACATCTTTCATTGCAACACTGTTTAAATTTGCAAAACACTGGAATCTACTTAATGACTAACATAGGACACTTCCTGAATAAACTCTGATATGCATACATATAATTAAAAAAAAAAAAAGAAACTATCTATGGACCAGGAATAGAACAACTTCAAAGAAATAATGTTAAGTAGAAAAAAGTATACAAGAGTTATATACAGTATGCTACTTTTTTGTGTATTAAAGAAGAAAATATTTTATATACCTGTTTATGTTTGTAGAGCGACACAAGGATAAATTAGAATCTAATCCAAAGTGGTTACATACAGATGGGTTGAGAACAAGGTAGAAAGGCTAAGGGAAAGAGTGACATTTTTTTAACTATATCTTTTTGTATCTCTTTGACTTATACAACTGAGTAAACATTAAATTTTTTAAAAGATTTTATTTATGAGAGACACACGTGGGGGGGAGGGGGTGCGGGCAGAGACACAGACAGGGAGAAGCAGGCTCCCCATGGGGAGCCCGATATGGGACTTGATCCCAGGATACAGGACCACGACCTAAGCCAAAGGCAGACACTCAACCACTGAGCCCCAGCCAGGTGCCCTAAACATTTTTTTAATTAGCAATAATCACGCCTCGGATAAACCTCATTGGCTGCAATAATGCCACTGCACAAAGCTTAAATATTTTTTTAAAGTAAAATAAAATCGTTAAGAATGGAGGATCCTAAAAAACTGAATCCCAAATATAAAAAAAGGACTCTACTATATATGAAGTGACCTTAATGAGAATGAAAACATGGGGATCCCTGGGTGGCGCAGTGGTTTGGCGCCTGCCTTTGGCCCAGGGCGCGATCCTGGAGACCCGGGATCGAATCCCACATCAGGCTCCCGGTGCACGGAGCCTGCTTCTCCCTCCGCCTGTGTCTCTGCCTCTCTCTCTCTCTCTCTCTCTCTCTCTCTCTGTGACTATCATAAATTAAAAAAAAAAAAAAAAGAAAAGAGAATGAAAACATCAAAATCTATGGGATGTAACTGACACAGTTATTTCAGAAAAATGTACAGGTTTTCATGATCATATTAGAAAAGAAAAAAGTTCAGGGGTCATCTGGGTAGCTCAGTCAGTTGAGCAGCCAACTCTTGATTTCAGCTCAGGTCATGATCTCAGGGCCTGGGACTGAGCTTTACATTGAGCTTGAGCTTGGCATGCAGTCTGCTTAAGATTCTCTCCCTCTCCCTCTCTTCTTCCCCTGCTCTAACAAATAAATCTTAAAAAAAAAAAAAAAAGTTTAAAATGATGCAAGCTTCACACTTAAAGAAGCTAGAAAATGAAGAGTGAAATTAACCCAAAGCAAAGAGAAATAAATATGAAGAACGGAAATCAACAAAAAGATGCCATATAAAAGAAAAAAATTAAAGAACAGAAATCAACAAAAAGAAGATGCCATATAAAAGAAAAAAATTAAAGAAGCAAAAAAATTGGTTCTATGAAAAAAATAAAATTTATAAAAATCTAACTAGATTAGGAAAAAAGAGAAAACACAAATTAACAATATCATGAATAACACAAGGGACATATACTACAGATTTTACAGTCACAAAAAGAATAATAAGGGAATACTGTGGACAATTATATATCAACAAATCTGACAACTTGGATCATGCATTCTCAAAAGGGATGACCTCATCTCCAAATGGACAAAAATTGGTTCTTGGAGGTCAGAAAATCATAACTCTCTTTATGTATAAAAGAAAGATACACAAGGGTGCCTGGGTGGCTTAGTTGGTTGTGTTTGAGTCTGGATTTCAGTTCAGGTCTCAATCTCAGAGTCATGAGCTCAAGCCCCCCGCACAGGGCTCCACACTGAGAATGGAGTCTACTTAAAAAAACAACAACAACAAAACAAAACACACACAGATACACAATCAGTACATAAATGGGATCTACAGCATTATCTGTGGTATTAAAATTTCATGGGCACAGGTGGTTAGGAAAAAAATGTCTCAAAAGGATACTTTGAGGAACAACAAAAAGTTTGAAACATTGATTTTATTGAAACAAAATTATTGAAACTACACTAATTATGAAAAATGACACAAGAAGAAACACAAAGTCTGAATAGTCTTATCTCTATTAAGGAAATTGAATTTGTTATTATAAAACTTTTCCTTAAAGAAAATCCCAAAACTATCTGACATTCATCACTGGTGAATTCTATCAAACAATAAAGAAAAAATTAATACTAAACTAATTCAGAAAATAAGACATCAATTCTACCCAAATTGATTTATAGAATCAACACAATCCCAATCAAAATCTCAACAAGCTTGTTTAATGAAATGTAACAGAAAAATCAGAAATAGATCCATAATGGATTTTCAACAAGGACAAGCTTTTCAACAAATAGTGCTACAACTAGATATCCATGAAAAAAATTATCTTCAACCCTTATCTCATACTATACATAGAAACTAACTCAAAATGAATCACACATCTAAATATAAAAGCTAAAACTGGGCAGCCAAGTGGCTCAGCGGTTTAGCACCACCTTCAGCCCAAGGTGTGATCCTGGAGACCTGGGATCAAATCCCACGTTGGGCTCCCTGCATGGAGCCTGCTTCTCCCTCTGCCTGGCTCTGCCTCTCTCTGTGTCTCTCATGAACAAATAAATAAAATCTTAAAAAAAAAAAAAAAAAAAAAGCTAAAACTATAAAAATTCTAGAATAAAACATAAGTGAAAATCTTTATAATCTTAAGGTAGTCCAAGATTTCTTGGACAAGACCTAGAAAGAAAAAAAACATAAAACAAACAAAAAGAAATGGACCTCATCAAAATTTAAATCTTAAGAAAATAAAAAGGTAAGCCACAAAATGGGGGCACATATTTACAATATACATACGTACATATATATAATCTGACAAAAGACTAATATCCAAAATTGATAAAGAATTCCTACAAGTTAATAAGAAAACAAGCAATCTAATTTTTAAAATAATGAGCAAGAGATCAAAACAGATCCTTCACAGAAGAAAATACTGGAATGACCAATAAGCACATGAAAAGACCATTAGTCATGAGGAAAATGCAAATTAAAATGAGATAGTAGGGGGACACCTGGGTGACTCAGTGACTGAGCGTCTGCCTTTGGCTCAGGGCAGGATTCCAGGGTCCTGGGATCTAGTCCTGTTTCAGGCTCCCTGTGAGGAGCCTGCTTCTTCCTCTGCCTGTGTCTCTGCCTCTCTCTGTGTGTCTCTCATGAAAAAATAAATAAAATCTTAAAAAAAAAAAATGAGAAAGGACAGGCACCTGGGTGGTTCAGTCAGTTAAGCAGTTAAGCATCTGACTTCAACTCCAGTTGTGATCTCAGGGTTCTAGGATCAAGCCCAGCGTCAGACTCCATGCTCGGTAAGTGGTCTGCTTCTCCCTCTCCCTCTGCACCTCCCCTTGCTCATGTTCTGTCACACTCTCTCTTAAATTAATAATTTTTTTCAAACAATAAAATGAGATAGTACTACACACCATTAAAATAGCTAAAGTGAAATAGACATTCCTATCGAAGTCACTAAATCATAAAAAAAATTGATTACATCTTTTATGTTCAATTTAAGAGAACCAAGAACCATATAATGCAAAAGACATAAATCTGAGTTCTTTTTAATTCTCTGCTTCTCAAAACACCCTATTCCCTAAAAGTTCTGGAGAGATGAAGCTTTGCTACATTAACTGACATTCTCCAGACTCTCCCCTCTTGCTCCACCATTAGAACAAAAATTAATGTAGTAACACAATGTGCTTCTGTTTTTCTGACACACAAGTAGGAAGCTCTAGAAGCAGTCTTCCTAGGTTTAAATCTTGATTTTTGCTTCTTTAGTTGTCTAGACTTCAGCAGGTTAATTATCTTGTATAGCTGGATAATAGTGGTGGTCTTTGATAATCTCCCTCTCCCTTTTTACTTTGCTTCTTTTAATCTGCTATGAACACACATGTAGATTAATTATACTCTTCACTTTAGGGATTCTCATGTAAATACCATGATTCTATAATACTTGTTTTGGGTCACACATATATAAACTTGAGGTAAAAATATTTACAGCTGTTAAGAGGATTAATTTAATACATGTAAGAGAGAATAGTGCTTGGCACATACAAATATCCAAAATTATTAATTACTATTAATTAATAATTAAATTACATATTGTCATTATGTATTATTTAAAGAAATCCAAAATGTCAATTCAGATTCTTTTTATGTATATATTACTCATAGCATATAATCATATAACTTGACAAAGCCACCATTACATATTTAATTTAAACCATAATCAGAATTAGTTACTGTCATTCACTATTATTGTCTCTTATTTTCATATATCAGCCATGATCGGAGACTAAATTCCAAAACACATCACTGTTGATTAAGATTCATTTTACTTGATCTCTCTACTATATAAGAACCCAACCATTAGTAGAAAAGGAAAAAGAGCTTTTCCCCAGATCATGCACCTTAAAAGAAAATATCAGCAAGTGTCAACCTTAGAATCTTCAACTGAATTGACCTGCTCAGCTTATTAAATGATTCTGCTGAGCTAAACACACAGTAGCACACAATTTGTGAGACTGATTATGCTGATCATAATTTATGACGATTAACATCTCCCAGCATTCAGGTTAGCTTCCCACTGAGATGTATAAACAGGCTGTTAACAAATTAGATCACAAAATTAGATCATACCCACCAAGAGAATCCATATAATCTGGGGGTATTTGAAATGGCCGAAAGGGAACGTTTCATAAAACAAAAAAACAAACAAGATAAATTATTTTCCCATCCAAATCTTTTCCTAAGAACTTGCTTTTCCAAATCAGATAGAACTCTGCAAATGCAGTAAAGCTAATATATCTGTATGTTGCCAGTTACAGTATAAATTTGTAAAACATATTTGAAAGGCACCATGTCATAACCCTTATATATGTGCATTCTCAAAGTGATACCACTTTTGGGAATTAACCCTAGGCAGTCACTGAAGAGCAATGTTATACACAAAAAGATGTCCACTATACTATCATCTAAAGGAACCCTGACTTAAATGCCTTTAAAAAAAAAACAAAACAAAACAAAAAAGGCAATGGTTAAGTAAATTATAGCATGTTAACTCAAGAAACTCAGATGTTGTTATCAAAATGCTAATCACAAAAACATAAAAATGATAAACTGAATAATGCCCAAATGAAAACATAATGGGGACGATACAACCAATTTCTGGTTCTACAACTTGGAAGTTGCCACTCTGTCCTAACGAGAAGTAAAAAGCTGAAGAGACTAAAAAAAATCAACAACTCTTTTTCAATCCACAAAAAAGGGAGGATACAGAGCAAACTACTGCACCAAGACAAAGAGATCAACAGGGGAATACAAGGAGTAATGGTGTATCAGAGCAGAGATTCAAAAGCAGAAGCTGCCACTGTCAGGGTAAAAAAACAATAAACTGACAAATTAGTGGAGGCTCAGTGCATATAAGTCTGAGCATTAAAAACTCCACAGAAACTCAGTAACAGCAAACCCCCACATTTTTGTTAAGTTTTCTCTTCAAGAGCACAACTAGGTTCTCACAATAAATATAGAAGAAATTTCCACTTGACTACCACAGAGGGAGGGAAAAGGAACTTTTTTGAAATATGCCAAAACACTTGGTTCTTTTTAAGAAGGTATGCCCTAGGTCAAAATAGGTCATCAAAGCCTACACTGACAGGGTATTATCAGTACTGAACTGATCTGAAAAAGGGGACATACCAAATTCCAAACTTCTCTAGCCACCCTGTCCCACATAGAGGAAGAGCAGGGGGCATTAAAAAGGGGGGGAGGGGCACTGAGAAACACTTGTGAAGTTCACATCCATAGACACAGACACTGAATGACTGACACCTAACAATAGAACTGCAAAATACATTCCCTACTCTCATCCTTACCAACATATTAATTACCAAAAACCTATTTATAACAGTTTCTTTCTATGTACATCATGTCCAACTCTCAAGCAAAAATTAACAAGGCATTCTAAAAGGGGAAAAAAAAAAAAACAACCCACAAAAGAGGGGTTTTGTCTTGGTTTTGTCTTTGAAGAGACAAAGTAAGCATCAGAACCAGACATGGCAGAGATATTGGAATTATCAGACTAGAAATTTAAAACAACTACGATTAGAGGTGCCTGGGTGGCTTAGTCAGTTAAGTGTCCAACTCTTGATTTCAGCTCAGGTCATGGTCTCAGGGTTGTGAGCTCAAGCCCTATGTAGAGGCTTTGTGCTAGGCATGGAGTTTGCTTGAGATTCTTTCTCTCCCTTTTCCTCTGTCTTTCCCGCCCACCCTCTCTAGAAAGAAAAAAAACTAATTTAAATTTTTAAAATAATTTATTTTAAATAAATAAATAAAACAACTATGATTAATATGCTAAGGGCTCTCATGGATAAAGTAGAGAACATGCATGAACAGATGGACAATACAAATAGAGATGGGAATCCGAAAGAACCAAGAAATGCTAGAGATCAAAAACACTAAAACAAAATTGAAGAATGCCTTTGTTGGGCTTATTAGTAAACTAGACACAACTGAGTATATATCAAAGAAACCTCTAAAACTAAAAAGAAAACAGAGACTGAAAAGAATAAAACAGAATATCCAAGAACTATGCGACAATCACAAAAGGAGTAACAAACACATAATACAACTACCTACCATAAAGAAAAAAGGAGAAAAAGAAACATGCAAAACAGTAAAGGACTCAAACTCTTCCCAAATTAATGTCAGGTACCAAAACACAGGTCCAGAAAGCTCAACAAAAAAACGAAAACCCACCTTACACTTAAGACATACCATTTTCAAACTACAGAAAATCTAAGATAAAGGAAAAATCCTAAAAGAAGTGATGGGGGTGGGGATACCTTAACTATACAGAAATAAAGATAAGAATTACATCTGACTTCTCAAAAACGATGCAAGCAAAAAGAGAGTGAAATACTTAGTATTGAAAGAAAAAAATCTACCAATACAGAATTCTTTACCCTGTGAATTATTCTTCAAAATTGAAGGAGAAATAGACTTTCTTAAACAAAAACTGAGGCAATTTGTTGCCAATAGACCTGCTTTGCAAGAAATGTTGAAAGAAGTTCCTTAGACACAGGTCAGAAACTCAGATATACATAAATAAAGGAAGAATATTAAAGAAGGAATACTTAAGGGATGTGTTGAGTCTCCCATTGGGCTTCCCTTCAGGAAGCCTCCTTCTCCCTCTGCCTGTGTCTCTGCCTCTCTCTCTGGGTCTCTCATGAACACATACATACATACATACATACATACATACATACATAAATGGAATATTTTTAAAAATAAAAAAGAAGGAATACACGAAGGTAGAATAAAAACTTATTTTTCTTATTTTTTGAAGATTTTATTTATTCATTCATGAGAGACACACAGAGAGAGGCAGAGACACAGGCAGAAGAAGAAGCAGGCTGGCTCCCTGCAGGGAACCCTATGCGGACTCGACTGGGATCACGACCTGAGCTGAAGGCAGATGGTCAACCACTGAGCCACCCAGGCATCCCTATTTTTCTTATTCTTAATCTAACAGAAAACTGTTCAAAAAACTAATACTAACAATGTATCTGTTTGTGTATGTTTGTGTATCTTATTTTTATACAGGTGTCTGCATTTGTGAAATGACAACAATGATGCAAGAAATGAGAGAAATTAGCATTATTTTCTTATTATAAAGTACACATAATACTTATGAATTACAGTGCTATTTGAGAATGGATTTGGATTAGTTGTAAATGTATATTGCAAACTCTAGGGCAATCGCTAAAAATTGTAAAAAAAAAAAGAATTCTAACTGAAATAAATATTAAAAAAAGAATGTAATCACATAAGATACTCAGTTAAAACCATAAAAGGCAGGGGAGGGGCACCTGGGTGGCTCAGCAATTGGTCATCTGCCTTTGGCTTGGGGCATGATCCCAGGGTCTGAGATCAAGTCTCACATCAGGCTCCTTGTGGGGAGCCTGCTTCTCCCTCTGCCTGTGTCTCTGCCTCTCTCTGTGTGTCATGAATAAATAAAATCTTTAAAAATAAACAAATATAAAGGCAACTACAGATTTAAAAAGATGGTACAGTATAGGGAATATAGTCAATAATAATGTTGTATAGTAACAGATGGTGACCACCTTTATTGTGGTAAGCACTGAGTAATGTAAAGAATTGTTGAACAATTAGGAAGAGAGGCGATTCCCACCTCTCCTCTTCCCTCCTCTCCTCTGCCCCAACCTTGGGTGTAAGCGACAGGAAGAAATAATAATAATTTAAGATTCACACACACAAAAAAATTGTTGAACAAAAAAGAATTGCTGGATCAATATGCTGTACACTTAAAACTAACAGAACATTGTATGTTAATTATACTTCAATAAACAAAACAATAAAATGAAGGATAAAAATCATCATCTTAAAAGAAAATGCACCTGACAAAATTCAACATCATTCATGATAAAAACTCACAACAAAGTAGATTTAGAGGGCAAATACCTCAACATAATAAAGACCATGAGGCACCTGGGTGGCTCAGTTAGTTAAGCATCCAACTCCTGATTTTGGCTCAGGTCATGATATCAGGGCCTGGGATCCAGCCCCACATCAGGTTCTGCATTCAGCAAGGCGTATGCCTGAGATTCTCTCACCCTCCCCCCACTTGCATGCTCCCTCTAAATAAATCTTTTAAAAAGCATAATGAAGGCTCAGGTGATGAACCCAGTGTCCGAGGATCAAGCCCCACTTCTGGCTTCCCACTCAGTGAGGAGCCTGTTTTCTCCCTCCCTCTCAGCCTGCCCCTCTCCCTGCCCTCTCTCAAATAAATAAAATCTTTTTTTTTTTAAAAAGTAAATGGACAAATATATCACAAACACTAATCAAAAGAAAGATGGAGAGGGGCACCTGGGTGACTCAGACAGTTAAGCATCCTACTCTTAATTTTGGCTCAGGTCATCATCTCGAGGTCATGGGACAGAGCCCTTAGATGGTTCTAAGCAGGGAGTCCACTTGAGATTCTCTATCTTCATCTGATCCTTCTGCAATCATGCACAGAACACACACACTCTCTCAAAAACAAATATATCTTTAAAAAACAGAAAAAAAAAAGGGGACACCTGGGTGGCTCAGTGGTTGAACATCTGCTTTTGGCTGGGGGTGTGATTCTGGTTCCAGGGATCAAGTTCCGCATTGGGCTCCCTGCAGGGAGCCTGCTTCTCCCTCTGCCTATGTCTCCGCGTCTCTCTCTGTGTCTTTCATGAATAAATAAATAAAAACTTTTTTAAAATAATAATAAATAAATAATAAAAAAAGAAAGAGTAGGAGTAACTACATTAATTTCAGAAAGAGCCAACTTCAGAGCAAGGAAAGTTAACAGGTATTACATGATAATAAAGAGGTCAATTTTCTTTTTTTTTAAGATTTTATTTATCCATTCATGAGAGACACAGAGAGAGAGAGAGAGAGAGAGAGAGAGGCAGAGGGAGAAGCAGGCTCCATGCAGGGAGCCCGATGTGGGACTCGATCCCAAGTTTCCAGGATCTGGCCCTGGGCCAAAGGCGGCGCTAAACCGCTGAGTCAACTGGGCTGCCCAAGAGGTCAATTTTCCAAGAAGACATAGCAATCCTTAACATGTAAGTGCCATTATGTAAAGCAAAAACTTAAAAAGCTACAAGGAGAAATACATGAATCCACTATCATATTTTAAAACTTCAACATCTCTATCAGAAATGGACTGATCCAGCAGGCAGAAAAGCAGTAAGGGTATAACTGGACTTAACATCAATCAAATGGATGTAACTGACATCCATAGGTTATTCCAACCAATACCAAACTCACATAAAACATTGTGGTCTGTCACCAAATGTGGTCTGTCAAGACACATAAAACACACCTTAACAAATTTAAATAAAAATTAGGCAATGTCTACTCTCATACTACAATTAAATTAATCTAGAAATCAGTAACAAAAAGGTAACGAGAAAATCCAAAAACTCATGGAGATTAAACAACATACTTCTAGATAACACATGGATCCAAGAAATTGCAAGTGGAAAAAATAAAAACACAGCTTATCAAAATTTGTGGGATTCAGCAAAAGCAGTGCTGAAAGGGAACTTTCTAGCCCTGAATAGACGTATTAAGTAGAAGAAAGACCTTCACCAAAAAGATATACAGATAGCAAATAAGCTTATGAAAAGATGTTACACATCGTATATCATCAGGGAAATGCAACTTAAAACAACAATGAGATATTATATACATCTAATAGAAATACCAGTGGTTGTAAGAGATTAGCAAGGGGATGGATGAATAGGGAGGGCACAAAAAATTTTTAGGACAGTGAAAATGTATGATACCATAATGATGGATACATGTCATTATGTATTTGTTAAAACCCACAGAATGGATAACACCAAATGTGAACCTCAATATAAACTATGGACTTAGGGTGATTATGTCACTGAATGTTCATCGACTATAACAAATGTTCCACTCTGCCAGAAGCAGCTCTACACGTATGAGGTAAGGGGGTAAACGGAAAATCAGTTTCTTCACTCAATTTTGCTCTGAACCGAAAACTAGAAAACTAAAGTCTTAATAAAACAAAATTGGGAATTTTCAAAGGTTAATAAAAGACTACAAATCACAGATACAAAAAGATTATTAAAAATACATGTATTTGGGACGCATGGGTGGCTCAGCAGTTAAGCATCTGCCTTCTGCTCAGGGCGTGATCCCAGTCCAGGAACTAAGTTCCACATAGGGTTCCTTGCGAAGAGCCTACTTCTCCCTCCACCTATGTCTCTGCCTCTCTCTCTCTCATGAATAAATAAAATCTTTAAAAAAATACGTACATATGTGTGTGTGTGTGTGTATATAGGATAAAAATCATGATCATCTTAAAAGAAAATGCACCTGACAAAATTCAACATCATTCATGATAAAAACTCACAACAAAGTAGATTTAGAGAGGAAATACCTCAACATAATAAAGACCATGAGGAGCCTGGGTGGCTCAGTCAGTTAAGCATCCAACCCTTGATTAATTCTTGATACATATATATATGTGTGAGTATATATGTATATATATTCCATTTACCCCACCCAAAAAAAATCCACACCTAAACATTATATTCAAACTGGTAATTAAAAAATATATATATATATTGAAGACAGTCACCAATAAAGACAGGTTACAAACAGAAGAATAAAGTTAGAATTATCATCTTCTCATTAAAAATTCTGCAGCCAGAAGACAATGGAGTGACAGACTGAAAATGCTGAAAGAAAAAACTGTCAAACCAGAACTCTATAATAAGGGAAATATTTTTAAAAAATGAAGAAGATTCAGGACACCTGGGTGGCTCAGTAGTTGAGGATCTGCCTTCAGCTTAGGGCAAAATCCCAGGGTCCTGGGATCGAGTCCCACATCAGGCTCCTTGCAAGGAGCCTCCTTCTCCTTCTGCCTATGTCTCTGCCTCTCTGTGTCTCTCATGATTAAATAAATTAAATCTTTAAAAGAAAAAAAAAAAAGAAGTCCAACTCTCCCTCTTTGCAGATGACATGATACCGTCCGTATAAAGAAAACCCAAAAAACTCCACCCTAAGACTGCTAGAACTCATACAGCAATTCACCAATGTGGCCGGATACAAAATCAATTCACAGAAATCAGTGGCATTTCTATACACAAACAATGAGACTGAAGAAAGAGAAATTAAAGAATCAATCCCATCTACCATTGCACCCAAAAGCATAAGGTACCTTGGAATAAACCTAACCAAAGAGGTAACGGATCTATACCTAAAAAACTACAGAACACTTCTGAAAGAAATTGAGGAAGACACAAAGAGATGGAAAAACATTCCATGCTCATGGATTGGAGGAATACATATTGTGAAAATGTCTATGCTATCCAGGGCAATTTACACATTCAATGCAATCCCTATCAAAATACCATGGACTTTCTTCACAGAGTTGGAACAAATAATCTTAAGATTTGTGTGGAATCAGAAAAGACCCCAAATAGCCAGAGGAATACTGAAAGAGAAAATCAATGCGGGGGGGCATCACAATGCTGGATTTCAAGCTGTATTACAAAGCTGTGATCCTCAAGACAGTGTGGTACTAGCACAAAAAGACACATAGATCAATGGAACAGAATAGAGAATCCAGAAGTGGACCCTCAACATTATGGTCAACCAATATTCAACAAAGCAGGAAAGACTATCCACCGGAAAAAGGACAGTCTCTTCAATAAATGGTGCTGGGAAAACTGGACAGCCACATGTAGAAGAATGAAACTAGACCATTCTCTTACACAATACACAAAGATACATTCAAAATGGATGAAAGATCTAAATGTGAGACAAGAATCCATCAAAAATCCTAGAGGAGAACACAGGCAACACCCTTTTTGAACTTGGCCACAGCAACTTCTTGCAAGATACGTCTATGAAGGCAAGGGAAACAAAAGCAAAAATGAACTGTGGGGACTTAATCAGAATAAAAAGCTTCTGCATAGCAAAGAAACAGTCAACAAAACTAAAAGACAACCTATAGAATGGGAGAAGATATTTGCAAATGACATATTAGATAAAGGGCTAATATCCAAGATCTATAAAGAACTTATTAAACTCAACAGCAAAGAAACAATCCAATCATGAAATGGGCAAAAAACATGAACAGAGATTTCACCAAAGAAGACGTACACATGGCCAACACACACATGAGAAAATGCTCCGCATCCCTTGGCATCAGGGAAATACAAATCAAAACCACAATGAGATACCACCTCATACCAGCGAGAATGGTGAAAATTAACAACACAGGAAGCAACAAATGTTGAAGAATATGGAGAAAGGGGAACCCTCTTGCACTGTTGGTGGAAAAGTGAACTGGTACAGCCACTCTAGAAAACAGTGTGAAGGTTCCTGAAAGAGTTAAAAATGGAGCTACACTACAACCCACAACCCAGCAATTGCACTACTGGGTACCTACCCCAAAGATACAGATGTAGTGAAAGGCCGGGACACCTTCACCCCAATGTTCATAGCAGCAATGTCCACAATAACGGAACTGAGGAAGAACCCACAATGCCCTTCGACAAATGAATGGGTAAAGAAGATGTGGTATATATATACAATGAAATATTACTCAGCCATCAGAAAGGACAAATACCCACCATTTCCTTTGATGTGGATGGAACTTGAGGGTATTATGCTCAGTGAAATAAGTCAATCAGAAAAGACAATCATCATATGGTTTCACTCCTACCGGGAATATAAGAAATAGTGAAAGGGATTATAAAGGAAGGTGGGGAACTGAGTGGAAAAAATTGGAGAGGGAGACAAACCATGAGAGACTCCTAACTCTGGGAAACAAAGGGTTGCAGAAGGAGAGGTGGGCAGGGGGTTGGGGTAACTGGGTGATGGGCACTAAGGAGGACACTTGATGGGGTGAGCACTGGGTTTTATAGTGTATGTTGGCAAATCGAACTTAAATAAAAACAAATGGAAAAGAGAAGAAAAAAAAAAAAAACAAATGGAAAAAAAAGAGAGAAAGATCTTGAATCAAACCTAAACTTCCACCTTAAGACACAGGAAGAAAAGAGCAACCTAAACCTAAAGAAAGCGGAAGGAAGGAAGGAAGGAAGGAAGGAAGGAAGGAAGGAAGGAAGGAAGGAAGGAGAAATCAATAGAAAAACAGGAAAATTTATTTTAAAAACTAGGTTGCGGGATCCCTGGGTGGCGCAGTGGTTTGGCGCCTGCCTTTGGCCCAGGACGCGATCCTGGAGACCCGGGATCGAGTCCCACGTCGGGCTCCCGGTGCATGGAGCCTGCTTCTCCCTCTGCCTGTGTCTCTGCCTCTCTCTCTCCCTCTCTGTGACTATCATAAATTAAAAAAAAAATTAAAAAAAAATTAAAAAAAAAAAACTAGGTTGCTAATTGACAAACTATGACTTAGATTAAGCAGGGGGAGGAAAAAGATTCAGACAACTAAAAGTAGGAATGTCCGTGGAGACATTACAAAAATAAAAAGTACTATAATGGGGGGATCCCTGGGTGGCGCAGCGGTTTAGCACCTGCCTTTGGCCCAGGGCGCGATCCTGGAGACCCGGGATCGAGTCCCACATCGGGCTCCTGGTGCATGGAGCCTGCTTCTCCCTCTGCCTGTGTCTCTGCCTCTCTCTCTCTCTCTGTGTGACTATCATTAAAAAAAAAAAAAAAAGTACTATAATGGAATCTATGAAAAACTATATGCCACTTGATTCACTAACTTAGATGAAACACACAAATTCCTAAAATGACACAAACTACCAAAACTGACTCAAGAAAAGAAAATCTGAATAGAATACGACAGGTAAGAGATTGAATCAGTAATCAAAACCTAACTACAAAGAAAGGCCTAGACCCAGATGGCTTAACTGGTGAATTCTGTCAAACAGTTAAAGAAAAATTAATACCAACTCTTCCAAAAATTAATGGAGGAAACAATGTGCAACTCATTCCCTGAGGCCAATTTCAGCCTAATACTAAATCCAGACAAAGACATAACCAGGAAACTACAGATCAGTTATCTCTTATGAATGTACATGCAAAAATCCTCAATATAACACTATCAAAACAAATCCTGCAACATATAGAAAGTATTCTACACTATGACAAAGTAGAATTTATCCCAGTAATGCAAGGCTAGTTTAACATAAGAAAATCAATTAAATGGGATCCCTGGGTGGCGCAGCGGTTTGGCGCCTGCCTTTGACCCAGGGCGCAATCCTGGAGACCCGGGATCGAATCCCACGTCAGGCTCCCGGTGCATGGAGCCTGTTTCTCCCTCTGCCTGTGTCTCTGCCTCTCTCTCTCTCTGACTATCATAAATAAATAAAAATTTTAAAAAAAAAGAAAATCAATTAATATACCATATCAACAAAGTAAAACATGAAACCCAAATGATCATATCAATAGACACAGAAAAAAAACAAAATTCAACACCTCTTTCATGATAAAAAAATTTTAAATGGCTAACATAGGTTTTTTGTGAATTTTATAATAAAATAATTTAATGAGCAAAGGATATGAATCAACTTTTCCAAAAAAAAAATACAAAAAAAAAACATACAAATGGCCAATATACATGCAAAAAGATGGCCAACATTAGTCATTAGAGAAATGTAAATCAAAACCACAATGAGATATAATTTCATACCCACTAGAATTAGAATGTCTATACTGTAAAAAAAAGAAAAAGAAAAAGAAAAAAGTGTTGGCACGGATGTGAAGGAACTGGAACCTTTATACAATGGTGGTGGAAATGTAAAACGGGGAGCCACTTTAGAAAACTGTGGAAGAAAAAAAAAAATAGAAAACTGTGGAAGCTTCTCAAATAATTAAATACTGAGTTTCCATATGACCCAGGAATTCTACTCCTAGGCATAAACCCAAGAGAAATGAAAACATATGTCTACACAAAAACTTGCACGGAAATGTTCACAGCAATTCTGGTCTTATTAGCCAGAGTAGAAACAATCTAAATGTCCATCAAGTGATAAATGACTGAACAAAATATAGCACAGCAATATAATGGAATATTACTTAGTAATAAAGGAATGAAGTACTATGATGCCAAAACATGGATGAATGTGAAAACATTAAGCTAAGTCAAAGAAGCTAGTCACAAAAGATATATGTTATATGATTTTATTTACAGGGAATGTCCAGAATAGGCAAATCTAGAGAGACAGAAAGTAAATTAGTGGTTGCTGTGGCAACAGTTGCACAACACTTAATACTAAAACCCACTATATATTTTAAATAATAAAGGTATGTATGATCAATGAATTGTACTATATATAAGTTATATCTCAATAAAATTGTTGCCATAAAAATGGGAGCAATAAAGACTTTCTCAGACAAACAAAAACAGAGGATTAATTGGCAACCAATCTATATTACAAAAGTGATAAAGGAAGCTTTCCTTTTTTTTTTTTTAAGATTTTATTTATTTACTCATGAGAGACACAGAGAGAGGGGCACAGACACAGGCAGAGGGAGAAGAAGCAGGCTCCATGCAGGGAGCCCGATGTGGGACTCGATCCCGGGCCTCCAGGATCACGCCCTGGGGGCGCTAAACCACTGAGCCACCGGGAATGCCCTAAAGGATGCTTTCCAACAGAAAGCGTATGAGCCTGGGAACCAGGATCTACACAAAGAAATGAACAGTCCTTGAGATCACACAAATAAAGCATGGAATTCTTTATTTATTTATTTTTTTGGAATTCTTTATTTTTTATTTCCATTGCTCTAACGGATCTTTAACTGTCTAAAGGAAAATAGTATCAAACTATTATATGCAAATACAAAACTAAAATGTATGGCAAAAATAACACAAAGTAGGGTAGACAAAACAGGGAATATACCTTTACACAGTCTACACTACACATGAAACAATATAACATTACTTGAAGGTGATTAATTAAATGTGTGTCCTATAGACTCTAGGGCAACCAGTAAATGTTTTAAAAGAGATGTAAATAAGTCAATAGCAAAAACAAAATGGAATCAAAATAATACTCAAAAATAATACAAATACAAAATAATATAAATACAAAAAAAAGGACAGAAAAGGAAGAAAAAAGACAAAGAACAGTTGGGACAAACACTTTCAAAATGGTAAATTTTAATTCAGTATCATTAATAATTACATTAAATGTAATTATAAAAAACAAAAGTTGCCAGAATACATAAAAAAGATAAAAAGGACTGTCAGACCAGGTAAAAAAAAAAAAGCATGACACAACTAAATAAAAAAGTAAAACCCAATCTGATTATAAAGATCCAGAATAACCAGACAACTATAAATAGTCCACCAATGATGACATAAACTTAACTATCAATTGACAAAATTACATCTCAAAAAAATTGTATTAACAATTTTCTTTCTTTTTTTTTTTAAGATTTTATTTATTTATTCATGAGAGACACACAGAGAGAGAGAGAGAGGGGCAGAGACACAGGCAGAGGGAGAAGCAGGCTCCATGCAGGGAGCCCGACGTGGGACTCGATCCCAGGTCTCCAGGATCAGGCCCTGAGTTGAAGGTGGCGCTAAACCGCTGAGCCACCCTGGCTGCCCTGTATGAACAATTTTCTTTTTTTTCTTTTTTTTTTTTTTAAACAATTTTCAATACTGAAAGTAACTTGCATACATTTGACAGATCTAACCTGACAGGTACCTCTAGACATAATGCAATGATTTCACAACAAAGAACTGTTTGTGGTTAATTTTTTAAGGCAAGAATTCTACCTTAAATTACTGAAATTCAAATTAATAGTGAAATAAAGCCTTGTTTATCTTCAACCAACTTTTGTAATAATTTCAGCGAGTGGGCAGCCCAGGTGGCTCAGTGGTTAAAGCGCCACCTTCAGCCCAAGGCCTGATCCTGGAGTCCCGGGATCAAGTCCCACATCAGGCTCCCTGCATGGAACCTGCTTTTCCCTCTGACTGTGTCTCTGCCTCTCTGTCTGTCTGTGTGTGTGTCTCTCCCCCCGCCCCGTGTCTCTCATGAATAAATAAATAAAATCTTAAAAAAAATTTCAGCTAGTTATCATATTTTTTAAAAGTTCACTGAAATGCTTGAACACTTCACATTAAAATGCCAAAAAAATTAACTTCACAATTGAGTACAAAATCAAAAAAGTAAACCTACAACAAAATTTTTGTGCTATTGTTGACTTATACTAATAAATATTTGATCTTTGTTCCCTCACACAGAACTCCTAAACCCCTTCCAATTTCCTAAGTGAAAAGAACAATAAAGGTAACTTTTCTTATTTTTAACAATCCCTTTTCAACCATACCTGAGTCACATTAATGCACTTACTTTTGGAAAATCCCTAAGGATGCGGGAACCAACCAACCGTGGGTTTAGATGGTTGGAACTTCCATCCCTATCTCCCCTACTTTGAGCGAATGGAGGGAGGGGCTGACTGGAGGTTGAATCAATCACTAATGGCCAATGATTTAATCACGGACACCTGCATAAGGAAGCCTCTGTAAGTATCTGTGAACTATAAGGTTTGGAAAGTTTCTAGGTTGATGGAAATACTGGAAAGGTGACACAGCCAGAGAAGGCATATAAGCTCTGCAGCCCTTCCCCCTGTATACATCTCTCTTTGACCTGCTTGTTCCTAAGTTATATCCTTTATAATAAACCAGTCATCTAGTAAGTAAATTTCCCTGAATTCTGTGGCCATTCTACAAATTAATCAAACCCAAGGAGAGGGTCATTAAACCTCTTTATAGCCAGTCAGTCAGATGCACAAAGCAATGACCTAGACTTGCAGTTGCCATCAAAAGTAAAGGTAGTCCTGTGGGATCTGATACTATCTCTAGGTAGACAATATCAGAATTGCTTAAATTGAGATATCAGTGTCTGACTGAAAACTGGAAAACTGCTTGGTGTGGGAAAAAACACCCAACACATGTGATGACCAGAGTTAAGTATTAAGAACAGAGAAGATACACAGAGGAGTTTTTTCCCTTATAAATGTAATAAACATTAAAAGGAGGGCAGTCCGGGTGTCTCAGCAGTTTAGTGCCACCTTCGGCCTAGGGTATGATCCTGGAGACCCTGGATTGAGCCCCATGTCAGGTTCCCTGCATGGAGCCTGCTTCTCCCTCTGCCTGTGTCTCTGCCTCTCTCTCTCACTGTGTCTCTCATGAAAAAATAAAATCTTTAAGAAAAAAAAAAAAGGAAAGGAAAATCACAGGCCCAAATAGTGTTACTTAGATGAGGACATGTCACCAAACCAGGGCTTACTACCTACCCTAACTAGAGTTTCAACTTCCCCTAGAAATGTAAGTCTTACCTATGAACCAGTAATTTTCTGATTAAGCACCAATGAGATAATCATATAACTCTCCATTTCCCAAAGGAAGATGACGTAATCCACCTAATATGACCCCTATCCTTCCCAGCAAGGGAAGATGACCTTGCCTAAAACAATCCTTTCTCTTTTTTTGCTAATAATTTTCTTGCCCAACCCGCCTTTCTATAAAAACCTTCCATTTTGGACAATTCCTCAGGAGCACCTTTCTATTTACTAGATGGAATAGGGCAGCCCCGGTGGCGCAGCCTGCAGCCCGGGGCGTGATCCTGGAGACCCGGGATCAAGTCCCACGTTGGGCTCCCTGCATGGAGCCTGCTTCTCCCTCTGCCTCTCTATCTCATGAATAAATAAATAAATTGCTCATGAATAAATAATATTCATAATAAATAAATAAATAATTTTTAAAAATGGTTTTACTAGATGGAATATTGCCCGATTCATGAATCATTTAATAAAGCCAATCAGATTCAAATTTACTCAGCTAAATATTGTTTTTTAACATGATGAAAATTGTACCATTATAGTAGGTACCATTATTTGAGCCACTAAGTGTTGTATTTGTATTTCATCGATAAGAAAACAGAGGTAGGCTGAAAGCACTAACTTGCCTAAAGTCTATATAAGGGCGGAAGCAAGGATTCAAAATCCAAGTGTCCCTAACTATGAAGTTCACATTTTTAATTTCAACTCTCTGCCCATAATAAGTCAACTGTATAAGCTGTAGGTAATGGTGAATTCTAAAACTTTAATGAAATCCAAAACAAATAGGAACCACATACATCCTTACTCAGAGATCTCTCTTCCTAATGAAGAAACTATTGTCAATTCTATGCTGCAATTTTCAAAGCACTCTCAACACAAAAATAAAAACATACGTGCAATTTTTCTTTTAGCCAAACACTTTGTTCTATTCGACTGTTTTGTCTTCATTTTCTGCAATCCATTCTCCTCCTTTGGTTCCTGTTGCAAAACAAGAAATACCATTAGGCCAGCTACTATTGAAAGGAATCTTTCTACCTCTTCCATAACTAATAGAGATCACTGAGCCTCTGCAGAATCAGTGAGTACTGTAAATTTCACAGAAAACATCAGAAAAACATCTTTACGGTACAAAAAAGAAAACATGTAGATCTGGAACAAATAAAAATCATAAAAATTCAAATGTATAATATATTGACATTATCATCTGTCACATGGAAATTCATGTAAAAATTGGCCATCTGCACAATACCAGTAAGCAAGCACTCAAGTTCAGAGAAAGCTTGATTCAAGAATTTAAAAATTAGGAACCACAGGGACACCTGGATGGCACAGTCAGTTAAGCAACAGACTCTTGGTTTCAGCACAGGTCATGATCTCAGGGTCGTGAGGTCGAGCCCAGCATCAGGCTCCTGCATCAGGCTCCATGCTCTACTTAAGACTGTCTCTCCCTCTACCCCTGCCCCTGCCCACCATGCTCTCTCTCTTTCTCTAATAAACAAATCTTTTTAAAAAAATTAGTAGGTATGTTTAAAGTCAGTGTGTTCATTTATTTTTGTTTAAGATTTTATTTATTTATTCATGAGAGACACAGAGAGAGGCAGAGACACAGGACATTGGACTCAATCCGAGGACCCTGGGATCATGACCTGAGTCAAAAGGCAGATGCTCAATCACTGAGCCACCCAGGTGCCCCTCATTTATTTTAAATCAGTACTTAAAAAGCAACAGAACTAGGGAAAACTATGTAATATAATTATCAGAAAAAAGGACTATATATAAAGATCTCTTACAAATCAATGAAAAGACCAGTATTTAACCTCCTTCCATAAGCAAAGGGCATGATGAGATAGCCCATAGAGAAAAATACAGAAGGGGCTCCGAAGTACATGGCAAGAGACTCAACTTCTCTTTGAACATGTAAATCAAAATAATTATATACTTTTTAAAACCTTTATTAATAGTAAAAATAAAATGCTTTACAAAACACTTTATGTAGGGAAAAAGATACTCTCATACCACTGACAGGATAAAACGGATGCAATGTCTAGTGGGCAAATTTCAATAACCTCAGAAATCATTCATGTACACAATCTTTGTCCAGCAATACACTTCTAGGAATTTATTCTACAGATACACTCACACACAAGCACAAAGATGTGTGTACAATAATGCTCTGAAGTAGAACATTTTGTCATTGTAAAACCTGAATCATTGCCACTGAAAATATGACCTACAGATGAGTGGAAATGAGCATGCTGCTTGTTACTGCCATAACAAAAAAAAAAAAACATAGAGCAGTGCCTTAGTGGCTCAGTCAGTTAAGTGTCTGCCTTCAGCTCAGTTCATGATCCCCAGGTTCTAGGATCCAGCTCCACATCAGGCTCCCTGCTCCATGGGGAGCCTGCTTCTCTCCGTCTCCCTCTGCCACTCCCCCTGCCTGCATGCTCTCTCTCAAATAAATAAAATATTTAAAATAAAATAAACATAGAAACTGAGAATAAGCATTCAGAAACTTTTACAGCAATTTAACATTGCCACAACATCCAAGCACACAATAAGTGGACTTCCGTGGTGAAAACTGCAGACTAGTCATTTGCAGAAGGGACCAGTCACTAAAAGCTGAAAATAATATAAATCGAAGATGCATTTAATACACCTACTGTACCAAACATCATAGTTTAATCCTAACCTACCTTAAACGTGATTTCAGTTGGGCGAAATCACCTAATACAAGACCATTTTTAGGGCAGCCTGGGTGGCTCAGCGGTTTAGCACCGCCTTCAGCCCAGGGCAGGCGTAATCCTGGATACCCGGGAACGAATCCCATGTTGGGCTCCCTGCATGGAGCCTGCTTCTCCCTCTGCCTGTCTCGGCCTCTCTCTCTCTCTCTGTATCTCTAATAAATAAAATCTTTAAAAAAATGATTTAAAAAAAAGACCATTTTTATAATTAAGTGTTGACTACTTCATGTAATTTACTGAATACTGTACTGAGAGTGAAAAACAGAAGGCATGGATGGGTACAGATAGGGTGTAAATGGATCAGTTATTTCCCTCATGGTTGTGTGGCTGACTGGAATCTGTGGCTCACTGCCAGTGCTCACTATCACAAAAGAGTATTCATATCATGTACTGCTATCCCATAAAAAGATCAAAATTCAAAGTTCAGTTTCTACTGAATGTGTATCACTTCACACCATCATAAAGTCAAAAAATCATAGTCAAACTATCAAAACTCAGGGAGAGTCTGTATATAAAACTGTCAAGAAATCAGTAGAAGACTCAAAGCTGCCTGCTTGGAAATGCTAGGGGAATATGAGGCAAACAGGTAGCTCAAGTACCATATTTTTTTTTAAGGTTTTATTTATTTATTCATGAGAGACACAGAGAAAGAGCACGAGGCAGAGATATAGGCAGAGGAAGAAGCAGGCTCCATGCAGGGAGCCCGATGTGGGACTTGATCCTGGGACTCCAGGATCAGGCCCTGAGCCAAAGGCAGATGCTTAACTACTGAGCCACCCAGGCGTCCCAAGTACCATATTTCAACAACATAGCTCAACATATTCAGTAAAGAGATCATGATATGGAAGAACAATTAGTAAAACAAAGCCAACAACATTCTTTTCTTCTTTTCACTGCAGCTTCTTAAATGCACAGATATTAGCAACACAGCAATTATTTTAAGAAATATGTGATTAAGTGGATGATACAAAATTCTGTTTCACTGTCAACAAATGTGAACTAAATTTTTAACTGTACCAAACCATAAAGGATTAAACTTTAAGTTACATGTAGCCAGAAGTAACTATGGGAAAAACAAACTAGATTTAAGAAGCTTGTGCCACAGTGTTACTCAATGCAGTTTCTATTACCAAAAAAAATGTCAGCCAAACAAAATACTATGTATAGTAGAAATGTTAAGTTACATAAGACTAAGGCTAATGCATTCAACTCAAGAACATTCTCCTTTATTATGTGATATGTAAATGTATCATAAGCAACATAAGTAGAAAGCAAGACTTGCTTATTTTTCTGATATTTTCAATATTTTCAATGAACTTAATGATTCCATGCAAAGGACAGAATTTCTATGACATGTAAGATGAAAAGATAGAAATGAAAATTACATTACTGGAAGAACAGAGATTCTACAGATCGTGATTATGTTCTACAATTTTACAACGAACATCAGGGAAATGGCTGATAAGTTTAATATTTCACATCTGCATAACATTATCATCCAAAACCTTAAAAAGTTAGAATTTTTCAAATATTATGTTACTTCAAAAAAGATCAAATTCATGTTCTGAATTCCATTTCTTTCATCAAAAAGATAACTGAAACATAATTATGGAAACAGCCCAAGTAGCCATCAATCAATGAATGGATAAAGAAGATGTGGTAATATATAAACAATGGAATATTACTGAGTCATAAAAAAAGAATGAAATCTTCCCATTTGCAACAACATGGACAGATCTAGAAAGTAAAACGCTAAATGAAATCAGTCAGAAAAGGCAAATACCATAGTTTCCCTCATATGTGGAATTTAAGAAACAAAATAAAGAAAAAAAAGAGACAACAAAGAACAGACTCTTACCTATAGAGAACAAACTAATGGTTACCAGAGAGGAAGTGAATGAAGGGATGGGTGAAACAGGTAAAGGAAATTAAGATTACACTTATCATGATAAGCACTGAGTAATGTATCAAATTGCTAAATCACTATATTATATACCTGAAACTAATATATTACTGTAGGTTAACTGTAATGGAATTTAAAAACAACAATAGTAATAATAAGATAACTGAAATGTATCTATAATGTTTCAGAAAACAAAACTGCTGGAACTGGCTAATCAGAGGATTAAAGATGATTTTTGAAATGTAGCATTTTCAAGCTCATTTTGAATAAAAATTAAAAATACTATGATCTTACTACAACTGCTAAAAAATTCTTCTTCCTGTTCCTTAACATAAAACTGATTTCTTCACACTGAATTTTATCTTTTTAAAAACACAGGCTTTAGGGACACGTGGGTGGCTCAGTGGTTAAACATCTGCCTTCAGCCCAAGGCATGATCCTGGAGTCCTGGGACTGGGTCCTGCATCAGGCTCCCTGCATGAAACCTGCTTCTCTCTCTGCCTGTGTCTCTGCCTCTCTCTGTCTCTCATGAATAAATAAAATATTTAAAACAAAACAAAACAAAAAAACACAGGCTTCAGATATACAATATCCCCTGTGACATTAGCATCATCATCAACCCAAACTAGAATAGTAAGCTGTTAAGCAAGAAGAAAGCTCATCTGTCAAAATAAGAACTTTAAATATGGATATACACAGTGTTCATTGAAAGGATATAAATAGGGCAGCCCAGGTGGCTCAGGGGTTTAGAGCCTGCCTTCAGCCCGGGATGTGATCCTGGACTTCTGGGATCGAGTCCCACGTCGGGCTCCCTGCATGGAGCCTGCTCATCCCTCTGCCTGTGTCTCTGCCTCTCTCTCTCTCTCTCTGTGTCTCATGAAAAAATAAATAAAATCTTTAAAAAAAATTTTTTTAAAGTCTATATATATCCTTTAAGATTTTTATTTATTCATGAGAGACAGAGAGAGAGAGAGAGAGGCAGAGACACAGAGGGAGGCAAAGACACAGGCAGAGGGGGAAGCAGGCTCCAGGCAGGGAGCCCGATGTGAGACTCAATCCCAGGACTCCAGAATCACGCCCTGGGCGGAAGACAGGCGCTCAACTACTGAGCCACCCAGGCATCCTGGTGTTATAGATGTTTAATACAGAGTTCACTTTCACATATAACTTTGTTTAGTTACAACTGTGGAATGACAAAAATTTATCAGTAAAATAGGCATTCTCTATATTAAATTGCTTATAAACACAATTCCAAGGAACATGTACCAATTTTGTTTTTTTTTCTATGTTTGTTCTGATTATATATATATTTTTTAAAGGTTTTATTTATTTATTCAGAGACACAGAGGGAGAGCGGCAGAGACACAGGGAGAGGGAGAAGCAGGCTCCATGCAGGGAGCCCGATGCGGGACTCGATCCCGGGTCTCCAGGATCACACCCCAGGCTGCAGGCAGCGCCAAACTGCTGCGCCACCAGGGCTGCCCCTGTTCTGATTATATTTATTGAAATGAAACCTTATGTCTGCTGTACATAACAATGAAAGAAACAGGCTCTTATTTTATCTTTTTAAATTTCATTTTCTAACAATCCTCTTTTATTGTATTTTAAAATGTATCAGTCTGTGACAGACTGGAAATTTTTGAAAAATATTTTTTAATTAATTAATTTATTTATTTAGAGAAAGAGAATGAGTGGGAAGAGGGGCAGAGGGAGAGAATCTCAAGTAGACTCCACAGTTAAGTGCAGAGCCCAATGCGGGGCTCAATCTTACCACCCTGAAATCATGACCTAAGCTGAAATCAAGAGTCAGACACCCAAACAACTGAGCCACCAAGGCATCCCAAGAGATTGGAAATTTTAAGCAGCAGCTAGTCTTGCATCACAGATTGTGTGAAGTGCACAGACCTAACTAATCATGAATAAGGACACACTAAAATACATTATGATCCATTCAGAACACCATGCTTCCATCTATAAGAACAACTTTCAGGGCACCTGGGTGGCTCAGTCAATTAAGCATCTGACTCTTGATTTCGGCTCAGGTCATGTCAGGGTCCTGAGATCAAGATTCACAATGGTTCAGCGTGGAGCCTGCTTAAGATTCTCTCTCTTCCTCTGCCCCTCCCCACCCTCAGATCTATGCTTTCTCTCAAAGACTTTAATTTTAAATACGCATATAAAAATATTTCTAAGTAATTAAAATAGTAAGGCTATTTACTATTAATAGGAAGCTAATAATAGCAAAATAGTAAGGCTAATCCATTTCCATATTTTCTATACAACCCCCCCCCATGAGATAAATAAAATTGCATGTAACCTGTATTTTCAGCATACCTCCAAATTTCAAAATACTCGCAAGCAAAAAATAAACACCAATTCTGAACAGGCAAACTCACCCCAAGAAAGAAAAAGTCCCATCCTAGTGTGAATAGGGAATATCCACTAAACTTATATCAATCCCAAGAAAACATCAATCATAGAAGAGAAGTAAATAAACATAAAAGAGACACCCTGTGGCCACTGGGTGGCGAAAGAAAAGAAAAACTGGGTAAATTAACAGTTCTATAGACTGAAGAGAGTTAAAAAAAAAAAAAAAAAACACCAACCATACCTCACTCAAAGTTTAGTAAGGGCACTGAAGTAAAAAAAAAAAAAAAAAAAATCAACATAACAAAAAATGAAATATAGAAAGGAATAAAAATGATCTAATAGAAAGTGGCTGAAATAGGATATAAGCAAAGCTGATCTAATAAATGCATAACTAGGATCTCTGAAGAAGAAAACAACAGTGAAACAAACTAACATTAAAACTACTGGGCAGCCCGGGTGGCTGAGTGGTTTAGCACCACCCACCTTTGGCCCAGGGTGTGATCCAGGAGACCTGGGATTGAGTCCCGCATCAGGCTCCCTGCATGGAGCCTGCTTCCCCCTCTGCCTGTGTCTAGACCTCTCTCTCTGTGTGTCTCTCATGAATAAATAAAATCTTTAAAAAAAAATAATAAATAATAAAATAAAATAAAATAAAATAAAATAATAAAACTATCATCAAAGGGGCATTTGGGTGGCTCAACTGGTTAAGGTCAAGCATTCAACTCCTCATTTTGGCTCCGGGTCATGATCTAGAGCTCCACATGGGGTTCCATACTCTCAACAAGGTGTCTGCTTGTCCCTCTCTCTTCCCTTTTGCCCCACCCCTGGCTCAGGCATCGCCTGCGCTCTCTCTCTGTAAAATAAATAAATTAAATTAAAGAAAACTATAATCAAAGAAAAAAAAAGATCTGAATCTATATATTAAAAGTACCCACCCACCATTTATCTGGGAAAACGGACACTGAACAATTATTTTTCAGACCTACAGTATTAAACCTACTATTGTACCTTAAAGATAAAGAACACTCTTAAAGCATTCAGACCAACAAAAAGGCCTATTACAGAAAAAGGAAAATAAGCTGTACTTCTCAAATGCAACATACTAAAGCAAAACAAGTAAAACAAAACAAAGCAGCATTTTACAGAAACTTGGGAGAAAAATTTTTAAGTGAAAGTAGCCCAAAGTGGTAACCACAGAGAGCCAGTGTTATTACAAGAGAGGAAGATGGGATCCCTCGGTGGCTCAGCGGTTGAGTGTCTGCCTTCGGCCCAGGGCGTGATCCCGCAGTTGGGGGGGGGGTGGCGGGGGGGGGGGGGGGGAGTCCCATGTGGGGCTCCCTGCAGGAAGCCTGCTTCTCCCTCTGTGTCTCTGCCTCTCTCTTTGTCTCTCATGAATAAATAAATAAAATCTTAAAAAAAAAGAAAAAGAAAAAAGAAGAGAGGAAGATAAACAGAAGTGGTATCCTTCAGGTTCATTAAAGGAAAGAAAGGAGAGGAAAAACAAAAATAAAGGTTCCTAAAGGAAAAAGCAAGCAAACAAACCAGACATGTCAATCTATCCTTCCCACCTAACACTCACTAACATGAACATCATCATCCATAAAAGAAATTATACTTTACTAAAGAGACAAAAGGAGAACTTTTAAACTAGGACATACTCAGTAAATGATAGAAGTAAAAAAATAAATTCCAAACTAAGTAGCTATAAACAAAAAGGCAAATAAAAACATTTTGGTTTATGAACATTACCCACCCCCAAACACCAATGTAGAAAAGAAAATTAATGCAACCTGCCAACAGACTACAAAGAAGCATCAAGAGATTAAGAAAAATTTAGAATCAAAAACTAAAAACTTAAACCATAAACAGACAAAAAAAAAAGAACAAATGAAGTCAAAGTTGGTAAAACTCAGGAAAGTAAAGACAGACAAAATCATCTCAAAAAAGAAAAATAAATCACTACATCTTCAAAGGAAAACAGATTCAAGTAATTAATGATGGTCATTGAAGAAATGTAAGAAAGTAAATGAGAAGTATGAAAAAAATAACTTACAGGATATATTATTCAGAAAAAAGAACAAAATGCAAATAGGCATACTACATTTCACATATAAAAAAGCAGAATTAAGAAAACGTGTTGGCTTAATTTTCCTTTAAAGCAACATCAACAAGAAAAACAAGAAATAAAACTGCCAACAAGGAAGATAGATATGGAATAGGCAGTACAGGATAGAGAAGCAATAGAATTTAACTATACCTTTCTCTGCAGATTGACTCTTTCAATAGAGTATTCTACATATGCAAAAATTAAATCAAGGTTAGAGAGAAAACTAAAAATCAATGCAAAAAAATCTGAAAGATAGTATATTTTATTTTTTTGAAAGACAGTAAATTTTAAAGTACCTCAATAAATTTATTAAATATTAATGGTTCTACGGACACCTGGGCGGCTCAGTGGTTGAGCATCTGCCTTCACTGGGGGCCTGATCCCGGGTCTTGGGATCAAGTCCCACATCTGGCTCCTGGCAGGGAGTCTGCTTCTCCCTCTGCCTATGTTGCTGCCTCTCTCTGTGTGTCTTTCATGAATAAATAAAATCCTTAAAAAATATATTAATGGTTCTAACCACACTAGTTTAAAAGATGTCAGTTTGCATAAAAATAAACCAGATTGTGTGCTATATATGAAACTCAATCAAAATTAAAGACATGAATTAAAACATCAACATATGCTAGAAAAACTAAATAGCCACACGCAAATGAAGAAGGCTGGACTGTTATTTAAAATGATATACAAAAACTAACACAAAGTGGATCGAAGACTGAAAGGTAAAAGCTGCAATTTTAAAACTCTCAGAAGAAAATATAGGGAGGAAACTTCATGACACTGGATTTGGAAAGGATTTCTTTTTTTTTTTTTTTTTGTTAACTTTTATTTATTTATGATAGTCACAGAGAGAGAGAGAGAGGCAGAGACACAGGCAGAGAGAGAAGCAGGCTCCATGCACTGGGAGCCCGACGTGGGATTCGATCCCGGGTCTCCAGGATCGCGCCCTGGGCCAAAGGCAGGCGCCAAACCACTGCGCCACCCAGGGATCCCGGAAAGGATTTCTTGAATATGACACTAAAAGCATAAGCAACAACAAAAAAATAGATAAACTGGACTATAATAAAATTTAAAACTCCTGTGCAACAAGGACACTATTAACAGTAAAAAAGCAACTTGCAGAATAGGAGAAAATTTATGCAAATCAGGTACCTGATAAGGGGTTAATATCCACATATATAAAGAAATCCTACAACTGGGCACCTACATGGCTCAGTCTGTTGAGCGTATGCCTTCTTCTCAGATCAGGATCCCAAGGTCTTGGAGCCCCACATCCACCTCCCTGCTCAGTGGGGAGTCTGCTTGTCCCTCTACCTCAGCCCCTTCCCCTCCCCATGCTCTTATGCACCCGACAGCTCTTTCTCTCTCTAAAATAAGAAAATAAAATCTTTTAAAGGGAGGGGGTGCCTCAATGGTTCAGTTGGTTAAGCAGCTGCCTCCGGCTCAGATCATGATCTTAGGATCCTGGGCTCAGGTCATGATCTCAGGGTCCTGGGATCCAGCATGGGGCTCCCTGCTCAATGGGGAGTCGGCTTCTCCCTTGGCCTCTCCCCCACACCCTGTTCGTGTATGCTCACTCTCAATCTCGTTCATGCTCTCACAAATAAATGAAAAACAGATGCTGAATTATGAAATCCTACAACTAAAAATGTGAATATATCTAGTGCAACTATGCACCTAAAAATGGTTAAAATAGTAAATTTTGTTATGTATATTTTAACACCATAAAAACATACATGCATGGGTACACACATATCTATCTCTATACTATATATATAAAAATTACCTCAAAATGGATCAAAAACCTAATGTAAGAGATCAATCTTCATGACTCTGCGTTTCACAAGAGTCTTAGATATTATAGCAAAAGTACAAAGACAAATCAAAAGAAAGAAACTGGACTTTATCAAACTTTAAACTTTTGGCATCAAAGAGTATCATCAACAGAATGAAAAAGACAACTAAATAACTGGAAAAAACTATTTGCAAATCATAAATATGACAAGGATTTAATAAGCACAATAGAAAAAGAACACTTACCATCAAACAACAAAAAGACTTGCAATTAATAAATGGGCAAAGAACTTAGTCATTTCTCCAAGATGGATATACAAATGGTGAACAAGCAAATAAAGATATGATCCAGATCGTGAGGCATTAGGAAAATGCAAATCATAACCACAATAAGGGGCTCCTGGGTGGCTCAGCAGTTAAGTGTTTGCCTTAGCCTCAGAGAGTGATCCCAGAGCTCTAGGATCAAGCCCAGCATCAGACTCCCTCCTTAGTTGGGAGCCTGCGTCTGAGTGTCCTTCAGCCCCTCCTACCCCCAATTCATGCAATCTCTCTCTTGTGCTCCCACTCTACCTCTCTCAAATAAATGAATAAAATCTTTAAAAAAACAGACACAGAAAATAACAAGTGTTGTCAAGGGTGTGGAGAAATTGGAATCCGAGTATATTGTGGAAGTGTAAAATGATGTAGCTGATGTGGAAAGAAAAAAAAAAAAGGAATGAAGCACTGACACAAGCTATACATGGGTGAACTTTAATACATTTAAGAGAAAGAATCAATCACAAGACACAAACATGGAATGATTCCATTTATATAACAGGCCCAGAATGGTCAAACCCTCAGAGACAGAAGTAGATCAGTGGTTGCCTAGGGCTGGAGGTTAGCAGAGAAATGGAAAATGACTGCTAATGGGAACAGGTTTCTTCTTCAGTTATCAAAAATACTATAAAATTGATAGTGGTGATAGTTGCACAACTATGAATATACTAAAAACTACTGAATTATACTTTAGGTTAGTGAATTACGTAATATGTAAATCACAGATCAGTAAAGTTGTATGAAAACAAAAAAGAATGGTGACACCAGAGTCAGGATGGATATCGGAGGTTTGAGGATAGCAGAAGAGACATAAAATAGACTCTCCCAGAGGGGAGAGTAGAAGAATAAACTGACTATGGAAACATGTGATGATTGCTGGGCAGTACTGAGGGGCCACTGGAGGTCTACAGCCTTAAATACTGTGAGCCCAGTCAGCATTGTTGTGTTGCTTAGGTGAGGACCGTAATAAATAGCTAGAAGGTTAAATTTAACCAATACTGGGTTTTGCCAGGGAGTACAATAGAATTTAGAAATATTCAAGGGACTTGTTATATGATAACCGTGAAATCTAAGTTCACTAAGAAGTGAGACCATGACAGGATAATGGACAATGGAAAGGGGATAGTCTGGAATTAGATGTCCCAGTGGGGCTGAAGGATTATTGGAGTTAGGACATTAGAGGACAGAGTTGGAAAAGATAGGTGGTGGTGATCAGAGAACGGTACATCTGAAAATGAGATCTCAGAAGCGGCACAGTTACTACTGACAGTTGCAACCGGGGTTGAAGACCAGAGAACATGGAAAATGAATTGGCTGTTTCCTTACTTCTGCCAAGGATGGAACGTAACTGGTACCACTTGAGATGCAAGGGACAGGTTAATTCATTACATACAAAGGATTGTCCTGGGCATTAGGCCTACTTCTCTCTCAGAATCCCACTTAAGAAAGGCTGAGATGATACGATCCATGGGAGTTGATGGCCAAAAGGTCAAGGAACTGAGAGGCCAGCGTATTGGACAGATCACACCCTAGGTTGAACCTACGAAAACTGCAACTTCATCTGCTTCAGTCTAATATGTAGATATTTAAAGTCACCAAGAAGGATGGCAGGAGTGGTGAAGAGGTAAGACAAGTAAGTGGTATGTTAAAACTTTTAGCGATTGGCCAGGAAGTGGGGTGGCTGGTGAGGGGCAGGTGACCAGGAGGATAGCAAGATGACTACTTCAGGGGTAGGGTAGCAGGGCTAGCACAATGGTTTGTGTTTCAAACTAGGTTTTTCTAGTAGTCTGGAGACAAATGAGAGGCTATTTACCCCACCTCCAGGTCAGCAGTACTGTGGTATAAGGAAGAAGAAACCGCCTGTCCTTAAGAAACTACAAAGAGAAAAAAAAAAAAAAAAAAAGAAACTACAAAGAGGGGGATCCCTGGGTGGCTCAGCAGTTTGGCGCCTGCCTTTGGCCTAGGGCACGATCCTGGAGTCCCAGGATCGAGTCCCACGTCCGGCTCCCAACATGGAGCCTGCTTCTCCCTCCTCCTGTGTCTTGCCTCTCTCTCTCTCTCTCATAAATAATAAATAAATAATTCTTCAAAAAAGAAAGAAAGAAAGGAAGGAAGGAAGGAAGGAAGGAAGGAAGGAAGGAAGGAAGAACCTACAAAGAGAACAGTATCTTCCGAGGACAACCATCTTTCAACGGGAGTAAGAGGATGATGGAAGCTTTCACATAGGAGGCTGAAAACACAGGGGTTTTATTGATCACTGACATGAGTTCCAAGGGGAAAAGTCATTTTGAGAGTAGGAGTGGAAGATCAAGTCAGCTTACAGAAGTCCCCCCATATGACAGTCATGTGGGGATGAGAATCTAGGTGATGAGAGATGTCATGGGAGGCTTGGGATTCTCATGGTGTCCAAAGTAAACAGACCTAAGGCATGATAGGATTAGTCCCTGGTTATCTCTTAAAGGAGCAGTGCTAGCCAAAGGAGGTGTCCACATGACACAAATGTTCTTTATCTGTGGGGTCAGATATGGTAGCCAGTGGCTACTGAGTACTTGAAATGTGACACACAAAAAAATGAAAAAAAAAATATCAGTGAACTATGGGACTATTTTAAGTGGCCTAATACACAGGCAGCTACAGTCCCTGTAGAGGGCAAGGGACAAAAAATTTTTGAGGAATTAATGACTGAAAAAATTCCAAACTTGACAAAGCCTATAAACCTGTAGATCCAAGAAGTTCTAGGAAGCACAGGCACAAGAAACATCATCATAAACTTTAAAAAGCGCATCATACCCAAATTGCTTAAAACCAGAGATAGAGAAGAAAACCTTAAAACCATCCAGAGGAAAAAAGACATGTTACGTGCAGATGGGAAAAACAGGAATTAATCAGATTTCCTGTTAGCGGCAATACACGCAAGAAGACCGTCAGGCAGAATTTTCTTAAATTCTGAAAGAAAATGGTTATCAACCGGGATGCCTGGGTGGCTCAGTGGTTGGGCGTCTGCCTGTGGCTCAGAACGTGATCCTGGGGTCCCAGGATCGAGTCCCACATCAGACTCCCTGCGAGGAGCCTGCTTCTGTCTCTGCCCGTGTCTCTGTCTCTCTCTCTCTGTGTCTCTCATGAAGAAGTTAATAAAATCTTAAAAAAAAAAAAAAGAAAGAAAGAAAGAACATGGTTATCAACCTAAATTTCTGTACCCAGGGGGATCTTTCAAAAATGAGGGCTACTAAATATAATAAAGTATCTCGGATTAGATCCAAGAATATAAAAATTAAAGAGGGTAGTAGTGGAAAAACTGGTGAAATCTGAATGAAGAACGGAGCTTAGTTACTAGTTGTACCAAAGGGGTGCCTGGTTGGCTCACGGTTGGGTGACTGACTCTTGGTCTCAGTTCAGGTCTTGATCTCAAGGTCATAGGTTCAAGCCCACACTGGACTCTGTGCTGGGCATGGAGCCTACTTTAAAAAAATATATTTATGTGGCAATGCTAATGTTTCAGTTCCAACAAACATACCATGGTTACATGAGATGTTAACATTAGGAGAAAGGGAGTGAATGTTACAAAGAAATCTCTATACTACTTTTCTGACACCTTTACAAATCTAAATTATTCCAAACTAAAAATGTTATTAAAAATTTATTTTTTTCGGGACATCCCTGGGTGGCTCAGTGGTTTAGCGCCTGCCTTCGGCCCAGGGCGTGATCCTGGAGTCCAGGGATCAAGTCCCTCATCGGGCTCCTTGCATGGAGCCTGCTTCTCTCTCTGCCTCTCTGTGTGTCTCTCATGAATAAATAAATTAAATCTTAAAAAAAATAATTAAATCTTTAAAAAAATTTATTTTCATGAGAGAGACACACAGAGAGAGAGGTAGAGACACAGGCAGAGGGAGAAGCCAACTCTATGCAGGGAGCCCCATGAGGGACTCGATCCGAGCCAGGACCACGCCCTGGACCGAAGGCAGGCGCTAACCCACTGAGCCACTCAGGGATCCCTGTTATTAAAAATTTAAAAGATGAAACAGACTTTTCAGATATACTAACACCTAAAGAATTCATCACCAGAGACCTACTCACAAGAAATGCTGAAAGTCCTTGAGGCAACAGGAACACTGCAATGGGCTGGATTGTGTCATCATGCCTCATGGGACTGAGTAGCTAAATTTTACATTTATTTAATTCTAATTAGGATTCGAATTTAATGAGCCACATGTATTCCTCCACCTCCATCAAAATCCATATATTGAAATCTTAATCCCCAACATATTGGTATTTACAGTTGCCTCCTTTGGGAGGTAATTATGGTTATGTGAGGTTATGATTTTAGTGCTCTTATAAGAGACCAAAGAGACCCCAAAGAACTTACTCCCTTTCGACCAGTGCATCCAGAGAGCACAAGCCATATAAGTACATAGTGAGAAGGTAGCCATCTAAAACCCAAGAAGAGGGTCCTGACCAGACAATGACCCTTGGTACCTTGATCTTGGACTTCCAGTCTCCAAAACTGTAAGGAAATAAATTTATGTTGTTTAAGCCACTTAGTCTATCATATTTTCTTATGGCAGCCCAATCACACAGATAAACATGATGGTTTATCTGTGTGATTATGGTAATACCACCAGATATAAAGTTACATAAAAGATTGAAGAGCACCAAAAATGGAAAATACATTGATCTTCAAAACACAACTGATTGCTTAAGGGAAATAATAACAATGTATTATGGAGTTTACAATACATACACAAGTAAAATGCATGACAACAGTAAGATAAAGTTCAGGGCAGAGTAGTAAAAGTAAACTATCACAAGATGCTCACATTATACATGAAGTAGTATAACATCATAAGGTTAGACTATGATAGGCAAAATATGCATATTAAAATCTCTAAATAGAACATTAAAATAACAAAAAAAAAACATTAAAATAACAAAGAGTTATAACTGGCAAGTCAAAAAGGGAAATAAAATTATAAATCCTGAAGACGACCCCAAAAGAGTCAAAAAAAGGACACAAAGAACTGATGAAACAAATTGAAAACAAATGGCAAGATGACAGAATCAAATCTAACCATATCAATAATCACATAAAATGTGAATGGTCTATACAACAAAATTAAAGGCAATGATGGTCAGACTGAATAATAAAGCAAGATTTAACCATATATGTTAACTATAAGAAATGCACTTTAAATGTAAATAACGATACAATTAGATTTAAAATAAGAGAATAGGGAAAGATCACTTGAGATGTTTATAATGGTTCCCATTTGAAATACTGAGACTACTGAAAAGTTTTAAAATTTTATAGACCTAGGTTTTGAGGTTTTAAACTTATTTTGAAGGACACCCGGGTGGTGCAGTTGGTTAAGCATCTGACTCCTGGTTTTGGCTCAGGTCATGATATCCAGGTGGTAGGACAGAGTCGGGCTCCATATTCAGAGGAGTCAGCTTTTCTTTCTCTCCCCCTGCCCCTACCCACCATGTTTTCTCAAATAAGTAAATAAATCTTTAAAAGGAAAATAATTTTGAGGAAGAAAATGGCTTTACTTGGTTTAAAGTAATTAATCATTGTTATTTATACTTGTGCAGTATTAAAAGCCATATCATATAGTAAATATGGGGAAACTCCATCTAGAAAATGATAAATTGCTTTTCCAGAATTATGGTTGTGGTATATTTTCAATTAGTTTGTATATGTTAATGTGTAATTGCCAGAAAAAACTTTCATTTAATAAACTATTTGTATAGTGACACCTGGGTGGCTCAGAGGTTAAGCTCTGCCTTCGCCTCAGGGCATGATCCTAGAGACCCAGTATCAAGTCCCACATCAGGCTCTCTGCATGGAGCATGCTTCTCCCTCTGCCTGTGTCTCTGCCTCTCTCTCTCTCTGTGCCTCTCAGGAATAAGTAAATAAAATCTTTTTAAAAATAAAAAATAGGGCAGCCCCAGTGGCGCAGCGGTTTAGCGCCACCTGCAGCCCAGGGCGTGATCCTGGAGACCCTGGATGGAGTCCCACCGTCAGGCTCTCTGCATGGTGCCTGCTTCTCCCTCTGCCTGTGTCTCTGCCTCTCTCTCTCTCTCTCTCTCTGTCTCTATGAATAAATAAATAATCTTTTTAAAAAATTTTTTAAAATAATAAAAATAAAAAATAATAATAAAAACTATTTGTATAAACCTTTCCCCAAGTATTGCGGGGTTTGTGCACATTTTTTTAAAATCTTGGATTTACACACTGTCCTTTCACTCATTATGTGGACTCATATGGACTCAGTGGACCTTTTCACTCATTATGAAGGACTCATTATGTCCTTTCACTCAATTTCTCGCTAAACCGCTGAGCCACCAGGGCTGCCCATCAAAATTCGTTTTAATCTTCTACTCTACATTGTATTTATTACATTATCTTGCTTCTCTGTAACAATGCGTATGTAGTCTTTATGGCTGAGTTTCTGTGTAATACAACCAGTCACTCAACTAAAGTTGAAGTGACAAGTGCACAAAGTATAAAACTTGTGGGATGCCTGGGTGTCTCAACAGTTGAGAGTCTGCCTTTGGCTCAGGGCATGATCATGGAGTCCCAGGATAGAGTCCCACATAGGGCTCTCTGCACGAAGCCTGCTTCTCCCTCTGCCTATGTCTCTGCCTCTCTCAATGTGCCTCTCATGAATAAATAATTTTTTTTAAAAAGGTATAAAATTTGAAAATAATTTAAGTTTTGTACCTCGGAATTCAGTAAAATCACATGACTTTCCTTTCTGCAGAATGGTTATATATAGGAATCAGTCTGGTTTAGGGTTATAAACCCTCTTGAAATGAATCATCTGATATCCCTATAAGCACTAGTAGATAAAATTTAAAACAACATGGTAAAAGTTGGTTTTTGAGAAATGTCTCAACTTTTTTTTTTTTTTTTTAAGATGTATTTATTTGAGAGAGGGGGAGAGCACACATGTGAGAGTGCAGGCAGGAGGAACAAAGAGAGAGGGAAGAGCCCTAAGCTGACTCTACACTGAGCATGGAGCCTGATGTAGGGCTTGATCTCACTACACTGAGATCATGACTTGAGTGAGCTTAAACCAAGAGTTGGGAGCAAAACCGGCTGCACTACCCAGGCACCCCAAGAAATTTCTCAACTTTCTAAGTTTCCTTTTTTCTAAAATCAAACCCATTAAGGAAATCATGGAAGAAGCATTTTCTTAATTGGAGAAAAGAAATCAATCTGTGATGCTTACATAGTGAATCTAAGTAAATACCACATTAAAAAAACCTATTTGAAAACATGGTTACATTAAAAGTTAATTTTATTCTCATTTCTAGATCATATGTGACAGGACTACAAAGAATGTACACATTCATTTCTTCAAGGCAGCAGAAAAAGTGCTGGCACTTTGGTAGAATGTATATTAACAAACATGAACTAAATCAGGATGAACCAATGTTAACAATTGCGGGAAGACTAACTAAAGGACAGCATCTAAAAAATATTATTTCAGTAAAAATATATATATATATATATTATTTCAAATATCAGTTCATTTGGTAATTTTCTATTTTTTGAGCATTTTCAAAAATTTTAGTTAACATACAATGCAATACTGGTTTCAGGAGTAGAATTCAGTGATTTCACTTGGTAATTTTAGATACCTAAAAGCCACTTCTGGGGATGCCTGGATGGTTCAGCGATTGAGCATCTTCTTAGGCCCAGGGCATGACCCCAGAGTTCTGGGATCAAGTCCCACATCCGGCTCCTTGCAAGGAGCTTGCTTCTCCCTCTCCCTGTGTCTCTGCCTCTCTCTCTTTGTGTCTCTCATGAACAAATAAATGAAAAATCTTTTAAATAAATAAATAAGTAAATAAATGAAATAAAAGACACCTCTCATGTTTTGAAACTAAATATATGGGGGCTGACTTAATACAAGATAGTTAAAATTTTATGGCTGTGATTTGTTAAGTTCCACAAAAAAAGTATTTGCATGTGAAATGTTTTTTTTTTTAAGATTTTATTTATTTATTCATGATAAACAGAGAGGGAGAGAGAGGCAGAAACACAGGCAGAGGGAGAAGCAGGCTCTGCATGGAGCCTGACATGGGACTCGATCCGGGGTCTCCAGGATCCGGCCCCAGGGTGAAGGCCACGCTAAACAGCTGAGCCACCGGGCCTGCCCCTATGTATTATGTTTTAACCTCATGGTTAACTAATTCTTATCTGTAAATGAAAATTTGAATTTTTTTAATATTTCGATGTTTTTGGTTTTCCTAAGACCTAGGACCTATGTCTTGAGGGAATTTATAAATATTAACATATAAGCTTATTTTGATTAAATTTTCCTAGCAATAAAAAAGAGAAGAAAACTGGAATAGCTATATAAATGTCCTAATAAGTATATATCAGAGCAAATAATACCAGTAATAAATTATTTCATAATGATAAAGGCCTAGTTATCAAGAGATAAAATTCTTGAATGTGCACACACCTATTAACAAAACTTCAAAATACATGAAACAAAAACTGACAGTACTGAGAAAGAAACAAATCCACAACTATAGTCAAAGCCTTTATTTAGTACCTCTGTCAAAATAGTTGTAATACTTGCAGAAAATCAATAAGGATGTAGTAGATTGACAACACTATCAATCAACTTGATTAGATTGACATTTATAGAAAGAAACCACCTAAAATACACATTCTTCTCAAATACTCACAAAATATTTACCAAGATAAATGATACTGTGGGACACAAAACAAGTTTCAATCAATTTGTCAAAAGATTCAAATCATACAAAGTATATATGCCCAAAAGAATTAAATTAGAAATCGGGATCCCTGGGTGGCGAAGCGGTTTGGCGCCAGCCTTTGGCCCAGGGCGCGATCCTGGAGATCCAGGATCGAGTCCCACGTTGGGCTCCCGGTGCATGGAGCCTGCTGCTTCTCCCTCTGCCTATGTCTCTGCCTCTCTCTCTCTCTCTCTCTCTCTCTCTGTGTGTGTGTGACTATCATAAAAAAAATAAATAAATAAAATAAAAAAAATAAACACCTGTATTAGAAAAGAATAAACGTCTCCACAATCAATGACCTTAGCTTCCACATTAAGAAAATAAACTCAGGGATCCCTGGGTGGCGCAGCGGTTTGGCGCCTGCCTTTGGCCCAGGGCGCGATCCTGGAGACCCGGGATCGAATCCCACATCAGGCTCCCGGTGCATGGAGCCTGCTTCTCCCTCTGCCTGTGTCTCTGCCTCTCTCTCTCTCTCTGTGTGTGTGTGACTATCATAAATAAATAAAAATTAAAAAAAAAAAAAAAAAGAAAAGAAACTCAGAAAAAATTTAAATTAGCTGAAGAAAGGAAATAATAAAGACCAAAGTAGAAATCAATGAAAAAGAAAACAGAAAAGCAATACAGAAAATCAATGAAGAGAAAAGCAATAAAACCAGACTGATCAGGATGAAATGTAAGAAATTACATCAGAAATGAGAGGTTTTGTCACTATACATTCTACAAAATTTTTAAAAGTAACACTAATATTAAAAACAATTTTATGGGGATCCCTGGGTGGCTCAGCAGTTTGGCCTCTGCCTTTGGTCCAGGGTGTGGTCCTGGAGTCCCGGGATCGAGTCCCACATCGGGCTCCCTGCATGGAGCCTGCTTTTCCCTCTGCCTGCATCTCTGCCTCTCTCTCTCTGTCTCTCATGAATAAATAAAATATTTTAAAAAAATAAAAATAAAAAAATAAAAACAATTTTATAACAGCAATGCAACTGAAATGGACAAATTCCCTGAAAGATACAATTAAAGCTCACTCAAGAAACTTGAATAGCCTTATATGTAATAATAAAATTGAAATTGTAGTTAAAATCCTTCCCACAAACAAAACTTCAAGCCCAGATGACTTTACTGATAAATTCTATTGAACATTTAAGTTAGAAAGAATGCCAATTCTACTGAATTTTTTTTCCAAAAAACTAAAGATGATATATTTCTCATCTAATTCTATAAAGCCAAAATCACCCTGACATCAAAACCAGACAAAGATATGAGAAAATTACAAATCAATAATCCTCATAAACACAGGTGCAGAAATCCTAAGTAAAATCTTATCAAATCAAAACAAATTATGAAAGGATAATACATCATGAGCACGTGGAATTTGTCCCAAGAATGCCGAATTACTTTTAACATTGAAAGATCAATGTAAGGGATCCCTGGGTGGCACAGTGGTTTAGCGCCTGCCTTTGGCCCGGGGCGTGATCCTCGAGTCCCAGGATCGATTCCCGCATCAGGCTCCCTGCCTTGAGCCTGCTTCTCCTCCCTCTGCCTGTGCCTCTGCCTCTCTCTGTGTCTCTCATGAATGAATAAATAAAATCTTTTTTAAAAAAATAAATGTAACTGACAATATTAATGAATTTAAAAAGGAATATTTTAAGTTCATCTCAATACAAAAAAAAAATGCATTTGACAGAATTCAGTATTCATTCCTGATCAAAACTCTCAGAAAGGGGAATCCTCTTATGCTGTTGGTGGGAACGCAAACTGGTACAGCCACTCTGGAAAACAGTATGGAGGTTCCTTAAACGTTAAAAACAGACTGCCCTACAACCCAGCAATTCCACTACCAGGTATTTACCCAAAGGAAACAGAAACACAGATTCAAAGGAGTACAGCATTATAAACAACAGCCAAATTATGGAAACAGCTTAAGGGTCCATCAACTAATGAAAAGATAAAGATGTAGTATGTGTGTATATATATATAATGGAATATCACTCAGCCATCAAAAAGAATGAAACCTTGCCATTTGCAATGGTGTGGATAGAGCTAGAGTATATTAAGCTAAGCAAAACAAGTCAGTCACAGAAAGACAAATACCATATGATTTCACTCATATGTGGAATTTAGGAAACAAAAAAATGAACATATGGGAAGGGGAAACAAGAAAGCAAACTATAAGAGACTTAACAGTAGAGAACAAACAGGGTTGATGGAGGGAGGTGGGTAAGAGATGAGCTAAATAGGTGACGGGTATTAAGGAAAGTACTTATTATGATGAGCACTGGGTATTATATTTAAGTGATGAATCATTAACTTCTACTTATAAAACCAATATTACACTATATGCTAACTAGAATTTAAATAAAAATCGGGGCGGGGGGGAACCTCTCAGCAAACTAGAAACAAAAGAGAACCTTTTTATTTTTTAAAAAAGATTTTATTTATTTATTCATGAGAGACAGAGAGAGAGAGGCAGAGATATGGGCAGAGAGAGAAGCAGGCTACCCGCAGGGAGCCCAATGTGGGACTCAATCCTAGACCCCAAGATCACACCCTGAGCCAAAGGCAGACATTCCACTGCTAAGCCACCCAGGAGTCCTCTAAAGAGAACTTCTTTAGGGCACCTGGCTATCTCAGCTGGAAGAACTTGCAGATCTTGATCGTGGGGTCATGAGTCTGAGCCCCACACTGGGTTCAGAGATTACAAAAAAAAAAAAAAAAATCCATAAACTCTAAAAAAACAAAAGAGAGAGAGAGAGAGAGAGAGAGAGAGAGAGAGTGAAAACTTCTTTAACCTGATAAAAGGCATGTATGGAAAACCTACAATTAATATCATAATAATGAAAGACTATATACTTTCTCCTAAGATCAAGAACAAGACAGATGGGATCCCTGGATGGTGCAGGGTTTTGACGCCTGCCTTTGGCCCAGGGTGCGATCCTGGAGACCCGGGATCGAATCCCACGTCGGGCTCCCGGTGCATGGAGCCTGCTTCTCCCTCTGCCTGTCTCTCTCTCTCTCTGTGTGACTATCATAAATAAATAAAAATTAAAAAAATAAAAAAATAAACACGACCATTTGTGTATAAAATTTGATGGAATCAACAACAACAACAAAAAAATAGAGCAAGTTTATCGAAGTTGCAGAATACAAGAAAAATAAAAAAAATCAATTATATGCAGGGGCACCTGAGTGGCTCAAGTCATGATCTCAGGGTCCTGGGATCCAGCCCTTGATTAGCAGGGAGTTTGCTTCTCCCTCTCCCTCTGCCCCTCCTCCCCAACTCATGCTCAGGCTCTCTCTCTGTCTGAAATGAATAAACAAACAAACAAAATACTTAAAAAATCAATTCTATGCATATATTCTAGTAAAAATAACTGAGATTTTGAAAGAATTCCATTTACAAAAGCATAAAAAAAACATCAAATATGTAAGGTTAAATCTGACAAAAGATGTGAAAGATCTATATACTGAAAACTACAAAATATTGCTGAGATAAATTACAGATGACCCTAAAGAAATGGAAAAATATACCTTATTCATCGGCAAGAAGTCTCCATATTATTAAGATATCAATTATCCCTCAAATTGATCTATAAATTCAACACCATTCCAATCAAATTCCCAAAAAAATGTTTGTACAATTGGCAAACTGATTTCAAAATTCATATAAAAATGCAAAGGAACTGGGGTGCCTGGGTCGCCCAGTCAGTTAAGTGACTGCCTTTGGCTTGGGTCATGATCACAGAATCCTGGGATCAAGCTCTTTGTTGGGCTCTCTGCTCAATGGGGAGCCTGTTCTCCCTCTCTCTTTGCCCGTTGCCACAACTTGTGTGTGCACTCTGTCTCAAATGAATGAATGAATGAATGAATGAATGAAAGAAAGAAAGAAAGAAAGAAAGAAAGAAAGAAAGAAAGAGAAAGGGAAAGGGAGACAAGCAAAGGAACTAGAATAGCCAAAAAAAGATCAAAGAGGACTGACACTACTTGGTTTCAAAGAGTTATAGTAATCAAAGCAGCATCATAGACTGACTTAAGACAAACAAAAGATCAGTGGAATAAAGTCAGGAAGTAAATTCACATATATAAACCTGACTGGTTTTTAACACAGGTGCAATGATAAAGAAAGAATAGCCTTTCCAACCTATAGTGCTCAAAATATTGAATATGAAGCAGAAAAAAAATGAACATGGGGCTAGCCTACATTCTATATAAAAGTTAACTCAAAATAGATTACAGACCTAAATATAACAACTAACATGATAAGACTTCTAAAATAAATTGTAAGAAACAATCTTTGTGAATTTTGGTTAAGCAGTTTCTTACATAAACCACTAAAAACATAATCTGTAAAAGAACAAATTGATAAATAGACATCATTACAATTAACAACATCTGGTATTCAAAATATTGTTAGAATGAAAAGACAAGCCATGAATTTTGAGAAAATATTTGAAAAGGATATATCTAATAAAGGACTTGTAGCTAGAATATATAAAGTCTGAAAACTTAATTATAAGAAAACAACCAACCCCATTCAAAAACAGATAGAAGGGATCCCTGGGTGACGCAGCGGTTTGGCTCCTGCCTTTGGCCCAGGGCGCGATCCTGGAGACCCGGGATCGAATCCCACATCGGGCTCCCGGTGCCTGGAGCCTGCTTCTCCCTCTGCCTATGTCTCTGCTTCTCTCTCTCTCTCTGTGTGAGAGAATTATTACTTATTTCATAAATAAATAAAACTTAAAAAAAAACAGATAGAAGATCTAAATATTTCCCAAAAACACATTTACACATGGCAAATATGCATGTGAAAAGATGCTCAAACAAAAGGATGTTTGCCTGTGTTAGGGCAAACACTCTTGAAACAAATGGAAAGATGGGAAATCTCAACAGATAAAAGCTATAAAAAAGGCACTAAATGGATATTTTATAATACAATAACCAAAATAAAATATCCATTGAATGGGCTCAAGAAGTGAGTTGGAGAAGTGCCTGGCTGGCTCAGTCAAAGGCGTATGCAACTCTTGATCTCGAGGTTGTGAGTTTGAGCCTCACATTGGGGGTAGAGAAAACTTAAGAATAAAATCTTTAGGGCAGCCCCGGTGGCCCAGCGGTTTAGCGCCGCCTGTAGCCTGGGGTTTGATCCTGGGGACCCTGGATCAAGTCCCACGTCAGGCTCCCTGCATGGAGCCTGCTTCTCCCTCTGCCTGTGCCTCTGCCTCTCTCTCTGTGTGTGTCTCTATGAATAAATAAATAAAATCTTAAAAAAATAAAAATAAAAAAATAAAATAAAATCTTTTTTAAAAAGAGCTGAATAGAGATGACAGACACAAGAATCACAGAACTTGAAGCTACATGTCATGCAATCTAAACAAAAGACAGAAAAATAGTAAAATAAATAATAAACAGAGAAGTGCCTGAGTGGCTCAGTCAGTTAAGCATCTGCCTTTGGCTCATGTCATAAGCCCAGGGTTCTGGGGTAGAGCCCCACAGTGGGCTTCCTGGTCAGCAGAGAATCCGCTTCTCCCTCTGCCCCTCGTCTCTGCTTGTGTGCTCTCTCTCTTAAGTAAATAAAATCTTTTATAAATTATAATAATAATAAACAGAGTCTCAGGAACCTAAAGGACAATATCAGAAACTATAAAATTTGTGTTCTCTGAGCCCCTGAAAAACAGGAGAAAGGATATGGTGTGGAAAACATACTTGAAGAAATAATGGCTAAATCTAACATAAAGAATGTCAACCTAGAATTCTATATCCAACAAAAACATCCCTTAGGAATAATGATGAGGGGGATCCCTGAGTGGCTCAGTGGTTTGGCGCCTGCCTTTGGCCCAGGGCGCGATCCTAGAGTCCCGGGATCGAGTCCCGCATCGGGCTCCCAACATGGAGCCTGCTTCTCCCTCTGCCTGTGTCTCTGCCTCTCTCTCTCTCTCTCTCTCTCTCTCTCATAAATAAATAAATAAATCTTTAAAAAAAAAAAAAGGAATAATGATGAAATAAACTAAGACAATTTGGCATCAACAGACTTGCTTTAAAAGAAATGGTAAAGAAGGTTCTTCGTGCTAAAGGAAAACCAAAAACTGGTTCTTTATAAGAGCAATAAAACAGGGATCCCTGGGTGGCGCAGCGGTTTGGCGCCTGCCTTTGGCCCAGGGCGCGATCCTGGAGACCCGGGATCGAATCCCACGTTGGGTTCCCGGTGCATGGAGCCTGCTTCTCCCTCTGCCTGTGTCTCTGCCTCTCTCCCTCTCTCTCTGTGTGACGATCATAAATAAAGAAAAATTAAAAAATATATATTAAAAAAAAAGAGCAATAAAACAAACTTCTAACCAGATTGACAAAGGAAAATAAAAATATCAGGAATGAAGGAGGGTAACCATACAGACACTAAAACATGAAAAGCATAATAAGGGAACATTATAAAAACTCCATGCACATGAACTCAACAACTGAGAAACATATAAATTCTTGAAAGACAAACTACCAAAGTTTACTCAAGAAAAAACAGATGACCTAAACTGTCCCTCTATCCAATAAAGAAATCAAATTAACGGTTTAAAACCTCCAACCTTTATTTTTGTGCATTTTTTAAAAAGACTTTTTATTATTTTGGGATGTATTCTAAAAATACCAACACAGTAAGGTATTTGTTAAAAACTAATTGGTAGCCCAGTTTTATGGGCAAGTTCTAGTAACCTTTAAGAATCTTAAAGACAATTCTTTTACTATATATAGACTGTGGTAGGACAATAAAAAGTGAGATTTTTTTCTTTTTTTTTTGAAAAATTTTCTTATTTGATAGCTTAAACATGATACTAAAATCTAATGAGGACCATACAAAAAAAGGCAACTATACAAAATCAATGCCACTAGTAATACAGATGTAAAACTCCTAAATAATATATTGAAAAGCAAATACAATATTATGTTAATATATCATGATCAAGTGAGATTTACTCCAGATTGCAAAGATGTGCCAAAACTAGAAAATAGATTAATATAATATTAAGTGATAACAGAAAAAAAATATATCATCTTGTTAGATAATGAAATGGCATCTAATTAAACATCAATTCCTAAAAACACTAATATTAAAGAAGCAATTAAAAAATGTTTTTGTGGGATCCCTGGGTGGCGCAGCGGTTTGGCGCCTGCCTTCGGCCCAGGGAGCGATCCTGGAGACCCGGGATCGAATCCCACATCGGGCTCCCGGTGCATGGAGCCTGCTTCTCCCTCCGCCTGTGTCTCTGCCTCTCTCTCTCTCTCTCTGTGACTATCATAAATAAATAAAAATTAAAAAAAAATGTTTTTGTAACATTAAAGAAAAGAAATATGAAACAAACAGCAAAATATCTGAATAGTTTACAATTAATTTCAAGTCAAGATGAAGATGTACTCAATCACTGAAATCAATCAACATTCTGGAAGCCAGATTCACTGCAATAAAACCAACAACAAAGAAAGGTATAAATACTAGAAAGAAAAGGAGAAAATGATCATTATTAGCTGATATAAATGTCTACCGAAAAAACCCGAGGTAATCAACGGAACAACTATGTCAAAAATCTGTGATGGGCCAGTGGAACAAAATAGAAAATTCAAAACCAAACGCACTTATAGACAAGATTTTAGTTTACAATAAAGGTAAAACTTCAAATCTTTGGAGAAATGATTACTGAAAAATGTTTGTAAAAGCATGTAACCACTGAGACTTTTTTAATATACATGTACTGGAGGTTTTTTAAAGATTTTATTTATTTATTTAAGGGAGAGAATGCACATGCAGCAGGGAAGGGCAGAGGAAGACAGACAAGTAGACTCTCTGCTGAACTGGGAGCTCCATTCCAGGGCCCCAAGGTCATGACCTGAGCCAAAAGCAGATGCTTACCAGACTGAGCCATCAGGACACCCCTACATATACTGTTTTGATATATATACATAAATGTGGTAGAACTGTAAAGAAAAGCATAGAAAACTAAAATACAATGGTTTACCTCTTGATGGGTGGAAAGGGATGCAATTAGGGTCATCCTGCCAAGAGGACTTCTAAAGCAGTGAATACAGGTGTTCATATTATTTTTTAAAACTATGATTTACATTTATATAAATATAAAACCATATGATTATTTCAACAAATACAGAAAAAGCATTTGACAAAGAACATCTAGTCATGATACAAACTCTCAATAAGGAGGTCTAGAGGGAACATTCCTCAACGTAATAAAGTCCTTACACGAAAAACCCACAGCTAACATCACACTCAGTGGGAAAACACTGAGCTTTTAAGGTCAGGAACAAGATAAAGATGTCCACTCTCACCACTTTTATTCAACACAGTACTGGAAAGTACTCACTACAGCAATCAGACATTGAAAAGAAATTAAAAGGCCAAATCAGTAAGGAAGTACAATTTTCACTATTTATAGAAAACATGAGACTGTATATAGAAAACCCTAGGGGCACCTGGGTGCCTCAGTGGTTGAGCATCTGCCTTTGACTCAGGTTGTGATCTCAGGGTTCTGGGATTGAGTCCCACATCAGGCTCCCCACAGGGAGCCTGCTTCTTCCTCTGCCTGTCTCCACCTCTCTGTGTCTCTCATGAATAAATAAATAAAATCTAAAAAAAAAAAAAAGAAAGAAAGAAAGAAAGAAAACCCTAAAGACTCCACCAAAAAGCTACTCAAACTGATAAATGAATTCAGTAAAGTTGCAGGTTACAAAATTAATGTACAGGAGTATGCTGCATTCCTATCCACTAATAATGAAGCAGTAGAAATTGAAATTAAGAACAGTCCCTAGGGGATCCCTGGGTGGCTCAGCGGTTTAGTGCATGCCTTTGGCCCAGGGCGCGATCCTGGAGTCCTGGGATTGAGTCCCACGTTGGGCTCCCAGCATGGAGCCTGCTTCTCCCTCCTCCTATGTCTCTACCTCTCTCTCTCTGTCTATCATAATTAAATAAATAAATAAATAAATAAACAAACAAACAAATAAATCTTTAAAAAAAAAAGAACAGTCCCTGGCACCTGGGTGGCTCAGTCTACTGAGTATCTGCCTTTGGCTCAGGTCATGATCCCAAGGTCCTGGGATCTTGTTCTGCACTGGGCTCCCTGCTCAGCATGGAGTCTGCTTCTCCCTCTGTCCTTCTCCCCTGGTCGTGATCTCTCTCTCTCTCTCACATAAATAAAATCGTAAAAAGCAAAAAAAGGGTCCCATTCACAATCGCACCAAAAACAATAAAATATCTAGGAATAAACTTAACGGGGATCCCTAGGTGGCTCAGCGGTTTAGCACCTGCCTTTGGCCCAGGGTGTGATCCTGGAGTCCCAGGATCGAGTCCCACATCAGGCTCCCTGTGTGGAGCCTGCTTTTCCCTCTGCCAGTGTCTCTGCCTCTCTGTGTCTCCCATGAATAACTAAATTAAATATTTTTTAAAAAAAAGGAATAAGCTTAACCACTGAGGTGGAAGACCTGTACTCTAAAAACTATAAAACACTGATTAAAAAAATTAAAGATGATACAAAGAAATGGAAAGACATTCCATGCTCATGGATTGGAAAAACAAACATTGTTAAAATGTCAATACTGCCCAAAGCAATCTACATATTTAAAGCAATCCCAATCAAAAACACCAATAGCATTTTTCACAGAACTGAAACAATCCTAAAATCTGTATGGAACCACAAAAGATTCTGAGTAGCTAAAGCAATCTTGAAAAACAAAACCGGAGGTATCATAATTCTAGACTTCAAGTTATATTACACAGCTGTAGTGATCAAAACAGTATGGTCCTGGCAGTAAAATAGACACAAAGATCAATGGAACAGAATAGAAAATCCAGAAATAAATCCACAAATATACAATCAATTAATCTTTGACAAAAAAGAAAAGACTATACAGTGGGAAAAAGTCTCTTTAAACAAATGGTGTTAGGAAAACTGGTCAGCTGCATGCAAAAGAATGAAACTGGATCACTTTCTTACACTACAGACAAAAGTAAACTCAAAATGGATTAAAGACCTAAATGGGAGACCTGAGACTGTAAAATCCTAGCAGAAAGCACAGACAGTAATTTCTCTGACACTGGCCATAGCAACAGTTTTCAAGATATGTCTCCTAAGGCAAGGAAAATAAAAGCAAAAATAAACTATTGGGACTACATCAAAATAAAAAGCTTCTGCACAGAGGTGTCTAGGTGGCTCAGTTAGGCATATGCCTCTTGGCTTCAGCTGGGGTCCTGATCTCACGGCTCATGGGATCAAGCCCCAGGCCAGCTCTGCACTCAGTGGGGTCTATTTGGATATTCTCTCCCTCTTGTCCCTTCCTCCATTAATGCACTCCAGCTCACTCTCTCAAACAAATCAATAAATCTTAAAAAAAAAAAAAAAAAAAAAAAAAAGCTTCTCCACAGCAAACAATAAATTAAAAAATAACGATCAATAAAACTAAAAGGCAACCTACTGAATGAAAGAAGATATTTGCAAATGACATATCTGATAAAGGGTTAGGTCTCCGAAATATATAAAGAAATGATACAGCTCAAAACCCAAAAACGAAATTATCTAATTAAAAAATGTGGAGAAGACATGAACAGACATTTTTCGAAGATGACATCCAGAGCACCAACTGACAAATAAGATGCTCAACCATCACTTATCAGGAAAATGCAAATCAAAACTACAACAAGATATCATCACCTAACACCTGTCAGAATGGCTTGTATCAAAAACACAAGAAACAACAAATGTTGGAAAGGATGTGGGAAAAAAGGAACCCTCATATTATTGGTAGGAATGCAAACTGGCGCAGACACTGTGGAAAACAATATTCAAGTTCCTCAGAAAGTTAAAAATAGAACTACCCTACAATCCAGTAATCATGCTACTGGGTATTCACAAAATACAAACACACTAGTTCAAAGGAATATATGCACCTCTATGTTTATAGCAGCATTATTTACAACAGCCAAATTATGGAAGCAGGCCAATTGTTCACTAACAGATAAATGGAAAAGGAGATGTGACATATATCTAGATAGATACAATGGAATATTATTCAGCCACAAAAAAGAATGAAATCTTACCATTTGCAATGACATGGATAGAGATAAAGAGTATAATGGTAAGTGAAATTAGGAGAAAGACAAATACCACATGATTTCACTCATAGGTGGAATTCAAAAATAAAACAAATCAGCAAGGGAGAAAAAAAAGAGAGATAAACCAAGAAACAGACTCTTAACTAAAGAGAACTGATGATTACCAGAGAAGAGGTGGGTGGGCAGTGGGGAGGATGGGTGAAACAGATGATAGGGGCTTAAAAAAAATTTATGATTTATATTTTAAGGAATCTCCTGTACGACATATTGACAATTTTTTTTTAAACTGAGCTAGACTGGGACACCTGGGTGGTTGAGTGTCTCCCTTCGGCTCAGGGCATGATCCTGGAGTCCTAGGATCGAGTCCCACATCGGGCTCCCTGCATGGAGCCTGCTTCTCTCTCTCTGCCTGTGTCTCTGCCTTTCTCTCTCTGTGTCTCTCATGAATAAATAAAATTTTTAAAATAATAAAATAAAATAGAGCTAGATCTATATGTGTTACAAAAAGATCTGTAGGAAATAATAAGTGAAAAAGTGAAACAGCATATGTAGCATGATTCCTTTCCTGTAAAAGATTCTATTGATGATATATGCATAAAAAACTTTGGAGAGGGGGTAGACGGCTGGGTGGCTCAGTGGTTGAGCGTCTGCCTTTGGCTCAGAGCATGATCCCGGAGTCCTGGGATTAAGCCCCAAATCAGGCTCCCCCGGGGAGCCTGCTTCTCCCTCTGCCTATGCCTCTCTGCCTCTGTGTCTCTCATGAATAAATAAATAAAATCTTTAAAAAAAGAATTGGGGGGGGGGGAAGAATACAGAAGAAATTATTGCCTTTTATTAAATGTACAATGAGGGGGATCCCTGGATGGCTCAGCAGTTTAGTGCCTGCCTTTGGCCCAGGGCATGGTCCTGGAGTCCCGGGATCGAGTCCCACATCGAGCTCCCTGTGTGGAGCCTGTTTCTCTCTCTGCCTGTGTCTCTGCCTCTCTCTCTCTATGTCTCTCATGAATAAATAAAATCTTTTAAAAATAATAAAAATAAAAAATAAATGTACAATGACTGAGATATACATCTTCATATATACCTTCATACTTACACTATACACCTTATATACTATTTTGTTTTCAAACAGTTTTGAACTGTTTTTACTTTGTTCTAACATGTATGTATATAAAATTTAACGATTCTGTGTTTATTTCATTTTTGTAAATATCAACATAGGTTATTCGAGTGATATTGATGGACTGTTTTGTTTTCTTCTTCATACCTTTATATCTTTCTTAAAAAAGAATCATTTAGACAAAATCTTTTCCTGGGGGAAATCTCTAATAAACAAATGGAGAGAATAAAGAAGAGACATTAAGAGCTAAAGCAGGATTGTCCAACGAAGCTTTCCATAATGAGGGAAATGTTCTTCAGCTGTGCCGTCTAATACAACAAACACTAGACTCATGTGGCTTTGACTACTTGAAATGTGATAGTCCAAAAGAAGAATGTATTTATTTAATTTTAATCAATTCAAATTTAAATAGCTACAGGTAGCTCATTGCTACCACATTGGACAGAGTATATCTAGAGACTTAACATTCACATTCTCTTCCTCTCACTTTCTAGACACATAAAAATTAACATTTACATTTGATTTATATTATTTTATTTTTTTTTTAATTTTTATTTATTTATGATAGTCACAGAGAGAGAGAGAGAGAGAGGCAGAGACACAGGCGGAGGGAGAAGCAGGCTCCACGCACCGGGAGCCCGACGTGGGATTCGATCCCGGGTCTCCAGGATCGCGCCCTGGGCCAAAGGCAGGCGCCAAACCACTGTGCCACCCAGGGATCCCGATTTATATTATTTTAATAGTTTAAAAATATCACCTTGGGTTAAAATATTACAAAACTGAGGAACTATGATCCATCCTCAGCCAAGCAATATGATTAAGTAATTCTTAATTCCATTTACATATCAAAATGAAGCTGAGTAAAAAACTGCATGCTCTGGCAAGTTGGCATTAAAGTTGCAAAATAAACCAACCATGGAGAAGGCCTAGTTTGAGACCTAGAGCTCCACTCTTCAGAATACTGACCTCTCCATCACTATCAGATATCACAATGAATGCATCTTCAAGTCTACGTTTCCTCTTCAGACTGACAGAACTGGCAGTTTCTGCATCTTTCTTCTCCAGATTCTGAGCTTCAGAGGCTTCTTTAACTTTTTTCTTTCTCCGTGGCATTCTTTTGTCTGAAACACAGGGTAAGTAATACACTTAAAGTTTTCCAAATGCTATTTGTAATTTAGTCATGTAACAGAAAATGGTTTTCATTTAAAAGAAGTAAAATGACTTCTGATCATTTCTACTACTCATTAAAACTTTAATTTTTCTATTAAAAAAAATTGTATCTGCTCTCTCAAATCAATCAATAAATCTTTAAAAAGGCGGGGGGCACCTGGGTGGCTCTATCAGTTAAGCATCTTCCTTCAGCTGAGGTCATGTTACTAGGGTCCTGGGATAAGCCCCACATTGGGCTCCCTGCTCAGTAGGGAGTCTGCTTCCCCCTCTCCCTCTGTCACTCCCCCTGCTTGTGCATGAGCGCACTCTCTCTCTCAAATAAATAAATAAAATCTATCTACCTTTCTTATTTTCTTTGAGAGAGAGCATACACACTTGCAAATGCGAGTAGGGGAAGGGGCAAAGGGAGAGAATCTTCAAGCGAACTCCCCACTAAGCACAGAGCCCAACGTGGGGCTCAATCTCATGATCCATGAGAGCATAACCTGAGCTGAAACCAAGAGTCACTCAACCAACTGGACCAGGTGTCCCATATAATTGGCTCTCTTGACTACATATTAGGATTTACATTAAAAAAAATTTTTTCAACAATGCCTCAACTTGATAAAGGACATCTTAAAAAAAAAAATCCCACAGTTAACAGCATACTTAAAGGTAAAAGACTGAATGCTTTCTCCTTCAGACAGGAAAAGACAGGATGAACACGATCTTGGGGGTTCCAGGCAAGTCAATTATGCAAGAGGAAATAAAAGACATCCAAATTGGAAAGAAAGAAGTTAAACTATCACCACTTGCAGATGAGCTGAACTTGTATTTAAAAAATACTAAGAGCTGGGGCACCTAGGTGCCTCAGTTGGTTAAGCATCTGACTCTTGGGATCCCTGGGTGGCGCAGCGGTTTAGCGCCTGCCTTTGGCTCAGGGCGCGATCCTGGAGACCCGGAATCGAATCCCACGTCGGGCTCGCGGCGCATGGAGCCTGCTTCTCCCTCTGCCTATGTCTCTGCCTCTCTCTCTCTGTGACTATCATAAATAAATTTTAAAAAAAATTTAAAAAATAAAAAAAATAAAAATAAAAAATAAAAAATACTAAGAGCTGGGGCACCTAGGTGCCTCAGTTGGTTAAGCATCTGACTCTTAATTTCAGCTGGGATCATGGTCTCACGTGTCCTAGAATCCAGCTCTGCATCAGACTCCACACTTAGCAAGGAGTCCACTTGGGGATTCTTTCTCTCCTTCTGCCCCTTCCCCTCCCCCTGCTCAAGCTCTTTCTCACTCTCCAAAATAAATACATAAATCTTTAAAAGTAAAAAACACTAAGAACTCCACTGTAAAAACTCTATAATGAAGTTAAGAAAGACTGCAACATGCAATGAACATACAAAAATCAACTGTATTGTTTATCCACTAGCAATAAACAATCCTAAAAGGAAATTTTTAAAATTCCATTTCTAGGGACGCCTGGGTGGCTCAGCAGAAGAGCGTCTGCCTTTGGCTCAGGGCATGATTCCGGGATCTGGGATCCAGTCCTGCGTCAGGCTCCCTGCAAGGAGCCTAGCCTGCTCTCTGCCTATGTCTCTGCCTCTCTCTCTCTCTCTCTCTCTCTCTCTCTCTCTGTCTCTCATGAATAAATAAATAAAATCTTTAAAAAAAAAATCCATTTCTAGGAACACCTGGCTGGCTCAGCTGGTAGAGCTTGTGACTCATGGTCTGAGTACTTGAGTTCAAGACCCATGTTGGGTGTAGAGATTACTTAAAAAATAAAACCTTCAGTGCCGCCTGGGTAGCTCAGTCTGTTAAGCATCTGAATCTTGATTTCAGTTCAGGTGATGATCTCAAGGTTGTTAGATGAAGCCCTGTGTCAGGCTCTCCAATGGGCGTGGAGCCTGCTTAAGATTCTTTTTATTTTTAAAATATGTATCTTAAAGGTTTTATTTATTTATTCATGAGAGACAGAGAGAGAGAGAGAGAGAGAGAGAGAGAGAGGCAGAGACACAGGCAGAGGGAGAAGCAGGCTCCATGCAGGGAGCCCGACGTGGGATTCAATCCTAGGTCTCCAGGATCACACCCGGGGCTGAAGGCAACATTAAACCGCTGAGCCACTTGGGCTGCCCTTAAGATTCTTTCTCTCCCTCTGCCTTCCCCACTCATGCACGTGCTTTCTCTCGCTTTCTCTCTCTCTCTCTCTCTCTCTCTCTCTGAAAAATAAAGTAAAATCTTGCAAAAGTAAAAAAAAAAAAAATTTTATTCTACTAGCATCAAAAATAATAAAATTCTTAGGAATAAATTTAACAAAATAAGTGCAAGACTTGCAAATGGAAACTTAAAAATATTGCTGAAAAGAGAGTTCGGTTCAAGGTGACACTGGAAGATCCTGAATTAACCTCCTCCTGTGGATACACCCAATCTACAAATATATATGAACAAATTCTGAAATAAACCTAAAACCTGGCAGGGAAACCCATTCACAAATGAGAGGGAAACCACAACAAAGCAAATAGGTAAGGTTAAGAGAGAATCTCATTATAAACCCCACCCCAGGCACAACAACCCACAATAGGGAGGGAACTCAACCCAAGAGCTTTTCCTGGAGGAGAGAGGTCCGAACCCCATATCTCACACCACAACTTTTAAGACTTGCACCTGAGATGCCTGGCTCAGTGGTGGCTCAGTGGTAAGTATCTGCCTTTAGCTTGCAGCATGATCCCAGAGTTCTGGGATCGAGTCCTGCATTGGGCTCCCTGCAAGGAGCCTGCTTCTCCCTCTGTGTCTCTGCCTCTCTCTCTGTCTCTCATGAATAAATAAAATAAAAAAAAAAGGGGGGGGGGTCTCTAGGTTGCTCAGTGGTTAAACACCTCCCTTCGGCCCAGGGTGTGATCATGGAGTCCTGGGATCAAGTCTCATATCGGGCTCCCTGCAGGGAGCCTGTTTCTCCCTCTGCCTGTGTCTCTGACTCTCTCTCTCTCTCTCTCTCTCTGTGTCTCTGTGTCTATCATGAATAAATAAATAAAATCTTAAAAAAAAAAAAAAAAGACCTGCACCTGAGAGATAAGCCCCCTAAACATCTAGCTTTGAAAGCCAACAGAGCTTGCATCAACAAGCCTCCCAAAACTAAAAAGAATTGAAAAGCAGCTCTCAAAAAGCTGACACATGCAAATTAACGTACCCCAGGGCTCAGTACAAAAGCAGCCAAGTGAAAAGCACTCAGACTTTCTGTGAAAAAGGCTTATTTGCTTATCTTAAAGCAAGCATGAGAGGCAAGGCATCTAATTTAACAAACTTCATAGGTGACTACTGAAGTATTCCAAAGATGCTAGCAGGCACCATCTTTGCACCTCCCTCTACTTCAGTCAAGCTTGCTAATATCTCCCAGAAAGGAGTTTGTACCCTTGTCTGACACTCCAGTTTTTAAAGCTGCTTCCCAGGGGATCAGGAGATCACCTGCCTCTGGGGGCCACTGGGCCTTATGCTGACAGTCCTACAGAACTTTGTATATTACAATAGAAAATCATCAAATCACAAAGGAAGGGAGCAAGAAAAGGAGGAACAGAGGAATTACAAAGCAGCCAAAAAAAAAAAACTAACAAAATGGCACACACAAAAAAAAGTCAAGAAGTACATAGCTTACTTTAAATGCAAAAAGGCTAAATTCTCTAATTGGAAGTCTGAGAGTGGCTGAATGGATAAAAAAACAAGACCCATCAAAATATATCAAACACTCTCTCCAGGTGTCCTTACCTGTTTTACATAGTAAATCTACAAAAATTAAAGCCTAAACTTTTTATTTTTTTTAAAGATTTTATTTATTTATTCATGAGAGACACAGAGAGGCAGAGACACAGGCAGAGGGAGAAGCAGGCTCCATGCAGGGAGCCCGATGTGGGACTCGATCCCGGCTATCCAGGATCATGGCCTGGGCCGAAGGCAGGTGCTAAACCTCTGAGCCACCCAGGCGTCCCTAAAGCCTAAACTTTTGGCTGAAATTACAACATTCTAGAATAAGAAAAATGTGAAGATGATTAATCATGACCATATAAAGCCTATTGTCGTAAGTATATCTACTCCATTTGTTATAATACCATCTTAGAAATACTCACTTTTCTATTTCAAAATTGTTATTCTGTTCTTCCTTCACTTACCCATTTATTTTTTCTCTCCTCTAAATGAAAATTACAACCTCTTACAAAGACTGCAACTTTTTTTTTTTTTTTTAAAGATTTGAGAGAAAAAGAGCATATGAATGCCCTGTGCTTGTGCTTGCACAAGCAGGGGTAGGGGCAGAGGGAAAGGAAGAGAATCTCAAGCAGGTTCCTTACTGGACACAGAGCGCGACTCAGGGTCTAATCCCACAAGCCCAAATCATTACCTGAGCTGAAATCGAGAGTCGGACACTTAGCCAAATGAGCCACCTAGGCCCCCCCTGCAACTTGAGAATTAGCAGGGAAACTAAGCTTTTGTTCAACAGAAACATGACACTGTGCTGTACAAAGGCAATACAAATGAAATCTAATGAAAAGATGGACTTTTGGCTGCCTAAACAAATCAGCTATATAAATAGAACACATTAAACAGCTAGGAGAGAATGGAAGGCAAAAAGATAAGACTATTTTCATGATAGCTTGTATATTTAATTCCACTGTTATGAAACAGCTATCTCTAATTATATAACACAAACAACAAAGGCAATAAACCACAAAAAGATGGCGCCAAGGTCAGCTAGGTTGGGTTAAGTTGAGAAAGGCCTTGCTACAGGTGGAACTTGAGCTGAATGCTGAAGGATTATACTGTGTTTTAATGATGGTTACTATCTTATTTCCTTAGGAAACTGTAAAGTTACAGAGGCAGAAACTGTTTCTTATTCATGTCTGAATTCCAATACTTAACTCAGAGCTTAGCTTTCAATAAATGTTACTTAATAAATGAATAAATGCTTTAATGACCAAATGAGTGTATGAAGAAACAAACTGGATTTGGAAAAGCACAGAAGATAGGAAAAAGACAAATACAGTGTGCCTGTTATTCAGGGATCTGAAATATATTCAGATAAAAATATATACAGATAAAAGCTAAATGTCCATTTTAAAATTAAAAAGTAGTAGACACAAAAACAGGCTTAGATGCAACTCTGGTAGAGTGGTAAAGCTACAATTAACCTCTACAGAATCCCTTGTTTCTCATCTCAATGGATTCTGCATTTTTAATTTCGAAAAGATTTCTAACATAAGTTAACTGGAAAAGCTTTTTTATTGAGGTGTCAAAATATTTCCTGAACTAACAACAACAACAAAAAACAGAGGAACGCCTGGGTGGCTGAGTCAGTCAAGCAAGCTGCCTTTGGTTCAGGTCATGATCCCAAGGTTCTGGGATCAAGCCCCACATTGGGTTCCCTGCTCAATGGGGAGTCTGCTTGTCCCTTTCCTTTTGCCCTTCCCCCACCCCCACTTGGGTTCTCTCTCTAATAAATAAAAAAAATCTTTAAACAAAAATTGCAAAGTGAAAGCAGACTTCCATCATCTTCATGATTAAAATTATAAATACAAACCATTTTTATTTTATCACCTGTGACAATAAAAGCTTGATAATATCAGAACTCGACTGAATATTTCTGAAGAAATATCTAACTGCATTAACTCCAAAATTCTAAGTCTATCCCTTTTAATTCTATTTCAAACACATCTGCTCTTTCTGCAGCCCTTATCATGTAGCCATCTTAATTCTTCTTTATTATATTTGAAGAGTTACTGATTCTCCAACATTAGTAGTAAATATAGTTGAGAACAATGACTTAATCTCATGAACTTAAGGACGTTAAATTTCCAAAGAAAAAAGTAAATTAGCATTGGATTTTGCAATGATTTCTTGGATATGACACTGAAAGAACAGACAACAACCAAAAGAAGTGACTATGTCAAAATTTTTAAATCTTATGCATGAAAGGATACTATCAACAAGTGAAAAAACCCACAAAATGGGGGGAAAAAATCTGCAAACTGTTCATCTGATAAGTGGTTAATATCAAGACTATAAAAAGAACAAAAAAAAAGCCAACCCAATTAAAATATGGGCAAAGGATTTGAAAGACATTTCTCCAAAGATATTCAAATGATAAATAAGCATATGAAAAGATGCTCAACATCACTATTCAAATGGTCAATAAGCACATGAAAAGATGCTCAACATCACTAATCACTAAGGAACTGCAAACCAAAACCACAAGATACCACCTCACACTCCTTAGGATGGCTACTATGCAGAATACAGAAAATAGCAAGTATTGGAGAGGATGTGGAGAAACTGGAACCCTTGTACACTGCTTAGGAGGAATGGTAAATGATGTAGCTGTATATCCAAAGGATAAACTTTGAAGATATTATGCTAAGTGAAATAAGCCAGACACAAATGGACAAATACTGTATGATTCCCCTCACATGAGATACCTAAAATAGTCAAATTCATAGAACAGAAAGCAGAATGGTGGCTACCACAGGCTGAGGGAAAGGAGCAACGCGTAGTTACCGTTTAAAGGCTACAGAGTTGGGATCCCCGGGTGGCTCAGCGGTTTAGCGCCTGCATTCAGCCCAGGGCGTGATCCTGGAGACCGGGGATCAAGTCCCACATCAGGCTCCCTGCATGGGGCCTGCTTCTCCCTCTGCCTGTATCTCTGCCTCTCTCTCTCTCTGTGTCATGAATAAATAAGATCTTTTAAAAATAAAAATAAAATAAAAAATAAAGGGTACAGTTTCAGTTTAGGAAGATGAAAAAAGTTGTGGAAATGGATGGTGATGATGGCTGAACAACAATGTGAATGTGCCTATACCAATGAATTGTATACTTAAAGTGGTAAATTTTGTATATATTTTTGTAAAATTTCATGTATTTGGTAAATTATGTATATTTTGCTACAATTTAAAAAAAAGAACAAGGACATATATAGTTGACCTTTGAACATCAGTTTGAAATGTGCAGGTCCACTTATATGAGTCTATTACAGTACAGTACCATAAATCTTTTTAAAGATTTATTTAAGAAAGACAGCATGCACACACATGCACGCAGAGGTAGAGGCAGAGGGAGAGGGAGACAACCAGACTCCCCACTGGGCAGGGAGCCCAACTTGGAGCTCAATCCCAGAACCCTGAGATCCTGATCTGAGCTGAAATCAAGAGTAGGACACTTAACTGAGTCATCCAGGTACTCTGTAAATGTATTTTTAATTAGTTTCTTAATACATTCTTTTAAAATTTTTACTTATTTATTTGAGAGAGCTAGAGAGAGAACTTGAGCAGGGGGAGGGGCAGAGGGAGAGGCAAACTCTCCACTGAGCAAGGAGCCTATCCTGGGTCTCAATCATGGATTGAGCATGGATCATGACCTGAGCCCACGGCAAACGCTTAACAGACTGACCCACTCAGGCGCCTCTTCATACATTTTCTTATGGCCACCTTATCTTATTGAGGGAATACAGTATATAATACACATAGCATACAAAATATGTTATGTTTAATTGGCTGTTTATGTTATCAGTAAGGCTTCCAATCAACAGCAGGCTCTTAGTAGTTACATTTTTGAGAAGTCAAAAGTTGTACAGATTTTCAACCGTGCAGGGTGTCAATATGCCTAATTTCTGTGTTGTTCAAGAGTCAACTGCACATAATCTCATGGAAGAATCTCCAAGATTTTTGCACTAGTAAGTGTAAAATAAAAGAAAAATAGTATGATACCTTTTGTGCAGATTTTTAAAAATCAGCATGGATAAATTTTTCAGGCCATCAAAAACAGAAATTAATCCATTTTCAACTCTCATCTCCAGTTCAAAAATAATTTTTAGGAAAAATTTTTTGTGAACTAAAAAACATTTGAAAACCTTTGGTAGGTAGTTCACTCAAGTAACTTTAAAAAGTTAAATAATTTTCCTAAGTATTACCTACTTCAAAATGTAAAAAAGTGGGATTTAAATTAAGGAAACCTATTATCAGTCAGAATTGTACTCAACACTGGAAACAGAAATCACAATTTTACCTCTCATAATTTGCTCCTTATCGTAGGTCCCATTCCCATAAGTCAGTCATTTCAGTGGAATCTCTAAAGCCCCTAACCCTGGGAAAATACTTGCTGTGTACTTCTTGCCCCAGCTACCAAGTAAGATTCCTGGAGAGATTCACAAAACAAAACCACCTGATTTTTCACTGATCCTTTCTAAGGGACTTCTGTCTTCAAGCCTTTCCCCCAGTAAGCTTCTCCCAAGCCTTCATGTATTTAAATTCCTTCTAGATCCACTCTATTCCCTTGCTACAAACATTAACACAACATGTTGAGCCTAAAAATAACTTCCCTTAACCCTATCACCAATAAAAGTTCTCTCCTCTGCATTATCATCAAATTTTTTACTCAGATCTCTATACATTGACACACACTATAAATTTCCAAAGCAATCATTAATTTAAAACAAAAGGCAAGGTCACCTGGGTGGCTTAGTCCATTAAAGCTCAGTCCTTTAAAGCATCTGCCTTCAGCTCATGAAGGTCAGGATCCCAGGGTCCTGAGTCCGGCTCCCTGCTCAACAGGGAGTCTGCTTCTCCCTCTCCTCTGCTGCTCCCCCTGCTTTTGCCCTCTAATAAATAAATAATTTTTGGGATCCCTGGGTGGCGCAGCGGTTTGGCGCCTGCCTTTGGCCCAGGGCGCGATCCTGGAGACCCGGGATCGAATCCCACGTCGGGCTCCCTGCATGGAGCCTGCTTCTCCCTCTGCCTGTGTCTCTGCCTCTCTCTCTCTCTCTGTGACTATCATGAATGAATAAATAAAATCTTTAAAAAAAAAAAATAAATAAATAAATAAATAAATAAATAATTTTTATTTATTTATTAGAGAGCAAAAGGCAGAACAGCATGTTTAGTGTTATTTTACTTGTGTAAATTAAAAAACACGCCCAGCCCCGTTTTAAAATTCATCTGGAATGATACACAAGAAATTGCCAAAAGTATGAAAGAGAATGAGAGATAGATGAGGAAAAACATTTTCTCTATTTGAATTTTGAACCATGTGTAAACACTACTTTTGTTTTTCTTTAAACTTGTAAACTCTGGAGATAATTTGAAGTTTTGACATTAACTTTAAAGAACACATTCCAGGGGCAGCTGGGTGGCTCAGGGGTTGAGCACCTGCCTTTGGCTCAGGGCGTGATGCCGGGATAATGGGATGGAGTCTCGCATCAGGCTCCCTGCAGGAAGTCTGCTTCTCCCTCTGCCTGTGTCTCTCATGAATGAATAAATAACATCTTTAAATTTAAAAAAAAAAAAAAAAAGAACACATTCCATATCCACCGTCCATGTCCATTTATTGGCCTCTTCTCTCATTTGTTATGTAATCTGAATCTGCTCTCCCTTTAAGATCATCAAAAATCTCCTTGCCACAAATCCGTATGCCCCTCTTCAGCTTCCATTCTACTAACCATCTTGGCAAATCCTTTCTTTACTATAATCTAACTTAATGTCTGTGACACTGCTCAATTTAGTTTTCTCCTAGATCTGATCACTCATTTCCTTCATCTTCCTTCTATTCCTCTGACTTAATAAAAGTATTTACCACTATGCTATACTCAATCTCCTCTCCCTACTTTGTAACTTCGTAATGCCATTGCAAAGTTTTTTTGTTTTTTTCCTTGGGGGGGAGGGGTGCGCCCCTCCTTCACCAGGTAGATATCTACTCTGGAGCACAGCTGGTCTGTAAGTCATGTGTGTGGCGTGTGCAGGTGTGCACAGCTGAGTGCCAGGGGGATGTAAGGACAGCTGACTGACACTCAGGTCACAATTTGACACCCCTCTTGGGCTTTCAAACTCAATTAGCAAAAGCTTAAAAGATATACAAATGCACCTAGGCCTTTCAGCTCAACTCTAGTCCTATCATTTCTGATTTGCTGTGAAACTGTACTGAACTTTTAAAGAAGTAACAATCTTTCACAAACTCTTCCCCAAAAAAGTGGTGGAACACTTCCCAACTCATTCTATCTGACCAAAGACAATAAGAGAAAACAAGAAACCAGGAGTGCCTGACTGGCTCAGTCGATGGAACAATGTTACACTTAGTCTCAGAGTTATGAGTTTGAGCCCTATGTTGGGTTTAGAGAGTATTAAAAATAAAATCTTTAAGAAAAAAGAAAAAGAAACCAGAGACAAATATATCTGTTATAAATATAGATGCAAAAATCAATAAAATACTAACAAACCAAATCCAATATTATATAAAATGAATTATATACCATGACTAAGAAGTATCAAGAGAAGGCAAGGTTGGTTTAAGATCTGAAACTCAATGTATTATACCATATCAATAGAATAAAGGACAAAAACTACATGATTATCTTAATATACACAGAAAGAGCATCTAACAAAACTCAACACCCTTAATGATAAAAATACTAAACATACTAAACAAACTAGAAATAGGAGAGAACTTCCTCAAACTGATAAAGTATCTATCAAAAACCCATGGTTAATATCATACTTAATAGTGTAAGACTGAAAGCTTTCCCCTTAAATCAGGTACAAAACAAGCATGTCCACTCTTAGCACCTCTATTCAACATTATAGTGGAGGCTCTAGCCAGAGCAATGAGGCAAAAAGAGAGAGAGGAAAAAAAAAAAAGCATCTAGATTGGAAAGGGGGAGAAGTAAAACCATATTTAGTTTTATCATCATTTAGATGCAATGATCTTGTACATAAAAAATTTGAAGGACTCCACTAAAAAAAAAACTATCAGAATACACAAGTTCAGCAAGGCTGCAGGATACAAAATCAAAACAAAACTGTATTTCTATACATTTGCAATGAGCAATTTGAAAATAAAATTAAGAAAACAATTCCATTTACAAGAGCATCATAAAGACTAAAATAGGCATAACTTTAACAGAAGACATGCAAAACTTTTTGTTTCTTTAAAGATTTATTTATTTATGATAGACATAGAGAGAGAGGCAGAGACACAGGAGGAGGGAGAAGCAGGCTCCATGCCGGGAGCCCGACGTGGAACTCGATCCCGGGACTTCAGGATCACGCCCTGGGCCAAAGGCAGGTGCCAAACCGCTAAGCCACCCAGGGATCTCCAGACATGCAAAACTTACACCCTGAAAACTATAAAACATTTTTTAAAGAAATTAGAGGGATCTAAATAAAAGAAAAACAACCCAAGTATCAAGACTTCAGATGGTACTACTACTCCTTAAATTGATATATGGATTCAGTTCAATACCTAATAAAATTCTAGTTGGCTGTGTATGTAAATTAACAAGCTGATCCTAAAATTCACATGACAATTCAAGGATCCCAAAATATTTCTAATTAATCTTCACAAAAACCTAAGAAGTATATGTAATTGTTACTAGGAAGCATAAGTTCAGAAAAGTAACTTGTCCAAAGTCACAAAGGAGCCACTTACAATTCTGTCTCCTGACTACAATACTTCATGACTTAATCTTTACACCTCTTCTAACTAAAACTGCTGCCTGATCCATGGTATGCACATATAAATTATATTTGTTGAATGAGGGTACATGGAGGGTTCAGTCAGTTAAGTGACTGCCTTCAGCTCAGGTCATGATTTCAGTCCTTGAGACTGAGCCCTGCATTGGGCTCCCTGCTCAGTGGGAAGTCGGCCTCCCTCCACCCCCAACTCATGCTCTCAAATATACAATACTACATAAAGGCACAGATGGATAAAATTATTATAGGTTGAATAGCATAGGTAAGACAGATGTCGGAATTAGTTTGGGGGAATTCTGAAGGAATCACAGTGCCCTAGAAAAAAATTTTGTATGGAAGTTTTCATCTCATTAAATGTTTTCTGTACGCTAGAGTTATTTAAACCAAAATGCTCAAATCTGATAGCAAGAGTAGCTATACTACCAAATATATGTAACTTCTTAAAGATACATAAATAAGTAAAAACCCTACTCTTCTCTGTAGCACAGAACCCCCAGCAGTCTTAAAGGGGGTTTTCAAAGAATTAAGCAGATAAGGGATTGACAAGAAGCATTAAGTAGAGGCCCCTCCACAGATTACAGACTCCAAAATTCAGTGCTTCCTGAAATTTAGCCACACAGTTCCACAGTAACTCTAATAAAAGTAAAAACAAGGCACTGCTTGGCCAATTTAAACAAGCAAACCAGCATACAGTTTAGCTACTATTTAAGTTGCTACCCTTAAAACTGAAGAACTCACTAAAATAATGGCTTATCTTCAATTCCTTGAACCAACGCTAAAGAATGAATTACAACTATGAAGGAAAAATAGAGTCTAGAGGGCAACAGCCTCATCTTAACAGTGACAGGAACAAAATGTCTCTAAAACAATGCACAAGCAGGAAAGGTGATGGAATAATGAGATTCCATCAGGAATTCACAGGTAGAATTTTTGGTAGTCCTTGAAAATACCCAACTTGGGATATTACTTGTCATTTTCCTTCAGCAATATCTATCATCTTTATCTTGATCTGAAGATCACTTAAAATCACTCAACTTAAAATCTTGACATTCTGCCTACCAAACATGTCAAAACCACTTTGAAAGCTTGGAGACATAGGGACCTTAACAAGAAGTCTTTATTAATGACTCACCATAAGTTATTAAGTCACTACTCAAGAAACGGTACCAAGCTTTATCACCTGATTTCAAGAGCTTGTTTCCTTGATTTAACAAAAGGTAAATGAGACAGCTCTTCCTGCCCTCATATTTTAATAAAACGACCTTCTTGCACCAATAATACGTCAGTACATAAAATTAAAAAGGCAAATGCATTCACATACACAAGCACACTCATAATTCTTTATCTCCCACTTTATACTCAGCCTCAGGACAAGTGTGTAACAACACATTTTGAGGGACGCCTGGGTGGCTCAGGCTCAGCGGTTGAGCGTCTGCTTTTGGCTCAGGGCGTCATCCTGGAATACCGGGACGGCTCCCTGCATGGAGCCTGCTTCTCCTCCCTCTTCCTATGTCTCTGCCTCTCTCTGTGTGGCTCTCAAGAATAAATAAATAAATCTTAAAAAAAAAAAAAAAACACACACATTTTGAGTAATTAAATTAGTCATTTATTGGGTCCTCGGACAATATTCTAGGTACCTCACATGCATTCTAAAGGTTATCCTCCCAATCACTCCATGTGTTATCGCAATTTTTTGCTATTTTTAATCATTGATCATGATCTTTACAATTTTTATCACTATTTTACATGTTTGTAAATTTATTCAAAATCAAACAATTGAAAAAAAAACCAATTGGTAAGTTCGTACTAGGTTAGTAAATGGCCATGTTGTGAATTGCAGCTCAATATACCTGATACCAAAAACACATTCTTTGATTCATCTACAAGGCACTGCCTCCCGATAGGAAAAAAATAAGACAGAAGCATAAAACTTTCACTTTTCCCTGGATATTACTTATATCTCAGTATAACAGTTGACTAAATACAAGAACATTAGAGTCAGGCCGCCTGGACTCAAAATAGCTCTACTACCACTTACGAGCTAGGTCTTCCATCCTCAGTTACCTCACCTCTGAACCGAGTACCTCATGAAAGTGTCCTTAAGATTAAATAAACGCGTACGTGTAACAGGCTTGAAACACTGTCATCGTTCAGAAGGACCCATCAGTTCTGTTGGAGGGGAAAGCAGCATATAATATGGATTTGGAAGGAAAATACTTTTTTCTGGGCAAATAACAGAAGAAAGGATCACTCTCCAGCAAAACAGTAGACTGGCCGAGGAGGAGGGGGCGTGAGGACCACGGGCCCCTCCTCCGGTAAAGGCCCGGGCTGCGGAGCCCGTGGGGGGAAACGGGGAGGACGCAGCCCCTCCCGAGGTGTCCAGCGTGAGGAAGGAACGCACGAGGCGCGGGCGGGGACCGAGCCCACCCGCGGACGCGGAAAAACGAAGGAGCTCCTGGGAAGACAGAGGCCCCACCCCCGAGAGAAGGGGGCAGGCCTGGCACTGGGGGCTGACGCCCACTACGACGTCAGAAGGCGCCCAGCGAGGTTCCTCGGGGCCACCCCGGTGTCCCAAAGGGCCCCTCTCCCGCGTCGGGAGGCCCCTGCCAGCTTCCTGAGGCGTCCCGAAGGGCCACCCCGGCGTCCGGGGACGCCCACCCAACATCCTGAAGAGCCACCCCGACGGCCCGAAGGCCCACCCCGGCGTCCGGAGACGGCGGCCTCCGCCGCCGATAGGGCTCTACCCCGCGTCAGAGCCCCTGCGGGTGAGGAGGCCCCCTGAGAAAAGAATGCAGGCGGGAAGAGGACGGGCTGGAGGTGAGCGGAGGCGGCAGGTACTCACCGACCGGCCGGCACCCCACTGCCGAGCCCCTCCTCCCGGGCCCTGCGGGTCGCGAGCGTCCGGAGCACGTCAGGAGCGGGGGGGCGGGCCGGCGCGCGAAGCTGAGGCGCCGCCGGGAGGAGTCGCGCTGGCGGGGCGGGTGTGCGAGCGTGCGCCGGCGTCCCGAGACGCAACCAACCCGCGCTGCGGGGGGAGGCCGCGGCCTGGTCGTACCACTGAGCGTGGGCTGGCGCACGCGGTCGCTGAGGGTCGGACTTGCTCCTCCAGCGCAGTGTGTGGCCCTCCCCGCGCACGCGCAGCGCAGCGTGCTCCTTCGGTGTACATTAGCAAGCTGTGGAGAACCGAAGAGTAACGGTAGGGCGGCAGAACGCTGCGGTGAGCCCTTTCGGAGTCTCCTCTGCCATATGAAGCCTCCCCTGGCCTGTAGAGTTATACTGAAATGATCTGTTCGTGTGACCACTTGAAAACTATGTCCTGATGGAAAATGTTACAAACTGGCCATTTTCGGGAAGGGAGGGAATCTGAGGAAGGTAAACTCTTGGAGATGTCAGTTGGCAGTATAAAATTAGAACAACCACTTTTGGTGAAATTTTAAATGTGCGTTTTATAACCCAGCAACTTTATGTCTAGAAGAATACAAAAAGAAATTCCTACAGATATTCACAAGAAGAAAAATTCATGATTGAGCATGCTTCCTTGTCAAAAATGTAAACAACGGAAATGTGCACTAAGCATAGAGACAAAACGTGATACGTTCCTGTGATGTTACAACAAAATTCTTTTTTTCTTATTTATGATAGTCACACAGAGAGAGAGAGAGAGGCAGAGACAGAAGCAGGCTCCATGCCCCGGGAGCCCGACGTGGGATTCGATCCCGGGTCTCCAGGACCGCGCCCTGGGCCAAAGGCAGGCGCCAAACCGCTGCGCCACCCAGGGATCCCGATGTTACAACAAATTAATGAATGAGTCCTATACATAGCAACATTTGATAGCTCTTAAGAGTTATAAAGAGCAATATGCCAGTAAGTATGTGCAGTGTGAAATGACATGTAAATTTAACACAATCACAGTATATACAGATAATGGAAAATGTTAAGTATAGAAAATGAAGTAGATGGATATATGGACATGCACCATGATAAAGGCAGGAAAGGGGGGAGGGGTAAAAGTCAGAATGGATAGATAAACAGGACTTCAGATAGATTTGTCATGATTTCTTTTTTTTAAAAAAGAAGAAACCTGGGGTGCCTGGGTGGCTCAGTCAGTGAAGGGTTAAGAGTCTACCTTCTGCTCAGGTCGTAGTCCCCTGGTCCTGGGACTAAGCCCAACCTTGGGCTCCCTGCTCAATGCAGAGTCTACTTCATCCTCTCCCTCTGCCCCTCTCCCCTGCTCTACTCTCTTGCTTGCTTTCTCCCTCTCAAGTAAATAATTTTTTAAAATACTTTTTTAAATATTTATTAAATATTAAATATAAATATAAATTATATTTAAATATTTTAAAATATAAATATTTTAAAATAAAAAATAAACCTAAATATAACATATAAAACGTTAACAATTTGGTAGTGGAACTAGTTACATTAGTTCTTAGTGGATGTGCTCAGAAGCAAGCACTAATTACAGTATTCTTAACATTTTCTGTGACATTTAATTCTGGGATGACCTTTTCTAATCCTCCCAAGTCACCTCCAACTGATCCTCTAAAATGCAACTCAACCATTTTTTCCTTTGCCTGCTGTAACACTGATGCTGAAAAGGGCTGTTGAGCTGGCTAAATGACAGAAATTGACAAGAGGTCAAACAGGAGTTCCAAGCAAGGCTTTATTGAGGCCTATGCTCAGCACAAGGAAGACAGCACAAAGGAAAGAGTTTTCAGGCTAGCTCCCTGAAGAGAGGTCTGGGAGAGCTTTAAAAAGGTTTAGGTGGGGGGATCCCTGGGTGGCGCAGCGGTTTGGCGCCTGCCTTTGGCCCAGGGCGCGATCCTGGAGACCCAGGATCAAATCCCACATCGGGCTCCCGGTGCATGGAGCCTGCTTCTCCCTCTGCCTGTGTCTCTGCCTCTCTCTCTCTCTCTCTGTGACTATCATAAATAAATAAAAATTTAAAAAAATTTTTTTAAATATTTAAAAAAAAAAAGGTTTAGGTGGGAAAAGGGTGACATTTAAGCATGTAGAGGTGGAGAATTCTTGACACCTGAGTACTTAAGGGTCATGCTTCTTCATGTCTCACCTGTCTAATTAGCACGTGATATCTCCACCCTGAGTGTTATAATGAGGGAAAAAGGCAGTGAAAGGTTAGTATTGGTGACTATCTTGGCACAAATTGGTTTGATCCAGTCTTCACCAGTCTTGAGTCCCTCCTTTCCATAAATATCTTGTTTCCACATTCCTGCAAGATATACTACTCAGGAGGTATAGAGATTTAGCTTTTCTTTTTATGGAGAGCCAAGGAATACTGGATTTTGCAGTGAGGGTTGAGGGGATATGAGTACAGTCCCTGCTGTCTCATTTCATGAGACTCATGAACCTCAGATTAGCCTACTCCTACTGTTAGATGGAGAAGTGAACCAGAGCTTACTGTTGTGCCCAAGATTGTGAATCCGAGAAAACCATCAAGGAGCCGACACCGATGCAAGTACATGAGGGTTTATTAACAAGCTCGAGCTTGGGTCCAAGTATACCTGACACAGCGGAGCAGGGACTTGAACCCCGAAGGGGGTTACAGCTGGGTTTTTATGGGCTGGTCTAGGGGATTTTCAGAAGGGGTGGAGGAATTTCTTAAGCTCTGTTTTCATTCCAATACAGGACTTTCTGTCTCTGTCAAGGGCATTCTGGGCTCTGTTTTCATTCCAATACAGGACTTTCTGTCTCTGTCAAGGGCATTCTGGGCTCTGTTTCCATTCTGATATGGGACTTTCTGTCAAGGGCATTAAGCTCTGTTCTCATTCTGATATGGGACTCTCTGTCAAGGGTATTCTGCTGTTTTTCCTGTAAAGTTCAGCTCTTATTCACAGGGGCCTGAGATGGCTATACTTGTGCTAATGATAAACTTGAGGTGGAATGGCCTTAATTTTCTCAGCCTCCACACTTACAATGTATATTACTCATCTAGGTCAGGTACATAAAGCAATCAAAGACTTCGCAAACAAAATACTACCAGCCAAGGATGAGGCAGAGAGGAGGAGACTCCTCCACAGGTTAACCCTGGAGTTCAGGTCCTTCCTAGAACTTGTAAGGGAAATTCCCCAGAGCACCAACGGTTGCCTAAATGGAAGGTTTCTTACCAAGCGATCCTAGCCATTTCAAAAGCGTCAACTACAAAGGAGTCCCTAACTGAGCACATCTTTCCAGATTGAAAGTCCTCTCTCCTAAATATCCACAGGACCATCCAGAAGACCTGAGGTCATCCTACTCCTATGAGACTATAGAAGACTTTAAATATATATATATTCAAGGGCCACTTGGGTGGCTCAGTCAGTTAAGCCTCTGACTCTTAGTTTTGGCCCAGGTCATGACCTCAGGGTCATGTACTGGCTCTGAGCTCAGTACCAAGTCTGCTTGTCCCTCTTCCTCTGCTCCTCCTCTGCTTTCTCACTCTTTCTCTCAAATAAATAAATAAAAATCTTTAAGTATCAATTCTAGAAATGAATTCATGACAGATAAATAATGTGGTGACCTGGACTCCTACAATCTTTGTGGACATAATTCTGCTTGCCCTCTACCACTTTGCTCAACCCCACCCCCACCCCACCAGAGAAGCACCTTCTCTGCCCCTGTTGAATCAAAAAGGAAAGCCTCTATTACCAAAATGTTCCTCCTGTTGATTCTATTCATCTTTCCAGCCAACCTGACCAGGAGTCAATGGTAAGGACTCTAGACTCATAACTTCAGGTAATAATCTTTTTAACTGCTGGATCTGCTATAGGCATCTACCATCTAGTCCACAGTTCCCAATCATTTTTCCTAGTGGGCAGTCTTTTAACCTCTCCTTTTTCTCTCTCTCATCAGTTTAAGTTATTCAACTCCTCAACGTTTGCATAATAGAAAATGGAACTTAGGGGCACCTGGGTGGCTCAGTCAGTTAAGCATCTGCCTTTAGCTCAGGTCATGATCCCAGTGTCCGAAGATGGGTTCCCTGCGAGCAGGGAACTTTCTTCTTCCTCTCCCTATGCCCCTCCCCCATCATGCACACACTTGCACACACGTGCTTTCTCTCGGTCTCTCAAATAAATAAGAGCTTTAAAAACAAAGAGGGATGCCTGGGTGGCTCAGCGGATGAGCATCTGCCTTTGGCTCAAGGCATGATCCCAGGGTCCCAGGATCAAGTCCCAAATCATGGAGCCTGCTTCTCCGTCTGCCTGTGTCTCTGCCTCTCTCTCTCTCTCTCTCTCTCTGTGCCTCTCATGAATAAAATCCTGAAAGAAAAGAAAGGAAGAAAGAGAGAGAGAGAGAAAGAAAGAAAGAAAGAAAGAAAGAAAGAAAGAAAGAAAGAAAGAAAGAAAGAGAAAGAAAGAAAGAAAGAAAGAAAGAAAGAAAGAAAGAAAGAAAGAAAAGGAAAGAAAGAAAATGGAATTTACCTGTGTTTCTATATAACTTCTATGGTAAACTTAACTGTTTGCCAGTTCAGTCTACATCATGCATGGCCCAGGAATATCAAACTATTGTCTATAATGTCACTATACCAAATAACCAGTGGCCTCTGTCCCTTTACCAATGACCTAGGCCTAATAAAACAAAATTAAAAGATTTCACCCTTCTATCAGGTGGACTCTTATCCCCCAACTGTAATCATTCAAATGAACTCCCCAAAAATGAACTCTAGAAGTAGTTTAATTCCAGCATTCCTACCAAAGCATGTATACCAGGAGGTTACCTTTTTAAAAAATATTTATTTATTTTGGGGGGAGGGGTAAAGAAAGCGGGGGAGAGAGTCTTAAGCAGACTCCACACTGAGCACAGAGCCTGATGCAGAGCTCAATTTCATGCAGTCATGACCTGAGCTGAAAGCAAGAGTTGGACTCTAAACCTACTGTGCCACCCTGGCACCCCCAGGTTTTCTTTTTTTTTAATGTGGAAGTCAGCCACACTGAACTTCCAAAACTCCCTCAAATGGTATATATAAGCCACAACTGGTGGCAGCCTACTAATCATGTGTTACTAATATCCACCACCAGGGAGAATGTGCCATAGATGGTATAACCCCAGGCAGAATAATAACTATACACCCACTACAACATAACTGCCCAGGGCATGCTATAGGTCTAATCCTTGTGGGAATTGGAGCCACTATAGAGCTCCAATTGGGAAGACTTCACTTACCATGAAGTGACTTTAAGAAATCTCATTTTGGGGCAGCCCCAGTGGCTCAGCAGTTTAGTGCCGCCTACAGCCCAGGGCATGATCCTAGAGACCCAGGATCAAGTCCCACCTCAGGCTCCCTGCATGGAGCCTGCTTCTCCCTCTGCCTGTGTCTCTGCCTCTCTCTCTCTCTCCTCTCTGTGTATTCTCATGAATAAATAAATAAAATCTTTAAAAAAAAAAAAGAAATCTCATTTTGGCCTTGGATTAATTGTCTACAAATAGAGAAGCATTGCAGGGCTTTTAAGAATCCCTGGTTTCTCCAGCAAATGTTGTTCTTAACAACAGGTTAGCCTTAGATTACATCCTGGCCAAACAAGGAGGAGGCTGTGCCATATTAACATAACCTATTATACCTATGTAAAGAACTCAGGAAATATTGAATCAAATATAAGAAATATTTATAAGCAAGCATCCTGGCTACATCAGTACAACCAAGGAACAGATCTAATGGTTAATAATATATGGTCAATGATCTAAAGTGCCCTCCCCAGTCTTTCTTGGTTCTTACCTTTTCTAGGACCATTAATGGCCATCCTACTTCTACTTACTTTTAGCTCCTGTCTAACTTATTAGTAAAGTTTATGTCTTCCAGACTCCAGGAGTTTCAGGTCAAGTTCATGGTGGCCCAGGGAGTCCAGCCTAACCCATTGGTGGCAGACCTGAATCCCTTTAAGTCAGAATAGTCGGACACCTGGGTGGCACAATGGTTGAGCGTCTGCCTTCGGCTCATGGCGTGATCCCAGATCTGGGGATTGAGTCCCACATCAGCCTCGCTGTGAAGTGCCTGCTTCCCCCTCTGTCTGTGTTTCTGTCTCTCTTTCTCTGTCTCTCATGAATAAATAAATAAAATCTTTTTTAAAAAAATCAATAGTCAGCAAGAGATTTTTACACCCCCAGGTTGGGATAAGGACAACAGCCCCCACTCAGCAGGAAGCAGTTTCAGAAGATGAGGAATAAGGAGGGTAAATCTCCCCCATTTGTGCTCTCTCTCTAATAAATAAATAAAATCTTTTTAAAAAATTCCCCACCACTACATGCTTATATGTTGTCACCCTTTTCCCACCTAAGTCTCCTTACTGGTTAGTATCACACTTTTTTGGCAACTCCCCCAGGACTCCAGAAGGGTGTCTGGGACCCATATGGACAACTGGATGCAAACCTCTTCGTAGCTGACATCAGCCATTAATCCTTTGCTTCAGTGTCACTGTGCTAGGTAAGTCAGCCTCCAGCATCCCAGGGGGGTTCCCAGTACTCTCATTCAGGTAATGTTTTTCCCTTTGCCCTTACTTCCCAATTTCCTTACCTCCTTCGTTAGCCTCCCTCTTCTTTTCCATGTTCTTCACTCTCTTTCTTATACTCTACTAATGGAATGGCTAAAGAAAGCTACAGCTTTCATTCTGTGAGAACATGCTCCCTCTGGTCAGTGACTAATCAGCAGAGGTGGGAAAGGCTCATTTCACACCACACAGATCTTGGTCAAACAGGCACTCACTAACCAGGGACTAGTAAGAGTGGTGGAGGTATAACCCTCACAGAGTATAATCTAATAGCTGGAAATCTGATAGCCAACAGAAAACTTTCTTTTTTCTTTCTCCTCTCATTCCCTGGTTCCAAGTTGTCTGAATAGAGACCCATAAGGAATGGGTTAAAAAAGCTGACTCCCCGGGGATCCCTGGGTGGCTCAGTGGTTTGGCACCTGCCTTTGGCCCAGAGCGCAATCCTGGAGTCAGGCTCCCGACATGGAGCCTGCTTCTCCCTCCTCCTGTGTCTCTGCCGCCCCCCCATCATGAATAAATAAATTAAAAAAAAAAAAAAAAGCTGACTCGCAGGGGCAGCCCAGGTAGCTCAGCGGTTTAGCACTGCCTTTAGCCCAGGTTGTGATCCTGGAGTCCCAGGATCAAGTCCCACGTCGGGCTCCTTGCATGGAGTCTGCTTCTCCCTCTGCCTGTGTCTCTGCCTCTCTCTCTCTCTCTGTATCTCTCATGAATAAATGAATAAAATCTTTAAATTTAAAAAAAAAAAAAAAGCTGACTCCTGGGCAGCCCCGGTGGCCCAGCAGTTTGGTGCTGCCTTTGGCCCACTGGACTCCCTGCATGGAGCCTGCTTCTCTCTCTGCCTGTGTCTCTGCCTCTCTCTCTCTCTCTCTCTCTCTCTCTCTCTCTGGGGGGGGGGGGGGGGGGGGAGTGTGTCTGTCGTGAATAAATAAAATAAAATAAAAAAACTCCTTTGGCCTGATCACCCCAATGGGCAGTGGACAGAGTGCCTCCCTTCACTGGCCCTTGCTTGGTTTCTTTCTCCCCATCTCTTTCTCCCTCTCCTCTTCCAGCTCCCTCCTCTCTGCCCACTGCCCACTTTCAACTGGAAGACTCTCTATTTTGTTACCCTCTTTAAAACTTCTTTGTACTTCTTCCCTCTGTCCCTGTCTGTGGAGAGAGGAGGTGTGTGGGATTATCACTGTGCCAGTCGAATTTGTCACCCGGTTAGATCTTGTTGTCTTCTGTAAAGACTGCCCACTATTCTAACACAGACCTGGAGTCTACAGAGGGAAACACATTGCTTGTCATGCATTTTATTACCCAATCTGCTCCAGACGTTAGGAGAAAATTACAAAAGTTAGAGGCCAGCCCTCAGGCTCCACAGTCCACCTTGGTGGAAGAGGCCTTTGAGGTCTATAATAGGGACAAGGCAGAGGAAGCTAATAGAGATAAGAAATTGACCAAAAGACAAAGCTTTTGGCTGCCCTAATTCATCCACCAGCTCCAGATGACCCTAGGAGCCCCAGAAGACCAGAAAATTGATAGGGAATTGGCAATCTGGGATGAAACCACGGTAGTTATTGCCAGAAAAGGGGACATTGGAAAAGGAATGTCCTGAGTGCCCCACTATGGGACACCCGAGGGCAGCCCTGGCCAACCCCTGCTTCTTGCTAATCTCTCGAATGAGAGTGAACATATACCTGTTGAGGAGACCCAAATCCAGTCCCTGCTGTCTCAACCACAGTATATTTCTCTTGCTTGCTTCCTCAGCTGGTGGGACATTTGATCACCCACAGTATACTGGAGTTATTTCTGTATGTATCTATTGCTGTTATAAGACTTGTGAACTTTCTGAAGACATGATCCAGCAAGTAGCAAAGAGATGGCCAAAAGCAAACATTCAATACATGAATTGGGAAAGAGAGAAAAGGTTTCAATGCAGGGCCAGAAAGGTCCTTTTGAAGCTTACATCAGAGAAGAATGCTGATTCAATTGTTGTTGGCAGCCATGTTGTAACCAGCCATTGATAAGCAGCTTCCAAAATGGCCTTCAACCATCTCATCTCCTGGGATTCAAACTCTTGAGGGTAGGCAATACTTACTTTTTAAAAGATATAATGAGGCAGAAGTGATGTGATGCATTTCCAAAACTAGGTTATAAAAAGACTGTGATTTCCTTCCTGGGCATTCTCACCCTCTATATTTGTTCACTTTGGGAAACTCCAAATGCCATCTCAGGAGGCAGTCATGTGGAGAGACCCATGTATGGGATAGAATTCCACCTCCACTACCACTCCCACCCCCACCCCGACAAGGTGACAGTTTAACTACAACCTCATAAGAGACCTTAAGTCAAAGGCACCACCTGGCTAAGCCGTACCTAAACAGCTAACCCACAAAACTTATGTTTATTTAGCCGTACCTAAACAGCTAACCCACAAAACTTATGTTTATTTAAGTTTTGGGGTAATTTGTCACATAACAACAGATAACTAATACACAGCTTAGAAGAGGAAAAAATAGAAAATAATAGGGTGAGAGCCCTGACCATACAGACCTGGAAACCATTCAACTTCTGGACTTTCTAGGGTACCTGCGTGGCTCAGTCAGTTATCTGTCTGACTTCAGCTCAGGTCATGATCTCAGGGTTCTGGAATGAAGTCCCACATCAGGCTCTGTGATCAATGGGAAATTTGCTTGCACTCCATCCCTCCCCCTGCTCATGCTTTCCCTCTCACTCTCTCTCAAATAAATATTTAAAAATTAAAAAATTAAAAAAACTTCTCGATTTTCTGTAATGTGAAGTAATAAATGTCCTTAATATTTATATCAATATGAGTCATGTTTTGTTACTTGTTACTTGCAGTAAACTACATTCTAGGGGATCCCTGGGTGGCGCAGCGGTTTGGCGCCTGCCTTTGGCCCAGGGCGCGATCCTGGAGACCCGGGATCGAATCCCACATCGGGCTCCCAGTGCATGGAGCCTGCTTCTCCCTCTGCCTGTGTCTCTGCCTCTCTCTCTCTCTCTCTGTGTGTGTGTGTGACTATCATAAATAAATAAAAATTAAAAAAAAAAAAACTACATTCTAATTGGTATAAATCTGAAAGTCTGATCAGTAAGGAAATGATATATAGTATATTCATACAATAGAATAACAGCAAAAAGAAAGAAATGAATTACATCTACATTTGCCACCATGGATACATCTTAAAACATGATATTAACTGTAAAAAGCAAGTTGCAGGATGATGCGAGCTCCATGAGAATAGAGACTTTATTCTGTGCATTGCTATATCCCCAGTACTTAGAAGAATGCCTAGCACATAGTAGAGAAGCATGAATGATATGCTCAGCATGATTCCACTTATGTGAACACAAACTCTTATAGAAATAATATCACATTTTTTTAAGTAACAGATACATGTAGAAGTATTTTCAGAGGCCTGGGAGGATACATGGATACACAATAAACAAAATATAGGATACTTCTGAAAAGAGAGCGGTCTAAAATTAGAATCAGACAAAGAGAAGCTTACTGTCCTGATTTTATTTTTAGAACTACTGTGTGGGATCCCTGGGTGGCGCAGCGGTTTGGCGCCTGCCTTTGGCCCAGGGCGCGATCCTGGAGACCCGGGATCGAATCCCACATCGGGCTCCCGGTGCATGGAGCCAGCTTCTCCCTCTGCCTGTGTCTCTGCCTCTCTCTCTCTCTCTCTGTGACTATCATAAATAAATAAAAATTAAAAAAAAAAAAAAGAACTACTGTGTAATTAAAATGAATAAACTTGGGCAGCCTGGGTGGCTCAGCGGTTTAGCACTGCCTTCAGCCCAGGGCGTGGGTCCTAGAGACCCGGGATAGAGTCCCACATCGGGCTCCCTGCATGGAGCCTGCTTCTCCCTCTGCCTAAGTCTCTGCCTCTGTCTGTCTCTCATGAATAAACAAATAAAATCTTTTTTTTTAAAAATGAATAAACTATGTATTTTAAAGCAAACAGAGTAATCACCAGAGAACTTTTAGTGATTGCTACATCCAAGTCACTTAATGTTTCTGTGCTGATTTCTCTTTCTGAAGCTTCTCTTGCCATTTCTGCATGGAATTTCTTGTCTTTTTTTTTTTTTTTTGAAGATTTTATTTATTTATTAATAGAGACACAGAGAGAGAGAGAGAGGCAGAGACATGGGCAGAGGGAGAAGCAGGCTCCATGCAGGGAGCCCAACATGGAACTCGATCCCGGGTTTCCAGGATTACACCCCAGGCTGCAGGTGGCGCTAAACAGGCTGCCTCATTTCTTGTCATTTTTAAAGTGGGTCATTTGTTAATATTGGGAAAATCATTTGTTTAAAACTCCTCATGTTCCACGTGGGAGCACTAATGTGATAATCCTGATCCTTCTCTACCTCCTCACTCACTCCTCCCAGAGTAGGGCTAACTTATATATCTAGTAGGCTTCAGAGAAGGAACTTTTTCACTCAACCCTTCCCTCAGTATCTCCCAGATATGCCCACCTGCATGAAGCACAAAGCACACATTCTCTGCTCTTTTCTACTCTAACTTTTATAGTATTTATACCACCCCTCACCTTACCCATCTACTCCAAGAAAAGCCAAGACTGGGTCCCTGGGTGGCTCAGTTAAGTGTCTGACTCTTGATTTTGGCTCAAGTCATGATCTCAGGTTTGTGAGATTGAGACCTGCATAGGGCTCCTTGCTTGGCGGGGATCCTGCTTAAGAGTCTCTCTCTCTCTCTCTCTCCCTCACCCTCCACCCCTCCCCCCTCTAAAAAAAGCCAAGACTGTTTAGATGTGCCTATTTTAAGAGAAGCCCATCCAATTCAGGGTTGAAGTATAAGAAAGCTTACTTGGTTAACACACTAATCTTTTAACTGGTTCCAATCTTGGTTTGTTTTTTGTTTTTGTTTTTGTTTTAAGATTTTATTTATTTATGAGAGACAGAAAGGCAGAGACATAGGCAGAGGGAGAAGCAGGCTCCCTGCAGGAGCCCAATGTGGAACTTGATCCTAGATCTCAGGATCATGCCCTGAGCTGAAGGAAGATGCTCAACTGCTAAGCCACCCAGGCATCCCTAACTTGTTCCAGTCTTAGGCAGGAGACAGAAGTATTATTTATAAACATCCTCAAACCACAATAACTAGGGAGCTTTTTTCACATTTTTTAAAATATAGAGCTATATATGTCTACTAATGTAAAACTGCAACAAAAGAACAGTAACACAGCACATGTGCACAGCAACCAAGAAAGTGCTAGGTGAGTTTCAGGTATAAATCTACATTATTTTTTTTTAAGATTTTGGTTTTTTATTTATTCATGAGAAACACAGAGAAAGAGAGGTGGAGACACAGGCAGAGAGAGAAGCAGGCTCCATGCAGGGACCCTGATGTGGAACTCCAAGATCATGCCCTGGGCCAAAGGCAGACGCTCAACCACTGAGCCACTCAGGCAAACCTATAAATCTACATTATTGATGTTAGTCATGGTGTGAGATTTTTCTTTTTTCTATTCTTTTTTCTGTTTTTGGTCTTTGCATTTATTATAGGTTTTGGGTGCTTTTTAATCTATATTTGTAAGAAATATACACCATTAGATAGTGTTCTTGATTCCATTTTGAAATAAAAATTTACTTCTCTTTTTTAAAAGTTTCCAAATCAATTTAATTGAAGAAGAGCTTCAGATTGCAAGCAACCTATTTTAACACTGATAATTGGGGCACCTGGGTGGCTCAGCCAAACAGCCAACCCTTGATTTCAGGTCTTGGTATTGGGGTCCTGGGATCCAGATCCACATCAGGCTTGGCACTCAGCAGGGAGTCTACTACTCTCCCTCTCCCTCTGCTCCTGCCCCCATTCATGCATGCTCTAAAAAATAAATAAATAAATAAATCATTTTAAAAACTGTTAATTAACAAATACTCATCTCTGTGAATCTGGATTTTTCTAGATATTATGAATCAAACTAAGAGAGACATATGCCTTCAATAATACAAAAATATACATAATATTATTCATTGGTGGGCCACCTAAGTGGCTTAGTCAGTAAGTATCTGCCTTTAGGTCATGATCCCAGGGTTCTGGGATCAAGCCCTGTGTCAGGTTCCCTAATGAACCTACTTCTCCCTCTCTTTCTGCAGTTTCCCCTGCTTATGCTCTCTTGCTCTGCCTCATTCTCTCTTGCATGCATGTTCTCTCAAATAAATAAACCTTTTTTAAAAAAAGATTATTCATAGGTGATTTTAAAATATTGGAAATAGGGACACCTGGATGGCTCAGTGGTTGAGCATCTGCCTTTGGTTCAGGTTGATCCCAGCTCCCGGGATCAAGTCCCGCTTTGGGCTCCCCACAGGGAGCATGCTTCCCCCTCTGCCTATGTCTCTGCCTCTCTGTGTCTCTAATGAATAAATAAAATATTTTTAAAAATAAAAATAAAAATACTGGAAATAAGGATACCTGGCTGGTTCAGTTGGTAGAGTGTACAACTCTTGATCTCAGGGTCATGAATTCAAGCCCTACATTGGGCAAGAAGCCTACTTAAGTTAAAAAAAGAAAACATTTTCAATTAGAAAAAGGGCAGCCCTGGTGGCTCAACGGTTAAGTGCTGCCTTCAGCCTAGGACAGGATCCCAGAGACCGGGGATCAAGTCCCACGTCGGGCTTCCTGCGTGGAGCCTGCTTCTCCCCCTGCCTGTGTCTCTGCCTCTCTCTGTGTCTCTCACGAGTAAATAAATAAAATCTTAAAAAATAATAATAATAATAATAATAAAATAAAAAATACTGGAAATAACCCAATGTCCATTCATAGGAGAATGGAACATCCAATTAATGGAATATTATGCAGAGGTAATATGCAGCAGCAAAACAAAAAAAACCACACATATACACACAAGGGGCAACTTAGAAACTATGTACTAATTACATCCTGGGAGTGGACAGATACAAAGCGGAAAGAATAATGGGGGAGTAGCCATTGGAATGGGGTAGACATGTAAGGAAGGGAGACATCCATGTGTGAAAATAAATAAAGGAAAAATCATCTAAAATGAAATTGAGGGGCACCTGGGTGGTTTGGTGGTTGAGCATCTACCTTCAGCTCAGGTCATGATCCCGGGGTCCTGGGATTGAGCCCCATACCAGGCTCCCTGCAGTTAGCCTGCTTCTCCCTCTGCCTAAGTCTCTGCCTCTCTCTGTGTGTCTCTCATGAATAAATAAATAAAATCTTTTTTAAAATAAAAATAAAATGAAGTTGAGAGGTCTTGAGGGGAGAGCTCTCACCCAGGTTAACACTCACAATAAGAAGCATACCTTGTATTCCTCAACTGGAAGAAGTTTACTTTGCATATGTCAGCAGGAAGCAGGAAGAATTTTTCCTTGCCCAGCAATAGCCTAGCCAATGAGAACTCAGCAAAACACCACTTCCAGCTTCTTTTCCCCAAAAAAAGCAAGCCCTTCTCCTCTGTTTTCAGGGCTTGCCTACCACTCACCATAGTTTGCTTATCCTGAATTATAATTCCACTGCTATTCCCAAATAAACTCACGTTGCTGGTAAAATAGCTGTTTTTGGTTTTGTTTAAAGATTTTACTTATTTATTTGAGAGGGAGAGCACAAGCAGGAGGAGGGGCAGTGAGAGGAGCAGACTCCCTACTGAGCAGGGAGTTCAATGCAGGGCTCCATCCCAGGACCCAGAGATCATGATCTGAGCTGAAGGCAGATGTTTAATTGAGTCACTCAGGTGCCCTGGCTCTTTTGTTTTTTAAGGTCAAAATAAGTTAAAACCTTTATTGTATTTCTAGTTTTAGAACCTTCTTAACATTTCCTAAAAAATAAAATCAACAAGGATGGGGAGAAAACTCTAAATGGAATACAAATAGAAATATCAAACTATTGCAATTGAATAACATAACCACACTGAAGAGAGAGGGAAAATTTACACTGAAAAAGAGAAAAAACAAATGCATACAGATGCATAATACACAACCACACACACACACACACACACACACGTATATATGTGTATTATATATCCCAACTCTATTTTCTAGGAATATCTAGAAGCAATGACACCCCAATAGGAATGAGAACACCTAGATCGCAGATCTCAGTTTTTAAAACCATTCTCTACTATACAGAACTAGGACTCCTCAAAAAATTGGCTAACTCCAGAGAAAGAACAAGAGGAATCTGATCATCTGATTGTGCAAGAAAGTAAAGAAATGCTCAAAGAAAGATGAAAACATGTCAAACATATAGGACCAACCTGAAGCAGTTTCTAGGGTCAATATGGAACAATATAAAAAATCAAAATAAAAAAAATAAAAAAAATAAAAAATAAATAAAATAAATTTAAAAAATCAAAATAATGATAGTCATGGACTGTAGCTCATTAAATAAAATAATTCTTGAGTCTATATTGATATAAATACATAAATAAGGGAAAAGGGACAGCTCTTCCATTAGGTAGAATGTCAATTAATAAATGTAGAAGGAATGAAGGAATTAGAAAACCACCATTTGGCAACCAACAGAGTAACAATTAAGGCACTGTCACATGTGAATACTAAAACTAGTGGATACAAGGTTGATAACGAACAATATGTTTATGTAATCTCAAAGAATGTCCTCACAAAATCATAATTAATTACAAAGGGAAAAATAGTAACTTTACAGTGGAGAAAACTGGCAGGCACCACCTAATCAAGTAATCAGAGTTATCATCACTAGTAATGAGACACATCAATATCATGTACAATCTGATATGATGCCTGTGCTATTGCTGCCAAAATACATACATAGAGAAACTGAAACAAACCCTGAGGGACAATGGCATGAAAGACAACAAATGAGGAATTCATCCAGATTAAAGGAAACTAAAGAGACATGAAAATTGAATGAAGCATATGATCTAGAATTCTCTTCTGCTTTTATAAAGGAAATTATTGGGATCATTAGTGACATTTAAATACAGTCTATAGATTAAATAATACTATTGTGTCAATGTGATTTTTTTTACATTGATAACTATACTGTGATTCTATATGAAAATGTCTTTGTTTTTAAGAAATGTACAAAGGGGCACCTGGGTGGCTCAGTCAGTTAACCATCTGCCTTTGGCTCAGGTCATGATCTCAGCATTGTGAGATGGAGCTCCTCATCTGTCAGGTCGAGGTCCATCAGGTCCGTGCTTGACAGGGAGTTTGCCTAAAGTTTTCTCTCTCCCTCTGCCCCTCCCCTGCTCATGCCCTCTCTCTCACTCTCTCTCTAAAGTAAACAAATAAATCTTTTTTTTAGTAAACAAATCTTAAAATAAACAAATAAATAAATAAATAAATGTAGAGCATCACGAACAATTAAAGAAGTACAAAATAAAAGTTCCACAGCATATTTGTTAAATTAGCAAAAACAAAGCAGACAAAACTCAATAATATCAAGACTGTGAGAAAATAAGTATATTTCTTCATTGTGAATGCACTGGAAACAGGTGTAATCTTTCCAGAGAGAAATTTGGCAATAGCTGTCAAGAATCATAAAAATGATCATACTAAAAAAAAAAAAAAAAATCATACTCCCAACTCGAGTAATACCACATTGGGGAATACATCTTATGGAGAAGCACACACTTGAACAAGGATGATTATAGCCAAACAGCATACTTGCTAAAAACTAGAAACAATCCAAATGCTCACCCATGGGAGAGAGGCTAACTTGAAACAGGCCATATTAGAGCAATATAATAACAGTTATTATATTCCCACAGGGAATATCAACAAGAGGACCTCGTAGGAATATGGCAAGAACCGTACCAAATAAGGATAAGCTAAAAACAGTAGAATCCCAAGAGATCTATGCACAATGCTGACAACTAACAGACAATGTGTATGTAGGTGTCAAAGAGACAATTTGTAACAAGTAGATAATCTGGAGTTGAAATCTTTTTTAAAAAAATATTTTTATTATTTAATGAAATCCATGTATCCATGTACATGGGAGGGGTGACCATGGCCAGAAGCCAGGGACTAGAACCCCTCAATCCTCATACACAATGTAACAGGTTCTCTCTCTTTTTCAAAATAATTTCATTGATACCCTATGATCCAGCAACTACAGTACTAGGTATTTACCCAAAGGACACAAAAATACAGATTTGAAGGGGTACATGCACCCTGATGTTTACAGCAGCATTATCAATAGTAGCCAAACTATGGAGAGAACACAAATGTCCATTAACTGATGAATGGATAAAGAAGATGTGAGATACACATACAATGACTATTATTCAACCAACAAAAAGAATGAAATCTTGCCATTTGCAATGACATGGGTGGAGCTGGAGTATACTATGCTAAGCAAAATAAGTCAGACAAATACCATATGCTTTCACTCATACATGGAATTTAAGAAACAAAACAGGGGATCCCTGGGTGGCGCAGCGGTTTGGCGCCTGCCTTTGGCCCAGGGCGCGATCCTGGAGACCCGGGATCGAGTCCCACGTCGGGCTCCCGGTGCATGGAGCCTGCTTCTCCCTCTGCCTGTGTCTCTGCCTCTCTCTCTCTGTGACTATCATAAATAAATAAAAATTAAAAAAAAAAGAAACAAAACAGATGAACATAAGGGAAGGGGGGGAAAAAAGAGAGAGGGAAGCAAACCATAGAGACTTTTTTTTTTAAGATTTTATTAATTTATTCATGAGAGACACACAGAGAGACAGAGAGAGAGAGAGAAGCAAGCTCCATGCAGGGAGCCTGATGTGGGACTCGATCCTGGGTCTCCAAAATCAAGCCCTGGGCTGAAGGCAGCACTAAACCACTGAGCCACCTGAGCTGCCTGAGTTGCCTCACCATAAGAGACTCTTAATGATAGAGAACAATCTGAGGGATCATGGAGGGAAGTGAGTGGGGGATGGGCTAAATGGGTGATGGGTATTAAGGAGAGCACTTATTATGATAAGCACCAGTGCTTGGGTGTTATGCTATATGTTGACAAATCAAACTCCAATAAAAAAATACAAAAAAAAAAAAAAAGCACCAGTGCTATATGTATGTGATAAATATAACCAGAGTTATATGTAAATGATGAATCACTAAATTCTACTCCTGAAACCAGTATTATGCTATATGTTAATTAACTAAAATCTAAATAAAAACTTGAAAAGGGAAACAAAAAACTCATTTCTTAAGTATTGGCTTTTTGAACTACAGGCAGCAGAACTTGGGTTTTTCAGTAATGGTTCCACATCAGGATAGACAAGCTAAGAGATCCTCAGGTCTGAAAACCAAGTCCTCAGGCCCTAGAGTAGGAGTACCACTCAGAGAGAAGCTTGTCACTGGTCCCATTTTCTGCAGCTCCAGAGCCCTAGCTTAGATTTTGCTTCCAGGGAAAAACAGGGAGGAGGAGAGAACTGGTAGCTCCTACTCTCTTCCCAAAGTAACTGAACTTGGGAGTTTAAAGTCATTTAAAACAAAGCTTGGACAAATTCAGCCTAACAGTGCCCATAAGAAACACAGTGGCTGTAGTAAAAGTTAATTGGGAGAAGAATCAAGATGCAAGATAAATTACAGGCCAGCTAGTCCACAGGAAAAAGCCAGGGAATAATACAGCTGGGAGGAGCATTCTGACTGGAGTCAGAATAAATAAATGCTGACCTCAGGAACTATTATTTCAAAGGACCCAGATTTGATTGGATAAATTCACAGAGTAACTTATGCCCCAGTGCATTGTTGAAAACACAGCAATCGGCTGGCAATTAGGAAAGTTTAACTGGGTAGGATCAAGAAAAGAGATGAATAGAGTCCTACCAAAGTCACTGTCATCCTAAAAATATAAAATCAAAAGCTATGTCTCCCTGAGGTACAACATCAGAGGCTTAACACTGATGTGGGGGGCTGGGAAATAGACTTTAAAGTAATCCAGCCAATCACTCAACAAATAAACAAGCAAATAACAATAAGTCCTGGAGGGTTGAAGGGACCAGTACTCAGAGTTGCTGTATTAGTCAAGTCATTTTAAGGAATTGGTCCACAAAATTAAAAAAGGCAGACAATGGGATCCCTGGGTGGCGCAGCGGTTTAGCGCCTGCCTTTGGCCCAGGGCGCGATCCTGGAGACCCGGGATCGAATCCCACATCGGGCTCCCGGTGCATGGAGCCTGCTTCTTCCTCCGCCTGTGTCTCTGCCTCTCTGTCTCTCTCTGTGACTATCATAAATAAATAAAAAATTTAAAAAAAAAAAAAAAAAAAAAGGCAGACAACTCCCAAGTTCCTAAGGGGTAAGTCAGCAACCTAGAAACCTAGGAAAGCTAATGGCCCTAGTTCCATTTCAAGACCAAAAGCATTAAGAGAGCCAATGGTGTAGTTCTCATGCAAAGGATAGCAGAGGGCAGCCCAGATGGCTCAGTGGTTTAGCGCCGCCTTCAGTCCAGGGCGTGATCCTGGAGTCCCAGGATCGAGTCCTGAATCAGGCTCCCTGCATGGAGCCTGCTTCTCCCTCCGCCTGTGTCTCTGCCTCTCTCTGTCTCTCATGAATAAATAAATAAAATCTTAAAAAAAAAAAAAAAAGACTATTAGAACTAGTAATTGAGTTCAGTAAGGTTACAGAACACAAGATCAATAAACAAAACTAAATTATATTTCTATAAACTTGTAATGAGCAATCTGAAAATTAAATTAAGACAACAATTTCAGGATGGATGGATGGCTCAGTCAGTAGAATGTGTGACTCCAGATCTGGGAACCATGAGTTTGAGCCCCATGTTGGGTGTGGAGATTACTTAAATAAATAAAACTTGAAAAAAAAAAAAAAGAAAACAGTTCCACTTACAATGGCATCATAAAGGAATAAAATACTTAGCGTGACTTTAACAAAAAGACATATGGAACGTATTCTGAAAACTACAAAACATTGTTGAAAGGAATTGAAGAGGATCTAAATAATTGGGAAAACATCCCATGGGCACAATCAGAAGATTTAACACTGTTAATATGAAAATACCCCCAAACTGATCTACCAATTCAACACTATCTCTATCAGAACCCCAGTGGACTTCTTCATAGAAATTGACAAACTACTGCTAAAATTCGTATATAATTGCAAGAGAAGCAGAACAGCCAAAACAACACACTTCCCTATTTTAAAACTTATTATAAAGCAATGATAACCAACACAGTGTGGTACTGGGCAAAGGATAGACATACAGATCAATGGAATAGAATTGAGAGTCTAGAAATAAAATCAAACTACTATGATCTAATGATTTGTTTTTTTTTTGATCTAATGATTTCAATCCAACAATCTTGCAACCAAAATTGGATCATCCCAAAACCATCCAATAGGGAAGAATAGTATTTTCAATAAATGGTGGTAGGACAACTGGATAACCACAAGAAAGAGAATGAAGTTGGACCTTACTTCACACAGCATACAAAACTTACCTCAAAAACAATTGAAGAGCTAAAACTATAAAAATTCTTAGAAGAAAACATGAGAGTAAATCTTCATGACCTTAGATTTGTCAATGATATCTTGAATATGACACCAAAACCATAGGAAACAAAAAATAAACTGACTCCAAAGTTTAAAACTTTTGTGCATCAAAGGACACTATCAAGAGAGTGAAAAGACACCCCACAGAATGGGAGACAATTCTTGCAAGCCATATATCCAATAAGGGATTAATGTCTAGAATATATATTTTTTAAAACTTTAAATCTCAACAACAATAAAACACAACCCAATTCAAAAGCAAAGGTCTTGAATAGACATTTCTCCAAAGATGATATACAAAGGTCTAATATGGATATTAAAAGATGTCCAATATTATTAGTCACACCAAAACCACAATGAGATACCACTTCACATACATTAGGATGATTTTTACTTAAAAAATGGAAAATAACAAGTATTGTCCAGGATGTAGAGAAATTGGAACTCTATTACATTGCTAGTGGGAATGTAAAATGGTGTAGCACTGTGAAAAACAGGTTGGTAGTCCCTCTGAAAGAAACAAAATTAGCAGATAATCCAGCAAGTCCATTCCTTGGTATAGGTCCAAAAGAATTGAAACCAGGGTCTCATAATATCCAAAATATATAAAGAATTCAATAAAAAAGGGGGTGCCTGGGTGGCTCAGTAGTTAAGCATCCTACTCTTGATTTCAGCTCGGGTCACAACATCAGGGTTGTGAAATGGAGCCCCACATCAGGCTCCACATTGGGCATGCAGCCTGCTTAAGATTCTCTCTCACCCTTCTCTCGCTGACCCTTCCCCCTCTCTCCCTCTCTTAAAAAAGAGCAAATAATCCTATTTAAAAATAACCTCTGGACTGTGTATAAGCTTCACCTAGCTAAAAAAAACAAAAACAAAAATTTTAAAAATCCCTTAAGTTGAGGGGCACCTGGGTGGCTCAGTGGTTGAACACCTGCCTTTGGCTCAGGTCACGATCCCAGGATCCTGGAATCAAGTCCCTCATCAGGCTCCCTGTCGGGATAAATGAAATCTTTTTTTTAAAAATGATAAATAAGAAAATAAAATAAAATAAAATAAAAAGATAACTAAAATCTTTTTTTTAAAAATTCCCTAAGTTGAAAATAAATAGAAATAAGTTAACTAAACTGAGTATCAAATTGGTTGCCACAGGGATCCCTGGGTGGCGCAGCGGTTTAGCTCATGCCGTTGGCCCAGGGCGCGATCCTGGAGACCCAGGATCAAATCCCACATCGGGCTCCCAGTGCATGGAGCCTGCTTCTCCCTCTGCCTGTGTCTCTGCCTCTCTCTCTCTCTGTGTGACTATCATAAATAAATAAATAAAAATTAAAAAAAAAAAAAAACAAATTGGTTGCCACATAAAGAAGTCCCAGATATACCTCAAGGACTTTAGAAAACAGTATTTTTGACTGCACATCCTAAGTGGGACACAATGAAAGAACAAAAAGATCTATAAAGAAATTTTAAACTTCCCTCAGCTCTTTTATTATTTGTAGTAATTTCAGATTTAACATTTTGACTTTTTTTTATATTTTAGGTTAAAGCAAAGAAATAATTATGTTAATGAAATTAGGAATCAAGATTTTCTTTTTCTTTTTTTAAATATTTATTTATTCATTCATTCATTCATTCATTCATTCATTCATAAGAGACACAGAGAGAAGCAGAGACAAAGGCAGAGCGTGAAGCAGGCTCCCCGTGGGATGCCCGATGTGCGACTCAGTCCCAGGACCCCAGGATCACAACCCGAGCCAAAGGCAGACACTCAACCACTGAGCCACCCAGGAATCAAGATTTTCAGTGAAAGACATTTATATGTATAATTTTGAAATCAAGGAAATGAAATGAAAACACCCTAATGTTAAACCTGAATGGAAAAATACAAACATGAGCTAATTATTTTTTTTGAACTAATTATTTTAATATGTATCTTTAAATGCTATCCACCAAAATGGACTAGAAGCAATGTCTCTCCATTAATAAGGGTTTTCTATCATCCAGATTGTAATATCTAATTATCATTCCCTACTAAAAATGAACAAACAACACAAGGTTCTTTAGAGGAATGTCTGAATCAAAGTCTGGTATATGGAAAGTGTAAGGTGAGCCTAGGCTATCTTATTTGTGCCAGAAAGCAAAGATTTATAGAATATCAAAAAGATTTATAGAATATCAAATATCAAAGATTTATATAATATCAATAAAGATTTATAGAATATCAAATATCAAAGATTTATAGAATATCAAATATCAAAGATTAATAGAATATCAAAAGGGCCAAACTTTAAAGAAAAACTATTGGAATGAAAGATCAATCAATAGCCAGAGTCATAAAAATCCTAGGTTCAAAAAGAATAATAATTCCTTTTCCCTTTGCCTTCTTCTATTCCCTCCACTTCTTTTCCCCTTCTTTCTTGAAAATTAAGTTCTAAAAAAAAAAAGAAAATTAAGTTCTAAAGCAATAAGGTGGTACAAAAAATATAGGTGTTTGTACCTGGGATGGGAAGAGCCAGTGGCTCAGAGCATAATAATGGAGCCCAAGGGGTAAGGAGAACATTTATGGAGGTGAGTTGCCAGGGTGGGGAGTAGAATCCAAGTGGGATAAAAAGAACATCCTGCAGAGCAGCCACCTAACATGGAGTATTACAGCCTGTGCAGTGTAAGGAGGTTGTCCATATTGGGGGTCAGCACAGTTTAGGGAGTCAGAGACTAAATGAGGTAAGAAAGCTTCATCCATGGAGGTATAGCCTATTTGGGCATGTCAAGAGCCTGAACAGGATAAGAAAAGGTGATCCACAATGGGATGCCATAGTATGTCTATTGAGAAGGGCAAAGAGCAGCACCACCCCAGTGATGATAAGCATACCTAGTGCCTAATCTATGGTTTCTAAATACCGTTGGAATAGCACTAAATAGCACTAAATAGCACTAAAATGCTCCAGGAAAAATGACTTTGGAAAAATGACTGATTCCATTCCATCATATGGCTGAGGCAGGTAAAGTGTGAAATGAGCCTGGAGTATCTTGTTCTTCCAGAAAGCAAAGAAGTATATAAAGGATGGTGAGAGGAGCACCTGAATGGTTCAGTTGGTCAAGTGTCTAACTCTTGATTTCAGCTCAGATCATGATCTTAAAGTTATGAATCGAGCCCACATAAGGCTCCATGCTCAGTGGGGAGTCTGCTTAACTCTCTGGCTCTCGCTCTCGCTCTCCCTGTCTCCCCATCTCTCCTTTGCCCTTTGTCTCTCACCCAACTCACGTCCAGGCACACATGCACATGCGCTCTCTCTCTCTCAAATAAATAAATCCATCTTGGGGCACCTGGGTGGCTCAGTGGTTGAGCATCTGCCTTTGGCTCAGGGTGTAATCCCAGGGTCCTGGGATCAGGCTCCTCATGGGGAGCCTACTTCTCCCTCTGCCTGTGTCTCTGCCTCTCTCTGTGTATCTCTCATGAATAAATAAATAAAATCTTTAATAAATAAATAAGTAAATCTTAAAAAAAAAGAATGGTGAAGAACCTGAAAAAAAGAAAATGGAAAATAAACAGGCATTGGCAGAAATGTGGGAAAACTGTAACCCTCATGCATTGCTGGTGGGAATGTAAAATGGTAGAGCTGCTATAAAATATAAAAAAGTATGACAGTTCCTCAAAGAGTTAAACATCAAATTTACATATGATTCAGCAATTCTACTTCTAAGTACATATCCAAAAGGAGTGAAAGCAGAGATTCAAACAGATATGAACCCCAATGTTCATAATAGCATTATTCACAAAAGCCAAAAGTATCCATTGAATGATGAATGAATGGTAAACAAAATGTGGTACACATATACATTATATATGTATAATATATATATGTTTGTGTGTGTGTGTATATATATGTGTGTATACATATATAAAATGGAATTTTATTCAGCATTAAGAAGGAAATTCTGATGTACCATGGATGAACCTTAAAAACATTATGTTAAGTTCAATAAGCCAAACACAGAAGGACAAATATATGATTCGACTTACATGAAATACCTAGAATAATTAAAGCCATATAGACAGAAAGTAGAATAGTAGTTATCAAGGGCTAAGGGGAGTGGGTAATGGAGAGTTACCATTAAATGGGTACAGAGGGGATCCCTGGGTGACTCGGCAGTTTGGCGCCTGCCATTGGCCCAGGGCGTGATCCTGGGTTCCCGGGATCGAGTCCCATGTCAGGCTCCCTGCATGGAGCCTGCTTCTCCCTCTGCCTGTGTCTTTGTCTCTCTCTCTCTCTGTGTCTCTCATGAATAAATAAATAAAATCTTTAAAAAAAATTTTTTTTAAATGGGTAGAGTTTCAGTTTAAGATGATGAAAAACTTCTAGAGACAGTGGACGATGGTGATGGTGATGGTAATTTTGTACAATAATATAAATTACTGAATGCCACTGAACATTTAATAATGGTTAAATTGATAAATTTTATGCTATGTATATCTTGCCAGCATTTTTTTTTAATATTTTATTTATTTATTTATTTATTTATTTATTTATTTATTTAAGAGAAAGAGAGAGAGAGAGCACACAAGCAGGGGTAGGGGCAGAGGGAGAGGGAGAAGCAGACTCCCCACTGAGCAGGGAGCCTGACTTGGGGCTGGATCCCAGGACCCTGGGATCATGACCTGAGCTGAAGACAGATGCTTAACCAGTTAAACTACTCCAGTGCCCCACCAGGATTATTAAAAATTTTTAATAAGGGGGATCCCTGGGTGGCGCAGCGGTTTGGCGCCTGCCTTTGGCCCAGGGCGCGATCCTGGAGACCCAGGATCAAATCCCACATCGGGCTCCCGGTGCATGGAGCCTGCTTCTCCCTCTGCCTGTGTCTCTGCCTCTCTCTCTCTCTCTCTCTCTCTCTGGCTCTCATGAATAAATAAATAAAATCTTTTTTAAAATGTTCTCAATTGTAAAGTGTTAAAAATGTAAAAGATTACTATTTTAAAAATTTAAATGAAGGCAAAACAGGGCATTTTTTGACAATCAAAAACTGAGAGAATTCATCATGAGCAGACCAACACTACAAGAAATACTAATGGAATCTTAGGTGAAGGAAAATGAGCCAGATGGAGACATGGGACTACAAAACAGAATGAAGAATATCTAAAAGGGTGACTAAATTGGTAAACACACTGACAATTTAAAACAAAAATAATGTCTTGTGGGATTTAAAACAATACATTGAAATAAAATATAGGACAACAAAACACAGGAAGCAGAAAGTGTTAAACAATTTTAAAGTGCTAGCATTTTTCAGAAAGTGTGGAAAAAACTAATTTAGGGTAGACCATGATGAGTTAAGGATGTATATTATAACCTCTAGAACAACCACTGAAAGAATAATCAAATAATGATCAAATATCTGAATAGTTAAATAAAAACAAAGGTTAAAAAAATAGAATGATTAAATGTATTATCCAATCCAAGAGAAGGCAAAAAAAGAAGAGAATAAAGGAACAAAGAACAGATGGAGTGAACAGAAAACAGCAAAATGGTAAAAAATAGACTCACTATATCAGTAATTAAATTAAACAGAAATAGACTAGACACTCTTATAAATAAAAGAAAAAGATTGTCATACTGGATTTTTTTGTTGTTTATTTTACTTTATTTTATTTTGTCATACTGGGTTTTACTATATGCTATTTACAGAGATGAATTTTAAATATAATGTCATCAAGGTTAAAAGAACACAAAGCAACAGGATAGAAAAATATGTACTATGTAAATACAAACAGAAAAGAGCTAGCTAAGCTAAATTAATATCAGATAAAGTTGACTTTGGAGGGCAGCCCCGGTGGTGCAGCAGTTTAGCGCTGCCTGCAGCCCGGGGTGTGATCCTGGGGACCCCGGATCAAGTCCCACGTCAGGCTCCCTGCATGGAGCCTGCTTCTCCCTCTGCCTGTGTCTCTGCCTCTCTCTCTCTGAATAAATAAATAAATAAGCCTGTAATAATAAAAAAAAAAAAAAAGTAGACTTTAAGTATTACTAGAGATAAGGAAGGGCATTTCACACTGATAAGAGTCAAACTTTTATAGTTAGACTCTTTTTTTATGTTTTTTTAGTTTTTTATGACATTCCTATTATATATTCAGAAATAAAATAAATGAAGAAAAAAAAACCCAACAGACCAAAAAGTGAAGTAGAGGAATTCAGTCACAGTTGGAGATTTGAACACATGCACCCCACCTCAATAATCGATAGAACTAAAAAAATTTCAGTAAGGATATAGACTATCTGGGGATACTCAGGGATGAGTGGCTCAGCGGTTGAGCCTCTGCCTTCGCCTGAGGGCGTGATCCTGGGATCTAGTCCCACATCAGGCTCCTTGCTCAGGCTCCTTTCAGGGAGCCTGTTTCTCCCCCTGCCTATGTCTCTGCCTCTCTCTCTCTCTCTGTGTCTCTCATGAATAAATAAATAAATAAATCTTTAAAAACATTAAAAAAAAAAGATATAGACTATCTGAAAACAGCATCAACCACGTTGACATAATTTTTTTAAAGATTTTATTTATTTATTCATCTTTTTTTAAAGATTTTATTTATTTATTCATGACAGAGAGAGAGAGGCAGAGGGCAGAGACACAGGCAGAGGGAGAAGCAGGCTCCATGCAGGGAGCCCGACGCGGGACTGGATCCCAGGTCTTCAGGATCAAGCCCTGGGCTGAAGACGGCGCCAAACCGCTGAGCCACCAGGGCTGCCCGACATAATTGAATATTTATATAATGCTATACACAACTGCAAAATACACATTCTTTTCTTTTTTAAAGATTTTATGTATTTATTCATGAAAGACAGAGAGAGAGAGAGACAGAGACATAGGCAGAGGTTGAAGCAGGCTCCCTGCAGGGAGCCCGATGTAGGACTAGATCCTAGGACCCAGGGATCACACCCCAAGCCAAAGGCAGACACACTCAACCACTGGGCCACCCAGGTGTCCCTACACATTCTTTTCAAATACAAATGGAATATTCACCAAAAAGACCATACACTGGGCTATAAAACAAATCTTAAGATTTCAAAAGACTGGGCAGCTCCGGTGGCTCAGCGGTTTAGCGCCACCTTCAGCTTGGGGTGTGATCCTGGAGACCCGGGATCAAGTCCCACGTTGGGCTCCCTGTGTGGAGTCTACTTCTCTCTCTCTGCCATGAATAAATAAATAAAATCTTTTAAAAAATGTTTTCAAAAGACTGAAGTCTTACAGAATATGTTCTGTGATCACAATGGATTAAATCAGAAATTAACAATAAGAAATCTAGAAAACCCCAAATATTTGGAAATGAGCAACTCATTTATACAAGGTTCAAGATTGGACAAAATGAATCTCTAACAATAGTATTCAGGATGATTCCCTTTGGCTGAAAAGAAGCATAGTGAGCATTCTGGGACTTGAAATGGTCTACATCTTAATATGGGTAGATTACACAGGTGTATTTATATACAAAAATGTATTCAAGATTTGTACTTGTATCCTTTATTCCATGTAAGTTATACCTCAGTAAAAAAAAGTAAATCAGGGACACCTGGGTGGCTCAGCAGTTGGGCATCTGCCTTCTGCTAAGGGCGTGATCTTGGGGTTCCGAGATCGAGTCCCACATCAGGCTCCCGACATGGAGCCTGCTTCTCCCTTTGCCTATGTCTCTGCCTCTCTCCCTCTCTGTCTCTCATGAATAAATAAGATCTTTTAAAAAAAATGTTTGAAAAAATAAAAATTTAAAAAAATGTTTGATGAGTTAAAAAAAGGAAAGAGATAAAAAATAGAATAAAAAGACCTACCACACAGCTAATAGCATTTACACCCACTAGATTGGCAAAAGATGAAGAAGTCTGACAGTATGAAGTGGAGAGAATGAAAATCAATAGGAACTCTTATACTTTGCTGATGAGAATATAAATTGATACAACCACTTGAGAAAACAATTTGGCATTAGCTTGTAAAGTACAACATTCATAAACCCTATCAACTAGCAATTCAATTCTTAGGTATATATTCTAAGAAACTCCTGTCCAAATGCACCAGGGTTAAATATAAAAATGTTGGGGTACCTGGTATCTCGGTTGGTAGAGCATGCAACTCTTGGGGTTGTGAGTTTGAGCCCCACACTGGGTGTAGAGGTTACTTAAAAAAATTAAAAATCTTTTTAAAAATGTTCATAGTAACCTTGTTCATAATAGCAAAAATTGAAACATTTCAAATGTCCATCAACAGAACAGATAAATCAATTATGGTATACTCACATAACAGAATATTATCCCACAATGAAAAATGAATGAACTAGGCATGCCAGGCCAGCTCAGTCAGTGGAGCAAGTGATTCTTAATCTCAGGGTTTTGAGTTCAAGCCCTAGGTTGAGTGTAGAGCCTACTTAAAAAAAAAAAAAAAATTATAGGACGCCTGAGTGGCTCAGTAGTTGAACGTCTGCCTTCAGCTCAGGGTGTGATCCTGGGGTCCCGGGATCAGGTCCTGCATCGGGCTCCCTGCGTGGGGCCTGCTTCTCCCTCTGCCTGTGTCTCTGCCTCTCTCTCTCTCTGTGTCTCTCATGAATAAATAAATACAATCTTTTAAAAAAATTAATAAACTATACTTACTTGCAACAACATGGATATTAGAAACTTAATGTCGAGGGGCACCTAGGGGGTTAGTCGTTTAAGTGTCTACCTTCACCTCAGGTCATGATGCTGGGATCCTGGGATCAAGCCCTGCATTGGGTTCCCTGCTCAGTGGGGAGCCTGCTTCTCCCTTCCCTCTGCCTCTCCCCCCACTCTATCATGCTCTTTCTCTCTGTCAAATAAATAAATAAATTAATTAATTAATTAATTAATTAAAAATTTTTAAAGAAACAATGTCGAAGGAAAAAGGGAAGTCACAGAAAAAATACAAGTAGTATGATACATGTTATGAAGATCAAATGTAAGCAAAATTAATATGTTGTTTAAGCATATACATAACTTTTAAAAGCAGAGCAATTAAAAACAGAAAATTCAGAATAGTGGTTAAGAATAGGTGGGGTGGGGATCCCTGGGTGGCGCAGCGGTTTGGCGCCTGCCTTTGGCCCAGGGCGCGATCCTGGAGACCCGGGATCGAATCCCACGTCGGGCTCCCGGTGCATGGAGCCTGCTTCTTCCTCTGCCTGTGTCTCTGCCCCTCTCTCTCTCTCTGTGTGACTATCATAAATAAATAAAAAATTAAAAAAAAAAGAATTACTTTAAAAAAAAAAGAAAGAATAGGTGGGGTGATGGGGCAACTGGGTGGCTTGGTCAATTAAGCATCTGCCTTAGGCTCAGGTCATGATCTTACGGGATCTGCTTCTCTCTCTACCTCTCCCCCTTCTCATGCACTCTCTCATGCTCTCTCTCTCTCTCTCTCTCTCAAATAAAAAAATCAATCTAAAAAAAAATAGGTAGGGTGAGGGGAAACTGGGTGGCTCACTTAGTTGAGCATCTGACTCTTGATTTCAGCTCAGGTCATGATCTCAGGATCTTGAGTGTGCTTGAGGGTTCTCTCCCTCTGCCTCTACCCTTCCCCTAACTCACACATGCTCTGTCTCTAAGATAAACAAATCTTAAAAAAAAAAATCAGAGGGTTAGGCAAGGTGCCTGGGTGACTCTCAGTTAGGTGTCTGACTCAGTTTCAGCTCGGGTCACGATCTCATGGGTCATGAGATCAAGCTCCATGTCCAGATCCACACTCAACAGAATCTGCTTGAAGATTCTCTCCCTCTGCCCCACCCCTCACTCTCTCCTTCTCTCTAAAATAAATAACCTTAAAAAAAGAAAAAGAATTCATGGGGTGATATGGGGTGGCTGAGTGGCACAGTCTGTTAAAGGTCCAATTCTTGGTTTTGGCTCAAGTCATCATCTAAGGATCATGAGATCAAATCACATATTAAGCCCCATGCTCAGCTGGCATTTGCTTAAGACTCTCTCTCTGCCCCTCCCCACTCCCAATCCACCCCTGCTCACATGCATGTGCTCTTACCCTCTCTCTCAAATAAATAAATAAATAAATCCTAAAAAAAAAAAAAAAAGAATAGGAGCAGTGATAATGTTCTAGTCAGACTGGATGATGAATTCATGAGTTTCATTATACTATTACTCTTTATAAGTTATATCTAATATATATGCATTAAATATGATTATTTAAAATTTTTTAAATAAGGAAAAAGCAGTAGAAAGTGTTATAGAAGCACAGAGAAAGGAGTTGGTTACTTCTTCCTAGAAGAAGAAGAAAAGTTAAGGAGAATTTCATTTAGTAGGTGTGTCAGGGATCCCCATGATCACCCAGGTTTGATGACTGACTCAAGGACTCATAGGATTCAGTATCAGTTGCACTTATGGTTATGATACATTACAGCCAAAAAATACAAAGCAAAATCAACAAAGTATATCAAGTGTACAAGACAAGATAGTGTAAGGGCATTAAATGCAGTATGAACAGGGATCCCTGGGTGGCTCAGCGGTTTGACGCCTGCCTTTGGCCGGGGGCATGATCCTGGAGTCCCGCGACAGGCTTCCCACATGGAGCCTGCTTCTCCCTCTGCCTGTGTCTCTGCCTCTCTCTCTCTCTCTATGTCTATCATGAATAAATAAATAAATCTTTTTTTAAAAAAATGCAGTATGAACAGTACATGCACAGGCAAAGAGCTATGAAAGGATGCCCCAGCCAGAAAACAACCCACACGGCTGAAAAGTTCTCAGTATGGCTGGAACACAAGGTGCTTGCGAGAGTATCAGAGGAAGGGAATGGATAGGGCACTAGGTGGCTCTGTCAGTTAAGTATCTCCCTTTAACTCAGGTCATGATCTCAGGGTCCTGGGATCAAGCCCTATGTCCAGCTCCCTGATCAGTAGGGAGTCTGCTTTTCCCCTCTCCCCTGCCCCTCTCCTTCTGTTCCTTCCATCCTCCTCTGACCCTCCCCTCCCCCTGCTTGTGCTCTTTCTCTCTCTCAAATAAATAAATAAAATAGAAGAAGAAGAAGAAGAAGAAGAAGAAGAAGGAGGAGGAGGAGGAGGAGGAGGAGGAGGAGGAGGAGGAGGAGGAGGAGGGAGTGGAGAAGGAAGGAGTCAGACTTTACAATGGGCCTCTTATTCCACAGTAGGACATTTTAACTTTCTCCTATGAGCAATAGGAAAACATTAAGTATTGTTGGTAAGGGAGTATAGTGCAGTGCCTGGATGTAATAGGCAGCTTATATTCTCCAAAAATTAAGATGTTGAAGTCCTAACCCCCAATGTGATGCTATTAGGAGGTAGGGCTTTGGGAACTGATTGGGTGCCCTTATGAAAGAGACCCTAGGGAACTCTCTCACCCCTTCTGCCACGTTAGGATAGAGGGAGAAGATGGCTATCTATAAATCAGGAAGACCGCTCCCACCAGACACCAGATCTGCCAGGACATTGATCTTGGACCTTCAAGCCTTCAACTGAGAGAAATAAACTGATATTTAAGCCATTTGGGCTATGGTATTTTGTTACAGTAGTTCAAATGGACAAAAATACTGACATAGTATATAGTAGGCCCAAAATAAAGTCTGTTGATTTGATATTACTATGCCAGTTGAAGATCTATATCAATTTCTTAGCAATCTGTCAGTAGAGATGACAGAGCTTCACTGTATCATTTAAAGCCACCCTAGGGGCGCCTGGCTGGCTCAGTCAGTTAAACCTTTGGCTCAGGTCGTGATCCCAGGGTCTGAGATCCAGCCCCACCTCAGGATCTCAGCTCAGCGGGAAGCCTGCTGATCCCTCTCCCTGCCACTCCCCCTGCTTATACTCTCTCTCTCTCTCTGTCAAATAAATAAAATCTTTTTTAAAAATTAAAATTAAAAAATAAACTAATTCACTCTGATCCATAGTCAAATACATAATTAATTGAAATAGGTTCTAAAAATTATGGGATCTAAAACTCTAGATCTAGAAAAGTAGGGTTTAGGTTCATGGAGATGGAGACTAGAACCTAATATTAGTTTGTAAAATTATCAGAAAAATATAGTTTTCAGAATAGACTGGTAACAGCTACCATTTATTTTGTGCTAGGCAATGTGGTAAGTAGTTTATGGAAATTATTTTGGTTTATCTTTACAACCATCTTTAAAGCAGATGTCATTTCCTCATTTTACAGATGAAGAAGCTAATTTACAAATATTAAATGATTTACCTAATATTGCATAGGTCAAGACTGCAGAATGGAGCTGTTGATATCAAGCTGAGTATCTCATGGCTTTAACTGATGGCCTGTTTATATCTTAGAGATTATTGGAGTTAATCCCAATCCTGCTGGCTCAGACATTGTCAGAGTACAAGACATCATGGCCATCCATTGTACCTCACATGGCTCTGAACATCCACCCCTCCTGTCCCAAGGGGGAGCTCAGCAGGGCCTGGAATAGTTGGGAGACCCAGGACCACCAGTGGGGTAATGAGAAAAGCTGCCTTATCTGTTTAGTCTAACTTGCCATACAGATATGCTCGTTTTCTAAGTGGGCTGTGACATGGAAAAAGTTGGAAAGCTCTACTTGTATCTAATTCTTCTCCTTTCCCTTCTAAAAACCATCTGAAAATCCCAAACCAGTAATCAACAAACACCCCTACATCTTCAATCTGTTCTTGGAAAGTCACTGATTTAAAATTTGGCAAGTCCTGAAGACAATGCTTCCCTGCAGCCTTGAAGATACTATAAAATGACCCATCCTGAGCCATGAACTAGGATTGCAGCAAAGATGGGGGGGCGGATGTCATCATCACCCCCTCTTCCCCCAGCCAACATCAGCATAGCTTTGTCACTGTTTTCCTCAAGAACAAACCCTGCTGTTCGGACCAATTTCAGATTCTGAGTCAAATAATGTTTGTACACATCCTGTTAGTAAAACTTAATTTATGGTCACTTCTAACAACTAGAGATGTGTTCACAGAGCTGAGAAGTAGAAAGCCTCATGGTAGTGTTCACTAGAGAATAAATCTAAATTGTTTTGAGCATCTAATCAGATTGAGAGTGAGGGGAAAGGGACTATTTTTTGCTCCATTTTGTCAAATATACATGCTTGAATTCTGGGAATTTTACAAAAATGTCCTTCATACTTTTGGATTTCTAGCTGAATAACTCTGCTATGGAAATGTGGGCAACTAGAAACTTTCTATGAGATAAATAAGTAATGTATAGACATTGTTTTTTAGGCTAGTCACCTGGTATTGGCAAAAGAACACAGATTTGCAGCCTGAGGACTGGTGTTCAAGCATAAGCTCTAATATTAACTAGCTGTGTGACCCTGATAAAACCCTTACCTCTCCCAGTCTGTTTCTTTATTGTCGAATAAGAAAGAATCCTTCATAGGAGAACTACCCTGGGGATTAAATGCTAAAGGTGCTTTGTAAACTATAACACTACATAATTATTAACCATCTATTGCATTGTAATAGATGAGTCAGGCATAAGGTCTGACACAGAGCTGATGCACAATATTTATAGTATAAATAAGTAAACCCCACTGGTGAGCTGGGTGATCTCAGGCAAGAAACATCTCAGTTTCTCTCTTTTGCCTTCTCTGATAACCACCTCCCCCTAGTTCATTGGGCTCCAGACATACAGTCCTTTTTCCTGTTCTTCCAGCAGAGCAAGCTCACCCCTGCCACAGGTCCTTTGGACCTGCTGTTCCCTCTTCGTGAAACATTCTTCCCCAGCTCTTTGCATGACTTTCCACTTCTCATCAATCCAGTCTTAGATAAAATGTCATTTATTCAGAGGCTTTATTATTCAGTGGGTAATATTCCTTCCACATCATTCACCCAATATATATTCCTGTTTTATTTTCTCCTTAGCACTTATTACTATCTGTTGACTTATTACACTCTCCTCCACTAGAAAAAAAAAAAACACACTATACTAGAGCTTCCCTGTCCACAACTGTATTCCAATGCCCAAGATAACATCTAACTCATAGTAAACTCTCAATAAGCATTTGAATAAATGAAGTTGAAATATGATAATTATATTAAAAGTTTCATTTTCATTCATTCAACAAATATTTTGTATGCACCTATGAGAGCCCAGATTGTATTTCAAGATGCTGGGGATTCAACTGAGAACAAAATAGACAAAAATCTCTTTCTTGGGGTATGACTACCAGTGGGGAAACAAAGAAAAACAAGGTAAAAAGTAAAAACATACTATATCTGATAATGTTAAGTGTTAAGAAGGAAAAAAATAATAAAGCAGGAAAGAAGGACATGAAATATGTGTGGAGGTGTTAAATTTTAAATAGAGTAATCAGAGAATGAAATGAGAGGCTGAGCCCTGAGGATATATGGGGGAAATGCATTCCAGGTCATGGTAACTGGCACAGTAATGAAGGTGTTGGAGAGTAACACAATAAAGGATGAGACAGGAAGGTTAGGGGAGTTGGACTGTATAGTGGCTAGACTAAGGACTTTGGCTTTTACCAAGAGCGAGATGGTAAACTGTTGAAGAATAGGAGCATCAGGGTATCATGATGCGGCTTGTTTTAAGAGGATTGCTGGGGCTGCTGGGCTTCGAATACCTGAAGGGCAAGGGAAAGGACCAGTGAAGACGCTACAATAACCTTGGCAAGAGATGATGGCTCCCCAAGACTCGGGGAGGAGGAGTTGTGGGGATGGAAGATGAAATTTTGGATCTGACAGTCACATTGGGAGAGTTTAAGGGGGAGGTCTGCTCTGGGAGTTAGAACTTGAAACTCAAATGGTATTATTTATTATCAGCAGTAAACCAATCATGAAGATGGAGTCCTGGCTCTACCACATCCTGGTAGCAAACTGCTGAGTCGACTATTTCTAGGTTCTAGGCCTCAGTTTCCCTAAGAGTAAAACGGAGAAAGTGTTCCCACATAACAAGGGCCTTCAAGAGAATGAAGTGCTGAAGGCTGACAGTGAGCAAGGTGAAAACCTTTGGCTTAAGAGTGCACGAACCTGTACCAGAGGGAGGGGGCTGCTGTTAAACCAGAGACTGACTTTCAATTCCACAGCACACACTCCGAGAACCCCAGCAGCGACCAAATAGAAGCGTGTGGGCCCCCTACCGCAAGACGGTCCGCAGAGCCCAAACCTCGCGAGATTTGTTGGCCGGGCAACGTCCCACATCTCGCGAGACCAAGGTTTATGAGTGACTATCGGCCGGTTAGGGCTTGCTGGAAAGATGGAGTATCGCGGGTTGGGCACCGTAGAGGCCGCGGACAGTGGAGGGGCCCGGCCATACAACAGCTCCGAGGAACGAGAAGGACGGGAACCGGACGGGCTGCGCTTCGACCGCGAGAGGGCGCGCCGCCTCTGGGAAGCAGTGTCCGGGGCCCAACCAGTGGGGAGGGAGGAAGGTGAGTCCGGGGACCTCAGAGGCAGCGAGTCCAACCGCCCGTTCATTTCACGGGGAGTGGCGGGAGCGCGGGGCGGGAGCGCGGGGCGGGAGCACGGACAGCCCCCGGGTCTCCGGTCACACCCCCTGGCGCCCGGCCCGCCCCCTTGCGTGACGCGCCCCGGGACTCCTTGACTCGTGCACCCCAGCAGGGCCTGGGTACCATGGGCCAGGTACCCCGAAAAGGTCTCCAGGCTTAAATGGTCAAGGCCCTTCTCGTACTCCGGTCCCTCCATTCTCACCCACCAGAGCGCAGCTCTTCTTAAACTCTTCTTAAACGACTTTCATTCCTATCCAACCCTTCTCGGAGACCCACGGAGCCTTCCCCGCCAGACTACTAGCCCCCCCACCATTTCTCACAGACTCCATCGTCCCAGTCCACAGGTTCCCCCACCCCTATGTCCCTTGCCTCCTTTCCCTCATACCCCACACTGCCAAGGACTCCAGAAGGTCTTCTTCTTCTTTTTTTTAAACATTTAAGATTTTTTTTTTTTTGAAGATTTATTTATTCATGAGAGACACAGAGAGAAAGGGGCAGAGACACAGGCAGAGGGAGAAGCAGGCTCCACGCAGGGAGCCCGACGTGGGACTGTGGGACTCGATCCCAGGTCTCCAGGATCACACCTTGGGCTGCAGGCGGCGCTAAACCGCTGAGCCACCCGGGCTGCCCGTCCAGAAGGTCTTCTTAACCCTATGTTCCTCCTGGCCTTGGTGTCTTGAACCTGATTTACCCCTGTTTCTAGGTGTCTGGTCTCTACTGCCTGGGTCCTTTTTATGAGGTGAGGGCCGGGAGACTGAGAAACTGGCCAGAGTATACTTTGGCTCCAGCATTTTTGTATCCCATGCTTGTGCCAAAGTTGTGGAGAACAGGATACAGGAGAGGCCACTTATGGGCTGAAAGCTTCCCAGCTTGCTCTGCATTTGACCTGGCACTGGGTAAGGTGGAGATAGAGGAGGATGGTAAAAGCTGGCCTGACTTGGTTGTGTGACCTCTTTCATAGTCCTTAGCAGTTAGCTCCTTAACTCTTACCCAGAAGTACAAGAACTGTTTGGCCTGTGCTAATCCTGTCAAGTAATCTATAGGGAAATCAGATAATTTGTTTACTTGGTGAGCAGACTAATCTTGGAAAGTTTAATGTATTGCTTGTGAACTGATTACCCTGGAATAAAATGGAATTTTGGCCACATCCAAGGAAGGTATGTTTACATTTGGGGTGGTACACAGACCTATGCCCTTTTGTATGCTTCTCCAATTTAAAAACTAGTCTAGTCTGACTCCTAAATTAATATGGGCCCTCTTTCTGCCTCATAATTTCAAACTTGTTTGATACAAATCCTCCCCCAAACACACCCCAATTTTCCTTTCACTAATTTGACAAACATTCATTGATACCTGCTCAGTTCCCAGGTTGGCTGGGCATCAGAGCTACAGAGATGAGGAAGATACTGTCCTTGTCCTGAAGGGATTTATAGTTCTAGTCCAGGAAGCAGACACCAAAACAGTTTCAGCTTAATTAATGTAATGGGTGCAGTGAAGAAGAATGTATAAGAATTGGTTGTGCACAAAGAGAGAGTGACCTTTGTCCTTGAGGGATGAGAAGGGATCGCTTGATCTTGAAGCAGAGAACACAGCAGCTATGCTCTAAAAAGTGAATTGCTTATGTGTCTATGAATGTACGGTGTCACTTAGGACCCAGCTCATTTTTCCTACTCTCGTCACTTTCCAATAATTATATGAGGCCTAAGTAGATACCTGTAACCCCAAGTTCTACTCATCTTTGTTTTGTTTTGTTTTTCTCTTAGCAACTTTTTTTTTTTTTTTAACATTTATTTATTTATGAGAGAGAGAGAAACAGAGAGGGAGAAGCAGGCTCCATGCCGGGAGCCCGATGTGGGACTCGATCCCAGGACTCCAGGATCGCGTCCTGGGCCAAAGGCAGGCGCCAAACCGCTGAGCCACCCAGGGATCCCCTCTCTTAGCAACTTTTATTGATAATTTATATACCATAAAATTCACCCATTGTAACTGCACAATGCAATGATTTTTTAAGTAAAAGTACAAAATTGCGTTTTAGAATATTTCCATCACTCCAGTTAATTCCTTTGTGCTTCTTTACATTAAACCTCCACTCTTACCTTCTGCCCTAGGCAGCCACTGTCCTCTATAAATTTACCTATTCTGAACATTTCATATAAACAAAATCATACAATATGTAGCCTTTTGCATTTGGCTTCTCAACATGTTTTTGAGGTTCAGCCAAGTCGTACTGTGTATTAGTACTTAATTACTTTTTGTTGCTAAATAGAATCCCCATTGTATAGATCTTGCTTTTTTATTTTATTTTTATTTTTATTTTTTTAATTTTTATTTATTTATGATAGTCACAGAGAGAGAGAGAGAGAGAGAGAGGCAGAGACACAGGCAGAGAGAGAAGCAGGCTCCATGCACTGGGAGCCCGACGTGGGATTCGATCCCGGGTCTCCAGGATCGCGCCCTGGGCCAAAGGCAGGCGCCAAACCGCTGTGCCACCCAGGGATCCCAATCTTGCTTTTTAAATTTTTTTTTAAAGATTTTATTTATTTATTCATGAAAGACACAGAAAGAGAAAGGCAGAGACGTAGGCAGAGGGAGAAGCAGGCTCCAGGCAGGGAGCCTGATGTGGGACTCGATCCTGAGACCGCGGATCCCGCCCTGAGCCAGGGGCAGGTGCTCAACCGCTGAGCCACCCAGGTGTCCCTTAAATTTTTTTTTTAATGATTTTATTTATTTATTCATCAGAGAGAGAGGCAGAGACACAGGCAGAGGGAGAAACAGGCTCCATGCAAGGAGCCTGACGTGGGACTCGATCCTGAGACCCCAGGATCAGGCCCTGTACTGAAGGCGGCGCTAAACCGCTGAGCCACCCGGGCTGCCCTAGATCTTGCTTTTTTATCCTTTGAAAGTCTCTGCCTTTTGAGTGGGCTCTTTAGACTATTCACATTTAATTTCATTATTGATATGGCTAGATTTACATTTTCTACTTTGCTATTTATCTCCTTTACATTTTGTTCTTCTCTTTCTCCTTTACTGACTTCTTTTAAGTATTTTTTAGTGGACCATTTTAATTTCTGTTAATATTTTTTATACTTTTTTTTTTTTTACTTTTTAATTTTATTTTCTTAGTACACAAGGGACTATAGGATGCATCTTAACTCATCACGGTCTACTTCAAATTAATACTAACTTAATTCTGATAAAATATAAAAACATTCTTCTAATAGTGGTCCATTCCTCCCCCTCCTTTGTACTATTATTGTCATATATATTACATTGATATATGTTATAAGCCTAATTATTCAGTGTCATAATTATTGATTATACAATATGTCCTTTTTTTTTTTTTAAGATTTTACTTATTTATTCGTAAGAGAAACAGAGAGAGAGGGAGGCAGAGACACAGGCAGAGGGAGAAGCAGAAGCAGGCTCCATGCAGGAAGCCTGACATGGGACTCAATCCCAGGTCTCCAGGATCACACCCTGGGCTGACAGCGGCGCTAAACTGCTGAGCCACCCAGGCCACCCCGATATGTCCTTTTTAAAAAGGTTTATTTATTTATTTATTTATTTATTTATTTATTTGGAGGGGCAGGCAATGGGGAGGGGCAGACAGAGATGAGGAGAGAATCTCAAGCAGACTCCACTGCTGAGTATGGAGTTATATGCAAGTCTCACTGTCACAACCCTGAGCTCACAACCTAAGCCAAAACCGAGATCAGGTGCCCAACTGACTGTGCCACCCAGGCACCCCTATACAATATGTCTTTTAAAGAAGTTAAGAGAAGTAATTAGGAAAACAATATTTATAATATCTTTTATATTAACCCACATATTTACCATATCTGATGTTCTGTTTTTCTTCCTCTGGATTCAAGTTATACTTACTACCACTTCCTTTTGGCCAAAAGGGCTTCCTTTACTATTTCTTGCAAACCAAACCTGCTAGCAGTGAATTCTCTCAGTCTTTATCTGGGAATGTCTTTATTTTGCTTTTAGTCTTAATAATTTTTTAAAATAATATCTTTTTGTCATCTCATGGGTTGTGAGATTGAGCCCCGTGTTGGGATCCACATTCAGTAGGGAGTCTGCTTGAGGATTCTCTCTCTCTGCCCCTCCACCTGCTTGTGCTGTCTCTCTAAAATAAATAAATAAATAAATAAATAAATAAATCGCCTTTTTTTTTTTTCTTTAAAGAAAGATAAAGACAGGAACTCTTTAAAGTAACAAGAGAGTGGGATGCCTGGATGGCTCAGCAGTTGAGCATCTGCCTTTGGCTCAGGGCGTGGTCCTGGAGTCCTGGGATCAAGTCCCATATCCAGCTCCCTGCATGGAGCCTGCTTCCGCCTTTGCCTGTGTCTCGCCTCTCTCTCCCTGTGTCTCTCATGAATAAATAAATAAAATCTTTTTTTTCTTTTTTTTTAATAAATAAAATCTTAAAAAATAAAGTAGCAAGAGAAAAATGACTCATCATGTATAGAGAAATAATTTGATTAATGACTTAACTTCTCATCTGTAACAATGAAGGCCAGAGGGCAGTGGAATAACATATCCAAAATAGTGAGAAGATCAAAACTGTCAACCAACCACTCCATGTCCAGCAAAACTATCCTTCAAATATTATGCCAAATGACAGAAGCTAGTCACAAAAGGCCACATATTATACAATTCAATTTATACAAAACATCCAGAATAGGCACATCTATAGAAACAGAAAGGGGATAAGTAGTTGCAAGAGGTAACTAGTAGTGGGTATATGGTTTCTTTCTGGGGTGATGAAAATGTTCTACAATTAGACTGTGGTGGTGATTGCACAATTCTGTGAATATACTAAAAACTACAATTGTATATTTCACAAGGGTGAATTTTATGGTATATGAATTATGTATCAATAAAGATGTTATTTTTAAAATTTATTTATTTATTCATGAGAGACACAGAGAGAGAGGCAGAGACACAGGCAAAGGGAGAAGCAGGCTCCATGCCGGGAGCTGGATATGGGACTTGATCCCAGGACTCCAGGATCATGCCCTGAGCCAAAGGCAGATGCTCAACCACTGAGCCACCCAGGCGTCCCACTCTCTTGTTACTTTAAAGGGTTCCTGTCTTTATCTTTCTTTTTTTAAAAAAAAGTTATTTATTTATTTATTTATTTTAGAGAGACAGCACAAGCAGGTGGAAGGGCAGAGAGAAAGAATCCTCAAGCAGACTCCCCACTGAATGTGGATCCCGACATGGGGCTCAATCTAACCCATGAGATGACAACCTGAGCTGAAACCAAGGGTTGAACACTTAACCAACTGAGCCACCGAGGTGCTCCTATCTTTTTATCTTTCAACAGTTTGACTATGATGTATCTGGGTGTAGGTCTCTTGGTATTTGAGACTTTTGGCTATATATATTAATGTTTTTTTCTTTAATCAAATATAGAGAGTTTTCAGACATTGTTTCTTCAAGTATTTTTTTTCTACTCCTTTCTCTCCTGAGATTCCCCATGTATATTTGTTTAGTATGCTTGATGTATCCACATGTCTCTGAGGCTCTATTCATTATTCTTCAATTTTTTTCTCTTTCCTTCAGATTGGATATTTTGTTGATCTATCTGCAAGTTCACTGATTCGTTCTACCACTTTGAAACTGATGTTGATTTTCTCATGAATTTTTCATTTAATTTATTGTACTTTCAGCTCAACTCTGCTTTTTTGTTTTGTTTGTATTTTGGTTTTTGTTTTTAAGAGAGAGAGAAAGCAGCGGGCAAAGGGGCAGGAGGAGAGAGAGAATCTCAATCAGATTGCATGCCCAGAATGGAGCCCAACTCAAGGCTCAATCCCATTACCCTGAGATCACAACCTGAGCCAAAATCAAGAGTCAGATGCTTAACTAACTGAGCCAGCTAGGCGCCCCTCAACTCTATATTATACGTAGTCTAAGTGAAAAAGTTTTTAACACCACTTCATCAATACCGTTATATTTGCTTTCTTTATGCCTTTTTTGTATGTTAAAATCTGAGCTATTTCAGACCATCAACAATATGGATTCACAAAATAGATAGAAGCACCGAGGCTAAGTAATCTTTTTTTTTTTTTTTTTTAAGATTTATTTATTTATTCATTCAGAGAGAGTGAAGAGAGAGGCAGAGACACAGGCAGGCTCCCTGCAGGAAGCCTGATGTGGGACTCGATCCTGAGTCTCCAGGATCACACCCCGGGCTGCAGGCGGCGCTAAACTGCTGCGCCACCGGGGCTGCCCGAGGCTAAGTAATCTTAATGGAACTAACTGTCCAATTCATTCTTGTAGACCACCCTGCCAGTTAGACTATACTGATTAACAAATCTGACCCACTGGTGGATTATATCCAACCTGCTTTTACTAGGATCTTTTGTTTTTCGTGGTTACTAACTATAGCTGTAGCTAGAAATCCACTATCTCCCAACAAGCCATAATAAGCAGGCTACTAAATAGGTTATATCTCTTTCTGAGGACAACCGATGAATTTCTGTGGAGCTGAGTTGAAGACTCTAAGGCCACATATGGGCCCAAGGAATAGCAAGTCATTATAGATTAGCAGTGTTCACCATTAATTGGAATATAGGAGGTAGTTAAGTCCTGCAGTGACCAGCTGTTCTGTCCCTAAGTATCCTAAGGCAACTTAAGGCACATTAAGTCACCCAAAGACAGTTGTAACTTGAATTGAGGTGTCATGATCATTTTGTCTCCCAAATACTACTTCTACATTCCTTAAGTTTGTGAATTATCTTGCTTCCCTACGCTACCTGTGTCCATACTTCACTGACCCTGTGAAAATCAGCCCTGTGCTAGTTTCTGCCCTACACATTTTCTGGTTGGCTACAATATGGATACAAATCCAATCTGCCAATCATGTCATAAGATTTGGAAGACAAATGCAGCAAAGACCATATCCCTATGGCTTTTGACTATTGTTACTATCAAGAAAAGTCATGGAACTATGAGATCATCCTACATCAGTGTTCCAGCATCCATTATCCGGCTTCACAGGCTAAGATGTAGGTTCATTGACAATGGAAGCTTCTTACTCTCAGCAAGGTTACAATGAAAGCCTCAAACTATAGCTCTTTTGTCATATATAGTTCCTAGAGACATTTGTGGAGGCCCAACCAAGTACCTCCAGCCTCTCCAATGGTTTTCTAAGCATCTAATTTCTTATATCAAACCTATCCCATTCTGGGGAGATGGTTAGTAGTTGGATTAAAGTTGTATATGGATATCAGGGCAACAGAGATGTACATTTAGGCCAACTCCTCAGAATTCTCATATTTTTTTTTTTAAGATTTTATTTACTTATTCATGAGAGACACACAGAGAGAGAGAGAGAGAGAGGCAGAGACACAGGCAGAGGGAGAAGCAGGCTCCATGCAGGGAGCCTGATGTGGGATTCAATCCCAGGACTCCAGAATCATGCCCTGGGCCCAAGGCAGGCACTTTAACTGCTGAGCCACCCAGGTATCCCCGAATTCTGATAATTTATGTAAGTTCTTTTTCCCAATGTGGATCTTAGCTTCCTCCAACCTTGTAAACTTCTCATGGTTTGTATGGGTCAGGAATTTAGGAAGGGCTTTGCTGGACAGTTCTGTCTCAGGGCTTAGAGGGCTCCAAGACTCAGTCCCAGGACCTCTTTCCTTTTCCTTCTACACTAGGCATTTTCTTTTAGTCCGTAGCCTAAAGTATGATTGATATACTGGTGATTCTCAATTTATAATCTCCAGCTCTGACCTCTCCCTTGAGCTTCAGACTTGAATCTCCATTTGACTATTGATATCTCTACCCATATATCTGATAGACCACTCATGTTTAACAGCCAAAGAAAAGTCTTAAGTTCTCCTCCAAGCTTATCATCCTCCAGTTTTCATCTCATCTGTTCAGTTGCTCAAGCTCAAAACCTAGGAGTATCCTTGACTCCTTCCCCTCATTCCCCTATACCCAATCGAAGAAATTGCGTATCAGATCTACTTCTAGAATATAATTCCAAATCCACACACTTTTCTCTGTCTCCATTGCCAACTTCCATTGCCATCCCCATACAGTCTGCTGACATACTGACCAGAGTAATCATTTTGAAACATAAGCCAGATCTTGTTGCCTCTCATGGCATAAAAACAAAATTCATAGTTGAAATCATAGCTTTTGAGGTGTTATATTCATTCGATGTGATCCGGTAGGCCTCACGCTACCTCTCCAACTTTATTTCCCACCACTTTTGTCTCCTTCACCATACTCTAGCCACACTGACTTCCTTTCTATTCCGAATATGCCGAACTAATCCCTGCCTCAGAGACCTGGCACTGTCTCAGGCTAGAACACTATTTCCCCCAGACCTTGTGTCTGATGCCTCCTAAGATGATCTTCACTGACTATACTGCCCCCATCATTCTCTACCACTCACTTTGTTTTCATAGCATTTCTTCCTCTCTGTCATTATTTTGCTTTTTACTTACTTTATGTTCTGTCTTACTTGTTGATATGGCTCCAGTGCTGGCACAGAGAAGACATTCCAAATACATATTTATGGACTGTGTGGATATACTCTCTGGGCCAGAGAGGTGCATTTCATTCATTCAGTGGGTACTCACCAAGGCCCTGCTATGGGTCAGATATCATACGAGATACTGGGATACAAAGTCATAAATGACATGGTCCCTGTCCTGTTCAGTGTTTGAAGGTCAGATTCTGAATATCTTTAAAAAAGAACCTCATCTTCTTTAATTTACCTCATCTTCTTTAAAGAATTTTTTTAAAAAATCCAGCATCTCCAGGTCAGGAGAGGATGACTGGACTCCTGGGTACCACCTCCCCCCTTATAGGCTTTGCATTCTGAGGAATCTCTCCTCCTTTCTTTAAAATAAAAGCTCTGGCCCAGGTGTGTTCACAGACCCCCTTGGTTTGTGAAACCCCCTTGGTTTCTCTGAACCCAGCTGAGGCTAGCAAGGTCTTTCTTTTTTTTTTTTTTTTTTAATTTTTATTTATTTATGACAGTCACACAGAGAGAGAGAGAGAGGCAGAGACATAGGCAGAGGGAGAAGCAGGCTCCATGCACCGGCAGCCCGATGTGGGATTCGATCCCAGGTCTCCAGGATCGCGCCCTGGGCCAAAGGCAGGCACCAAACCGCTGCGCCACCCAGGGATCCCCTAGCAAGGTCTTTCACAAAAACTTATTGACCACTGTAGGAGAAAAATGGGGAAATAAACAGGGACACCAAGGAGCAGAAATATAGCTAGATAGTAAGCCTTTCTCCCCAAAAGGGCTGGCATAAATAAACTTTAGATTTTGTAGTAGAGTAGGGAAAGTCACCTTAAAAGTTTCCTACCAAGGGATCCCTGAGTGGCGCAGTGGTTTGGCGCCTGCCTTTGGCCCAGGGCGCGATCCTGGAGACCCGGGATCGAATCCCACGTCGGGCTCCCGGTGCATGGAGCCTGCTTCTCCCTCCCTCTGCCTGTGCTCTGCCTCTCTCTCTCTCTGTATGTGTGACTATCACAAATAAATAAAAATTAAAAAAAAAAAAAGTTTCCTACCAAGAGGGGCACCTGAGTGGTTCAGTCAGTTAGGCATCCGACCCGACCCTTGGTTTCAGCTCAGGTAATGATCTCATAGGTTATGGAATCAAGCCCCATATCAAACTCTCTGCTTAGCAGGGAATCTACTTGAAGATTCTCTCCCTCTGCTCCTCTCCCCATTCAAATAAATAAATCTTTAAAAAAAAAAAAAGTTTCCTACCACGAACCTCCCTCCTGGGCATTTTGACCATGTTTTGGTCCAGAGTAGAAGATAAAAAATGTGAGCTTGCTGTCCCCTCACAGTTTTCTGGACTCTGCCCCTGCCTCAGATTATTGGTGTCATGATAGAACTTATGCCTTACGTGAAATGTTGCTTCCTCCCCAAAGGTAAGGCTTATTAGTTCCCCAGGCCCAACAATTAAGAACAGGTTAAGATCATACTTTCCTACAATGTAGAACTTGTGTAATATGTTAGGTGAATTTAGATGTTTCAAAGTCAGATTAAGAACAGTGAGAAAGGGATCCCTGGGTGGCGCAGCGGTTTGGCACCTGCCTTTGGCCCAGGGCGCGATTCTGGAGACCCGGGATCGAATCCCACGTGGGGCTCCCGGTGCATGGAGCCTGCTTCTCCCTCCGCTTGTGACTCTGCCTCTCTCTCTCTGTGTGTGACTATTATAAATAAATAAATAAATTTAAAAAAAAATAAAAAAATAAAAAAATAAAAAGAACAGTGAGAAAAAATTTAACACTTATCAAGTTTTAGAACAAGAAACATTTATCAAGTTCTAGAATAAGAAATACCGGGTAGCCCGGGTGGCTTGGCGGTTTAGTGCCACCTTCAGCCCAGGGCCTGATCCTGGAGACCCGGGATGGAGTTCCATGTCGGGCTCCCTGCATGGAGCCTGCTTCTCCCTCTGCCTGTTTCTGCCTCTCTCTCTCTCTCTCTCTCTCTCTCTCTCTCATAAATAAATAAAATCTAAAATATCTTAGGACACTTGGCTGGCTGAGTCCATGAAGCATGAGACTCTTGATCTTGGAGTTGTGAGCTCAAGCCCCATGTTGGGCGTAGAGATTACTTAAAATCCATATTTTAAAGTATATATATTCACGGGTACAATATAGAAAATAATTAATTTGCTCAGAAGCATAGTACCCAAGGGGCACGTGGGTGGCTCGGTGGTTGAGTGTTTGCCTTTGGGTCAGGTCATGATCCTGGGGTCCTGGGATCGAGTCCCAACATCAGGCTACCCATGAGGAGCCTACTTCTCCCCCTGCCTATGTCTCTGACTCTCTCTCTCTGTCTCTCATGAATAAATAAATAAAATCTTAAAGAGGGAGAGAGAGAGAGAGAGAGAGAAAAGCATAGTACCCAAAAAAGAATTGACATTGGGGGCAGCCCTGGTTGCGCAGCGGTTTGGCGCAGCTTGCAGCCTGGGGTGTGATCCTGGAGACCCGGGATCGAGTCCCACATCGGGCTCCCTGCATGGAGCCTGCTTCTCCCTCTGTCTGTGTCTCTGCCTCTCTCTCTGTGTCTATGAATAAATAAATAAAATCTTTAAAAAAAAAAAAAAAAAAGAATTGACATTGGGATGCCTGGGTGGCCCAGCGGTTGAACATTTTGCCTTCAGCTCAGGGCGTGATCCCAGAGTCCCGGAATCAAGTCCCACATCTGGCTCCCTGCATGAAGCCTGCTTCTCCCTCTGTCTCTGCCTCTCTTTCTCTCTCTTTCTCTCTCTCTCTCTCTATGTCTCATGAATAAATAAATAAATAATCTTTAAAAAAAAAGAATTTGACATATAACATTGACAATGAGCATGTACTAAGCTAGACACTGTACCAGATGCTTTGTGTGGAAAATCACAAGGATAATACATTCTATGAGATACATGTTATCAGTAGTTCCCCTTATTCATGGGGAATCTATTCCAAGATCCCTACTGAATGCCTTAAACCACAGATTGTATTGAACCCTATATATATACTATGTTTTTTCTTATACATACATTCCTGTGATAAAGTTTTATTTAGAAACTAAGCACAGTAAGAGACTGACAACAATAACTATTAATAAAATAGAACAATTATAATATGTAGTAAAAGTTATGTAAATGTGGTATCTCTTTTTATCTCTCAAAATATCTGACTGTACTGTACCCACCTTGTGGTAATGTGAAATGGTAAAATGCCTACGTGATGAGATAAAGTGAAGTGAATGATATAGGCATTCTGACATAACATTAGGCTACTGTTGACCTTCTGAAGATATGTGAAAAGGAATATTATCTGCTTTCAGACTAGTTGATCATGGATAACTGAAATCACAGAAAGTGACACTGCCAGATAAGGGAGGACCCCCATTGGAAACAGAGGAAAACTACAGGATGGAGATTAAGTAATCTTATAAAATCACACATAGAGGGGATCCCTGGGTGGCTCAGCAGTTTAGCACCTGCCTTTGGCCCAGGGTGCGATCCTGGAGTCCTGGGATGGAGTCCCACGTCGGGCTCTCAGCATGGAGCCTGCTTCTCCCTCCTCCTGTGTGTCTGCCTCTCTCTCTCTCTCTCTCTCTCTCTCTATCATAAATAAATAAATAAATAAATAAATAAATAAATAAATAAGTAAGTAAGTAAGTAAGTAGATCTTAAAAAAAAAAAAAAAAATCACACATAGAAACAGCAGTAGGATATGGACCCAAGTCAGCGTGCCTGGGGAGCCCAATTTCCTCATCATGCATGATTTGTACCATACATACTTGACTGGTATTAGATAATAGTTTGTGTTTACTGTATGATAACAGAATTAATTTACCTTTTCTCATGAAGGTAAAAGATCATCCAGCAGCATCTTCTAATTGATACTTATCCTCCAAAATTGCTTTTCAAATATTCTGATTTATTCCAAAGAAACCAACTTTTAATATTCCTTAATAAACTCACAGGGGCACCTGGGTGGCTCAGTGGTTGAGTGTCTGCCTTTGGCTCAGGTCATGATCTCAGGATCCTGGGATCAAGGCCCACATCAGGCTCCCAGCGGGGAGCCTTGCCTCTCCCTGTGCCTATGTCTCTGCCTCTCTCTCTGTGTCTCTCATTGAAAGATGAGAACATTTATTTGTATGAAAGAATATGAGCTTTTTTTTTAAGATTTTCTTTATTTATTCATAACTAAACCCCAATACGATTTTCTAACCAAAATAGTGTATACAGTTATTATACCAATGTAAATTTTTAAAATCAGAACGTGCATAGCTCCTGGCTGGCCCAATCAGTAGAACATGAAACTTTTTATCTCAGGATTGTGAATTTGAGCCCCACATTGGGTATAGAGATTACATGAAAATAAAATTAATAAAATAATAAAATAAAAATAAATAATAAAAGAAAATGCTATTGATCTTTTCATGGAATAAATGTGGGAGTTGCTTTATTTTTAATTTGACAGAAAATGTTCACAAATAATTACAAAGCTACAGAATTTATTACAATTTTTTTTTAATGAGTGATAAAATGATTCTTTTTTGAAGTCTTTCAATCTTTCTGATACTATCTAGGAAGAAGTCTTATTTAGATGCTGTCATATTTTAATACCTTTCTTCACAGTTGCCGCTCTCTTATTCTTCATAGGAAGAGCTCCAAGCTTCTGACACCAGTGTCTGTCTAGTATTATTTCATTTTTATTGGTATCTATTTAAGTTAATGATCTAAAGATTTCTTTTTAAAAGAATAGCATGGTGTTTATAGTTAATAATGCTGTATTGTATATTTGAAAGTTGCTGAGAGAGTAAATCTGGCAAGTTTTCATCACCAGAAAAAAAATATGTAACTATATATATCATGAAAAATGTTAACTAAAGTCATCATGGTAACCATTTTGCAATATATACAACTACCAAATCATTATACTGTACACCTGAAACTAATATAATGTCACATGTCAATTATAACTCAAAAAATGTACTTAGTAAAAATTGGCTTGCACAAAATTGTAAAGTATGTAATTGTATAGGTGATATGAGAACATAGCATGAATCATGAAAGCATAGGGAAGGAATAACTAACATGTCCTGAGATGTAATAGCATGGCATTCCATTACTCAGTCCCTACGTTTGAGACAGGATTCAAAGACAGTGCTGTTGAGTCAGGTTTTTAACTCAAATATTTTTTATTTTCCTCTCTATAGTGGAACACATGATCCAGAAGAACCAGTGTCTCTTTACCAACACCCAGTGTAAGGTTTGCTGCGCCCTGCTCATTTCTGAATCCCAGAAGTTGGCACACTACCAGGTATGCCATTATACCTTTAGAAATACTTTACTTTCTAAAAATGAAAAAAAGAGGAGATCCCTGGGTGGCTCAGCGGTTTAGTGCCTGCCTTCAGCCCAGGGCGTGATCCTGGAGACCTGGGATCGAGTCCCACATCAGGCTCCCTGCGTGGTGCCTGCTTCTCCCTCTGCCTGTGTCTCTGCTTCTCTCTGTCTCTGTATCTCTCTTGATAAAATAAATAAAATCGAAAGAAAGAAAAGAAAAGAAGAAAAGAAAGAAAAGAAAAGAAAGAAAGAAAGAAAGAAAGAAATACTTTACTTGCCACACTCAGTGCCAAGTCCTCACTTCTCCATGGTTTACACAATGAAGTGTATGTAATTCCTTCTTAGCCCCCCAGACATTATATCCAATATAATATTGACTGTGACTTGAAGGTTGATTTAATTTTTCTGTATCTCGTTTCTCCCATCTAAATCAGGATCATCATACTTATATCTCAGTGTAGTATAGTTAGAAAGTATGTGGTTTGGCTTTAAATACACCTGAGTTATAATCACAACTGTGCTGCTCATTTTGGGCAAGAAACCTCACCATATTCAGCCTTAGTTTCCTTATCTGTAAGATAGAGATAATGGTAATTTTCTCATAGATTACTATGAAGGTTAGATTTGATAGCATGTAAAGTGCTTTGAACAGAGTAGGAACTCAAGAAACTAGGTTTCTTCCCCCTACCTTTTTCTCCTCAAAAGTTTTTGTGAGGATAAATCAGATGAAAATCTAGTATTTTTGAGTCCCTTGGATATGAAATGGCATTTGGCGATCTTTGATCTTTTTCCTGTGTTCTTGCAGAGCAAAAAACATGCCAACAAAGTAAAGAGATACCTAGCAATCCATGGAATGGAGACATTAAAAGGGGAAACGAAGAAGCTAGACTCAGAACAGGTAATCCAGCTGCCATGTTGAGACTACTCGCTTCCTGATGAAGCCAGCAGTCAGGTTGGTGTGGTGGAAAGAAGGTAGGCTTTGAGTCAAACTGAATTGGCTTCAAATCCTGGCCACGTTGTGTGACTTTCAAGTCTTGTTACTTTGAGCCTTGATTTCTTTTTCCCTAAAAATAAGAATGCTGACATCAGTTATCTTTTAGAATTTTTCCAAACTAAAATGAGGGAAGGTTTATCAAAAGCCCCAAAAACAGAACCTGGCACGTAATAGGGGCTCGGTAAATGAAACCATTGTTATGCAGTACTACTCAGTGGTTTATTGGAGTAGGACTAGAAGCTACCCATTCACTACTCAAGGAGAAAAAGGGGAAGAAAGCCAAGCTACTTGCTTTCTTGAAATGGGAGGGAAAGAGCTGAGTTCAGCACTGAATGTTTTGAATAAACAAGTGGAAGAAACACCTTTCCAAATGCCTGCTCCAGTGAGGTTGTAAATACATTTGCTTTTTGGCTGAGAAATACTGTGAGAATTATGCTGGAACAATCCTAGTCCCTCAAGGGTACCATTTTTTTTGTTCCATGGGAGGTTGTTCAAATGTAATGGAATGAGAAGTCCGCTGACTAGGGCCCAATACTAGCTCTGCAAATTACTGGTTTGGTGACTTTGAGCAAATCACTTCACCTCTCTGTACTTTACTCATAAAATGGAGGTAATTCCTACCTTTTAAAGGAATTGTGAAGTAAAATTCCAATTCCTAGTGGATGCTCAGTGAATGAAAATTTACAGATTGCCTCCAATTATAGTGGTCACAAGTTTGGAAGGGCCTTACTTATCCCTTCTTCAAACTCCCATCCCTAGTTGCCCTATTGCTTATGATTTAGAGTTCAGAAAGACAAGACAAACTCTGAGACTCTAGACAAGTTATTTCACCTCTTTGTATCTTGATTACTTCATCTCTCAGGATGATCCAGTAGTTCAAATGAGGTGACTGACATTCCCTTCCTCTGCAACAAAGGAGTAACTAGTCCAAAATGTCGATAGTGCCAAGATTGAAAAATACTCTTGTAATGAATACTTTATTCAGAGATCAGACCCAAGAGAGAGGCCGGGAGCTCTTAACATAGGCTTGAAATGCAATTGTTTTCTGGCCTAAGCACAATCAACAAATAAAACTCAGTTATCTGCTTGTTCTGCAAACCCCAAATAACTGTTGTGTGCTAGACTTCCAACATGGTGCTAAGGATAGGAAACAAAGATGAGTCCAATGGTCCATGCCCAATGTCTCCTAAGATGTGACACTGTCAATTTGGGTGACAAGTGGTATGATAAAAGTCTGTTTAATGTACTCTGGGCATGCAGAGAAGGAACAGGATTGGTTCTGAATATTCACGCAAAGCAGCTCAGTAATTGTGTACTGAATGATTTTCTTGAGTAACAGTCTCCCAGAAGAAGTGATAGATCGATAGATATATGGGCCTTGAAGCCTATGGAGATACATGCCAGGCAGGTAAAAAGGAACATCATTCTAGGTATCAGGAATGGCCCAAGCAAAGCAAGAAAGCAAAAGAGAATAAAGTGGGAAATGGTGATTTAGAGCATAAAATGAAGTAGCTGGAGAAAGATCCAGAAAGGTAGGTTGGGGTTAGTGTATGAAGGGGGCCTTGAATGCCCATTCTTCTGTGGGCAGTGGGGAACCATTGAAGACTTTCTGGCTGGGCAGTGGCTTGATCAGACCTGTGTTCTTTCTCCCAACCAGAAGAGCAGCAGAAGCAAAGACAAGAACCAGTGCTGCCCCATCTGTAACATGACCTTTTCCTCCCCTGTCGTGGCCCAGTCGCACTACCTGGGGAAGACCCACGCAAAGAACTTAAAGCTGAAGCAGCAATCCACTAAGGTGGAAGGTACTGGTTTTCCTGAGTAGTGCTATATTGGTACCCCTCTCATCCTCAGGGCACCAATGCATGGTGCTCCCAGAAATGCTCACTGGGGCCACAGACTTGGAGAGGTTGAACTGCTTTTGAGAGGCCTTACAAATATCAAAGTAACCCAGCTTCAGTGAAATGCAGCCTCAGAGTTCTGTTCACCTAACCTCCCTTTCTTTGGTTACAGTTTCTTTTTTTGTCCTCTCTCTTTTTTTGGTTACATCAGTTTCTATAGAAGCATCTTAGCTCTGAGCTTTTGTCCTGACAGATAATTGTAATTAGGAATGCCAATGTCCTCCAGGCCATCCATACCACGAGAGCATTCTATCTCCTACCTCTCCCATTTAGATTTTTTTCCCCTCCCAGCATCCACCTGCCCTTATTACCATGTGTTCCAAATTAAAAGCTAAATCCTTGTCTTTTTTGTGTGCTCAGGTTATGCCCTGCTCACTCTAATCCTCAAATCTGCCTGTTCTCCTCAAGACAGGGACTTGCTTTTCAAAGCTGAATACTCTAGTACTGCCACTAATGCCCAGCAAGTCTTGTTTGCAACTGCCATGAATTCCTTCCCAGTGCAGTGACTTCTAAAATAGTCCCCTTTATCTTGTCACCACTGGTATTCAACCCTCATTTTCATCTCATTAACTCCTGACTTTCTGGGATTTTTAACCTGTGCTGACTGCAGTTAGTCAAGAATGAAAGTTCCTTGATTTTTATTTCATTTTTTTTCTTGGTAATTTTTGCTGCTTTCTTTATTTTGGACCAAGAAGTAGACTAACTACTATTTATAATACTTATTTTTTAATACTGTATTATGAAAAAAGACAACAGTGTTTTGGAAGATTTTGAAGATAAGGTGAAAAGTCACTTAAAATCATACCCTCTTGGGATCCCTGGGTGGCTCAGTGGTTTAGCGCCTGCCTTCGGCCATGGCCTGATCCTGGAGTCCCAGGATTGAGTCCCGCATCAGGTCCCCTATATGGAGCCTGCTTCTCCCTATGCCTGTGTCTCTGCCTCTCTGTCTGTGTCTCTCATGAATAAATAAAATCTTTAAAAAAAAAATCATACCCTCTTAACACACCCAAATCTAGTTCATGCTGTGAAACAACAGAATATGGACTCTGAGGTTACAGATATGCAGGTTTAAATCCTGGTGCTGCTATTTACCATCTATATGACTTAGCTTCTTTGTACCTGAGTTTCCTCACCTATGAAATGTTAATATCTACTTTATAGGTTGTGAGGATGAAATAATGTATATAATGAAACTAGAACATAATAATGCTCAGTAAATTATAGTTTCTGCGATTAATATCACCATCATCAAGATAGTGAGTAGAATCCCTTTATAAAATGTAGTATTTGGTCAGGCATCCACCACCTGGAGCATGTCATTGGCTTCACTTATTGGTTTGTTCATCATTAAGTTATACTAGTACTACTTACTTTTGTTAAAAAAAGTCAGTACCATTCATGATACCAAAAGGATTAAAACATTATGCCAGGGGAAACTACCTCTAGAACAGAACTTTATAGGTCATTTATCTTTATATGGATTGATCTTTTCCATAAATGGGAAAATTCCCTGGAATATGCCAGGCCCCAAAGATTCCATACAAAGAGGTTATCTTCCATATTCATTTTTAGCCTTTGCCACATATAGATATGTTTTTATACAGTTGTAATCATCGCGCATCTACCATTTGTATCCTGCTTTTACTTTTCACTGAATTTTATAGTTTAAGCACATTTCCAAGTCATTATGTGAGTGTAGAACTCTATTTCTGAAATTAAACATTTTTCTAATGTAAAAGTATTAGAAGCATATTGTAGAAAATATGGAAAATATTAGCTATATGAAAAGAAAAAGTACCTGTAATTTTGCCATTCAGAGATAACCACTGTTAACATTTTGGAATACTGTTTCCCCTATAATCTTTTGTTATGTGTATATGTGTATATCTGTGTGTATAGTTGTTTTATGTATATCCAGATTAAACCCATATATATACGTGCATATAAACATAGAATACTTTAAATAACCTTATTGTGTTTATAAAAATGATACTACATGTTCTCTCTCTGAGTGATTCTAGAGTAAACAATGCAAAAAGAAGAAAGTAAAATATCCCTCAAATCCTACCACCAAAAGAGAAACATTGATATATTGATGTCATTTCAAATGCCAGTACATACATAAAGATTGTGCATATATCTTTTAACAATAATAAGATCATATTCTGTGTATAATTCCCTATATACACTTTCTGTTTAATATAACATTTGTACTTCCTCATGTTATTAAAAGCTTTTTTCATAAACATTTTAATGGCTGTATAATAGCCCATCATACCACATGTAACCAATGTTGAACATTTTCCCCTTCCCCTTTTTTGATATTTATAAATAACAGTACAGCAAACATCCCTATAGAATACTCTTTCCATATTTCAAGGTGTTTCCTAAGAGAAGACTCCCTTAGTTGTTATTTTTTGGATGTCCATGAAGCAGTTCCTCCAACTTGACTTTTAACTATTCACCTCTGATGTTTCTCTTCAGTATCTTTTAAAGAATGACCTTTTTATGCCTTAATAGAGAGACCATTATTGTCTCTCTTTTCTGATTTGAAAAATCTACATTCATTGTAGAAAAGTTGGAAAATACTAAAAAGCACCCTTTTATTCTATGCCTTTGGCCTTTTTTCCATGTATCACAAGTATGTTTTTTCATTTGTTTATTTGATAAAACTGAAGACATAAGCAGGTTGCTGTATAACCTGCTTCCTTAACATAACACCACATTGAATATTTTCTCATATATTAAATATTCTACAACATGTGCATTACTTTTTAAGTGACTTGCTGAAAAATGGACAGGGAAAGTCAGTGGTCAGGGAAATTGAGATTCCTGTGCTGGAAAACCATTGTGAGAAAAGCCAGCAAGTTTCCTCTGGCTTGCCAAAAATCCTCAAAATTTCCCCCATTGAAGTAGTCCAGAGATGAACAAGCATCTGAGCCATCTGAGTGCTGCTGAGCTCCGCTTGACTTCCACCATTGATGGGGGTTCTAGGCCACATTTTAAAAGCAGTAGTTACAAGGCTGACACCATTCTAGCCATGTGGACTTATTAGTGAGTCTTGGCATCCACTTCATAAAGCAGCAGTCTGGCCTGTCATTGGTACCATGACATTTGTTGACCCACAGGAGGCTTATGCATATGTCTATAACAGATTCTGGTTAGCTGAATACATTGACCAAAGCCAGGGATGTTTTCTGAAGGTGAAAGCATGAACTGTCACCCTCAGGTTACCCTACCACATTCTGGCAGACTAGCATAGCAAAGACAGCATAGTCTTTATAGTGTCACACAGACAGCTAGCAGGGTGATCTTGGACAAGTCACTTTACTCATCAGAGCCTTGGTTTTTCTCTCTATTGTGGCAAAATAATATCTGTCTCATGGGGTAGTTCTGCGGACCAAAGGAGGAAATATATGTACAAAGCATGTAACTAAATGTTATATGCTCTCCTCTACTCTCCTCTAGCAGCCTAGAAGGCATTGTAACCCAAAAGGCCTCCCTAGTACAGTTGCCTTTTCTAAATGACCTCCAGGTCCTCAGGCCCTCAGTTGCTACATCTGTGCATTGGTTTCCAGTTCTGTAACTAGGGCACTTTGAGGATGGGAATGACACCCTAGTTTCTTGCCCCACTTGCTGTGATGTTCTAGGGAATTCTGAGGGGTAAAAAGACTACAAACATGTACATTTCTAGTCTGTTGTAATTTGACAATTTGATAGTAGAAGCCTCCTCCGACTATGAGAAAATCAGCATTCATGTACCTAATGCAGTGAGAGCTGCTGACCAAGTAGCTGGTCATTGAGCTCCCCCAAATCTTCCCAGTTTTCACATTTAGAGAAGGCTTTCCCTGTGTGATTCACACAGGCAGTGCCACATCTACAAGTGTGATTAGTGACCCAGCCTTTCCTTTCTGCATATTAGAAAGCTTGGCACCTTCTGGGTCTTTTCATTGTTTCTGTTTGAACTCTCTCACCGCAGCTCTGTCGAAACGCCTTACAAACCCTTTCCTTGTGGCCTCCACCTTAGCCTTGCACCAGAATAGAGAGATGATAGACCCAGACAAGTTCTGCAGCCTCTGCCATGCGACTTTCAACGACCCTGTCATGGCTCAACAACATTATGTGGGCAAGAAACACAGGAAACAGGAAACCAAGCTCAAACTCATGGCACACTATGGGCGGCTGGCAGACCCTGCTGTCACTGACTCATCAGGTAAGGGACCCAGCTCACACCCAGAGCTGGATCAGATCCTGACCCGTGGAGTTCCCCAAACAACCAAGGCTATGCCCTTTCCTCCTTACATCTCCTAAAGAAGGCGTTGCAAACTCAAATGCCTGCAGAAACCAGACAGGAGATTTAAATAAGTGGAAGAGCCAAGAGGGGATATGATCAGCTGAAGAGTATATGCCTCTCCCAGGCAGCTCCAGTTAGTTACTATCATATCATCAGTTTTTCAAAAGAATCTAGAAAGTCAGATTTTTTAAAAGATTTTATTTATTTATTCATGAGAGACACAGAGAGAGAGAGAGGCAGAAACACAGGCAGAGGGAGAAGCAGGCTTCCCCCCAGGAGCCCAATACGGGACTCAATCCCGGATCCCAGGATCATATACCATGAGCCGAAGGCAGACGCTCACCCGCTTGAGCCACCCAGGTATCCCTAAAAAGATTTAAGAATTCCCCTCATTTTTAGGGGTGCCTGGCTGGCTCAGTCAGTAGAGCATGCAACTCTTGGTCTTGGGATTGAGTTCAAGCCTCATGTTGGCTGCAGAGATTACTTAAAGATAAAATCTTAAGGGCAGCCCGGGTGGCTCAGTGGTTTAGTGCCACCTTTGGCCTAGGGCGTGATCCTGGAGACCTGGGATTGAGTCCCGCATCAGGCTCCCTGCATGGAGCCTGCTTTTCCCTCTGCCTGTGTCTCTGCACCTCTCTCTCTGTGTGTCTCTCATGAATAAATAAAATCTTAAGAAAAATTATGATATATAAAAAAAGATAAAATCTTAAAAAAAAATTCCCCTCAGGTTTTAAAAATTTTAAACCCTGTGTGAATCAAACCTGTCTGCAAGCCAGATTTGGGCCAAGGGCCACCAGTCTGCAATCTCTCATTTAATCTCCCTGTCATCCACATTCCTATGTGAAGGCCTCAGCAGTCTCTGTCAGATTAGTGTCCTCAGAGCCCCTCATCTCTCAGCAGCTGAGACCTGCCTATATCCCTGGAATAGCATAGTGAAGGACACCACTCTGACTCAGAGAATACTAGTTTTTCCCTAACTTCACAGAAGTAAGCATTCATGAAGAGTTTGGAGCCCTTCCCATTATGGTAACTACTCACGGCTTATCATTAGAGTGGGGTGGGAGGAGATTATTTTCTCTTTCACTCAGTCTAAATGTTTATTGAGTACCTACTGTGTTCCCTTTTGAGGTACAGTAGTGACCAAGACTGACATAGTCCCTGTCTTGTGGAGTCTACATGAGCATTCATGTGGATTCTCAGGGTTTCCACTCAGGCTGTGGAGATGCAGCACCAGTCAACACTGGAGGCCCTCATGGCATCCAAGTACAAACAACTTGGCCTCAGGGAACCGGCTGCTCAGAGCCTTCTGTGCTCTTGCCACAGTCCTGGAAAGGTGAACACCCAGTTGCTATAGATGTTCCAGACCACATATGAGCAAGGGAAGAGATGCCTCTCTAACAACCCCCAAACCCAGAACAGCCATACAACACAGGTCATCATTGAGCAGTACTGACAAGGTGAGATGGGCATGAAACAATGGCTTCAACAGGGTGCCAAGGAGCACTCTTCCAATGCCACAGAAGGACCCTGCTTTATAAACCTCTTCAAAATTGGATGCATTTTTTTTTTTAAGATTTTATTTATTTATTCATGAAAAACACAGAGAGAGAGGCGGAGACAGAGGCAGAGGGAGAAACAGGCTCCATGCAGGGAGCCCAATGCAGGACTCGATCCTGGTACTCTGGGATCACCCCCTGAGCCGAAGGCAGAGGCTCAACCACTGAGCCACCCAGGCATCCCCAAAATTGTATATTTACTGTAGTGTTCCCACATACAAGCAGAGCCTTCCCCTTTAACAGAAGCCAGCCCTATATGCTGAAGAAATCTGGAAAATTCAGAACCAAGCTCCTTAGAACCCTCCTTCTGTGACTCTCCTATTTTGTCCTAAGACTGATAGCATCCAACCAGCATTACCCAGGGTTCTCTTGCAGATGACCCTTGTGTGTTTCAGCTCCTGGCCTGCCTTTATTTGGCCCTGCCCTGGTTATTTCCTCATCATCTCTTGTCCACTGTCCGGACTCAGGCACTGCTGTGTTTTAAGCTGCTTATCTTAACTTGTATCCATTCTTTTATCTTAAACCAAAGTTTCCTTCCTATATCTATTCCTCCATTTGTCAAGGCTAATTACCATACTTAATCCTAGAATTATATCCTCTGTCTTTTCTTCTTGCTGAGGCATCTGACTGCTTTACAAATCAGCCAAAATTTTTCATGAAAACCTAGGCAGGGGGTGCGGGTATCACACCCCCTTTGATATAACCTATACATTATAATTTAATTCCCACAGCATTGCTAAAAATAGCTACGATTTTCCCATTTCACAGATAAAGAAGTTGAGACTCAAAGTGACTTGCTCAAGGTCACATAGCTGATAGGACCCGATGTTGATAAGTGACAGTATCAGCATGTGTCTCTAGCTCTGTCTGGCTCCAAAACTTACTTTTTTTTTTTTATTGCACAAATAGTATTTTATTATAGACAATTCAGTTTATAAATCTCTATACACTTTAAGGAAACCATTTGGGCATCATAAACATTAAAATTTCAATATGCAAAATTAAATTTACAACAAGAAAATAAACACAAAATTATTTTTGAACTATGTGGTCATTGCTGTACTACCTTCATAATTCCTATCCCAAGTCCGAAAATGTAGTCAAGCCCTAAAAATGTAGCAGAAGCATTTCCGCACACTGATATCCATAATCTAGTTTGTGCAGCAATGTTTCCACTAGATTCATAGAGTACTCTTTGAAAGAAAGAAGCAAGAGCTGGTCATTTAGTGGCTCTTCGGACCTTCTGCAACTCTTCAATGGGCTTCCATTCTTGGTTGATTGTTATAAGCTTGCTAGGTACACTAGGGTCCATGGTTTCCCAAGGTTCTGGATTTCTTTTCCGATCAAGGATCACATCAGATTTTTGAAGGGAATATACAGCGAAAGACAAAGCTCCGCCCGCCGCTGTGGCCATGAACAGCACCAAAGGAGTAAGTTCCTTCTTTTTCATCAGGAGTTGGAAAAAGTTCATGATGACCTCAGCACAGGTCTGAGGTCTGACTCCCTTCCTTCTGTCTTCGGCTCTGAGTATATTTGGCAGGAGGCTTTCCAACTACAAAATATCAGCAGAGGCACTGAACCCACTCTGACTCCCTTCTTACCCACAGAGGTGAGATACTGATCTAGAATATGTATTCTAGATGACAGGGGTTCCACCTTAGCAAAGGTCTTAGGTTTGGTTTTGGTTTTGGGGTTTTTTTGTCTTTTGTTTTTAGATTTTATTATTTATTCATGAGAGAAGCAGAGACACAGGCAGAGGGAGAAGCAGGCTCCAAGCAGGGAGCTTAATGTGGGACTGGATCCCAGGACCGTGGGATCACGCCCTGAGCTGAAGGCAGATGCTCAACCGCTGAGCCACCAAGGTGTCCCAGATTTTAGGTTTGTTAGCAGCTTGACTTTTCCCTCCTGGCCTCTGTCGAAGCTTGTTTGTTCATTCAGTCAGTCATCTATACTTAACTGTGGCTGCTGCAGTTCAGGCCTTAAGCTACATGCTCTCACCCATAATCACCTAATTTAATTCTCACAGCAGCTCTGTTGTGCAAGTTTGATTATCCCTATTTTACAAATGAAGTCCATCGGATCAGAAAGATGAGGTGATTTGTACTGAGTCCCACACTAGGCAGCAGCAGAGGCGGCATTGAAACTTAGGTCAAGTTCTGTGTTGGGTCCAGAGAATAGTTTCCATGGGGCTCTTGTCAAAGTGTCTTATGGCAAGTATGGGTCAAATATTGGAAGACCCAGAGTGTCCACATCTCTCCCCTGCAAGAAGATGCAGCATCCACCAAGCAGAGCAAGGACTTGGAGTTTGCTTTGTACTCTAGGCTCACATTTCTCTTATTTATCCAAGAATACCAAAGCTAAAGCCTGCATATCATACAGGCAGCCAAATCCTTCCAACAGCCAGAGCATTAAACATCCCCCCGACCTCCCCAACCCAAGTTACTGGAATCCTCCTCTGCTTTACCCCCACTGTTTTCTCTCCCTACTTAGGGCCTTTCCTCCTATATAGAACAGGTCTGCTTTCTCTGCCCTATATGGATCCCCCCAGTTTCTTCAGCCACTACATAGAACAGGTTTTCAGGTCTTGTTAAATTCATATGTAGTCAAGAAATATTTGTTGAGTTCTTCCCTAATATATGCCACTTTATATATGGTAGTAAACAAGACAGATATTCCATGTTCTCGTGGAACTTAGAGTTTAGTGGAGAGAAGATAGGCATTAATCAAATAACTAGAAATGTGACAAGCTTTAGAAAAGGAAACAAATGGGGTACCTGGTTGGCTCAATCAGTATAGAATGTGCAACTCTTGATCTCAGGGTTGTTAAGTTTGAACCCATTTTGGGTGTAGAGATTACTTAAAAATAAGATATTAAGAAAATGAGGCAACTGGGTGGAGCAGTCAGTTAAGCATTGGACTCTTGGTTTCAGCTAAAGTCATGATCTCAGGGTTGTGAGATCGAGACCCCCATCAGGCTCTGTGCTCTGCATGGAGTCTGCTTAAGATGCTCTCTGCCCCTCTCCCCTGCTCTCTCTCAAATAAATAAATACATCTTCTTTAAGGGTGAGGGGTGGCAGGACACCTGGGTGGCTCAGTGGTTGAGTGTCTGCCTTCAGCTCAGGTCATGATCCCAGGGTCCTGGGATCAAATCCCACATCAGGCTCCCCAGAGGGAGCCTGCTTCTCCCACTGCCTATGCCTCTGCCTCTCTCTCAGTGTCTCTCATGAATAAATAAATAAAATATTTTTAAAAAAATAATAAATAAAAAGTGGGGGGCCCCTGGGTGGCTCAGTTGGTTGAGCAACCGGTTCTTGATTTCTGCTCAGGTCATGATCTCAGGGTCCTGGAATTGAGCCCCACATCTGGCTCCATGCTCAGTGGGGTGTCTGCTTGGGATTCTTTCCCTCCTTCTCCCTCTGCCTGTCCCCCACTCTCCTTGTGCACACATGTATGTGCATGCTCTCTCTCTCTAAAATAAATAGACAAATCTTTTGAAAAAAAAAAAGAAGGAAATGAAATAAATGGAATAAACTAAGATACGGGAGCAAGGATCAATGAAGACTTCCCAGAGCATAAGGACTATAGTGTTGGGCAAAATTATCCTGGGGAGATTATCCAGTCATGGTGTTGATCATGTTAAGGTTTTGATCCTTTATCCTAAGAGTGTTGGGAAGCCACTGACAGTTTAAGCATTATTAGATTATTCCGCTTACAAAGTGGAGAATGTTTTGGAACAGGGAGGAAGAAGGGTGGGAAGACCCCAGCAATGGGGATATTGTAGTAATTTCATACTGGAGAAGAGCTTGGATTAAGATAGCAGTGGAGAAGATAGAAGTAGATGGATTTAAGAGTTATTTGGAAGTAGAATGGTCAGGATTTGGCCATCAAATGTAGGAGGTAAGGGCTGGCTGTCAGTAGAGTGTGAAATTCTTGATCTCAGAGTTGTGAGTTCAAGCCCCATGTTGGGTGTAGAGATTACATATAAATAAAATCTTTACCAAAAAAAAAAAAAAAATGTGGGAAGTAAAGGAAAGGTACCAGTCAAAGATGGTGACCAGATTTAGTCTTAGGCAACCAGATAGATAACCAGGTTTCGTCAGCTTGAGTTTAAGATGCCCATGAGATATCCAAGTAGACAGTTGGATATATAGGTCTAGACCTCAGGGGAGTTCTAGGTTAGACATACTTCCATTAAGTAGGTCAGTAACTGTTAAATATTGGTAATTTCATATGTCTTAGGTGGTAATTGAAGTCAGGGGAATGAATGAGACCCCTTAGAGAGTTTAGAGAGAGAAGAGCTGAGGGTCTAAGATTAAGACTTCTGGAAATCCTGGCCATAAATGTCTAAAAAGGACCTGAATTCTGATTGCAGTAATTTTCCCCTTAAATTCTTTTAAGGTTATATCTTCTGGGAAATACCCGAAGATACAAAGGAAACAAATGTCACTGGGAGCATTGGCTAGCGTATTAGAATAGAGGAGATCATTGGTGTTCACAGTAGCAACAGCTGTGTTGGAAGGCTATTTAAAAGATACTCTCAAAAAAAAAAAAAAAAAAAGATACTCTCACCTCTTTATGCACTGAAACCATAAGAGTAAAATTATATGAGTGATTAAAGCTCTCATTTTTTGAGCACTTCCTATGTGTCAAATGCTTTTACTTAAATCATTACAATAACCTTATGAGGTTGATACTAATATTAACCTCATTTTATAGGTAAGGAACCTGAGTCTCAGAGAAGCCCCACTTTTACAAATGAGGAAACCAAATCTCAGAGAGGTTAAGTAACTGGCCTGTGGTCCTACAGGTAAGAAATGATAGAGCTGGGATTTGAGCCGAGGTGATCTCACTCCAGAATTGTGAAACTTTAGGATGGCAGATGATTAGAAAAGTATCAGAACTAGACAGCTCTTAAAGTTATGTGTACAGCTGCCTTTTTTGTATAGCTAATGTTTGGCATGCTAGAATAAGTACACCCTTTATGGCCTGTCAAGCCTAAGTTTGTCACTTCCTAACTCTGTGTTCTTAGGCATGTGACTATGCCTTATTTTCCTCATCTATAAAATAATGGTAATGATTCTCACAAGATTGTCATGGGGGCCAGACAAAATTATATAGCATACATGGCCTATATCAGGTATTTGGTTAATAATATGCTTTTTATTAGTATAAGTGTTATGGTTATAAGTTATGGTGTAATTGGCTTATAGTTGAGAAAAGCTGAGAATCAGAAAGTGGAAGGGATTTAGCCAAGATCACATGAAGGCAGAGCCAGGAGTCCAGCTCCAACAATATCTTGGTTCCTGACCCATGCTCTCTACTAGACCACATGAACAAAGACCACTTTGTCATTGAATCAGCCCTGGTAGTAAGACAGGGTGTCTGTGAGCCCCAAGGTAGAAAGTCAGATTAATTTTCATAGTAGGCATTCTCATTAATTACGGTTATTGCAAGCGCGAGGAGAGTGGAAATTTCCCAGAGATTTCTCAGTGAGGGGCATCCTTAATTAGACCACTTAGCACAGTCAAGGTAGAAAAGACAGTTATACCAAATGTCACCTCTTTGTTCTGTCAATCATTTATTTACTCAGCAGACAGCTACTCTGGACCAGGTTCAATGCTGGGCATGCAGCAGGATGCTTCCCAACCCCAGGAAGCACATAGGCACCCTGTGCCCCCTGAGCATTGAGGCCTCTGGGATTCTCATCAGGGCCAACCACCTAACCTTACCCCATCATCCATCCTCAGAAGGACATTTACTGCCAAAAGCAGTAGTCCCCAGATCCATTCTTATTGGATAACTAAGCATCTTGATTTTTATGTGTGTTTCAGCTGGGAAGGGCTACCCCTGCAAGACGTGTAAGATAATGCTGAACTCCATAGAACAGTATCAAGCTCATGTCAGCGGCTTCAAACACAAGAACCAGTGAGTAATTGTCCTTTGAAATTCAAGGATCTGCAACAAGAACTCAGGGCTTCTAAATCAAAACAGATATTCCTTTGTGAAAATGGAATCCTGGCAGCCTTTTCTCAGTTAACATGAAGAAGTGTCTCCACTAAGTTTTTCTCCCATCAGCTTCCCTGCAGCCTTTGGACCTACTGGGCTGAAGGTTTTAGTAGAGAAACATAGACCATTTCCTTGATGGTTTCCTAAAATACTTAGATTTCTTGCCCTTTAGCAATCTCACTAGGGAAGCTTTTTTTTCCCCCACCTCTGGCCTAAGGAACCTAGTCTTGACTGCCATCAATTCTATGGCAAGAGCTCCCTCTATGGGTTATTACCAAATATGACCAGGTTTGCACATTGATCAAAAATTTATTGAACACCAAGACAGATCCAGTCCCTGCTCTCATGACTGACCATACATTCTGATGGGAGGAGACAAACAATAAACAAGTAAACAACCAATAATTATAAATTATGATAAGTGCTTTGAAGGGAAGAGATAAAAAGAATCAGTCATCTGTTCATGATAACCTTGAAAATGACTAACATTCTTTGCGCCCCTGTTCTGTTACAGGGCACATGCCAAGCAAATTCTGTCTAGTAATCCTTCAACAGCCCTAGGAAGAAGGGGTTATTATAACAGACAGAATAGTGATTCCAAGTGATAGTATGAGGCAGAGCCTATAATTCAAACTAATTCTGGCTAACTAATTCAAACTAATTGTCTGGCTCACAGGACACTCCTCCAGGGCATCATGCTTACAAGGAGGTTGTAGCACCATATAACATAAGGTTCTATGGTCTGACCGGGGAGGGCTCACATGGTTCTGTCCCTTCATCTCAGAAGGGAACTGGATAGTGTGGACAGTGTGCTACTATGTAACTTTCTGAGATGGGAATATCCCCATTTTACAGATGAGGAAACAGTTTCGAGCAAGCAAGTCTGAAATGATTTCTTTGACTTTGGTGATATGTTCTGCATTGCTCACAGAGCTGAATGAATTAAAGGTGGTGGAAACAGAATATTAGAGTCAAAATGTCCTTGGTCCTCTCTGCCTGAAGTTTCCCCCTCCCGTATTGCAGCAGATCTTCTTATTTATTTAAATATATTTTTTAAATTGGGAGGACTCATTAGGCTTATTTTAGATATGGACTTGACACAAGCCTGTGCAATCTAGCCTGGGCTCACTCCCATTTCAGCATACTTTCCTTGCAGCTTGAGTGGTGGCAATTTCAGTAGACCACCTGGAACCAGCCAGAGCCCTTCCCTGGGGCTACCCCACCTTGAGAATGCTGGTGTTTACTGTTTTCTTTCTACACTTTCAGCTATGTGACTTTGGGTGAGTTAGTAAACCTCTCTGAACCTCCACTTTTTTTTTCTGTGAGATTATAGCTACAATTTGTTGAATTGCAACAGCAGCTCTGAACTATAGACATACAAACCTCCCTTTTCCAACCCAAGGAAACATAATGTCAGATGGGTTAAGTGACTTCCCAAGATTGCTAGTTACTTGGAGATAAACCCAGAATTCAAATCTTTTAATTCCAAAGCACATTCATTTTGCTCTGCCATTCCAAAAGGAGCTCATTATCCTCACCCTACAAGATGACATGAAAGTTAGAGATAATGTATGTATTCTGCTAGTACCAAAAAGGGCAACTATTAAAGATAAGCTTTCATTCATTCAGCAAATATTTATTGAGTACCTATTTTGTGCCAGGCCCTGTTTGGGGCACTAGGACTAGAGTAAGATCCAAGACCAGTAGTGTTCCCTGATTTTTTGGATCCCCGTCTAATGATAGAAGCAGATCCTAAGCAAATTCATAAACAAATAAGATAATAACAGGTGTTGCTAGATGCCCAGAGAGTGGGATAAGAGTGACAGGAGAGCTACTTTTGACTTAGTATGAGGCGGGAAATGGTCAGTCTGTACTATCCAGGTCATATAGGGCCCTGTAAGCAGAATAAATGGCTTGGTAGAGTGTAGATATGGGCTGCCGTCCGGAATCAACCACAATTTTAAAAAGCATACTGGGGGGATGCCTGGGTGGCTCAGTGGTTGAGCATCTGCCTTCAATTCAGGGCATGATCCCAGGGTCCTAGAATCAAGTCTTGCATCAGGCCCCCTGCAGGGAGCCTGCTTCTGCCTCTGCCTAATGTCTCTGCCTCTCTCTGTGTCTCTCATGAATGAACAAATAAAATCTTTTAAGTAAATAAATAAAAAGCTTACTGGGAGGAAACATTTTGAAAAATAAAAAAAAGCTTACTGGAGGCAGATGACTTACACTTTCTGAACTTTAGTTTCCTCATATATAAAAGGGGTGCTATCTCCTTGTAGAGTTGCCTTGAAGATGAATATGATGCTGGAAGCAAAGCACCCATCATTGTGCCTAGCATGCAGTGGCCCTCAGTAAACGAGAGCTGCCCTCCTTATTACTCTTAAGGCCCGGGAAGAGCTGTACTATCCTTAGAATAAACTACCTGGAGCACCTTCACAACCACCATAAACTGATCCTGTGCATTTATTCCTTCTCAAATTACAGGTCACCAAAAACAGTGGCATCACCCCTGGGCCAGATTCCAATGCAAAGGCAGCCCATTGAGAAAGACTCAGCCACCTTGGAAGACTAGAGATGTTTCTGTCCAGCACCCCAGGTTGAACCAGCCATGAGCCAGCTTCCCATTACCATGGTCAGCTCTTGGCTCCCTCTTCCTCGTTTCTTATACCTGGAGAACACATAGACCTAAGGCAGGAGTGGGCCACAGATAGCCTCTGATTGGTCCAGGCAAATACACCCCTGCTCTTCCCTTTTTGAATGGACCCTGTAGGTCAGGACAAGGGAAGGGGGTGGATCTTGAGAGGACTCGGGGCCTCACAAGATAGTAGTTTGGAGGCCTTTCCCCTTCCCCAGTCCCCTGGGGCCATATGTCATGAGCCCCAGGCCTGTCTGTCATCTGCAGGTCAATTTTGAACCAGTCTCTGCAGCTAAAGAACTGAGCTCTCCCTGGGCTCTAGGCAGCTCCAGTAAAACCTGGAGCTTTCACACCAGACCTCGGCCTAGGTGGCAAAGGGTAGATGGAAGTGGCTACCCCATGGAAGTTTGGAGCTAATATGACACTCCGTCTTCCCCCCAAAAGTACAGGCTTTCCTGAACCTGGGACCAGATACTGGCCAGTTATACAGCTGTCTGCCCACTGTGAAGTTTCCTCCTGGAGCAATGACACAGTCCTGGCAGAGCAGTGCTGTCCTTCTTGCCCCTTCTCCACAGTTCCTGAATGGTGCTAAGGATCTGCAGCAACTGGGGAAAAGCTAGAGCTGGAGGAGGATTCAGTACCCTGTGGGCTCACAGAAAGCTTCAGGGGGGGGCCTTTCCCCTCCTCCATCAGAGAGGTGCTCTGACCCAGGGTCATGTGGGAAAGTCCCCACATGGAAGTTCCTTTGATGGCTCTGTGCCCTTAAAGGCAAATTGCCTCATGCCAGCCAGCTCAAAGGTTCATTGCTGCTCCTTGGCTGTACTAGCCCTCTCCTCCTTATGCAGCAAATCACCTGCCCAGGTTGCTGTGGTGCTAGCCCTCTCCCATCATCCACCAGGAGATTCCTGGGTACCAGGGAACAGAATAGGACCCCCAGGAAAAGAAAGGAGAGCTGGTACAGATTTCTGCAATGAGGAAAAAGATGTTCCCCAGGCCCCAAACTTAGACTTTTCCAACTCTGCTGTGTTTTTATGGCCTGGGACTTCACTGGGAGTGGGTTTTTCCTTGTAGCTTTTAAGCAGCAATTCCAAGAAATGATAACCATTGTAGGCCCCTAGCTGCTCTCGTGGCTTCTTCCCCCCATTGCCTATCCCTTTGCCTGTGAAATGCCTTTACATATTGTGTGTGTGTGTGTGTGTGTGTGTGTACACGCACGCACGCGTGTTTATGCTCTGTCTCTTGGTCTAAATAAAGAATTTATCCATGAGCCAGACTGCAACCTTGACAGACCTGAGATTTGGTGCCATAATGCCATTGGATCTAATATGTGTGTCTTGACCCCTTACCCTCACCCCTCTCAGATTCCTGGGGCTTTAAATAGTGATCTTAAGAGGTAGAACAGAGATAAACATCTGAATTGCTTGGCAGCCTTGTGGAAGCCTTCCCAGGCTTAGTACAACCTCATCCACTTATCTGCCTCCCCCTGTAGAGGGTCTCATGGAAGTCTTTAAGGGGTTTAAGCCGAGAATCTACTTTCTTTGAGAAGATCATTCTGGCTGGCTGTTAAGTGGAAAAGTGATGCAGGGAGAAGAACAAGAGACCAACAAGAAAGCCAAAATGGAGGCTATGTCCAATATGGCTCTCTCTAGGCTAATCCCTTCAGAACTGAGCCTTAACCTCTTTCATCTCCACTTCTCTAATGTGGAGTGGTGTGTCCTGAACTATTTGTTGAATGAATGCACAAATGCATGAATGAGGGTATAGGTAAGAAAGATGGCCTTTTCCTACACAGCTCTTACTCAGAACTAGGTTTGTTCCATCAACTTTTGGCATAGAGATTCTTACAGGAAGCTTTTCTATGACCCAGAAATGAGCTAGGGAAGTGTGATGGCCTCAGGAGCCCTCTGTCTAACATTTGTTTCAGATAGCCAGATCTGAGGAGGGTACCCAGGCAGCCTCAGCCCCCATTCTTCACTCAGCAAATTGTTCCTGAGCACATGCTTTTGATCAGCTGGGAAAGGCCCCACATAGCCCCCATGGTGGGTTCTCAGCTCCCAGCATCCAAAGCCTAGACTGTCTCAGCAATTTCCCTGGAGTCCTTCTACCTTATCCAGGATGTCAGAATCAGCCTCATCTATCAGGCCAGGAAATGAAGGGGAAAAGGGTGGGTAGGCTGCCAGATAATGAGCCCCTAGCCCATAAGACTTCTTAGTCTAGATTCAGGAATCTCTGCTAGCTGTGTGCCCAGCTCTGTTGGCAAGAGGGTACAGGAATGAATACTTTCTTGCCCTTGGGAAGAAATACTATAAAGATTATTATGGCAATAGAGGGTCATACAGGGTGCAGCGAGAATGCCCAGGATGCAGGCACTAACTCACCTAAGGGGATGAAAAAGCTGAATTTGATCTGCCTAACTGCCTTTTGAGCAAGGTAATGATATTCCATTTTATAGAAAAGACTCAAAGATGTATATAGTATTTTGCCCAAGGACCTGCCACCAAGAAGCAACAAAATGGAGAGTAGAATCCATTTCTCTAGATTTCTAGTCCAGAACCCTTTCCAAACAAGGATGAAAATACCTTCCCACAGGACCCCTGGGCCTGCCCCCACCCAACTTCTAGCAGGGCTGTGGTCTCATAGAGCAAGCAACCATAAAATAGACTGGACAAGGCTCAGTGGTTATTTTATCTTCCAAACTCCCCCTCATACTTCTCAATATTTTATCCAAGATTTCCAGTATATTAGACTCCAGTTATAACTGTAAGAAACTGAAATCAAAGTGATTAGGTAAAAAGGGAAATTTATTGATTCACCTAATGAAAAATTTCGATACAGGGATGGATAGATCCAGATTCTGACAGTATCTTCAGGAAGAATTTTTTTCTTTAAGATTTTATTTAATCACAAGAGACACAGAGAGTGAGGCAGAGACATAGAGGGAGAAGTAGGTGCCATGCAGGGAGCCCGATGCGGGACTCGATCCCGGGACTCAGGATCAAGCCCTGAGCCAAAAGCAGATGCTCAACCACTGAGCTACCCAGGTGTTCCTTCAGGAAGAATTTAGTCTTACTCAGCTTTCCTCTGTGTGGCCTCTTTCTCTCTCTGGAAGTTAGCAAGATGGCCACTGGCAGCTCCAGGCTTGTATCCAGGATAGATAGGCAACTATAGTACAGAAAGAACATCTTTACCTACTAGTTCCCCCAAAAAATTCTGGATTGATTCATTAGCTAGTTTGGCCCTATTCTGATTCCTAAACTAATGACTGCAACTAGGGGAAATGGTGTCCTGGTTTGGGGCCCTGGGAAAGAGTGAGCTCTACTTAAAACACGTTGACTGGAAGAAAAAAGAAGAAAGTGTGGGGCTCCTTCCAGGAGACTAAGGGAGAAGAATGGATGGGGATGGGCAAAAATAACTGCTTGTGTAAGCCGTATCCAGAAACTGTCTTTATTTGAAATACCGCTCTTTCCCTAACTTTCTGAGCTACATTTCATAATGTGCTCCAATTTTTCAAGTACAGTTTGATGAATCCTTACATATGTGTATACATCTGGGCAGTCACCCTCCAGATCAAGATACAGAACATTTCCAGCTCCTCAGAAGTTTCTCTCATTCCCCTTCCTAGTTACTATCTCCCAGAAGTAAACAGTTTTGACCTCTATCACCATAGACTAGTTTTGCTTGCTCTTGAGTTTTATAAAAATGGAATCACATCCTCTTTTGCTCAGTATTATGCCTGCGAGATTCATCCATGTTTTTGTGTGTCAGAAGTTCATTTTTGTTCATGCTGTGTAGTAGTACTCCATTGTATGGATATACCACAATCAAGCCATTCTGTTGATGGACAATTGGGTTATTTCAGTTTTGAACTATTATAAATAAAATTCTTTTGAAAATTTTTGCTTGTGTCATTTGGTGTGCACATGCACACATAGACCCGGGAGTGGCATTGCTGCGTTATAGAATAAATGTGTGTTTAGCTTGTCTAGATACTACTGAATGGTTTTCCACTGTGATTCTATCAACTCACCAACTTGCCAGCACTTGGTATTGTCAGTCTTTCTAATTTTGAACATTGTTGTGGCACATGGGAATTTGAGCCCAAGGGTTCATATCAACTTAATATCAGGGCCCCTCTTACTCTGAGCATCCCTGAGATCAGGTTTGAATTTCTCTAGCCTGGAATGGTCTCTCATGTCAGTGCCCAGGACCCACAATGCCCAATCCAACAGATAAACATCAGAGGGAACTCCTGCCCATGGCTCTGGTAGCTAAGGAAGGTCTCACAGAAGGAGAAGCATAAGCCCTGGAGAGGCAGTCTAGTGTAGCAGCAAAAACTCAGGCTCTGGAATTGGGCAGCCAGGGTTCAGATTTTAGCTCTGCAGGCCTGTGTAATCTCAGTGAGCTGACCTGTACCTAAAGGTGGAACATTAATATCTACCTTATAGGATTATTTGAGGAATTAATAGATAGATATGAACATTAAAGTATCTGACATATGATAGATACCATGTAAATGTTACTTATGTTATTGGCCTTAAGTAAGTTCTGGGTCTTCCTGGGGATGTGAGGCCACAGGCAAATGGCACAACGATTTATGAAATGCTGGAAACCTAATTCAATCTGATTGGGGTACGGCAGGGAGGGGGAGCATGCTGGCCAGAGGTGGTTCTTCCTTGGGCTCCAACAAGAAATCACCTTTCACTGCTAGGGAACCTCAGCTTATCCCAGGAACCTCAGAGACCTCAGGTTCTGCAGCCAATGACACCTAAGGAGAAGACAATGGAATCGTGTGTAAAGCTCTTAACCCAGAGCTGGATGAAAAGCAAGTTGGGATGTAATAACCCCTCAGTGCAGACACAGAGCTGTGTATGCTATAGAGCAGCCATGAAGCGTGTCATGGGGGACACTGGTCTAGAATTCAGTGCCTGGGGTATTGGTCTAAGCCCTGCCACCAACTTCATGTGACCCAGAGCTATCTTCTGTCAGGTGGAAGTTGGAAGAAATCACAGTTTGAGCCCAAGTCCTGAAGAGATTAATAGTGGATCGTTAAGAGTTCTTCCCAAAGCAGATAACAAAAAAAGCTCTTGGCTCACAGGGGTCCCTACCAGATGAGCTGTTCCCATCCCTAACCAGACCTTCCTTCTGTTTAGCTGCCATTGGTGTCAAATAGAAGAAAAACAGTTTCTCCCTCTGGCCATCTGTCCACCTAACAACCTCACCTACTCTGCCCTGTGCCCAGCCCACATTACGGAGAAGGCAAGCATGTCCCTGTTCTGGCACTCCCAGGCTCACTGTCCTCCGTAAAAACTGCTTCATCTGTCCATAGGCTCCAATACTCAGAAGAAACCTGAGGCGGTTCTGTAAATGCGTCAATCCTACAGCGCAATGACCCTGGTGGCTACTGGGTGGCGAACACTCCTTTTTTGCAAAGTACATCAGCCCTGAGACCTTACTATTTGATTAAAGACTGAAGAGAGTAGGATGACTTTTCCTGAGCCCCTGTATTTGATCTTTCATTTAGCCTTCAAGACAACTCAAAAAGGCTTGATTTCACAGTAGAAGCTCTGAGGCAAAATCTCAAAGAGCTTACACAGTCAAGAAGTAGCCATGGAGGGATTTGACCCCCATGTTTTCAAGTCTTTGTTAGCATGTCTGCTATCATTCTTGATACTTTGGAAGACTCTACTGCTATCTCCACCTCCCACCCTTCCTTCCCAGAAGATACTGTTTGAAGGCTGTAATTTAGTCACCTGCCTAGGAGGACACTTGATGGCCACCCTACTCATCAGCCTTTCTTTTACTCTTTTTCCCTTGGGTAACATCGCTCTTCCATTCTTACACCTGTAGTTCTGTAGTCCTGAGAGACTGACCCCACTCCCTGGGACCCAAGCCTGGGCAATTAGAATAAGTCTGAAGCTGTTAGTAGCCATCTTTGTCGACACATAAAAACAATCTGCATGGGGGCAGCCCGGGTGGCTCAGTGGGGGCAGCCCGGGTGGCTCAGTGGTTTAGCGCCACCTTCAGTCTAGGGTGTGATCCTGGAGACCTGGGCTCGAGTCCCATGTCGGGCTCCCTGCATGGAGCCTGCTTCTCCCTCTGCCTGTATCTGTGCCTCTCTCTCTCTCTCTCTCTCTCTCTGTCTCTCATGAATAAATAAATAAAATCTTTAAAAAAAAAAAAACAATCTGCATGAAAATTAAATCATCACAGAGGAAAACAGCTGAGAGTTGAGACATGACTGATGTCTAATGAGCACCTGGGTCTAATCAGGCCTGAAATCAATACTTTCAGGACTTTTAGTTGTGAGTCAATATTCTCTTTCCTTAAGGCAATTTAAGGTGGGTTTCTAACATGACCAGGAGTACTATCTAATACAAGTTCCAGCTTCTCTTATCAACCCAGTGACCCCAAGAGGATCATTAACCCCTCAAGGCTAACTTGGCTGTCCTGTGCCCTCAGATGCCCTGCCCCCTCTAGCATTGCCCTTAATATACTATGTTCTCTCTCTCTCTGTCTCTCATGAATAAATAAAATCTTTAAAAAGGGGGGGCGGTGCTTGGGGGGTTCAGTACTTGCCTTTGGCTCAGGTGGTGATCCCAGGGTCCTGGGATTGAGTCCCACATCAGGCTCCCTACAGGGAGCCTGCTTCTCCCTTTGCCTTTGTCTCTGCCTCTCTGAGTGTCTCTCATGAATAAATAAATAAAATCTTAAACAAACAATATTCTATGTTATGATCTGTTCAACTCCCTGTCTCCACTTTTAGACTAGAAACACTTTGAGGGCAGTAAGTGGGTCTTATCATAGTGAGTCTCTGGTGCCCAGTAGAGGACTGTAATTGCTTTACTAACTGCTTAGTGATTGAGTCAATTAATGGATAAGTTAAAAGTGGGTTAAAAGTGAGTAGAGACCATTGCTAGGATTTCACAGAAAGACTTTTTCAAGGAGCTGAGACACCAGTGGTTATCAGGGTCAAAGGACCCAGGCTGGGAGGAGAGTAAGTTCAAGGACCTAGAAGAGAGTGTCTGTGAAGTACAGTAAATTGTTTCAGTAATGTCCTCTCCTGAATCTTTGCCTCCCTGCATCTGTATGCTTTTGTGATGTGGCTTTGTCACTCAGGCCTTCAAGATGGAGAACCTGAGCTGGCCTCGACACTTGCTCTGATCAGTGATGTAACACTGCAAACTTCCAAGGCTAGAACTTAGGCCTTGCAGCTTCCACTCCTACCACTGTAAAAGGAAGTCTGGGCTGGACCAAGTAGAGATGAGAGACCATGTGGAGAGAGGCCATCAGCCAGCTCCACGCATGTGTAGGAGGCTATCTTAGACCATCTAGCACAAGGGAGCCACAAGCATAAGCAACCTCTGAAGAGACCATCAGAAGAACTGCCAAGCTGAGCCCACCTAATCCACAGAATTGTGAGGAATGCTAAATGTTTTAAATCACCATGTGTGGGAATGGTTTATTATGTAGAAAGGCTTCCAGAATCATACCTTGTTTGGGCCCCCTGGTATCTACTTACCTTTCTACTTTCTTTATTTTTTTAAGATTTTATTTATTTATTCATGAGAGACACAGAAAGAGAGAGAGAGAAAGAGAGAGGGAAAGGGCTCCCTGCATGGAGCCTGACATGGGACTCAATCCAGGGTCTCCGGGATCACGGCCTGGACTGAAGGTGGCGCTAAACCGCTGAGCCACCTGGGCTGCCCACCTTTCTACTTTCTTGAGGAACCCTACCCTCAGCTGATGTGGTCTGGGTCAAGATGACCTCCACCCACCTGGCTTTTGCTGAACAATTGGGAAAGAGTTGCCAAATGGGAAGGCTTTGAGCCTAGAGCTGTTGGTAGCCTTCTTTGTCACCTCTTGGGGAGCACCTGCCAGAGAGTGGAGGGAAGAAAGCAAAAGAGGGAATGAATCTTGGTTGGACTGTTCCTGAACCCTGATCTACCCCTGGACTTTAAAATTACATAAGCTAATAAATTCACTATTTTGCTTAAGCCCATTTGAGTTGGGATATCTGTTACTTGCATCTGAATGAAAATATTGAAGAGTCAGGAAATTTTTTTTTAAAGACTTTATTTATTCATGAGAGACACAGACAGAGAAAGGCAGAGACACCAGCAGAGAGAAGCAGGCTCCATACAGGGAGCCCGATGTGGGACTCGATCCCCTGACTACAGGATCACGCCCTGAGTCAAAGGCAGACACTCAACCGCTCAGCCACCCAGGTGTCCCAAGAGTCAGAAAATCTGATAGAGGTTGAGCAGTGTGACAGAGGGCTGTTAGGACAGGACACAGGTCCCTAGAGAGTGTGGAAACAGGAATGTATTTTTCCTCAGCCCTTACTGTATGCCAGAACCCTGGAATGAGACACAATTTCATGTCCTAGAAGAACTCATTCCAATTGTGATAAAATGCTGTAAAGGAAAATGCCAGTGTAGCCAGAGCATAGGACTGAGCCTAGGCTGGGAGCAGGGCGGGAAAGGTCTCTCTGAGGAAGTGACATGCAAGCTGAGACTTGAAGGCTGAATAGGAATTAGCCCATGGATAAGCAGGGATACCTGGGGGAGAGGATGGTCCTGGTAGAGAGAAAGCATGTGCCAAGGCCCTGAGGCAAGATGATGCTTATCACTTTGAAAGAAAGAGTTTATGTCACCAGATAAAGAAAGAGACTGGCAGGAGCTAGGTCCCTCAGGGTGTATCAAGATTTTCAGCTAAAAGCAGTAGAAACAGGGCAGCCTGGGTGGCTGTGGCTCAGCGGTTTAGCGTCGCCTTCAGCCCAGGGCCTGACCCAGAATAGAGTCCCACGTCGGGCTCCCTGCATGGAGCCTGCTTCTCCCTCTGCCTGTGCCTCTCTCTCTCTCTCTCTCTCATGAATAAATAAATAAAATCTTTAAAAAAAAAAAAAAAAAAGCAGTAGAAACAAACCCCAGCCAGTTTAAATTCACAGAACTACCAAGAGCATTAAAGAACTAGGCTGGGGGATGGAATATTCTCAGTAGCCAAGTTCAGGGGCACATGCCCTCCACAGGAACCAGGGAGAAGTTGGCTCCACCCAAATCCCAATAGACTGGGAGTAGGGGATTGCCAGGATCTCACGGAAAATGGAAGAGCTGTTTTCAGAGAGAGGAAAAGTGTTTAGATGTCCAATTCAAGGTGGTCAGGAAGGTTCTCAGAGAAGAGGGAGTGCTTGAGAGGAGTCCAGAAAGCTGAATGGCAGGCATCTGGTGCGATGGCAGGAGGGAAGGGATGGGGGAAGGCAGGCCAAAGGAAGGACACTCCCAGCAATAAGAACAGCAAGTGCAAAGACACCAAGGTGTGTGAGCCAACCAGCTGCTTTCAGGAGGGCCTGCCTGCAGCTCAGCGCAGCTGGAACACAGAACACGTATCTCTGGGGAGAGGGGAGACCCTGGGACAGGAGAGAGCAGTAGAGATTAGTCTCGAAGAGCCATGAGTGCTAGGCTGAGGAGCTAAGGATGCCAGTGGCGGGGAGGGAGAGAGCAGTTAAAGCTGAAGAGTGAGTTAGTTAAATCTGTGCTTTATAACTTTTTAAAAAGATTTTATGTATATATTTGAGAGAGAGAGCACAAGCCAGAGCAAGATGGAGAGAGAATCTGAACCCCATGTGGGGCCTCATCCAACAACCTCGAGATCATGACTGAGCCAAACCCAAAAGAGTTGGAGGCCTAACTGACTGAGCCATCCAGGTGCCCCTAAATCTGTTTTAAAGAAGTCATGCGGGGATCCCTGGGTGGCTCAGCAGTTTTGCGCCTGCCTTTGGCCCAGGGCGCAATCCTGGAGTCCCGGGATCGATCCCACGTCAGGGCTCCCCCTGCGTGGAGCCTGCTTCTCCCTCTGCCTGTGTCTCTGCCTCTCTCTCTCTCTCTCTCTCTCTCTATCATAAATAAATAAAAATGAATTTAAAAAAAAAAAAAAGAAGAAGTCATGGAGGGCAGCCCCGGTGGCTCAGCGGTTTAGTGCCACCTTCAGCCCAGGGCGTGATCCTGGAGACCCAGGATTGAGTCCCACGTCAGGCTCCATGCAGGGAGCCTGCTTCTCCCTCTGCCTGTGTCTCTGCCTCTCTCTGTGTGTGTCTGTCATGAATAAATAAATAAAATCTTAAAAAAAAAAGAAGTCATTTTAGGGGTGCCTGGGTGGCTCAATGGGCTAAGCCTCCAACACCTGACTTCAGCTCAGGTCATGATCTCAGGCTCATGAGGCTCTGTACTCAGCAGGGAGTACGATAGAAATTATTTTTCTCCCTCTGCCTCTGCCCCTCACCCTGCACTTGCGCTCTCTCTCACTCTCTCTCTAATAAATAAACAAATATTAAAAAAAAAAAAGAAAAAAGAAAAAAAAGAAGTCATTTTGGTGGGACACCTGAGTGGCTCAGTCAGTGGAACATGCAAATCTTGATCTGGGAATTGTGAGTTTGAGCCCCACATTGAGGGTAGAGTTTATTTTAAAATAAATAAATAAATAAATAAATAAATAAATAAATAAATAAATAAAATAATAATAGCGATGCCTGGGTGACTCAGCGGTTGAGTGTCTGCCTTCAGCTCAGGGCGTGATCCCAGAGTTCAGGATCCAGTCCTGCATTGGGCTCCCTGCATGGAGCCTGCTTCTCCCTTTGTCTATGTCTCCCTCTCTCTCTGTTATTATTCTCATGAATAAATAAATAAAATCTTTAATAAAAATAATAAAGAAGTTGTTTTGGCACTGAAGAGAAGATTGATGACGCAGAGCCTGCTTAATGCTCAGTCACCTGTTCTTTCTAGTAGAACTTCCTGACCTCCATTGCAGTTAGGGGTGGCAATGTATCACAGTCTTGCCAAAGAGATAAAATTAGAAGTTGCTGGATACAGATTCAACTCTTTTGTGGCTTCTTTCTTCCTCCTGCCTGAGCACAAATGTAATGACAGGAGCTGAAGCCACCATCTTGTAACCATTAGGATAAAGTATAGAGAATTAAAAAGATCGCAACCCTGATTTCAGACCCACCTTCACCTATCTCCAGATTTGGAACTAATAAGTGATGAATTAACCTGTTTTGTTAAAGCCCCTGCCATTTAGGTTTTCTGGTTTTTCTGTGCCCAAAATCCTATATGGTCCAGGTGGCCATCAGGCAAGGTAGAGAAGCCTCCACTGAGGCTTCTTTCCTGATTCAGACTACCAGCCCCATAACCCTTCCTGCCCAGCTTTGCCACTTCGCAGCTGTCCTGGCCCCCTCTCTCTTCCAAAAATATATGTGTGCCAAGCCCCAGTAGGTGTGAGGTTTGTAGGCCCAAGTCTAAAGAGGGCTGAGTGTGGCAAACCCTGAAAGCCTCCCAAGACATGGGCCCACAGGGTCTGAGACCAGTGGACAAGAGGGCCAAGGGTGCTGCTGAGACTCTGGGAAGCACCAGGACTATCCCAGCAAGAGCCTTGGATTCCTTCTAGCCCATTCCCCTCCATCTGGCTTAGTCCAAGGGGCCATCCTGAGAGCTCTCTAGGCTGCCAACATTAGCACCAGGCTCCCTAACTCTACCACAATGCCCTGGCTGCCTGCAATTCATGACTTTGTTGTTCTCAAGTAGAAATTGGACTTAAATGTGCCCAACTGGTGGGGAATGAGGAAATATAAGGGCTGGAAAAAGGGTGACTCTAACAGTCCCTCTTTCTTGGTCACAAAAGTGTGTTACCCATACATTTGAGTAGATCCTACCTAGACCCAAAGCTGCTATTATTAATATTGGCCACTTTTTTTTTTAAGATTTCATTTATTTATTCATGAGAGACACACAGAGAGGCAGAGACACAGGCAGAGGGAGAAGCAGGCTCCATGCAGGGAGCCCGATGTGGGACTCGATCCTGAGACCATACGATCACACCCTGAGCCGAAGACAGACACTCAATTGCTTAGCCCCCCAGGTGTCCCTACTGGCCACTTTTTACTAAGCATGGGCTACGTGCCAGGCATTGGCCTGGGCTTTAATACATCATTATACTAGGTCCTCATAGAAAAGCTCTTATTGGGAATCCCTGGGTGGCTCGGCAGTTTAGCGCCTGCCTTCAGCCCAGGGCATGATCCTGGAGTCTCGGAATCAGGTCCCGCGTAAATGAAACTGAGGCTTAATGTTAAGCAACTTGTGGAAGGTCCCAAGTTTTCAGGATTCAAATCTACATCTGTCTGGCCATAACACCCAACCTTTCACCACTTAGTTGCTATCAGAGTCACCTCCATTTTGACAAGCCAAGCCAGACCTCCCTGGAGTCTGTGAGAGAAGCCAGGGTGAAAGGGGTTAGAAAAAAAATGATAATAACAATCATCAATTCTGAGTAGCAAGTGTATGATATTACCCTGTGTATTTTTTATTATATAATTTAAAACTTTCTCAAAATAAAAATCATTTTAAAGGAAAGAAATGAAGAAAAGAAGACAAGAAAGCACAGGACTGGCTCAGGGGACAGGGCTTGAGCCAGGCCTGGTCTGGAATGGGGCCTGAGCAGGGGCTCAGGGCAGCCCTTCGGCACAAGAGCCCCAGTGTTCCCTGGGCCCAGCTGTCATCCAAGAGCAACATGGTTGGCACCAGGCAACGTCTACCCCCCCGCCCAACTCTGCTCCGAAGCAGGTGGGGGGCAGGGCCTAGCCTCCTCAGGGAGTCCCTCCTGGCCCAGCCTTGCACTTCAGGAGCCCAGAATCTGCAAACCTCTGCCTAGGGCCTGGTACTTCATAGATGCCCCATCAGTACTAGCCAAACGGACAGGCAGAGCAGTGCCCAGCCCCAGCCACCTTCAGGTGAGTCTGCACCTTCCTGGGCTGAAGTTAAGGATGGGGGCAGAAACCAGGCTGATGCAATAGCATTGAAAATCCCAACTCTGTGCAGAGTCACCCTGAGCTTCCCCTCCTTTTCCCAGAAGATCAGGGTTCAAGGCTCAGTTCTGTTGTTCACTTGCTATGTCACTTTATTTTTTTTATTATTTTTAAAAGTAAGCTCTATGCCCCATGTGGGGCTTGAACTCATGACCTTGAGATGGAGAGTTACATGTTCTAACAACTGAGCTGCCCCACTACATGACTTTAGACGAGTCATTTCATCTACCCCAGCTTCTAGTTCCTTACCTGCAAAGTGGAGCTAAGGTTTCTAACCCCCATTTGGCTTGGGGGGAGGATCAAAGGATATAATGTATATATGACCCCTAGCTTAGCATGTCACTTGACAGATAGTGAGAACTCAGCCAAAGCAAGAGCTTCTTCGCTGCTTCCTGTTCTGTTGAAACCTAGTCCCATCTCCTAACTCATTCACTTCCTCCAACATCCCTGGGGATAAGGAAGCAGGAGTGTGCCTATTTTCTGGAGAGAGAAACCAAGGCAGAGGCAGACTAAAGGCAGGATCTTAGGATGGCAGGCCCTGCTAGGGGTGTGTCTGTGTGTGTGTGTGTGTGTGTGTGTGTGTGTGTAGTAATATTTGAAAGGTTTTGAGAGAGAGACTGCAAATGTAACAGGTGGAAAATTGTTACCAAGAGAGTGAGACCTGATCGGGAGACAGACCTGATGCCTCTCCCAGATTCCCTCAGCATGTCTCCTTCTGTGCTCTGTTTACTGATCTATTTCTCCCCACCACAATGTGAGCAACTCCTTGAAGGGGAGGGGCTGGGTCAGATTACCGATTTATCCCCGTGATTTAGAATAGTGCATACCATATAACTAACCTTTAACTGACACCTGGCAAATGAATGTGTGTAAGAATGAATTACATGAAAGAGCATCAGATACCACAGAGATCTGTGTGAGAGGTCGTGAGTGTGGGATGGGAGGCAGATCAGGGATGTGCAGACGAGGAGGTATAGGGTTGCCAGTCTAAGGGACTTGGGCATCTCAGGAGGCAGGGAGGTTGTGCAGCCAGGGCTATGAAAGCTTTTCCTTTTTCTTTGGCTCAGATAAACCTGAGAAGTGCCTGGAAGTTGAATGAAAGCTGTGGGCAGCCCGGGTGGCTCACGGTTTAGCGCCACCTTCAGCCCAGGGCCTGATCCTGGAGATCCAGGATCCAGTCCCACATCAGGCTCCCTGCATGGAGCCTGCTTCTCCCTCTGCCTGTGTCTCTGCCTCTGTGTGTGTGTGTGTGTGTGTGTGTGTGTGTCTCTCATGAATATAAATAAATAAATAAATAAATAAATAAATAAATAAATAAATAAAAGCTGTGTGGGGTCCTGCTCCTGTTGGCAGCTCACACCACCCCCTAACAACCACATTTACTAAAGGGAGCCAGCAGAGGACCAGAGGTGGGGAGCTGGATCTCTCCGGGAGTCCAGGAGGTCTGGTGAGGCCCCTCTGGGCAGGAGGCTTCCATTTGCTGGGCTCCCCCAGTGCCAGGAGCCTCAACTTTTCCAGGTGCTCCAAGCAAGGAAGGATCTGGAATGAGGAGAATCAGAACCAGCTGGTTTTAAGAGATATCCAATTATTTTCTGATTAATCTTTGGGAGGAAACCATTATTTTGTTTGAGAAGGAAAAAAACTCACTTTATTGGGCTTTTGGTTATGCAAAGGAAAAGCCTCTATCCCTTTGGGAGTAAGGGTGGAGAGAGCTAGACTCCTCCGCATAACAATGGGAAAGAAAGCTGCTTCCCCCAGGGCAAGGTCTCCACCAGCCAGAGGGACACCGGAGTTGAGTCTGAGATGCCACCTAAGGGGTTTCCTTTCTCCTCAAGAAGGCTTCCAAGGAGCAGAGAGCTTAGACATCAGACAAGGGTTCAACAGAGGTCAAAGGTCAGCTGCCCTCCTAGTTTGGCCACAGTCTAGTTTGCTCAAGGGTAGAGATGCTTGCAAGTAAGACAGACCAGAGCAAGGTGGGTCAGAACTATTTGAGGATACCTACTGTGTGCCAGGCGCTTGAGATACAATGCTGAAGTCTATAGGCAGTTCCTGCCTTCTATTTACACAACTGTTAGTTCTGGAATGTTCCATAAAGATGAAGAAATAACGAGTCCTAAATAACCAGAGTTAACATTACAAAGCAAGTGCTATACACCGGGCAGTGTTCTAAAGGCTTACACATGTCTACTTTTTGCAAAAGCTTCATGAGGAAAATACTATCATTATACTTACTTTACTGATGAGAAAAATGAATGCAGAGATGGACTAACCTGCCAGGGTTGCTCCAAATGTAATGGCATTGAGATTTAAGCCCTGAAATCTGTGCTCTGAATCACTTCACTTCTTGCTTCTTTCTCCATGCTCATAGGACAAAGGCATCTAAGAAGAACCTAGCAGGTCCAGAATGCTTCTCTGAAGAAGTGAGCTGACCATCAAGAATCAGATGGAACCAACCAGTCCTAAAGGGGAAAGATCATTCCAGGAAGAGGGAACCATATGTGTAAAGGCCAAGAGGGTAGAATGGGAGCAAGGAAGAATGAAGGATTTGTCTGGAGATGTGGACAGGGGCCAGGTCATGCCAAGAATCATTATGGGAAGCTAGTAGAAAGTTTTAAAGGAGTAGTAGATACATTCAGATTTGTATTTCCTTTTTTTTTCTTTTTTTAAGATTTTATTTTTAAGGGGCGCCTGGGTGGCTCAGTTGGTTAAGTGTCTGACTTGGCTTAGGTCATGATCTCAGCGCCTGGGATCCATCCGAGTATTGCTCCCTGCTCAGTGAGAAGTCTACTTGTTCCTCTCCTTTTGCCCTTCCCCCCTCAAATAAATAAAATCTTTAAAATTTTTATTTTATATTTTTTAAAGATTTTATTTATTTGAGACAGCACAAGCAGGTAGGAAGGTCAGAGGGAGAGGGAGAAACAGACTCCCTGCTAAGCAGGAAGCCCATCTTTGGGCTCTATCCCAGGACCTTCGGATCACACCTGAGCTGAAGGCAGACGCTTAACCAATTGAGCCACCCAGGCGCCCCAAAAGATTTTTTTAAGAGTTTATTTATTTGTTCATGAGAGACACAGAGAGAGCCAGAGCCAGGCAGAGGGAGAAGCAGGCTCCATGCAGGGAGCCCGATGTGGGACTCAATCCCGGGACCCCAGGATCACGCCCTGGGCAGAACGCAGGCGCTAAACCGCTGAGCCACCCAGTGATTCCCCAAAAGATTTTATTTTTAAGTAATCTCTACACCCAACGTGGGGTTCAAACTCACAACCCCCGGATCAAAAGTCACATGCCCCACTGACTGAGCCACTCCACTGACTGAACCAGCCAGCCAGGCCCCTCCAGATTTCAAATATCACTCTAAAGTTTGTGCAGAGAATGGATGGGAGTGGGTGGGAGCAGACGGGGGTCTCCTAGCCACTGTTTGGTGATTGCACAGAAAACAAGAGTAGCCAGGTTGGGCCAAAGTCTGCAGGGGCTAGCGGGTCAGGACTGCTGGGTGTTACCCTCTAAAAGGGGTGAAGAGCAGAGGTTGGCGCAAATAACTAGAACCTGGAAGCCTGGTCTAGGTGTGGCAAAGGAGGCGGAGTCTGATGGGGTGTGTAGCAGGCTGAGGCAGGACCCCGGGATCACGCTGGCCCAGTTGGCCATTAGGCTTCGTTGGGTTTGGGGACTGGTCTCCAGGGGGCCGGACGCCGCGTCCCGGTCGTCTCGATAGAGCTGGTCCGGAGGGGCCGGAGATGGGCGGGCGCCGGGTGGTCCTCCCCCAGCCGCGGTCGGGATGGAGCTGGTCCAGGAGGGGCGGGGCCCGGGGTGGGCGGGGCCTGGGCCTCCCGCGGCCACGCCGCTGTCGCGGGTGCATTCCTGACTCTCTGGCCCCGGGCGGAGGAGCGCCCCGGCTGAGTCTGCGGTCCCCGCTGGGCGCGGGTGTCGCGACTAGCCGGAGCCGGGAGCGGGGCGGAGGAGGGCCCAGGTGAGCTGGGACCCTGTGTCTGGAGCGGGACCACGGAGGCTCGAGGTGAGCGGGACCCCTTGCGGGCTCGGGCTGCGCTCCCCGCCGCCAGAGGGCGAGCGGCAGCGGGGCTCGCGGAGCTGCCCCCTCCTGGCACTGGGGACCTGGGCGTCCTCTGGGAAGGGGGGTGGAGGAGAGGGTAAATCAGTAACCCGCAGCGCACACAGGGCCTTTTGTCCCGCTCCGTCCAAAGAGCACCCTGGCCGTGGAGCTGGTTACTCATTGCCCACCGGGGCGGGGGCGGGGGCGGGGCGGCTGTCCCTGCAGCTCCCCCTCCGGACCTGCCGACTCGCACCTCCCCCCAGGGTGGCCGGGTAGGGGTGGAGAAAGAAGAGCGCGCTGGTCCCTCGGCTGCCAGGCCGTCTGCGTGCCCCGAGGAGAGATGAGGAAGCTGAGGATCCGAGAGGTGCAGTCTTTTGCCCAGGGCCCCCCTGCGCTCCTCCCTCCAGCCGGAGGAGAACCCAGGACTGTCTGATTGTGTGTCAGATCCTTCAGCCCCTGAGTAAGGCGGTGGGTTGGTCTGTCAGAGGCCACGTGTGATCCGACTAAGGGTTACAAGGTCCGAGCAGCCTGGGAATAGGAATAAAATCCCCAGGTCTCCCTGACCCTCTCCCAGCTCGAGGTGTAGACCCAGAGGGCGGCTTCCCCTGCAGCAGAGCAAGGTGAGGTGATTCTATGGAGGAGGGCCATGGAAACTGGGGGTGGGTGCAGGAACAGTGGCATCTAAGTCAGGTGGAGAGGAGAAATGGGGACACAGAGGTGTGTCTGTGCAAGAGAGAAGACATGCCCAGTTTTGAAAGCCAATGGCTTCAGTGCTGAAGATGCTGAAGGAGCCGACTATACAACCGAAGATACCCACAAGAGTAGGGAGGGAGGCCTAGAATGCTGGATGAACTATAGATTGGATCCTGCAGGACATGGGCAGCCATTAAGGGCTTAAAAGCTGGGGGATATGGGGTGGTGACATGGCAGATTCTTGTGATTTCTAAAGCCCTACAAGAGAGCAGAGCCTGGAGTGCCAAGGGAGACATTTGCAAAGGCCCAAGCCAGAGATGACTATGGTCTGCCCTGGGTCCAAGCAAGGGAGGTGGGATGGACTGAAAAAGGATTGAGGAGGCAGATGGACTGGAAGTGGAGGGAGGGGGGAAGGGGGATGGGAAGAGATGATGCCCCAGCTGCAGGGGCAACCCAGGGAAGGAGCAGGGTTGTTTGGTTTTTTGTTAAGATTTATTTATTTATTCATGAAAGACACAGAGAGAGAGAGAGACATAGGCAGAGGGCGAAGCAGGATGCTTGCAGAAAGCCCGATGCAGGACTCGATCCCAGATCCCGGGATCAGACCCTGAGCTGAAGGCAGTCGCTCAACCGCTGAGCCACCCAGCATCCCGGGAAGGAGCAGTTTGAAGGGGTAGATGACAGCTTTGGTCAGGACAGGTGAAGTGCTCCCTGCCTCAGAATCAGAGCTGGAAATGGGGCAGTGACTGAAGAGAAAGGGTGCAGTGGGCTTCCTGGGCAAGGTAGATTCAGAGACACCAGTGTCTCCTGACTGTTAATGAGTTCCAGGTAATAGCCAGTGGTCCCCTGGGACTACACTGGTCACCTCTTCCCCTGCCCCAGCTGAGGCTGTTTTGAGTGTTCCTTCTGGGGGATGGGGAGACATCTTTGGTGTCAGAAGAATAGGGTGGGTGTGATACCTGACAAGAACTGCACCAGAATTGGAGGTAATTGGCCAAAGGTAGACCTGGGGTGACAGTCATGGAGAGGGAAGGGAAGAACGTTCCAACATTCTGTGTTCCCAGCCCCTACATCTGGTCTCTTTTATCCTCAAAGCAGTCCTTTAAAGATAGCATCCAGAGGGGAACAGAAACTTGCAAGTTGGTAAGAGTCCGGATTTGAACTTGGCTTTGTCAGACATAGAGCCCGAGTCACCTCAAATGGAGTTGTGAGGACACAAAAAACAGATGCATTCCCAAGCATGCAATTCTGGTTCAGAACGAGGAAGAACTTCTCTTGCCATGGAATGTGCTGCTTTGTTAGTAGTGAGTGTGCTGTCACTGAAGGTATTCAAAGCTGGTCAGGAAAATGTCAGCAATGCTATAAGAAGTGTGGGTCAGATCAGATAACATCCAGATGCTAAAGTTTGGCCTCGTATTATATTTCTTTTTTTCCTTTTTTGGGGGGTGGAGTTCTTCAGCAATAAATTCATTTATTCAGCAAAAAATAAATTACGTGTGCTGAGAGTGAGCAGAAGATATGTCTCCTTTCTCTGCTTTCCTCCAAGGAAAGAATCCCCAAACTGCCCTTTCTGTGAACCTGTGCCAGCGTCTCAGCAGGACTGGAGGAGAGCAGGAAGCCCAGCCCTGCCCCCTGAAGAAGCTTTGGGCTCTGGCCACAGCTTTTAGTCTCTGCCTTGCTGCTGCGTGATGGGGGGGAGGGCGAGGCTTGGACAAGTCCTGGCCACTTCCTGTCTCAGTTTCTTCATCCACAAAATAGGAGAATGGCAATGCAAAATGTGCAGGTCTATCAGAAGTTCTTCTCCCTCCCTTTTAGGAAGGCAGTTGGTGGTAAGCCCAGCCTGGGTCCTTGTGATCAGCAGGAAGGACATGTGGCTGCTGTTGGCCCTGTTGGGGGTCCTGGTGAAGGTGTCTGGGGCTCCAGCTTTGTCCCTTGAAGCCTCTGAGGAAATAGAACTAGGTATGGCCTTTAAGGTGGGAGAGGGTGGGCTGGGTGGGCACATGGAGCTACTAGCTGAGCAAAGCTGGAAAGGATCCTGGCCCAGTCCCTGAGGAGGTGACAACAGGGCAGGGCCCAACCATTGAGACTCAGTGTCTGGCTCCCAGCAAGCGTCCACCTATCTCTATTCCACAAGAGAGGAATGGCCTTGCAGGGTGAAGGGTCCTGAGCTGGGCTGCAGAGCTGGTGGTGAGCCCCTGGCTGTGTGTGTGTGTGTGTGTGTGTGTGTTCTGTGCACTGGGTATATGGTTTGGGAGGCCTAGGAAGCATGTGTTGTATATGTACTGTGAGTGTGCTGTGCCCTGGAGGTGTGGCATGTGCCCTGTATGTAGCACCTATAGCATGTGTTTGTGTGTGTGTGTGTGTGTGAGGCAATGGCATGTCCAATCTAGCACTGTGTGTGTGATGTGCACCAGAGGCATGGCGATTGCCTTACGTATTGCATCTGTGTAGCATATAATTATGCGTGTATATTTGAGGAGCAGCAGGTGTCCAGCATGTGTCAAGGGGTACTTGTGCCCTGCCCATGCAGCATGTTCTCCATACACAGGGGGCTCACTCATCTGGGGCTTGTGGGGCTCACTGACCTCTGCCCTTGGCCCACAGAGCCCTGCCTGGCCCCCAGCCCAGAGCAGCAAGAACAGGAGCTGACCGTGGCCCTTGGGCAGCCTGTGCGGCTATGCTGTGGGCGAGCTGAACGTGGTGGCCACTGGTACAAGGAAGGCAGTCGCCTACCACCTGCTGGCCGGGTACGAGGCTGGAGGGGCCGCTTGGAGATCGCCAGCTTCCTACCGGAGGATGCTGGCTGCTACCTCTGCCTGGCACGAGGCTCCATGCTTGTCCTGCACAATGTTACCTTGGTTGTGGATGGTAAGGGGGGTCTAGCAGGGGTTAAAGGGTGCCTGGGGAGAGAAAACGTCCTCATCCTAGACCTCAGACATCTCTCTTTTTCCCTGACATAGACTCCTTGACCTCTAGCAATGGCAACGAGGACCCTAAGGCCCACAGGGTCTCCAGGAATGGGCACATTTACTCCCAGCAAGGTCAGTATGAGTCCTCAAGGACTCATATCCCTACCTCCCAGCTGGTCACTGAGAAGAGACCTGTGTGGAAGCAGGTGATCATCCCGGGGGCACTAAGTTCTCCTTTCTCCTCCCCTCCAGCACCCTACTGGACACACCCTCAGCGCATGGAGAAGAAACTTCATGCAGTGCCTGCCGGGAACACCGTCAAGTTCCGCTGTCCAGCTGCAGGCAACCCCATGCCCACCATCCGCTGGCTGAAGGATGGACAGGACTTCCATGGGGAGCATCGCATTGGAGGCATTCGGGTGAGTCTCCAGGTTCTAAGACCATCTGCTCCTCCATTATCACTCCCCGGTTGGTCTGCTCATACCTAGCAGTCACTCTTTCTCTAATGAGAAAGGCAGCTACAGGCTCTAGAAGGAACACTAGATACCAGACTGGGACGGCTCTGATTCAAGTCCCCACTCTGCCACCCTCCTGCAAATGACTTAATCTCTCAGGCTTAGCTTTCCTTGTAAACCAGAAAGGCTCACTGACTGGCAGGTATGGAGTTTTAGCAGCTAATTCTCATGATAAGACCCTGTCGGGTCAGTTCCAGGTTGTAGTGAGGAAGCTGATATTCAAGGAGGGCAAAACTTGGCTCAAGGTGATACAGCCAGGAAGAGGCCATATTAAAACTTGAAGACTTAAACCCAGGGTTCAGACATTTCTTGGAGTCTTTTCCTTTCTCCCAGGGTCTCTAGCCCTGGCCTGGCCTCCCTAGGGCCTTGAGAGCTTAAGAAGACCCTCGTGGGCAGGATCTAGCCTCTTCATGCGCTGGACCCCTGGGTGGGCAAAGGTGAACGGCCACTCATAGACGCTTCCCCTGCCCTCAGCTGCGCCACCAGCACTGGAGCCTGGTGATGGAAAGTGTGGTGCCCTCAGACCGTGGCACATACACTTGCCTCGTGGAGAACTCTATGGGCAGCATCCGCTACAGCTACCTACTGGATGTGCTGGGTGAGCGGATGGGCAGGCAAGGCGGTATGGGGGTGGGAGCCCTGACAGTGCCCTCAGGTAGGGCCCAGTCTGGCAGGCAATATGGACTAAGTCTTAGATGGCTCAAGCTGCCTCAAGTGTCCCACTGGGCCAGAGGGAAGCACAGAGGGTAACATTGGCCTGGACGATCAGAGGTCAGCTGAGAACAAAGTGGAGAAGACATCCAGGCAGAGGGCACAGGTGGAATAAAGGTCCTAGGTGTAACGAATACAATGCATTTGTGAAGAGGTGTATGCCTGGGATGTGGCATTTAAGAGGGGAGCTATGTTGTGGAGGGTTTTGAATGCTAGACAGTGAAGTTGTCCTTGACCCCAGAGGCATTGGGGAGCTATGGAAGGTTTCAGCAGGGTCAGCAGGGGACAGACAAGGTCTGAGCTACATATCAGGAAGTTCCCTCCCTTGAGCTGGGGCTGGAGGCAGGTGGCCAGGGTGCTTCTGTGGGTGCCACTGGTCAGGGTTGACCACCTGGCCCGGCCCCCAGAGCGGTCCCCGCACCGGCCCATCCTGCAGGCGGGGCTCCCAGCCAACACCACAGCCGTGGCGGGCAGCGACGTAGAGCTGCTGTGCAAGGTGTACAGCGACGCCCAGCCCCACATCCAGTGGCTGAAGCACATCGTCATCAATGGTAGCAGTTTTGGCGCCGACGGCTTCCCCTACGTGCAAGTCCTCAAGGTCCAGCCCCCAGCGGCACCCAAACCCTACCGTTCTCCCATGGGGTGGGGGTGGGGGTGAGGCACTTGTCCCTAGCTTCCTTCCTGGCCACAGTGTGGCCCGTGTCCCCATGGTGACCCCTGAGTGTGTCCCCCATCCCCAGACAGCAGACATCAATAGCTCAGAGGTGGAGGTCCTATACCTTCGGAACGTGTCAGCTGAGGATGCAGGCGAATACACCTGCCTGGCAGGCAACTCCATTGGCCTCTCCTACCAGTCAGCCTGGCTCACAGTGCTGCCAGGTGAGCACTTGAGAGGCCAGGGGTGGCCACAGCAACTCTGCTGTGAGCCAACGGTGGGCTGTGTCCCTTGGCCGGTGGGGCTTGGGACATGGTATGTAGACTTATGTGTTTGATTGCTCACGTAGTGGTTCTTCTGTGCACATCCCTGTGTGACTGCCATGTGACCCGCTGGGTTATGGGTGTGCTTTCTTGGTGACTGTCCCAGTGTGTTGGGAGTTGTGAGGCCTGAGTTAGAGTATTCAGAGCTGGCCGTCTAACCACTGACCAGTTTTCTGTCTATATGTGTGTCTGTGTGTGGGCAGAGGAGGACCTCACATGGACAGCAGCAGCATCCGAGGCCAGGTACACGGACATCATTCTGTACGTGTCAGGCTCTCTGGCTTTGGTTGTCCTCCTGCTACTAGCTGGGTTGTATCGAGGGCAGGTACTCATCAGCCGGCAGCCCAGGCAGCCCGCCACCGTGCAGAAGTTGTCCCGCTTCCCTCTAGCCCGACAGGTACCATGCTGTTCCCCACCCCCTGCCGTGATCCTGTAGTGAAGCTCTTGGCCTGCCTTCCTAACCCAGTTCGGCTCCAGCAGGCTGACCAAGTCACCCACCTTACAGTTCTCCCTGGAATCGGGTTCTTCGGCCAAATCGAGCTCATCCTTGGTGCGGGGTGTCCGTCTCTCCTCCAGTGGCCCTCCCTTGCTCTCTGGCCTTGTGAGTCTAGACCTACCTCTCGACCCACTGTGGGAGTTCCCCCGGGACAGGTATGCTGCATGGAGGGAGGATCGGGATGCAGGCTCCAGGCAGGAATGATGTTCATATGGCTGAGGCCTCGGCTTTCTTATTTCCAGGCTGGTGCTCGGAAAGCCACTGGGGGAGGGCTGCTTTGGGCAGGTAGTACGTGCAGAGGCCTTTGGCATGGACCCCACCCAGCCTGACCAAGCCAGCACTGTGGCTGTCAAGATGCTCAAGGGTGAGTGGTGACCCCGGGGGAAATGCTGTGGCCTTGGGACTAACAAAAGAGGCTCATGGTGCGACTATGAACACTGGTGGCCAGAAGGGCTACAGGACCCCGCCCTTGAGCCTAGGGCCCAACTCTGCTACCAATCCTGGCAAGCCATTTCATTTTTTTTTTAAGATTTTATTTATTTATTCATGAGAGACACAGAGAGGGAGAGAGAGCAGCAGAGACACAGGCAGAGGGAGAAGCAGGCTCTATGCAGGAGCCTGACGTGGGACTCGATCCCAGGTCTCCAGGATCACGCCCTGGGCTGAAGGCAGCGCTAAACTGCTGAGACACCTGGGCTGCCCTGGCAAGCCATTTCAGAGCCTATTTCTTCATGGGTCACCTGGGGGTAAATAGTAGTCCCTACCTCCAGGCCTCAGGAATGACTTATACCAGGTACTTTACACGAACCTCAGGAATGATGATGACTACAAGGATTTGGGGTGATTAGGGTCAGACCATCTTAGCCCTGGCCCCATGTCAGCCTTGGTCTTGTAGGCTTCCATCTCATTCCCCCCAATCCTCTCAAGTCACACCTTCAGCCTCCCCAGCTGGGCCCCTTCCCAGATCTGTTTCTCTGTGTCCTCCACTCTAGAACAGCCCAAGCACCAGCCCCAAAGTGCATAGGACACACCTGGACCTACCATCGGGGCCTCTCACTGGTGTCCCTCCTCTACAAAACCACTGTTCTCCTCACCCACCCCCTCCTCTCTGCACAGCTGGGGCCACCTGGTACTTTCTGGGAGGGAGGGATTGAGAAATGTGCATTGGGAGGTCTGGCAGGGAGGGGTATGTCATTGGCCGGGGGCCACAGGTCAGCCCCCGGTCCTCAGCCTTCTCAAGAAAATCTGGAGCAGCTTCTTCCCAGCCTCCCCTGGCTGCACCCCACTCTTGAATTCTCAGGCCAGATGGACACCAGGCCTCAGGGCGCCAGCCTGCTTCCCACCCCCAGGAGCTCTCACCCCATTCAGGAACTGACGCCAAATCTCCAAAGAGAGCTTCTTCCTCCTCTCTCCTGTCTGCCTCACAGATAGGCCTGCCTCCTGTACATCCCTGGTCTTATTGCTTCCTTGCAACTGCTGTGAGAGGCAAGGCATGATCCTTTGTCCCATTTTATACAAGAGGATCCCAAGGTTCAGAGAAGTTAGATGACTTTTTATTCCTTATTATTTTTTAAATATTTTATTTATTTATTCATGAGAGACACAGAGAGAAAGAGAGAGAGAGGCAGAGACACAGGCGGAGGGAGAAGCAGGCTCCATGCAGGGAGCCCAATGCGGGACTGGATCCTGGATTCCGGGACCATGCCCTGGGCCCAAGGCAGACGCTCAACCTCTGAGCCACCCGGGCGTCCCAGTCAGACAACTTTTTAAATGCCAGAGCCAAGTGGGAATTCAGGTCCAGACCTTTCTGACTCCGGGCCCGGCACTCCATGTCCTGTCCCCGACCCTGCAGCTCCCCCATGTCCATCACCCTGGCTGTCACCCCTGCAGACAATGCCTCCGACAAGGACCTGGCAGACCTGGTCTCTGAGATGGAGGTGATGAAGCTGATCGGCCGACATAAGAACATTATCAATCTGCTGGGTGTCTGTACTCAGGAAGGTGGGTTGGAACAGGGCTGAGGGCAGGGTGGCGGGATGTGGGGCCACAGGCTCAGCAGCTTCCCTGTCCCTCTGACCTCTACAGGACCCCTGTATGTGATTGTGGAGTGTGCCGCCAAGGGAAACCTTCGGGAGTTCCTGCGGGCCCGGCGTCCCCCTGGCCCCGACCTCAGCCCTGATGGGCTGAGGAGCAGTGAGGGGCCACTCTCCTTCCCCGCCCTGGTTTCCTGTGCCTACCAGGTGGCCCGAGGCATGCAGTATCTGGAGTCGAGGAAGGTATAGGCAGTGGGCAGCATTCTGGACCATTCTGACTGCTCCATCTATACACTTCCCTGCCCATGCCACTGAATGTCCCCGTCTTCTCCCTCTCTGCCCCTTTCCTGTCTACATGCCTCCAGCCCCTTCTATACGTCCCATCTGTACACTGCACGTCTGCATTCCTTGCTCTCAGTCCCTAACTCATAGGGCCAGGGAAGAGGCCATGGAAGGGAGGGGGTGTGGGCACTAAAGTCAGCCTCAGTTTCCCCTCTCTGAATCTGACTTCTTCATCTGTAAAATGAGTGAAGGATGCCTACTCCCAGGGTTACTGTGAAATACAGTGTGTCCATCATCCAGCCATGAGTCCTGATAAACCTAAGTCCCCTGCCCTGCCCCCAGTGCATCCACCGGGACCTGGCTGCCCGGAACGTACTGGTGACAGAGGACAATGTGATGAAGATTGCTGACTTTGGGCTGGCCCGTGGCGTCCACCACATTGACTACTACAAGAAAACCAGCAACGTGAGGGAGGCAGGGCAGGGTTGGCAAGGGGGGTGTGGAGGGTACCAGGACCTGTGGAACTCCACATCAGTGTCCCTACCTCTCCCATTCAGGGCCGCCTGCCTGTCAAGTGGATGGCACCCGAAGCCTTATTTGACCGAGTCTACACACACCAGAGTGACGTGTGAGTCCTGGAGGTTGAGGGTCTGGAATATCTGCCAGCAATCATTGTCCTACCCCACAAAGAAGGCAAAGCAATCACCCAAGGTCACACAACCCTAGGTCCAGAGTGGGACCAGACTTCAATCCCTACACTCTGTGGTGGATCATGCCTGCAAGCTCCCCCATCCTGGCCCCCGGAGTAGGAAGCAAAGCTGAACTTGGGTGCCCTGCTGAGCCCTGCCTGGTCCTGCCTCTAGGTGGTCGTTTGGGATCTTGCTGTGGGAGATCTTCACCCTTGGGGGCTCCCCGTACCCCGGCATCCCTGTGGAGGAGCTGTTCTCACTGCTGCGGGAGGGGCATCGGATGGACCGGCCCCCCAACTGCCCCCCAGAGCTGTGAGGCCTCACCCTCCTCTCCTCCACTATACACTCCTTAGCCTCTGCTCTGATCTTGTCTTTCGGGCCCAGCCTCCTCTTTCTATGTTACCATGTCCTCCTTAGCCGCTGAATGGCCCTACCTGCCCTCCTCAAACCCTGCCCCTATATCTGACCCTCCACCCCTTCTACCAGGTATGGGCTAATGCGGGAGTGCTGGCATGCAGCACCCTCTCAGAGGCCAACTTTCAAGCAGCTGGTAGAGGCACTGGACAAGGTCCTGCTGGCCGTCTCCGAGGAGGTACTGCTCCCCTCTTGCCCATGACCTCCCTCTGGCCCTCATCCCAGCTGCCTACTAGGACTGACCAGCACTGTTCCCCGTAGTACCTAGACCTCCGCCTGACCTTCGGACCCTACTCCCCGGCCGGTGGGGATGCCAGCAGCACCTGCTCCTCCAACGACTCTGTCTTCTGCCATGACCTCCTGCCACTGGGGCCCAGCTCCTTCTCCTTCCCTGGGGCACAGACATGAACAGGGGCACAAGGTGGTATAGGCAGGCAGGCCAACAGCCTTTGGCCTCCTGGCTTAGCTACAACCTGGCAGTGCTCAACTTTGGTGGCCTTGGGCCCCAACTTCAGGATACTATCCCAGATCCCTAGTTCTGCTTTGGGGAGGTCCATCCTTGTTCCTAGGGCCCCTAGTTGAGGCTTGCTACTCTGGCCTCAGATTCCCAAACCAGACTTCCAACCCAGCCTTAAGGCCCTGCCTGCCCTTGCCTTCAGAACCATGGCCTATTAGGATTCTGCCTGGCCTCCTGGGCCTTAGCACTCAGTCCTTGAGCCAGGGGTTTGGCCAGCCAGACCTAGCTGTAGAGCTGTCCTAAACCTCCTTGCTTCCTTGCACCAAGAGAGGTCTTGGGCCTCTGAACCCCATTTCCCCCAGAGCTTCCCTGCCTCCCCTTTCCTGCTTGTCCCAGCATCTTGGTGGAAAGAGCATTGGCTCCTGTGTTCCTAGCTGAGCAGCTGGAAGCCTGCCTAAAAAACACAGAAGCAAATGGCCTTTTATAAATTATTTTTTGAAATAAACCTCTGTGTTCCTGGTGTCTTCCCTGCAGTGAATGGAGGGGAAACAGGATGGAGGGATCCCCAAGCTGGGAGTTTTACCTGAATGACACAAACTGAGGGCTCTGTGCCAGGCCTTGGGCTTGTGTCCTCCTACAGCTACTCCAGGGTGCACCCCGGAACCTGTGTGCACCTCTGTCTTGGTCTGTCTTACCAGCACCGTCTTGTGTATGTGATAGTCTGAATGAGTGCTGATGGCAGAGGAGTCCACATGGCACCATCCATGGGGTGGAACTCTCGTACTCCCCATTTGTGTGTGTGTGTGCCTGCCCTGGGACTGTCCCCAGGGTGCTGGCAGCACCCCACCCCCATCTGCTCAGCATTAACCAAGCCGACCGTTAACACAGCGTGAAAGCCTGCAACCCAGCTTCAAGGCTGCTGCCCGCTCCCACGCTCTGCTGCTCAGACTGGGGGCTTGTGGGGGCTGTGCCTGCCACTGCCACCACCCCCGCCCCCCGCCAGTCTCCCGGGCAGCAGCTGGTTGCCGCCCAGCTAGTCTGCAGCTGTCCCTGCCTGCCTGGTCTTCCCCTGGAGAGGCTGTCATGGCCTGTTCTCAAACACCCTCTGTGGGGAACACGGAGATCAGCTTCCCAGGACTCTGAGCCTGGAATCTTCCCCGGGGGCCAGCCAGGCAGTTACTGCTGCTCTGTGGCCCTTGAACCATGGGGTTGGAGGTACCTAACCCAGTGCCTGGTGCTCCCTCCTGCCCTGTCCTCTCCTGGGATAGGACAGACCCTTGGTGGAGGCCACCTGAATTGCTCCATAGCCTCCCTGGGGTGGCAGCTGAAAATATATACAGGGTCAGAAGGGCCTGGATATAAGAATCAGAGGCTGGGGGATCTCTGGGTGGCGCAGCGGTTTGGCGCCTGCCTTTGGCCCAGGGTGCGATCCTGGAGGCCCAGGATCGAATCCCACATCGGGCTCCCGGTGCATGGAGCCTGCTTCTCCCTCTGCCTGTGTCTCTGCCTCTCTCTCTCTCTCTCTGTGATTATCATAAATAAATAAATTTAAAAAAAAATCAGAGGCTGGGCTCATGGTCACACTTCTCTTCCTGCTCTGGGTTTCATCATACCCCCAACCTATGCACTGCCTTTCTGACTGAGCCCCACCTCCAAGCCTCATCTCCCCCTGGAGATCACTGTGCTCAGCCCAGTCAGTCACAAGATGGGCAGGTCTCTAAGAACCCACCTGCAGGAGGAAAGGGTGGGGAGGCTAGAGTAGTGTGTAAAGACAGGGGATGAGAATGAGAACTCTCATTTTTCCACTTTCCCATTGTGAGTCCACTGCTGAGCCAGACTCAGCCACCCAGCACTGCCCCTCACCACAGCCTCACCAGACAAAGATCAATCTTCCCAACTGAATGATAGAGAAACAGAATGTGACCCGCCCAAGGTCACAAGGATGGGGGACTAAGGAAGGAGCTGAGCTGGCTCCCCCACCCCAAGTCCAGGTTCCCTGCAGCTCCTGTGCACATAAGAGACCAGAGTTAGGTCACTCGGAGTGACAGGGGCAGATGGTGCCTGGTAGGTCATGGGGCTGGGAGGGGCTCGGTTACCCCCCCTGTAGCCCCTCCCTGCCAGCATCCCTGGCAGGCACACACTTGCCACATTCCTGATGTCCCAAGTCAGAAGGAGACAGATGCTGCTAATTCCCCCATGCAAGCTTTCCTGCTCCATCTCCCCTCCCCCGAGCCTCTAGATCAGTATGGCAGCATCTGGAGCCTGGTCCCCTAAGTCTTCCAGAGCTCTGAGTGGCTTCCTAGCCAGTGATACTGGTCTTGGGAGCTTGCAGAAAAAGCACTGGGTCACCTCCAGACTCTGCCACTTGCTGGGTGTGTGTCTGTTAGGGCTCTGGCGAGAGCAACCGATAGATTGACAGAAAGTCCCAGCCAGGGAGCAGGAGGCTGCTGGGAGGGAATGGACACCTGGGAGGGAAAGTCCGGTTGTCCATAGTGTGTGTAGCAGGGCAGGGGGTGAGGGGCAAAGGGGGGGTATGACCAAAGTTCCCCTCTCCGTGCCTAAAACACAGGAAGGGTGACATGTCTCAGAGAACGGTTTTAAGTGTTCAGTCAACAATGGCTGTTGTTGCTCAGGGATTAGGAGGGAATGGCCCCCAGAGCCAGCTTGCCATGATCCCATTCCCTCCTTGTGGCAGCCCTTCCTGGAAGGCATTTATGTTCCTGTTGCCCAGATGAGGACACCGAGGCTCAGAATAAGGAAGTGACTGGCCCAAGGTTACATGGGGGCAAGTGGGAGAGTCAGTGCTCTGGGCCAGGTGCTCTGAGAGCAGAACTCATTCCCACAGCCCTGAGGCCCACTGGTCTGAGAACTAGGAAAGCATTTGGGTTTGCATGAAGTAGGAGATATCTGCTAATGGAATGTCCATGCACACAGGTGGATGTGCCGGGCCTGGCTCTTTGAACTCCAGCCCTATGGCTTTCAGCCCTACCACCTCACATGGGCTGCTCCCCCATGGGAACACACTTCTTGGGGCACACTCTTCCCCACTCTCACCTAGCCAAACCTTACTTGTCCTGTAGATCTCACTCAAACTTCATTTTTATTTTATTTTTTAAATATTTATTATTCATGAGAGACACAGAGAGAGAGACAGAGACACAGGCAGAGGGAGAAGCAGGCTCCATGCAGGGAGCCTGACATGGGACTTGATCCCCAATCCCGGGATCATGCCCTGAGCCAAAGGCAGACGCTAAACCACTGAGCCACCCAGGCGTCCCTCAAACCTCATTTTTGGGGGCAGCCCAGGTGGCTCAGCGGTTTAGCGCCACCTTCAGCCCAGGGCACAATCCTGAGACCTGGGATCGAGTCCCGCATCGGGATCCCGGCATGGACCCTGCTTCTCCCTCTGCCTGTGTCTCTGTCTCTCTCTCTCTATGTGTGTGTCTCTCGTGAATAAATAAGTAAAATATTTAAATTAAAAAAAAACAACTCATTTTTTTGAGAGGCCTCCTGGGTTGCCCTTTCCAGCCTGGGCCCCTCTTCCTGCTGAGCTCCCCTGTTCAGAGGCTAAAGAAGAGAGGCTATCAATATTCTCCTTCCCCAAAACTGAACACCAGAAACAAGCACTGCGTTGCTAGTTTTTTAATCAGTAGTTCTGAAACCTTACCATATTATCAGAATCACCTGGAGGGCTTGGATTGCTGGGCTCCACCTCAGAAGTTTATATTTTTTAGTAGGTTTGAGGTGGAGCCTGGAAATTTGTTTTTCTTTTCTTTTTTTTTTTTTTGAAATTTGCATTTCTTTTTTTTTTTTTTTAATTTATTTATGATAGTCACAGAGAGAGAGAGGCAGAGACACAGGCAGAGGGAGAAGCAGGCTCCATGCACCAGGAGCCCGACGTGGGATTCGATCCCGGGTCTCCAGGATCGCGCCCTGGGCCGAAGGCAGGCGCCAAACCGCTGTGCCACCCAGGGATCCCGAAATTTGCATTTCTAACAAGTTCTCAGGGGTTGCAGATGCTGCTGGTCCGAGGCAGCACACTTGGGAAACCACGGCTTTATTTTTTATTATTTATGTAGTTTTTTTTCTTTTCTAAGATTTTATTTATTTATTTGAGAGAGAGAGAGCACGAAAGCACATGCGTTTGTATGAGTGGGAGGAGGGGCAGAGAGGAAGGGAGAGGGACAGAATCAAGTAGATGCTGCGCTGAGCATGGAGCCCATGCAGGGCTGGATCTCATGACCCTGAGATCACAACCTGAGCCAAAACCAGGATTTGGATGATCAACCGACTAAGTCACCAAGGCACCCCTATTTTACCTTTTTTTTTTTGGTAGGCCCCATGCCCAGTTGAACTCACAATTCTGAGATCAAGAGTTGGTCGTTTAATCAAGTGAGCCACCCAGGCTCCCCTATTTATTTATTTATTTATTTATTTATTTATTTATTTATTTGAAGATTTTTATTTCTTTTCTTTTTAAGATTTTATTTATTTACTCATGAGAGACACAGAGAGAGAGAGAGAGAGGCAGAGACACAGGCAGAGGGAAAAGCAGGCTCCATGCAGGGAGCCCGACATGGGACTCGATCCTGGGTCTCCATGATCAGGCCCTGGACTGAAGGTGGCGCCAAACCGCTGAGCCACCGGGGCTGCCCTATTTCTTTAAGTAATATCTACACCCAACATGGGGCTCAAATTCACAATCCCGAGATCAAGAGTTGCATGTTCTACCAACTAAGCCAGCCAGACACTCCTGGAAAACACGGTTTAAAAGAGGCACTCACAGTTTAAATGAAAACACCAATGGCACAAAAGATTTGCAGTAAAAAAGCAACCCCTTGTACCCACTGTCTCTGCTCCCCAGGGTAAACTGCTCCCATTCTTCTGTGTCCTCTTGCATACTCCCCTCTCTTTCTCCTTATATAGCTCTTGATCCAATTTATCAGTTACTGTCCCTTCTCCTGAAATCCAGGGCCTCTCCCAGAAGAACTAAGGCACAGTGTAGGGCTGAAGGAAAGTAAAGAGACCCATTCCCAGGTACAGACACACTCAGGTGTGCACCCTGGGCCTGCCACGCCCGCCCCTTCCCACACTCAGGCTCCCTGACCACAAGTCTCTCCTCCCACCCCTCCACCTGCTGTAGGATTTAGCCTAATCCCAGAGTCTGCGTTCATTTGGCAGCTGCAGCTCTCTCTGAGGAGGCGCGAGGGCCTGCCTCTGGAGGAAATCTCCTTGTATTCTCTTGCTATGGAAATCTGACCTTTGTCGGCACCTGGGCCCCACGGCTGGGGCCTGTCCCCAAGCAGTGGCTGAGGAGGGGGCGTGAAATTGCCAACAGCTGAACACACCCAGCCTTTCCCCACATGCTTTCCAGCCCTCTGGCTGCTCACATTCCAGAGCGCCGGCTCCTTCCGCACTCCTCCCCCAGTGCCAGGCTCCTGTTCTTATGCGTTTTATGCTGGTACTTGGGGCCCAGCCCGACATGGCCCTACTAACCTCACCAACTGGCCCTGCACCTTATGGCTGTGGGCTCCTCGCAACTCTCGAACCTCCAGGTTACCCCTGTACCTATCAGGACTCAGCTCAGTTATAGCTTCCTCCGGAAAGACCACGTTGACCTCGCAGCACAACCGAGGCATCCTGCCTCTGTGTATGACTACTATGATCCATTTCTATCCCTTTCTGTTCCACTCAGGGCAGGGGCCTCTCAGGCTCCACCTCTGGGAACTCAGGCCCAGCCCAGAGAAGGCCACTGTAAGGCTTGTCAAATAATGAAATGATTTGGTAAGGGTGACCATGTGGTTCCCAGCCAGACAGGTGCTTTCCTTCAACAACTGAAGCCCAGGGGAGGTGGGTTGGCAGGTAGGGCTGGGACAGTTGAGATCCATATCGGAAGCACAGCTCTAGAATCTTTAAAACAAAACAGAAAAAAATAAAAAATAAAAATAAATAAAAATAAATAAAAAAATAAAATAAAATAAAACAAAACGGCTCTCAGATCCCAGAGGACCAAGATTATTATTATTGCTGGGGGACCCACTGCATATGCTGAGGAGAGCTTCACCAACACAACTGAGCTTTTGCCCCTCTGGGTGTGGGCCCCTTCAAAGCAACACCTGAAGGCAGGTTAAAAATAAATGATGGAGGTGCGCCTGGGTGGCTTAGTTAAGCATCTGCCTTCAGCTCAGGTCATGATCCTGGAGCCCTGGGACGGAGGCCCGCATTGGGCTCCCTGCTCAGCGGGGAGTCTGCTTCTCCCTCCCCTCAGCTCAGCTCTCTCTCTCAAATAAATAAATAAATAATTTAAAATAAACAAATAAATAATGCACACCATGGAATTCTCTAGAGCAGCACTGCCTGACAACTTTCTGCAATGATAGAAGTGTTCTGGATCTGTGCTGTCCAAGACAGTAGCCACTAGCCAAGTGTGTCTCCTGTAACTGAGGAACTGATTATTTTATGTCAGTTCATTTATTAATAAATTTTTTAGGATTTATCCTTTTTTTTAGATAAATTTTATTTATTTATTCATGAGAGACACAGAGAGAGAGAGGCAGAGACACAGGCAGAGGGAGAAGCAGGCTCCATGCAGGGAGCCTGAGTGGGACTCGATCCCGGGTCTCCAGGATCATGCCCTGGGCTGAAGGCGGCACTAAACCACTGAGCCACCTGGGCCGCCCTATCCTTTTTTTTTTAAAGATTCTATCTATCCATGAGAGATACCGAGAGAGGAGAGACACATACAAGGCAGAGGGAGAAGCAGGCTCCCTGTGGGGGGCTTGATGTCGGACTTGATCCCAGGACCCCAGGATCACGACCCAAGCTAAAGGCAAACGCTCAACCAGAGTCACCCAGGTGCCCCAGATTTATCCATTTTGAGAGAGAGAAAGAAAGAGAGACACATGCCCTGAGTGGCTCAGCAGTTAAGCATCTGCCTTTGGCCCAGGGCGTGATCCTGGGGTCCGAGGATCAAGTCCCCCATCAGGTTCCCTGCATGGAGTCTGCTTCTCCCTCTGCCTATGTCTCTACCTCTCTCTTTGTCTCTCATGAGTAAATAAAATCTTTTAAAAAAGAAAAAAAAAGAGGGACGCCTGGGTGGCTCAGTGGTTGAGTGCCTGCCTTCGGCCCAGGGCATGATCCTGGAGACCCAGGATTTAATTTAATTTAATTTAATTTAAAGAGCTGTGTATTGGCAGGACAGCTCTAGAGACTTCACAAAGGCACTACTCTTCAGCGCACAGATGGAAGTTCTCCCCAACTTATACTGCTGAGAAGAAAATCTGAGGTACAAGCAGTGTGCATAGTGTGTTCACATCCATGTGAAATATGTGCCTGAGATTGTAGGGATGCATTTGCTTGGGAACAGTGGGCAAGTGGTCACAATGGTTGCTTCCGGGGAGGGGAACTAGATAGCTGAGGTAGAGGTAGGGAGAGACCTTTGTTTCTTTTTATTTTTGTACCTGGTACGTGCATTACTTATTTGCAAAAATTAAAAATAGAAAACTTTTCTTTAAAAAGTAAAGAAAAAGGGTGCCTGCATGACTCAATAGGTTAAGTGTCTGCCTTCAGCTTGGGTCATGATTCCAGGGTCCTGGGATTGAGCCCTGCATTGGGCTCCCCACTTGACAGGGGGCCTGCTTCTCCCTCTCTCTGTCTGCTGCTTCCCCTGCTTGTGTGCGCTCGCTCTCTCTCTCTCTCTCTCTCTCTCTGTCAAATAAATAAAATCTTTAAAAAAAAAAAAAAAAAACTAAAGAAAAAATACCAGAGAAGAAAAGTATCCCCTCTGTGCACAAACCAGCTTTCAAGGCTGCTTGGCCCAAACCTCAGGCTGCCCCAGAGCCAGTTTCAGAGTGTCTAGGGCCCAGTACTCTCCTAACCAGCCACACTGTCCTCCTGCCTACTTTGCATACCAGCCCAGGCTAGATCCAAGGCCCGCTAGACACAGATCGAACTGACCCCTGCCCATTCCCCAAGTCCCTTGAAAAGTTTTACAGAATCTGCATTGGGTTACCCCTCCTCTTGCCCCAGTGACCATCTTTCTCTTTTTGCATCACCCCAAGTTCACATCAACCTCAGGGCCCTTGCAGTTGCAGGTCTATAGCTAGAACGCTAGTCTAGCTGGTTCTTCTGGCTAGCTCTCAGAACGAAGGTCACATCTTAAGAGTGGCCTCTCCTGACGACACTGGCTAAGGTCCTCTCTCTCTCTTAGTCCATATTTTAGCTCTTTGTTTGTTTTCTTATGTAATTATCTCATTTGTTCATTCTTTAGTGGCTACTACCTCATTAGAAAGTGAGCTCTGGGGATCCCTGGGTGGCGCAGCGGTTTGGCGCCTGCCTTTGGCCCAGGGCACCATCCTGGAGACTCAGGATCGAATCCCACGTCAGGCTCCCGGTGCATGGAGCCTGCTTCTCCCTCTGCCTGTGTCTCTGCCTCTCTCTCTCTCTCACTGTGTGCCTATCATAAATAAAAAAAAAAAAGAAAAGAAAAGAAAGAAAAAGAAAGAAAGAAAGAAAGAAAGAAAGAAAGAAAGAAAGAAAGAAAGTGAGCTCTGAGAAGTTAGGAGGATATCTTATCCAGAGTTGTATCTCAAATGTCTACAATGGGGTGTTTATGTAGTAAGTGCTCCATAGATGTTCGTAGAATGAGTACTTGTTGAATGAATTTCCCAAATTGAAAATTCAAATCCCAGACTGACAAGCTGATCTCAAAGAGGCCTCCCAAGTGCTTTGGGAGCTGAGATAATGCCCCTGCAATGTACACATAGCCTCCTGAGGGGACCACAGTGATGAGTCCCACAGTGTCTACAAAGGGATGCCCAACCCATCCTCTGACCTGGAGCCCAGTCCTGATGTGGAGCTGGAAACCCAGGTAGGCTTCAGGACTGTCACTGCCCTTAAAGGACAGGTTTGAGGGGGAGGAGGGTAGCACCTACAGGGTGCAGTTGGTTGAGCATTCAACTCTTGGTTTCAGCTCAGGTCATGATCTTAGAGTCATGATCTCAGGGTCGTGAGATCAAGCCCCATGTCGGGCTCCTCAATAGGCATAGAGCCTACTTAAGATTCTCTTTCCTTCTCCCTCAGCTTACCTCCACCATTTGCTTGGTCTTGTGCTCTCTCTTGGAAAAAAAGAAAAAAGACAGCTCAGGATATCTGCTTGTAAATCAGCATTCCCCCACACTGTGTTGAGGACAACATGGGAGACAAGGGACCAATAACTAAGATAGGAATGTAAATCTATAAGAAAAAGACATACTTGGGACGCCTGGGTGGCTCAGTGGTTGAGCATCTGCTTTTGGTTCAGGGCCTGATCCTGGGGTCCTGGGATCAAGTCCCTCATCGGACTCCCCACAGGGAGCCTGCATCTCCGCATCTCCCTCTGCCTATGTCTCAGCCTCTCTGTCTGTGTCTCTTATGAATAAATAAATAAAAGCTTAAAAAAACAAAGAAAAAAACATACCTGAAAATACAAATAAATACAGAGAGCGGGCAGCCCGGGTGGCTCAGTGGTTTAGCGCCGCCCTCAGCCCAGAGTGTGATCCTGGAGACCCAGGATCGAGTCCCACATCACGCACTCTGCATGGAGTCTGCTTCTCCCTCTGCCTGTGTCTCTGCCTCTTTGTCTCTGTGTCTCTCATGAAAAAAATAAATAAAATCTTTAAAAAAAATACAGAGAGCATGTGACAGGGTAATTGACTGACAAGGATACGTGCTGGTTAACAAGTATGTGAGACGATCCTAACATGCAAGAAGAGTCCAAGAGATGCTCTCATTTTGCACCTGTTAGACTGACAAAAGTTAGAAGGCAGGAGGGTGCCAGGTGTTGGCAGGAATATGGAGGGCTCTTCTGAACTGCAGCTATAGCCCTCCCAGAGCCATTTGGGAGCTTTCAGCTAATTATATAAACACATACCCTCTAATCTAGTAATTTTGCCCTGAATGGACACCCCCTACTCTCAATCCTCACAAATGATGACACAGGCTGGGGGTGGGGATGTAGACAATCTGGAGTCCATCACTGGGAGATGGATCAGTAAAATGTGTGGAGGACCCACTGGACATAGTCACATGGAGGGAACCTCAGAAACCTAGTGCCGAGGGGAAAGGGTAAGATATAGAATGTGCTTTAAAGCCTCATCAAGCCATTTGCATGAAGGGGGTAGGGTGATAAGAGTAGGGAATGAGGAACAAAGGGAATTAAAAAACAGACAAAGGAATGAAGCCCAGGAGCAGCAGGTGCCCAGGTGAAAGGTCAGTGGTATTTCCAGAGGGAGTGACCTGGTTGCAGGTTGAGAAGAATGAGGAGCTAACTAGACAGAGGAAGGTCTGAGTGTGTGTCTGTGTGTGTGTGCACGCATGTGTGTTTGGGGCCAGAATGCACAATAAATCTACACGTGTTTATTGAGCACCTACTACAGGCCAGGTACCCTTTTGCTCATTGGGTATACTCTAGGATAAAGATGGCTCCCGCCCTGTGGTAAAATATAAAGGTGGAGAGAGACATTAAGCCAACTCCCAGGGAAGTGCTGACTAAACACAGACTTTGAAGGCCAGTAGTCTGCAGCTCTGAGTATCTACAATGATGACTAACCCTGACCCAGCTCAGAGAAGGGCTCCATGAGGAAGCTATTTGTGAAGGAGGGGAGCACTTGGCCTTGTGATTAGCAGGAAGAAAAGCATCCCATGTAGAGGGTAGAGTCTCTGCAAAGGTATGGAAGCAGGCAGGAGTGGGGAGAATTTGAGGCATTCTCATCTGGCAACTTGGGCAGAACATATACAGAGTAAGGGAGAATGCGGTACCGGATGAGGCCACAGTATAGAGAGACTTGCAGGCTGTGGATTTCACCCCTAGGGGAGTGGAGAGATTAGGAAGCAAGGGGCTGCGATGCAGATATGGGGAGATGGGTGAGGGGAGTGTTGCAGAGTCTAGAGACAGAGCTGGGAACTGGGACAGCGTTCCCAAAATACACGCATGGTCTCTCAAGGGGACAGAAATAATGAGGCCACAGAGGGACTGTCCACTTCCCCTCTTATTCTCTGACCTGGGACCAGCACTACCCTGCACAGCTGCATTGCAGTCCCCCAGGCTGGGACCAGGGGGTGGCCAGGGGAAGGGAAGAAGGAGAAATTGATCTAAGACATAGAGTAAAAGGATTTGCTGATGGGGGCAGGAAGGAGAGGAAGGTGGTCAGAAACTTGCAGATGGAGAAAGGCCAAGAACTGGGGACCAGGTGGAGTCCATGTGAGTGTTTCAGGGGCCTGAAGAAGGGTGGTAAGGAGGTGGGCAGGGCAGATAATGGTGAGAATCTAAGTCAGACCAATGTGCTGTGCTCGACTCTGAAAAAAAGCAGCAGGAGAGCAATACCACCCTAACTCCCCCATCCTCAAGCCTTGCATCCCCCAGCCTCACCCCTTGGCTTTCCTTTCCCCATCCACCTCTCCCTTCCTCTGTGGTCTCTGCCTTAGAATCAATCGTGCCCTGCGAGGAGTTTCCAGCACTGGATGCAGAGCGGAGGGGGACACACTGGGGTGATGGTGCCACCTCCTGGAACCCACAAGAAGTGCAGCATCCTACTTGATTCTGTGGAGTGCAGGCTGGGGGCCTTGGGCTATCCCTGCAGAGGTTTTAGGGAGGATTCTGTGTAGAGATATCTTCCCCTGCTGGTGATCAGGTCATTCCTGGAGGACCATTCAGTTCTGGGTGCTTTTTCAGAGTAATGCGGATAAGCCTCTGTTCACGGTACCCAGAGGGATCGCTGGTGGGCAAAACTACTATAATTATCCCCAAACACCTTCCACTGCCCTCAGGTTTGAGTCCAAGCTCTTTTTTCTTTTAAGGTTTTTTTTAAAAAAAAAATATTTTATTTATTTAAGAGAAAGAGAGCATGAGTGGGGGGAGGGGCAAAGACAGAGGGAGAAACAGATTCCCCGCTGAGCAGGGACCCAACAGTCACGGGGTTCTTATCCCAGGACCCTGAAATCATGACCTGAGCTGGAGGCAGATGCTTAACCAACTGAGCTGCCCAGATGCCACATTCTTTGCTTAAGTTTTTCTTCCTTTCTTTTCTTTTCTTTTCTTTCTTTCTTTTTTTTTTTTAGTAATGTCTATACCCAAGGATGAGGGTGAGACTCAAGCTCATAAACCTGAGACCAAGAGTTGCATGCTCTTCCTACAGAACCAGCCAGGGGGCCTCTGGGTCCAGGTTCTTAACAAAGCATTTGAGGGCTTGGCTCTGGTCTTAAGTAAGCTTCATTCCTATTAGTTTCTATCTCAGCCTCCTCCCTCTGCTCTCCCTCCTTCCCTCTTCCCTGCCCCTGCATCTCCATCCCTTTTCTTTCTTTTTTTTTTTTTTTTCTCCATCCCTTTTCACAGATTGTTTCTGCTTCCTAGAACACTCTCCTGCTCCCTAATGGTTTTCAGTCTCAAATTGCCCCTCTGCCAGGAGGAGATCTTCTAGCACCCCAACATTAACTAGGCAAAGAGGGGAGGCAGAGAGTTTTTCAAGCAGTGGAAACAGCATGTGCAAAGGCCTACAATGCTTTCAAGGAAATGGCAGGGGGTTAGAGACCAGAGAGAATGACAGAGCTGGCAGGGCTGCAGTCACAAACCCCCTACTTCTTACCGTCTGGATTCCAAACTGGGGCTCCCTGTCATTGGCTGTAGCCTCCCAGACAGGACCCCTTTGATCTAGAGATCAAACCTCAGTCTGGGATAACCCAGTGTGCTCCACCCCAGCCCTGGCTGCCTGCTGCAACCCCCTACCTCCAAATTCACATCTCCTGGTGTTAGGTTTCCAATGCTGCCTGCCCTTCAGAGCCAGAAGCTGTGTATTGGGCTGCCAACCCATTTTACTTTATTACTTTAGGGATAGGGGGATCAGGAGAAGGAGGAGCCAGAGAGGAACATGACTAGGGGCTCCATCTCACAGCCCTGAGATCATGACCTGAGCTGAAATCCAGAGTTGGACGCTTAACCCACTTAATTACCTGAGCCACCCAAGCACCCTTGTCATCCCATTTTATTTTATTTTTTTTTTAATTTTTTTTTTATTTATGATAGTCACAGAGAGAGAGAGAGAGAGAGAGAGAGAGAGGCAGAGACACAGGCAGAGGGAGAAGCAGGCTCCATGCATCGGGAGCCCGATGTGGGATTCGATCCCGGGTCTCCAGGATCGCGCCCTGGGCCAAAGGCAGGCGCCAAACCGCTGCGCCACCCAGGGATCCCGTCATCCCATTTTAGAGCAGGACAGGACAAGTTCTTAAAATTAGGAAGTCAGTACTGAGTGGCAGAGATGGGATTTGAACCAGAGTCTGTCTGCCTCCTCCATCACATTAGGTGGACTAACAGTTATAGACAGGGCTTTGTCACCTGATGGCTGTATGATTTTAGGTGGGTGGCTTTCCCTTTCTCTGCCTCAGCATCCTCTTTTTTTTTTTTTTTTTAGATTTTATTTATCTATTCAGAGAGAGAGAGAGGCAGAGACATAGGCAGAGGAAGGAGCAGGCTCCATGCAGGGAGCCCGATGTAGAACTCGATCCCAGGACTCTGGGATCACACTCCAAGCTGAAGGCAGATGCTCAAACACTGAGCCACGCAGGCGTCCCTCAGCATCCTCTTCTACAAAATTGGAGTTATCATAGTAAACTGCTCGACAGGGTTTGTGAAAAGTATATGGAATAAATGCCAATAAGGGGCCCAGCACAGCACCAGGCACACAGTGTGTGTTCAATAAAAGGTTGCTACTCACATTAATACTATCCCAGGAATTTAACATACTCATTGGGAAAGTGTGTTCTGGCTCCTGAGTCAGGGAAAGGTCAAACAGAGCTGGGGAGGAGGAAACAGAGATAGCATCTCAGGGCAGGTCCAGAGCTAAGTTACCCTGAGTTCCAAGCACAGAAAAAGTGTCAAAGGCACCAGCTCTGAAGGACCTTGAATGCCACAGAGGAGCCCCAAAAGAATTGGAGTCAGAGAAGGCACACATAGTTCCCAGGGGTAGGATGCTTCCTCCTCCACAGGTGACAGCACTGGTTTTGGAGGCCAGAGGGGGCCAGGACAGCAGAGGAAGTCAATGGCAGCAGGGAACACATTCTCAGACATCAGAGAACTTGAATTGAGGTAGCCCTTCCCAGGCTGGAGAACCTCCCCCATGTAATTCCGCAGCTAGTCACATGGTGGCAGTAGTGTCGCATGAAAAATCCTCTTTAGAGGCCTAGGAACCTCTAAGAGCTCCTGCTCCCATTGCTAGGTAGTGTTGCCTTTGCTGGGCCTACAGATTAGACTATCGTGGGAGTGAAATAATAGGACAAGGACTTTCACTTTGGCTTTCTCTCTCTCTGAAGTTTAGCTCTCTTGTGTAGCTTTTGCACTAGAGGTGAGATGATGGGACTGTTTCCATCCCTGGGATAGAGAGGAACCAGGATGAGGGATGAGGCAACTGTGAAGCACCTCCTCTATGCCAGGCACTATGCCAGACATTCATTCCAAGAGATCAGCACACAGTAATGAGGCATCTACAGTGGGCTGGTCACAGGAGACAGCTTTCGGCACACGGCAACAAATGAAAAGATATTTATATATTTATATTATAAATAAGCACGTCGTTTAATAAATATTGAGTGAATGACCTACCTTAAGCCCAAGGTACCCAAGACATTCAGGTAATGACTTTGGAGCTCTCAGACAAATCTAGAGATCAAACCTCAGGCCTGGCTAGCATTTAGGGAACGCCAGTGAGGAGTAGATGAAGTCCCTCTGGGAGACTGGGTAAATGATCAGCAAAGTGGGGCTGCATTTGCTGGACAGGAAAATTGGGAGGCATGCCCAGGGTGTGAATGCATAGAGAAAGGCATAGAGGGGTAACAGGCAAGAGTGGGAGGCCCTGGAAACCCTGTCGTTCCAAAAGGTCAACAGAGTCAAATGCTTCCGGAAGTGCAACAGCAAAGGTTATGAAATGCCTCCAGATTTGGTCAAAGTGGGGCTGTTGGTGACCTGAAGATAGACTGCACTTAAGAGGAGAGATGAGGAAGGGAATCCAGAGGCCATAGAAGGGAGAAGTGGCAGAGCCTGGCTCTCCTGAGAGAGAAGAGACTACGCCGTGGGCTGCCAGGAAGGAGCAAGAAGACCGGAAGGCCGGAGCTCCGAGGAGCAAGATGAACAAAGGCCAGAGGAAGCTTGAGGGCGGGCCCAGACCCCAAGAGAAGGGCCGACACAGTGGACTTCCGTCTCCTCCTGGGAGCGCCAGGGAAAGGCTGGTGATGCGGGGGCCAGCCAAGTCCCTGGCTGGATGTGGGGCAGGCCGGCCCGCGCCGGATACGGGCCGCCTCTTCCCGCGGGTCCCAGCAGAGGACGCCTCTCCCTGTGCTCCACGCCCGGCGCGCGGATCGAGCCCACGGTCTGGCCGCCGCCGATTGGTCCGCGGGAAGCACCGGACGGGGCCGGCCAATCAGAGGCGCCCTCCTAGGAACGCGGCCCCAAGGGTGGCTCCCGGAGCCGAGCCCCGCGCAGTGGAGCCCCGGAGCCCGGGGGCTCGGCCGCGCGCGCCCTCCGGCCAGCGCGGACCTCAGGCTGTACCCCGCCTTCCCCCACCGTGCCCCATTTCTGCCCACTCTGAAGCAAAGGACCCGAGCTCTTTCGCTAAAGCCTCCTTCTACTCTGTGATGGGGCTCTAATGTCTGGCCCTCTGGTCCAAGGAGGTGATTTGTTATTTTTAAAGATTTTATTTATCTATTTGAGGGAGAGAGAGAGAGTGCGAGAGAGCAATCACGCCGTGTGCTCGCACACAGGAACGGAATGGGGGGCAGGGGGAGAGGGAGAGACAGAATCCCAAGCCAACTCTGCCGGCCCGGAGCCCTATGCAGGGCTTGATGTCACCACCGGAAACCAGGACCTGAGCCAAAATCTGAAATCAGGTGTCACTGGCACGTAACTGGCTCAGCTACCCAGGCACCCCCAAAGTGGAGATGTAGAGGAAGATAGAACCAAGTTCAAGTCACTCACCATGTGAGCCATGGCAGGTAAAATGGCTGTAAAATGGTACTATTAATAGCTAGGTATTCTTTTTGTGAGGATTGTAAAGCATAGTGCCTGGTATGTGGTGAGCTTCCAAAAAACATTGGGGAGAGAGAGAGAGAGATAGGATTTTATTTATTTATTTGAGAGAGAGAGATTGCGCAATTGCGCACCAGCAAGCGGAGGGACAGAGGAAAAGGGAGAAGCAAACTCCCCATTGACTGTGGAGCCTACTGGGGGGCTCCATCCCAGGACCCTGAGGTCATGACCTAAGCCAAAGTCAGCTGACTTTTTTAACTGACTGAGTCACCTAGGCTCCCTGGTTATATTTTTTATGATTGTTGCTATTGCTGTCCTCAAGGAACTCACCATCCTTGTTCCATACAGCCTTGTGTTAAGGCTACTTTTTATTCCATTGCATTGATAGAATGTAAACTGCTTGTCAACAAGAATGTGCCAGTATGCCTTTTCAGTCTTCTAACCCCACAATCCCTTCATTTGGTCTCACAAAGGTAAATTCAACCTATAGAAACAGTAGTAGTCAAACAGAGTAGACAAAATCAGGGATTCATAGCACAGAAAACTTCAGCAGTTAGGTGGGAATATTTATAACACATCAGGGTATACTGGAAGAACATCTATGAAGGCTAGCTCTGTGAGCTTACACAGACCTTGATCTCTTTGAGCCTCATTAGAACACTAATCAGGACTATACCCATTGCAAAACTCTCCAGGTATCAGGCACTACCTAAAGCTCATATTAACTCTCAACAATCCCACTTTATAGAGAGGATACACAAGGACAGGTTTGTAGCTATTAAGTAGCAGAACTGGGGGTTCAAATCAGGCCTTCTGGGTCAGTCTTCAGAGCATGATGCTTCTCAGACACCAGCACAGGCAGTTGGCACACTGGAGATCATCACGTAGGACTATGGAGAGAGCTGGGACTAACAGGCAAGGCCTTCTGCATCCAGCAACTAAAGGAGGTCAGGGTGGCTAAAGGGTGGAGAAGGAGGGGAACAAGATAGGCGATGAGCCTGGACTTGCAGGCAGGACTACATCTTGGAAAGATTCCTAGGCCACAATGAGGAGCTCTTGTCAGCACATGGGAAGCATGTGACGGGGTTTCCATCTTCATTGCCACAGGCCTGGAATGTAGAAAGCAACAGGGGCCACTGTTACTATAGTTTATCTTCAGTCCCTGCTGGGCCTGGAGACCTAAGCTCATCATGGCCCTAAATCCCCTGGCAGCCCCTGGGCTCTCTCCTTGGGCAGGGCTGGGGATGCCACCAACTTGAAGTTTCCCAAGTCCTCCTTTCTCATTTTTTTTTAAGATTTTATTTATTTATTCATGAGAGACACAGAGAAAGAAAGGCAGAGACACAGGCAGAGGGAGAAGCAGGCTGCATGCAGGGAGCCCGACGTGGGACTTGATCCTGGATCTCCAGGATCAGGCCCTAGGCCGAAGGCAGTGTCAAACCGCTGAGCCACCCAGGATGTCCTGATTTTTTTTTTTTTCCTGTAGGCTCATTAATTAATTAGACCTAATTAGACCTCCTGAAACCAACTGCATCTTCCCATTGACTATCTTAGCCTGACTTCCAGTTTTGATTTTAGAGATATCCCATCGTTTAAGGCCTCTGAAATTCTCCCCAAGGTGCTTGTTATCAACTCTAGACCTAAACTGACTCTCTACATGAGGGTCCCAGGATTTGGGGGGAAGTTGGGAGGACTTTTTGATCTTCAGGCCTCAGGTGGTCATCTCATTATTCTGTCTTTCCACTGATTCCTCTGGAAAGTCCCTGGGATTCTTCTCAGTTTTCCTGTGCTCTCCTACTCCACCTCAAAGCCTTCAAGTCCTGTCTTCTCTGAGATGACCCTTGCAGTATATTCTTTTGCCTGGTTCTTCCTCCAGATCTTCAAACTGCATGTATGTCCAGCTGCAGGCAGGGTGGAGTATCTACCCCTGATGTCCCTTGGGCCCCCCAAACTTAACATGTCAAAATACCAGTAACTGCTTTACTTAAAAATATTCTTGCTAGGGGCACCTAGGTGGCTCAGTGGTTGAGTGTTTGCCTTTGGCTCAGGTCATGATCCCAGGGTCCTGGGATCGAGTCCTATGGCGGGTTCCCTACGCAGAGCCTGCTTCTTGCTCTGCCTATGTCTCTGCCTTTCTCTGTGTGTCTTTCTTGAATAAATTAATAAAATATATTTTTAAAAATATTCTTGCTAAAAACTTTAACCCAAATCTAATCAAGTCCCTGACCTAATATCCACTTTACAGGAAATGCAGAGGCAAAGGAATAGCTTAAATGACCTGAAGGGGAAGCATCAGCCAACTGCAAATAAGGGGCACTCCCAGGTTAACTGGCCTGGTCACCTCAGAAGCCAAATGTCATGGAAAATATGATGTGGGGGCATTTCAGATTATAAAAGACATAAGAAATACAAGGACCAATATATGACCCTTCATTTGTTTCTAGGTCAGAAAAACCATTTACCAAAGACATTTTGGGGGCACCTGGGTGGATCAATGGTTGAGCGTCTGCATTTGGCTCAGGATGTGATACTAAGGTCCTGGGATTGAGTCCCTCACTGGGCTCCCTGTGAGGAGGCTGCTTCTCCCTCTGCCTATGTCTCTGCCTTTATCTGTGTGTCTCTCATGAATAAATAAATAAAATATTTAAAATAAAATAAAATCATTAAGAAGAGTGGGGAGCACAGGCATGTTGGTTCATTTAGCTGGGCCTCATTTTTGCTCCCAAGCTGGCCCCCATGGCTTATCTTTGCCCCCACTCCAAACATGCTGGCCAGATGTGCTGCCACAAGTCATTCCAGCCTTGAGAAGTCACCCACAGAAGGTAGCCCCGTCTAAACTCAACTTAGCACGCCACACTAACCTGTGTGTATCTACGGGTGGCTGGCACTTAGGGTTCAGGAAATGTTGCCTATAGTCAAGGGCCCTGTGATGTAGCTCCTCCCCTATTTCTGCCAGACTTGGCACCACCACCATAACCTCACATGCACCCTTGCCCCTTCATCTAGTATCCACCGTTCCTCAGAACCCTGAACGGATCCAATCATGAGTGGAGGATGCCCACTGCGTAGGCCCAACTCTGGGCTCGGGCCCCAAGGCCACTTAGCTGTCCTTAGCTTCCTCAAGTCTATAGCCCTTCCCTTTCCTCTTACTTCCTATCTCTCCAAGGAAATAGAGGCACTGGGTGGGATATCTTTCAATTTCTTTCCCTTTCCACTTAAAAAATACCTGAGGCTCTACTTTGCCTGTCTTTTTTTTTTTTTTTTTTTTTTAAGATTTCATTTATTTATTCATGAGAGACATAGAGAGAGAGACAGAGACATAGGCAGAGGTAGAAGCAGGCTCCCTACAGGGAGCCTGATGCAGGACTCAATCTCAGGACCCCAGAATCACCACCTGAGCCAAAGGCAGACACTCAACCACTGAGCTACCCAGGTGTCCCTCTACTTTGCCTTTCCCTAGGTGTTTTCAGAAGATGAGGGATTTCTCCTCTACTCTAGGGCCCATCTCTTTTTTTTTTTTTTTTTTTTCTAGGGCCCATCTCTTCACCCACAACCCATTCACATATCCTGTACCTCCTTGACCTGAGAAGAGACCTCTCAGTTCTGTACTTTTAACTTTCCCTCCTCTTTTTTTTTTTTTAAGATTTTATTTATTTATTCATGAGAGACACAGAGAGAAAGGCAGAGGCATAAACAGAGGGAGAAGCAGGCTCCTCTCAGGGAGCCTGATGTGGGACTCGATCCCGGGACCAGGATCATGCCCTAAGCCAAAGCCAGACGCTCAACTGCGGGGCCACTCAGGTGTCCCCAGCCTTCCCCTCTCAATTGGCTTCCTCCCAACAGCATTATACTAACTCAAATATTTGTTCATTCAATCCACAGATATTTACTGAGTAGCCACTCTACATCAGGTCCTCTTCTAGGCACTGGGAACATAGCAGTAATAGAGTCCTGACCTCTTGGTGCTTCTATTCTAGACAGTGAGAAAGATGTGAGTGTGGACCAAAAAAATAAAAAATAAAAAATAAAAATAAAAAATCAGGCTATGAGGACTGTGTAGTACTAGTATAAAGATAGGCTTACAGTCAATGGAACAGATTGAGAATTAAAAAATAAACCCATGCTTCTATGGTCAATTGGTTTTTCAACAAGGGTGTCAAGATCATTCATTGAGGAAAGACAGTCTTTTCAACAAATGGTGCTGGGACAACTGGATATCCATGTGCAAAAGAATACAGTTAGAGGAAAAAACAAAACAAAACAAAAACAAAAACAAACAAACAAACAAAAAGAATACAGTTAGAGGGATGCCTGGGTGGCTCAGTGGTTTAGTGCCTGCCTTCGGCCCAGGGTGTGATCCTGGAGACCGTGGATCGAGTCCCACATAGGGCTCCCTGCATGGAGCCTGCTTCTCCCTCTGCCTGTGTCTCTGCCTCTCTCTTTCTCTTTCTCTCTCTCACTCTCTCTCTGTGTGTGTGTGTGAGTATGTGTGTGTGTGTGTCTCATGAATGAATAAATAAGATCCTAAAAAAAAAAAAGAAATAAAAAAATAAAATAAAATAAAAAGAATACAGTTAGATACCTATCTCACACTATAAAGTAACTCAAAATGGATCAAAGTCTTAAATGTAAGGGCTAAAACTATAAAACTCTTAGGAGTTAACATAGGGTAAAATTTCATGAACTAAGATCAAGAAATGCTTTCTTAGATATTACCAAAAGCACAGCAACAAAATAAAAAATAGACAAGTTGGACTGCACAGACATGAAAAAACTTTTGTATTTTGAAGGATACTATCAAGAGAAAAAGCAATCCACAGAATGGGGAAAAATATTTATCAATCTTATTTTTTTTAATTATTTTTATTTATTTATGATAGTCACACAGAGAGAGAGAGAGGCAGAGACACAGGCAGAGGGAGAAGCAGGCTCCATGCACCGGGAGCCCGACGTGGGATTCGATCCCAGGTCTCCAGGATCGTGCCCTGGGCCAAAGGCAGGTGCTAAACCGCTGCGCCACCCAGGGATCCCCTATCAATCTTATTATATCCACTAAAGGACTTATATCCAGAATATGTGAAGCACACTTTTAACTCAAAAACAATAATAAAAAAGACAAATTACTCAATTTTTAAAATGTGGAAATAATCTGATAAACATTTCTCCAAACATATACAAATGACCAATAAACACACTAAAAGGTGCTCAGTCATCAGGAAAATGCAAGTGAAAATCACAACGAGATACCATTTTACATCTACTAGGATGGCTGTACTCAAAAAAAAAGTGGATGATAGCAAATGTTGAAAAGATGTGATGAAAATGGAACACTTATCCAGTGCTATTGGGAATGTAAAATGGTGCAGTCACTTTGGTAACATCTTCAAAAAATTCCTCAGGGTTAAATATGGAGTTACCATCTGGCTCAGCAATTCTACTCCTAGGTATACACCCAAGAGAAATAAAAACCTATGTCCAACCAAAATTTTGTACACAAATGTTAAAAGTAACATTGTTCCAAATAGTCCCAAAGTGGAAGCAAGTCAAATATCCAAATTGATGGATATCAATTGATAAATAGATGTGGTCTATCCATGCAGTAGACTATTATTTGGCCATAAAAAGGAGTGCAGTACTGATACATGCTACAACATGAATGAACCTGGGAAACATTATACTCAGCAAAAGAAACCAGACATAAAAGACCACATATGAGGGGCACCAGGCTGGCTCAGTTAGTAGTGCATGTGAGTCTTGACCTCTGGGTTGTAAGTTCAAGCCCTACATTGGGCATAGAGATTACTTAATAAAAATTTTAAAAAATAAATAAAAGGCCACATATTATATACTTTCATTTATATGAAATATCCAAAATAGGCAAATCCATAGAGACAAAGAGTAGATTAGTGGTTGCCAGGGCCTAGGGGAAGGGTGGGAAGGAGGAGCGACTGCTAATGGGCAGAGTTTCTCAGAGTAATGAAAATGCTTTGGAATTACATAATGATGATGGTTGCATAACTTTGTAAGCATACTAAAAAACCACTGGATAGTACACTTAAATGGGTGAATTTTATGGTGTGTGAATTACATCTCAAGAAAATAGAGAAATTGGGACACCTGGGTGGTTCAGCCGTTAAGTGTGTCCGCCTTCAGCTCAGTGCATGATCCTGGATTACCGGGATGGAGTCTCCTATCAGGCTTTCTGCATGGAGCCTGCTTCTCCCTCTGCCTGTGTCTCTGCCTCTCTCCGGTCTCTCATGAATAAATAAATAAAATCTTAAAAAAAAAAAAAAAAAAGAAAAAGAAAATAGAGAAATAAGTAGTAAAAAAAATCAGATAATTTCAGAGATTGATAACTGGTATAAGTCACTTCAACAGAAAGATGTGATAGAGGGATCCCTGGGTGGCGCAGCGGTTTGGCGCCTGCCTTTGGCCCAGGGCGCGATCCTGGAGACCTGGGATTGATTCCCACGTCGGGCTCCCGGGGCATGGAGCCTGCTTCTCCCTCTGCCTCTCTCTCTCTGTGACTATCATTAAAAAAAAAAAAAAAAAAAAAAAAAAAAAGATGTGATACAGTGACCCAGGGTGTGTAGGGGCTCCTCCAGGAGGGGTGAGGGGGGAGACAGGAGGCCCTGTCTGTAGAGGGACTCTTTTTTTTTTTTTTAAGATTTATTTATTTATCTATGATAGACACAGAGAGAGAGAGACAGAGAGAGAGAGAGAGGCAGAGACACAGGAGAAGGGAAAAGCAGGCCCCATGCCGGGAGCCGGACGTGGTACTAGATTCCAGGATTCCAGGATCACGCCCTGGGCCAAAGGCAGGCGCCAAACCGCTGAGCTGCTGAGCCACCCAGGGAACCCTGTAGAGGGACTCTTGAGCTGATTGACAGAATCCTGGGAGACCTGGGAATACCTGAAGTCTTCTAGGCAAGGAAACAGCAAACACAGGCCCTGGGAACAGTTTACACAAGATCAAGTCTCTTCTGCCTTCAGAAAAAGCCCTCCCTCTGGTACCTCTCCAACAATTGCTGCGTTCTGTTCTACACAGTCACATGTTTTCCAAACATGGTTTTTGCCTCAGGTCTTCTTCACCTTGGGAATGTGAAGATTTTCCAGATTATTCTGAGCATGGTTGTTTTCCCAATCACAATTTTTGCCTCAAGTTTCTATGTGATGGATATAAAGATTTTGTGGATTATTCTGACATGGTTGGAGTTAATGGAACAAGTTCTCATACTTACTTTTCTTTTTTTTTTTTTTAAGATTTTATTTATTTATGCACGAGGGACACAGAGAGAGGCAGAGACAGACAGAGAGAGAAGCAAGCTCCTTACAGGGAGTCTGATGTGAGACTCGATCCTAAGACCTGGGATCACACCCAGAGCCAAAGGCAGATGCTCAACCACCGAGCTACCCAGGTGTCCCTTACCTAACTTTCATATGAAATCCTTGATCGACATGAGAAATGCCTCTATGTTACCTTTCAGATGGCTTTTATGAGAAAAGCTACATCTCACCCGAATGAATCTCCTTGGCAGAGTTCCTCAGGAGAGTGGGTGCTGGGAGACCCCTCAGAGCTTCCCAGGGACCTCACTCAGGGCAAGGCTCTAGCTTTGTCTGTCTTTCCTAGGACTAGAACCCAGCAAGAGGATGGTTGTCATGGGGATGCATAATAGCATAATGGCTTTCATTGATAAGTGGCATCATCTTTTTGGATTGATGGTCAGTCCGTTAAGCTGAGGGAGTTCATGATGAGACCTGGCTTTGCCATTTTAGAAACACAGGGTCTGTTTTCTCTAGATCAATAGAGCTGATCCTATAGCCCCAAGGTTTCGATGAAGATGCTTTTAGGGGCAACTGGGCGGCTCACTGGTTGAGCATCTGCCTTTGGCTCAGGTTGTTATCAAGTCCCCCATCAGGATCCCTGCAGGGAGCCTGTTTCTCCCTCTGCCTATGCCTTTGCCTCACTCTCTGTGTCTCATGAATGAATAAATAAAATCTTTTCTAAAATAATAAAATAAAATTTAAAAAGGTGAGTTTAAAGTGCACACACAGGGGTGCCCGAGTGGCTTATTCAGTTAAGCATCTTCGGTTGGTTCAGGTCATAATCCCGGGGTCTTGGAATCTAGCCCCAAGACAGGCTCCCTGCTCAGTGGGGAGTCTGCTTCTCCTTCTTCCTCTGACCCTCCTGCTCCCTGCCCCCCACTCATGCTCACTCTCTCTCTAAGCAAATAAAATCTAAAAAAAATATATAAAGTGCACATATAATACACCAAAAATTATATTACTTTTATTATATGATTTTTTTAAAGTCAAATAAGATGTCAACTTCCAACTGTGAGTAGCTTATATACATACTCTCTGGAAATTCTTTATTTTTTTATTTTTTATTTTTTAAGATTTTATTTATTTATTTGTGAGAGATACAGAGAAAGAGAGGCAGAGACACAGGCAGAGGGAGAAGCAGGCTCCATGCAGGGAGCCTGATGTGGGACTCGATCCTGGGTCTCCAGGATCACGCCCTGGGCCGGAGGTGGCACCAAACGGCCAAGCCACCAGGGTTGCCCCAAAAATTCTTAAAAGGAGCACTTGATCAAAAATGTGGAAGACAATTCACTAAGCCCTTACCTCAGGGTCTCATCTCTGCTTATCTGACCTCCTTTTAGTACTTGCGGAATGACACTGGGTTTGAACTCTGTGCCATCCCACCACTTGCCAGAGCAGGGCCTTTCACAAGCCACTTCTTTCTCAGCCTCTGTTTTTATTCTTTCTTTTTTTAAAGATTATTTATTTATTTATTTATTTATTTATTTATTTATTTGAAAGGGAGAGAGAGAGAGAGAGGTCGAGGGAGGGGAAGAGGCTCCCTGCTCAGCAGGGAGTTCTGGAGCCCACTCTGGGCTTGATTCCAGAACCCTAGGATCATGACCTGATCCGAAGGCAGACGCTTAACTGACTGAGCCACCCAGGTGCCCCTGCCTCTATTTTCATCTGTAAGATAGGATAATATGCTCTCTGTGCAGGGAGAGAATTAGTGGGTGAATGTAAAATGGTAATCCTTAGCTGGTAGAAGGTACAACCACTCTGCTGGCCACAAGCAGCGTGCAGCATTCTTCCCCTTCCCACTCCTCTCCTTGGAATCAATATTCAGAAGTGCCTAGCTGGAGGCTGAGGACCCCACTTAACAGGCTGTCTTACTCTAGATCCTATAGGCTCTCTTATACTATTGACCCCACATCTATCTGACTCCAGCTCCTATAGATAGATTGTCTTACATTTTATGAAAGCATTGTCTAGCATAGAGGAATGTGTGTTCCCCAAACATCTGAGAATTCATTTAAGGAGGATTTAAGTTTTACCCATTTGGTCCATAATTCAAACCATAATTATTATTATTATTATTATTATTTGAAGATTTTATTGGGATCCCTGGGTGGCTCAGCGGTTTAGCGCCTGCCTTTGGCCCAGGGTGCAATCCTGGAGACCCGGGGTCGAGTCCCACGTCGGGCTCCCTGCATGGAGCCTGCTTCTCCCTCTGCTTGTGTCTCTGCCTCTCTTTCTCTCTCTCTCTCTCTATGTCTATCATGAATAAATAAATAAAATCTTTAAAAAAATAAAGATTTTATTTATTTATTCGCAAGAGACACAGAGAAAGGCAGGGAGAAGCAGGCCCCATGCAAGGAGCCCAAAGTGGGACTTGATCCTGGGACTCCAGGATCACACCCTGAGCCCAAGGGAGACACTCAACCACTGAGCCACCCAGGCGTCCCTCAAATCATAATTCTTTTGTCTAATGGAGACACAAGCTTGGAGAAGAGAGGAGGGGACAGTTCAGGCATTAGGAAATGTTTCTCTAGTAATTACTCTGAGTGTCACAGTCCTGGACTTGTTCACTGGAGGTCAGAGAAGTGTACACTCTGAGCGTTTTGTAAGGGGCTCATCAACTGGCTGGGACCATATTTGGAAGCTAATAGTTACTGCAGTGGTCATGCTGGGGTGGGATCAGGGAAGGGTTCCAGGAGCTGGAGTCTTCTAAGCTGGGCCCCAAAGGTTGAATAGGAATTTGCTGGATGGGAGAAAAAGCAGAGGGACTAGCATGAGAGCAGGCTGGTTGAACTGTGGCCTGTCCTGGTACAGTGAGTACACTGGGCAGCCAGGGAACTGATGAGGGCAAAAGAGAGTGGATTAGTGGCCACACAGAGGGCTTTCAAAAGAGAATGTCGGGATCCCTGGGTGGCGCAGCGGTTTGGCGCCTGCCTTTGGCCCAGGGCACGATCCTGGAGGCCCGGGATCGAATCCCACGTCGGGCTCCCAGTGCATGGAGCCTGTTTCTCCCTTTATGTCTCTGCCTCTCTCTCTCACTGTGTGCCTATCATAAATAAATAAAAATTAAAAAAAAAAAGAGAGAATGAGAAAAAGAACACTTGGAGGTGGAAACTTGAATCCTTGGGGTTGGGGCTTTGGGATCAAGTTAGCAGACAGGAACCTGGTATTTGGGGTAGAAAGGAAACAGTACTGGAAAGCTGTATGGCGGGATCCCTGGGTGGCTCAGCGGTTTAGCGACTGCCTTTGGCCCAGGGCGTGATTCTGGAGTCCCAGGAACCAATCCCATATTGGACTTCTTGTATGGAGCCTGCGCCTGTGTCTCTGCTTCTCTCCATCTCTCTGTGTCTCTCATGAATAAATAAACAAAAATCTTAAAAAAAAAAAAAAAAGCTGTATGGCTTCAGATGTGGCCAAGCCTTCCTTGATTCCCCCCCCCCTTTTTAATATTTTATATATTTATTCATGAGAGACACATGGAGACAGGCAGAGGGAGAAGTAGGCTCTCTGCAGGGAGCCCAATGCAGGACTCGATCCCAGGACCCTGGGATCACGACCTGAGCCAAAGGCAGACGCTCAACCACTGAGCCACCCAGGTGCCTGCTTTCCTTGATCCTAAGTAGAAGCCTGATACAGTTCTGGGGAAACCACTGAGTGGGAAGAGAAAAGAACTCTCAATTTCTAGACAAATAAGAAGGGATGGTTGTGATGTTCACCCACAACATTTGGGATTAATGACCAAAGACCTCTGTACCTCCCTTTAAACCTGATTGTTTAATCAGAAAGCAGATGATGCTCATGTCCAGGGAGATGAAGTGCTTGAACTGGGAGTTGGGGTTAGGAGTTTGGCTCTGACAAAGTCATGCTTCCTCTCAGGATTCAATGAGAGGGTGTCTTGGAGAACAGTTGGCACAAAGGAGGAGAAGCCACAACTATTACTGGAACAAGACAGTTCTAGCCTATTCCAGAGATAAGGCCCTGGCCAGGGTTGTGCTTCTAGAAGAAGTGTCAATCTCTTCTCAACACTGCTGGCAGAGTGGGCTTTGTACTGTATAGATGTGATCCATAACTGCTCCTTAACCTTTCATGGTTCCCAACTGCCCTCCAGAAAAAGCTTATATTCTTTAACTTGAATAAGGCCCTGCATGGTCAGATACCCATGACCTTTCCCATCCTCACCTGACACTTTTTACTACTTCCCTGACTGCCCCTGAGGCTCCCCCAGATCCCCTAGCACCTTTAGCTTTTCCCTTAGTGCTCAGCTCTCTACCTTGTTTTCACTTATCTGCCTTCCTCACAAGGCTATAAGGGGAGAACTCCATAATATCTGCTGAATGAAGGAATGAAGGAGGGGCACTCCTAAGAATAAAGGGATCAACTGTGCACTGGCTAAATGCCTTGACAGGTATCTATCTATCTCAACAGGGTAGGAATTATCAGTAACATAATTCACGGATGAGGAAACTGAGGCTAAAGTAATGTCACTGCCTGACACTTAAATTCCTGAGCACTTGTGGGTTAGGCAGGCCCTGTGTTGGGCCCTCACAGATGATATCTATGTGCCAGCTAAGAACAACAGATATAAGGCCAAGCAGACCATGTGACAATTAAGGCCCTAAAACCTTGCAGAGGAGCTTAAATTCTGGACTTCAGTTCTTCACAGGGCTGCTGAAGTGTTAAAGGAATTAATGCGTATCAAGGGCCCAGGATGGTGTCCAGTATACAGCATAGATTTAGCAAGTATTTGATTCTAATCTCTGTCTTAAGGATGGGAGACAAGTGCCCAGAAAAGTTCCCTGAGCTCAGATGAGGAGGATAGGACAGAGTCCTGTCCTTTCCTCCCTGACTTCAGGACCCAGTGTCCTTGTGAGTATATGTGGTCCTGCGGGTCCCCTCAACCCAGAACTGACACACAGGAAGTGCTTGGCCAGGGCCTGCTGGATGCAGAGGCACCAGAGAGGGCTGTTGTATTTGAGACCACTGCAGCCAAGTTCTACTTAAGAGGCAGGAAGGGCCCTCTGAGGTCAACCCAGGGAACCCCAAGAGGTTTTACCTGGGCTTCTACCCTCCCCAAGACCCATCAGTAACCTGTTCATCCCAGTTGCCTGTCCCCCTCTACTTCTTTTTCTTGGGGGCTCAGATGTTGGAAAGAGCACTTCCTGTAGGGCAGTGATATCCAGAGGTCAGCTCTGGGAAGAAACATTGTCCCAGCACATCTTCATACCTTAGCATCTTTATTTAACTGTCTTTTCCAGAGGCCTGGGGTGTCCTGAGGCAGGCATCTTATCATTTGTTTTCCCAACACCTAGCATATTGCCCAGAATGCAGGAAATGGTTGTTGAATGAAGCAATAATTACATTTCAGGACTCACCATGCACTTAATCTGTATAGGCCCCTAAAATTTACCTTTACCTTAGAGAAACCTCATAGCCACCCTGTGTGTTGGAAGCCACAGGTGAGGAAACTGAGGCTTGGGGCTGTTAAGTGACTGGCTCAGGGCCAAACAGGGGCAGCTCTGAGGTCCTCAGGGTGATCTGTGGCAAGGGAAACGTTTCAGAGGAGCCTTGATGAATTGGGGCAATTGGCAGGGTTTAATTGTCAGTCAGAAACGCCTAGCTCAAATTATTAGGTGTGAAGAAGGAAACAGTCAAAGCTCCCCCACTGAATTGCCCAAAAGGGGTTGGCCGGAGTGACTCCATAGCAGAACAAGGGCTGGTCCTGTAGGGCAGGACCCCGGGGTACAGACCCAGCTCTTCTCTGGCTGGTCCTAGTGCGTAGAGAACACTGCCAACCTTACTTTGCACCTGGGAACCTTCAGAGTACTTCAGAGGCCCCCTGGGGTCATGGTTGGGGTGGGTGGGTATCTACCCTCTATGAAAGTCGGCTTGCTGTCTTGGCAGGGACTGCATCCCAGCACTTACGGTGTGCTAAGGCTGTGTTCCTCCATGGCTGGACTGTGGGCCTTGGAGACTAGGAGGTTCAGGGGCAACCTGAGCTCCTAGGCTATGAGGGCCAATGTCGGGGTGGAGGACCAGAAAGGCTGCAGGGTGGAGTTTAGGGACCCCCGTGCCGATGCCGTGCAGTGGGAGGCCAAAAGTGGCCTTTTTCCCAAGTGGGCTCATGGCTAACAGATAGAAGGGCTGCGGGTAAACACTCCACTGGGGCAATAATTATGCACATTTACTAAGCCCAGGGAGGAATGGTAGTCACGTGGCTCTCGAGGGCGGCGCCCTCAGCTTTGAGATGGAGTTAACTCTAATCACAGAAGGCTTTCTGGAGGAGGCGGGATTTTTATGGCGGTAGATCGTGGTTTTCTCTGAACAGCGAGGATGCCCTTAGCACTTTAGGTAACAGCTAGCTGCCGCGGTGAGCCTTTTGCAGGGGTGCAAGTCCAGGGGGCGACGGAGTCAGACCGAATTGGGGGAAGGGCCTCGGGGGCCCGGAGGCCCGGGCTGAGGCTGGGTTTGGGCTCTCTGACTTGTCCTTACGCCGCCGTCTTTGATGTTTGGACGCTTCGCGGCCGTCCCCGGCCAGGGCTGCCGGGCCCCGGGCGCTGGGCGCAGGCCTCGAGGTCCAAGGCGCCCTGGGAGCGGACCACACCGGGCGGAAGGTTAGGCCCTTAGGCCTTGCTGGGCCCGCGGAGCCGTCCGCCCTCCCAGCGCAGTTCCGCCGGGGTCCCGAAGCCCGGCTCGCAGGGGCGAGGCGCGCGCTCCCGGGGGATCAGGGCTGCGGAGCCGGCGGCCTGCGCTGGGCGGCCGTGGCACGAGAGGGCCATCTGCCTGGGTGCGGAGAACTGCAGCGTCCGCGGTGCGAGGCGCGGCCCCTCCGGGCCCCCAGCCCGCGTCCCCTGCCCCGCGCGCACACACCTCCGGACGCCCGCCCGCGCCCGCGGCCCGAGTCCCCGTGCCAGGCCCAGACCCAGACTGGGCGCTGGAGGCGGTGCAGGGATTAGTGGACCCCTCCCCCAGCGCTCCCCTCGCCCCGCCCGAGGCCGCGAGGACCCCTGAGCCCGGGGGTGGCGAGGGAGCTTCGTCCCGGCGGTGCCCCGGCTGGGGACGCGGCCTCACTGGGCGGGGGCCGCACGGCGGCAGGCCGAGGTGCGGGCGCGCTGTCAGGCTGCTGCCCGGCTCCGGCGCGGGGGGTGGGCTCGGCGCGGGGGTCGCCTAGCCTCATCCCCCGGCCGAGGCCACGGCCCGGCAAGCAGTGCCCGGGCGGGTAACCCGACCCGACCCGGCTCCCGGTCGCTGCTCACCCCGCAAGGCCGGGCAGGGGGAGGGAGAGAAATGGGAGGGAGGGGGAAGGGAAGGGGTGGTGGGTGAGGGGCTGTGGGGACCGCAGGGCCGAGTCCCCGGCCTGCCTGCGCTGCTCTGGGGCGGCTGCCTGTGCCACCCGGGACGAGCCAGCCCCCTGCCTCGCGGGCGTCGGGCCTGCGGCAAGGGAGCCCTGAGGCTGCACAAGCTTGGCTCGGGGAGGCAGACCCGAGCTGCTGCCTCCATTTTGTTTCCTGCTCTGCTTGGTCTGTGGTGGTGGTGGTGTGGGTTTGGGGTGCGGCCGGGCAGGGGGTTCACCTGCGGCCGCGCCTGCTCGGGGCCTGAGGCCTCGAAGACCCCAGCCCGAGCCCCAGGTGAGCCCCGCGGTAGGAGGGGGGTTGCCTCGGCCTCGGGTCGAGCCGAGCGGGCTGAGGGCAGGTGCCCCGTGGATGGGGAGCCGGGCTGTAACCTAAGATGGAGGTCGGGACTGACGCGGGGCTGGCGGGACGGTCGGACAGGCCTCAGCCGGGCCAGGTGGCGACGGGGCTGGGGCTCGAGATGGGTAGGGTGCAGGAGCCGTGTGCAGCTCGGGGCCGGCGCGGCGCCCCGAGGCAGGTGAGGGGACCTGAGTGCCACCCACGACGCCCGCAGGCCCAGACACTCCGGGGAGGCGCGCGAGGCCCCTGGGGAGGCTGCCTCAGGCCCCGCCCGGGCAGCCGGGCCGGCCCGTAGGCCCGGGCCGCAGGCGGGCGCGCGAGGGGAGGGGAGGGGGCGGCAGCGGCGGCTCCGCTGATTGGGCGGCGCGCTCGCGAGCCCGACTTCACCCGCCCTGAACCCCGAAGAGTGAGGCGAGGGAGCGCGCGCGCGGTGGGGGAAGGGGTGCGCGCGCACTCGGTGCCCCAGCCGCACGCGGGCCGGCGCGAGGCGCTGGGTCGCACGCGCCGCCGCGGGGGCGCGCGCGGTGGGGGTGTGAGGAGGAGGAGGCGGCGGCGGAATAGGCCGGGGCAGGTCGCGCTCGCTGCCTGCTCCCTTGAAGAGAGACGCGGGGGGAGGGGGGTGCGGCGAGCGGCTCCGCTCTCTCCCCAAGGCTCCGCTCGCGCCCCAGTGTAATGAGGGTCACCCCCTCCCCCCAGCCGGCCCGGGAGGGGGCGCGGGGCACGGTAACTAGTGCGCTGGGTTGGGTGGCGGGCAGGCGCGAGAAGGAGGGAGGAGGTGGCCGGGCGGGGAAGATGGTGGTGGCTGTGAGGTGAGGGGCGCGGGGGAGGGCCGGGCGCGGCGCGGTGTTGGTGGCCCGCGGCCTTCTAGCCGCGGGCCCCCTCCCCCTCCATCACTACCAGCCGGGCTCAGGCCTAGCCGGCCCGGCCGCCGCGAACTTCCTCCCGGCGCGGCCAGTGCCCCGCCGGCCTCTCGCGCGCACCTCGGCCTCCGCCTCCCTCAGGTAGCCGGCTGGTGGGCGCGGGGCCGGCTGCCCTCCTGCAGCAAACTTTGCTTGCTGCTTAATATTGATGAGTGCGATCGGCTCGGCCAGGAGGTGCTGCCGCGGCTGCGGAAAGGAGCGCGGCCCGGGCAGGCGGCGGCGGCGTCGGCAGCAGCCATGTTTGTCAAGCTGTAGCAGCTGCTGCTGCCCTGACTCGGCTGCCTCCGTTTCTCTCCCTCTGCCGCGCGTCCCGGCCTCTGGGCCCTGCAGCCGTGGACTGAGCAGTCCTGCAGCCTGGAAGGCGAGGTTCGGGGTGCACCCGCTTCGGCCGACTCGCCTGCGGCCTGGGCACGGCCGCTGCAAGGGCTTCAGCGCCGGCTGGTCGCAGGGTGCAGCGCTATTGTGACCGCTGCACCCGAGCGAGCCAGGAAGGGGGGGGTAACCTTTTTTTGTGCAGCGTCCGGGATCCCCCCTCGAACCTTACAGCCCCCTCCCTTTTGGAGATCCGGACGCTGGACTCCCCCAGCGGGGGATGGGGAGGATGATTCCTGTTTGAGATTTAGGAATTTCTACTGCCAAAGGGATTTTAATTTTAGTTCAGCCCAACTGTCCACCAGTCTGCAGTGCAGGAAAAAGGGACGGGTTGTTTGCATGTGGCAAGGTCTGCCTAGCTTCGGGAAGATGGAGTTTGCGGATGCTCACCGAGGCCATTTTTCCATCGTCAGCTGGGGAACTTTTTCCGTCCATGGAAGTGCAGCAGAAAGGCATCGAGGCCACTAGGCCTTGAGAAGTGGCTGCCATTTTGGAGATAAGAGTCAAATGGCTTATAAACTCAGACTAATTGCTGTTTTTGGATTCCAGGTTGATGCTGGCCCAGGATGGATCAGACCTGTGAACTACCTAGAAGAAATTGTCTGCTGCCCTTTTCCAATCCAGTGAATTTAGATGCCCCTGAAGACAAGGACAGCCCTTTCGGTAATGGTCAATCCAATTTTTCTGAGCCACTTAATGGGTGTACTATGCAGTTATCGACTGCCAGTGGAACATCCCAAAATGCTTATGGACAAGATTCTCCATCTTGTTACATTCCACTGCGGAGACTACAGGATTTGGCCTCCATGATCAATGTAGAGTATTTAAATGGGTCTGCTGATGGATCAGAATCCTTTCAAGACCCTGAAAAAAGTGATTCAAGAGCTCAGTCGCCAATTGTTTGCACTTCCTTGAGTCCTGGTGGTCCAACAGCACTTGCTATGAAACAGGAACCCTCTTGTAATAACTCCCCCGAACTCCAGGTAAAAGTAACAAAGACTATCAAGAATGGCTTTCTGCACTTTGAGAATTTTACTTGTGTGGACGATGCAGATGTAGATTCTGAAATGGACCCAGAACAGCCAGTCACAGAGGATGAGAGTATAGAGGAGATCTTTGAGGAAACTCAGACCAATGCCATCTGCAATTATGAGCCTAAATCAGAGAATGGTGTAGACGTGGCCATGGGAAATGAACAAGACAGCACACCAGAGAGTAGACATGGTGCAGTCAAATCGCCATTCTTGCCATTAGCTCCTCAAACTGAAACACAGAAAAATAAGCAAAGAAATGAAGTGGACGGCAGCAATGAAAAAGCAGCCCTTCTCCCAGCCCCCTTTGCACTAGGAGATACAAACGTTACCATAGAAGAGCAATTAAACTCAATAAATTTATCTTTTCAGGATGATCCAGACTCCAGTACCAGTACATTAGGAAACATGCTAGAATTACCTGGAACTTCATCATCATCTACTTCACAGGAATTGCCATTTGTAAGCAGTTTTTGGTACAACTTAAATATATACATAAATGTATATATACAGGCAACTTAAAAGGGAAACATAACTAATTGGTTTTTGGTTGCTTATCAGTTCACAGCTGAGAGCCTATTGCTAGTGATAGGCTTTTTGGGGAAATGTTACTTTGATTTTTAAACGTATCTCTGTTGTATGAGTTTGGTTCTTTTCAGATTTTTCCAGTTAACTTTCCATTGAGGACTAAGAGAAAACTTTTAAGGGCATTCAGTTGAGCTCAGATATTATTTTTTCAAGGTGGAGGTACACATTTGTTTAGCTTTTTTTTTTTTTTTTAATAAATGCTTTGGCTTGCTGATATGAGTACACGTGAACCAAATTCCTGGAGTCCTTTTTTTTTTTTTTAACACAAGGGATGGATTATTTTTTTAGTCGATAGGGTGACTCTTCAGGTTGGAGTGCATTTTGGGTACAAATTGAAAGTGGCTAAGATAAGATCTTAGACATCAGTCAAAATTTAAATTAGGCCGATTTTTATGAACTACTTGGTGTGAAGGTATAGCATCCTGTGCTTTAAATAACTGCCACCATCAGCATAGGCTCCTGGGTCTTCTAGTTTTTAGTTTAGAAGTGTATGTATATGTGTGTGTGTGTGTGTGTGTGAGAGAGAGAGATATGTGTATGTGTATAGAAATGAAAATCTGAGTTACTCAGTAGTGCTGTGTACCGTTGTTAAGGAGTTGTAAATGATAAAGTTCTTTTTTATTTGATCTTTTGCAGAATTTTTTGATCAGTTAGCAGAATGATCAGTTGACTTCTCTTAGTCTGTTTCATCATCTTTAAAATCAAACTTCTTGGTTGTTAAAAGATACCCTTCACCTTTAAATATTTGATTCTGATGTTGTTTCTGCCCAGATGTATTGTTATGGTCACCTGTAATGTCACCAGAGGATCTCCCCACTCCCTTATAACTCTGAAATGTTTAAAGATTTAATCACAAAAAAATTTACGTGGTGATTGTTTTGAGTGCATTAAATACTCACTTTACCTTATAGTCTTGATGTTCTTTAAAGTCAAATAGAATGTGGGTGTGTCACTTTTGTTTGTTGATTCATGTATTAAATATGCATTCGTACTCCTTGGTTTCTTAACTTGGCAGTTGCAGATTTTAAAAATTTGCTCTGGTAGTTATCTTGAGTATGTATTGTTTTAGATATTTTTTAGGGTGGATACGCTGTATTGGCAACTTATTGGTAATTTAGACAAACTCTTTTTCTTGGGTTCACATTGAAAATTATTTTACGTATATAGTTTTGCCTTTCTATTTACATAAAACCCTAGATCTGACAATGGAAATAGGTATTTCTGTAGAAGCATATGTATAGAAACATAAATCTGTGTTTCTCATCAAAGATGTCAGTGGAGTATTGGCTTTATTTATTTATTTATTTTTAAAGATTTTATTTATTTATTCATGAGAGATAGAGAAAGAGAGGCAGAGACACAGGCAGAGGGAGGAAAAGCAGGCTCCATGCAAGGAGCCTGATGTGGGACTTGATCTTGGGAATCCGGGATCAGGCTCTGAGCCAAAGGCAGACAGACACTCAACCACTAAGCCACCCAGGCATCCCGAGTATTGGCTTTATTATGAACAATCGACAGTATTGGAGCCTGTAGACAGCATGTTAGGTATCTAAACTGGGAGTTAGTAAACTTGTATAAATAGACAATTTTTTTTCTGGCAGAAAGTCTAAATTGCTTAAAGACTTAATGGGTTTGAAGAGGCAGGTAACCAGTTTATTTAGGCCTTTGGTTTAAGATTGTGGATGCAATCTATAGCTTTGATTTTTGCCTTTGATTATTTATTTATTGATTTATTATTTTTTTTGCCTTTGATATTTTTTAACTGAATACTTGATAGTATCAAATCAATCTCAGAATGCAAATTCAACTGAACAATATAGCTTGGGAAAGATGTAATAAAAATAATTCTTAGGGGATCCCTGGGTGGCTCAGCGGTTTAGCGCCTGCCTTTGGCTCAGGGTGTGATCCTAGAGTCCCGGGATCAAGTCCCACGTCAGGCTCCTTGCATAGAGCCTGCTTCTCCCTCTGCCTGTGTTTCTGCCACTCTCGCGCTCTCTCTCTGTCTCTCATGAATAAAAAAAAAATAATAATAATAATAATTCTAAATGGTCACATGCTATTAATACATTCAGACTATTTACAGTTAATTAGTTGGTGCAGCATATACAGAACACTTACTCTGCATTAGATTCTCTTGTCAGGGCTGGAGATTTTATGATTTATGATTATGATGATGATTATTATTTTTAGAGAGAGAGAGCACATGCATGAGCAGAAGGACAGAGGGAGAGGGAGAGAAATCCCAAGCAGGCTGCTGCTGAGCATAGACCTCTGATGCCGGGCTTGATCTCAGAACCCTGAGATAATGACCTGATTTGAAACCAAGAGTGGGTTGCTCAACCAACTGAGCCATCCTGGTGCTGCAGGGCTAGAAATTTTAGAAAATCATTAGCAAATGCTATTTGTCTTTTTCTTCTCCTTCTCCTTTCTTTTTTTTTTTAAAGATTTTATTGGGACGCCTGGGTGGCTCAGTGGTTGAGCGTCTGCCTTTGGCCCAGGGCATGATCCTGGAGTCCTGGGATCGAGTCCCATGTCAGGCTCCCTGCATGGAGCCTGCTTCTCCCTCTCCCTGTGTCTCTGCCTCTCTATCTCTCATGAATAAATAAATAAAATCTTAAAAAAAAAAAGATTTTATTTATTCACAAGAGACACAATGAGAGAGAGGCAGAAAAATAAGCAGAGGGAGGAGAAGCAGGCTCCATGCAGAAAGCCCGATGTGGGACTCGATCCCGGTACCCCAGGATCACACCTTGAACCAAAGGCAGACGCTCAACCACTGAGCCACCCAGGCGTCCCTGGTCTTTTTCTTTTGTCTGTGATTTTTTTTTTTAAGATTTTATTTATTTATTAGAACGCATGCACACAAGCAGGGAGAGCAGCAGACTGAGGGAGAAGCAGGCTCCCCACTAAGCAAGGAGCTGGATGGGGGACTTGATCCCAGGACCCTGTGATCATAACCTTAGCTGAAGGCAAACACTTAACCTGAGCCACCAGGGCATCCCTGTCTGTGATATTATGATAGAATAAGATTCTCTTATTGTGTGAGAGTGAGAGTGAAAGTAGTTATTAGGATTGTTTTCTTCCTGTCTAGAATTAGAGACAGGAAAGACCGGAATTAGAGAAAAACATACGATTCATGATCATATTGTCCGTTGTTTTGTATATCTAGCTGTAAGCAGACTGTTTGCCTCCTGTCATAAATAGCAGCCTCTCAGTTTATTCTTACGGTCTTTAAGTTATTTTGTCTGAATATAGTGATGTGAAATGATTGTCATAGTTAATAGTCCTGACTTGGTGCTTTTATATTTAATTAGGTTGACACCTAATTCTTGCCAGTGAACATGCATAGTGTACAGAGCTCATAATATGTAGGTATTTGATAAAATATTGAAGGAACATTGGTCCCAGAGCTGTAAGTTTAAACAGGCAATAACTTACACCTTATTAAGTGTTTAATCTGTATTGTCTCCTTGGGTCTTCATAGCCTTGTAGTAAAAAGATGTCATAAATGATACAGGTTATCTTTCAAGGTACTTGAGATTATTAGCGACTCAAGATTAAAATCCTTGAAATCATAGAATTATCTCAGTACTCTTGGTTTTCTGTGGTGACTTCTTTTTTTTTTTTTTTAAATTTTTATTTATTTATTTATTTATTTATTTTTCTCTTTTTTTCTGTTTTTTTTTTTTTTCTTTTTTCTGTGGTGACTTCTGATAGTGTCTGACACTCTTGGCTGGGCCTGGTTTACTCACTAGGCTGATTTTTTTTTTTTAAGATTTTATTTATTTATTTATTATTATTTTTTAAGATTTTATTTATTCATGAAAGACACACACAGAGAGGCAGAGGCACAGGCAGAGGGAGAAGTAGGCTCCCTGTGGGGAGCCTGATGTGGGGCATCCCAGGACCCCGGGACCACGCCCTGAGCCAAAGGCAGATAGTCAGCGGCTGAGCCACCCAGTCATCCCACACTAGGCTGATTTGTAGCAGTTGTTTGTTTTCTGCTCTTCCCTTATATGTTTTATGGAGATTTATACTATGGTGGTATTCATGAATTTAGGGATAGTCAAAATTCTTAGGATGTAGTTAGCTCCGCTATGATCTGATGTACATATTTATAAAGAAGACCACTGAAATTGAATCCACTTAAAATGGAGACCAAAATTTCATAATAAGGAGAAGAGGATTTACTTAGGATTTTTAAACTTAAAAAAAAATTTTTTTAAGATTTTATTTATACATTAGAGACACAGAGAGAGAGAGAGGCAGAGACACAGAGGAGAAGCAGGCTCCATGCAGGAAGCCTGATGTGGGACTTGATCCTGGGACTCCGGGATCATGCCCTGGGCCGAAGGCAGGCGCCAAACCGCTGAGCTACCCAGGGATCCCTACTTAGGATTTTATGTTGAAAAGTAAAATTAATAATTATGAAGAGAAGTTTTTTAAACCTTTGTCAAACTTTGTTTATGATGACAACTGTTTGTTATAATAAGGCAAGAATCAAATAGATTAAAAGAAATTCTGTCCAGCAAAATTGTACAATAGCGAGATGACATACTTATTTTGGTTCACTCTCATCGTGATCATAAAGAGGGTAAATTTTTGTTAAATAGTTAAGGACTTAATCAGTTTTAGTAAGATTTTCTTTTAGAATTGTCCACTCTGGAAGATTAAGTGTGTACCAAAGAAGAGAGAATAGTAGACATTTCCATGTACATAACCATTTTAAAAAATAACATATTTTACCAATCTTGTTTTATCATCTCTTCATTGTGTCATTCACTTATATTTCTTAATTCTTTGATGTTTATCCTGTTACTCTTTTTTTTTTTTTTTTTTTTTTTAAGATTCTATTCATCCATTCATGAGAGACACAGAGAGAGAGAGAGTCAGAGACAGAGGCAGAGGGAGAAGCAGGCTCCATGCAGGGAGCCTGACATGGGACTCCATCCTGAGTCTCCAGGATCAGGCCCTGGGCTGAAGGCGGTGCTAAACTCCTGAGCCACCTGGACTGCCCTCATGTTACTCTTTAACCTCCTGTGCTATTATGTTGTCAGTTGTCACTTGTTTACTGGTTGACCTAGGTTGTCTTTTCCTTGCCTGTAATCAGAGTGGTTTTTCTTTATTTATATTGACTAGAAGAAACACAGCATCTTTTCTCCAGATTTGTTTGCAGTTTCACCTTGTAATGGATTGGCATTATAATATTAGTTCTTTCATCAGGTGGACATAGACACTGTATTGTTCATAGGAAGACGTTTGAATGGAGACTTTTAAAAAGAAGATTTATTTCTTTGAGAGAGAGCTAGAGCTTTCATACTCTAGGGGGGTGGGGCAAGGTGAGGGATTAAGGGAGAATGAGAATCTTTTTTTTTTTTTTTTTTTAAGATTTTATTTATTTATTCATGAGAAACAGAGAGGCAGAGACACAGGCAGAGGGAGAAGCAGGCTCCATGTAGGGAGCCCGACATGAGACTGGATCCCGGGTCTCCGGATCACGCCCTTTGGCCCTAAACCGCTAAGCCACCCGGGCTGCCCATGAGAGAGAATCTTGAGTAGACACCCTGCTGTGCTTGGAAGAGCCAGAGTCTGGCTGGATCTCAGGACCCTGAGATCATGACCTGAGCTGAAATGAGTGGGATGTTGAACTGACTGGGCCACCCAGGTGCCTCTGCATGGAGACTTCTTTGCTATTTAAAGATAGATATTTTTGGGTCCTGGGATTGAGCCCCGCATTGGGCTCCTTGTTTAGAGGGAGCCTGTTTCTCCCTCTACCTGTTGGTCCCCCTGCTTGTGCTCTTCTCTGTCAAATCTTTATTTATTTATTTGTTTGTTTTTTTAAGATTTTATTTATTTATTAATGAGACAGAGAAAGAGAGAGAGAGAGCGAGTGCGCATAGCAGAGGGAGAAGCAGGCTCCATGCAGGGAGCCCAACGTGGGACTTGACCCCAGGTCCCCAGGATCAGGCCCTGGGTTGAAGGCAGTGCTAAACCGCTGAGCCACCCAGGCTGCCCTCTGTCAAATCTTTAAAACACACACACGCACATGAAACCTTAGACTTGGGCAGAATCAGTAGTAGAAAGAAAAGGGTGAGTTAATCCAAAAGATTATTTCAGAGGAGAGAAATTGGCTGCCTGGATTGGAGGCAAAATTGGAGCCAGGATTTGAGGAAAGGAGAGGTGAGCGCAGATGATACTTAAGGCTTTTGTTGTTGCCTAAGACAATGATTCCTCAGGGATTCTCTCCTCTGCTGTCATCCCAGCAGTTCTCTACTTTCACGTTTCCTGTCTCAGGAGAAAAGGATCCTATCTCCATATGTCTCTGGTTCTGCTCTTTGACCCCCTCCTTGCTGGAGGACCTTGTGTTACTCATTACTCTTTCCTCTTACTCTGAAGTCTTTATTCTCTACCTTTCTCCTATGTCACTATTTCTCCCTAAAAACAGGGTGACAGGGATCCCTGGGTGGTGCAGCGGTTTGGCGCCTGCCTTTGGCCCAGGGCGCGATCCTGGAGACTCGGGATCTAGTCCCACGTCGGGCTCCCGGTGCATGGAGCCTGCTTCTCCCTCTGCCTGTGTCTCTGCCTCTCTCTCTCTCTCACTGTGTGCCTATCATAAATAAATAAAATAAAATTAAAAAAAAAAAAACAAAAAAAAACAGGGTGACATATTCCTATTCTAAAAGAATCTATATATCCTATAATCCCTCCAGTGATCTTGCCCCTTTAATAGTGAATTTCTTGAAAAAGAGTTACCACTCTGTTTACCTCTCGTTAATGCTCTGTGGATTGGCTTTTATATCCTTCTGTCTGCTGCAACTGTTCTTTTATAAGTCACAGATGACACTTCAATACTTACTCTGTTAGATTTGCAGCATTTGACTACCACTTTGACTGTTTGCTCTCTTTTATTCCTCTTTCATTTTCTGCAGTCTCATCCACTTTGTGGATTCACTTTGCTGCTACTCTGCTGTGTGAAAATGCTCTTGACCTGACTTCTGAGCTTTAGACCAAGAAATTCTAATCACCAACCAGCCTTCTTTTCTAACCATACCATATTCACTTTTGAACCTATCCCTTATATTGCCACACATTTTCTTCTATATTATTGGTGGCATCCTCTTTCTCTTCATTTCAGGGCTGGAAACTTTGGAGTCATGTATTCATAATTTTTTTTTTAAGATTTTTAAATTTATTTATTCATGAGAGAAACCAAGAGAGAGGCAGAGACACAGGCAGAGGGAGAAGCAGGCTCCATGCAGGGAGCCTGATGTGGGACTTGATCCCGGGACTCCAAGATTACGCCCTGGGCCAGAGGCAGGCACCAAACTGCTGAGCCACCCAGGGATATCCCCTCATAATTTATTTTTTATTTATTTATTTTTTTTATTTTAATTTTTATTTATTTATGATAGAGAGAGAGAGAGAGAGAGGCAGAGACACAGGCAGAGGGAGAAGCAGGCTCCATGCACCGGGAGCCCGACGTGGGATTCGATCCCGGGTCTCTAGGATCGCGCCCCGGGCCAAAGGCAGGCGCCAAACCGCTGCGCCACCCAGGGATCCCCCCCTCATAATTTATATGATAATTTGAGTGCTTCTTCTGTGCCAGGCATGGCTAGTATTAAAAAAAAAAGGTAAGACACAGTCTGTTTTTAGGGAACTTGACTGTTTAAGGATGACATGTAAACAGTGACAATACACAATACTAAGTGGTGTAGTATTTGTTAGAGATACAGTACTGTGACATATCTGGAGTAATCAGGAAGAACTTCACAGAAAGGCTGTATATAATTGAGCCAGAGACATTCCAGTAAGAAGGAATAACATGCACAAATGCGAAGAAATTCTTTGATAGGAATCTAGAGAGAAGTGGGCATGTCAGGAGATAAAATATAAAGATAGGCTTTGGGGGTGCCTGGGTGACTCAGTGGTGAGCATCTGCCTTTGGCTTAGGTTGTGGTCCCGGGGTCCTGGGATCAAGTCATGCATTGGGCCCCCTGCAGGGAGTATGCTTCTCCCTCTGCCTGTATCTCTGCCTCTCTCTGTGTGTCTCTCAGGGATAAATAAATACGATCTTAAAAAAATAAAAAAAGATAAAGTCAAGTTTAAAAAAATTTTTAAAAAGATTTATTTAAAGAGTTTTTATTTATTTATTCCTGAGACACAGAGAGAGAGGCAGAGACATAGGCAGAGGGAGAAGCAGGCCCGCAGCAGGGACCCCAAGGCGGGACATGATCTCAGGATCACGCCCTGAGCTGAAGGCAGATGCTCAACCACTGAGTCACGCTGTACCCTGTATGTACTCTTTTAAAAATATTTTGGTAGGGGCAGCCGGGGTGGCTCTGCAGTTTGGCACTGTCTTCAGCTCGGGGCATCATCCTGGAGACCCCAGATCAAGTCCCATGTTGGGCTTTAAAGATTTTTAAAAAATCTTTATTTTTCATTTTTAGAATATTTATTATATATAATATATGGATATATATATGGATAATATGGGTATATGGATATATATTATATGTATATCTTCATATATTAAGATCTTATTTATTCATGTAAGACACAGAAAAGAGAGAGGCAGAGACACAGGCAGAGATTCGAGAAGCAGGCTTCATGCAGGGAGCCCAATGTGGGACTGGATCCTGGGACTCCAGGATCACACCCTGAGCTGAAGGAAGATGCTTAACCCCTGAGCCACCCAGGCATTCCTACAACCAGGATATTGATGATGTAATCCATCAATCTTGTGCAAGTGTCCCCAGTTTTTGTTTTTCCTGGTTATTTTTTTTCCAAAAGGAAATTCTGTATTTCTAAAAAGATATGTTCCAGATGTCTCTCCAGTTTTATCTGTACTCATTTTGTGTAGTACATACTATATATAATGTGTATATTCAGTTCCATACATTTTTATCACCTGTATAGTTTTATGCATGTACCACCATGGTCAAGATATAAACTAGTTCCAGGAACACCACAAGATCTCTCCTGTGGCCCTTTTATATAATATCCATCTCCTTAAAGCTCCTTCTTCAGCCTTTTCTAACTAAACCTGTCCTTTGTAAAATTGTTATTTCCAAAATGTTACATAAATGGTATCATACAGTGTATTGATTTTTTGGGATTGGGTTTTTTTCACTTATATGTGTAAGTCCCTAGAGATTCATTCAGTTTATTGAGTGTATCAATATATATATATTTTTTTTAAATTTTTATTTATTTATGATAGAGAGAGAGAGAGGCAGAGACATAGGCAGAGGGAGAAGCAGGCTCCTTGCACCGGGGACCCGACGTGGGATTCGATCCCAGGTCTCTAGGATCGCGCCCTGGGCCAAAGGCAGGCGCCAAACCGCTTCGCCACCCAGGGATCCCGAGCGTATCAATATTTTATTCCTTTTTATTACTAAGATTCCACAGAGTGTATATACCATGCATTTAACCATACAGCTGTTAAAGAACATCTGGCCAAATCCTGGCTTTTGGCTGTTAGAAGTAAAAGTGCTGTTAACATTTGTATACAGGTTTTTGTGTAAACCTGTTTTCATTTCTCTGGAATAAATGCCTAAGAGTTGTAATTGTTGAATTGTATGGTAGTGACATGTTTAATTTTATAGGAAGCTGCTGAGCTGATTTCCAGACTCTCTGCATCCTTGCTATCATTTGGTCTTGTCATTATTTTTTTCTCTTCTTTTTGTTTTTCAAGATTTTTATTTTTAAGTAACCTTTGCATCCACTGTGGGGTTTGAGCTTACAATCACAGATCAAGAGTCATATGTTTTACCAACTGAGGCAGCCAGGCGCCCCTTTTTAATTTTTCTATTTTTTCCTTATTCATTCATTCATTCATTCATTCATTTCCAGTGTAATTAATGGACAGTGTTATATTAGTTTTGGGGTACAATATAATGATTCAGCACCTTTCTTAAAGATTTTACTTCTTCTTCTTTTTTTTTTTTTTTTTAAGATTTTACTTCTTTAGAAAGAGCACACGTCGGTAAGCACACATAAGGGAAGGTGGGGAGGGGCAGAGAGCAAAGGAGAGAGAATCTCAAGTGAGATTCTGCACACTGAGAGCAGAGCCCTGTGGGCTCAGTCCAGCCATTGTGAGATCTTGACCTGAGCTGAAATTGAGTCAGATGCTTAACCAATTGAGCCACCAAGATGCCCCCAATGATCCAGCAATTCTATACATTAATGCTCAACATAATGTGTTCTCTTAATCTCCTTAGCCCATTTCACCCATCCCTCTCCAATATCCTCTCTGTAGCTATCAATTTGTTCTATTTAAGAGTCTAGTCTTTTCTCTCTTTTTTCTTTTGTTATTTTGTTTCTTAAATTCCAGGGACCTAGGTTTTTTTTTCCTTTGTTATTTTGTTTCTTAAATTCCAGGGACACCTGGGTGGCTCAGTCCCTTAAGTGTCTGAGTCTTGATATCGGCTCAGGTCATGATCTCAGGGTCCTGAGATCAAGCCCTGCCTGCATGGGGCTGCTGGGCGTGGAGCTTGCTTAAGATTCTCTCCCTCTGTATCCCTCCCCACCCTCTGCTTGCATGCACGTGCACTTGAAAGAAAAAAATCCATGAGTAGAAATTATACGGTATTTGTCTTTGACTTATTTCTTTTTTTTTGTTTGTCTGTTTTGACTTTTTTTTTTTTTTACTTATTTCATTTAGCGTTTTACCTACTAGACCCATCCATATTGTTGCAAATGGAAAAATCTCATTCTTTTTTTATGACTGTATTCCACTGTGTGTGTGTGTGTTTGTGTATACACACCCACAATACACCTTTTTTAATCCATTTCATCTGTCAGTGGACATTTGGGCTGCTTCCATATCTTGGCTATTGCAAATAATGTTGCAGTAAACATGGGGGTGTATATATCTTTTTAAATTAATGCTTTTATATTCTTTGGGTAAATATCGAGTAAAAGTACTGGATCATGTGATTTTTAATTTTTTTTGAGGAACCTCTATACTGTTTTCCACAGTGGCTTCACCATTTGCATTCCACCAACAATGTGGATTCCTTTTTCCAACAGTAAGGGTTCCTTTTTCTCCACATCTTTGTCAGTGCTTGTTTTTCTTGTGTTTTTGATTTTAGCCATTCTGACAGTTTAGCCATTCTGTGAGGTGATGTCTCATTGTAGTTTTGATTTGCATTTGTGTTGTTACTATTTTTATTTCAGCTCTTTTGATAGTTATGTAATGATATCTCATTATGGTTTTAATTGGCATTTTCCTGATAGCTAATGATGTTGAACATCTTTTTGTGTGCTTATTTGCCATCTGTATATCCTCTGGTGAAATATGTTCATCTCTTTTGCCCATTTTCTAATTGGGTTGTTTGATTTTTTTTTTTTTTAACTGTTGAGTTTTGAGAGTTCCTTGTATATTCTAGGTGATCTACATTCTTTGTAATGGTTTTATACAAACCATAAGTTTTAAGCATTGCTTCCACTTTTAGATAATTTATTAGATAACCAACAAGATCATACATACTTGTGGTTTTCCCTTAATAAATTGGAACAGATTTTAGTGTTGCTTTTATGAGGCAGAATTACTTTATTAAGGTTTCTAAAGTTCTTTTCACATCTCCAGTGATGTTGTGTAAAATACCGTAATACTCTGGTAAAGATTGCTAGAAGGATAAAATCCATTTTAGAGTATGAACAATTGTATTTACACATAGATTAAATTAAAAATAATTACTGGTTATATGATATCCCCTTATATACCAGGAAAAGTCTGAATAAAGGTAGTCTTTCTTTGTAAATTATGAGGGTATATTTTCTATCTCTAATTTCTCTTTAATGTGTAATTGGAACTGTTGGGGATCCCTGGTGCAAGTAGGTGATATACAAGTTACCTTTGTACTCAGTAAAAATAGACATTAATGCTATGCAAATTGTCATTGGAATTTTACATCCAAAGGTGTTTCTTTAATATTGCATTTGGTTCAATTAACAATGTATTGAATTTGTTTTTGTAATTAGTGTATCAAGGAAAAACACCTCCACCCATGCTGTCATCTGTAAGGAATTGCAGAGCATTTGTTGAGAGGTAATAAAATTGTAAATTTAAAGTGTTTTTTTAGGGCACCTGGGTAGCTCAGTTGGTTGAGAATTTGCCTTGGGCTCAGGTCATGATGTAGGGGGTCCTGGGATTGAGTCTCACATGGAACTCCCTGCTCCATAGGAAGCCTGCTTCTCCCTCTGCCTCTGGCTCTCTCTTTCTGTGTCTCATAAATAAATGAATAAAATCTTAAAAAAAAAAAAAAGTGCTTTTATTTTTAAACAGAGCTTTGGGGCAGAAGTATTATAGTGGAGGTAATAAAACCACTGAGATCACTTCTTTGGTGGAGTAGATGTTAGAATTGAAAGGAAAATCTTGATTGATAATATCTGTTGAATATCTTTTTAGTAATAATTTCATAATAATGTTTGTGGAATATTTTCCTAAGGATAAACTGCTGGTAGTGGAATTATCAGGGCAGTGGGTTAGATTTTTTTGTGTCTTGATATATCTTTTTCTATTTGGCTTTCTAAGAGGATTGTACTTTTTTTTTTTTTTTTTTTAAGATTTTATGTATTTATTCATGAGAGACACACACAGAGAGAGGCAGAGACACAGGCAGAGGGAGAAGCAGGCTCCATGCAGGGAGCCCGACGTGGGACTCGATCCCAGGTCTCCAGGATCAGGCCCTCGGCTGAAGGCAGTGCTAAACCGCTGAGCCACCCGGGCTGCCCCAGATTGTACCTTTAAAAAAATTTTTTTTATTTTAAAGATTTTATTTATTCATGAGAAACAGAGGCAGAGACACAGGCAGAGGGAAAAGCAGGCTCCCTAAAGGGAACCTGATTCAGGAGTCGATCCCAGAACCCCAGGATGGTGCCCTGAGCCAAAGGCAGATGCTCAACCACTGAGCCAGGTGTCCCAGGATTGTGCCATTTTAATAGTTTTTTTTTTTTTTAATTTTATTTTTAACCTATACCCAAAATAGGGCTCCAATTCGTACCCCTGAGATTGAGTTGCATGATTCACCAAGTGAGCCACCCATGAGCCCCTATTTTAATAGTTTTAAATAGGGTGAGAGTCTAGCATTTACCCCATTTTGATAGCAAAACCAACTTTAATAGCACTCATGTTTTAAATTTTTTTCTTTAGTAAATGGATGTATAATGCTACCAAAGCTTGGTTTAATTAATACTTTATTGTTGAAATAATTTCCATTTGTTTATTGTTTATATTTTTTCTATGACCTTTGGGTCTATACCCTTTGCTTACTTAAATACTCAGATTTATTTATTTATTTATTTATTAAATATTCAGATTTAAATGTTTTATAGTTACTATCCTTTTATTTCATTGGATATAAATATTTCAATTTCTTTTTAGTTTTAGTGAATGATTTACTATAGTTGTGGAGCTGGTTTGATTTTTCATATACCCATATCTTTGTTTTGAAGTGATTTCTTTATTGATTCCAAACATATTGTGCCTTTATATATTTGATAAACTAAGTTTACAGACTTGTAAAAATGTGAAGAAATCCTGTCTGCCACAGTCTTACTGATTTAATATGAATTTTATTTATTTTAAAAGATTTTATATGAGAGAGAGAGGGTGAGGAAGAGAAAGCATGAGTAAGGTGGAGGAGCAGAGGGAGAAGCAGACTCCTCACTGATTATGGAGCCTGATATGGGACTCAATCCAGAACTCTGGGATCATGACTTAAGCCGAAGGCAGACACTCAACCAACTGAGCCACCCAGGTGCCCCAATGTGGATTTTTTTTTTTTTTAAGATTTTATTTATTCATGAGATACACAGAGAGAGGGGGAGAGAGAGAGAGACAGAGGTAGGCAGAGACACAGGCAGAGGAAGAAGCAGACTCCATGCAGGGAGCCTGATGTGGGACTCGATCCTGGGTCTCTAGGATCACACCCTGTTCCGAAGGCGGCGCTAAACCATTGAGCCACCCGGGCTGCCCTCCAATATGGATTTTATTTTGATATCCAGTACTATGCTGATGACAGTTTTTTTTTTTTTTTTTTTAAGATTTTATTTATTTATTCATGAGAGACAGGCAGAGACATGGGGGGTGGGGAAGCAGGCTCTCTCTGAGGATCCTGATGCAGAATTCGATCCCAGGATCCTAGGATAACACCCTGGGCCAAGGGCAGACACTTAACCACTGAACCACCTAGGCGCCCCTGATGACAATTTTTATAGTGTTTAATATTCTTTTAAAAATATAATTTGGGTAGCCCGGGTGCCTCAGCAGTTTAGTGCTGCCTTCAGTCCAGGGCCTGATCCTGGAGACCCAGGATCGAGTCCCACGTTGGGCTCCCTGCATGGATCCTGCTTCTCCCTCTGCTTGTGTCTTGGTCTCTCTCTCTGTCTCTCATGAATAAATAAATAAAATCTTTAAAAAATACATATATAATTTGTTTTCTTTTTAATATAAGTAGGCTCTACACATTCAGCGTGGAGTCTGTTGTGGAGCTTATTAAACTTAGAACCCTGAGATTAAGACCTGAGTTGAGATCAAGAATCCAATGCTTGGAGTGCCTGGGTAGTGCAGTTAGTTGGGCATCTGACTCGTGGGGTCCACTCATGTTATGATGTCAGTGTTGTGAGATTGAGCCTCTGCTGGGCTTGATGTGGAGCCTGCTTGAGATTCTCCATCTCCCTCTGCCCCTCTAGTCTGTGCTCTAAAATAAACAAATAAATCTTAAAAAAAAAAAAAAAAAAGGAATCTGGTGCTTAATCCACTGAGTCACCCAGGTGCTTCTTGAAAACATAAATTCTTAGAGCTATGGTGGGGCTATTTCCCTCTATGTTAATAACTGCTTTGCCTAACAAATTACTTTCCAATTTAGCAGCCTAAAACAATAAACAGTTATATCACAGTGGGTTAGGAATCCTGGAGTGGCTTAATTGGGTGGTTCTGTCTCAGTTTCTCATGAGATTTACAAGTAAGACATCAGTCAGGGCTACAGTCATCTGAAGGCTGTAGGATTCCTGTTCAAGATGGCTATGTGGCTGCTGGCTGGCTGCTTGTAGGAGGCCTCAGTTCCTTGCCAGGTGAGGCTCTCCATAGGGGAGATATGTACTGGCTTCCACCAGGGTGAGTGATTCAAGAGAGACCAAGCAGGAAGATTTAAGGGGGATATAATGTGGGTGCGGAATACCTTGAGTGAATACCATGAATACCAAGAGGGTGGGAATCATTGGGAGCCATGTAGGAGGCTGGTTGCTACACCTACCCAACCAGAAATGAATAGTTTTAATCAAAGGAGAAAGCTCTTAAGTATACAAAATGGACAGTACTTAACTTTTTACTTTATTTATTCCCTTAAAAGATTTTATTTATTTATTCATGAGACACAGAGAGGCAGGGACACAGGCAGGGGGAGAAGCAGGCTTCATACATGGAGCCCAATGCGGGACTCGATCCCGGGACTCCAGGATCACGCCCTGAGCCAGAGGCAAACGCTCAACCACTGAGCCACCCAGGTGTCCCTACGTTTTACTTTTATTTTTTTTTATTATTATTTTTTAAAGATTTTATTTTATTTATTTATTCATGAGACACACACACAGAGAGAGAGAGAGAGAGAGAGAGAGAGAGAGGCAGACGCAGGCAGAGGGAGAAGCAGGCAGAGGGAGAAGCAGGCTCCATGCAGGGAGCCCGACGCGGGACTCGATCCTGGGTCTCCAGGATCACACCCCGGGCTGAAGGCGGCGCTAAACCGCTGAGCCATCCGGGCTGCCCTCTACGTTTTACTTTTAAAATGAATTGAATTTTTGAATAGGTATCTGGCTGAAAAGTATAATATAAGTAGGTAAGCAGTGAAGTACCCTTGTGCTTTGTTTGCTCATTTAATACTTTTTTTTTAGGAGGTGACTTTTTTTTTTTTTAAATAAAGATTTAATTTGTTTATTCATGAGAGACACAGAGAGGTAGAGACACAGACAGGGAGAAGCAGGCTCCATGCAGGGAGCCCGATGCAGGACTCAATCCTGGGACCCTGGGATCGTGCCTTGAACCAAAGGCAGATAGATGCTCAACCACTGAGCTCCCTCAGGGACCCTTGATTCTGCAGTTCTGTACATTACTCATTGTTAATTGTGAGAGTATGCTTAATTCTCTGTATCTATTTTACCCAACCCCCTGCACCTCCCCTCCGGCAACCACTAGTTTGTTCTCTGTATTTAAGAGTGTTTTTTGGTTTCTCTGTTTTTGTTTGTTTTGTTTCCTAAATCCTGCGTAAGACCAAAATTATATGGTTTTTGTTTTTCTCTTACTTCCTTCACTTAGCATTATACCCTCTAGGTCCATCCATATTATTGCAAATGACAAAATCTCATTTTTTTTTTTTTTATAGCTGAGTAATATTCCAGTGTGTGTATCACATCTTCGTCCATTAATCTATTGATGGACATTTGGGTTGCTTCCATATCTTGGCTAATTATAAAAAATATTGTAAGGAGTAAACATAGGGGTATACATATATCTTTTCAAATTAGTGTTTTTGTTTTCATTGGGTAAATATTCAGTGGAATTACTGGATCATATAGTATAGTATTTGTTTTTATTTTTAATTTAATTTTATTTTTTTAAAAGATTTTATTTATCTATTCATGAGAGACAAAGAGAGGCAGAGACACAGGCAGAGAGAGAAGGAAGCCCCACGCAGGAAACCCCATGCAGGAAGCCCGATGTGAGACTGGATCCCGGGACTCCAGGATCACGCCCTGAGCCAAAGGCAGACATTCAACTGCTGAGCGACCCAGGCGTCCCTAGTATTTATTTATAATTATTTGAGGAACCTTCATATTGTTTACCATAGTGGCTGTGCTAATTTGCATTATCAGTAGTGCATGAGGGTTCTTTTTGTCTCACCAACACTTGTTATTTCTTGTATTTTTGATTTTAGTCATTCTGACCAGTGTGATGTGATACCTTGTTTTGATTTTGTATTTCCCTCATGATGATTAATGACATTGAACATCTTTTTATGTCTTTTGGTTATCTGTCTTCCTTGGGAAAATGTCTATTCAGGTCTTCTGCCCCTTTTAAAATCAGATTATTTGTTTTTTTGGCGTTGACTTGTATACGTTTTTCATATAGTTTGGATATTAACTTATCATATTGGTCATTTGCAGATACCTTCTCCTGTTTAGTGGGTTGCCTTGTCATTTAGTTGATCATTTCCTTCACTGTGCAAGAACTTTATTTTGGTGTAGTCCCATCCTCTTTTTATTCTTTTTTTCATTTTATATTATTTTTTTAATTTTTTAAATTTATGATAGTCACAGAGAGAGAGAGAGGCAGAGACATAGGCAGAGGGAGAAGCAGGCTCCATGCACCTGGAGCCTGACGTGGGACTCGATCCCGGGTCTTCAGGATCGCGCCCTGGGCCAAAGGCAGGCGCCAAACCGCTGCGCCACCCCGGGATCCCTCTTTATTCTTTTTTAAACATTAGAAAAAATGTTTATTAAAGAGTGAGATAGCACATGTGTGCATACACAAGTCAAGAGGAAGGGCAAGGAGAGAGAGGGAGAGAGTGATAAAATCACAAGCAGGCTCCCTGCTGAGTGTAGAGTCCCATTCAGGGCTTTGTCTCAGGATCCCAGATTATGAATTGAGCTGAAATCGAGTTTGACGCTTAAAATTTTTTTTAAAAGATTTATTTATTTATTTATTTATTTATTTATTTATTTATTTATGAGAGAGAGAGAGAGAGAGAGAGAGAGAGAGAGAGGCAGAGACAAAGGAGGAGGGAGAAGCAGGCTCCATGCCGGGAGCCTGACGTGGGATTCGATCCCGGGACTCCAGGATCACGCCCTGGGCCAAAGGCAGGCGCCAAACTGCTGAGCCACCCAGGGGTCCCCCTCAAGTTTGACGCTTAACCAGCTGAACCACCCAGGCCCCCTGCTCACTGTTCCATTCTTTAACGTATGTATTCTATTGATTTTTGGTATATTGAACCAGTTTCGCATTCCTGGGATAAATTGCACTTGTGCGGGGTTGTATATTTTTTGTACATTGCCGTATTTGGGTTGTTGATATTTTCTTGAAGATTTTAACACATTCATACATTAGGTATACTAACTAGTCTGTATTTTTGCTTGTGATGTCTTTGTCAGGTTTTGATATCTGGGTAATATTGTCCTAACAAGGAGTTTTTCTTCGTTTTTAATGCGATTATTTTTATAATAGGTGTTACTTTCTGAGTTTTAAGTTAAAAGTGACTTTACCAAGTACATTTTATTGTAATTTTGCATTTGAAAGTTACTAACATTGACTGAGCCAGTACATTCATTTGTTTACCAGATTTTTGTTTATTGATTGGTTGGTTTTATGTGCAAGCCATTTGTAAGATTTATGGTAGAAGTTAGGGCAGGGCAATGTGTGTTGGGGTGAGAGGCATATGATTTAGGACTCCAAGGATTGAAATAGCTACTGATTTAAGAGAATAAGGAGTTCAATATGTTAAGATTAGGGACGGTGGGACAGTTAAGGATATTGTTGGAGGTGAGTAGTCAAGGTCTAGGCCTTTACCTGAATTCTCCCATTTTTTGTTTAAATGATTGGATTATATTTTTCCCCACTTGTATTTAGTTGTGAACTCTGATTTTTATATCTAGTATTAATCTCTTAATTTTGGCTGCTACTTATTAGGAAAAAGAGTAGATTAAATATCATTTTAAAAAAGTCATGGGCAAAAAAAAAAAATCATGGGCAGCCCGGGTTGCTCAGTGGCTTGGTGCCACCTTCAGTCCAGGGTGTGGAGACCCGGGATCGAGTCCCAAGTCAGGCTCCCTGCATGGAATGGAAACTGCTTCTCCCTCTACCTGTGTCTGTGCCCCCCCCCCCCCCCCCCCCCCGCTGTGTGTGTGTCTCATGAATAAATAAATAAAATTAAAAAAAATAAATAAAAGAATCATGAGGGACACCTGAGTGGCTCAGCGGTTAAGTGTCTGCCTTTGGCTCAGGGCATGATCCTGTGGTCTCAGGATTGAGTCCTGCATTGGGCTCCAAGCAGTGAGTCTGCTTCTGTCTCTGCCTCTCTCTCTCTGTGTCTCTCATGAATAAATAAATAAAATCTTAAAAAAAAAAAAATCCTGAATCTTTCCATGCTGTCAATAAGGATTTGCTAAAAAATTTTTTTAAAGATTTTATTTATTTATTTATTGTATATGTTTTTATTGGAGTTTTGGATTTGCCAGCATATAGCATAACACCCAGTGCTCATCCTGTTGTGCCCCCCCTCAGTGCCTGTCAACCAGTCACCCTGTTCCCCTCCACATCTCCCCTTCCACTACCCCTTGTTCATTTCCCAGAGTTAGGAATCTCTCATGTTCTGTCACTCTCTTCCCACTCATTTTCTCTCCTTTCCCCTTTATTCCCTTTCACTATTTTTATATTCCCCAAATGAACGAGACCATATAATGTTTGTCCATCTCCGATTGACTTACTTCACTCAGCATAATGCCATCCAGTTCTATCCATGTTGAAGCCAATGGTGGGTATTTGTCATTTCTAATGGCTAATATTCCATTATATATATATATATATACCACATCTTCTTTATCCATTCAAAGATTTTATTTATTTATTCATGAGAGACAGAGAGAGAGAGGCAGAGACACAGGCAGAGGGAGAAGCAGCCCCCATGCAGGGAGCCCGACGCGGGACTCGATCCCAGGTCTCCAGGATCATGCCCCGGGCTGAAGGCAGCACCAAACCACTGAGCCACCTGGGCTGCCCAAAGATTTAAAATTTTTTAAAGTTATCTGTATACCCAGTGTGGGACTGGAATTTACAGCCCCAAGATCAGGAGTCGCATGCTCAGGGTGCCTCTGTGGCTCAGTCAGTTAAGATCTGCCTTTGATTCAGGTCATGATCCCAGAGTCCTGGGATGGAGCCGTGCTTTGGGCTCCCTGCTCACTGGGTGTCTGCTTCTCTCTCTTCTTCTGTGCTCCCACTCTTTCTCTCAAGTAAATAGGTAAAATCTTAAAAAAAGTTTAAAAAAAAATTTTTTTTAAATGCTATGCTGTGTAGCCAGGTACCCTTAGAGTTTTTTAGATAGTATTTATTAATACTGTATTTAATCATCTTAGGTTTTTACTTTTTTGTAGTAGAAGTGATTTAATTAACTTCTCCCTCAACAGCTAATGACAAAGTGATAAAGATGAATGTCTCATATAAAAAGGCAGTTTGGGATTATAGATAAAGAATGTGGGCTTTGGAATTGGATAGATCTCCATTTGAAATCAGACTTGACTCCTGTGTTTATTTAGTTTCTTAATGTATAAAATATTTTGAAAATTAACTCCTAGCATACTGCATGGCATATGGTGGATATTTGCTCCTATTGTTAATTATAATAATTAACATATATTGAGTACCATATGCTAGGCAGCTAGGCTCTCTGCTAAGCACTTAAGTATTATCTCATTTAATCCTTAGACCAACCCTGTGGGTTGCTAGGCACAGTCATTATTTTAGGTTTGCACATAGGCATGGAAGGTTAGATTGAGTGGTTTCCCAAGTGATGGGGCCAGTTTTCCAGTCAGGGCCATCTGGCTACATAGCATTTTCTCTCTGTTGTGCTTTCTCCTCTGTCGCAAAGGACTAAAGGCACTGCTCCTTACTAATATATTTTTAGTAGATGCTTGTCTTGTTATAAATGGACGATTAAAATGAGGTAGAGGGGATCCCTGGGTGGCTCAGCAGTTTAGCGCCTGCCTTTGGCCCAGGGCGCGATCCTGGAGTCCCGAGATCGAGTCCCGCGTTGGGCTCCCGGCATGGAGCCTGCTTCTCCCTCTGCCTGTGTCTCTACCTCTCTCTCTCTTTCTCTATGTCTATTATGAATAAATAAATAAAATCTTAAAAAAAAATTAAAAAAAATGAGGTAGAAATTCGATTAGTTTTTCTCACGTCTGCATGTCAGTTTATGACTACGAACATGATTAGAAAGACAAATGTTGCCTGCAAATCTGTCCTGTATTTTGAAGCTACATGTTAACTTTTATCTACTATGAGAATTTATTTGTGATTTGAATTATGTTTCCTAACCAGTGCAATGTAGGTATAACTATGAGGTAATGAAATGTTCTTTTGGTTTATCACACCAGATATAAAATGTTCCATTTAAAGAATAGTTAACCTTGGGAAGCTAGACACTTTTTAAGAAAATGAAATTAAATAGCTTAAAATTTACCATTTTGATGATTTTAAAGTAACAAGTCATTGGTATTTCTTTTATTTATAGTGTTGTACAGCCACTACCACTATCTAACTATAGAACATTTTCATCATAAAAAAAAAGAAATTCCTGATCCACTTAGCAGCTATTCCCCATTGTCCTATTCCCCACACCTCCACTTTTGTTAAATATTTTATTTTTAAGTAATCTCTGTACCCAAAGATGGGTTTGCACTTAAATTTCCCCAGTATCAAGAGTTACATGCTCCATAGACTGAACCACTACTCTTCTTTTGTCTTTATGGATATATCAAAACTAGACATTCTAAGGACGCCTGGGTAGCTCAGTGGTTGAGTGTCTGCTTAGGGCATAATCTCGGTCTGGGGATCGAGTCCCACATTGGGCTCCCTATGAAGAGCCTGCTTCTCCTTTGCCTGTCTCTGCCTCTCTCTGTGTCTTTCATGAATAAATAAATGAAATCTTTAAAACAAAAAACAACAAAAAAGAAAACTAGACAATCTATATAGACGGATTTAAAGTATGTGGCTTCCTGGTCTTGGCTTCTTTTATGTAGGTATTATGTTTTCAAGTTTATTCATGTTATAGCATGTATCACTACTTTATTCCTTTTTGTGGGTGAGTGATATTCCATGATATAGATACACCACATTTTATCTAGTAGTCATTGTTCATGGACAATGGTTTGTTTCCACTTTTTGTATTTTATTTACCTAGCTATTTATTTATTTTAAAGATTTATTTATTTTATTTAAGAGACAGAGACAGAATGAGCAGAGGGAGAGGGAGACGAGCAGACTGAGTGGGAAGCCCGACTCGGGCCTTGATCCCAGGATTCTGAGATCACAGCCTGAGCTGAAATTAAAAGTTGAATACTCAACTGACTGAGCCACCTAGGCATTCCTGTCTATTTATTTTATTCGTCAAACATCTCTTTTTTTTAGATTTTAAAAATATTTTTATTTATTCATGAGAGACAGAGAGAGAGAGAGAGAGGCAGGCAGAGACACAGGCAGAGGGAGAAGCAGGCTCCATGCAGGGAGCCTGACGTGGGACTCGATTCCTGGACTCCAGGATCACGCCCTGGACTGAAGGCGGTGCTAAACCGCTGAGCCACCCGGGCTGCCTGGTCAAACATCTCTTAAATTTTAATTCCAGTATAGTTACATACAGTATTATATTAGTTTTAGGTGTACAATATAGCGATTCAGCAATTCTATACATCGCCCAGTGCTCATTACAGCAAAGGTACTCCTTAATCTCCATCACCTATTTCACCCATCCTCCTCCCCTCCCTTCTGGTAACCATCAATCAGTTCGTTGTCTATAGTTGAGAGTCTGTTTCTTGGTTTGTCTCTCTTATTTCCTTGTTTGTTTCTTAAGTTCTACATATGAGTAAAATCGTATATTTGTCCTTTTTTGACTGACTTATTTTGTTTAATAATATACTCTCTAGTTCTATCCATGTCCTTGCAAATGGCAGGATTTCTTTTTTATGGCTGAATGATACTCCATTGTATATGTGTGTGTTTTAAGTTTTTATTTATTTATTCATGAGAGACACACAGAGAGAGAGGCAGAGACATAGACAGAGGGAGAAGCAGACTTCATGCAGGAAGCCCAAGGTGGGACTCGATCCTGGGACTCTGGGACTCCAGGATCACACCCTGAGCCAAGGCAGATGCTCAACTGCTGAGCCACTTATGCATCCCAGTTATACCACTTCTTTATCCTTTCACCTATGATTAGGCATTTGGGCTGTTTCCATAATTTGGCTATTGTAAATAATGGTGCTATAAACATAGGAGGACAGATATCCCTTTGAATTAATGTTTCTGTAGTTTTGGGGTAGATATCTAATAGTGTGGTTTCTTTTCTTTTCTTTTCTTTTCTTTTCTTTTCTTTTCTTTTCTTTTCTTTTCTTTTCTTTCTTTCTTTCTTCCTTTTTCTTTTCTTTTCTTTTTTTTCTTTTCTTTTCTTCTTTTCTTTTCTTTCTTTATAGTGTGGTTTCTTGATCGTATAGTAGTTCTAGTTTTAATTTTTTGAGGATCCTCTGTACTGGTGCCCAGAATGGCTGCATCAGTTTGCATTCCCAAGAGGGTTCCTTTTTCTCTCATCCTCACCAACACTTGTTGTTTCTTGTGTTTCTATTTTTAATTTTTTGGCTATGATGAATGCTGTTGCTATGAATAGTTGTGTACAGGTTTTTACTTGAACATCTGTTTTTAAAATCTCTTGTGTATATACTCCAGGGTGGAATTGCTGAGCCATATAGTAATTTTAACTTTTTCCCCCTTTTATATTTTTATCAATATATGATTGTACACAAAAAGGTGCACCTATTTAGTCTATACATCTTGATCAATATACATCTGTAAATTTATCGTCATGTATAATGTTATACAGTTAACCATAGGCCTAAAAATTTCTTCCTTCCCTCTTTTTTTTTAAAGAATATTAAGCATAGATTTATGCTTGTAACACAGTTTCAAACATATGTATGTACTATGCTGAGCACTACTACTCTAGGATTTACTTGTTTTATGTACATGAAACTACGTACCCTTAGATTAATGTGTTCCTGATTCCCTCTTGCCCCCAGCTCCTGGCAACCACCATTCTGTATCCTGTCTCTGTGAATTTGACTAGTTGGATTCCTGACCTAAGTGGATACATGTAGAATTTGTTCTTGTGTCTAACTTATTTCCTGTATCATAATGTCTTCTGTGTTCATTCATGTTGTAGCAAGTGGTTGGATTTTTTGTTGTTGTTGATATTTATTTACTTGAGAGAGGAAATGAGCACAACAAACAGGGGAGGGACAGAGGGAGGGGCAGAAGAAGTAGGAGAAGCCGACTTCTTGCTGAGCAGGGAGCCTGCTCAGACTCAATCCCAGGACCCTGAGATCAGACTCAATCCCAGGACCCTGAGATCATGACCAGAATCAAAGGCAGACACTTAACCAACTGACCCAGGGGCGCATGGATTTCTTCTTAAAGGCAGCTAGTCGGGTTGCCTGGGTGGCTCAGCTGTTGAGCATCTGCCTTCAGCTCAGGGCACGATCCCGGAATCTCGGGATCGAGTCCCACATTGTGCTTTTTGCAGGGAGCCTACTTCTCCCTCTGCCTATGCCTATGACAATGGCCTTCTTAATTGGTGTGAGGTGATACTGTATTTTTTTTTTTAAGATTTTTATTTATTCATGAGAGAGAGAGAGAGAGAGAGAGAGAGGCAGAGACACAGGCAGAGGGAGAAGCAGGCTCCATGCAGGGAGCCCGACGTGGGGCGTGGAATGCAATCCTGGGTCTCCAGGATCACGCCCTGGGCTGAAGGTGGTGAGCCACCCGGGCTACCCTATATATTGTGGTTTTGATTATTGATGTTGAGCACCTGTCATATATCTTTTAACCATTTTGTTTTCTTTTTCTTCCATTTTTTTTTTTTAATTTTTATTTATTTATGATAGTCACAGAGAGAGAGAGAGGCAGAGACATAGGCAGAGGGAGAAGCAGGCTCCATGCACCGGGAGCCCGATGTGGGATTCGATCCCTGGTCTCCAGGATCGCGCCCTGGGCCAAAGGCAGGCGCCAAACCTCTGCGCCACCCAGGGATCCCCTCCATTTTGTTTTCTTTGAGAAATGTCTGTTCATATCTTCTTCCATTTATTTATTTATTTTACTTTTTAAAATAGATTTTATTTATTTGAAGGGAGGAAAGCACAGAGGGAGAGTGAGAGTGAGAAGCACACTCCCTGCTGAGCAGAGAGCCCCATGTAGGACTTGATCCCAGTACCCTGAGATCATTACCTGAGCTGGAGGCTCTTAGTTGCTTAGTCAACTCTACCACTTAGGGGCCCTCTCAGTACCTACTTCTTGAGACTTTTTATATGAAAGGATGTTGCATATTGTCGAATGCTTCTCCTATATCTATCATTTGATTTTATCTTTCATTCTGTTAATGTGGTATGTCGCATTGACAGATTTGCATATTCTGAAGCATCCTTGTATCCCAGGAATAAATCTTGAGAGACACACAGAGAGGCAGAGACAGAGGCAGAGGGAGAAGCAGGGAGCCTGACGTGGGACTCTCCGGAATCACACCCTGGGCTGAAGGTGGCGCTAAACTGCTGAGCCACCAGGGCTGCCCTCATTTATCTATTTTTAAAAAATAAATGTAAAATAATATATAACAAAATAGACTATTTTAAGCACTTTTAGATGTGTATTTTAGTGGCATTAGGTACATTTACATTGTTGTGTAACCATCACCACCATACATTTCCAGACTTTTTCCTTTACTCATTTTATATTTGGATGGTCTTTCTGTTGATTTGTACAAGTCACGTATATATTCTGGATATGAGACTATTCTTAGATATATGACTTAAAGATGTTTTGTGGCTGTTTTATTTTTTAATTTTTGTATTTTAATTAAAAACTCATTTTTTAAAAGATTTTATTTATTTGAGAGAGAGCAGGAGTGGGGGCTTGAGGGGCAAAGGGAGAAGAACAGACCCCACCACTGAGCACGAATCCCGATCCGGGGCTCAATCCCAGGTCCCTGGGAGCACAACCTGAGTCAAAGGAAGATGCTTAACTAGCTGAGCCACCCAGGCGGCCCCATTTTTTTTTTTTATATTTTATTTATTTATTTGGGAGAGGGGGAAGCAGACTCCCTGCTGAGCTGGGAGCCTGCTGTGTAGCTTGATTCCAGGAGTCTGGGATCACGACCCAAGTAGAAACCCAAGAGTTGAGGGTCAACTGACTGAGCCACCCAGGCACCACTATTTATTTATTTTAGAGAGGAGAGAGCAGGGGGAGGGGCAGAGAAAATCTCAAGCAGACTCCCCATTGAGTGTGGAGCTGGACATAGGACTCAATCCCAGGACCCTGAGATCATGACCTGAGATGAAATTAAGAGTTGGATGTTAACTGTCTGAGCTACCTGGGTGTTCCTAATTCACTGATTTTTTTTTTTTTTAGTATATTGAATTGTACATCTATCACCATAATCTAACAGAAAAAAGTTTCATTACACCATAAGCAGCCACTCCCCTCTGCTGTAGACAACCACCAATCTATGTTCTTTTTCTATAGATTTTCCCATTTTGAACATTTCATATAAATTAAATCATATGTGTCTTTGTGACTGAGTTCTTTAACTTACTGTATTATTTTGAAGGTTCATACATATTGTAGCAGGTATCAGTAAGTACTTTGTTCTTTTTTTTTTTTTTTTTTTAATTTTTTTTTTTTTTTTTTAATTTATTTATGATAGTCACACACAGAGAGAGAGAGAAGCAGAGACACAGGCAGAGGGAGAAGCAGGCTCCATGCACCGGGAGCCCGATGTGGGATTCGATCCCGGGTCTCCAGGATCGCGCCCTGGGCCAAAGGCAGGCGCCAAACCGCTGCGCCACCCAGGGATCCCTACTTTGTTCTTTTTTGTGATTGAGTATACTCCATTGCTGGATATAACACATTTTGTTTATCCATTCATCTGTTGATGGATCTTTGGTTTGTTTTCATATTTTGGCTATTACTAATGCTGCTATGAAGATTTGTGTAAAGTTTTCATGTGGGTGCATGTTTTCTTTTTTTGGGGATATATATACCTAACTTGAATCCATGTTTATTTTCATTTATTTTTGAAAAGGTTTTATTTGAGAGGGGAGCCCAAGTGGTGGAGGAGGGGCAGAGGCGAGAGAAGGAGACTCCCTGCTGAGCAAGGAGCCTATGTGGGGCTTGCTCCCACCCCCAAGATCACAACCTGACCCAATGGCTTAACTGACTTAGCCACCCAGGTGCCCTTGAATCCACATTTAACGTTATTTAAAGTTTTAAAATTAAACATCACAACTAAAATGAATTACTTCATCTGCTTTCTTGCACAACCCAATATTCTCCCCCTTTTATTTTTTATTTATATATTTTTAAAAAGATTTTATTTATTTATTCATGAGAGACACAGAGAGAGAGGCAGAGAGACACAGGCAGAGGGGGAAGGAAGCTCCATGCAGGGAGCCCGATGTGGGACTCAATCTCAGGACTCCAGGGTCTCACCCTGGGCTGAAGGCAGGTGCTAAACCGCTGAGCCACCCAGGGATCCCATTCTTCCTCTTTTTAAAGAACTAAGGTAAAATTCACAAAACATAAAATTAACCATTTTAAAGTGTATACCTCATTGACATTTAGTAGTTTCATAGTATTGTGCAACTACTGCTTCTGTCTAGTTGCAAAGAAATTTATCACCTCAAATGAAAACCCCATACCCATATAGTAGTCACTCCCCATTCACCTGACAGTCATCAGTCTGTCTTTCTTTTTCTTTCTTTCTTTGTTTCTTTGTTTCTTTCTTTCTTTCTTTCTTTCTTTCTTTCTTTCTTTCTTTCTTTCTTTCTTTCTGATTTTATTTATTCATGATAAACACAGAGAAAGGCAGAGACAGGCAGAGGGAGAAGCAGGCTCTATGCTGGGAGCCTGATGCAGTACTCGATCCCAGGAGTCTACCTTCTTTATGTATTTGCCTATTTTTTTTTTAATTTTTGCTATTTTATTTATTTATGATAGTCACAGAGAGAGGGAGAGAGAGAGGCAGAGACACAGGCAGAGGGAGAAGCAGGCTCCATGCACCGGGAGCCCGATGTGGGATTCGATCCCAGGTCTCCAGGATCGCGCCCTGGGCCAAAGGCAGGCGCCAACCCGCTGCGCCACCCAGGGATTCCTGTATTTGCCTATTGTAGATACTTTATGTGGTTCAAATAATAAAATGTGTCCTTTTGTGTCTGGCATAATGTTTTTCACTTAGCATAATATTTTTTAATTTTATTTTTAGCATAAAATTTCTAAGTTCATCCATGTAGCATGTTTCAAAACTATTATTTGTGGATGAGTAATATTCCATTGTATTTGTATACTGTAATATTTTTTCTACTTTTTGGCTGTTTCCAATAATTCCATTGTAAACACTTGTGTTATAAATCTCTTTACGGACACATATTTTCATTTCTGTTCAGTGTATACCTATGAGTGGAGTTTCTGGGTCACATGTTAAGTTTATGTTTAACTTTTTTAAATTTTTATTTATCTATTTATTTATTTATTTATTTATTTATTTATTTATTTATTTATTTATTTTTATGTTTAACTTTTTCATGATCTTCCAAACTGTTTTCCTCAGTGGCTATACCATTATCTCCCCATGTAATCTACCATCATGTGTGTACTAATACATCAGCAATGTACTGAAGTGTTTTATTTCTTCATATCCTTGCCATTATTTTATCCCCCCCCCTTTTTTTTATAAACTTATTTTAAATTTTTATTTACTTATGATAGTCACACACAGAGAGAGAGAGGCAGAGACACAGGCAGAGGGCAAAGCAGGCTCCATGCACTGGGAGCCCGATGTGGAATTTGATCCTGGGTCTCCAGGATCGCGCCCTGGGCCAAAGGCAGGCGCTAAACCGCTGCGCCACCCAGGGATTCCCCCCCCCCCTTTTTTTTTTATTAATGCAGTCCTAATGTATAAGAAGTGGTATCTTCTTGTGGTATTTATTTGCATTTCCTTAGTAACCAGTAATGTTGAATAACTTTTCATGTGCACATTAGCTATTTGTAGATCTTCTTGGGAAAAAGTTAATTCAAGATCTTTGCTCATTTTTTTTCTTTTTAAGATTTTATTTATTTATTTTTATTTATTTTTTATTTATTTTTTAAAGATTTATTTATTTATTCATTCAGAGAGAGCGAAGAGAGAGGCAGAGACACAGGCAGAGGGAGAAGCAGGCTCCATGCAGGAAGCCCGATGTGGGACTCCATCCTGGGTCTCCAGGATCACACCCCGGGCTGCAGGTGGCGCTAAACCTCTGTGCCACCTGGGCTGCCCTAAGATTTTATTTTAAAATAATTTCTGCCCAGTATGGAGCTTGGACTCAACCCTGTAGTCAAGTGTCTCTACCAAGTGAGCCAGCCAGGTGCCCTAGGTCTTTTGCTCATTATAAAATTGTTTGCCTTTTTGTTGTTGAGTTCTTTTTTTTTTTTTTTTTATTAAAGAATTTATTTATTTATTCATAGAGACAGAGAGAGAGAGAGGCAGAGACACAGGCAGAGGGAGAAGCAGGCATCATACAGAGAGCCTGATGTGGGACTCGATCCAGGGTCTCTAGGATCTCGCCCTGGGCTGCAGGCGGCGCTAAACCGCTGCCCCACCGGGCTGCCCCCTGTAGTTGAGTTCTTTATATGTTGTGGATGTTAAGCTCTTACCAGTTACATGATTTGCAAACGTTTTCTCCCATATGTTAGGTTGTCTTTTTCACATCTTAATAATGTTACTTGATTCATAAAAGCTTAATATCAATGAAATCTTATATTTAGTTGTTTGTCCTTTTGGTATCAAATCTAAGAATTATTTGCCTAATTTTTGGTCCTGAAGACTTATCCCTATGGTTTCTCCCAAGAGTTTTACCGTTTTAGTTCTTATGTTTAAGCCATTGGTGTACTTTTATTTAATATTTGTGTGTGGAATGAGAAAGGAGTACAATTTATTCTGCATATGTGATTTAATTATTTCAGTAGTATTTGTTGTAGGGACTATTCATTAAGTGGTGTTGGCGCTATTGAACATATTGATGAGGGTTTATTTCTGGACTCTCAGTTTATTCCATTGATCTATGTCTATGCTTACATCACACTATTTTGACTACTGTATTTTTCTGGTAAGTTTTGAATTCAGGATATGTGAGTCCTTTTTTTTTTTTAAGATTATATTTATTCATGAGAGGGAGAGGGAAAGAGGCAGAGACACAGGCAGACACACAGAGGGAGAGGCAGGCTCCATGCCCTGACGTGGGACTCGATCCCAGTACTCCAGGATTATGCCCTGGGCCGAAGGCAGGTGCTGAACCGCTGAGCCACCCAGGGATCCCCCTTTTTTTCCTTTTCCAATATCGTTTTGGCTCTTCTATCTACTTGCAGTGCCCTGTGAATTTGAGATTCAGTTTTAACATTTCTCCAAAGAGGGTTTTGGAATTTTCATAGAATGCATTGAATATATAGATCATTTTGGGGAGTATTCCTGTATTAACAATATCAAGAGTTCTAATCACTGAACATTGGATCTTTTCTTTTTTAAAAAATATTTATTTAGGGATCCCTGGGTGGCGCAGCGGTTTGGCGCCTGCCTTTGGCTCAGGGCGCGATCCTGGAGACCCGGGATCGAATCCCACATCGGGCTCCCGGTGCATGGAGCCTGCTTCTCCCTCTGCCTGTGTCTCTGCCTCTCTCTCTGTCTCTGTGACTATCATAAATAAAATAAATAAAAAAAAAAAAAAATAAAAAAAATAAAAATAAAATAAAAAATATTTATTTAGAAGGTGCATGTGTGCAAGTAGGAGGAGGGGCAGAAGGAGAGAATCTTGAATCTGAGAGAATCTGACTTGCTGCTGAGTGCAGAGCTTAATGCAGGGCTGGATCTCATGACCCATGAGATCATAACCTGAGTTGAAACCAAGAGTCAGATGCTTAACTGACTGGATCTATTTTTTTAGATTGGTCTTTAATTTCTCTTTAGCAATCTTTTGTAATGTATAAGTCTTTCACCATTATTCCTTTGGATACAACTGTAAAATGATATTTTTCCACTTTTAAATTTTATTTTTTTGTGAGAAAGAGCGTGAACAGAGGGGAAAGGGAGAAGCAGTCTCCTTGCTTAACAGGGGTCCTGAGGTGGGGCTCGATCCTAGGACCCTCGGATCATGACCTGAGCTGAAGGCAGACAGTTAACCGACTGAGCCACCCATGTGCCCCCCACTTTTATTCATTGCCCTTATATAGAGACTAAAGTAATATTTGACTGTTGGTCTTGTACCCTGCAACTTTGCTGAATTTATTAGCTTGTGTTTGGGTGTATAGTTAAATTCTAAGGGATATTCTTTTTTTTTTTTTTTTTAAGATTTTATTTATTCATGAGAGTCAGAGAGAGAGAAGCAGGCTCCATGCAGGGAGCCCAATGTGGGACTCCATCCCAGGACTCCAGGATCACACCCTGGGTGGAAGGCAGGTATTAAACCACTGAGCCACCCAGGTGTTCCTCTAAGGGATATTCTGTATATAGAATTATGTCTTCTGCAAGTAGAGATAGCTTTACTTCTTTCTTTCCAATTTGGATGCCATTTATTTCTTTTTCTTGCCTTAATGCTCTGGCTACAACTTGGAGTGCAGTGTTGAATAGCAGTTGTGAAAATGTTTTGGTCTTGTTCCTGATCTTAAGGGGAAAACTTTCAGCCTTTGACCATTGAGTATGATTTTGGCTGTAGGATTTTCATAAATGTTGTTTATTATGTTAAGGAAATTTCCCTTCTATTTCTAGTTTGTTGCGTGTTGTTTTCATGGAAGGGGTGTTTTATTTTTTGTATTTTTATTTTTTAAATACTTTATTTGTTCATGAGAGACAGAGAGAGAGAGAGAGGCAGAGACACAGGCAGAGGGAGAAGCAGGCTCCACGCAGGGAGCCTGATGTGCGACTTGATCTTGGGACTCTGGGATCAGGCCCTGGACTGAAGGCAGGTGCTAAACCTCTGAGCTACCTAGGCATCCCTAAAAGGGTGTTATAAATCTTGCATATATTGAGCTGGTTATGCATTTTGTTCTATTTGGTGTATTGTTTATTTTTTTTTTTTATAAGTACCCTCTGTTGTTGTAAAGTAGACATGTATCATTTATCCATATGTAGGTCTTCAATTCACTGGCATTAATTACACCCATGGTGTTATATAATCATTACCACTATGTATATTGAGAACTTTTCCATCATCCTCAACATACAGTTACCTATCAGTAACTCCGTGTTGTTTCCTTTCTCTAGCCCCTGGTAACTTCTGATAGATTATAGAGATCTCTCTTTGAATTTGCCTCTTCTAGGTAAGATAACTCATAAGCGCCATGGAACATTTGTCTCTTTGTGTTTGGCTTATTTCACTTAACAATACTTTTATTTTTTATTTTATTTATTTATTTTTTAAAAAGATTTTATTTATTTATTCATGAGAGACACCGAGAGAGGCAGAGACACACAGGCAGAGGGAGAAGCAGGCTCCATGCAGGGTGCCCGATGTGGGACTTGACCTTTGGTCTCCAGGATCAGGCCCTGGGCTGAAGGCGGCGCTAAACTGCTGAGCCACCTGGGCTGCCCAGTATAATACTTTTAGTGTTTATGTTGTAGCATGCATCAGAACTTTGTTCCTTTTTATAGCCGATTAATCTTCTATTGTGAATATACCATATTCTATCCAGTCATCAGTGGTGGGTGGACATTTGAGCTCCACCTTTTTAATATTTTGAATACTGCTACTATGAACGTGGGTTTACAAATATCTGGTTGAGTGCCTACTTTCAATTCTTTTGAGTATATAGGAGTGGAATTGCTGGATCATATGCTGATTTTATTGTTTACCTTTTGCAGGTATTCTCTCTTCCCTTTTTTTGATTGATTTGTTTTAGAATGAGAGTGAGTGAGGATGGGGTGGGAGGGTGAGGTGGAGTGAGAGAGAATCTCAAGCAGATTCTCTTAGTGAGTGTGGAATACCATGCCACTCAGGTCTCCTCTCAGGACTCTGTGATCATGACCTGAACCGAAATCAAGTCTGTTGAACTGACAGAATCACCTAGGTGCTCCTATTCTTTTTCTTTTCTTTTCTTTTCTTTTCTTTTTTTTAAGATTTTTTAATTTATTCATTTATGATAGACATAGAGAGAGGCAGAGACACAGGCAGAGGGAAAAGAAAGGCTCCATGCCGGGAGCCCAACGTGGGACTTGATCCCGGGACTCCAGGATTGCGCCCTGGGCCAAAGGCAGGCGACAAACCGCTGAGCCACCCAGGGATCCCTCTTTTTCTTCTTTTGATTAGATATTTGCACGCTTACCTAGTAGTTTATCCAGTTGTGATAGTTGCTTGTGATAGTTTTTCCTGTTTATTTTCTGTTTTTATGGTGAGATTAACCCTTAATGTTCCCTGTTTCCTTGTTTCTTCTGATGTCAGTAGATACTTGACTGTGGTAACTTTTGCTCAAATTACTTTCGGAACTTGTTTTTTGTAATTGTTTTCAGACCTTGCTGCTTTTATCAGGTAAAATCAGGTAAAGGTTGAATCTGGTGAAGAAGTTAAACTAGTAGATAACAGTTTGATTCTAAATGTGACTTGAAATTAACATGAATGGTTTTTATCATGTGATATGTAGAGTTCACTTTTTAGTGGTTCTGTTTTGCAAACTTTGGTCACATCTGGCCACCATCTGTGTTTGTAACAGCCCATGAACCAAGAATAGCTTCTACATTTTGGAATGAGAGAAAAAAGGAAAATATTTTGTAATGTATTAAAATTATACCAGATTTCTGGTAATAATATATAAAGGTCTCTTGGAACATGGCTCTTTTATGTATTGTTTATGGCTACTTTGGTCCTATGATGAGAGTTGAGTAGTTTGGAAAAAAACAGTTTTATACAGTCTAAAATATTTGGTTTCCAGGCCTTGATAGAAAAAGTTTATCAACCTCTTGTTGAGATCATCCCAAGGGTTAATTATTAAATGGTCTGGTAAGGACTATACCTGTTGTCAGTTTCTGATGTGTATGTAAAAATATTATTTGTTCTTAAGCACATCTAATACTTTTGTTTTAATGAGTGGAAACAGTAATTTGGTAGTTAAATTAACTACAAGACAACTTCTGGTTAATGGGAAGGATGTTTATAGGTAGTGTGACATTCATGTCATTTTGGCCAGCATATCTTCTTGGTTTTCAGAGAAGAGGTTAAAAAGTTATTTGTTCCCATAATACTGTTAAAGCATTTTTCATAATACATTTAGATTATTTTTGTACCTTGTATCCTCCGTTAAATCTAGAACTCAAGTTTGGGGGCCCCTGGGTGGCTCAGTTTGCTAAGCGTCTGCTTTGGGTCAGGTCATGATCTTGGGTTCCTGGGATCAAGCCCTGAGCTGGGCTTCCTGCTGAGCAGGGGGTCTACTTCTCCCTCTGACTCTGCCTCCCCCACTGGTGCTCACTGGTTTTCTCAAATAAATAAATGAAATTTTAAAAAAAAAATCCAAAAAACTCAAGTTTGGGATTTTTGTTTGGCAGATAGTCTTTATTTTGTATCCTTGAGGCCTGGCATAGTTCCTCGTAAGTAGGTAAGCAATAATCTTTTCAGGGGAAATGAGTAAGTATTCTATAAATATAATTTACAGATATACAAATTATACAAATTGTATTCTGATGCACAAGTATATTTTAGAGCTATAATAACTATTCTATAAATGTCTGAAGCATTTCTTATCTTGGCCGTCCCGTGGAGAAGAAAGCTAGACTTGTATTTTAGAGATGTAAAAAGAAAATAAGTAGAAACCTGTGAGAGACTAAATCAGTTGGACAAAATTATTACACATGGCACTGTTGCCCAAAATAGTTACTTTCCTTTTAACCCTGAATCAAGAGTATAGCTTGTCTATATTTATTTTGTTGACCTTTTGTGGGTTGTATCATCACAAATGTGGTCACAAAATATATTAAGGTTAATTTTCTGTAATTTCTGTGATGAGTAGAAAGATAATTTGATATATCATCATATATGTTCCAGATACTGTCGTTAAGTCCAGGAATACAGTGATAAGCAAAACATGGTTAGCCTTCATGGATCTTCAGTCAGGCAGAGAGAAAACATTAAATAAGTCATCCCACAATAGTTATATTATTGCATTTAAACAGAGACTAGGAAGAGAACTTTGAGCATGCATTCCCCAGGGGAGATCTGATGTAGTTTAGCGCTCAGGGAGCTTCCCTAAGAAAGTGACATAGAGACTGGGATCCAAAGACTGAGTTAAGAGTTAACTTGGGGATAAAAGGGGCTGGAAGGGTGGGAGAGAGGAATTGAAAACATTTTAAGCACAGAGACCAGCTTTAGTAGAGCCCAAAGAGTGTGAGTGTAGTTTTGGTAACTTTGTGAAGGCTGTGAGTTTATGGTTGAGTGCTAGATTATCCTGAGGTTTTGTCATTTAGGTTTCTCTCTCTCTCTCTCACTTTTTTAATTCAGCATTAGGTATGGATAAGTAGAAACTCTTCACACTACCCATGGCCCAGATTTTCCTTTCTTCTAATTAGACTTTCTCCCTCAAGAAGCTTTTATTTCAGTTAAGATTTTAATGGCATTCTTTTTTGTTTCCTGCTTGAAAATGGCATTATTTATTAAATCTGCAAAATTAAAAAAAATTTATAGTAAAAAAGTCTTATAATTACCCAGTTTTTCTCTCTGGCAGTCCGTTAATCAGTTTCTTATATGTTCTTTTAGAGATTTTACGCACATGCAAGCAAGTGCGTGCAATCTCCGCCCCCAGATGGTTTTTTGTTTTTTTATATTACACTACTTTCACACCTTGCTTTTTTCCATTATTATATCTTCTTATATATTTTATTTATTCCATATCTGTACGTAAAGAACTGACTCATTTTTTATGACTACAGAATAGATCATTGTATAGATATTCCCTAATTTAGTAGTTCCTTAGTGATGGATGTTTAGTTTGTTTTGTGATCTTTTACTATTATAAATAGTACTGTAATCATTAACTTTATATGTACCTCATTTCATAATCTAGTACGTATGTGTTTATAGGATAAATGTTATTTCTATTTATTTATTTATTTAAAGATTTATTTATTCATGAGAGACACACGGGGGTGGGGGCAGAGACACAGGAAGAGGGAGAAGTATGCAGGGAGCCTGACGTGAGACTCAATCCCGGGTCTCCAGGATCACATCCTGGGCTGAAGGTGGCACCAAACTGCTGAGCCACCCAGGCTGCCCTAAATGTTATTTTTAAAAATTATTATTGAAGTAATATTATTGAAGTTGACATACAGTGTTATATTAGTTTTGGGTGTGCAATATAGTGATTCGACAGTTCTGTATTTTATTCAGTGCTTACCATGATACGAAGTGTAGTCACTATCTGTCATATACATTATTACAGTATTCCTGACTGTATTCCATAATGTTGTACTTTTCATCTCTGTGACTTATTTTAAAAGGTCTTATTTACTTATTAGAGAAAGTGAGTGAGAAAGAGCACACCAGCAGGAGAAGGAAAAGCAGACTCCCCAGCTGAGCAGGGAGCCTAACGCAGGGCTCCATCCCAGGACTCTGGGATCATGACCTGAGTCAAAGGCAGTCTCTTAACCCACTGAGCCACCCCCAGGGCCTGATTTACTTGTTTTAAAACTGGAAGTATGTACCTCTTAATCCCCTTCACCTATCCCTCCACCCACTCGTAGATAAAAATGTTTATTTAACAAATCAAGTATTGAGTACCTGCATTACCTTGAGTTTTGTTGATGGTAGTGTTTAAGCAAACTTCTTTTGAGTTACCTAGTAAGTGCTACAATTTAAAAAAGGAATAGGACAAAAAAAATTAAGAAAAAATAAGATTCTGTCCCTGTCTTAGAGACTGTTAGAGTCTGGGATTAATATCAGTGTAATGTGTGAAATGTAGTAATAAGAGATATGCACAGGGGAATGCAGAGCCTTAATTAAGGTTGTTGTGGATCCATGGAGAGGCTTCTTGAATCTAATTTTGAAGTGTAAGTAGATATTAGAAGGGGAAAGGAAGTGTGTCTTAGGTGAAAAAGTAGGATCAAGTACCTAGAGGTATAACAGCATGAGATTTATGTAACTTCAAAGTGTAAAGCATGTGATGCAGGTGATAGTGAGACCTAAATTTGGGTGGGTGAATTAGGGTCAATTCAAGAAACCTTTTATTTGTTAGCCTAAGAACTTGGACTTGGTTTTTTGTTTTTTGTTTATTAATTTTGAATGAGATTTCATACAAAACACCAGTATAAAACAAAAAAAGATGGAGCTGCTTTGATTTGGGGTAAGAAACAGGCAGGTTTTCTTTCTTTCTTTCTTTCTTTCTTTCTTTCTTTCTTTCTTTTCTTTTCTTTTCTTTCTTTCTTTCTTTTCTTTCTTTCTTTCTTTCTTTCTTTCTTTCTTTTCTTTCTTTCTTTCTTTCTTTCTTTCTTTCTTTCTTTCTTTCTTTCTTTCTTTTCTTTCTTTCTTTTCTTTCTTTCTTTTCTTTCTTTCTTTTCTTTCTTTTCTTTCTTTCTTTCTTTTTCTTAAAGATTTTATTTGAGAGAGAGGACACATAAGCAGGGGGCGGGACAGAGGGAGAAGCAGATTGCCTGCTGAGCAGGTAGCCTGATTCGATTCCAGGCTTGATCCCAGACACTGGGATCATGATCTGAGCTGAAGGCAGACACTTAGCTGACTGAACCATGCGGGCACCCCAAGAACAGTCAGGCTTTCTTCTCACTGTCTTGGGTATTCCTTGAGAGACTTTCCAGAACAGTATCTCTGAGGAACCCAATTGAACCTACCTCTGGGATGGTTTCAACAGAAGGATTTTGAGTAGTACAGAGGGAAAGGTCACCTAATAGGAGTAAATGTAAGATAAGATACATTGTTAGAGTGTGAAATAACTTTGTATGATACATGGAGGAGGACAAGGGGGAAGGAAACCAATCACCTATTTTTTGGCTGTTCTGATATTGTTACTTCTGTTTAGAATAGTCTATTAAGAGGTAATTAACAGGCCGCCTGGGTGATTTAGTGGTTGAGGGGCTACCCTTGGCTCAGGTCCTGGGATGGAGTCCTGCATCAGGCTCCCTGCAGGGAGCTTGCTTCTCCCTCTGTGTGTCTGCCTTTCTCTGTGTCTTTCATGAATAAATAAAAAATTAAAAAGAGATAATTAACATGTAAAAAAAACCCACCCCAATTCTTTTAGAGATATGTACTGATGTACTGAATGAAATGATACCTGGGGATTTGCTTCAAAGCAATCCCGGTATGGAAGGAAAGCTATGGGATGGAAGCAGTAGGTAGGAAGTAGATGGGCCATGAGTTGATATTTGTTGAAACTGAGTAATGAGGGATGCTTGTTGAGCGTCAGCCTTTGGCTCAGGGTGTGATCTCTGGTCTGGGGATTGAGTTCCGCTAAATTAGGCTCCCTATGAGGAGCCTGCTTCACCCTCTCTATGTCTCTGCCTCTCTCTTTGTGTCTCTCCTAAATAAATAAATAAAATCTTTAAAAAAAAAAAAAGAGAAAAGAAACAGTAATGATTATGTAGAAATTCATTATATTATTTTTCACTTTTGATTGTATTTGATATTTTCCATAAAAACTAAAAAGTGATAGGTTCTATGGATAATTGGGGGGAGGTGTGCAGAGGGAGAAAGAGAATCTTAGGTGTGGAACCCTCTGTAGGCTGGATCTCACAATTCTGAGATCCTGATCTGAGCTGAAATCCAGAGTTGGATGCTTAACCAACTGATCCACCCAGGCATTGCTCTATGGATAATTTTTTTAGACTAAGTGGAAGATTACTTTTTTTTTTTTTTTTTTTACTAATTGGTAATTTTCCAGAAAAAATGTTAATGTTTAGGCTAAGATACATATTTTTAAATGTATTTAAAAACTGATTTCAAACTGGGGTGCCTGGGTGATAAGTTGGTTAGGCCTCTGACTCTTGATTTCTGCGCTTGGGTCAGGATCTTAAGAGTTGTGAGATTGAGTCCTGTGTTGGACTCCATGGTGGGTGTAGAGCCTGCTTAAGATTCTCTTTGCCCTCCACCCCCAAAATCTAATTTCAAACTATGTGAAAATGCTGTATCATTTTTCTAGTACTTTTCTTGGAAGGAAACTTCTTTTAGTTATTTAAATATCCAAGTATGTTTTGAAAAGTTAAAAAAAATTCAATTATAGTGTTCTACCTAATTGTATTTTTTATTTTTTTATTATTTTTAATTTTTTTTAAGATTTATTTATTTATTTATGATAGAGAGAGAGAGAGAGGCAGAGACACAGGAGGAGGGAGAAGCAGGCTCCATGCCGGGAGCCCGACGCGGGACTCGATCCTGGGACTCCAGGATCGCGCCCTGGGCCAAAGGCAGGTGCTAAACCGCTGAGCCACCCAGGGATCCCCTAATTGTATTTTTTAAATTAAGCCATTATTTATGAGTAATTATAAGGACATGAGTAATTACAATTTTTTTGTATTTTCACGTGATTGACAAGTTAATTTCTATTGTCAGTTATAAGCTGTATTAGTAATCAAGGGTAAACAGATTAATTTACTTAAGTTTGGGTTGCTTTGGAATTGGTTTTAACTCATTAGGAAGTTTTGTTCTAATATTGGTTTAATGTGCCTGGCATTTTGATTAAAGTGCTACAATCTTTTTTTTTTTTTTAAACTATTTTTTTTAATTTTTATTTATTTATGATAGTCATACAGAGAGAGAGAGAGAGGCAGAGACACAGGCAGAGGGAGAAGCAGGCTCCATGCACCAGGAGCCTGACGTGGGATTCGATTCCGGGTCTCCAGGATCGCGCCCTGGGCCAAAGGCAGGCGCCAAACCGCTGCACCACCCAGGGATCCCCAGTAATTTTTTTTTTAAAGAAGCAATGGCTTTATTATTTTTTTTACTTTTTATTTATTTATGATAGTCACACACAGAGAGAGAGAGAGGCAGACATAGGCAGAGGGAGAAACAGGCTCCATGCACCGGGAGCCCGACGTGGGATTCGATCCTGGGTCTCCAGGATCGCGCCCTGGGCCAAAGGCAGGCGCCAAACCGCTGCGCCACCCAGGGATCCCTGGAGATAGTAATTAATATTTGTCTCATTATCAGTATGAAGCCCCCCCCTTTTTTTTAAGATTTTAATTATTCATGAGAAAGGCAGAGACCTGGGCAGAGGGAGAAGCAGGCTCCCCACGGGAGGCCCGTTGTGGAACTCGGGATCATGACCCTGGACCCTGAGATCATGACCTGAGCCGAAGGCAGACGCTCACTGAGCCACCCAGGTGCCCCAGTATGAGGGTTTAAAGAGAACAAAATGTATGAATGTTTTTAGGAGTTTCTGGTACTTGAGTATCCACTGAATGCTTCCTTTCTAAAGGCTGGGCTTCCATTGATAGTCAGCTAGCCCCAATCTTACCATGTATGTGGTCTTCAGTATACCAGCTTCTATAACAAACCTAGCAGCTCTTCTGTTTCCAGCATTCATTGGGCCAATTCTCAGCTTTTCCTCTGTCCTTTTCCAAGACTTCAGTGACTCCCTTTGATACATTGTCCTTGGCTTTCTATTTGATCTTTTGTTCCTGGATCTAGCCAATAAGCAAGGGTCATTTCTTTTCTTTTCTTTTCTTTTCTTTTTTTTTTTTTTTTTTTTTGCAAGGGTCATTTCTTAGTAACAATTAACTTTTATTGCCACGATAATTTGTAGTTTTTAGCCTCAGTTTGCTTCTATCTAAAATTATAATGCTCTCAGAGATCATTTATCTAACTACTTGCTAGATTTGCTTACCTTACAGATCCTCTTTTCTTTTCAGCAAAAAGTTAATAGACTTGAATTCTGACTCCGTGTGTCAGGTAGAGAGGATTGGTGGGAAGAGACTTCAGGTACTCTGGTTCACTCCTTTCTTCTGTGGTTGGGATGGTGGAGCAGGGGTCAGAGGATGGCTGGCCTTTAATCCCTGCTTTTTGCTAAAGGACCCTCTGGCAAGGTTACTCTGAACTTGTTTTTTGTCTGTAATTATGAGATAATGAAAACCTGTGCTGCCTACCATACTTGGTTATTTTTGAGATTCAGATGATACAGAACATGTTAAAACTAGACAACGGGCACCTGAGTGGCTCAGTTGGTTAAGTATCTGCCTTCAGCTTGAGTCATGATCCCAGGATCCTGGGGTGGAGCACCACATCAGGCTCCCTGCTCAGCAGGGAGTCTGCTTCTCTTTTTCCTTCTGCCCCTCCACCTCGCTTGTGTACACACGAGTGCGCATGCTCTCTTTGTCAAATAATCTTAAATAACTAGAATATACGCATGCATTTATTAGATTCTGTAGCAGTGAGTGAGATGGGAATGATGTATATGTTTATAGTCATATTTTACTTCACCATACCATTGTAGAATTGAACATGTCCTTTGTAATTTTGAATGGAGACTGAGAAATCACAATTCTTTTTTTTATTTTATTTACTTATTTTTTTTTTTTTTTAGAAATCACAATTCTTATAGAATAATTGTTGACCCCTAAAAATCGTTATCATTTATTATTGATGACCTGTACTGGATTAAGAATAATCTTAGTGTACATTTAACATTTGTTAGTTGATAAAACCTCCTACAAATAGGAGGCAGTATTATCCCATCTTTACAGTTAAAGAAACAGGGTTAGAGAGGTAAAGTAACTTCTACAATCTCATTGATGGTTAGTGGTAAAGCAGAAATTAATTGAGCCCCATGCATTTCCAGTATAAAGCAGTTTGTCTTCACAGAACACATAGCATAATTTATAGGGAAATTCAATTACTGAGTTGAATGCCTGACAGTAATGTAATAATTGTATGTCAATTGTATGCATATATATATATATTTTAAAGATTTTATTTATTTATTCATGAAAGACACAGAGAGAGAGATAGAGGTAGAAGCAGGCTCCATGAAGGGAGCCTGATGTGTGACTTATCCTAGGACTCTAGGATCACGCCCCCACCTAAAGGCAGACGTTCAACCACTGAGCCGCCAGGCGTCCCGTATGTCAATTATATTAAAGAAAAAAAAATCCAACACAGCTTTTCTGTTATGCTGATATACGAGTATGATTCAGTGTATATAATTTCTCATTTGACTATAAGCAAACAAATGTAAGGGATTTAGACTTCAAAGATTTAGCGATTTATAAATGCACAGAATAGTATGGATATTTATCTTCTTACTCTGCTTCTCCCAGAGTCTTTTTTTTTTTTTTTTTTAGTTTTTATTTATTTATGATAGTCACACACAGAGAGAGAGAGAGAGAGGCAGAGACACAGGCAGAGGGAGAACCAGGCTCCATGCACCGGGAGCCCGACGTGGGATTCGATCCCGGATCTTCAGGATCGTGCCCTGGGCCAAAGGCAGGCGCCAAACCGCTGCACCACCCAGGGATCCCCATCTCCCAGAGTCTTGAACAAGTCATTCGGTTTCTCTGCCCCTCCCGTTCTCTCTGTCAGAAAGAACATTTTTAGTAAGTTATACTGTAGATTTTCTTACTAGATTTAAACTAGACTAAAAGAAAGGGGAATGATTTATAAGCATATTTTGAATTTCATAATGTGACTTTATTTGTCTACATATTCCTATCATGTGTTACAGAGTCCTTAATAAAAATGATCCAAGACAATTCCTTAATAGCAGGAACAATAGCTGCATCTCTAACATGATTAATTTGCAAGATAGCAAATCAGCACTGCCAAAAGGGCAAGATGCCATGGGAGTTGGTTATTTGAGGAGGGAAGGGTTTATTTTCTTCAACCTGGGTCTTGAAGGAAGCATAGGACAGATTTAAACAAGGCACAGTGAAAGTGTAGTAGTGCACGCACCCTGAGGCAGGAGGAATGCCATATGGGGAACTATGTGATACAAATTATACTCTGGTTAGATTTTAAGATGTAATAAGGAGATTATTTAGCAAATAAGGTGGAGTGAATGGATTGGAGTCAGTTTACAGAGGGTCTTGAAGTCTATTTGGATAGGTGGTATGTACTGTATTTGAGTATTGTATTTTTTTTTTTTAAGATTTTATTTATTTATTCATGAGAGACACAGAGAGAGAGAGGCAGAGACAGGCAGAGGGAGAAGCAGGCTCCATGCAGGGAGCCCGATGTGGGACTTGATCCCAGGACTCTAGGATCACATCCTGGGCCCAAGGCAGGCTCCAAACCGCTGAACCACCTGGGGATCCCTTGAGTACTGTATTTTGAGTAATAGGGAGGTAACGAAGGTTTTTTAGAAAGATAGTAATAGCATTGGAATTGTGTGAAATTGTGTTTTTTTTTTTTTTTAAGTTTTATTTTAGAGAGAGTGTGCATGTAACAGGTAGGAGGAGGGGCAGAGGAAAACAATGTCAAGCCGACTTCCTGGTGAGTGCAGAGCCTCCTATGAGGCTATATTGCACTACCTGGGATTATGAACTGATCTGAAATCAAAAGGTGGATGCTTAACCAACTGAGCCCCCCAGGTGCCCCTCTAAATTGTTTCTATTTTTTTAAAAAGATTTATTTATTCATGAAATAGAGAGTGTGCAGGTGTGTGTGCCTGTGTGCATGAGTGGGGGAAGGGGCAGAGGGAGAGAGAAAAACTCAAGCGGACTCCCTGCTGAGTGTGGAGCCACATGCAGGGCTCAAACCCAGGATCTCAAGATCACCACCTGAGCTGAAATCAAGACTTGGAATCCCAACGAATCAAGCCACCCAGATGTCCCTAAATTTTGTTTCTATTTAAACATTATTTATTTATTTGGTATTTGAAATATTTTTTCATTAACATAGTGCTGAATGGAAGTTGAGTGCCTATACTGTCATGTTAATTATGTAATTGAGTAAAAGAAATGGAAATAATGTAACTTTTCAAAGAAATACAGTGAATAATATTAGAGCCACTGCTTTTTGAATTGTTACTGGGGGATCCCTGGGTGGTTTAGCGGTTAGCCCCTGCCTTTTGACCCAGGGTGTAATCCTGGAGTCTTGGGATCGAGTCCCACACCGGGCCCCCTGCATGGAACCTGCTTCTCCCTCTGCCTGTGTCTCTGCCCCCCCTCCCCTTTATGTGTCTCTCATGAACAAATAAATAAAATCTTGAAAAAAAAATGAATTGTTACTATGAGCCAGGCTCTTTTTTAAAAAAACTTTTTTAAGGATTTTATTTATTCATGAGAGAGACAGAGAGAAAGGCAGAGATGCTAAACCGCTGAGCCACCCAGGTTGCCATCCTGAGCCAGGCTCTTTATAAAGGTTTCAGGAAGCATGACTGCAGAGAGCCTATGCTGTTAACCATTACACTGTACTATCTCTCAAAAAATGGCTTCATACTAATAATTAAGATAAAAAAGAGAACCTTTGAATGTTGTTACTCAGGATAAGAGTCAGACTTAATTTCAAGATTTTGAAATAATTCACGAGTCTCCATTCCTCATTCATGGGGAATATGTTCCAAAGCCCCTGTGATGACTAAAACCAAGAATAGAACCGAACCACATATATATATATAGTTTTTTAATTTTAGTTTTAATTTAAAATTTTTTTAGAACCAAACACTATATTTACAATGTTTTTTCCTATGCATATATACCTATGACAAAGTTTAATTTAGAAATTAGGCACATTAAGATATTAACAATAATGATAAAATATAAAATTTATGGCAATATACTATAATAAAAGTTATGTGGTTTTTTATTTTTTATTTGAGTGTACTTGAAATACAATGTTACATTAGTTTCAGATATACAACCTAATGATTCAGCAACTCCTATGCTCTGCTTACTGCAAGTGTAGCTACTGTCTGTCACTATGTAATTCTCTTACAATACGATTTTTTTTTTTTGTGGGGGGAAGAAAATCACTTTATTCTAATTAATTCACAAATGATAACATCACAAAAGGTGATTTAAGGAGGCACACAAACATCTGCCCAGCCCCAAACTCAAACCATCTCAATGAACTTGTATACTAAAAATATCCTTTTTCATTACAGTTCTGAAGAAAGCTGTATTTAATGATGGAGAGGTTTAACTGGTGGTTTTACACTTTTATATCTTCACTATTTATTATATTTTTATGCTAAATTAACTTGGTCATGATTGATGAGTTTCCATATCTTCCTATTTGAACTTCTTGATTAGGCTAATCCATTTGCAGATCTGCATTGTTTCTGCAGCTTGCTGAAACCTTCACAAAGATTTAGGTCACCCTGGTTCTGGGCACACTCCAGGAACGGTTTCATCTCGGGCTAAACTGCTGCTGCTGTTGCTGTAAACTGCTGCTGCTGTTGCTGGTATGCTCACTGGGTTCCCTGAGGCTCCTGGTAAGTGATGTCGGGCCTTGAAGGCTCAGCGTTACTTCCAGCGAAGTCCCCAGTAATGGCATGACCAATCATGTGCCTGTCAGCAAAGGCTGCAGCCACTCCAGCTGCAGTGGTTGCCATCTGGGCCATGAGACCTGGCTGCCAGGGTGCAGCAGGTGAGCCAGTAGCAGTTGGCAAGCTGCTGCTGGCGGCTGAGCGGCTGGTGCTGGTCTAGATGCAGCTCTCATCTGAGGTGCCCACCTGGCCGGAGGGGCCGTGCCAGAGGTGCGGCTACGGCTTCCATGCAGCATGTCTACTGGTACAGGAGCACGACGTCCAGAAGCCTGACACTCGGTGGAGACCTTTATTACAATACTATTGACTATATTCCTTGTATCAGGGTTTTTTTTTTTTTTTTTTTTTTCAATTTTTATTTATTTATGATAGTCACACACAGAGAGAGAGAGGCAGAGACATAGGCAGAGGGAGAAGCAGGCTCCATGCACTGGGAACCCAATGTGGGACTCGATCCCGGGTCTCCAGGATCGCGCCCTGGGCCAAAGGCAGACGCTAAACCGCTGTGCCACCCAGGGATCCCCTATATCAGGGTTTTTATTCCTGTGACTTATTCTTTCCATAACTGGAAGCCTGTATCTCCCACTCCACTTCACCCATTTTGCCCATCTGCCCAACTCCCTCCCTTCTGGCAGTCATCAGTTGTTTGTATTTACAAGTCTGATTGTACCTTTTGTTTATATTTTATATTCTACACGTAAGTGAAATCATATGTTTGTCTTTTCTGACTTCACTTAGCATAGTACCTTCTAGGTCCAGCCGTGTTGTTGCAAATGGCAAGATCTCAGTCTTTCTTTTTATGGCTGAATAATATTCCATTGTGTATGTATACACCACAATTTCTTTATCCATTCATCTGTCAGTGGTATATTTATCCTTTTTCCTGTGATGATAATGAGGTTATAAAATGCCTATGTGATGAGATGAAGTGAGGTGAGTGATAATAGGCATTGTATTGAAACATTAGGCTACTATTGCCCTTCTGGCAGTAATGCCAGTTGGAGGATTATCTACTTCTGGACTGAGGTTGACCAAAGGTAATTGAAATTGTGAAAAGCAAAACTGTGGGTAAGGGGAGACTTTTTTCAAAGATTTTATTTATTCATGAGATACACAGAGAGAGGCAGAGATACAGGCAGAGGGAGAAGCAGGCCCCATGTAGGGAGCCCAACGCAGTACTTGATCCTGGGACTCCAGGATCACGCCGTGGGCCAAAGGCATGTGCTAAACTCTGAGCCACCCAGGGATTCCCGAATATTTAACTCTTGATCTCAGCTCAGGTCTCAATCTCAGGCTTGTAAATTCAAGCCCTGGGTTGTTCTCCATGCTGGGTGTGGAGTCTAATTTAAAAAAAAAAAAAAAAATTTACTTTTCTAAACTATATACCATGTTCTCATCTGAGATTTTAGTCAGTTCCTCCCTTGGCTCAAGAAAAGGCTAATAGCAAACTAGAAACTATTTTGACAGCTGTAGGACAGCTTCAGTGGCTTTGCTTATGTGACTTAAAGTTTTTCTTGATCAAGGAATATTTGGACTTCCCAAATGTTGGAGGGATAGAAGTTATATTTATATACTGTGGAAAATTCATTTATATAGAATCCTTTCTTTTTTTTTTTTTTTTTTAAGATTTTATTTATTTATTCATGAGAGACACACACACAGAGAGAGAGAGAGAGAGAGAGAGAGAGAGAGGCGGAGAAGCAGGCTCCAGGAGCAGGGAGCCTGATGTGGGACTGGATCCCGGGACTCCAGGATCACACCCTGGGCTGAAGGCAGGTGCCAAACTGCTGAGCCACTCAGGGATCCCCAGAATCCTTTCTAAGAAAATTCTGGGTTATCATCTGGGGGAATTAGACTGGTGCAATGTAAAAGGCATTTTTATGAAGTCAGTTTGAATCCTTTCCTGTATTGCTATTTTTCATACTACTTTTGTGAATTTAGGCAAATTGAAATAATTTCTGCCTCAGTTTTTTCATCCATAATGTGGAGAAAGTACTCTTCTAGAAGCTACTGTGAGGTTATGAGATAATTGTTGAGCATTCAGCACAGTGTCTGATTTTTATTGTGTCCAATGCAGCTAGCTAAATCACTATCCTTAGTACAGTTATTTTATTTAGCAATTCCTCAGTTTGTGGCTAAGTAACCGCTGAGCTCAATCTATGATTAATTCTAATATGCTGGGGGAGCCCTGGTGGTTCAGTGGATTAGCGTCACCTTCAGCTAGGGGGTGATCCTGGAGACCCGGGGACGAGTCCCACGTCAGGCTCCCTGCATGGAGCCTGCTTCTCCCTCTGCCTGTGTCTCTGCCTCCCTCTCTCTGTGTGTCTCTCATGAGTAAATAAATAAAATCTTAAAAAAAAAAATTCTAATGTGCTGTTCCTCTCCCAAATATAGTGGTATTGCCCATTTCCAAACCAGGGAATTCTGTGGTAGTGACTGATTGCAGGTCATCTTTGAAGTAAAGACCTGTAAAGTTAGATAGGGTAAATAATATCATTTATCTTTTTTTGGGTATCATTTATCTTTTTAAGACATGTGAGAGTTTTGTGGATTAAGGACTTAAAAGTATTGATAGGTGCCTAAGTGGACAGAATAAGGCGTCTAATTTTGCTGCTTAGGAAATGATTCATTGTAGCCTATTTCAGTTCAGTTAAAACATTGTTTTTATTAACATGTATTTTGTCCCAGAAATGGAGATACATGAGTGGATGATACCTTGTCTTCCTGAAGTTTAGAATGGTGGAATAGATAAATTATAAACCCAATATGATGGTAAGCTGAGAGATAGGCATAGGATATAATAGAGAGGCACTTGGCTAAGTCAAGGGATAGGAGATGTTGGAAGTAAGGTGTCCTGAGGAGACCTAGGAGAAAGAGGAATTCCTGTCAGAAAGGAGATGGAAGGATAAAGAGCATGATCTCAGAGGGGGACTGTGGACAGCTTGGTGTAAGCTTTTGAAGTAGGGAATGGTAAAATAGGAGATTAGAAACAAATAGTATCTAGATTCTTATTTTAACAGGAAGGAACCAGCTGTTTTTACTTTGTCATTATCTCTTGAGGTTTGTTCTGAGAAATTTGTTACTAATAATTTTATTTATAAATAAAATAATAAATAAAATAATAAATAAAAATAACTTGTTACGAATAATAAATTTGTTACTAATAATCTTCCTTCCCTAAGATCCCTCTACCTCCCACCCCAATCCCAGTTTAGCAGTTATAGGATTTTATTTTGTTCATTTGTCTCTTTCAGAGAGATTAAGCTCCCACAGGGCTTGTTTGTTCCATCTCTACATTCAGTTATATGCCACTCAGAATATATATTTTTTCACTAGTATTGACCTGTAGAAATAATCCCTGAAAGTATAGTCTGGTACTCAGAATATTTATAAAATGCTTAAATATAAAGAAAAATCGTTTCCTTGAAAATAAATCTTTACTGTAGAAAAATAATAAATTTGAGTCTCATAATTTTCACCCCCTAGAAATAATCACTGTTTTCCACTTTCCAGACTCAGTAAATATTTGTTTGTTTTTTTTTTTTAGTAAATATTTGAATGATTGAGTTATCCAACATGAATTACTTGAGCTAAATTTAATCAACTCAGCAAACATTATCTGGGCATCTGCTATTATGTGACATTCTAGATAATCAGTAATCTCTACTATCAAGTAACCTAAGGTTTCTTAGTATTGTTAAACAATATATCCTAAAATGACTGAGGAGTAATGGGAGGAATTAAAGGACCCATTTAGATGGTTTTGCTTGTTTTATCTTTTTAACTTTATTTTTTTTTTTTAATTTTTTATTTATTTATGATAGTCACACACACACACACACACAGAGAGGCAGAGACACAGGCAGAGGGAGAAGCAGGCGCCCTGCACCGGGAGCCCGACGTGGGACTCGATCCGGGTCTCCAGGATCGCGCCCTGGGCCAAAGGCAGACGCCAAACCTCTGCGCCACCCAGGGATCCCTTTTTTTTTTTTTTTTTTAATATATATTTTTTAAAATTTTTATTTATTTATGATAGTCACAGAGAGAGAGAGGGAGACAGAGACACAGGCGGAGGGAGAAGCAGGCTCCATGCACCGGGAGCCTGATGTGGGATTCGATCCCGGGTCTCCAGGATCGCGCCCTGGGCCAAAGGCAGGGGCCAAACCGCCGCGCCACCCAGGGATCCCCAGGGATCCCTTTTAACTGAATTTTGTATAACTATTACATGATTTAAAAGGAAACAAACTACAGAGTTCTGTACCTAACAGTGAAAATTTGTCTATTTATTATACAAATATAATACCAGTTAAAAAAATGTAAAAATACCAGTGTTTCCACAAAGGTAATAACATCTTTATTTTTTAAAAGGTTTTATTTATTTGAGAACAAGCAAGTGAGAGTGTATATGGGGGGGTGGAGGGGGGGGGGAAGAGAGAATCCCAAGCGGACTCTGTGCCCAGGCAGAACCCAACAGGGCTTGATCCTTCAACCTTGATCATGGCCTGAGCTATAAACAAGAGTTGTTCACTGAATTTACTGAGCTACCCAGGCACTCTAGTGGTAATAACATCTTTAAATAACATCTTTTTGTATTTTTTCTTCTTTACAGCATACTTTCCTGGCTTCCCATGGTAAATTTTTAAAAGTTTTTATTTAAATTCCAATTATTTAACATAACAGTGTAATATTTGTTTCACATTTACAATATAGTGATTGAATGGTTGCATACATTACCTGGTGCTCATTACAAGTGAACTCCTTAATCTCCATCACCTATTGATAATATCCTCCACCACCTCCCTTCTGGTAACCGTCAGTTTGTTGGTTTGCCTCTCTCCTGGTTTCCCAGAGCAATTTTTAAGGACTGTTTAATAGACCAGCAAATTGTTCTAAATTTGCTTAGCTATCTTTTTGTTGTTACCTTCACTTTTGTTATTACAGTTAATGATGAAGTGAAAATACATTTATAGCCCTTAGTCTTTTACTTTCTTTTTGTATTATTTCTTAGCATGGAGTCCCAGGATTGTGAGTATTGTTTCAAAGAGTATTATGTTGCTTTTCAAGAGACCATACTAAAATTGATTAAGTAGTAGTGGTAAGTGGAGTGCCTGGGTGGCTCAGACAGTTAAGTGTATTCTTGGTTTTGGCTTAGGCCATGATCTCAGGGTTGTGAGATCAAGCCCCAAGTCAGGCTCTGCACTGAGTATTGAGGCTGACTGAGATTCTTTCTCTCTCCCTTGCCCCCAGCCCCTACCTTTGCATTCATTCTCTCCCTCCCCTCCAAATAAATAAATAAAATCTTAAAAAAAAATAGTAATATGTTATTTCTAAGAACTTGGGTATTTCTTTTTTTTTTCTTCCCCTCAAGATAGAATTATGAATAGAATTGAGTCTCTTTGTCAAGCAGTTCTATTAGAGGTTAAAAAGAATCCTTACCTATTTTTATGCCTCAAACCTTAGTCTCAGGTACCTTTCTCTTTCTAGCTCACTTTGTTGATGATTTTTTATCTGGACCACATCTAGCTTGAATCTTATTTCAGAATTCCTGCATCATGTATACAGTGGCTTTTTTTTCTTTTAAAGATTGATTACTTTTTTTTAGAGAGAAAGTGAGAGTACGTGACTGGGGAGAGGGGCAGAGGGAGAGAATCTTCAGGCAGATTCCCTGGGGGAGCCTGATGTGGGGCTTGATCTCAGTACCCATGAGATCATGACCTGAGTGAAATCAAGAGTCAGACGCTAAACTGAGCCACCCAGGGCCCCCTACAGTGGCTTTCTGGGGCAATTTTCACTAGGTTGTGAAATGGAGTTTTACACTTGTTCAAAGCCAAGTTTCAGCTGTTTATTCCCCAATTCTGTTTTCTCCTATAGTCTTTTCCATTTTAATGAATGGCAACTGCATCTTCATAGTATTTAAGACCTAAACTTTTAGCATGATCCTTGAGTTCTCTCTGTAACATCTGGTGGTCTCAGTCCATCAGCATAAATTTCATTGGCGTTGCCTATTTCTTGTCCCCTTCACCATCCTAGATTGATTCATGTAACTGTTACCTCTCATCTGCATTACTATTGCAATAACCTAAGCAGGTCTCTGATTCCATCCTGACCCCCGGGTGCCCCTCTTTGATCGATTTTGAGTTAATTTTTGTATATGGTGTTAGTGTTTAATTTCATTCCTTTGTATGTAGATACCCAGTTTTCCCACTACCATTTGTTGAAAAAGGCTGTCTTTTCCCTATTGAATGGTTTGTTAGTACTGTTGTCAAAATCATTTGACCATATATGCAAGGATTTATTTCTGGAATATTTAGAGAGAATATTTCTCTCTAAACAGAATAGAGAATATTTTTCTATTCTGTTCTCTTGGTCAGTATATCTTTGTGATAGTAGTTGCACAGTGTTTTGTTGTTGTTTTTTTTTAAATAGACTCCATGCCAAATAGGTGCTTGACCTTAGGACCCTGAGATCAAGAGTCATATGCTTTATCAACTCAGCCAGCCACCCAAGTATTTTGACTAATGTAGCTATTTGTAAGTTTTGAAATCAGGGGGGTCCCTGGGTGTCTCAATGGTTTAGCACCTGCCTTCGGTCCAGGATGTGATCTTGGAGTCCTGGGATCAAGTCCCACATCAGGCTCTCTGTGTGGAGCCTGCTTCTCCCTCTGCCTGTGTCTCTGCCTCTCTCTCTCTCTCTCTCTCTTTCTCTCTCTGTGTGTCTCTCACGAATAAATAAATAAAATCTTTAAAAAAAAAAGTTTTGAAATCAGGAAGTAGCTAGCTTTTCTTTCTCAGTATTGCTTTGTTTCAGGTTCCCTTGGATTTCATATGAATAGTGAAATCTTTTAAAAAGTCATTCTGATTATTACAGGGATTGCATTAAATCATAGATCACTTTTTTTTTAATCATAGATCACTTTGAATAGTAATAATATCTTAACAATATCAAGTCTTCTAATCCATAAATAAACAAGCATTTCTTTCCATGTATTCTCTTTAATTTCTTTCAGCAACATTTTGTGGTTTTTATTATACGTCTTTTATTTCTTTGATTAATTATTAGGTATTTTATTCTCCTTGATGTTCTTCAAGGACTTCTTTATTTCCCTTTTGGCTTGTTCTTTTTTTTTTTTTTTTTTTTTTTTTTAAGATTTAGTTGTTTGTTTGAGAAGGAGAAAGAGAGCACCAGCAGGGGAGTGGCAGAAGGAGCCAAGGCAGACACTGAACTGACTGAGTCACCCAGTGCTCTGGATAGGCTTTTATTTTTTTTATTTTTTTAATTTTATGTATTTATTCATGAGAAATACAGAAAGAGAGGCAGAGACACAGAGAGAGGAGAAGCAGGCTCTATGCAAGGAGCCCAATGCAGAACTTGATCTCAGAAATTGAGGATCAGGCCCTGAGCCAAAGACAGACACTCAACTGCTGAGCCACCCAGGCATCCCTGGATAGTTCATCATTAATGTGTAGAATTTCAGCTGAGTTTTGTATGTTGATTTTGTATCATCCTAGTTTGCTGAATTTATTTTAAAATTTTTTTGTGGAATCTTTATGAGTTCTGCAAATAGAGATAATTTTATTTATTCATTTCCAATGTGGTTATTTCTTTTTCCTACCTAGTTGCTCTTTTATTATATGGAAAGTTGACTTTTAATATATGGAAATAGTTTCCTATTACTGGTTTGTTTTTGAGTGTTTTATTTCCCTCACAGCTAAGTATTGAATTTTGCTAAATAATTTTTTTCATCAGTGTTGATGATCATATGATTTTTATCCATTCTGTTTGTGTGGCATATTAAATTTACTAATTTCAAATGTTGAACAATCCTGTTTTCCAGGAATAAATTCCCATTGGGTCATGGTGTATGGTTTTTTTGTTGTCGCTATTGGTTTTTATTGATTTTTTTATTCCTCTATAGTTAATTGATTTTTTTTTAAGATTTTATTTATTTATTCATGAGAGACACATACATACACAGAGACAGAGACACAGGCAGAGGGAGAAGCAGGCTCCACGGAGGAAGCCTGACGTGGAATTCGATCCCGGGTCTCCAGGATCATGCCCTGGGCTGAAGGCGGCGCTAAACTGCTGAGCCACCCAGGCTGCCCTAGTTAATTGTTTTTTAAATGACATATAATTGACATATAAGATTATGTTAGATTTAGCTATACAAAATAATGATTTCAGGGGTGCCTGAGTGGCACAGTTGGTTAATAAACACATGCAGAGTTTGCTTGGGATTCTCTCTCCCTTTGCCCCTTTCACTCATGCTCCCTCCCTCTCTTTCAAAATAAATAAATCTTTAAGAAAAATAATGATTTTATTTAATTTTTTAAAAATTTTTATTCATTAATTTGAGACAGAGCATGAACAGGGGGCAGAGGTAGGGGGAAAGGGAGAAGCAGACCCCTGTTGAGTGAGGCGCCCAGTGGGGGACTTGATCCCAGGACCCTGAGATCATGACCTGAGTCAAAGGCAGACACTTAACTATCTGAGCCACCAATACAGGCTCCCTGTATTATGCTTTTTTTTTTTTTGTTGTTAATGTTCATTTATTTTGCTAGTATTTTATTGAAGATATTTGCATCAATGTTTGTAAAGGGTATTGGTCTATAGTTTTCTTTTTCTTACGGGGTCTTCATCTGGCTTTGGTATGAGAATGATCCTGGCCTCAATGAATAAGGGCATGTTCCTCACTAGTTTTTGGAAAAGTTTGAAAGAAATGGATGTTTTTAGTTAAATGTATAAAGCTTCCCAGTGAAACTGTTAGGTCCAGGGCTTTTCTTTGTTGGGACATTTTTTGGTTACTCATTACTGAGTCAGTCTCCTTAATAGTTAGAGATCTATTCAAATATACTGTTTTTATGTCATTTAGTCTTGGTAGGTTTTTTGTTTCTTGGATTTGGGCTGTTTCATCTAGGTTTTATCCATTTGTAGGTATACAGTTATTCATACTACTCTTATAATCCTTTTTGTTCCTGTAGAGTCAGTAGTGATGTCTACACTTTTATTTCTTTTTTTTTTTAATTCTTTTTTTTTTTAAATTTTTATTTATTTATGATAGTCACAGAGAGAGAGAGAGAGGCAGAGATACAGGCAGAGGGAGAAGCAGGCTCCATGCACCGGGAGCCTGACGTGGGATTCGATCCCGGGTCTCCAGGATCGCGCCCTGGGCCAAAGGCAGGCACCAAACCTCTGCGCCACCCAGGGATCCCTACACTTTTATTTCTGATTTTAGTAATTCGAGTCTTCTTTTATTCTTGATGCACCTAGCTAAGGATTTATCAATTGTGTTGATCTTTTCAAAGAAACAACTCTCGGTTTTGTCCAATTTTTACTATTCTTGATTTTCTATTCTTAATTTTCTCTCTAATCTTTATTATTCTTTCTGCTTGCTTTAGGTATAGTCTGCTAGTTCCTTTTCTAGCTTATTAAGATGAAAGTTTAGGGTGTATGAGAAATTTTAAAGAAATACACATGTCTACAGCTATTAACATCCCTCTAAGAATTGCTTTTGCTGCATCTTTTAAGTTGTGATATGTTTTGTGTTCATTTTCATTCAGACTATTTTCTAACTTACCATGTGAATTCTTTGACTTTCTGGTTATTTAGTAGTGTGTTGGGATCCCTGGGTGGCGCAGCGGTTTGGCGCCTGCCTTTGGCCCAGGGCGCGATCCTGGAGACCCGGGATTGAATCCCACATCGGGCTCCCGGTGCATGGAGCCTGCTTCTCCCTCTGCCTGTGTCTCTGCCTCTCTCTCTATCTCTCTGTGACTATCATAAATTAAAAAAAAAAAAAAAAAATTTAGTAGTCTGTTGTTTAATATCCCAGTGTTTCTTGTCTTTTTGACTTTTAATTTTGTTCCATTGTGGTTGGAAAATACATTCTGTATTTCAGTTCTTTTAATTTTATTTTTTGGCCTAACATATGGTCTATCCTTGAGAATGTTAGCTTGTACTTAGGAAGACTGACTTTGCGGTTGTTTAGTAGAATGTTCTTCAGATGCCTGTTAGGTCTAGTTGGTTTATAGTACTATTCAGTACTTCTGTGTCTTTATGGATCATCCAAATCTCTCCTGTACTGCAAGTTGGTTTTTTGTTTTTAAGACTTTATTTGTTTATGACAGAGACAGAGGGAGAAGCAGGCTTCCCTCGAGGAACCTTATGAGGGACTCGATCCCAGGATCGTGGATCAAGATCTGAGCCAAAGAGAGACAGACACTCAACCACTGAGCCACCCAGGTGCCCCTGCAGTTGGGTTTTGAAGTCTCTTTTGTTGTTTCTCTTTTTCACATTTCTGTCCATTATGGCCTCATGAATTTGGAAGTCTGGTTTGATGCATGGTGTTTGTAATTGTTAAACCTTCCTCTTAGATTGACATTTTTATCATAGAATTTTGATCTTGTCTTTAGTAACCATTTTTTTTTAAAGATTTTATTTATTTATTTTTTCACGAGAGACAAAGAAAGAGGCAGACACACAGAGGGAGAAGCAGGCTCTCTGCAGGATCTGGAAGTGGGATTCAATCCTGGGCCCTAGGATCATGCCTTGAGTCAAAGGCCAGATGCTCAACCGCTGAGCCACCCAGGCATCCGTGTAGTAACCACTTTTGCCTTTAAGTATATTTTCTGTGGTGTTAATGTAAAGAAGAAGCTAGCCCTCTCTGTTACTATTGCATTTTATTTATTTTCCAGCCTTTTGCTTTCAACTTTTTTTTTTTTAAGATTTTATTTATCTATTCATGAGAGACACAGAGAGAGAGAGGCAGAGACATACGCAGAGGGAGAATCAGTCTGCTCGCGGGGAGCCCGATGCGGGACTCCCTCCCAGGACCCCAGGATCATGCCCTGAGCCAAAGGCAGATGCTCAACAGCTGAGCCACCCAGGTGTCCCTTAAATACATATACATTTTATCTAAGTAGTGATAAGGTAGGATTGATATCTGCCGTTTTACTATTTTTTGTTTTTGTTCATCTGATCCTGTTAACTACCTTCTTTTATGTTAAATAGGTATTTTCTAAGGTAATATTTTAATTTCCTTGTCATTTATATGATCACATCCCTCCCCACTCCAAATTTAGTGGTTGCTCTAGTTACTGAGATTGCAACTAAAGTCTTAATTTGTTACAGTGTGGTTTGTATTATTAATATCAAGTTAATTTTAATAGTAGTAATAAAACTTTGTTCCTTTATTGGTCTGCCCTTGTCATCTCCTTTGTCATTTTATTGTCATACAAATTACATTTTGTGTCGCTGGGGTAGCTCAGTTAAGCATCTGCTTTTGGCTTAGGTCATGATCCCAAGGTCCTGGGATCATGCCCCGTGTCAGTTTCTCTCCTCAGATCCTGCTTTTCCCTCTCCTGCCTGCCACTCTGCCTACTTGTGCTCTTTCCTGTCAAATAAATAAATAACATCTTAAAAAAAAAACCTAATTAAATTTTTATATATCATGTGCCCATCCACACAGACTTAAGATTCTTGCATTAAACAGTTGTCTTTTATTTTTTATTATATATATATATATTTATCTTTTTAAAGATTTTATTTATTTATTCATAGAGAAAAAGAGAGAGAGAGGCAGAGACCCAGACAGGGGGAGAAGCAGGCTCCATGCAGGGAGCCCCACGTAGGACTCGATCCTGGGTCTCCAGGATCACACCCCAGGCTGCAGGCGGCGCTAAACCGCTGAGCCACCAGGGCTGCCATATTTTTATATTTTATTTATTCACGAGAGACACACAGAGAGAGGCAGAGACATAGGCAGAGGGAGATAGATACAGGCTCCCTTCAAGGGGCCTTGTGCAGGACTCCATCTCAGGACCTTGGGATTATGACTTGAGTCAAAGGCAGATGTTCAACCACTAATCCACCCAAGTTCCTCTTACTGGTGTCTTTTCAAGATTTTATTTATTTATTCATGAGAAACAGAGAGATAGGCAGAGACGTAGACAGAGGGAGAAACAGGCTCTCTATAGGGAGCCTGACTTGTACCTCAGTCCCAGGACCTTGGGATCGCGACTTGATTCCAAAGGCAGATGCTCAACAACTGAGCACCCAGGTGCCCCTACACAGTTGTCTTTTTTTTTTTTCTTTCTCACAGTTGTCTTTTAAGTTAGATACAAGAAAAGTGTTGTCTTTTGTATTTACATCTGTTACCTTTACCATGTTCTTTATTCATGTAGACTTGAGCTATTGTTTATTGTCCTTTATCTAAAGCTGAGGAACTCTCTGTAGTATTTCTTGTAGGGCAGATTTGCAAAGGACTCTCCTTGAAATTAGCTTGAAATACATGTTTAAGTGTTTTTGTGTTTGTTTTTTTTTTAGTAATAAAGCATAGCATATTATTTTGTGGAATGCTAGATTGTAATTCTTGAAATATAGTCTTTTGTCAAATGCTGGGCTAAGTGTTAGACACAGAGGTAGTATGGTAGTGTCTCTTTTTTTCTGTTTAGGTCATTATAGTCTCTGAGTCCTGTGGGCTTGGTGCTGTGTATAGGAATTTAGAGAAGCTTTGAAATGAACAAATTATGATGAAATCATTTGTGCTTTTGTAAAGCACACAACACAAATGTAAGATTATCTGTATTTTTACTCACTCAATATATTAAAAGAGCATCACGGTGAGTTTGATTTAATCTCTCACCTTACGTGTCCTGTTTGTAAAATAGTGGAACTACCTATTTCTATCATCAGAATAAGGGAGTCATTTTTAATTAGGTAGAAAAAGGTGAAATTCCAAAGTAAATTTCATATAACTGTACAATGTATTCTTAGTATCACCTTTAAGACTTGGCATTTTATTTTATTTATTTATTTATTTATTTATTTATTTATTTATTTATTTATTTATTTATTTATGAGAGAGAGAGAGAGAGAGAGAGAGAGAGCCCGAATAGGTGGAGGGAGTGACAGAGGGAGAAGGACAAGCAGACTCCCTGCTGAACAGAGAGCAATGTGGGGCTCGACCCTAAGATCATGACTGAGCCATGGAGGCATGCCAAGACTTGATATTTTAAATCAGGTTATTTATATTTGTGTGGTGCCTTGCTCAGGTGCCTTGTGTGGGTTGCTCAGTTGGTTAAGGGACTGACTCTTGATTTCAGCTCAGATCATGATCTCAGAATCCTGAGATCTAGCCCTGTGTTAGGGTCTGCTGGGCCTGGAGCTCGGTTAAGATTCTCTCTCTCTCAAAAAAACAAAAAAAAAGATTCTCTCTCTCCTATTCCTTCTGCCATCCCCTGTGCCCCTGTTTGTTCGCACTATATGCTCTTCCCCCCCTTTCTCTCTCTCAAAACAAAACAAGAACTGAATCCTAGAGTTGGCAGTGAGTTCTGTGATAACATCTACCCCTAGGTCTTTACTTCAAGTTCTATATCACTGTCTATTCTCTAAAAAGTTGTTTTCGGGATGCCTGGGTGGTTCAGTGGTTGAGTGTCTGCCTTTGGCTCAAGGCGTGATCCCGCAGTCCTGGGATCAAGTCCCACATTGGGTTCCCCGGGGGGAGCCTGCTTCTCCTTCTGCCTGTCTCTTCCTCTCTCTCTGTATCTTTCTTTTCTTTTCTTTTTTTTAATTTTTAAAAATATTTTATTTATTAGAGAGCGGGGGGGGGGGTACAACTTAAAATTTGTAAGAGGATAGATTTGTTATGTCCTTACCACTTATAAAATTAAAGAAAAAAAGATATTGTTCTGTGAGTTAGCTGATTTTAAGTAGCTTACTCAACTCTTAAATTTTGGATATGCATGTAAAAATACTGGTATCTAAGGATTATTTACTCTGTGGTAACATTCAATTAACATTAAAAAGGAACACATTTAAGTTTTATACCTTACATCCAGGAACATACTTGGGCCACCTGAGCTTATTTTATCTTAGAAATGCAATATAGTCTGGTTTGGACCTTTGATGGAAATTTCATTAGCGAATATGCTTAAAGATTTTACCTTAAAGGTTTTGTCTTTTTTTTTTTTTTTTTTTTAAGATTTTATTTATTCATGATAGACAGAGAGAGACACAGAGAGAGAGCCAGAGACACAGGCAGAGGAAGAAGCAGGCTCCACTCAGGGAGCCCGATGTGGGATTCGATCCTGACACTCTAGGATCACACCCCGGGCCAAAGGCAGGCACCAAACCGCTGAGCCACCCAGGGATCTCTAAGTTTTTGTCTTTTTACCATAGCTTTTGGCTCAGGAGCCACTTCTTGATTGTGATTGAATGAGATGTATCAGTCTTTTAAAAAATAGCAGTGATAAGCTTATACAGGAATGTTTACTGTTGAAATAACATTTTACTGTCAATGGAAGAATGGAAATGGAGATTTTGAACCTAATTGATTTTTATTTTTAAATTTTATTTATTTTTAAAAAGATTTATTCATTCATTCATTCATTCATTCGTTCATGATAGAGAGAGAGAGTGAGAGAGAGAGAGAGAGAGAGAGAGAGAGGCAGAGACACAGGCAGAGGGAGAAGCAGGCTCCATGCCGGGAGCTGGACACCGGACTTGATCCTGGGACTCCAGGATCACGGCCTGGGCCAAAGGCAGGCGCTAAACCGCTGAGCCACCCAGGGATCCCTGAACCTAATTGATTTTTAGATTTGGTTTAAACACTTGGAAAAAAAATTCTGGCTATATTTATTCAGTTAAAATTAAAGGAAAAAATATGTCATATTAAAAAAAATTAGAATTAATCAAGCTTAAATCTTTGTTTTTCTTACTGTGATTTAACCTTTTTTGATTCTCAGTTTAATTTTAATTCTCAGGATTAAGATAATGTGTGTATATATATATAATGTATATATTAAGATAATGTGTATATATATTGGTTTTCTGGGGCTGCTGAAATAAAGCACAACAAAGTGGGTGACTTAAATAACAAATTGTATCACAGTTTTGGAGACTAGAAATGTCAAGTTTTTTTCTGAGGTCTTGTGAGATTATGTTCCATATCTCTCCTAATGTGTAGATGCCTCAGGAGTGCCTTAGTTGGTAGATGGCATTTTCCTTGTGTCTTCATCATCTTCCCTCTATGTATGTCTGTCTCTGTTTCCAAATTTTTCAATTTATAAGGACACATTTATTTTGGATTAGAACCAACCCAGATTGATCTCCTCTTGATTATTTGTGAAGAGCCTATTTCCAAATGAGGGAGGTCTCATTTACAGTTATCATGGGGCATACTTTTGGGTGACCACGGTTCAGCCCAGTAGTGTATAGAAAAAGGCTTAGCAGCAGTATATTTCTTCCAACTGGACATATAGAGATATTAGGAAAAACCATTCTGAAATATGTCTATCCTGCTAGTCTAAGCTCAGATCACATTTCTTCATTCTAGTCTTCCCTGATATTCTTCTAGTGTCTTGGGATCAAGAATCCATGTTTGTGTCTCTTGTTGAGCTTTCTGATGTGGGGCTTTTTTTTTTATTTTTTATTTTTTATTTTTTTAAGATTTTATTTATTCATGAAAGATACACAGAAAGAGGCAGAGACCTAGGGAGAGAGAGAGAAGGAGGCTCCCTATGGGGAACCCTATGTGGGACTGGATTCCAGGATCCCGGGATCACACTCTTAGCCAAAGGCAGATGCTCAACCACTGAGCCACCCAGCCACCCCTGTTTTAGCTCTGTAGTAAATTTGTATGCAGTTGAATTATGGGTTTAATCATTTGGTGTATTTGGGTGTCTTTCTTTCCAAGGTGAAATATTTAAGCTCTTTTGAGGAGAACAGTCATATTTAGGGTAGCCCGGGTGGCTCAGCGGTTTAGTGCCTGCCTTCGGCCAAGGGCGTGATCCTGGAGTCCTGGGATCGAGTCCTGCGTCGGGCTCCCTGCATGGAGCCTGCTTCTCCCTCTGCCTGTGTCTGTGTCTCTCTCTCTCTGTCTCTCATGAATAAATAAATAAAATCTTTAAAAAAAATAAATGAAATCATAAAAAAAAGAAGAGTCGTATTTAAAAAGATTTTTCTCCCATATTCTTATTTTGTCTACTTCATGATTGGAGCCCTCTCTTGGGTCTGGAATTCTTGCCTGTGTCTTAATTTTTTACGTGTTAAAGTCAGCTGGATTTGGTTGTTGTCCATTAGTAATAGTATTAACAATATGTTTTGTATAGACATTATTTTCCAATTCGTTTGCATATATTGTATTATATGGTCATCATGGTAAATCAGTCAAGATAACCTGGAGAGGGGTGCCTGGCTGGCTCAGTCAGTAGAGCATGTGACTCTTGATTTTGGGATTGTGAGTTTGAGCCCCACGTTGGGTGTAGAGATTACATAAAAATAAAATACTAAAAATAAAAGCATGGAGAAAATATTTCAGGTTTGCAAAAATCTTTACCCACGATACCATTAATTTAATGAAATTTTAAATTCATGTACCTCATTGACTTTGATATATATGTGCATGTGTGTGTATTTAACGATTTTTATTTATTTGAGAGAGAGAAAACATGAGCAGGTGGTGGGGGGGCAGAGGGAGAGAGAGAAGTGGACTCCTTGCTGAGTAGGGAGCCCAATATGGGGCTCGATCCCAGGACCTTGGGTTCATGACCCGAGCCAAGGGCTCAACCGACTGAGCCACGCAGGTGCCCCAATTTTGTTATATATATATATTTTAAGGATTGATTTATTTGAGAGAGAAAATGTGCAAATGGGGAAGGGGCAGAGAGAGAAGGAGAGAATCTCAAGCAAACAACCCACTGAGCACAGAGCCGGACTTGGGACTTGGGATTCAATCCCTCAGTCCTGAGATCATGACCTGAGCTGAAATGAAGAGTTGGATGCTTAAAAAATTGTGCCACCCAGGTGGCCTAACTTTGTTATTTTTTAAAAAAATCATCATTACAGTTTTTAGCATAGTTTCTAATGGTATATTATATGTATGGGTATTACATTTTTAGTATTACATTTCTTCTGCACTTTGTATATTTCATTGAATTGTCAGCATAATTCATTTAATATGTCTCTTGTATGTTAAGTTTTTGTTACTATAAATAAATGCTTGAAATATTTTTCTATAATTTTATTTAATTGGATTATTTTCTTTGGGTTACAATATGAGGAATGGAATTACTGTTTTCATTTTGATGGTTTATGGTAGAACAGATGTTTCTTTCCTGATTCTATGACAGGCTGAATTAAGTGACTTGTTTAAGATATCATAATCTGTGATGGAGTCAGAATACAGAACTCATTGACGCTTTGTCTGGTTGTGTGATTCAGCTTCTGGGTTTACCTGATGCTGCTCATGTTCCTTCCTTGCTTTCTGTTGTGTTTGTTTTTTAAAAAGATTATTGATGGGCAGCCCCGGTGGCTCAGCGGTTTAGCGTTGCCTGCAGCCCAGGGTGTGATCCTGGAGACCCGGGATCGAGTCCCCTCGTCAGGCTCCCTGCATGGAGCCTGCTTCTCCCTCTGCCTGTGTCTCTGCCTCTCTCTCCTCTCTGTGTATTCTCATGAATAAACAAATAAAATCTTTAAAAAATAAAATAAAAATTAAAATTAAAAAGTATTGAAATATATATAGATGATATTGAAGGCATGTGTTTTATGGCTGTACTTTCTGATAATACAGTATAATCATTTTGATGAGGTAATATGAGGGGAAGACTGAACCAGTATGATGTCATTGATCAATTATGGCTTAATTTGTCATAAAGCATATAATATTCATGGGGTTTTATAATTACTGGTTGATTAAGCAGTGGTTCAGAGTTCGGGCTTGGAGTTGGACTGCTAAGATTCGAATCCTGGCTCTGCTACTTATTAAATACTATATGACCATAGGCAAACAGTAAAATAAGCATACATAAAATAAGAGTAATAATATAGTATCTACTTTAAGAGGATTGAAAAAAGATCAGTGTCTAGCACAGCAAATATCAAGTAAATGTTAGTTACTGATTTTAGAGTAATTTAGGACGTGAATAAATAAGTCAATACCAGTGATTGCCAAATAAATGATCATAAATTGTATCAGAAACTTATGGGAATCTACTCAAATTATAGTTTTCACTAAGGGCAAATAAAAAATTTGTTTTCCCATCCTGTATTTTTATCTTGGTTTTATTTATTTATTTATTTATTTATTTATTTATTTATTTATTTATTTATTTATTTATTTATTTATTTAAGATTTTCATTTATTTATTCACAAGAGACACATAGAGAGAGAGAGAGAGAAAGGCAGGGACACAGGCAGAGGGAGAAGCAGGCTCCATGCAGGGAGCCCGACGTGGGACTCGATTCCGGGTCTCCAGGATCAGGCCCTGGCCTGAAGGCGGCGCTAAACCACTGAGCCACCCGGGCTGCCCTTATCTTGGTTTTAAAGTTTCAAAGCCAGTCAGCTTGGGAGTCCTGTTTTTCTCCCGAGGACTTACAAACTGGTAACTGGAAGAAATAGCCTTTTTTTTTCTTTTAAAGAATCGGATGTAGTTTCTTTTTTTTTTTTAGGATGTAGTTTCTGTCTCATTTCCTCGGAACTCTATACTTGTAGAACTAATCACAATACTTTTCAATAAGCACATTTTACGAGATTTAATTTGTCTGAAAAAAAAATTCTTAAAGTTGAATTGGTAACTTACAAATCATTGAGTTGAGCCCAGACCTTTGATATATGTGTGGTGGACAATATTCATCATTTGTTTCAATGATTTCAGTCAGTTCATCTAGCATATACTTTATTGAATGCTTAATCCATTTTAGGGATTGAGTCTGAAGGAGCTGCTCACTCACTAGCCTTTTTCAAGACAGAGAACTTAAAATCATTATTTGTAGGTCTTCTCGAGCTAAATGGAAGAGGTTGATCTTTGCCCAAGTACCCTAGGCTTTTCTTTGGATACATAGGAACATCTCAGTACACTTGTAATTCCTTTGTGTGGTGTGGACCAGGTAGGAAGCTCAGTCCTACTAAATACAAAGCTGTCTTCATCTGTAAAGTAGAGCAGGTATTCTGTTTATGATGTGTGTTAAAGGGCTGGCCATGGATTTAGAGTGGGATGGGGGATGTTGGATTTGCAGATCAATTAGGCATATTGTTTTTGAAGAAAAGATGCAGCCAGAGTTTCTGCATTAAGGTCCAAGGAGTTTGATTTGTATTTATTCTGCATGAATGATGTTCCTTCGAGTTGTGCAAAATACTGTTCTGCAGGTCCTGGGAAAAGTCCAAGGCAGTTGCACTGACATTGCTAGGGTCTAGTCTGTAGCCTTCAGGATAATTTAATTAGCGCTATTATTATTAATTAATAGGAATGTCTATGTTTATTTGAGAAGGATGTAGAATATTACCTGCAGAGGGGACCACAGTTCCCCTGCTTCCCCATTTTATTGAGACATAATTGATACATTATATTGGGAGCATACATTCTTGATACATTGTCTATAAATTCTTTTTATAACACTCCCATCCCCCAATGTTTTGTTGTGATCCAAGGACTAGGGCAAAGATAATCTTTTCCTAGGGATGATTGTTTCTTTTTTCAGTTTTTGTCTTTTTTATTAATGAAAATAATTTTTTTCCCCATGAATGTAGGTAGATTACTGAAATATAAATTGAAAGCTGCTACTTTATAAAGGCCTATGTTATGAACAATTAAGACAAAATCATTTAGCTGTACTTGCTTTGTAATTGTTAAGCTGGAATGTTTTCATCTAGAATTCTGTAGAACTCTGCTTTTTCAGAAGGCTAATAGGAAAATTATATACTTTTCAAAAGATTTTGATTCTTATTGACGAGGCATGTTTTGTCTGTCTCAAGTGTCAACCCAAGAAAAAGTCTACGCCACTGAAGTATGAAGTTGGAGATCTCATCTGGGCAAAATTCAAGAGACGCCCATGGTGGCCCTGCAGGATTTGTTCTGATCCGTTGATTAACACACATTCAAAAATGAAAGGTAATGTTAGTAATTGATAACATAGTACGGAGTAATAAACTTGTAGTTGCCTTTAGTGTAACCTAATTTTTGTTGTCTTTAGTATCCATATTTGCCTTTGAACGTTTGTTTTCTTTTACTTCACGATTTCAAAATTCTCAGTTATTCTATTTATAGATGCCAGAAAAATGTTAGGTTATTACCTAAAGTTTACATTGTCTAGAATAACTTTTCAATATATTTAGGTTTTTCTACCTCAGTCTTCAGGTTTGTATCGTTGCTGTTAAGTTTGAAAGCTGAAACAATTATAAAGAATGCTTGTGAATTTTGAATTGTAAAATATTAATTTAGAGCATTCCCTTTAGTAACTGTTATTTGTTAGTTACTTGATTCTATTTGAATCTCAGTTATCTTAAAAAAAAAAAACCTCAGTTATCTTTAAAATGCTAAAGAGACTGAAACTTGATCTTGAGCTGCCTTTTTCCTATTAAGATGTTTTGTGATTTAATTTTAAAATGTGTTATTTTAGTTTTTTAATAGGTGAATATATAGTCACCAATCAACTCACTTCTCCCCTTTCTCTGTTCTTCCACATTTTTTGCTCTTCTTTTCAAAGAGTAATCAGTTTTTAATGTTTTTTTCTTGCGTTTCTATATATAAATTAAGTATATATTCTCATCTTTTAATTTTTAACACAAAAGTAGCATATTTTTAATATGTTCCACACTTGATTTTTGTTACTTTTTAGAGGTTTTCCATGTTAGTGCATTGAAGATTTTCTTTCTCTCTTTCTCTTTTTTTTTTTTTTTAAGATTTTTATTTATTTATTCATGAGAGAGAGACACACACACAGAAAGATTGAGGCAGAGACACAGGCAGAGGGAGAAGCAGGCTCCATGCAGGGAGCCTGATGTTGGACTCAATCCTGGGTTCCAGGATCAGGCCCTGCTAAACCACCGAGCCACCCGGGCTGCCCCCCCCTTTAAAAAGATTTTATTTATTTTTTATTTATTTATTCATAGAGATAGAGAATGAGAGGCAGAGACACAGGCAGAGGGAGAAGCAGGCATGCATCATACAGAGAGCCTGATGTGGGACTCGATCCAGGGTCTCCAGGATCACGCCCTGGGCTGCAGGCGGCGCTAAACCGCTGCACCACTGGGGCTGCCCTCTCTCTTTTTTTTTATAGCTGCATACTTTGCTACTTTTTGAATGTATTATACTTTATATAACCATTTTCCTATTGATGGATGTTTAGATTTTTGATCTTGTGTTGTCTCTCTATACATATTTACATGCATATGTGCATCACATAAATATGACTCTTTGCAGTGGTGTAAAGAATAACTTTCACATACATATGCCTATCTGTAGGATGATTTATCAAAAGTGGGATTGTTGGATTTGATTTTATATTTCAGATATTGAGTATTGAGACACCTAAAGCCTTTACCAGCTGGTTGGGGGGTTTTTGTTTGTTTTTAATTTTTCATTTATTTTTATTTTATTTTTTTAAAGATTTATTTATTTATTCATGCGAGATATATAGAGAGGCAGAAACACAGGCAGAGGGAGAAGCAGGCTCCATGCAGGGAGCCTGATGTGGGACTTGATCCCGGGACTCTGGGATCAGGCCCTGAGCTGAATGCAGGTGCTCAACTGCTGAGCCACCCAGGTATCCCTGGTTGTTTTTTTTTTTTTTTTAATGACATATTAATCTTTGTGGGCTGTTTAGACATTTAAGTACTATTTGTAGGAAATTCCCACCCTTCCTGTTAAGTTTCTTATTCATTGTACTGTTCATGCATAGCAGTTGGGTTCATGTCATTTATTCAGCAATTGGTAACTATTTTGTCCAGGAAGTAGGATCCAGTAATGGACAAAAGATGAGTTCTTCTTTTCCTTGTCTATAATTAGAGTCTAGTTAAAGAGACCAAGATACCAGCAAATAATCAGACAAATTGATAATTAACTGAGAAGTATGTCCAAAAGTAAATATTAGTGTTCAATCAGTGATATAGCAGGAGTACCTAATTTGGGCTTCTGGTGCAGGGGCAGTTACGTTAGTATAGTATCTGGTCTGAGAGTTGAGAGGATGAGTAGGAATTAACTAGGGAAACAAGGAGAAGGTGGTTCTAGGCACAGAAAATAGTATATACTTTGGTTCTGAGAGGTCCCTACCCATGGAGTTATGTAGAGTGGCACAGTATGAGGCTGGAGAAGTAGATAAGAGTCAAACTGTGTAGCATCTTTTAGACTTCATTTAAAATCTTGTATTTTTTAAAAAAGGTTTTATTTATTTATTTGAGATAGAGATAGAGTAGGAATAGGGGGAGAGGGGAGAAGCAGGCTTTCCATTGAGTATAGAGCCGAATGCGGGCCTCAATCCCAGGACCCTGAGATTATGACCTGAGTTGAAAGCAGACGCTTAACTGACTTAGCCACTTAGGCACCCTAAAATTTTGTATTTTATTCTTAGAGCAATGTGATACCATTAAAGGGCTATGAGGAGAGGATGATGTGATTTAATCTGTGTAAGGTTTTCTCTGACTGCAATATATAAAATGGATTGGAAGGTGCATAAATAAGTAAGAGGACATTGTTGAAAGGTTCATTGCAGTGATTATGGTGAGGTGCATGTGGTGAATAGAGAATAAAGAACAACTTAGGAGATAAAATCTGTATGATTTGGTAATGGATGAGTAATGGGGAATGAGGGAGAATGAAATCCTGAGGTTTCTGAGTCTCAGGATGGCTTCCAAGTTTTTAGCTTTGCCTGTACATAGATAGTGTTTAAGTGAGAGCAAGCGTGGCTTTGAGGAATCCAGTATTTGAGGTCTGTATGGAGAATACTGAGCTTGGTAAAGAGATGAGAAAAAGAAATGGAAGAAAAAAAACCAAGGAGGAGGAGCTGTACTCTTAAATTAGGGGTGGGTAAGAGTGCAAGGACTAAAGGTTTGTTGTGGTATAGTTGAGGATTCCTGTATGGCTTGTTTCTCATGAGTCAAGAATGTGATCACACCAGAGAGCAAAGTGCCATTACTGACTGGAAAATACCATTGTTTTGTTTTCGGGTTATAAAAAAGTTAAAACTCTTAAATTCAAATGATCTTCCCAGAGAGGATGAATTTATATAGCTTTGTACTGAAGAAATGAGAAAACATGGCATAACGGATCTATTTAACCTAACAGCTAGTTATAACATAATATATTTTCTTTCTTTCTTTCTTTCTTTTTTTTAATTTTTTATTTATTTATGATAGTCACAGAGAGAGAGAGAGAGGCAGAGACACAGGCGGAGGGAGAAGCAGGCTCCATGCACCGGGAGCCCGACGTGGGACTCGATCCTGGGTCTCCAGGATCGCGCCCTGGGCCAAAGGCAGGCGCCAAACTGCTGCGCCACCCAGGGATCCCTATTTTCTTTTTTTCATTTTTCACTTTTGTTTTCATTTCTCCATAGTTTATACCAAGCTGTAGGCAGCCAAGTTCTGGAAAGCCTAATTAATAACTTCTAGTAGTTAACTCTACATTTTTCTTTGTACTCCTTTTTCTGCTTATCCTCTTCATAGCACATACGAAGAGTGTAGCACAGTGAACACCCATATATACTTTACATTTGCTCAACAGTTACTTCTTTGTACTAATTATTAGTTGATATCAGTGAAAAATTAAAAATTATTGTGCAGTGTTCATATTATTCTGATCATCCATGTTTGTTTTCTTAGCCAAGCCAAATATTTCAAATGGTTTTAGAAAACCCAAATTTTTATAAAATCACTCTTTGAAGTCATTATTTTTATTATACAAGGTACATAAAATTTAAAAAGTCAAGTGGTTAACTCTACAGGCTTTGTTTGCAAAATACTCTGCTGTTTCTATATCCTTCGCTAAGTACCTTTAATCTCTGTCAGCTGGATCTCTCGATGTTTACTTCTGTATCTCAAAAATCCATCCTTCTGAATTACTTTTTATTTCTCAGTATAGAAGTTGTGGGTTAGTCATTTCCATCTTTGTCTTGGGCCTTACCTCCCACCGACCCCTGCTACCTTACCTGTTGTATTATAATTTTGGTTAGGAATTCAGTGTGTATGTTGTCATGTTACACAGCTTAGCCACTTGGTGTCCAGTGCTTTTGTTGCCCTCAGAACCTTTTGATTTTTCTGCAGTAATCTGTGTGTGTGTGTGTGTGTGTGTTGGGGAGGGAGAGAGGGTTCTTAGTGTTTTATGTATTTGTTACTAATTCATAGTAAAACTCTCCTAGGTTTTATTTTTTCCACATGATCTGATATATTGGCAATTTGTCATTTTCCTTGTCTTTTTTTTTTTAAGAGAAGGAAAGGAGGGGGGAGTGGCAGTGAGAGTGAATCTTTTTTTTTTTTTATATATATGTTTTTATTTTATTTTATTTCTTTTTTTTTTTAAGATTTTATTATTCATGAGAGACACAGAGAGAAACAGGCAGAGAGATATAGGCAGAAGGAGAAGTAGGGTCCTCACAGGGAGCCGGATGTGGGACTCATTCCTGGGACTTCAGAATCAAACCTTGTGCTGAAGGCAGACACTCAAACGCTGAACCACCAAGCCTTCCCAAGAGGGAATCTTAAGCAGGCTCCACACCCAGCATGGAGCTTGATGCAGGGCTCAGATCTCAGAACTCTGAGATCATGACCTGAGCATAAATCAAGAGTGAGATATTTAACTGACTGATCCCCCTAGGTGCCCTGGTAGTTTGTCATTTTCATTATCTTGAGGAACTCTGACCTAGAGCCTTAGGCTGTTGAACCTTGAACAATATGGATTTGAATTGTGCAGGTCATTATATAATTTTTTATACAGATTTTGTTTCAGTGAATGTAATACAGTTTTGTAAATGTATTTTCTCTCTTTAAGATTTTCTTAATAATATTAAATGTGCTTTCTTTATGATTTTTCTTAATAACATTTTCCCTAGCTTACTTTATTATAAGAATGCAGTATATAATATACAAAACATATAAAATATGTGTTAATTGACTGTTTATGTTATTGGTTAAGGCTTTTGGTCAGCAATAAGCTATTAGTACTTACGTTTTTGGGAATTCAAAAGATATGTGGATTTTAACTGCACAGAGAATTGGGATTCCAGACCAACCCTCTGTCCCCTGCTACCACTGGATTGTTCAAGGGCCAACTGTATTTTCCTTCAGTCCAGTTACATTCTCTGTTTAATAGCTGTTATATTGGGGATTCCTTTCAGCTTTCTTTTGTGTTGAATTCCATGTCTTCCTTGATTTTGGTTTATTCACCTATTTTGAATATATAACAAGTTTGTCAGTAGTTTCCTGAGAAAGGCAAATTTTTGAGATCTTGCGTTATCTGAATATATTTTTATTCTTTTCATACACTTGTTTGATTGTTTGGCTGGTATAGAATACTAGCCTGAAAATCATTTTTGCTCAGAATTTGAAGGCATTGCTTCATTGTCTTCTACTTCCAGAATTGGTATTAAGTCAAGTTATTTTGATTCTGTTATTTTGTATGTGACTTTTGTACTTTTTGAAAGCTTGCAGACCCTTCTCTTTGTTCCTATAGTTCACAAGGCACAAGGATAGGTATTGGTGGTTCCTTTGGATCTGCAAATTTAATTTCTTTCTTTCTAGGACATTTTCTTGAATTATTTCATTGATTATTTTCCTACCTTTGTTTATTTTCTCTTCTATAACTCCCCCCCCACCCCCCTTCTATAACTCTTACTCACATCTTGACTTTCCTGCATTGGGCTTCATAATTTTTTCATCTTTTTTTGGTACATATTTGTTTTGCTCTACTTTATATAAAGTGAGTTTCCTCAACTTTGTCTTTAGACCTTTTTTTGTTTTACATTTTTGCTCTAATGTTCTTAATTTTAAAGGATTCCTTCGTTTCCAAGTTCTTTTTTTCCCTTACTCTTTATATTTTTCTTTGTTCTCTATTTTTTTATGTTTGAGGCTTTCCTTAGATCTCTGTTCTGGGTTAAAGAGCAAATGGATACTCCTGAATGTGTGGAGTTTATCAATCTTTAATTTTCTTATAGGGTGGCTCCCTCCTCATTCCCAATCCATCTTGATTTTATTTTTTAGATTTTATTTATTCATGAGAGAGAGAGAGAGAGAGAGAGGCAGAGACACGCAGAGATGCAGGCAGAGAGAGAAGCTGGCTCCATGCAGGGAGCCCGATGTGGGACTTGATCCCGGGACTCCAGGATTACGCCTTGGGCTGAAGGCAGGCGGTAAACTGCAGAGCCACCCAGGGATCCCCTTTAACCATTTTTTAAAAAGATTTTATTTATTTATTCTTGAGAGACACACAGAGAGAGGCAGAGACATAGGCAGAGGAGAAGTAGGCTCCCTGTGGGGAGCCTGATGCAGGACCCCATCCCAGGACCCCAGGATCACCACCTGAGCCAAGGGCAGATAGATGCTCAACCACTGAGCCTCTCAGACATCCCCCATTTTAACCATTCTTATGTGTAGAGTTTAGTGGCATTAAGTACATCCACATTGTTGTACAATTATTACTAGCATACATGTCTAGAACCATTTCATATTTTTACAATGAACATCCATACCCATTTAATAATAACTTCGCCTTTGGTCAGTACTATTCTTTTTTTCTTTATGAATTTGACTATTCTAGTTACCTCTATAAATGGAATTATATAGTATTTGTATGTGTCTGGTTTATTTCACTTTGCATAATGTCTTTATAAAGTTTATCCATGTGATATTATGTATCAGTATTTCATTTTCAGGGCTCAGTAATATTCCATCGTATGTATATACCACATTTTATTCACCCTTCAGTGGACATTTGGGTTATTTCCACGTTTTTAACATGGTGAGAATAATATTGCTATGAACATACTCTTGGAATAAAACTGTCCAAATATCTGTTCTGACTTTTTTCTTAATTGTATTTTTATTTAAGTAATATTTATACACAACTTCGGGCCTAAACTCACTACCCCAGCCAAGATCAAGATGCTTGCTCTTCTGCCTGAGCCAGGCAGGCGCCTGTCTGACTTTTTATTACATGTGAAGTACTTGTGTTTTGTCTTAAAAAAAGAAAAAAAAAAAACTTTCAAATTTTGTTTTTTTAATTGTTAGTGTTACTGCCTTAGTTCAGGTTCTAGTCATCTCATATGTACACTATTTTGGTAATCTCTGGTTTTCTGAGTCTCCTCTCTGCTCCTGAATGTGTTATTCTGAGGTCAAGGAGATTTATCTTTCTAAGACCCAAAACTGAGCATGTGGTTCCATAGTTTAAATGAGGCTCCTCAATGCCAAGAGCGTAATAGGCTCTTAACATGCCATCAAGCTCTTCCAGGTCTGAACACTGCTTACCTGCTTACTGGTTTTTATTGAGTTAGTGTTCTGCACTACTTTTTTTCTTTCTTTCTTTCTTTTTTTCTTTTTGAAAGATTTTATTTATTTATTCATGAGAGACACAGAGAGAGAGAGAGAGAGAGAGAGGCAGAGACACAGGCAGAGGGAGAAGCAGGCTCCATGCAGTAGTTTTTTGTTTTTTTTTTTTTTATGTAAACACATGTATTACCGATGCGATGGTAAACCCACACTGCAGAGGAGAGAAGTGTAGTAGTTGTACAGTTTACATGTCAATGCCTGAACTTCTCTATATATTTACATAAAAGGTTACTTTGATTAAGCAATATACGTTTGCATTTTTACATGTGAATTTCTTTAGTCTTGTATCCCGCATCAAGGAGCTACAGTGAAATATTTCTGAATAAAGCAGTGAGCCCTAAAAAGCTAGCCTTGAGATAGGACATGTGATCCATCCGTCCGAAAGTTATTTCTTTGCGTGGCCAGAACCCGGTCACAGACATGGATACATGGCGAGGCCAACAACTGATGTGGGACTCGATCCTGAGACTCCAAGATTATGTCCTGGGCTGAAGGCAGGCGCTAAACTGCTGAGCCACCCAGGGATCCCTGAACTACTTTTTAGTTCCCAACTGTTTGTTTAGTCAAACAGCTTTTGAAGATTCTGGACCCTCATACTGGAATTCTCTCCTTAACAAACTATTTACCTTTAAAAATTGTGCTTAGGTATCCAAGTTCTCTAATTAATGATCCCCACTTAAAAAAAAAAAAGTGATTGGAGAGAGCAAGAGCACACACATGAGTCAGGGAGGGGCAGAGGGAGAGAGAATCTTCCAGCTGACTCTGCGCTGAGCTCGCAGCCACACATGGGGCTCGATCACAAGACCCTGAGAACATAATCTGGGCCAAAATCAAGAGACGGCCACTTAAGTGACTGAGCCATCTGGGTCCCCCCAATATCTCCACTTTTTAATGGTCTTTTAAAAAGTACATGTTTAGGGACCCCTGGGTGGCGCAGCGGTTTGGCGCCTGCCTTTGGCCCAGGGTGCGATCCTGGAGACTCGGGATCGAGTCCCGCGTCGGGCTCCCGGTGCATGGAGCCTGCTTCTCCCTGTCTCTCTCTCTGTGTGACTATCATAAATAATAAATGAAAATTAAAAAAATAAAATAAAATAAAAGTACATGTTTAGTTAAGCAGCCTGCTCTTGGTTTTGGCTCTCGGTTGTGAGATTGAGCCCTCTGTTGGGCTCCATGCTCAGTAAGGAGTCTGCTTAAAAAATTCTCTCTCCCTCTGCCCCACCCTCTCCCCTCTCTTGCTCTGCTCTCTTAAATAAGTAAATGTTTAAAAAAAATAAAAAGTGAATGTTTATTGCAATTATTTATTTATTTATTTTTTACCATAATTTATTTGTATACCTCTTGCCTACCAGGCAGTGAGTTTTTTTGTCCTGTTTATAGTGCTGGCACATTGTAAGTGTTCTGTCTGTGCTGATTGAATTTATTTATGGGAGAATTATGTACTTCTCAAGTTTACTTTCTGAACTTCTATAGAGATACATATATATCTTACCAATTTTAATCCCCCTTTAGGTGATTTCTATGGAAGGATTTAATTTAGTAGATTGAGACTAGGGAGTTCAGTTCTTTCATAGAACTTGTTTTTGAAATGTACTAAAAGTCAAAATTTAACCAGGTTGTAATTTTATCATTAACCTATATTTTTATAGAAAAACAACCCTTACAACTAAAGTTTATGAGAGCTCATAGGTACTCTTTATTCTTTGTATAGCTTTGAAACTAGCGTTTGTAAAGAAGTTGCCATTGAGATAAAGAAGATGTGGTCTATGTATACAATGGAATATTACTCAGCCATTAGAAACGACAAATACCCACCGTTTGCTTCGATGTGGATGGAACTGGAGGGTATTATGCTGAGTGAAATAAGTCTATTGGAGAAGGACAAACATTATATGGTCTCATTCATTTGGGGAATATAAAAAATAGTGAAAAGGAATAAAGGGGAAAGGAGAAAAAATGAGTAGGAAATATCAGAAAGGGAGACAGTACATGAGAGACTCCTAACTCTGGGAAATGAACAAGGGGTGGTAGAAAGGGAGGTGGGCGGGGGGTGGGGGTGACTGGGTGACGGGCATTGAGGGGAGCACTTGATGGATTGACAAATTGAACACCAATAAAAAATAAATTAATAAAAAAAAGAAACCACAAAAAAGAAAAAAAAAGAAGTTGCCATTGAAATTTACTTGATATTTTGGCTGCTCTTCCAATTACTGTGGAGACCTGAGTTTTAAAGTATTTATACTTGTTCTAATGTTGAATTTACAAATCTCCCCTCCCCTTTCTTTTGTTTTCCTTTCCTTTCTCCTTTATTTTTCTGTTCTGAAGGAAATAGAGTTTTCTATTTATTCAAAAAGATAAGATAATTGGATTCTTTTTTCGTGTTTTAAAAAAATGGTTGTGAAGGGCATTAGTTGTGAGTTCCTATATAAGTGAATTTTTATATTAGAGGATTCCCTTTTCTAAAAAGGGGCAAATTATTATACTTTGCTTGGTCCTGATATATTTCTTTTGTTATATTTTTTATTGGTATGTAAAATGCCAAAATGTAAATTTGATTATAATCTTTGTCTGGACAAGACGTGTGTTTTTATTTTTCTTAATTGTATTATTAGAACTTTGGACAACTAAGAAACTGTAGAATAACTCGATTTCTTTTTGTTTTTATTGCTCTTGGAATTTTCTTTTTATTTTTAAATTTCTGTATTTTGAAGTATCAAGTTCTTCTTTCTCTGCAAAGCCAATGTTTCGCTCTGAATTTGCACCCTCTGATGTTATTCTACCTAACTGTATCTAAAAGGAGGAGTGAACTACAAATTAGTTGGTTGTTATGAAGAGTAAGACTCCATACAAAGCACTTAGTGTGAATACCTGGTCTGTAGTAGCCATTCCATAAATGTTAGCACATCATACATAACAAGGTGTTGAAGCATTTCTTTTCATCCCTTGTATTTTAACATAGTTTAAAAAATTTGTTTGGTAGCTGGTTCTTACTGATAATTATATTTGTGATTTTGTGGCTTATTATATGCCCTTTGTATTTTCTGGTAACAAGGGTATAAGACTTTATAGACTGAGTATAAAAGTAACTTAGTTGATTGTTAAAACTGGCTTGGAATATATAGCATATCACCAGACCAAACCACTGAAGTTCTTTCACAGATTCTTAAGCATTTTCTTGCCACATGAATAGAATATTTAAAAAATTTCCCTTTTCTGATTTCTTCTTCTCTTCCTCCTTCTCCTCCTCCTTTTTTTTAGTAGAGATTTCTTTGGCAGTAGTGGTATGGCTGTTCTCTTGATAATGAACAGTCTTCTTTTTAAAGTAATGATGCTGGTTCTTATATTTATCTAGTTTCAAACCGGAGGCCCTATCGACAATACTACGTGGAGGCTTTTGGGGACCCTTCAGAGAGAGCCTGGGTGGCTGGAAAAGCAATCGTCATGTTCGAAGGCAGACATCAATTTGAAGAGCTACCTGTTCTTAGGAGAAGAGGGAAGCAGAAAGAAAAAGGATACAGGCACAAGGTAAATAAAGACTCTTTATTTTCTTTGGGATAGACAGGGAGGAGGCAGGAAAGAAGGCTTACATTTTTGAAATATGTTATTTCCTTTGGTAGTAGAATATTTGTGAGAAAACAAATGAAAGCAATTTTTTTTCCTGGATGAAATAGGGCTAGCCTTCCATAGATTTATACTCAACTTTTTGAGAAATGATTTCAGATAATTTTTGCCATGTCACTTAGATGTGACAGTATAAAATGATATGACCAGGGTTTTTTTTTTTTTTTTTTTGGTTATATCTTTTGTATGAAAAAAATGATCATTGAGCTGAAATATTCTACTTCTTACTCTCCAGGTTAATTATTTCTCTTAAAAATGCTAAAGGTAATGCTGTAAACATTTTTGTTGTCTGGGGTTTGTTTTCATTTTAATCATCTGGTACTCATCACCGACAAGTGCACTTCTTAATCTTTATTACTTCTATCACCCATCCTCCTTCTGGTAATACAATTTTGTTTTTTGTATGTCTTGTTATTGCTTAAGGTTGCAGTTTGAAACCCAGTAATGTTTTAATAAAGAATATTGTGTTTTTGTTCCATTTGCTTGATGTTTTGTGTTAAAGTTGGGTAAAATTTTGGCTTTTTAAAAAAAATATTCCTTTGTGGTCATTTCTAGAAAGCAAAATAGTCCTATTAGATTGGTGTTTCATGCTTCCTTGCTTCCTTGTACTTGATAATAATTATTAAGATAAGTTAGAGTCATTATGCAGTCCCTGCTGTTTTTCAGTTGAATTCTCTGAGGATTAGTGTCTTCATCTCTAAAACTAGAGATGTTGGGAGGATTAGAAATAATTATAAATATTTAATATGTCATAAGCTTGTTGATGCCATAAAACAACCAGTATATGCTATTGTTACAATGAAGGAGGCAAACTATATTAGTTCCAATACTTTGGATAGTTGGTAGTAGGGAATTGTTGAGTTTCTGTGTCAACCCTTGAGCTATGTAGCTTAACCAACCCCCTTTTCAGAGGAGTTCAGTAGGGCTTTCAGATTCTGGAAAGTTAATTACTCATGTCACAATTATGAGAATTAATGCGTGTGTGTTTGTATGTGAAATCAACTAGTTGGTCAGCTCATTGCTTTATAAGAGGAGGCTACCTTTCCAGTGACCTGAATTTTTACATGCTCAGTGGATTATCCCTTTTACAAGCTTTAAAGTATAGTTAGCTAATAGTTAGAACCTTGACTAATAATTATTGTATGAAGCCAAGGAGGGAAATAATAGTTAGAAAAAATAGTTATATTTCACAGAGCATAGTGTCTCTATCTGTGAGGAATCAAGAAAGGTGTATATGTAATAGCCAAGGTATTTTACTGTTTCTGAACAATGTGACTAAGCCCAGAGACTGCTTGGTTATAATCTAGATTTTATGTAACATGTATAGAACAATCAGATACATCACCAGAAATAAAGAGGCTTAGGGATAACCAGAGGTTCAAATTTAGGGTCCTGGGATAGATCTCACCTTATTTTGCTGTCCTCATTTTGCTCTGTTCATCTTCTTTAGCCTTTTGCTTTCTCTTATACAACTGAGCCAAGTGCTTGGTCTTCATTCTTCAGGAAGAAAAGAAATCCTTATTTAAAATGTGGAGGGGTAAATAGGAAGGCTGTGATTATTCTTTTTTTTGGTAATGTAATGTTGATTAGTAATGGAGTCCTAGTTGTGATCCACTCTTTTGTCCTTCTAAAGAAGGGAGAGCAGAGGATGTATGGGATTAATCTTTCCTCTAATGATAGATCTTAGGAGTAGAAGTAGATTTGAGGAATCCCCCATTGATTAGGCTCTAGGTGATCAGTGGGTGCTAAGCACTTGGCTAGTACCTTAAAAGTACCTTGAAGAAGTTTACAAGGCTTAGAAAAGCTTCTTGTATGAAAATTTACTGATAACCTCCCTCTTCCCTTCTGTATTTTTTTGATAAGTGATAATCTTTTTCTCCTTTAAATTTAAGGTTCCTCAGAAAATTTTGAGTAAATGGGAAGCCAGTGTTGGTCTTGCTGAACAGTATGATGTTCCCAAAGGGTCGAAGAACCGAAGATGTGTCAGCAGTTCAATCAAGTTGGACAGTGAGGAGGATATGCCATTTGAGGATTGTACAAATGATCCTGAATCAGAACATGACCTATTACTTAATGGCTGCTTGAAATCTCTGGCTTTTGACTCTGAACATTCTGCAGATGAAAAGGAAAAGCCTTGTGCTAAGTCTCGAGCCAGAAAGAGTTCTGATAATCCAAAAAGGACTAGTATGAAAAAGGGCCACATGCAATTTGAAGCACATAAGGAAGAACGAAGGGGAAAGATTCCAGAGAACCTTGGCCTAAGCTTTATTTCTGGGGATGTATCTGATAAGCAGGCCTCTAATGAACTTTCCAGGATAGCAAACAGCCTCACAGGGTCCAACACTGCCCCAGGAAGTTTCCTATTTTCTTCTTGTGGAAAAAACACAGCAAAGAAGGAATTTGAGACTTCAAATTGTGACTCTTTACTGGGCTTGTCTGAGGGTGCCTTGATCTCTAAACATTCTGAGGAAAAGAAGAAACTCCAACGAGGTTTGATGTGTAGTTCAAAAGTACAGCTCTGTTATATTGGAGCAGGTGATGAAGAAAAGCGAAGTGATTCCATTAGTATCTGTACCACCTCTGATGATGGAAGCAGTGATCTGGATCCCATAGATCACAGTTCAGAGTCTGATAACAGTGTCCTTGAAATTACAGATGCTTTTGATAGAACAGAGAACATGTTATCTGTTCAGAAAAATGAAAAGGTAAAGTATACTAGGTATCCTGCCACAAACACTAAGGTAAAAGCAAAGCAGAAGTCCCTCATTACTAACTCACATACAGACCACTTAATGGATTGTGCTAAGACAGCAGAGCCTGGAACTGAAACATCTCAGGTTAATCTCTCTGATCTTAAAGTATCTGCTGTTGTTCGCAAACCCCAGTCAGATTTTAGAAATGATAGTTTCTCTCCAAAATTCAACACACCATCAAGCATTTCCAGTGAGAACTCACTAATAAAAGGTGGGGCTACAAATCAAGCTCTGTTACATGCAAAAAGCAAACAGCCCAAGATCCGAAGTATAAAGTGCAAACATAAAGAAAATCCCGTTGTAGTGGAACCTCCAGTTACAAATGAGGACTGCAGTTTGAAATGCTGCTCTTCTGATACCAAAGGCTCTCCTTTGGCCAGCATATCCAAAAGTGGGAAAGTGGATGGGCTAAAACTACTGAGCAACATGCATGAGAAAACCAGGGATTCAAATGACATAGAAACAGCAGTGGTGAAACATGTTCTGTCAGAGTTGAAGGAACTCTCTTATAGATCCTTAAGTGAAGATGTGAGTGACTCGGGAACATCAAAGCCGTCAAAACCATTACTTTTTTCTTCTGCCTCTGGTCAGAATCATATACCTATTGAACCAGACTATAAATTCAGTACATTGCTAATGATGTTGAAAGATATGCATGATAGTAAGACCAAGGAGCAACGGTTAATGACTGCTCAAAATTTGGTCTCGTATCGGAGTCCTGGTCTTGGAGACTGTACTTCGAGTAGTCCTGTAGGTGCATCTAAGGTCTTGGTTTCAGGAAGCTCCACTCACAGTTCAGAAAAAAATGGAGATGGCACTCAGAAATCAGTCCGTCCTAGTCCTAGTGGGGGTGACTCTGCACTGTCTGGAGAATTATCTGTACCTGTACCTGGCTTTGTGTCTGACAGAAGAGATGTTCCTGCTTCTAGTAAAAGTCATTCAGACTGTGTTACTAGGCGCAACTGTGGGCGTTCAAAACCATCATCTAAATTGCGAGATAGTTTTGCAGCCCAGATGGGAAGGAACACATTGAACCGTAAAGCCTTAAAGACAGAGCGCAAAAGAAAACTCAGCCGACTTCCAGCTGTGACTCTTGAGGCTGCCCTGCAGGGAGACAGAGCAAGTGGAGATTCAGAGAATGGTTCCTCAAGAGGTGGGCTAGAAGACTCTGGTAAAGAAGAACCCCTTCAGTTAATGGGCCATTTAACAAGTGAAGACAGTGCCCATTTTTCCAGTGTTCATTTTGATAACAAAGTCAACCAGCCTGACCCTGATAAAATTCCAGAGAAAGGCCCCTCTTTTGAAAACAGAAAAGGCCCAGAGTTGGATAATGAAATGAACAGTGAGAATGATGAACCCAATGGTGTAAATCAAGCGGTGCCTAAAAAGCGGTGGCAGCGTTTAAACCAAAGGCGCACTAAACCTCGTAAGCGCACTAACAGATTTAGGGAGAAAGAAAACTCTGAGGGTGCCTTTGGGGTTTTGCTTCCATCTGACCCTGTAAAGAAGGGGGATGAGTTCCCAGAGCATAGACCCCCTACTTCAATAAACATAATAGAAGATACACTGGCTGATCCAAATCATACCAGCTGCTTAGATTCAATTGGACCACGGTTGAATGTTTGTGATAAATCCAGTGCCAGCATTGAAGAGATGGAAAAAGAGCCGGGAATTCCCAGTTTGACACCCCAACCTGAGCTCCCTGAACCAGGTAAGGACTCCTGACTATGATTAGGATTATAGAAGTGGTGATAATGTTACCCGTCTGAAATTTTGATGGAAGCACTACGTATAAATTGCGAGGAAAGAATTATCACTTGAAGTGAAGGAAGGACTTTATATACAGGGTCTGAATTTTGAGGACTAGTTTTCCATATGCCTTCAGAAATTGTTTTACCAGAAGCTCTCTCTTTTTTTGTCCCTTTTGCTTTTAGTAAGTTTCAAGAACATTTTGTTACTGTTCATCATTTCCTGCCTTTTTTTGGAGGGGTGGGGGTGGCCAGGGGGATGCAGAAGGAGAGAGAGAGAGAGAATCTTTAATCAGGCTCCACATTCAGTGTGGAGCCTGGTATGGGGCTTGATCTCAAAATCCTGAGATGATGACCTGAGCCAAAATCTAGTCATTATCTTAGCTGAGTGAGCCACCACGGAACCCACTACCTTTTTAATCTTTGAATTTTTTGGGACTTAACCTGGCATTGTAGGTAATTGAGAGGCCCTGAGCTGAAAATTTTAGTTATTAGTTTACAAGTGAATAGATTTTATTGAATGTTAGGCTTCCTTTATCACAATTTAAGGAAGGTCCACCAATTGTGTAGATAAAAGGGACATTTGCTTTAGGGAAATAGAAGGTGTTCTGTAGTACTTATTCAAAGGGCTTCAGATGTTTTAACTTCCCTTCTGTAATGAGGTTTGAGCAAAACAAAAAATTGAAGTTTCACGTTATCTTACTTCAGCTGCAGAAGTAAAACAGCAGAAGTCTTTCAAGATATAAATAGTATACAGTATAGTTATTGAGAATAAAACCGATTATCGTTAAACATAAGATTCTCAAAGTTGTTTACCATAGATTTTTTCTAACAGCGTTATTGAGATATAATACATACCATGAAATAACGCATCATTTTAAAGTTTATACTTCCAGTGGATTTTAGTATACTCAAAGACTTGTACAGTCGTCAACACAATCAGTTTCGGAATATTTGCATCACTCCAGAAAGAAACATAGTACTCTTTATTTATCTCCCTTCATTTCTCCCCAATCTGTAGATTTGCCTGTTTTATACATTTCATGTTAATGGAATCATACAATATGTGGTACTTTGATGTTTGTTCTTTTAATTAGCTTGAAGCAATGCTTTATTTTTATTGTAAAAAATACATAAAGTTACCTTCTAAACAAGTTTAAACTATATATTATAGTATTACTGTATGCATTTTGTGTACAGCAGATCCCTAGAACTTTTTTATCTTGCATGTCTGAAACTGTACTCACTGAACAAAAATTCTGTTTACTTCTTGCCCCAGCCCCTGGCAACCGCTATTCTCTTTCTGTTTTTATGAGTTGGGTAACTTTAGATACCTTCTGTAAATGGAATCATGTACTATTTGTCTTTTGAGATTGAATTATTATTATATACTTATTATTATAAGGTTCATCCATGTTCTAGCATATGACATGATTTCTGTCTTTCTTGAGGCTCAATTTTCATACTATAATTTTTTTTTATTCATCTATCAGTGGACATTTAAGATTGGACATTTAAGTTGCTTCTGTATCTTGACGATTAGGAATAAGCCTACATTGAACATGGGTGTGCAAATAAATACCTCTTTGAGATCACATTCTCAGTTCTTTCATTATTTTTTTTCTCTCAGTTATTTTAGATGTATGCCAGAATTGGAATGGATCATATAATTCTAATTTTAGTATTTTGAGGAAACTCTATACTGTTTTCCTTAGTGGCTGCACCATTTTAAAATCCTACCATCAGTGCACTTAGTGTTCCAATTTCCTCATATCCTCACCAGCACTTGCTATTGATTTAAGTGGCCATCCAATAGGTGTAAGGTTATGTCTCATTGTGGTTTTGATTTACATTTCCTTCCCCTGATGATTAGTGATGTTGAGCATCTTTTCATATGCTTATTGGCGATTTATACATCTTCCTTGAAGAAATGTTGCTGCAGGCCTTTTTTTTTTTTTTTTTTTTAATGATAGTCACAGAGAGAGAGAGAGAGAGAGAGAGAGAGAGAGAGAGAGAGGCAGAGGCAGAGACCCAGGCAGAGGGAGAAGCAGGCTTCATGCACCGGGAGCCCGACGTGGGATTCGATCCCAGGTCTCCAGGATCGCGCCCTGGGCCAAAGGCAGGCGCCAAACCGCTGCACCACCCAGGGATCCCTCTTTGCCCATTTTTTAATTGGGTTGTTTTATTACTGAGTTGTAGGATTTCTTCCTCCCTCCCTTCCTCCTTTCCTTCCTTCCTTCTTTATTTCCCTTTATTTAATATATGGTTTGCAGGTTGTTTTATTTTGAAGGTTGTCTTTTTACTGTATTGTTTCCTTTGCTGTGCAGAAGAGTTTAAGTTTGATGCAGTTCAATTTGTCTATTTTTTGCTTTTGTTATCTGTACTTTTGGTATCCTATTAAAGAAACCATTGCTCATTCTAGTCATGAATCAAATCTCCATTGTTTTCTTCTGGAGTTTTGTAGTTTCAGATCTTAGATTTAAAGTTTTGATCCATTTGGAGTTAATTCTGATATCTTTCTTTTGCATATGGATATCCACTTTTCCTAGCACCATTTATTGATGAGACCGTACTTTCCCCATTGTGTAGTTTTAGCATACTGGTCAAAGATCATTTGACCATGCACTGAGGGTTTATTTCTATTCTCCATTATGTTCCATTGACCTGTGTGTCTGTTGTTATGGCAATATCATATTGGAATGTACCTTTTTAATATGTTTCGAAGAAAGGATATATTCTTTCCTAAGATTATTTTTGGCTCTTTGGAGTCCATTAATATTCCATGTGAATTTTAGAATTTTTTTTTCCTGTTTCTGTAAAAAATGGTATTGGGATTTTGGTAGGAATCACAGTGAATCTGAAGATTGCTCTTGGGAATATGAACATTTTGATAATGTTAAATCTTCTAATTCGTGAATGTGGGCTATCTTTCTACGTACTTGTCTTTAATTTCAACAGTGTTTGTAATTGTCAATGCATAATTCTTTCATATCCTTGGTTACATTTACTCCTCTAAGTATTTTATTCTTTTTTATGCTATAGTAAATGGGATTGTTTTCTTAGTTTTCTTTTTGAATTTGCTCCTTATAAGTGTATAGAAATGCAACTAATTTTTGAGTGTTGATTTTTTTGTATACTGCAGCTTTATGGAATTGTTTATTCTTACCTTTTCGTGTATGTGTAAGCTTTAAGGTTTTCTACATATAAGATCATGTCAACTGTGAACACAGACCAGTTTACTTTTTTCTTACCAGTTTGGATGCTTTTTGTTTCTAATTCTTGCCTACTTCATCTGGTTTGGACTTCCAGTGTTGTGTTAAATAGAAGTGGGAAGAACGGGCATCCTAGTCTTCTGATCTTAGAGATAAAGATTTCAGTTTCTACTGTAGAATATCATGTTATGGTATTTTCATATATGGCCTCTATATGTCTTGATAATTTCCTTCTATTCCTAGTTTGCTGAGTGTTTTGCTCAGGAAGAAGTGTCGGGTGAGGTGCCTGGCTGTCTTAGTAGGTAGAACATATGACTTTTGTTCTCAAGGTTATGAGTTCAAGCTGTATGTTTTTTTTTTTAAAGATTCCTTCCTTCCTTCCTTCCTTCCTTCCTTCCTTCCTTCCTTCCTTCCTTCCTTCCTTCCTTCCTTCCTTTCTTCATGATAGATAGAAAGAAAGAGAGAGGCAGGGACACAGGAGGAAGGAGAAGCAGGCTCCATGCCGGGAGCCCGGTGTGGGACTCCATCCCAGGACTCCAGGATTGCGCCCTGGGCCAAAGGCAGGCGCCAAACTGCTGAGCCACCCAGGGATCCCCAAGCTGCATGTTTAAAGCTTACTTCAACAAAAAATCAGGTGTTGAGAGACACCTGAATGGCTCAGTGAGTTAAATGTCTAATTTGTGGTTTTGGCTCAGGTCATGATCCTCATGGGTTGTAAGATGGAGCTTAAGTCTGCTTGAAGATTCTCTACCCTTGCCCCTCTCCCCACTCGTGTGGGTGTGTTCTCTATTTTTTTCACAAATAAATAAATCTTTTAAAAAAGTGTTGAGGGGCAGGTGGGTGGTTCAGTTAATAAGCATCTGCCTTCAGCTCAGGTCATTATCCCAGGGTCCTGGGATCAAACCCCATGTCAGGCTCCCTGCTCAGTGGGGATTCTGCTTCTCCCTCTGTCTTTGCCTCTGTACCCTACTCCTGGGTGCCTACTCTCTCTCACTCGCTCTCTCAAATAAATAAACAAAATCTTAAAAAAAAAAAAAGTGTTGAATTTTGTCAAGCCCTTTCTGTATCAGTGGAGACAGTCATGTGATTTTCTTCATTTTGGCAACATATGTATTACATTTATTATTTATATGTTCAATTATCTTTCCATCCCAGGGGTGAATCCCGCTTGGTCATGATGTGTAATCATTTTAGTGTGCTGCTGTTGAATTCAGTTTGCTAATATTTGTGGAGGATTTTTGTAGCAGTGTTCATAAGATATACTGATTTACTTTTGTTTTTAAGTATATTTGTCTGTCTTTGATTTGAGAATAATGCTCACCTCATAAAATGAGTTTGGAAATGTTCTCTCAGTTTTTTGGAAGAGCTTGACAAGGTTTGGCATTAATTCTTTAAAAAAATTTTTTTTTAAGATTTTATTTATTTATTCATGAGAGACACAGGGCGGGGGGGCTGGGGTTGGGGGCGGGGGCAGGGACACAGGCGGAGGGAGAAGCAGGCTCCATGCAGGGAACCTGACAAGGGACTAGATCCCAGGACTCCAGGATCATGCCCTGGGCCAAAGGCAGGTGCTAAACCACTGAACCACCCAGAGATCCAGGCATTAATTCTTTTTAGATGCTTGGTAGAGTTCTAGGAATTTATCCATTTCTTCTAAGTTATCCAGTTTGTTGGCAGGCAGTTGTTTATAGTAGCCTCTCATAATTTTTTTGCTTCTGTGGTAACAGTTGAAATAAGTCTTCTTTAATTTCTGGTTTTAGTATTTGTGTCTTTTTTCCTTAGTCAACGTAGCTGAAGACTTTCCAATTTTATTGATCATTAAAAAAAATCAGTGCTTAGCCTTCTTGATATTTTTAATTTTGCTTTTAATTTTCTATTTTGTTTATTTCTGCTCTAATATTATTTCCTTCTTTCTGCTAACTTTGGGTTTATTCATTTTCTTACTGCTTGAAGTGTAAAAATTAGGTTATTGATTTGAGATCTTTTTTCTTAATGTAGTTGCTTCCTGATACAGACTTCTCTCAGTATTTCCTTTACTGGACCCCATAAATTTAGGTATATTATGTTTTCATATTTGTCTAATACTTTTTCTAAGTTTTCTGGGGACTTCCTTCAACACACAACACATTGGTTGTTCAAGAGTGTGTTGATTTCCATATATTTGTGAATTTGTTTATAGCAGACTTTCAAATGCTATAGTTCCAGCCCATTGTGATTGGAAAAGATACATGGTATTTCAGTCTTCTTAAATTTGTAAGACTTGATTGGTGGTCTATTGTGATTTATCCTGGAAAACCGTTCATGTGTGCTTAAGATGAATGTGTATTTTGCTATTGTAAGGTACAGTGAGTATTCTGTGTATGTCTGTTAGGTTTATTTGGTAAATCACGATGTTCAGATTCTGATTTTTGTATTGATCTTCTGTGTGGTTATTATATCCATTATTGAAAGCCAGATATTATACCCTATTTATTATCGTTTGACTATTTCTCCTGTCAATTCTGTCAGTGTCTGCTTCATGCATTTGGGTGCTCTGATGCTGTATGCTCATATATTTGTAATTGTTATCTTCCAAGTATATGTGGGTTTTTTGTTTTCTTGTATAGGGAGTGCCAGTTCGGGTGCCGAGAGCGGGGGGGGGGGGGGGGGGGGGGTTAAGCAGGCTCTGTGCCCAGCATGGTGACAGATGCAGGGCTTGATCTTAAAATCCTGAGATCATGACCTGAGCTGAAATCAAGAGTTGGACATTTAACCTACACAGCCACCCAGGTGCCTGACTAGTTGCTTTTCTTGCTGCTTTCAAGATTCTCTTTGTCATTTGATGGTTTGTGTCTTGGTGGGCCTCTTGGATTCATCTTGGTTGTAGATCTTGAGTGAGTTTCTGAGTTTGGATGTTCATTTCCCTCCTTGGATTTAGATGTTTTTGGCCCTTTTTCATTGAAATAAGCTCTTTGCCCAATTCTCTTTTCTCCTTTTGGAACAACTTCGTTGTCCTCTTCTTCACGATTTTTTTTATTTGAGAGAGAGTGAGAGAAAGAGAGAGAGCACAAACAGGGTAAGGAGCAGAAGGAGAAGCAGACTCCCCACTGAGCAGGGAGTCCAATGCTGGGCTTAATTCCAGGTCATGATCCAAGCCAAAGGCAGATGCTTAACCAACTGAGCCACCCAAGTGTCCCTCTTTTGGAACTTCTGTAATGTGTGTATTGGTCCACTTGCTTGTATTCATAAATCCTGTATGTTTTAGTTTTCTTATTCTTTCTTTTCCTTCTCTGGTTTGATAATTTCAAATGTCTTGTCTTTATGTTTGCTAATTCTGTCCCGTGCTTAAGTCTGCTCTTGAATCTAATAGTGAAATTTTCAGTTCAGTCCTAGTCTTTAGCTCCAGAGCTACTGTTTTTCTTTTGTTTTCTTTTCTTTTTTTTTTTTTTTGATGGTCACTCTTGGTTGATACTCTTATTTGTTCATGTTACCATTTTCTTGATTCCTTTTAGTTTTCTGTGTTCTTTTGCAGATCATTGAGCATTAAGACTTATTCTGAATTTTTTTCTCTGATAATTCATAGAACTCTGTTACTTTGTGTGATTGGTTCCTGGAGATTTTGTTTGTTTTGTTTTATCTCAAAGATTTTATTCATTTATTTGAGAGAGTGAGCATGAGGGGTGGGGGAGGAAGAGGGACAAGCAGACTCTGTACTTGAGATCACAACCTGAGCTGAAATCGAAACTTGTCTGCTTGCTTAACCAACCGGGCCAACCATGTGCCCCTGGAGATTTCTTTTGACCTTTTTTTTTCTTTTTGAAGATTTTATTTATTTATTCATGAGAGAAATAGAGAGGCAGAGACATAGGCAGAGGGAAAAGCAGGCTCCCTGTGGGGAACCCGAACTGCAGGATCACATCTGCAGGATCTCGACCTTAGTCAAAGGCAGATGCTCAACCACTGAGCCAACCAGGTTCCCTATTTTGACCCTTTGATTAGGGCCAAGGTTCCTCGTTTCTATGTATACTTGGTGATTTTTTTTTATCCCCTGAGTTGTATTCATTTGAATAACAACCACTTTTGGTCTTTAGGGATTGGCTTCAGACATGGATAAGCTTTCACAAATCACCTCAGTTAGAGATTTTCTGGGAACCTCCAGATCCTTTTTTTGGAGGGTGGACTTCTCTAGGTTTATCCTAATCAGGGAAGTCTGTCCATTTCTTTCTTTTTTTTTTTTTTTTTAATTAATTATTTTATTTTATTTATTTATTTATTTTTTATTTATGATAGTCACAGAGAGAGAGAGAGAGAGAGAGGCAGAGCCACAGGCGGAGGGAGAAGCAGGCTCCATGCACCGGGAGCCCGATGTGGGATTCGATCCCGGGTCTCCAGGATCGCGCCCTGGGCCAAAGGCAGGTGCCAAACCGCTGCGCCACCCAGGGATCCCAGTCTGTCCATTTCTTTTCAAGGGTTCGAAATCTCCCTCTAGTGTTTTGCTTTGTACTGAAGGTTTGTTTGTACTGAAGGTTTACTTGTATTACTGTAACAATCTTTCCCATTCTTCATTCTCAGTGGCTCCCAGGTATGCAAAGAGTACTGGCTCCCCATTTGCTCTCAAAAGCAGGCAAGATAGATAGTAGTCTCTTGTCTCTTGGGCAGTTCTCTAGAAATCCAGATTGCCGAATGCTGGTTCCACTCTTGAACTGTTTTTTTTTGTTGTTGTTGTACAGAGAAGCATAAGTTTAGTACCTTCTCCTGATCTCACCACTCTATGCTGGCCTTTGACTCCCTTATCGCAAGCCATCTGGTTACTCAGCATGCTGGGCATTCTTTGTCTTGTTTTCAGCAGGCCTCAGGAATCCAAACTGTGTGGGTTCTGTCAGTGGTCCCAGTTGTATTAGGCAGACTTATGTCGGGCAACCCTTTGAAAAGGTGGTATGTTGGACACAAGCTCCCCACCCCCAACTCCATCAGGGGAGCTCAATCAGTGCTTGGGTTGGGAGTGGCAATCTCAATAAAGTAAATTGGCTCTTTTTTTTAACCCATTTCAATGCTATAGGCCTTGTCTTTGAACTTGCCTAGGGGTACTGCAACTTTATAACTGATTTCTAGAGTACTCAAAAGGGTATTTTGATGAATCTATTGTTACTTTGGTGTCTCTGTGAGGGAAATAGTATAGGGTCTTCCAATTCTGCCATATTGCTGTTACCACTCTTCGTGACTTTTTTTTTTTTTTTTTTTAAGATTTATTTATTTTTAGAGAGAGAGTGAGGGAGAGCACACATGTGCATAAGCAGGAGGGGCAGAGTGAGAGCAACTCCCAGGAGCCTTACAGCTGTGCTCAGAGCCCTATGCAGGGCTCCAACCCAGGACCCTGAGATCACAACCAGGCACCCCTGTTTCATGTTTTTTAATGCCAAATAATACTACATTTTATGAACAAACCATATTTTATTTATTCTTTAATCAACTGATAGATATTTGAGTTGTTTCTACTTTTTGGCTTTTATGAGTAATGATATTAATTGAACATTTGGTTGCAGTGTTTTGTGGTAGATATGTTTTCACTTCTACTGTTGATATATTTAGCTGAATTGCTGAGTCATTTGGTAACTATATACATAAAACTTTTGAAGAACTGTCAAAATGTTGTGCCAAAGTGTTTTGTGATTTTAAGTTCACATTAGCAATATATTGATGGTTCTAGTTTCTACCACTTTACTCACACCTATTTGAAATAACTGTCCTAGTCAGTGTCAAGTGGTATTTCATTATTGTGATTTGGTTTGCATTTCCCTAATGGCTATTGATATTGAGTACCTCTTCATGTATTTAGTGGTCTCATATAAATCTTTTGGAGAAACGTCTGTCCAGATCCTTTGCTGGATTTTAATTGAGCTGTTTTTTTTATTATTATTGAATTGTAAGAATTCTTTTTTTTTTTATAATAAATTCATTTTTTATTGGTGGAATTGTAAGAATTCTTTACATGGTATAGATGTATTGTATATGATTCACAAATATTTTCTCCCATTTAGTGGGTTTACCATTTACATTCTTGATTATTTTGAAGCACAGATGTTTTTCATTTTGATAAAGTATGCTTGTGTTTTCCATGGTTGCTTGTGCTTTTGGTGTCATGTCTGAGTAACTATTGCCTAATCCAGTTTTCTCAGCACCATTTATATTAAAAAGAATATTCTTTTCCCATTGAATGGTCTTGGCATCTTTTTTTTTCTTTCAAGATTTTATTTATTTATTCATGAGAGAGACACACAGAGAGATAGACAGAGACATAGGCAGAGACGATCCTGATGCCAGACCCAATCCCAGGACTCCAGAATCACCACTCGAGCCAAAGGCAGATGTCAACCGTTTGAGCCACTCAGGTGCCCCAATGGTCTTGGCATCTTAGCTGAAAATCATTTGACCATAAATGTGATGATTTATTTCTGGGCCCCCAACTCCTTTCTTTTGATTTATGTGCCTTGTCTTTATGTCAGTACCACAAAGTGTTAATTACCCTATTTTTATAGTAACTAATTATAGTTTTGAAATTGGAAAGTGTGAGTCCTCCAACTTTTTTTCCAAGATTGTTTGGGTTTTCTGGATCTTTCACATTTCCATTTTAATTTTAGGATCAGTGTTAACTTCTGCAAAAAAGCCAGCTGGGGTTTTGATAAGGATTATATGGGATCTGTATGTCAGTTTGGGCAGTGTTGGCCATTGTTAACAATATTAGGTTTTTCTAAGCTATACACAAAGGATGGCTTTCTATTAATTTAGTTGTGTTTCATTTATTTCAATGATATTTTATAGTTTTCTGTGTATAAATCCTGTGCTTCTCTTGTTCAATTTATTCCTAAGTATTTTATTGTTTAAAAATTTTATTCTTTTTTGATGCTGTTATAAATGGTTTTCTTAATTTTATTCTTAGGTTGCTTACTGCAAGTATACAACAATACAGTTGATATTTGTACATTGTTTTTTGCATGTTGCATCTTCCCTGAACATCTTTTTTTGGGTTCTAATTGTTTTATTCTGAATTCCTTAGGATTTTCTATATACATGATCATTTCATCAACTAATAGAGATAGTTTTACTTCATCCTTTCTGATCTGGGTGTCCTTTATTTACTTTTTCCTTGCCCAATTGCCCTGGCTAAAGCTTCCAGTGCAGTGTTAAGCATAAGTAGAATGAACAGGCATTCTCTTGTCTTATTCCTGATCTTAGGGAGAAAGCAAGCATCCAGTCTTTCACCATTAACTGTGATGTTAGCTATGACTTTGAAAGATGGCCTTTCAGTTTAAGAAAGTTCCCTTATATACCTCATGTGTTAGATGGTTTTTCTTTGTCGAGATGATCATTCCTTTTTATATATATGTCTTTTAACATGATGTATTAATTACATTGATTGATTTTCTTATGGGAGCTGCAAATCCACAGGAGGACCAGTCACAGCTTCTCAAGGATTTATTCACCTTCCTGCTTCCCTTCTGCTTTGTGCCAAAGCACCCTTCCTTGTGATCTTTTGGAAGTTTGGGCATGGTGTACTTTTGCTTCATTGTAACTCTGGGAATAGAGTCCTTTGGGGCCATAGTTTATTCTCTCTCTTTTTAAAAAATATTTTATTTATTTATTCATGAAAGAGAGAGAGGCAGAGACACAGGCAGAGGGAGAAGCAGGCTCCATGCAGGGAGCCTGACGTGGGACTCGATCCCGGGGCCCCAGGATCACATCCTGGGCCGAAGGCGGCGCTAAACCACTGAGCCACCTGGGCTGCCCCCCTAGTTTATTCTCTTTTAAACTTTTGCTCTTTATACTTTATTAACGGGATCACAAAAAAAGCCCTCAGGACAAAATCCATTTCAGTGCTGTATTTATTTCTCTAGGTTATTACTTTGTTAGTTTTTGGTTTGTAGTTCTTCACTCTCGTCAGTGCTTTGCAATTTTTTTTATTTTTTTATTTTTTATTTTTTATTTTTTAATGATAGTCACACACACACACAGAGAGAGAGAGAGAGAGAGAGGCAGAGACACAGGCAGAGGGAGAAGCAGGCTCCTTGCTCCCTAGCCTGATACGCAACTCCATCCCTGGACCTGGGGTCATGCCCTGAGCTGAAGGCAGATGCTCCCCAGGCTCCTCCCCACCCTTTTTAAAGATTTTATTTATTCATGAGAGACACAAAGAGAGGGAGAGGGAGAGAGGCAGAGACACAGGCAGAGGGAGAAGGCCGAGGGCTCCTCAATAGGGAGCCTGATGCAGTACTGGATCCTAGAACTGTGGGATCACGCCCTGAGCTGAAGGCAGATGCTCAACCGCTGAGCCACCCAGGCGTCCCGTCCCAGAAAATTGGTTTTCAAATCTAATCCTAATACAGTTTTATGCTGTGTTTCCATATGTGCTATCGAAGGAGTAAAATCCTTTGCCAAACTTACTGTTCCCATGATTTTATTTTTTCCTTTTGGTCTCAACTTTTGCATTTTTTTGATTGAGAGAACACCAGTGTTCCTCATTCAACTGAGGCATAAGTAGTTTCCTCGAAGGTCATTGTGTCATGAAATACTTCTTGCTTCTCAAGTACACTATGTCCTACATTCTGTGTGTATTAGCTTTTGCTCCCAAAGACCTTATAAAATGATTATAGCTTGTCAAACTGGGAGAAATTTTTATTTGGAATTTATAGTATTTATTTTACCATTAATTCAAAGAAAAATGTACTTTGAGAATTTGACAATAAAACATGGTAAATGGGCAGCCCAGGTGGCTCAGTGGTTTAGCACCGCCTTCAGCCCAGGATGTGATCCTGGAGACCCAGGATGGAGTCCCACGTCGGGCTCCCTGCATGGAGCCTGCTTTTCCCTCTGCCTGTGTCTCTTCCTCTCATTCTTTCTGTGTCTCTTATGAATAAATAAATGAAATCTTTTAAAAAATAAAAACATAATTTTTTTGCTTAAAAGGTACCCCAAGCTCTTTATTTTTATCTTACTTTCTGTCTTTGGCATACATGCCATATACTTTTTATGTTATTGAGGTAATGGTATAAATAATTATAATTTTTAGTGATTCTGTTGAGAAAGAGTCCTTAGTTTTCTTTTCTTTCTTTCTTTTCTTTTTTTTTTTTTTTTTTTTTTGAGTCCTTAGTTTTCTAATGTGAAACTCACATCTCAGCCATGGCATTAAGTGTGTGTAAAGTGCTTTTGAAATTCACATGGTATGGTAGTACTGATTAGGTAAATATTCTATCTGAATATCTGTCTGGTATTCTAAACACATGTTATTCCAGGGAGATGTTATTAAAATAATTTATGATATATTTGATGAATATGCTTGATTTAGACTATATTTTAATGTTAGCTGTTTCTGTCACTGTGGGACACTATAGTTAGTTTCAATTTTATCTTTTTTCAAAAATTTTTCCCATAACTTCATATGGGCTGTGTATAAGAGCAACAAAAGTCTCTTCACTTTTGCATATGATAAATCATAGCAAATTGCTTTTAGCCACTTGGAGCTTAAGCAGAGTTTTTTTGAGAATTTCTCGTCTCTCTACCTTTGATAGTGTAGAGATAATTGCATGAAAGCAGTAGGCTTTCCTCTAACTTTTTGGTTAATATGAAGTTGTTTCTCTTTTAGCTGTGCGGTCAGAGAAGAAACGCCTTAGGAAGCCAAGCAAGTGGCTTCTGGAATATACAGAAGAATATGATCAGATATTTGCTCCTAAGAAAAAACAAAAGAAGGTACAGGAACAGGTGCACAAGGTATGTTTCAACATTTCAACAGTCTTTTCATCAATACTTTTAGGATATTGGAGTTTTATCTTCAATATCATGTTTTGTCTGTATGGGACAATATTTACCTTAACTGGTATTTTACTTTTTCCATTTTTTTTTATCTCCAGCTTCTGGCACAATACTTAGAATATGCAGGAAATGTATTAATGAGTCTATGCACTGTGTGTAATATGTGCATGTATAACTTTTTTTCTCCCTTTGCTTTCAAAGAGTAGTGATTTAGGAATACTATTATGATAAAATATTTATTAAAATCATAGAATATAAAATATGGTAGCATATTTTTTAATTTTTTTAAGGATTTATTTGAGAAAGAGCATAGAGGGGAGGGGCAGAGCAAGAGAGGGAGCGAGAATCTGAAGAGACTCCATTCTGAGCACATAGCCCCATACGGGACTTGATCTCATGACCCTCAGATCACCACCTGAACAAAACCAAGAGTCAGAGGCTCAACTGACTGTGCCACCTGGTACCCCAGGATTGTAATTTTTTTTTAATGAGGAAAGAGCAAATATATATTTTTTAATTTTATTTATTTATTCATGATAGTCACAGAGAGAGAGAGAGAGAGAGGCAGAGACATAGGCAGAGGAAGAAGCAGGCTCCATATAGGGAGCCTGGCGTGGGATTCGATCCCGGGTCTCCAGGATCGCACCGTAGGCCAAAGGCAGGCGCTAAACCGCTCCGCCACCCAGGGATCCCGGATTGTAATTTTTTAAACAAGTGTTATCCTTATTTGCTTTATTTTTTAATTCAGTTGTTTTTTGATTTTTTTTTTTTTTTTTTTTTTTTTTTTTTTACTCTTGTTTTTTGAATTTTTATTTAGTAATCTCTATATCCGACTTGGGGCTCAAACTCATGACCCGAGATCAGGATTTGCATGCACTTCCAGCTGAGCCAGCCAGGCATCCCTGAATTCAATTTATTAAAGCTCTGTTACTTTAAAGTAAATTAGAGTCATTTTATTTTCTATCCCTAAATAATATGCACCTCTTAAAAATAGAATATTTTCCTTCAGAAATGAATTTACTTTATCTTTTTTTTTCTTTTCTTTTTTGTAACTTTACTGCATCTTAAGATCAGTTTAGATTATCTAATAACAAATTTGTATTCGAATTTCCTTATTTGTCCTGTAACTTTACATTTGGCTTATTCGTTCTAGGACTACATATTATATCTGGTTGTTACATTTCTTAAATTTATTTAAATCTAGTACAGTCCCCCTTTTTTTCATGACTCTAAGTAAGAGCGATACCCTTATAGTGTCCCTTTTCTAGGTATGTATGATTGCTTCTTCACTGTTGTCACTAAACTATTCTCTATCTTCCTTCTTATGTGGAAATTATAACTAACAATTTGATGGATTCAAGTAAAACAGCTTTAGCTAGATTAGATTATAGGTCCTTTTGTGTCATTTATTGCATGACATTAAAAGTTGTTCACAGGTCCTGATGGATTTCCTCTCTTTTAGGTTATATTTTGTTCCTTTTGATCAAGGAGCAGTATGTGGGAGTGCCTGGGTGGCTAGTTGGTTTAGTGTCTGACTCTTGGTTTTGGCTCAGGGCATGATCTCAGAATCCTGAGATCAAGCCCAGCATCAAGTTCTGTGCTCAGCAGGGAGTCTGCTTCTCTGCCCCTCTCTTCCTCTCCTCCTCCCTCTCTTTGCTTGTTCTCTAAAATAAATCTTTTAAATAAATAAATAGATAGATAGATAGATAGATAGATAGATAGATAGATAGATAGATAAAATCTTAAAAAAAAAAACACACAGCATCAGCAGTATGTGTGTAAGTAACTTTGACTTCAAAAATATGTCCTCTTCTCTGTCCACCATTTCCCTGGTAATGTTTAAAAATATCAAAGAAACCTTCCTTGTATCAGTAATTTCATTAGGAGTTCAAAATAAAAATTTACAAATTTTATTATCTCTTCTACTTTTATTAGCTGGCAAATATTCTCATTAACTGAACAACTTTATTGTCTTTATATACATGAAAGCACCATAAATGCTTATTTCTTTTCCTATTAATTTACATTAGGAATTCATTATTAGCTGCTTTATTGGTGACATACTAGGAAATCTATGTGAATGGGGAGGATTATTGTTATAGCCTTAAAGAATTTTTATAGCTTTAGTGTATCTCAATTGTACTTTTTCCCTTTTTAAAAACTTATAGTAAAATATATATAACAAAATTTATAAACACTTTTATATAATAGTTCTGTGTCATTAAGTACATTCACATTGTTGTACAACTATCACCATCATCTATCATCTCTAGAACTTTTTCATGTTCCCAAACTAAAAATCCACCTATTAAAAAATAACTTCTTTGGGCACCTGGGTGGCTCAGTGGTTGAGCATCTGTCTTTGGCTCAGGTCGTGGTCCTGGGGTCCTGCAGGGAGCCTGCTTCTCCCTCTATGTCTCTGTCCAACCCCCATGAATAAATAAAAAAATCTCAAGAAAAACCCAAACAATTTTCCACTCTACTCTCCTCTCAGCTCCTGGCAAGCACCATTTTCTTTTCTTTTCCTTTTCCTTTTTTTTTTTCTTTTTTTCTTTTTTTCTTTTTTTCTTTTTTTCTTTTTTTAAGAGAGAGAGAGTGAGCATATGGAGAAGAGTGACAGAGGGTCCAGTGCAGATCCTGATGTGGGGCTTGGTCTCATGACCCTGAGTTCATGACCTGAATTGAAATCAGCAGTCAGACACTTAACTGACTTGAGCCACCCAAATACCCCATTTCTATTTTCTGTCTCTATGAATTTGATTATTCTAGATAAACCTAATATAAGTAGAACCATATAGTATTTGTCCTTTTGTGTATGGCTTACTTCACTTAGTGTATAGTATCTTCAAGGTTCATCCATGTTGTAGCATGTGTCAGAATTTCATTTTTAACTACATTATTCTTTTTGACACTGAAATTATAGCACCTTTGTTCTGTGGATTCTACTTTTACTTTTTGCCCTTAGGTAAGTTCCCGCTGTGAAGAGGAAAGCCTTTTAGCCCGATGTCGATCTAGTGCTCAGAACAAGCAGGTGGATGAGAATTCTTTGATTTCAACCAAAGAAGAGCCTCCAGTTCTTGAAAGGGAGGCTCCATTTTTGGAAGGGCCCTTGGCTCAATCAGAACTTGGAGGTGGACATGCTGAGTTACCACAGCTGACCTTGTCTGTGCCTGTGGCTCCCGAAGTGTCTCCACGGCCTATCCTTGAGTCTGAGGAGTTACTAGTTAAAACACCAGGTAAGATGAAGTTGGGGGTCTCAGAATGTAAGTAGATACAATTTTAGCATGTTGTGGTAAAAAGCCAATAGTGAAATCTCTGTATAACAAACTACCCACTTTTGTTCTGGGAAATCCTGAAAATACTGGCTAATTAGATATAGATAATGACCATGAATTGGTGGTACATTTCTAGAAGACATGTTTTAAAAACTCCTCTCCTTTCTCTATTACTCTTCATGATTGTTGATCAACCACTATATGAGTCAACACTCAGGATAGCAGGGTTTTGGGGAAGGACACTGCATGCTAATAAACACATGAAACTTATGCGTTAGATACTGGCTCTAACAATTCTTATGTTATTTAGGAAGTTGTTTAACTTTTAAACTTGCTTCTTCATTTATAAAATAGACATTATAATGTAATTACCTGACACATTGTAAGTAGCTAAGTGTAAATATCCCCTTGAAGTTAATTACCAATTGCTTTTCACTTTTATCATTCTTTATTATGCATGTCACCTGGTGGGAGTTGGATCTAAACATATGGTCTCTAATTTACCTTCTGATTCTTGAATATTGTAGTCACTCAAGGAAGATTTTGGATGTAACTATTTTTTACATTCCCAACAACAGCTTAGGTTGGTATTTAAAAAAAAAAAAGTATCCACTTGTGCTTATTAACAACTAAGACAGAATCAAAAAGACTTTAAAAATAGTAAAGATAGGTAGTACTATTTCATAATTTGGTATGTGCCAGACTTTATTATTAGGCTCTTTTATATATTCTTAAGAACAGTCCTACAAAGTAAATGTGTGTTTTGTTTATTTAGGAGCAGAATAAAATTTTAATCCTGATCCTGTTATGCCCAGAATTCAGGCTCTAGTCCACCTCACTTCTCCTTTTGTCCTTATTACCAATCAATTATTATATAGTTCTGCTCTTTTGATTTCTCCCTTAGTCATATACATATATGATACATATACAAAGACATTTTCACATTAGTTTGTGCCTGTGTTGAGAATTGTTTTCCTATTCTATTTTATGTTAACTAATATTTTAGAATAAATAAATCCATTCCTATCCTGTCCGTCCCCAGAAGATGATGAGGAAAACATAAAAAATATGATGACTCATTTTTCTGTGGCATATAGATTTTTTTGAAAAATTAATTTGCCCAATTTTTGAATCATCTAATGAAAAGATACATTCATTTCAGGAAATTATGAAAGTAAACGTCAAAGAAAACCAACTAAGAAACTTCTTGAATCCAATGATTTAGACCCGGGATTTATGCCCAAGAAAGGGGATCTTGGTCTTTCTAAAAAGGTATGTATCTTAGTCAATTCTACGATATGATTAAACCATATGGAAATAATGAGATTTTAAAAACAAATCTCTTGATAATATATAGCAATATTGATGCACACGTACATAGAAATTACAGAACGGCAGAGTACACTGGTTTGGTCTAAGAGATCCTCTTAGAAGCTATTTTGCATTTCTGTGGACGTTATAGTTCATTTTAGATTTTCTTTTCAGATGAAAATGGAAAGAGCTTTTAAAATTGAGTAAAGTGTGTGTTTGTTGTTATTTCTTTTCTGGGAGAAAGAAACCTCTTAACTGCTTTCTACTTCTGTCTGTATAAGCCACTAACCAACTCTTATCCCATTGTCATGTCTGTATTAACACCTCAGAAAAGACTTGGCTCAGGTGTAAACCAGGCAGAAACATTTGAACTTAAGTTTCTGAGTTTGGAGGTATGGGTTTTATTGACCAAGAAAGCGTCATTAAATAGTAGATACAAATAGAAAATTATTTTCCTGAATATTAATTTTTAGGAAACCTCCCCCTTCCCGTGTGTGAGGAGTAACTCAGGCTAAGTGTTAGAAATTCAGTTGTTAGGATGCACAGATTTCCTATTAAAATTCTCTATCTTTAAAGAAAAAATACTGATTGTATTCAAATCAAAAATAATTTGAGTTTTTAGACTTACTTCCTTACCTGTAACAGGCTTCTGTCATTTAATCCTGGAACTTAATTTTCTATTTTTGTTAGATATTCATCCATCTGAATTAACATGTAAATGTAAAACTCAATTTATTTGTTTCTGTGCCTCATTTTAAAGGCTGCATTATATCCTTTCATTCTTTGGTTCTTCTCAAAGTCCATCTTCTAAGACCTGCCCTAGTAAGGCTGTGATAGTTTTCTTCTGCAGTGTTTTCTTTCCTGGCTTTGTTTTATTCAAATCTTAGCCACTTGGCAAGATTGTTGGAGGAGGTACATAGTAGTACATAGTAAGGGACAGGGAAACTGGTTCATTTGAATATTTGCAATCAGGTGATAGATTTAATAGTATTTATATAAAATAAATTATGTAAGGCTGCTATATTAAGCTACAGGTGAGGTAATAACAAATTTAAAAGAAAATCGGAATTTGGGCCAGTTTAGTAAATGATTTGTTCCCCCGTTTTATTTTATTTATTTATTTATTTATTTTTTTTAATTTTTTTTTTTTATTATTATTATTTATGATAGTCACAGAGAGAGGGAGAGAGAGAGAGAGAGGCAGAGACACAGGCAGAGGGAGAAGCAGGCTCCATGCACCGGGAGCCTGACGTGGGATTCGATCCCGGGTCTCCAGGATCACGCCCTGGGCCAAAGGCAGGCGCCAAACCGCTGCGCCACCCGGGGATCCCTGTTCCCCCGTTTTATTGAGATATAGTTGACATACATAAGTTAATGATTTGATTAGCGTATATAGTGAGCCTTTGGAAATCGACTGGTATATTTTAGCTTGTTTTGACCTTAAAATTTTGGAACTTTACAGCAAGAGTAGCATTTATGTTGACTTTTTGTGGCCACTAAATTTTGTTTTAATCCTGTTGAAGAGTATTTTTATTGTAGAAGACATTTTCTTGGACTGGAACTAATTCTTTTAAGCATTAGTAGTAGGGGAATATAATGTGTAGGAGATGACTCTGAGTATTTTGTTTTGGGTTTTAATGTTGCTTTCATTTATATTAATCTATAGCTAATTAAATCAGAAAGACATTCCATGATTCAGAGCTTTCTGGTATATGTGCTGCTGAAGTGAGCACCGATTCAAAGATTTTTTAATATTTAGAATTCATCAAGTAAGTGTAAAATCTAATGGTTATAAATGTAATTTTATTTATTTATTTAAAGATTTATTTATTTAAAGATTTATTTATTTACTTATGATAGACAGAGAGGCAGAGACACAGGAGGAGGGAGAAGCAGGCTCCATGCCTGGAGCCGGACGTGTGGGACTCGATCCTGGGACTCCAGGATCGCGCCCTGGGCCAAAGGCAGGCACTAAACCGCTGAGCCACCCAGGGATCCCCTTATTTTATTTTTAAAAATTTTTTATTTATTTATTTATGAGAGACGCACAGAGAGAGAGAGAGACAGAGACAGAGACACAGGCAGAGGGAGAAGCAGGCTCCATGTAGGAAGCCCGACATGGGACTCCATCCCGGGTCTCCAGGATCAGGCTCTGGGCTGAAGGCGGCGCTAAACCGCTGAGCCACCCGGGCTGCCCATAAATGCAATTTTAAAAAGATAGATTTTGAATATCGGGTGATATAAAATAGAACTGCAGTGATGGGTTTCTGGGAATATACCCTTTCTCTTTGTCTACTACTTCAGTCAGAGCACCATTCTGTATCTGCTGGTTAACTCCTACCACCACCCCCTTAAAGGAGGATGTGTTTGTATGAGTTTGTTTTTTTTTTAAGATTTTATTTATTTATTCATGAGAGACACAGAGAGAGAGACAGAGACACAGGCTCCATGCAGGAAAGCCCGATACGGGACTCGATCCCGGGATTCCAGGATCACCCCTGGGCTGAAGGCAGGTGCTCAACTACTGAACCACCCAGGCGTCCCTGTGTCTTTTTGTCCCCTGAGTCTTTTGGAGCTGTGTTTTTTGGTTTTTTGATGTCTTTCCCCAGGTAGTTTTATTTCAACCCATTATTGTTAATATTGTTTTTTTAATTGTTAGAAAACAGCCAGGGTTTCTGTATCTGTGATAATAGTTCAGCTTTTGGCACGTAATATAAAGTTTATTTTGTGTTCATCTGTAAATCTGTTGCATTTTGTTTACTTGTAGTGTTATGAAGCTGGTCATTTGGAGAATGACAGTGAATCACGTGCTGCATCTAGGGAGTACGGTGGAGGTGCGTATTTTTGAGATTTAAAAAATGTAGTGCAGAGTAACTATGAAGCACCTTGTCAGCTAAGTAGAAGTTGTTCCATATGTAAGCAAGACCAAGTGAGGTTGCAACTTCTAAGACTTGTATGCCCAACAAGTGCCTGACTTGCTCAGTTGGAAGAGCAGAGACTCTCAATCTCAGGGTCTTGAGTTGAGCCCCATGTTGGGTGTAGAGATCACTTAAAAATAAGTAAATTTAAAAAAAGAAAACCTTTGCTCGAAATATGCTTCCTCACATGCATGACACTAGAAAATTGGATGATCGTTTTCAGTGTTAGGCTGAAATTAGTTACATGGAACTATTAGAATAAGGAAATGTTAGAAACAATAAAGAAAAATCAGCTCTTAAATTTCATATTAACTGATTTTCCAACTGTAATCATTATTTTCTTGGCTTTGATTTAATTTTATTCTATAGAACAGAAATTGTGGAATCTGAGTTGAGAGGGAAATTACAATCCCTACAAACCAGTCTTTTATAAGTAGTCTTAGTTTCTTTTATCACATCTATGATCTTTGGTGAGTGAACATATCCTTGAAAAAGAGAGTTTATATTTGAGCCTGGTCCATTGTAATGGCTTCAAAATCTTAAGGGCTTGGAAATATTTATATATATATTTTCTTTTTTTAGAGTGCAAGCAGGGAGGGGCAGAGGGAGCAGGAGAGAGAAAATCCTAAGCAGGCTCTATGTTCAGTGCAGAGACCAACACAGGGCTCAGTCCCATGATCCTGAGATCATGACCCGAGCTGAAATCAAGCATTGGATGCTTAACTGACTGAGCCACTTGGATGTTTAACTGACTGAGCCACTCAGGCACCCTGTGCTTAGAAATCTTTTAGATGGCATTAGAGTCTGACTTCTGAAAGTTATACATGGTGATCTTGGTTCTACTGATAGGAGGAATGGGTAGCCCTTCATTCAGTAACAGACACATTGTTGGAATCTGAGCATTTCTTTGCTCAGATCCTTTGCTCAGTCCATTGCTTAGGACTATTAACTTCTAATCCATCTAAAGCAATACAGAGAGTTAGAGTATTAACCATGTTATCCTTATCTTCTAGAAAAACACGAAGATGAAAGAGGTGGCAGGGTTGAAGGACTAAATCCAGACCTGATCAAATTCATTGCCATACTACCACCTTGTTATCCACCCCAGATTTTCTCCATGTCAATTCTTTTTACCACTTAGATCATTCATCTGCCAGTGCTGTTTATTGATTAGTGTCATTTCTGAGATATTCGCCCAAATTTGAGCACATGGCATCAGATGTGGTCTGCCAACAAAGGGTTAGTTATAGTAGTTCTCATGGGAAGGTTATAGTACAGGTTAATTTTTTTTTTAAGATTTTATTTATTTATTTGAGAGAGTGCATGAGTGAGTGAACGAATACAAGTGGAGGGAGGGTAGGGGCAGAGGGAAAGGGAGAATTAGATTCCCTGCTGAGCAGGGAGCCCAATGCAGGGCTTGAATTCCAGGATCCTGGGATCATGACCTAAGCTGAAGGCAGATGTTTAACTGTTTGAGCCACTCAGGCACCCCTTCAATGAGCACATCTTTAAATGTGGCCAATGATTATTAAGTTTTCTAGTAAGTAAATCTAGTAATATGTTAGCTTATGTTAACCTCATGTGCATATATAATTTCATAGACTCCCCAGTCTGCTTGCTTGCTCGCTTTATTTATTTATTTATTTATTTATTTATTTATTTATTTATTTATTTGCTTGCTTTAAAAAAACTTTTCAAAATAATATCAGCCCTTATATTTTTGTAGTTCAATTTTTGTAAAATGTACAGCTTCCACTTTATCTTTTGTAAATTTCATCTAAATGTTTCAGTTCCTGAGAACTTCGAACCTTTATTCTTCTATCATATTAGTTCTTTTAGTCATAGACAGAAGCTTTGATAGCAGAGCTTCTTCGTCTCCATCAGGCAGTCTCAAGAAGAGAGTACTAAGCTAGTTTTCCAAAGTCTAGTCTTCATGTTGATACTTAGCCTAATTACCTTGGAACATTTTTTGATATATCACTCCAAATTCCTCTTGATAGTTCTATAACAAATATATAGTAGGTAATGAGGGAGTGATTGGATTTTCATTTTGTAAATATTCCAGATTAGATCATATATTTATTTTATATTATTGGATGTTCAAGATTGTATTATTGTGTGAATATCTTTTAAGCTACTAAATGTTTTGGGGGAGATTTCTCCTTTCCCCAAGCCAGATTTTTGTATTTCAGCTTTTTATCTTAATTATTAAATCATATAGTGATATGATTTACTGTCTTTAATTGTGGAGATTAGATTTTAGTATCTTTTCCTGACTCCTAAATGTATTTTCTCCCCATCTCTAGGATAGTAAAGTCCTTTGAGGAACTCTGAAGTTTTTCATTTCAATCATGTAAAATGAAATTACTTTAACCTATGTATTCATTTACTATTTAATCCTCATGAGACAGAATTTTTGTATATGTAGATATTTCCCCAACTAGTTATATAGTCATGGGTAAGTCTCCTCCTCCCTGTGCCTTTTTCTTCATCTACTAAGTTGAGGAATTAAACGGACTCCAAGATTGGTTTTTAATTCTTAATATTCCATAATTCTGTGAGGTCCTTTTAGTTGAGGATAGGAGTTTTTGGATGTTTGAGTAGCCAGCAGGTAACACATGTTTTCCTGTTATAGGCGCTGCCAAGATATTTGATAAACCAAGAAAGCGAAAACGACAGAGGCATGCTACAGCCAAGGTGCATTGTAAAAAAATGAAAAATGACGACTCTTCAAAAGAAACTCCAGGCTCAGAGGTATTATTCAGTTCCTCATCTTTTGACCTTGCAAAGAAAATCTACTTTTCACAGTAGAGGCCACTCCCCTTTCCCTTGAGTTTACTTAAGAATATAATGTTCTACTGAAGCAGCTCATTAATAGCTCTAAGACATATAAGGCAACTATAGATGTGATCTTTTTAAAAGATCACATCCTATGCTCCAGGTGTCTGATAAGTTTTATAACTGTTTCATCACGAAGTAAGCCTTTTCTAAAACCAGAGAGCACAATACCAAGTAACCATATGATCTGAATGAACTTGCATATTTTCCTTTAAAAGTTGAGACTGCTACAGTTAGAGGGGAAAGTCATTTGCTTATTTCTTGAGACCATCAACTGTTTAATTTTAGAATAATGTTTATAAACATTGGCTTTAAGGAAACAAAGGTAGATTTAAAACCATTTCCTTATAGAGCATCATTGCAGTCATGGATGCTATGTCTGGCTTTTCAACTCAGGTTAAAAGAGAATTAGAACAAGTGAGGTCAGCATTACACATTATGATACAGAGTGTTTCTTTCCAGGATAATTTGAATAGAATGCCCAAGGGGGCATTATTTAGGAAACACTGATCTTGGAAGGACAAATAAGTAATCAAATAAACTTAAGAATGTTTTCTCTCCCTTAGTGAAACCTTAAAATGGAACAGCTCAAAAAGTTCCAGTGGAACAGCCTCAGAGCAGTTAGTGGCAGGGCATGAGGCGCCCACTACCCGCCCAATCACAGCAGGGTTAGAACTAACATTGCATGCAGTCCGCCCGCGTGATTGGCTGAACATCTGTAAGTGCTTAATGGCTAGACAAATAGCAGCTCAGAGGGAGGGGGTCAGATGGAGGAGACATCAATAATACAAATGTGGGACATTATTTTTTCTCTGCAAGGGAGAACTGATGACACACCGAACGGCTGCAAGCCCCAAGGAGACTGTTGAGGAGAGTGTAGAGAACGATCATGGGATGCCGGCATCTAAAAAGCTGCAGGGCGAACGAGGCGGAGGAGCTGCACTCAAGGAGAATGTTTGTCAGGTAGAAGATGTTGACCACTTGAATTTTGATTGCTTGCTTGTCTTATAAGTGAAGCCTTCTCCATCTCTTGATAACCCATTCTTGGTTAGAGTAAACATTTTCCTCTATGATTCCAATGGAAATTATCCTTTTAAGAATTTCCGTCTTTCCCCTCCTCACAAAAAGAGAAAGAAAAAGAAATATTTAGTGTTGCTGGACCACTTGCCTTTGTTGCCCATGAATAAATGCCTTGAAGCAGGCCTGAAACAGATGGGAGAAGGTGAATTTGTCATTGCTTAAAGGATCATTTTCCTATAACTCTCATGGTGTGAGAGTCTCTGGGTTTCTAAGGAATGTTGCAAAGGAAATTTTCAATTTGAGATTTCTTTTGCTTTAAAGTAGTGACTTTAGAGTACCTACCACCTGTTTTTTTATATTTATTTAATAGGTATTTATACAGTGTTTATTATGTGTCAAGAGTTTCTACCACCTTATGAATATTCTGAGGATGCCTGGGTTAAGCAACCCACAATTGCTTGTGGCTCCAATCATGACCACAGGGTCATGCGATTGAGCCCCACTCCATCTCTGAGCTGGGCATAGAGCCTGCTTAAGATTTTCTCTCTCCCTCTACTGCCCCCCCACCCTTCCCCCCAAAAAGAAATAAAAGATAATAAAATTTTAAAATAAAAAAAATAAAACTTTTACAAACACTACATCATTTAGTCCTAAACAGTATTGTAAAGTAGATTACTATTATTATCCTCATTTTTATAGGTGAGGAAACTGAGGCACAGAGATGTTACCTAACTTTCTTATAGTCACACAGCAAAGCTAGGATTCAAACTGAAGCAATCTGGGTTTAGAATCTTAACTACTATGTTGTGTTGCCTCTTTATAAATAGGCTTCATCAGATTTGGGAATAGAGTCGATTAAATGGATCTTTTGGTTATGTTCTCCTTTTATGGGCTTAATTTACCTTTGTAAATTCTTAAAAGCTGGCCTATAAAAAGCTGAAGATATTAGGGGTTTTTTCTTTTTTCTGATTGAAACAGCTAAAAAGTGAAGTAATACAAACCCAGAATATGCTATGATGAACAATAGAATTTCAACTCTGTTTCTTTGTTTCTTCATTTTCACTATTATATAAAGAAGGTTGATCATATTCAGAGCAGTACCCCAAACACAGTGTTAGTCCTCAAAGACTATGTGGCCAGAAAGATTATCAACAAATGGTTGAAAGGTAGTTGTCTTGTGGTCCTGGATTATTTGGATCACTCTTTGTTTAATTCTGTTACCTTTGTATAATTTATTAATACCATTTCCTTTAACTCAACATGGTTATCAGTTTGAAAGATGAATCACATGGTCATCTTAGTTAAAGGGTTAGTCCATAACATTTGTTTAATTTGAAAACATTCTTTGATATATACTGTAATTGAAGTTTTCCTGTTTAAATGATGAAGGTATATTTGTTTATGTACATAAAAGCTGGTATCACTGCATTGTTAATATACAAAACCAAATACATAATATTTATGGCATTTGTCAATTTTTTTGTGTGGGTAGGGGATAACAGAAGAGGCAAAGTGTGAGACTAATTTACACTATAGATAAAGACCTTTGGATCTGTCTGCTCTTACTCCCTGGCTGCCCCTGGCATGTTTTTCTCCAAAGCTCTCCTACTCAATTTTTTATTTAAGCTTTGGTGTTATAAGTGGCCAAGACTTGTTTCTTTGGGTTCTTGAAGATATTAGACTTGCCTAGTTACCTCCCCTCTTTCTTGTCTTTCACAATAAGACTCTTTTTCATTTTTGGTATTTTCCTGCTAATCACTATGTGGAAATGAGTCAGGATGTTAGAGGAGTGAAAGTAACAAATATTGGGAATTTGCAGAATTTTCATAAATCTTTGAATGTTTTGAAAGCAACAGAACCAGATTTTTATTTCCTAAAGCCCTATCATAAATGACACCTTGTCTTAGACAAGATCATCTCAGGAAGGTAACCTCTCTGAGATGGTTATAGATGTATCTCAAAGGTTGTTTAAACCTTGTTTAGAGCCCTTTTGGGACTGTTACAACCCAAGTCTAGCACACCAGTATCTCTTTGCTACTATTCTCACCTTTCTCATTCCTGAACTCATATTCTGTGTTGTAATCAAGGGATCTGTTTTTAAATGAATATCTGATTTTAGCCTTACCTTGTTAAAGCCCTTTAATGGCACATGTTGTAATTAGAATAAAATCTGTAGCATAATGTGTAAGGCCACATAATCATGCTGTTGCCTTTTTCTTACCTCATCTTCTACCACTTCTAGCATTTGTTCACATTAGTCCACTGACTTTCCTTATGATTCTCAGACATGACATGGTTTTTCCTATCTGTGGACTTTCTGTATTTGTCTTCCTGGTATTTGTGTCGGATCACTTGACTCACTTGTAGTTTAGAACCCTGAGAGGCCATTCCTAATGGCCAAAGTAACTATTTGAATTCTGTACCTAATGCTTACCATTATCTGGTATCTTTCCTGTTTGTTTACTTGTATTTTAGTCCTTAGACTATATGAAGCACGAGAGCCAGAGATTTTGTGGTACCTGGCATAGAGGAATTAATCGCTAAATATTGGCTGAATAAATGGTGGGCTTTCTTTTTGGAAAGCTGCTGCTTAATCTTTGCCTTCATGAAGGCCTTCTGCTTAGGACTTTAAAAATCCGTTTTTCATAGACATACCTGTTTTCTTTCTCTTAACAGAACTGTGAGAAACTGGGTGAGCTGCTGTTATGTGAGGCTCAGTGCTGTGGGGCTTTCCACCTGGAGTGCCTTGGATTAACTGAAATGCCAAGAGGAAAATTTATCTGCAATGAATGTCGCACAGGTGAAGTAGATATAGAAGGGTTTGCTTTCAGAAATGGTTTGAATTTTGAGTTTTTCAGGAAAAATTCCCAACATTTATTGGAGACAATTTTTTATGATACCGAGCTAATTGCTATAGACACAAATAGGTGCTGTGTGATCTTTGTAGAAAAGAATACCAAGTGAATAATGAATGGATAGTATAATATAGTGCAAAAAGGATTGTAGTAGAGATACTTTTAAAGTGATAATTGAACAAAGATGAGCCAGTTCCACAGAGGAAGAGAACTGAATTTGGCTTTAAAAGAGATACGGATATTGGCATGGGGAGGGGAAGGACAGAAGGTCCAGTAATGAAAGTATAGAATATTTGGGGAATAGAAGGCATAGGTTAGTGTGTTTAGAGTTTAAGATGCTTTAGAGAAGAGGCATTGATAGTGACAAGGAGGATTTCTGGATTACTGGTGATGTTTTATATTTCTTAAGCTAAGTGGCAGTTACATAAGCCTGTTTTCTGTATGATTAAAAAAAATGAACTGTACACTTAGGATGCTGTACTTTTCGGTGCTTTGTCATGCATCAATAAAACTGTTTACAGAAAAAATAAAGAAAGAGAGAGAAAGAAAGAAAGAGAGCATTTTGAGAGTTAGAATAAATAGTTTGGGTCCGAAACTAAGAATGGTCAGGTGGAACCACCTGTAAAGTACCTCACAGGCTGTGCTAAGGAGATTGTTCTTTCTTCAGCATTATATGTGAATGTTATAGCATTTAAGTAGTAAGAAAAAATGGGGGCTGAAAGCTATTACATTTCTAAGTCATTAAAACCATAAGTGTGAATGATCCTGCCCAAGTAGAAAGCATCTGTAGAATGAGAAGAAGACCAAAAGTACTCAGGGGATGCCTACATCAGAAAACTACTGAGGGTGAGGAGGAGCTAGTTGACTGTGAATCCAGGGAGAGTGGGGTTTCATTAGCAGGGGCAGATGTGGCAAAGAGTCTAAGGATGTTCTGGGATGATAAGAGGCTGTTATATTTGGCAGTGAGAAAAGGCTTGACTTTCTGCCAGAGGATACCACACTAAACCTGGTTGAATGGCCAATGGATAATAGTATACACTTTTTACAGAAGTTTGATATCCTTGGGAAAGAGGGCAGTAGCTGAAGGGAGGAAATTATAGGATCAAGAGGAAGAACATCTTGTGCGTTTGTAGGATAAATGATAAGAACCATGTAGGGAAATAAATTCCTCCAACAGAAGAGGGGATAATTAGTGGAGTACAGTTACAGAGACAGTAGAGAATAATCTTGAAGAGACAAAAAGATAAGCTAGGAATGTACCTTGGAGTTGTGAGGCAAGATAAGGAAGCCAAAGTTTTTTCTTTAGTGAGAATGATGGAGGAAAGGTGGTTTCTAACTTGAAGAGTAAAGAGTGTAGGTTTAGAGTATCTGCTGTGAGAACGAGACAGAATTAACTTGTGTTTGAAAATAAATGGCTGTGTCATATTGAGTTTTTATCTCCTCTTTCAGCCACTACTTTTCACACTGTGGGAACAAACGCTGGAAGGCATGATAGTGGTGGGGTTAATTTTGCCTCCTGCGCAGTGGCCTTTTGATCATCATGGGAAATAGTGCCATCTGGCCCTACAAATGAAATTTAGAAAAAAATTTTTAGATATGTGCATATCTCTTATCCTAATCTTAGAAAGATCTTGCCTTTTATGCAGAAATCCAATTTTGCTGATCTTTATTATAATGTGATTTTCTATGAACAAATTAAGGCAAAGACATTTTTAAAAAATTAACCTTACTGAAGTATAATTTACTATAAAATGCACTAGTTTTAATGTATGTTTTGATTGGCTTTGCTAAAATTTATATACACGGATTAACCACAACTACAATGAAGATTTAGACCATTTCCATCACTCTAGAAAGTTCCCTTGTATTTAGTCCCAGTTGATCCTTATGCCCTTCACTCCACCCCAGTTTTTTCAGGTAAACAACGATCTGCTTTCTGCTACTACACATTAGATTTGTCTTTTTGAAGAGTTTCATATGAGTGGAACAAAATGTATGTAGTTTTTTGTGCCTGGCTCAGCTTAATGTTTTTGACACCTGTCTATGTTGTGTGTGTATCAGTGTTCATTCTGTTTCTTAATACAGGTTTATTGAGGTATAGTTGATGTACGATAAATTGCACCAAGGGTAGTTTGCTAAATCCTTACATATTTGTTACATATACCTGTGAAGCCATACCTCAGCATAGCCAGTTTGAGATTCAACATTTTCGCAGGTTATAGTTACAGCTGAACTGTTATTTGTTATAGCTGAAGAACAGAGAATTCAGCTGTAACAATCAGAGTTCTTTCCTTTTTATTGCTAGGTAGTATTCCATTGTACAGATGCTTCACAGTTGGATTATTCATTCATCTATTGATGTACATTTGAGATGTTCTCAGGTTGGGGTATTATTAATAAAGCCACTGTGAACGTTCAAGTCTTTGTATGGACACGTTTTCTTTTTACTTGTGTTAAATTAAGTAGCTAAGGTTGGAATGGCAAGGTAGGTATATGTTTAACTTTTTAAGAAACATCCAAAGTGTTTTACCATTTTACATTCTCATTAGTAATGTGTGAGGGTTTCAGTTCTTCCACATCTTCATCAACACTTGATGTTGTCAATCTTTTAAATTTTAGCCATTTGGACAGATGCATAGTGGTATCTCATTGTGGTTTTAATGTGCATTTCTTAATGACAGATGATATTGTGCATCCTTTTTAAAAAAAAAAAGATTTTATTTATTTATTCATTGGATACAGAGAGGCAGAGACACAGGCAGAGGGAAGAGAAGCAGGCTTCATGCAGGGAGCCCGATGTAGGACTTGTCACGCCCTGAGCCAAAGGCAGAGACTCAACCACTGAGCCACCCAGGCATCCCAGATATTGTGCATCTTTTTAATGTGCTTTTTTGCTGTCATCTTTGATAAAATATCTGCTCACATCTTATTTTGTTTGCTTGTTTATTTTATTACTTTTGAGTTTTAAGAGCTCATTATACATATCCTGGATACAAGTTCCTTATCAGATCCATACTTTAAAAATTATTCTGCCAATCTGTGGATTGGTTTTTATTTTCTTAATCGTGTCTTTTGAAGAGCAGTTTTTAAAATTGTAATGAAGTTTAATTGTAATAAACAGTTCATCAGGTTTTTTTTTAGAGCTTTTTGTTTTGGTGTCATATTGGAGAAATCTTGTATAACCCAATGTCATAAAGCTTTTCTTTCTTTCTAATGAAAATTTTATTGTTTGTTTCACTCTTATGTATAAGGTCTATTTTTGAATTAATTTTTATATATGATGTGAGATAAAGAGTTGTTATTTTTGAGGGTAGGAAATTTTACCCTAGTTTTTGTCAAGATGAATTGAGTAAGAATAAGGAAGTGTTTTCTTTTTTTTTTTAAAGATTAAATTTATTTATACATGAAAGAGGCAGAGACAAGGGCAGAGGGAGAAGCAGACCCCGTGCAGGGAGCCACATGCAGAACTCAGTCTCGGGATTTCAGGATCATGCCCTGAGCTGAAGGCAGACGATCAACCACTGAGCCACCCAGGCGTCCCAAGGGAATAATTTCTTAATGTTTGCAGCTCACCCTATTTTCCTAATGTGGAGTGACCACACTATAATTTAGGTTATTCCAGTTTAATATTGGCATCAAGATAGTAAGTAGTTTGCTTGTTTCCAAATGCATAATTAAAAATTTGTCCTAAAATCGTTATTAGCTGAGTGATCTTACTGTTTATAGGTTAAGTGGGTTATTTTAATGATTTCCTATTTTCAGTAAGTGTGAGGCAAGATTTATGTTCAGGTCTGTGTCTCAAGCCTGGGCTCTTTCTCATACATCATACTGCTCTCAGAGAGAGGTAGTTGTTTGTTGTTTTTTTCCCTATTCTTAAACTCTATATTACCAAAATCCTCAGACATTTAAAAAAATAGAACAGTATAAAGAATTCTCATGTATTTATCATTTAGCCTTAGTAGTTACCAGTTTTCTGCCTCTGTTTACCTATATATTTCAAAAGTCCAACACAACTTAAAAATATATATATTTAAAAATATATATATATATATTTAATGTGTAGCAGAATTATACAGTAACTTCCATGTGTCACCTACTGCCCCATCCCGTTATCAGATTTTCCCATTTGTCTCAAAGATGTCCTTTTCAGTATTTTAATCAAGATCCAAAAAAGTCTGTCTTTATTGTACTTTTTGATGTCTCTTAAATTTCTTTTAATCTGCAACAGTACACCCCCATCCTGTTTTTTGTTTAGACAGTGGTCATTTGTCCTGCTAAATTTTCCATATTGCAGATTTGGTTGATTGCATCTTTGAGGTGTCCTTTTAAGTTGTTCCTCTATCTTTCATATTTCCTGGGAACTTGTAGTTAGATCTAGAGGCTGGATTAATATCAGGTCAGTTTTCTTCTGGCAGGAATGTTTTATAGGTAATATGTACTTCCTGTTGTGTCATATCAGCAAAGCACGTATTGTCGAGAGTTTCTCACTTAATAATGATACTAAGATTTTTCAGTAGGTTCATGTTGTTGGCCTAATTAGTCTGTTAGAAAATTCTTTAGTGTGATTTATATTAAGAAATGCATGTTTTGGTCTTTAGCTTGTGACACAGAACTCCCAAAACCTTGGCCTCTACTAAGTGGTGACAATGATTAAAAAGATGTCCTTTGTGTATGTCTATGTGTATTTTAGTATGTTAATAAAAGACACACCTAAGATGGGAGCTTGATTGCCAGGAGAACCAACCTTATGATTAGAGGGCTGGAGCTTTCAATCCTATGTCCCACTCATCTCTAAGGGGGAGATGGGGCTGGAGATTGAATCAATTCCCAGTGGCCTGTCATTTAATCAGCCATGCTTATGCAGTGAAGTCTCCATCAAAACCCAAAAGGATGGGTTTTGGAGAGCTTCTGGTTTGGTGAACATGTGGAGATTCAGAATGAAGTGATAACTCTTGGAGAGGGCATCAAAGCTTCACACCCTTTGCTCATACTTTGCCCTATGCATCTCTTCCATCGAGCTATTCATGAGTTATAACCTTTCATGATAAACTGGGGATCCAGTAAGTAAAATATTTCTCTGAGTTCTATGAGCCATTCTAGCAAATTAATCAACCCAAGAAAGTAGGGGTTGAGGGAACCTCTGATTTGTAGCCAGTGAGAAGTATAGATGACAGTCTGGACTTGAGACTGGCTGGCATCTGAAGTTGGTGGCCAGGGGCAGTCTTAGAGAATTGAGTCCTTAACCTGTGGGATATGATGTTACCTTCAGGTATATAGCTTGTTTTATTTATTTATTTGTTTGTTTGTTTGTTCGTTCGTTCATTCATTCATTCATTCATTCATTCATGGATTTTATTTATTTATTCATGAGAGACACAGAGAGAGGCACAGACACAGGCAGAGGGAGAAGCAGGCTCCATGCAGGGAGCCTGACGTGGGATTCGATCCCAAGTCTCCAGGATCTCGCCCTGTGCTGAAGACGGCACTAAACTGCTGAGCCAGCCGGGCTGCCCCCAGATATATAGTTTTAGAATTGAGTTGAATTGTAAGACCCTCAGCTGGTGGAGAATTACTTGGTATGAAGCCCCCAAACCCCACTCCATATAGGAGTGTTGTGCAGAATTGTATGCACACAAACTTTTCGTCTAATGGTTTTGCATTGGTTGAATTCTTGAATTTGCATTAATTTATTACCTTCTTTTTGTTTCCCAGGAATCCATACCTGTTTTGTTTGTAAGCAGAGTGGGGAAGATGTTAAAAGGTGCCTTTTGCCCTTGTGTGGAAAGTTTTATCATGAAGAGTGTGTCCAGAAGTATCCACCCACTGTCATGCAGAACAAGGGCTTCCGGTGCTCCCTCCACATCTGTATAACCTGCCATGCTGCTAATCCAGCCAGTGTTTCTGCATCTAAAGGTAGGGGTTTCTCACATGGACTGGCCTAATTGTAGAACCTTGGATTCATTGGCAGTGTGATTTCCAGATGCAATGTGGCATGTCTCTTCTTGTCCTCTCTAGCTTTTGTCAGAGTATCAGCATTTTATGTGAGAGAAAAAAAAAATGATGGACTAGTCCAGTAGTTCCCATGTTGTGTATTCTATGGAGTCCTATTGTTACATGGTGGTTTCAAATATTTGGATTTCATGTGATACTTAGTTTGAGAAAGTGTTCTGCTGTATGTGTTCCTTTCCCTTCTCCATTAGACCAAAGTGTATTCTTTACCTGTGGACCCCTTATATCCATGGTTGTCAGATGTGATATTACTCAGAGATGAATTTAGGGCAGAATTAAGGTTTTTGTTTTGTGTTGATTTTTTTTTTTTTTTTAATTGGAAACTTGTATCCTGAAACCTTTTTTCTGCTTTATAGTTAGGTTGAGAACTAAGGTTTCCAAAACTGACTGTGGATATATAGATAAAGTCAAGTTTTCAAGTCTATTCTTATTGGGAAACAATCACTTAATTCTGTTCAGTGATAATGGGATCTCTTACTAATTTTCCTAAACCCAATACTGTGTTTCTACTGTTAAATGCTTGTGTGCTCAAAGAGCCCCTACTTCTCTCCCATAGGGGATTGAGCTGGAAAAATTTGCCAGACTTTTCTTCTAATTAGACTGGCAGTAACCTTTTATATGATTTCCTGAGCCTATAGCCTTACAGACAATAATTTCACTTGCTTGATCAAAATTACAGTTTAACCATCAGTTTATCTTCCCCTTTTCAGTTACTATTGTGGATTGCATTTAGCTGGTTTAATAATGGTTTTTAGTTGGTGATATATATTAGAGGACATATTTTATCTTAAAGAGGGTGGAAAGATTCATTCACCTAAAAGTTCAGGCTTTAAGAATCACACAGTACCAGGCAATGAAAGCAAGCATTAGTCTTTCTCCCAGCTGGCCTTTTATTCTTATTGTGCACATCTCCCCTATTTAGTTTGAGGCTAATCCCAGGTTTCCTAGGAGTCAGGGGAGTGGATTGAATAGGGCTTTCCTTGGTGAGGCAGGCTCACTTAACAGTTGTAGGATCTGACTCCTTGTGGCAACTTAATGCATAGCTCCCATCTGAACTTTTCATAGTGAATTGTGTGTTTTATGATCCCTGTCCTAGTAGTGCTGCTTTCTATTAGTGACAGTTTCTTACTGACAGATATTTTAGTAACTCATGTTGTTTTTATATTCAATCTCTTTGTTTTTCTTTTGCTCTTCTGGTTTTTCTGTTTCTCATAATTTTAGGTCGCCTGATGCGCTGTGTCCGCTGCCCTGTGGCATACCATGCCAATGACTTTTGCCTGGCTGCTGGGTCCAAGATTCTTGCATCTAATAGTATCATCTGCCCTAATCACTTTACACCTAGGCGGGGCTGCCGAAACCATGAGCATGTTAATGTTAGCTGGTGTTTTGTATGCTCAGAAGGTAAGACATGACTGCGTAGTGTATGAATGGTCTAAAGAGAGATTAATACAAAATTCTAATTGCAACAAAAATTATTTTCTTCATATTACCACTAGAGAAATATTGGGAAGTAATGTCCTGAATTAATGACAACATAGCAGAACATTTAAACTTGTTTTTTTCCCCAGTAGGGAAAGCTTTTATTTTTTTTATTTTGAATAATGACCTTATTTTTCTTAAAATGAGAACAAATGAGGGGTACCTGGATTGCGCAGTTGGTTGAGCATCTGACTCTTGGTATGTATGTATGTATGTATGTATGTATTTATAAATTTTGTTTCAAAGATTTTATTTTATTTTATTTATTCATGAGAGACACACACAGAGAGAGAGGCAGAGATGCTACACAGGCAGAGGGAGAAGCAGGCTCCATGCAGGGAGTCCGATGTGGAACTTGATCCTGGGACTCCAGGATCACACCCTGGGCTGAAGACAGGTGCTAAACCGCTGAGCCACCCAGGGATCCCCTGACTCTTGGTTTTAGCTCAGGTCATGATCATAGGGTTGTGGCATTGAGCACAGTCTGCTTGAGCTGTTCTCTCCCTGTGCCCATTCTTCCTCCCCTGCTCCTGCAAGCATGCCTATGCACGCTCTCTCTCTCGCTCAATTAAATAGATGTTGAAAAAAATAAATGATAACAAATGAAACAAGAAAAAGACAAAGGAAAGGAAATAAAATCACCCTTGGAGAATGGAATTTGATCAAACAGTACAAACATCTAGTTAGAAGATGGGTAGGTTTGGGGGACTTCATGTACAGCATGGTAACTATAGTTAACAATACTGTATTGTATATTTGCAAGCTGCTAAAGAGTAGATCTTAAAAATTCTCACTACCACCAGAAAGAAAAAAATTACAACCATGTGAGATGTTAAATGTGTTTCCTAACCTTATTTTGGCAGTCATTTCACAGTGTGTACATATATCTAGTCATTCTGTTGTAATTTTAACCTTCTACAATGTTCTATGTCAGTTATATCTCAATAAAGCTGGGGAAAAAAGGATAAGTAAATTGGAGGTAAATAATAATACTAATAAATAAATAATCCCAAATTGCCCCACCTGCCATCAGAAAAGAACATTGCAAAAAAAAAAAAAAAGAAAAAAAGAAAAGAACATTGCCTAATTTTAAGTGATACTACCTAAGACATTTGCACATGTACCCAGAAAGCAGGGGTAGATACCTACATAGAAACAATTCTAGAAGATGAGATTATATCATACAGTTGGTTTCTTTTTTGTTAAATCATTTATTTATGAATTTAAAGGGAAGAAAGAAAGGGAAAGTGAAGGAATTTATTATGAATGTCTGTCAAATGTTTCTTCACCTTAGGGATATTAATTCCTAAAAGTTCTTCTAAAGTGGAGGAAAAATAAATTTTTTATCTTTTTTTCCCTTCAACTTAAAACGTACTTCTCCTGTAGAATGGTCAGTGCTAGGCTTCTACATTTCCTTGCCATTCTTGACAGTCTGATTTTTACTAGTGAATGATTAGTAACCATCACTAGTCTGTTTACTCTGGTGCTTTTGTAGTTCTGATTTCCTTATTTTAATTTTTCTCATCAGGGGGCTGAACCTCTAGGAAGCACCCCTTGGAAGTATAATTGCCTGCTTGAGGCTATTTGTCATTTGCTTCTATACTAGAAGCATATGTTGGGTTAGTACAAATGTTTAGGCTACAAGTTCTTTTTTCTTAGACTGTTGTGGACATTACTTCACTATTTTTTGTTTATTTATTTGAGGGTAGGGGGAGAGAGAGCATGTGTGTGAGCTGAGGAGAGCGGTTAGAGGGAGAAGGAGAGAGAATCCTAAATTCCACATCCAGCTTGAGCCCAACACAGGGCTTGATCTCATGACCCTAAGATCATGAGTTTGGCTGAAATTGAATCCTGCTTCACTGACTGAACCACCCAGGCGCCTCCTGGGGAATTACTTGAAAAGTCAAAATGTGTAATTGAATGACCATGCTTTTTGAGAAATTTGGATATGCTAAATAGTACTAAAGCCAAAAAAGGCTTTTTGACTGCTTTATGTGATTGAAAATGAATAGTACATGACAATTTTAGGAAAAGTTACACTTAACTGAATGGAGTTTGCACCAGGACATTGTTTATACCCTCAAACTATGCTGCTAATATAAAAAATAAATAAAAAGAATGTTAAATGCAATAGTGTGAATAGAAAGGGAACTTTTGTTAGAGATGTTTAATTCACCAAGTGGACATTCTTTTTGTTCTATAATACCTACTCCTTATAACACTGTCTTGTGGTAAACACTGCTGCCTATTTGTGGTATCACCCTTCTTTTGTTTAGAAGGAAGTTAAAGAGTTTGGTATTTAATAGCATTTAAATATAACTTTCTAGGGCAGCCCTAGTGGCGCAGTGGTTTAGCGCCACCTGCGGCCCGGGGTGTGATCCTGGAGACCCGGGATCAAGTCCCATGTCAGGCTCCCAGCATGGAGCCTGCTTCTTCCTTTGCCTGTGTCTCTGCCCCCTGCACCACCCCACCCCACCCCCACCCCCCTGTCTATCATGAATGAATAAATAAATAAATCTTAAAAAAATTATTATGCCAGCCTTAGATTAAAAACAGGTTTCTGGGAAACTGAAGTGTAGCTCCAAATTTTTTTTTCATTTCTTGGGAGATGGGATGATAACACAGTTTCAGCATTAGACCATTTCTTTCTTTCTTTTTCTTTCTTTCTTTCTTTCTTTCTTTCTTTCTTTCTTTCTTTCTTTCTTTCTTTCTTTCTTTTTTAAGGAGAGAGAGAGGGAGAGAGAAAACGTTATGAAGGTTCCATGCCCAGCGTAGAACCTGACCTGGGGCTCAATCTTACAACCCTGAGCTGAAATCCAGAGTCAGACACTTAACCGACTTAGACAACCAGGTACCCCAGCACTAGACCATTTCTAATTCTATAGTGGGATGAAATGAATGACATGGTTTAGAGTGAGGGTGCCCATGTTATAGCATTCCTGACATGGAGCATCCTAACTGAACAGCTATCAAGTCCAATAATGGATACTCATAATAACTGAGTCCCCTAGAAAACTTAATAGCTGTAGCAGTGGCCCTCAAAGTGTGATCCATGATCCTTGTAAAGGGGTGAGGACCCAGAGACCCTTTTAGGGGCTTCCATGAAGTTGTAACTCTTTTCATAATAATAATAATATTTGCCTTAATAGTTTGTTTACATTTGCACTGATCATTCAAAACGAGCTGTGGGTAAAAACTCCTGGCACCTAATACGTATCAAGGCAGTGGCTCTAAACCCTACAAGTAGAATCAGTGATTGTATTCTGTGTCACCACACACTCTTCAGTTAAAAAAAAAAAGTTTCACATAAGAATGTCCTTGAATAAAATTTGATTTTATTAAATATCAGCTCTCAGGTGAACATTGTTTTAACAGAATAATGATAAAATAGAAAGTACACATGAAGTGCTTCTGTTTCATACTGATGGTTATCTTAAGTTAAAGCACTCATGTAGTTGAGTGGCACCTGGGTGGCACTGTCAGTTGAGCGTCCGACTCTGAGTTTCAGCTCAGGTTGTGATCTCAGGGTTGTGAGATTGAGCCCTTGTGTCGGGCTCCCCACTTGATGGGGACTCTGCTTAGGATTTTCTCTCTCCCTCTCCCTTTGCCCCACCTCAGGCTCTCAGCTCAGCAGAGCTTCTCCATCTTCCTCTGAGCCTCCCCCTCACTTGTGTGCACACACTCTCTCTTTCTCTCTCAAGTAAATAAATCATTAAAACATAAAATATTTGCAAAAAAGTAAAACACTGAGCTAACAGTTTTTTATTTTGGAGGATATAGTTATTTTTTACAAAAATGTTATATAATAGATTTACAGTTATTTTTAAGTGAATTAATAAATATATTTTTTTAAAAAGATTTTATTTATTTATTCATGAGAGAGAGAGAGGCAGAGACACAGGCAGAGGGAGAAGCAGGCTCCATGCAGGGAGCCCGATGTGGGACTCCATCCTGGGTCTCCAGGATCACGCCCCAGGCTGAAGGCGGTGCTAAACCACTGAACCACCAGGGCTGCCCGAATTAATAAATATTTTAAATTTTTCTTAGTTTTGGTTTCTCATTAGTAAATTCAATATTTTTAGCCTACATAAAGAACATTTCTTTGGGAATGTCCAGGATACTCTTTAAGAGTATAAAATTGTCCTGAGTCCAGAAAGCCCGAGACCTGCTTTCCCACTAAGATTATCCTGCTATTAGACAACAGAGAAAGAGTAGGGCCTTAGGACATTTTTGCCCATGTATAAGAGAAAGCTGAAGGTGATCATCCAGAGTATTAGGATAATAATATGGTAAGTTGCTAAATTGAAAGGAACCAGTTCCTAGAATTCAGCATATTTTTAAAATTTATTTTCTCTTGGGGCACTTGGGTGGCTCAATTGGTCAAGCATCTGCCTTAGGCTCAGGTCATGATCTCAGGGTCCTGTAATTCAGCCCTGTGTCCGGCCTCCCTGCTAAGCAGGTAGTCTGCTACTCCCCCCTCCCTTTGCCCTTTGCTCCACTCATGTTCTCTCTCTAAAATAAATAAAATGTTTAAAAAAATTTATTTTCCTTTACCTCTCCCACAAAATGTCACTTTTTCCTCTTTTGGTTTCTTTTGATGGTTCATGTAGTTTTCCCTCTTCTGTCATACTTGTCTTTCTCCTATACTTTCTCCTTTACTGCCACCAGATAAAGTCTCCTGCCTATTTCACATCCATTTACCTACATTAATCATGTTGTTTTCTTTTCTCATATTTCAGCTCATAATCACATTATGTCCTTCCCTACAAAACTGTTTGCCACTATTTCCCCTGAGCTCTGTCCTTAGCCTTTCTTCAATGAGTATTCTTATGTGCAGATGTCTTTTTTTTTTTTTTTTTTTTAGATTTTATTTATTTGTTCATGAGAGATATGAAGAGAGGGGCAGAGGCTCCATGGGGAGCCTGGTTCGGGACTTGATCCCAGGATCCTGGAATCATGGCCTGAGCCAAAGGCAAATGCTCAGCTGAGCCACCCAGGTGCTGCCCCTATGTGCAGATTTCTTTTTATTCTATATAACCTCCTTTTAAGGTCTAGTGCAAAGGGCTTATTGTAAATGAAATATTTCTATTCTGTTACGAAAGCCTGCTTATTAGTAAAAGGAAGATTTTTCTATCAAGTTCATGTGATTGGCAAATCACACAGTTAATGAGATTGTGACTCAGCAGATAACTAAGCATAAATAGGAATGTTCTAGAAGGTATGTCATTGAGGCAGGTAAGTTATGTGACTCTGCATCACTCTTAATGTCCCATGCTAAGATTGTTTGACTTATCCTACAGAATACACAAGAATAGCTAAATAGGAGTTTCAGAGTATAGAATACAGGCTATATGTATTTAGTAAGCAGGTTCTTCAAACTTTTTTTTTTTTTTTAAGATTTTATTTATTTATTCATGAGAGACACACAGAGAGAGAGGCAGAGACAGGCAAAGGGAGAAGCAGGCTCCCTGCAGGGAGCCTGATGTGGGACTCTATCCTGGGTTCCCAAGATCACGCCCTGGGCTGAAGGCAGCGCTAAACCACTGAGCCACCTAGGCTGCCCCAGACTTTTTTTTTTTAAGATTTTATTTATTTGAGAGAGGGAGAGAACATGAGTGGACGGTCGAGGGTCAGAGAGAGATCGAGAAGCAAACTCCCTACTTAGCAAGGAACAGGAGACTCAAAGTTCGATCCCAGGTCCCTGGGATCATGATCCTAGATGAAGGTAGACGCTCAACCAACTGAGCCACCCAGGCACTCTTCAAACTTGTTTTGTAGCAACAAACTTTTTCCAAGTGAAGTATCCCTGAATTCAGCGTCAGTATCCAACAGATAAAAGGAGAGCTTCTCTAATTGAAAAGCAGTTGGGTCTTAAGTACACAGTTCTGACTTCAAGAAAATAAACCCCTCAAAGCTTGTTTTAAGAGCCTGCTGCAAATGATTGAGAAAAGGAAAAAGTCAGGATGAGTAGAAATTGTATAAAAATGGTGTCACAAAGTTCAGTTTTTTGTGGGATATTACGAGTCAAAAAGGGCACAGTGAAATCCAGATGGATGTGGACATATACTTTGCTAAGTAACTCTTCAGGATAAGACTTGGAGTTATATGCTTGAGTCTAGCATGTTTGAAGCATGCTCATTTCTTACATAAGATAATAGAGTATTATATTCCTTAAGTATGAATTCTCTTCATCTAAAAATTTGTATAGTCTGCAACCATGAGGATTTCAGCTTCAGATATACAAATTGAGTCACTTTGAAAATCTTTAGGAAGTGAATTTTTTTTTTTTTTTTTTTTTTTTTTAGGAAGTGAAAATTCATTGTCATTGCAATATATGTAATTATCTTGGTGTCTGAAAACCTCAATGGAGAGGGGAGAACATTTATTTAACTGAAGTTTAGGCAACAAATCACATTAGTACCTGTGAATTTTGTCACCAGTGAAAATCACAGATGTTTCAGTTGTAAATACTTTAAAACATTTTGAGGGCAGTATGGTAGCTCAGCGGTTTAGCACCGCCTGCCGCCTGGGGTGTTGATCCTGGAGACCTGGGATCGAGTCCCATGTCAGGCTCTCTGAATGGGGTCTGCTTCTCTCTCTGCCTGTGTTTCTGCCTCTCTCTCTCTCTCTCTCTCTCTCTCTCTCTGTGTGTCTCTCATTAATAAGTAAATAAAATCTTTAAAAAAAATTTTTTTGAGATCATTGTTTCTGCTAGATCTTGTTATTTTTGTAATACAAAGAAACATACAACTCTAATCTCTTGTTCTATTCTTTTGATAATTATATGTTAATAAAACAGCATCCTTTTAATCTGGATTTATAAATGTTACGCTGATACTTAAGTATAAGTGTCAGATATTATTCAGGCCATTTAATCACTTGTTTAGTCTTCAAATGTGGTTATAGTTACTGTTCGTTGTGGAAAATTTAGCTTTTTTTAAGTGAAGAGAAAGAAAGAAATGTGTATATGCATATACTTGACTTTATTAAGAGGTTGACTTCTGATCTCACTGCCCTTACCTAATTTTGCCAATAAGATCTCATATTTATTTGCTGTAAATCTAACAAACCCTCAAGTTGTGGTTCACAGGATCATTGGAAAGAGAATAGTGCTCTTACAGAAAAGTGTTTCTGAATTAATTAAGTTACCACACCCTTGGCTGGGACATAAATAATTGGTTAGGAGCAAAAGCTGTTTCAGCTGGGTCATTATGGGTAGCCTTGTGATTCTGAGTTCCAGATTCTTTGATTCCCACAGGAGGCAGCCTTCTATGCTGTGATTCTTGCCCTGCTGCTTTTCATCGTGAATGCCTGAACATTGATATCCCTGAAGGAAACTGGTATTGCAATGATTGTAAGGCAGGCAAAAAGCCGCATTACAGGGAAATTGTTTGGGTAAAAGTTGGACGATACAGGTGAGTGAGCATGAAGGAGATTGGCACTGATTTCTTTTACCATCTCATCCTCTGTTACTTAGGATCTCAGATACAGTGCTTAACTCTTTTCTATTTTTTTGTTAATAGTTTATCCAGTTAAGCAAGGTACACCATTATCCAGTTAAGCAAGGTCCTCCATTAATTTTTCACTGTAAAAGAAAAAAAACTCATTTTTATGTTTTGTGATTAAAGGAATAATATATATTCTCTGTAGAAAATTCATGAATGAAAACAAACCCATAACAAGGAAGATAGGTTGCAATATTTTGGCTTATGTATTTGGAGACACACAATGTCACACACCCTCCAAATAATTGGCCTTGGAGTTTATACTCAGTTTTGTGTCTTTTCCTTTTTGAAATTATTTTAATTGACTATGGAACATATAAAAGAATATGATAAGATGCATCATTTAAAAGAATCAGAAAGGACCATCTATGTATGTACTTCTCATTTAAAGAAATAGCCTGTTGCTGGTACTTTTCAGGCTCCCTCCCTGACCCTCACTGAGGGTCCATTCTCTTCTCACCCCTAGAGATAACCACTATACTGCATTTTGTGTTTTTTAATCCTTTGCCTTGCTGTAATGGTTTACCACATGTATAATATTTTGTTCTGTGTGTTTTAGACCTCTTCATAAAGAAATTGTTGCTATATTTTCTTGCAATTTGCTTTTTTCTCTTACTGTTATGCTGCTGAAATTTATAGTAGTTAGTGCAATGCTCTAGTTCATACTTTGCTGTTTTACATTTCTTTATATAGTCTTACAATATTTTGTGATTCATTTATCCTTTTTTCTCTTTGAATTAGAAGCATTTTATCAATGTTCCTTAGTATACATGCACAGGGCAGCCCCGGTGGCGCAGTGGTTTAGCACCGCCTGCAGCCTAGGGTGTGATCCTGGAGACCCTGGATGGAGTCCCACATCAGGCTCTCTGCATGGTGCCTGCTTCTCCCTCTGCCTGTGTCTCTGACTCTCTTTCTCTGTGTCTCTATGAATAAATAAATAAATAATCTTAAAAAAAAAAAAGTATACATGCACAGTTTTTCTAGGAATAGGGGTTTCCATCTTAAATAGCTGATGCCAAATTGTCTTCCTACAGTGGATATGTAAAGCATTAATTTACATGCTTTTTTATCTTATTTTGGGAGGCATTTCTAGTTGTCATTTTTCTATACCCCTCATGATTATTCAAAGTTTTCCTTTTTAAAGGCCAAAATGTATTTCAATGTATCATATACTATAGTTATTTTATCATTCCCTAAGTGTTGAATATTTAGATTATTTCCAGGTTTTCATTCTTAAAGATAATACTTCAGTGAACATGATAGTCAAAGCTTTGTTTATATCTTCTATGAGATAATTGTTATTTTTGTTAAATTATAATTTCCTTTTATAGATTCCTTAAAGTAGAATAACTGAGTCTAAAAAGTGTATATGTGAGCACATCTGTGAGAGTGGGCATTTTCAGATTTTCAGCACATACTACTTATTTGTTCTCTAGTTATATTATAAAAATGCACTAGTTTGGACTTTCATGTAGATAGACGTTGCTATTCCTTATTCCTGTCCTAAAAGATAGGTCATTTTCTTGGTGTTTTGCAGTCTTCTAAAGTCTCCTTGTTTTCACCTTTTCCAGGTGGTGGCCAGCTGAGATCTGCCATCCTCGAGCTGTACCTTCCAATATTGATAAGATGAGACATGATGTGGGCGAGTTCCCTGTGCTTTTCTTTGGATCTAATGACTATCTGTGGACGCATCAGGCCCGAGTCTTTCCCTATATGGAGGGGGATGTGAGCAGCAAGGATAAGATGGGCAAAGGAGTAGATGGGACATATAAAAAAGGTAACTTTATCCTTTTTGTTTCTCAAGCCAACACAGACCTTTGTTGCCCTAGTACCTATTCTGTTATGTATTAGAATTCACATATATTCTATTAGCAGCTGTGTTCCACTCTCTGGGGCAGCTATAGGATTTTACAGGAAAGTTCATCCACATAATTCATTATTTTTGAGCCTAACCTTTATGGAACTGGATTTCCTTGGGAAGTTTTTGTTTTATCAGTTCTGTTTTCTCATCATCTCGTTAAGCACTGCAGCTTTGGAACTATTTTATAGCTTAAACCCTGTGGTTTACTAGACAAGAGTCAGAATCTTTGGTAGAATTGTGTTTGTTCCAGGGAAGTTATAGAGAAGTTATAGAACAAAATTAAATAGTGAAAGTCAAAGCATAAATGTTCTGAATCAAAAGATTTTTTTTTAAGCACGCCTAGCAGTGAAGGGGACATTTGGGGTAGGAGTTGAGTCAACTATGAGCCTTAGTTTTCTCTTACTATATAATTAGTAAAGGTTGCTCTGAGAATTCAGTGAGATAATAAAAACAAAAATCAGCAGAGCACATAGTTGGTATCCCTTAGTGATAATTATCTTTTTCCTTTAGCTGTACTTTAAAGATAGCATAGGTATTTCTTGTTAATTTGAATATATTTGGATGTTGAAGAATAGAAGGTTTTGTATGGTGAGGTGAAGATTCTAAGTACGTGAAACTTTCTCATAAGGTAAAGATTCTAAGAAAGGTCTAAGCAGGTGAAAATTCCTGGATGGGGAATGAGAATGGTGACTACAGGGAACAAGTTTCAGAAAGGTTCCATTTGCCTCATGTCATTTCAGTGGGTCCACTTACTTGTTGACCATGGGGTTTCTGTGTAGGTATGGGCGATTAGTATTAACACTATAGGAGCTTGGCTTATAGTTTTATAGTCTTGGATGGTCAGGGAACAGTTGACCAACATCTTTTCCTATGTAGAGGTGGCCATCACAGAGGCTCAAGAGAGAAGAAGTTGTAGGGAATACCACAGATCTTCTGCTGAAGTTCTGGGATTCTGCTCTTTCTGTGCCTCAACTCTGGGCTAGGTGCATGCCTCTACCTTCAAGGAACGCATGGATGGGGGAATTGGACACAGACACAAGCAGTTCAAAATGCTATTCATTGAGTGTTGTGGCAGAACTGTACGTGCTATGGGAGCAGACCAAGAAGAAGCATAACTGTGCTGGGAATCAAAGTTTGGAAGTCACGGATGTTTTTTTTTTTTTTTTCCCAAGTAACTTTGAAGAGTGAACCATAATAATAATAGTTATTTGTTGTTTGTCAGGCCCTGTTCAGTTTGTCTTCTGCTTTAAGTCCTTATGGCAGCTATATAAGTTAGATGTGCTTGTCTTTATCTTACAAATGAGGAAATTGAGGCACATAAAAGTTAAATTACTTGTCCAAGGTGCCAGTGCCAGTAAGTGATAGAGGAAGGTTTCAAACTCTAGTAGTCTGGCTCTAGAATCTAAACTCTCACCCCCACACTGACAGTGAAGAAGTTAACAAATGAAAATGTTGCTGACAAGAAGACAGCACATGTGAAAGCATATATTAAATCCAACATGTTGAGTGAGTGACCTCTAGCTATGTGGTATAGTTTAAGATGGGTTTGGGGGAACACAGGGCTGTTAGCCAGAAAAGGTGGTAGGTAACTTACATGATCAGGGCAGAGTTTCTAGAAATCTTTGAATAGAGTTTTGGGACCGTAGAAGGTGAGAGGCTGCAGCCAGGGCTGTCTGTGAGATAGCTGTTTTTGAGAGTTCCAGGCAGTCACAGTGAAGTGTTCCTGGGGTAGAGAGGATGATGGGTACTTGAATAGACATTATAGACTAGGCAGGACATGCTTAATAATTGAATGAAGAAAGAAGCGGTTATTGAAGAAAACTTAAGGACTCCAGGCAACATAAACTCTGCTAGATAGTTAACATGGAAATTTAGGAAAAAGGATGTTTTCTTTAAAGAATTGACAGAATATGAGGAAAGCTACAGAGAGGAAAGAGTGAAAAGAACTGGAGTTCTTTTCAGAGTTTTTAATCTGAGTTATAAAGAATAAATTTTTAAAAAGGAATGAAGTAAAATTTTGTTTTAAGTGGAAAAGAATGAGAATCTTAAGATATTATTGGAATTCTAAAATGTTTCAAGTAATAAAAAATAAAAAAATAAAATGGTATCATTTTTAAGCATAAAACTGTACGGGACATGAATACGAATCAGCTATGAAGATCTGTGTATTATTTCAGCTAATAGTTGATATTAACAGATTGAATCTTAGGAGAGGAATAGGACGGATAGAGAATTAGACAAGAAGGAGAAGAAAACTTCAACTTTGAATTTTTTCCAGAGGAAGGCAGCAAGTTACTTGGTACCTAGGAGACAGAATGTTTCTGGAGGCAGGAGGTTCAGAACTGAGGAAAGAATTAGGCTTAATTAAGGACAGTGACTTTGCTGAGCAAATGTAGTCTTGTTAGCAGATGTTATTTGTCGGCTTTTTCAAATGATTTAGCTGGATTTGTTTTTGTTTTAAATTTTCCTCTGAAGGTGGTATGTAGTGCTAAATTTTGTTTTGTCTTAATGCTATATCTAAATACCCTGGGGATTATAAATTAACTTGAAAATAGCAGTCCTATGTTTTTCTTAGTTTTCCATATAGTGCCAGCTGGTTTTTTAAAAGATTTTATTTTTTTGAGAGAGAGTGCGCACTAGCAAGGGGGAGGAGCAGAGGGACAGGGCGAAGCCGACTCCTCGCAGAGCAGGGAGCCTGATGCAGGGCTTGATCTTAGGACTCCGAGATCATGACCAGAGCCAAAGGCAGATGTTTAACTGACTGAGCCACCCAGATGCCCCAGTACTGGCTGATTTTTGTCTAAAATATGGAACTTCTCCAACTTTAAAGGGAAAAAAAGACAACTCCACACAAGATTAAGTGACTTGTGCTGTGTGTTTTCTTAGCTCTTCAGGAAGCTGCAGCAAGGTTTGAGGAGTTAAAGGCCCAAAAAGAGCTAAGACAGCTGCAGGAAGACCGAAAGAATGACAAGAAACCTCCGCCTTACAAACATATAAAGGTGAGAAAAGATCCCAGGAGACTGTCCCTCCAGGAGAGACTGTGTTATAGAGTGCTGTCTTCCTGCTCTGTTCATGAAAAGGTTTGGAAGCACAAGCACAGTTACTGTTACATAGAGGTATGAACTTGAAAGAAGATGAGTAAAGGTTCCAAAGCACTTTCCTAGCCCATTGTCTGCACTTTACATAAAGTCAATTGTGTGTTGATAACTTTTTCTGTTGTCTTGGAAAGTCTTCTTATAGAAATGGGCTGGATTAGATTCTGTGCCCAGGCAACATCTTGCAGTTTGAAGGAGATTCAAGAACCGTGATAAAAAATGATAAATAGCTCTGAGATAATGTGAATAATATACATGGTAAGTCTTCATGGTAATGGCTGATACTAAAGATACTTTAGGTAACCAGTATGATTAGGTTTCCCAAGGTCAGGAGAATTCCTGGTAGGTGTACCTAAGCCCTAATGTGTCTAACAAAAGAGTCATCACCATTTATCATCTGGGTCCAATGGACCCTTTGGTTTTCTTTTTTTTTTTTTTAATGTTTTAAGTCATTTTTATAAATAATGTACAGATGTAAAAATATGGAAATAATGAACAAATTTATTAGACATTTTAGTAAGTACTTACTAAAACCTCTTTAAAAACCTTTTTATGAAGTTGTAATGTTCAAACATCAGAAAACATGAAAGAATACTATTAGATCTATTAGCAAAATGAGACTGCCTGCGTTCTTATATATTTGTAATGATGTCATTCCTGAATAAGAATACGTATTTCTTCTTCTAATAGAAAGTCATTATTTGTGTACCCATTGATATTGAGTTTCTGAAATCTTAGAACCTGAGTTTTCACATAGAGATCAATTTCACCACCACCTTTAGAATCTAATGTGGTCAAATACATCCCAAGTAGTCCATGGGACATACTTAAACTAAAAAACTTCTTTAAAAAAAATCTGAAATTCGGATTTAGTCAGGTGTCCTGGAGTTTTATTTGCTCAACAGAACGACCCTATTAAAACAGACTACAACCGTACAAAAGCACACTACAATTTTTTTTTACTTTCTGGAAAGAGGATTTAATACTTTGGGCAGTGCAATATGGAAACTAAAGTGTGACTGTTTCACTGTTGCATTCATTAGCTTTTGTGATCACATCATTTTTCTGTTCTCTTGTTAGTTTAGTCTTTTTTGGCATAGGTAGCAATCACTGAGTAAATAGGAGTAACCATGAAACAGTAAAATGTTATGAGATACAGGAAATTAATAACACTAAACTTCCATAATATAGCTTAGATTTTTCAAAGGGTTTAATGGATGTACATGGTAGTTGCAGAATAGAATGAGAGGGTTTTTAATTTTTTTCCTTTTTTTTAAAAAAAAGTAAGTTTTCTTTTTGATCTTTAGAAGACCTCTAAGAAAGAGCATGGAGTCCTCAAAAAGGAGAAAGTAATCTTGTTCCTACAGTCAGAGATGTCAGATAACAGCAAGGGAGGCATTTCAGAGTAGCACGTCAAGCATAGTGAGCTCTTAAGAAAGCAGCTTCCTGGGAGGAAGTGATCTAAATCACAGAATTTAGAAGCCAGCTTTTTTGCTCCATAACCCTTCCCCACCTTTTTCAAAACAAATACATTTCGAAGAAAAAATTTTAGAAGGATTGGCAAACTCTACAGTCCATGGGCCAGATCTGGCTTACTATGGTTGGGGGAATAAAAGAATGAAAATAATATTTCCAGGGACATGAAGATTATATGAAATCCAAATATCAGTGTCCATAAATGAAGTTTTATTGATACTTATCTATGCTTATTTAGAAATTGTCTTTTGAAAAAAAAAAAAAAAGAAATTGTCTTTTGCTTCTTTTATGCTACATGCGCCAGAAATCTATAGCCTGCGGAGCCCAAACTATTTCCTTTCTGACCTTTTACAAGAAAAGTTTGTCAATCCCTGATGTAGAGTGAGCATTTAACTCTACTTACTTACCTATCTGTATTGTTCTTAACCGTATGTTTTTTGTTTTTGCTAGCCAAGAAACTTAACTTTGTTTTTGTTAGCCAAGAAACTTAACTTGGATTTACTAACAAGTTAGATTAATATCTGAATTTGAAAAATGAAACATACCTTTATAGAGAGAAAAGGAGTAGGATGAAACTTTTGTGGGAGGGAGGGCAGGTAAGGATGCTTTGTTGTTTTGTTTTGTTTTGTTTTTAAAGATTTTATTCTTTGAGAGACAGAGAGAGAGAGAGGCAGAGGAAGAAGCAGGCTCCATGCTGGGAGCCTGCCGTGGGACTCGATCCCGGGTCTCCAGGATCAGGCCCTGGACTGAAGGTGGCGCTAAAGCGCTGAGCCACCCAGGCTGCCCAAACAAGGTCAGCGAGCCAGCCGGGAGATACTTTGAAACAGAGATGTATGTTTTAATGCCTTATTTGTAGACCTGTAGTCTGAGATGATGGAGTCAGTCTTTACCTTCCGTCCCCTTTGCTTTCCTCAGGATTGTGACTTCCTTTTGCATGTGCTAATAAAAGTATTCCTCCATTAACAAGATGTTTACAGGGCACCTGGGTGGCTCAGTTGGTTAAGCGTCTGCCTTCAGCTCAGGTCATGATGCCAAGGTCCTGCGATCGAGTTCCTGTTGGGCTCCCTGCTCCCGGGATGGGAGTCTGCTTCTCCCTCATCCTCTACCTACCTCCCCCCTGCTTTTGCACGCTCTATCTCCCAAAAAAATAAATAAAAATCTTTAAAAAAAGAAAAAGTTTATAAGGTTGGTTTTTAAAAAACTTATTTATTGAGGATCTCTGGGTGGCTCAGTGGTTTAGCGCCTGCCTTTGGCCCAGGGCGCGATCCTGGAGTCCAAGGATCGAGTCCCACGTCGGGCTCCTGGCATGGAGCCTGCTTCTCCCTCCTCCTGTGTCTCTGCCTCTCTCTCTCTCTATGTCTATCATAAATAATAAATAAATATTTTAAAAAACTTATTTATTGAGGGAAAGATAGAGCACCAGCAGGGGCAAGGGCAGAAGCAGTCTCCCCGCTGAGCAGGGAGCCCAGTGGGGTGCTCGTTCCAGGACCTTTGGCTCATGAGCTGAGCCAAAGGCAGACCCATAACCAATTGAGCCACCCAGGAGCCCCAAGAAATACACAGTTTTTGCCCGGATTTTGAAGTATCTGGGAAGAGATATAGCAGAGTTACATCCTTGTGTAAGGTATTATCAAGAACTGGTTTAAGGATACAATATATTTCTGTAAACAGATTGGAGATTTTATAATACTGTTAAAGAAGAGGAACACCTGGGTGGCTCAGTCAGTTGGGCATCTGCCTTTGCCTCAGGTCATGATTCTGGTGTCCTGGGATTAGGCCTCACATCAGGCTCCTTGCTCAGTGGGGAGCCTGATTCTCCCTCTGCCTCTCTGCCTGCTGCTCACCCTGCTTGTGCACTCTCTCTTTCTCAAATAAATAAATAAAATCTTAATATATATTGTTAAGAGGCAAAAACTAAAATGTTGGAAATGAAACCTTTTGGGAATTTAGAGGATGGAAATTACTTTTGTTAATAGTGATACCATTTTATTTTCTTATTTATTATTATTATTTTTATAGCCCAATGCTGGACATGAACTCACAACCCTGAGATCAAGAGTCAGATGCTTAACTGACTGAGCCACCCAGGCACTCATTATAGTGATTTTAGATGGAAAGGATGTGATATCTAGAATATTTGATGTGACATAATTAAATGAACATTAAAAGAATGAAAACTTAATTTAAAAATATGCTGTATTCCAGAGACTAGTAGACTCTGTACTAGATACTCTTTTCATATATTTCTTAATTTCTTATCCTCACAATAATCTTGCAAGTGAAGCAACTTACCAAAATCACAAAACTCCTGAAAAGCCAATTTTTATGTATGAGATGGGTTTTTGAAGACGCAACAGTTTGACTATTCCCAGTGAAATAATGCCAGGTAGGGGAGACTCATTCTTATAGTGCACAAATCCATCTGTGTTATGGAATGCCTATTTTTTCCCTCTACATTGTTGCTAGCATTTGAAAAGTGCTCAGGGCTTCAGTGTTAGAGCAGCTTTTTGACCTCTCTGTTTTATCACACCAGATTTTCACTATAGTTTTCAGTATTAGCACCACTAGTAACTAAATGCATGAGTGACATTGCTATAGTCTATTAAAAAGATTTCAAACTGGGCGGCCCTGGTGGCGCAGCGGTTTAGTGCCACCTGCAGCCCAGGGTGTGATCCTGGAGACCCGGGATCGAGTCCCACATCAGGTTCTCTGCATGGAGCCTGCTTCTCCCTCTGCCTATGTCTCTGCCGCTCTCTCTCTCTCTGTGTGTCTCTCATGAATAAATAAAATCTTTTAAAAAAATTAAAAAAAAAATTCAAACTATGATAATAAATATTAAAAATATTTCTTCACATACATGAACCCCAGTTGCCCAAAGACATTTTCATGCCTACCATTTACCACTTAAGAATTCTTTTTTTAGGGCAGCCCGGGTGCTCAGTGGTTTAGCGCCGCCTTCAGCCCAGGGCATGATCCTGGATACCCAGGATCAAGTCCCACGTCTGGCTCCCTGCATGGAGCCTGCTTCTCCCTCTGCCTGTGTCTCTGCCTCTTTCTGTGTCTCTCATGAATAAATAAGTAAAATCTTTTTTAAAAAAAATTATTTTTTAAGGGACACTTGGGTGGCTCAGTGATTGAGCATCTGCCTTAAGCTCAGGGCTCAGGCTGGGGTCCTGGGATTGAGTCCCACATTGGGCGCCCCACAGGGAGCCTGCTTCTCCCTCTATGTCTCTGCCTCTCTCCGTGTGTCTCTCATGAATAAATAAATAAAATACTTTTAAAAACCTTTTTTTTTTTTTTTAAATGTAGTGGCATAAGTGGTGCCACCATGTGGTAATAGCAGAAACTCAGTTTATACTTCGCTTGCCCTATCAGCCTTGAAATTAAGTTTTTTCATAAAGTGATTTAAAAATTTTTTTGTGGTAGCCATAACTTGTATATTAAAGTAAGGCTTTATGTCAGACTGCCCTGATCTTTATTTCCTCCAATTTTCTTTATTGTGGTAAAATATAGATAAGGTAAAAAAAAAAAAAAAAGATAATGTAAAGTTTATTAGCTTAATCACTTTTAAACATACAGTTCAGTGATATTAAATGCATTTATGTTTGCAGCTGTTACCACCATCCATTTGTAGAACTTTTTTCATCTGGTAAAACTGAAACTCTGTATCCTTTAAATATTAACTTCCCATTCTCCCCTTCTCTCATTCCTTGGCAACCACCATTGTACTTATTCCTCTATGATCTTCACTACCTTATATAAGTGAAATCATGTAGTATTTGTCTTTTTGTTACTGGCTTGTTTCATTGTAACATAATGTCCTCCAGCTTCATCCATGTTGTAACATGTGTCAGAATTTGCTTTTCTGGGACGCCTAGGTGGCTCAGCAGTTGAGCACCTGCCTTTGACCCAGGATGTGATCCTGGAGACCTCGGATCATGTCCCACATCAGGCTCCCTGCATGGAGCCTGCTTCTCCCTCTGCCTGTGTCTCTGCCTCTCTCTCTCTCTGTGAGTCTCTCATGAATAAATAAATAAAATCTTTTTAAAAAAAAAAGAATTTGCTTTTCTTTTGAGCTGAATAATATTTCATTATTTTTACCACATTTTAGCTGTTGTGAATATTGCTGCTAAGTTCAAAATCTTGTCAAATATGGCATACAACTTCAAAAAAGTCTCTTCTAGATCCTGAATTGTCTTGTATTGCCTTGCCTGATATACTCTAGTATGTGTTTCTTCTCCAGGTGAACCGTCCTATTGGCAGGGTACAGATCTTCACTGCAGACTTGTCAGAAATTCCCCGTTGCAACTGTAAAGCTACTGATGATAATCCCTGTGGGATAGACTCTGAGTGCATCAATCGCATGCTACTATATGAGTGCCACCCCACAGTATGTCCTGCTGGAGGACGCTGCCAAAACCAGTGTTTCACTAAGCGCCAGTATCCAGAGGTTGAAATTTTCCGCACATTACAGAGGGGTTGGGGTCTTCGGACTAAAACAGATATTAAAAAGGTGAAGAAATTTTTTCATAATTTCTGATTTTTTTCTTTTTTGCATTTGTTTAATATGAGTAATTATTCTTGATTAATATGAGAAAATGATCATTAGAGGGAAGATAACATAGTATAAGGATTAACCTTACTGTTGGGTCTTACTATATTCTAGAGTTTAGAGGCTTGAGAATAGTCTGTCTCCTTTACCTCTAAAGTCCTTAGTATTGATCATGTTCACTGTATATGAGGATAAAAAAATGAAGGGAATTCATAGATACACCGTGGCCTTATTTATTTACTCTTTTGTGACAATCCTGGAATTTGTAGTTAAGATAAAGGGGATAATGAATATGTGATGACAGAGATGTTAATCACCTAAAAAATAAAATCTGTTTTTACTACGGGAAAATGTGTTTTGGTTCATGGAAAATAAAGAAGAATTAGGCCCTCTCTAATAAAAGTGCAGTAACATCTTCAACTTCAAACTTAGAAGGAACTGCAAGTATATAGTCTTTGTGTAAATAAATCTTATTTGACATCTTAATAAAATAAGCCTTATTCTAGTTATGCTTTCTGAAGAATTCTACTGAAATTGGTTTCTAGTAAAGGAAGTATATATCGGTTGGTCTGTTATTTGCTAAGTAGCTATTATATATCTCCTGTGTGCCAGGCATTGTGCTGTAAACACAGTGAGAGACATAGCCCATCCTTTCATAAAGTTCACATTCTAGCGGGGAGAGACATAGATCATGTAGTTCCCCAATGTAGAAGCACAAAGGGTTCTGGAGGCATGTGGTAAACCAGGTAAGTGGCCTGAAATTAACTTTGAGAATATTTTAGGTTGAGAATTTAAAGGTAAGTAATGATTGGCTTAGTCTAGTTGACTCCTAAAACATTGCAGGCAAAGTGGACAGCATCGATGAAAGCCAGTATGATTGTAGTGCAGCGAGTCAGGAGGGGACAGTATTGTAAAATGTGGAAGGGCAGCAGGCCAGGGCATGGTCCAAGGAAAAAAACCATAGTTTATGGAAACTGACTTTCATGTTTTTGGGTATTTAAAGAGATCAACTATCTGTATCACCATTATAATGGAGCCCTAGCTTACTTACTTCCATGTTGGTTGATCTTGAGTGTCCAGAGTATCCTGGTCTTTCTCATGGTGACAGTGATAGGAGTGGGAGGTGTTTTTCATTGTCAAATAGTTGAAGCATATTTGTGTTTCTTGAATGAACCTTTGTTAAATTGACTAGATATATGTATGTGAACTACTTTGGAGATTGTTATTTTCATGAATTTAAAAAAAAAAACAGTTTGGGAACACAGTTGTGCTTTTTGCCATTAAGAACTATTTCTTATTCTAGGGTGAATTTGTGAATGAGTATGTGGGTGAGCTAATAGATGAAGAAGAGTGCAGAGCTCGAATCCGTTATGCCCAGGAACATGATATCACTAATTTCTATATGCTTACCCTAGACAAAGTAAGTATTATTTCCATTGTTATAAGATTGTGAAATTGAGCCATAGTGCATGTAGGCATATAATTCACTGCCCAAAACAGTATTCCCTTACCTTCATTCATAGGGTTAGTTAGCTTGGTCAGAGTTCTAGCATAGCTAAATTTGCTTATTTCTGGCTATACATCCATTGCCAAAGGCAACAAAGGTACTCTTTGCTTTCTTTTTGAACTGTCCAATATTAGTTGGGTATTCTGTCTTTTAGTATTTTTCCTATAAGATTAAAACCTGGAGCCAGCCAAGTAAATAATGATTCTTTCACCCTTTTATTTTAGATTGAGAAACTGATTTGTTTACTATTTAGTGCATTGAGAAGGTCATATAAATTGTAGAACTTAGCTTCTGAGACTAAGTCATCATTTCCAGTTATAGGAATTTGCTGATGAGTTTCATTTCATTAGTGCCTAGAATTATATTTGGGACTCATTCCTAATTCCAACATCCTAATATATTTATTTTCTATGTATCTGAGATTCTTCCTTATACCTGAATATTAGGGTCTGCTAGCTCCCTGTGACCCCTTCCATTGGCTATTATAACAGAATTCTCTTCTGATGTGAAACTTTGTGAACATTTATCAATTTGAACTCTTTGGTTTGTGAGATCATCACCTCCAGATATTCATATCTTCGTTCGGGATGGGGTCTCAACATCAATATTAAAAACTGCTTAGGTGAGCGCCTGGGTGGCTCATTTGTTGAGCATTTGCCTTTGGCTCAGTTGTGATCTCGGGGTCCTGGGATCAAGTTCTCCCTCTGCCTATATCTCTGCTTCTCTCTCTGTGTGTCTCTCATGAATAAGTAAATAAAATCTTAAAAAAAGAAACAAAACAACCCTTAGGTGATTTCTAATGTGTAGCCTAGGTTCAGGACCACCTAACTGAGAGGATGGGGCAAGCTGCTGCTTGTATAGCAGTGGTCCTCAGACTTGAGCATATATCAGTATCCTCTAGTGGGCTTGCTATAACACAGATTGCTGGCCTCAAGAGTTTCTGCTTTATTATGTTTGAAGTGCATCCCAAGAATTTGTATTTCCAATAAGTAATAGATGTGCTAGTGCTGGATTAGTGACTATACTGTGAGAACTCCTGGGAGAGTCAAACTTTAGAAATAGGAACTCCAACATGTTAGAATACACAGGAAGTATCTAATGAGCATCATCTCTTGGAATTTAAGGACCGGATCATTGATGCTGGTCCCAAAGGAAACTACGCTCGGTTTATGAATCATTGCTGCCAGCCCAACTGTGAAACACAGAAATGGTCTGTGAATGGAGATACCCGTGTTGGCCTTTTTGCCCTGAGTGACATTAAAGCAGGTAAGTGTCAATTAAGGATCCTGGAGCTAAGAAGGGAATTTCAGGTTTTATCATCTAAAAATCCCATATGTCTTATAACCCAAAATGAGGTCTGCAAACTCTTAGGGATACAGAAAAGACTTTCCAGGTGGCACTTGGCATAGAATATTTTTGTGGTGATTGGTGGTATGGCAAAAGATACATTAAGTATGTCATTTAACCAGTTTTTTCAATTGTACGGTTTTATGGCAATAGATCATTCACATTTTTGTGCAACTGTCGCCTCTATCCATCTCTATAACCTTTTCATCTTCCCCAAAGGAAACTCTATTCGTTAAACACTAATCCCCCATTTTCTCTCCCCTCAGCCCTTGGCACCACGGTCAGACATTATTCCAAACATTACCATATTTAGTCTTCACAAAAATGCTGTGAAGTATATGGTATTATGCCTGTTTTACTTGGATTCTTGGGTCTGGCACCTCTAACCACCCTGGGGAATATCCTGTGACTTCAGTCCTTATATCTCTCTTGACTGCTTTCAGTACATTTGTTCTTAGAACTTTAGTCATTGTCCATGTGGATGGATTCCTCTACCGTTTCTAGCCACAAGTTTTTCTTCTCTCTCCTCCCATATTCACTTAGCTCAATTAACATGGTGTGGGAATTCACAGACCTTGTTCTTGTCCTCACTTAACTTCCGGTCTGCATGGGTGGTATGAGAGGAATGAGACAGAATGTGCTCAGTGCTACGTGGAGTTCATGTGAAGCTGCAGCCTTGGCGGATGGAATCAGAACTTTTCAGCTGGCTCTACTTACTCATTCAGCTTTGCTGACTTTTCATATACCTGCTCTGCTTTCTACCACATGTGTTATACTCCTTATCTTTTCCATTACCCTTTGCCATATCCCGTAAGTGCAGACCTCAAGGATTGTTGAATAATGGACTCTTTTCTAGAATGGTATGAATCTTGCCTTTATGTACACCTGTACCTTCCGATTTATCCTTTGTGCAGTTATGTTTACATAGTGGATGGTGAGTAAGCAGCAGGTTGTATCAAGTATCCTCCTATCTTATGTTTGTGTATATGGTTGAGTTGTATTATAAGCACATTAAATTAATGGAAATTCAGTTATAAACTCATAGATTGTTTAATAAGAAAAGAATAGTGTGAGTAGATTATCTATCATTCAGTACAGTATTCCACAGTGGATGTGAAAGGGAAGACATAACCCTGCTGTTACCTTGATCAGTCTCAGTTCCTGCAAGCTCCTTGCAGTGTGAACCTCTTAACACGCCGTGAGTGATTGCAGGTTTTGTACCGTTTGGACCCCTAAATAAAAAGCAGCTGCTTTATAATTTGCTTAGCTCAATAAACAAATAATCTATATTAATCCAATATTAGATGAAAAACTGTATATATCAGTCTCATTGATGAAAGATAGGTCAGTGTGCAATGGGAAATCTAAGATTTAATCATTTTAACCAAATCATTATCACTTTAAAAATTAACGGTGAGGGGCAGCCCCGGTGGCCCAGTGGTTTGGCACTGCCTTCAGCCCAGGGTGTGATCCCAGAGACCTGGGATCGAGTCCCACGTCGGGCTCCCTGCCTGGAGCCTGCTTCTCCCTCTGCCTGTGTCTATTCCTCTCTCCCTCTCTCTGTCTCTCATGAATAAATAAAATATTAAAAAAAAAAAAATTAACAGTGAACCGTTACCCCAGTGCAGAGTTAATCTCTTTGTATACATATATTAAAAATTCTTATATTTGTTAGGCCTTCCCTAACATGGTTTGAATTTGAATATTGGTGTGTTTTATTTGCTCTCAGTTTTGAGAAGATTCACTTTTGACAGAAAGGGACAATTTGTCCCTTAAATCTGTACATCTTTTTTAAAAGTTTACAAGTTACTGCTATGTGCATTATGTCAGTACTCTAAATAAGCTTGAGATTGTCTCTCCATTTAATAAATGTACTCTCAGGGCTCAAATCACCCAGCTAGATTGTGGTAGTAGGGATATAAAGCTGGGGCCTGTGTCTGATCTGTGGCGTAGAGTTCTCTAGTATTATTCTGTATTGAGATGTCTCTCCCTAAGTTGTGCTAGGTTTGGCACAGACCAACAGCTTTTCTTCATACTTTTATTCCCAATGCCTAGCACATCAGTGTTGTTTTGTTTGTTTGTTTGTTTGCTTGCTTGCTTTTGGTAATGAATTAATATATTTTGATTCTGAAAGGTTAGAAAACAAACAACTTGGAATAATCAAAATCTCTACAGTAAAGGTTATTTTAAATATCACTTGTTAAGCTGTTTAAGTTTTTCTGCTATTAAGTTGTACTTGCTGATTAATAATATTACAAGATTAGAATTTATTAATATTTCATTAATATAGTTGGATTAGAGTTAATAAATCCCTTTCTATCCTCTGAAAAATCTGTTCTGCAAGTCCATATCCTTTGTGATTAATACAGAAATAATGTAATTAAAGCCATAGATAGTAATATTTTCATGGTCTTTTATGCAGGCACTGAACTTACCTTCAACTACAACCTAGAATGTCTTGGGAATGGAAAGACTGTTTGCAAATGTGGAGCCCCAAACTGCAGTGGCTTTTTGGGTGTAAGGCCAAAGGTACCTTCCAAACGTTTCCATTGCGAATAATGGTGTAGTCCTCCCACCCTAACCAGTGGAACAGCTGACTCTAAGATGTCTTTTTGGAATAATGACATTGGATAGTTGTCAGTAGGACAACTGGCACTTAACTAAGCATGTTGATGATCAGTTTGGTTATTCAGAAGCTGATCTTTGGGTATTTTTGAGCAGTCTGACTTCTAACTGGTAACACCTTTCTAGCTACAAAAGCTGTAAAATAGGAATCCATAAAGTAGATTACTTCCCATGTCTTTATTGGTCTCAGCTGATCATACTCACATTTCCTAATAAGCTACTTAGATTCTTGGTATCTTATGTCCCATCTGTTTCTCTTTTCTAAGCTCTCAAAGAATCCAATATTGAATTTAAGATTCTAAATGTAGTATAACACTGTGGATAAACATAGGACCCTTAATCTTACCATCTTAACAAAGGATAACCATTGTTGTGTCTTACTCCCTGGGTTTTTATGTGCATTTTAGCTGGCTTACAATTCTGTAAAGAAATACTTATAATTCTATATCCTGCATTTCTTAAATATTATAATTTTTTTCCTTGCTGTCACATGGTCTTTTTGACCATTATCTTTAGTGACTGTTCAATTTTTGAATACACTGGTTGGACTGTACTAGATGAACATACATCCTTATTTTTCAATTAACTTACAGAACACTGAAAATTGAAGTTTAATTTTCATGAAAAGTAGGCTACACAGTGACTCCAATTCAATATTTCCCATTATGCTCTTTTAATTATGGAAGTCAACATTAACAACTGAAAAATGCAAATTAGCCTAGAAACCAATAACTAAAGGGGGAGCAATCATTTTGAGCAAAAACACATGATGATAAACACCCACCAATTATTCTTTTATCAAATAAGGAAAGTTATGTTTATATTTTATGGAGTTTTTTTTCTTTAGTCGGTTAAATGGTCTTGGTCCTTAAAGCGTCCAGTTTATTTTTTCTCTATAAATCAAAATAATAACTGAGTTTAACAAAGGTTAATGGTATTACAGTCACTAGGAATGTCTTTCTGCATCCTTAACATCTATGTAACATTTCACACATGAAGCAGAGAAATTTAAGGGCAGAAGTTTAGAAATGGGAGATCACTGTAGGATAGTAATAAATCAGATTGATTGTGGATGTTTCCAGTCCAAGATAAATAATGTGATGAAACCCACGGGATTTGGTAACCAAGTGTGGGCTTCAGGGAACACAGAGGAGACCTGCTGGCTACACCAGGATCTGTCTTGGGGAGTAGTGGATATGAACCTAATTTGATATAGATGAAGGGCACATAGCTTATTGTGGGCAACGACCATGAGTTTTCTGTGCCTTACTAACATTTGACTCTTAATAAGTGCTCAGTGAAGGTTTGTTGAATAAAGAAATGTGTGTGTATACACAGATATGACACACATAGACAAACATAAAACTTAATGAAAGGGGAACGTTTAACACTAGCCTTATATGTTAACAAAAAGAAGTTCATTTCTGTTTCATTCAGGTGGTAAGAGTAGTTGATAGAAAAGTTAGAATTAATTTATTGGGTACCTATGATGTGCCAGGTGCCTTTCCTGCATTTTTTCTTATCTTTAGAACAGTCTGTGAGGACTGTCTCTTCCCAGAGGAGAGATGAGGCTCATAGAGGATAGTTAACCTGGTCAAGATCACACAACTCATGTATCGACAGAATGCTGACTGCTCAATATCTGACCTCTAGAATCAGCCGATTGCCACAGAAGAAAAGTCAAAGAAATTCAAGAAGAAGCAACAGGGGAAGCGCAGGACCCAGGGTGAAATCACAAAGGAGAGAGAGGATGAGTGTTTCAGCTGTGGGGATGCTGGCCAGCTCGTCTCCTGTAAGAAGCCAGGCTGCCCAAAAGTTTACCACGCTGACTGTCTAAATCTAACCAAGCGACCAGCAGGTTGGTGCCAAAATCCATTTAGCGTGCTGCTTGTTCTCTGCCAGAATTGTCAGAGCCCCATGGTCTTCCCATGTATAGCATTGAAGGAGGTATGGTTCATATTCTCATTCTGGAAATAAAGGCTTGGAATCCTAGGTTTAGAGAAGGGAACACAAACTTATTATATGTCAAGCAGTTTATTTATATTTATGTTATGTTATTTTATCCTCCCAGCAACCCATAAAGATGAGACCTTTTCACCTTCCCATGATGCAGATGAGGAAACAGAGTCCAGTTTGGTGAGATGACTTGTCACAATAGAGCATGTAGATTTAGGAGTTGAGTTGAAAGCCAGGTTTTCTGACTTCAAGGCCACTAAATCTGTTTCCTTTCAAAAGAAAGAGAGGTTGATGTAGCATGGAGTTTGGGGTTAATTCAGTCAGTGAAGTGTGGACTAGACATCCTTTTAGCCCCCTTCACCCACTCCCTTCTGACAGAGAGGCAGCTCCATCAGTGGATATATGAGAAAGCTGCTTAGGCAGATAGAAGGTGTTAAGGAATTTGTGGCTGGCATAGCCACTAGCTTTTGAGTGGTGGGTTGGAGTTAGAAGGATTTTAAGGAAGTTGGATATGTGGTCTGTTTTTATTGACACAAGCAAGAAAGCAATAGGGGGCCACTCCATCTGAGGAGATTATACATCACAAGTGGCCTGCTCCCAGGGATTGCAGAGAGAACTTTGGGGTGGGAGTGAGAGGAGTTTGTCCCTGAACTAGCTTTCCTTTGATGTATAGTTGCCAGGGTAATGCAATAATAGAAACAGAGGTAGTGTGAGGGCAAGGCCACTTGACAAGTCATGTCAGGAAGTGGAGATGGAGAATTGTTTCAGGATCAATAGTTCAGGATTGTAGCTGGTACAGGCTGCAATAGAACTTGTCTTGCCTAGAAGCCAGGAGTCAGGGCTAGCATAGTTTATTTGGAAACTGAACTTGGACTAAAACACCATGGATGTCAGAGACTCTCAGGTATCATGAAATAGGGCAAACAGATGGTAGGTCAGGATCTTTTCCACTGGTTCTGTGTGGACAATATAGGTAAAATTTGTGCTAGTTTCAAGACTTGAAACCGAGCAAAAGAAAATCTGCTCAGCTTTTCATATTTGTATATCTCCTCCCTGTTCCTAAATATAACCAAATAAGTAGAAGTTTTAATAGCTGAGATTATCCCTTTAGAGATGAATATTTAAAGGCTATATAAAGACAAATGGAGTTTGCAAAACTGTGGAAGTAATGTCTTCACATCCTATCTAAGAGGAGCTTTGGGTTTTTACCCCCCTAGAAATAGTCATAGAAATAAGAAATTACCACTGCCTATATGTTTAGTTGATAATCAGTTGGTACTTGGTACTTGGCTTTTATGTGTTATACAGGAGAATCAGATTCTGGGGCAGGGGAGTTGTTAAGTGAGTGGCATGAGCTTTCTACAGAAGGTGGCAATTTGAAATCACTCCTTTGACGCACGCTCAGAGCCATGGTCCATTTCGTGCACCTTGCTTGTTTTCCTAAGTGTTTGTTTCACATCTTTGTTTTTAGGGAAATGGGAGTGTCCTTGGCATCAGTGTGACATCTGTGGGAAGGAAGCAGCTTCCTTCTGTGAGATGTGTCCCAGCTCCTTTTGTAAACAGCATCGGGAAGGGATGCTCTTCATCTCCAAACTGGATGGGCGTTTGTCTTGTACTGAGCATGACCCCTGTGGGCCCAACCCTTTGGAACCTGGGGAGATCCGTGAGTATGTGCCTCCCCCAGTACCGCTGCCTCCAGGCCCAGGCACTCACCTGGCAGAGCATTCATCAGGAGTGGCTGCTCAGGGGCCCAAGATGTTGGATAAGTTGCCTGCTGACACCAACCAGACACTGTCACTGTCCAAAAAAGCTCTGGCAGGAACTTGTCAGAGGCCACTGCTGCCTGAAAGACCTCCTGATAGAACTGACTCCAGGCCCCAGCCTGTAGATAGGGTCAGGGACCTTGCTGGGTCGGGGACCAAACCCCAATCCTTGGTATCCAGCCAGAAGCCATTGGACAGGCCACCTGCAGTGGCAGGACCAAGACCCCAACTATCTGACAAACCCTCTCCAGTGACCGGTATAAGCTCCTCACCCTCAGTCAGGTCTCAATCACTGGAAAGACCTCTGGGGACAGCTGACCCAAGGCTGGATAAATCCATAGGTGCTGCCAGCCCAAGGCCCCAGTCACTGGAGAAAACCCCAGGCCCTCCTGGCCTGAGACTTCCACCGCCAGACAGACTGCTTGTCACCAGCAGTCCCAAACCCCAGACTTCAGACAGGCCCCCAGACAAATCCCATGCTTCTTTGTCCCAGAGACTCCCACCTCCTGACAAAGTACTTTCAGCTGTGGTCCAGACCCTGGTAGCTAAAGAAAAAGCACTGAGGCCCGTGGACCAGAATACTCAGTCAAAAAATAGAGCTGCTTTGGTGATGGATCTCATAGACCTAACTCCTCACCAGAAAGAGCGGGCTGCTTCACCTCATGAGGTCACACCACAGGTTGATGAGAAGATGCCAGTGTTGGAGTCAAGCTCATGGACTGCCAGTAAAGGTCTGGGGCAGATGCCACGAGCTGTAGAGAGAGGCAGTATGTCAGATCCTGTCCTTCAGCCACCAGGGAAAACAGCCGTCCCTTCGGAGCACCCCTGGCAAGCGGTTAAATCACTCACCCAGGCCAGACTTCTCTCTCAGCCTTCTGCCAAGGCTTTTTTATATGAGCCAACAACTCAGGCCTCAGGAAGAGCACCTGCAGGGGTGGAGCAGATACCAGGGTCTCCCAGCCAAGCACCAGGCCTGGTGAAGCAGGTGAAGCAGATGACCGGAGGCCAGCAACTACCTGGACTTGCTGCCAAGAGTGGGCAGTCCTTCAGGCCTCTTGGGAAGGCCCCATCCACCCTCTGTACTGAAGAAAAGAAGTTGACAACTGCAGAGCAGAGTCCCTGGGCCCTGGGAAAGTCCTCACCAGGGCCAGGGCTCTGGCCCATGGTGGCTGGACAAACAATATCGCCGTCTTGCTGGTCCTCTGGGAACACACAGACATTGGCACAGACTTGCTGGTCTCTTGGAAGAGGGCAAGACCCTAAACCAGAGCAAAATACACTTCCAGCTCTTAACCAGGCTCCTTCCAGTCACAAGTGTGCAGAGTCAGAACAGAAGTAATATGAGTAAATGTCACATGACCAGACCAGCTGCCCCCAGGGTTCTTGGGAAAGGGAAATCATCTCTCTTTTCCCCTCTTAAAAAACAGACCCTCAACACTTTTCCACTGTTATTCTTTCCTTATATCCCAACACTCAAAATTCTTGTGACATTAGCCAGTGGGGGCATGTGGTTGTGTAAACCATGTATGGAAATCCAAGTGGGCCCTAGCCAAGGAGACAGACAGACTTCGGTCTTTTTCCTCCAATCTTTACACATGGTAACTTGAAATAAAAAGTCCACTCTGGAGTCAAGCATGGGATTCAATTCCACTGGTCAGGTTGGAAGGTAGAGGGGCTCTCAAAGCTATTTCTCTAGCCCTACTGAACCTCTCTGAGGGCACCTGATGAACACTTGGGAGGAACTGATATCTGTTCATATCAGTGGTGATTTCTTGAGCACTCACATGTGCTAGACCAGGTGCTAGTCACTGACAGGAGATACAGAGATAAAGAAGACCTGATCCCTGTGAGTCTAACATGCCTGCCTGGGTTCCCAGGTTGTTTTCACGAACCTTTGACCAGGAAATAACAGGAAGTTCTGAGGGGCCCTGGGGCTCCAGACTCATTTTGTAATGTCCTTTATGGCCCCAGAAGTAGTTGTGTTGAGTAAGTGTCCCCTGGTTGGGTGTGCTTGTGTGCGTGTGCATGCATGCACGCTCATGTGGAGGTCACTATAGGTAGGAGGGGGTTGGATTGAGGCCACATGGAGCCATTGGCTGGGCAGCCACTACTACTGCTGTCTGGGTTGTGCAGTCTGAAACTCTGTCCTTGACAGAGCAGCTGGTTGTGGGGGGCTGGGCTCTACAAGGACATGGCTTTCCTCAAGTATAAGAAGGCAATTGGCAAGCTTACCTTTCTTTTCTACCTGTTTTCCTCCTTTTACATCAGCCCACCCCCATGCCCGCCCCCTAAATACTCAGGTGCTTTCAGATTTCAGAGTTGGGCAGTGGACATAGGGAACCTCTGGCAAGCTCTGGGCTATATCTACCACCAGCTCAGGGAGAGTGCCAGATCCTGATGGAAGATTCCCTCTCTTCTGATCCTTCGCTCTCTTACCTGAATGGAGGGAGTCCTCTCCTTCACTGGTGGAGTCTACCACCCTATCCCTGAGAATCGCTGTGTTCTATATTGAGAGCACCTGCCTACTGACCTTGTTCAAAGGCAAGCCAGAACCCTTCCCCTATGACTGGCAAGATGGGGTGTTCAGAGCAATGTCCAGTCTGAGAGATGATTCCTCATAACTGCTGATTATCTGTTACTGCTGCCCTGAGCTGGGGCCCAAGGGCTGGGAAATCTGTTGGTGCTACCCTGCCCTACCATTCACCCAGCTCACCAACTGCCAACAGGAAGTGCTGTTTGGCCAGTTCCTTCCCATTCACTCACCCCTCCTTTTGTCCCTAGACCGAACATGTTTACCTCTCTGCTTTGCCAACTTAGCCAGCAGCTTTAGCCAACAGACCATCTCCTGGCCCAGATGTCTCCTGGCCATTCTGTTTCAGTTATGGCTTTTACACCCTCAACAGGATTCTGTATTTTGTCCCAATTTCCTCCTCCTAAGTTCTCATTGAGGTTACCCACATCACTTCTAAGGAGGGAACAATAGTTATAGAAGCATTTGCGCTTTATATAAAGATTAAAAGAAGAATTTGCTTTTATTTCCCAAAGTCTGTCTCGGGTTGAGACACCTGAACTCAGGCAGAGGTGCGAGGCTGGGCAGGGCTGTCCCGAGTCTAGGGGCCTATCTGCATCCCACTTAGACCTCGGAATCTCCTCTGTAAATTCCACCTGCCTAGTTCTCCCCTTTTCATCCTCTCTTCCCACATCATGAGAGAAGAAAACTTCTTTGTTCAAAAGGAAGAGAAAACAAAGCATCTTATTTTCTTTTAAAAATTTTAAACCATGGAAAAGATATTTTTAAAGAAATCCACCCAGAACATTAAAGTTCATTATATTAAGTATTTATCATGTGTGAGAATAATAAGTATATAACTGCAGCTAGTAGGTCCCTTTCCCTAATCTCTTAGGCTGTATGAGTAGGGTTTGCTTGGTGCCAGTCCTGTGCCCTTTTCTCTCCTGTCATCTGTAGTTGTGATCAGAAAAAGATATTCGCACTGCACTGTCAGAATCTCCTTTCACTATGTTGTGTGTTAAATTACCGTAGCTCTTTGTTTCATGAAATAAACTGTGAATTTGGGGGTGGGTGGGGTGTGTGCAGGCTATGTAAAAAAAATTAAGTGGAGAAGTTTGATCCTGAAATAGGCTTTGGTAGGTAATTGACTTGACATCCGCTCTCTAGATATGTCTCACAGGACAAGGAGTGAGGGAAAGGTGGGCCATAATTGGCCACTGTGATTTTGTTTTGGTTCTTTCCATTCTCCACCATTTGCTGGAAACTTCCTTCCAGAACTGCCTGGGAAAACAACTTTTGAGGTGTGCTTGGTTTGGGGGTGAGGGTGGGGGGGTGGCAGTTCTTTATCTAAATGGATAGACAACCAGGCTTTTGTGAGGGTTACTGAAAGGCTCTCAGGTAGAATGGAAACTAGAAATTCAGCTATCAGGCCCACTGATAGCAGCATCTGATACCAGATTGTCAACATCAAGAAAGCAGTCACCATACAATTAGAAGCAGAGCCAGAAGGACTGTTGGGAAATTGAGACTCTTGCATGAGGGACAGTGGGGAGGGAGTAACCTTGCCAGCCCTTGGGGACTCTCCTGGAGCCCTGTACTGAGACCTTTTCTCCAGAGGGTGTGAATTGGCAGTTAAAAGGAAAGCTTTTCTCTTAGAATCCTGATCTTTGTGTAGGGTGGTATTTTGGTATTTGGCCAAGTGCCTGGAAATCAGGATCTCAAGAGAATGCCTCTGAGCCAGTCCCCAGGAAATGTTTCCAAGGGGGAAGCCATGGCTTCCATAGGTTGCTAAAGAACCAATATGTCTCCTAGCCCTGTTAAGTCAAAAGAACTTTATGGAAATTTGAATTCAAAGCCTCGTTTGCTTCTCCTTTGGAGAAACCCATTCTAATAGCAAAATAGCTGTCAAAGCTACAGAAGTATCCCAGGTTTTTAAATGTCTGCTTCCCCCATAAGTTACTGAGTTTGAGGTGATTTAAGTCACTGTGTTGATCCTCTAATGAATAACTACCAAATCTGCATCTTTAGCATCGATGGAAATAATTGTTTTATCACATTCTCTACCCCACACTACAGTCAGGGCACAAAGCGCATCAGTGATCCTTTCCCAGGTTCAGCAGCATCTCCTTACTGGAACTGGACTCCCAGGTCACATCATGAGAACAGAATGGCAGGAAGGAAGTATGGTCCTGGCAGCTTCCCCTGTGGAAAGGAATCAGGAAAGCACTAAACGTGGTTGGATTTTGCCCTCAGCTCCTATAAAGTGGGTTTTCTCCTAAGGCTTTTTCGGAGGATATTGTCATCCTTTTGGGGTTTGTCAATCAGGAGGTCGGAGTGGCCCAGTGTCCTCACCTGAGGTCATTGCAGGAAAGGAGCTTCCACAAGTCCCTTTTCCTGCTAAATAATGCTTGGGCTGCTTCATGTGCTAGACATTCCAGATCACTTAGAGCTAGGTAGCTGCTGCACGAGACTGTCATTGGTTATGACCAATTAGCTCTCAGCTGAGCTTCCTAGGGCCATTGCAGCAGGGCCAGAGATTGCTGTAGGACAGATTGAAATAATAGATAATTGCTTTGAACACAAAAAAATGTAATGATGGTGCTAATTTTCTGGTATAAATAAGCACTGCCAAGGGTTGAGAGGGACTGGTGAATTGAGAAACCCAGGTTCCTGCTTTGGAGGAAGAATTTTATGTAGAATGGTTTCTTTGAGGCTCTATTAGAGAAAAAGGCAGAGCCTCAGTGAAGCCTGCACCCGACCCTGGAGTGGTTCAGTGTAATCCTAGGCAGAAGAGATGCTGTATCCAGACGAGGGTGGCCATTGAGTTTCTCAGGGCTGGTGTCACCTTGTCACCTGGTGTAGCCTCCGTCCACACTGCCTAGAACAGGTTGGTAGAGAGCTCCAGCTGTGGGGTTCTCCTATTACCTTCTGCCCCTCTCTACCTCTTCCACTCTCATGGGAGCACCTCTATTGCTTATGAAAATTAAGGGTAATATTTCTTAAGGAAGTGGAAAGAGTTTATTTTAATTAGAAATCCACAGCCTGAGAAATGTTGCCTCCTAGCATAAGCAAAATCATGGTAAACTCTTTCTTACATGGTCCCTTCTCTAGAGCTGCTTTCCCATGACTTTCAAAACATCGGGCTATTGAGGGGCTTCAGTTCTAATATCCTGGAAGTCAAGCAAAGCTTTGTGGACAGGAGATGAGCCCAGGGAGTAGGAGCAAAAGTGAATGGTTGTGGTGCTTTAGACTTCCAGGGTAGGGCAGAAAACAGGCGGTCTCCAGGTCCAAGGTGGGTGCTGCTGTGTGTGCATGTAGAGGAGTGTATTGAAGATGGGTGAGTGCAGCACACGGGAGCTCACGGGAAGAGCAGCTTTCTAAGTCTTGGCGAAGAAACAAGCTGACAATAGAGATCTATATATTTTTTAGAAAGGGGCGGGGGGGGGGTTGTCAGCTGAGGTCCATCACTGGTCTTTTGCCCCCTCCCTCCCCATAGATTGTCAGCTGTAAGTGAAATTCTTAGTGAAAAAGAGGGGAGCCCTGTAGGAGTCCCCATAAACATGTACTGTAATTCTTTGTATATAGAAAAAAAAATTACTGTAAAGTAAAGTTTAACTTTACTCTTATGGCCCTTGCCCTGTGTTTTGTTTGTTGTCCGTGGGGAGATGTAGCTTAACAGGAGGGAGGACGGGTTTGGGATAAGAGCAGAAACCAGCCCGAGATTAGTTCCCAGGTTGGGGACATGGGGAGGTGAACCCCTCCTCTAAGCATCTCCAGGAGTGGTGTGGGTTTCCTCCCAGCAGCCACCAGCTACCAAAATGTCTTTCACTTCTTTTGGGAGTGGCTGGTGTCAGTTTCAGCCTCTATATAGGAAACTTCCATTACCCACGAAGGAAGGGTATTTTAAGGAATTGGTTTTAAAAAAGGAAGCGGAACCAGAGCATTTTCTGAGTGAGTCTGGGAGTAGTGTGGGAAGGTAAGCATTCAATCCTAGCATTACTATTTGCTCAGGATCTTTGCTGCCCTGAACTGGGTAGTGGTCACCTCATTTTACAGATGAAAAATTAAAGCCCAAGTTACAGTCCCTTTTCTGTTAATAGCTGAATTGGGATCCCAATCTGGATCCATAAGACCTTTCTGTGTTGCAGAACGTAACGATTTTTCTTCATTAAATCACATTGTAGTATGTCCCTGGGAAGCTTAGGAGTGAGCTACAGACATGACTCCAGGACTTAGACATGACAGAAGTAGTGGTAGAACCTGCTAGTCTGAGTTAGGAGTGCTTGATCCTTTGATCTCTGGGCACCACTTAAGTGCCTGTCTTGCGTGAGCTTTGCATTGCCCCAACCCCAGCCTCTCACCTATCTTTGTCCCCCCTAAAGAATAGAAAAAGGCCCTTCTGTTTCTACATTATCTCAGATGCAACACTGGAGTGAAGTACTTGGTTTCCAAAAGGATAAGAACTGGGAGGAGCCTTAATGTAGGAAGTCAGGCCAGCCAGGTGGCCCCAGAAAGAACTAGGTGTCTTGACACCTAATCCACACAGCAGGGAGAGGGGCTGAGTGTGATTCACAGTGCATCGATTTTATTTACAAATAAAAAGCCACTTAAATAATCTGCAGACACAAGTGCTTCCAGGGCAAGAGCCTGGGGTCCAAGTAAGCCTTTACCCTCCTCACACCCATCAGTCAGCCCAATGCTGCCTCCATTCCATGGGCCAGCACAGGCAAGTGCCACCTCTGCTGCCACGGGGACCGGGGGTAGCTCAGACGTATGACCACTCAAGCCCAGATGGGAGCTAGGTCTAGCCCTTCTGGGGGAATTCCTTGAATTCCCCTAGACCAGGTGAGTGGTGGTGTCTCAGTGATGACAACAGCTGTAGAAGTAGGGGTTTGCCTTCTGGCCCAGGTCCACGCCCTTGTCCTCTGTCAAAGAGAGGTGGCAGCTCAGCACCATTCTGTTTGGGGATCAGGTAACTCGTGAAGGGGGCCAGATGCTGTGGGGCTACAGGAAGTCTCCAGAGTCTGGGGAAGCACACACCTGTCATCACCTGGAAGGCAGCCACACTGACGTAATCCTCTGCCACTTTCTGGAAGAGCTCGTCTGGCAGGAAAAAGGACAAGTCAGTGAGAGCTCAAAGTCAGTGACCCTGGAATCACCCAGTAACTCAGCCCTCCAGGCTCTTCTCTGCCTCCTCTGATGCCCTGCCTATTCCTGCTGTGAGGCCCCCTGACAGCACTCACCCACACTCTGGCCTGTCTTGCTGGATGTTTCAAAGAGCTGAGCTTTGATATCTGTAAAGAGAAGTGACTAAAGCCTCCTACCTGAGAATCAGAAGCAAGAGGGAAGGCTAGCAGTTCAGGGAAATTCATGTACCCCACACATTCAGGGAGGCCAGAAGCCCTTCCCAAGGGATCTAGCCTAGCCATGGCAGCTAAGGCAGTTCATATTTTCTGTGCTCTACCCAAGCAGCCACCTCCCTCCCCCACCCCTGGGGAGCTGAGGAACAGCTACTGTCTGCATAGTCCTGGACATCGTGGAAGTCCACACGTCGACGCCGCCTGTCCTCCTCCAGCAGGTCACTCTTGGTGCCACACAGGTAGATCTGACAGCCCTAGAGCAAAAGACAAGGTCAGGGTCCCTCCCATAGACCCCAGCCCCAGGTTTTCTGGTGAGGTCTGGCACTTACCTCCTCTAGGTTGCGCAGTTCCTTCACCCAGAACTTTGCCCGCTCAAAACTGCTACTGTCCGTCAGGTCTTAATACAGACACGCAGAAAACAACCAAGAATCAGGTGCTGTTCTCTAAGACCAGCCTGACATCCACCCCCTCTTGTTTGAGGAACAGGCCAGAACCTCTCTTACCATAGCAGACGATGGCAGCCTTAGCTCCCCGATAGTAGATCCGGCTCATGGCCTCGTAGCGCTCAGAGCCTGCTGTGTCCTGAAGGGCAGGGGCGGCTCAGCCTGAGTTCCTGACCTACTCCCCAAGACTGCAAACTAGTACTACGTTCTCCAGACCCCTTTTTAAAACTGGGGTCTGGAATAGAAAAATGGCCTCTAGTCAGCCAGTAACAGGCAGGAGAAAATAAGCCTCCTCAGGAATGGGTCTTCTTAGGATTGCTTGCCCAGGGGACTTACCCAAATACCTAAAGTCACCGTCCGGTCTCCAACGGACATCACCTTGGCCACGAAGGCGGCCCCGATGGTCTGCAATCAGTGGCAAGCGATCAGGGCCGCGGGTGCGGGCCAGCTCCCTCCCACTCGTGCCGGGCCCCGCGCGGCGCACTCACGTTCTGATAGGGCCCCACCAGGAAGCGGTCGTGCACGTATCGTTCCACCAAGCTTGTCTTGCCCACGTACTCCTTGCCCAGCATCACCACCTTGACGTCCACGCGCTGCCCGCTCATGCTCTCTGGGCTGCCTCACCCGCCTCAGGGTCCTGAGCGGGGGCGGGAGGCAAACCCGGATCTCCGCTCGGGCAGGCAGCGCCCAAGCCTCGGCCCCTGACCCCAGGCGCCAACCTACGACTTGGAGACACGGCGTCGGCGGGAGCTCCGGCCGCTCCCCCGTCTGCCCCACTCCTCGGCCCCCGGCGCTGACCCTCCTTCAAAGAGCCCAGGACTCAGGGCGGCCTGGGAGCGCGCGCGGCAGCGCCCTCAACGGCGCCGCATGCCGCCGCCCAGCTCGGCCTTCGGGCTCAGGCGTCGTTCCGGCACGGACTCCTCCCCACAGAACCTAGGGGCCCCTTCAACCCGGGTCGGTCCCGCAGCGCCGAGACTCCCGCGGGCGAGCGGGGGGGTGTAAAGGGTGAGGGGGCGGGACCGCGGGGTCACGTGCCCGGGCGCCGGAAGTGGTCGGTACTGCTCGGCTGCGCCGGAAGTTGCGCGCGGCCCGACAGCTCCTCATGGCGGCGGCGGCTCCTTGGGCGCGGCGTGGTGGTTACTGAGCTGCGAGTCTGGCGGGTGTGCGCCGAGTCCCGGCCCGGCCTCTGCGTGCCCCCCCCGGGCTTCGCACCCCTGATGCTGCGCGGGTGCTGAACCCGCCCCGGCCGGGACGATGGTGAAGTATTTCCTGGGCCAGAGCGTGCTCCGGAGTTCCTGGGACCAAGTGTTCGCTGCCTTCTGGCAGCGGTACCCGAATCCCTATAGGTACGTAGCACTGAAAAGAGCAGTCCTCCCCCCTCGCTGTCTGGAGATGGAAGTGTAGGGCCAGGAGAGACTCGACATCGAGTCGGAGATAGGGGATCGTCGGAACCATGGCCATCTTCTTTAGGGTAAGAAGACCCTATTCGAGAAGCGGCCAGGCCAGGCCAGGCCTGCAAGATAGTGGGAAGAGGCTGGGCCTGAGGGGTGGTGCACCTGAGGCTGTAGTCCAAGGTTCTCTCATTTCGCAGTGGTGAGACAGGAAGAGGCGGCGGCACAGCAGTTGGGAGGGATCCTGAGGTTGGAAGTCCTGGCGTTGGCCTGCTCTTCTGCCTGTGGCGTTCTCCACTGGTGTAATAAATCATGAGGTCGGGTCAGCAAGAGGGCGGGAGTTGGAATTTGCCCTCGGATAGGCGCAACGGACTCTAGTTGAGGTCTGGGCCATACCACTTAACAATGCAAGTTTGAGGAAGGCATGGCCGTTCTGGGGTGGGAGGCCCCGGCTGGGAACCCCAACAGGCAGTCTTTCAGCATGCATGCTTCATTCTGATACTTGCAGCAAACATGTCTTGACGGAAGACATAGTGCACCGGGAGGTGACCCCTGACCAGAAACTCCTGTCCCGGCGTCTCCTGACCAAGACCAACAGGATGCCTCGCTGGGCGGAGCGACTCTTTCCTGCCAATGTTGCTCACTCGGTGTACATCCTGGAGGATTCTATTGTGGACCCACAGAACCAGACCATGACCACCTTCACCTGGAACATCAACCACGCCCGGCTGATGGTGAGAGTGCCCTCCCCTTGGTCCCCCAAAAGTAGCTTCAGGTATATGTCACTAGGGAGTCATGAAAGAATTTTTGTTGTCTGAGGCAAATTTGGGTTATGGGGAATGACAGCTGTAGAGTGTAAACTCTAGATGATTTTTTTCAGCCAGAGTCTCTGGATCTTTCACCTCTTTTATACTGTGGTGAGGGGTACTTGTTTTAGAGTTGTTCCAGGCACTAAATACAGAGCACCTTCACTGTGCCTGGCACACATAGAGTTTGGGCCTACAGAAGTGATGCCAAGGGAGGGAAGCACTGATTTTCAAACAGGAGTCCATTAAGCCATAAGCAGTTTCTTTGGTTGTGCCTCAGAGGGGAGAGGATCTGGGCCCCTTGCCTCCTGAGGATTAGAGGAGTTCCATCTTTGTCTGTCTTATGTAATGGGGTTTTGCCTGAGATTTTGGGAGAGGTTCATATACCCTTTTTTTTTTTTTTTAAGATTTTATTTATTCATGAGAGACACAGAGAGAGAGAGAGAGAGAGAGGCAGAGACACAGGCAGAGGGAGAAGCAGGCTCCATGCAGGGACCCCGATGCGGGACTCGATCCCAGGTCTCCAGGATCACGCCTGGGCCAAAGGCAGGCGCCAAACCGCTGAGCCACCCAGGGATCCCCTCATATACCTTTTGATTTCAAAACTTGAGAACCCATGTTTAAAGGAACATCCTACAGTATCTTCTCACATGTGAATATATTCTAAAAGCTTTCAGGGAACTCTCTCTTTCTCAGCTAATCTTCACAGTGACTCTGAGAGGTAGGTATTGCTCTCTATTGTGCAAAGAGGGAAGTGAGGTTGAGAGAGGGGAAGTGTCACACAAGGTCATGGAGTGAGCTGGCACCTTGATGTTCTGCCCCAGAATTTTCTGAAGGCTTTACAGCTGACTGCCCTGAGGGCATAATCTGTGTTTTTATAAATTATGAAGATAGTGGCCCTGCTGTGAGCCAGATCTTTTAAGTGCTCCTCTTGGAAGTACTGGTTCACTTATGAGATCATGAAAGCTGTGACGTTTGCCAGGCTTCCATTTCTATTTCTACCGCTGGGGAGCTCAAGAGCTGCAGTGAGCAGAACGCAGGCTAAAGGCACTGCACATAAATCTACCAAACAAAATCCAAGGTCAGGAGGGAACCAGCACATATTCTACTGATTTCAGGTTTATATGCCTTTTAATTTAAAGGGTCAGAAGAGAGGTTTTAGAGAGCAGAATGGCCTTTATGTTATTGCTCTCTTCCTGAAATGCAGGTTGGGAATACAGTAAGGGAGAGAAGTGGATTTTCGTTTTCTTGCCTCACCCTGTGACAAAGAGGCAGGGAATCAAATTTATGTGCAAGTTGATAAAGTGAAAGACTCCCACACAATTGTGGTTGGCCTGACTCCCTGCACAGGTGGTGGAGGAACGATGTGTTTACTGTGTGAACTCTGATAACAGTGGCTGGACCGAAATCCGCCGGGAAGCCTGGGTCTCCTCTAGCTTATTTGGTGTCTCCAGAGCTGTCCAGGTGAGCAGCATTGTGAGGGTGCCAGAGCTTTGGGGGCCTGGGCACTTGGCATGAAGGCTGGACTCTAGGGATCAGTGGAAAGCTCAGAACCCATCCCACCACCACCCCCCCTTTTTTTTTTTTTGCTAGGAATTTGGTCTTGCCCGGTTCAAAAGCAACGTGACCAAGACAATGAAGGGCTTTGAATACATCTTGGCCAAGCTGCAAGGTGAGGGGCTCTGGGCACAAAGAGAGGCTGGGGTCTGGTCCTAGCAGCCATGACTGGCATGGAATCTGTGGCTGTTTTACCATCCCACTCTAAGCCTGGGACCCCTCATCTGTACCCTGGTCCAAAGAGGGTGAATGAATGTCGTGGAGGGGTTGTTGAGGTAGGTCTGTGGTGTCTTCTGAAGCTGGCCCCTGCCCTTTGCTGCAGGTGAGGCCCCTTCCAAAACCCTTGTTGAGACAGCCAAGGAAGCCAAGGAGAAGGCAAAGGAGACGGCACTGGCAGCTACAGAGAAGGCCAAGGACCTTGCCAGCAAGGCCGCCACCAAGCAGCAGCAGCAGCAGCAGCACTTTGTGTAGCTAGCCCAGGCCCTGGTGCGGTAGGACACCTGACCACCTGGCCCAATTCTCTCTGCCATTTTCCCCTTGTACTTTATTATTAAAAGTCCACTTCCAGCCCTTTCTACTGTCTGGGTGGTGGGTTGGGGGCGGGTGTCCTGTTTGGCCTTCATGGTGTAGCAGGCACATAGTCCTCTCAGCCGGGCCTGCCTGTTCCCACGTCGAGCAGCCAAGAGCAGGCACAGAGTGTTGGCCTGCTCAGGGTCACAGACTACATGCAGGTGTGGGGATGACAAATGCTAGACTGTAAGCTCCGTGAGGGCAGGGCCCTTGGTCATGTTCTCTGCTATGTCCCAAGTACCTGGAACATTATCTAGCACATAACAGGCACTCAATAAATATTTTTTGGATTCAATCAGCCCTAGCTCTGGAGTCAGAAAGCTTTAGCTAGAATCTTGACTCCACACTGTCCTGGCTTTGGGCCTCAGGCAAGTTATTAGCTTATTCAGCCTCAGTGCCTCGCGTGAAATGGGGCCAGACAGCCAGCTCCCAGCTATAGGGATTAAAGGGCCACTGCCTGGAACAGTGCAGTGTTGGTGATGGCTACTGATCTCATTTCCTCTTTTCCAGTTTGTGGCTGGGAGTTCCCCATTTTTATCAGGCAAGACCATGGACAGGAAGTTAGTAAAGAGGCTTTTAATGAAAATACTGTATAGTATCTGGGACAAAGGCCAGGATGCCTTCTCTAGGAAGGAATGTGAGGGCTTAAGAAGCTTCCCACCCCGCCCCACTTGGGGACAGCGGAGCTAAGTGCTACAAAGAGGGCCTGGAAGGATGGCCCAGACCAAGCTGCCTGCCCTGCAGGGCTCAGGGGAAGCCCAGGCACCCCCCCACCGGGAGGGACTGCCGACAGCCAGCGGCAGGGTGGGGGGGCAGGCACCTATTCCCACCTAAGGGTCCTTTTAGTTCATTCCAACAGGAGGTGACTCCGAGCAGCCCTGGAGGCTTGGGGAGGGCTCCTGCCTGGCAGAGCAGAGGACAGTCTGCGGATAGAGGCCCGCTCCGGAGCAGTGAAGGTCATAGCCAGGTGCTGCTGCTGTGTGAGTAGCTGTGCTCCTGGCCCGCACTGAAGCCGCGCAGCAGCTCAGCCTCGCCCCCGAACACCAGGCTCTCCACGTCCACCTCCACCTCCTCTGCACAGGGAGGGTCCATCAGGAGACCTGGCCCACTCAGCCCATGCCACCCCTTGGCTTCAGGCACTCACCTTGGTCTGAGTCTGATCGCTCGGAGGAGAGGCCTGAAGAGTCCAGGCTGTCTGCTCGCGGCCGTTCCCTCTCACCCGGCCCTGCCAGCCCCCGGAGCTGCTCCAGTTGCCGCTGCAAGCTCTGCTGCTTGCTACGCAGCTTCTCCTTGAGCCGCCGTGCCTGCTGCTCCTGCTCCTCCAGCTTCTGCAGGTCCCAAGGGAACAAGGGCCTGGGGTCAGCTGCTGAGGGTGCAGGCCTCACCCCCACACCACTCAACAATGGGCTATGGCCACTTGGTGACTGCCTGCTCCATACAGTGGGGGCTTATTAGATCTGGGCCCCAGAGGGTTACTCTCTCATCCTCCAGGGAGCCAGCTCTCCTTTGCTCTGGTTGGTCCTATGTAAATAGCCTGTGAGCTTCCCATGTTGATGAGTTGGGGAAAGCACAATCTCAAAGGCCCTCAGGGCCTAGTCAAGCAACATGAGTCTGGCTGCAAGCAGCAGAGACTGGGGAAGACTGGCTCAATGGCGAGTGGGCACTACAGCTCAAGAAGGTGGCTACCACTGTGTTCTAGCCAGTTGTAGCCATATGCAAACAGGTCTAGTGCTGCCAGATTTCCCAATTTCTGTAAGAGAGGCTGGAAAGTCAGACTTTTTCATGTCAAATGGCCTTTTAAGTGCTGCCAACTAATTAAAATTTTTAGAAAACTATAGAACAAACAAAGGCTACCAGTTTGTAACTCCTTGTCAGGACCCTCCCAGGATCCCTATAGCTTCAATATTAATCCCTTTCAAGCTCTGCGAGCCTGGAGGGCCAAGGGTTCTCCCACCAGAGCCCTTGGGCAGAAGCCTGCATTCAGTCAACAAGGAGAGAACTGGGCAAGGGAACATTCCTACTGGGTATAGAAGGATGAGTAAGCTGTCTAGGCAAAGGTGAAGCAAGAAGCAGCATCCACTCCTAACGCTGGGAAACAGGGTTGCAGAAGGGGAAGAGGGTAGGGGGACAGGGTGACTGGGTAAAGAGCACTAAGGAGGGCACATGATGGGATGAGCACTGGGTGTTATACTCTGTTGGCAAACTGAATTTAAATTAAAAAAAAAAAAAGCAAGCAGAAGGAAACTGGGAAGATCATGGGGATTCAGCTTTTCTGGTGGCGCATGGGGAGATAGGAGACCAAGAGCAGACCAGTGGCAAGACCTGAGTTGTAAAGAGCCTATAGTTTCACAGGAAGTAAGGAGTGGAGACTGTCCTGTCAGGAGCCATGGGATGGAGACAGACCTGGACAGATCTATGTCTGTAAAGAACATTCTAGGGCAAGGTGGAGGAGAGCCCCAAAGAGGCAAAACAGGAGGCCAGGGAGTCCAGAAGAGGGGTGATAGGGCTTCAAGGAAGGAGCAATCTCCAGGTCCTGCCCCATGGGCCAGCCAGCACCTGAGGGGTACACGTCCCAAGAACCTGACCAGACAAGCTCCGTGTGAGAAATGGGCCTGCTACCAGGCCAGGGCATTCTTCAGCACAATGAGGAGACATGGGCACTATGGGGCAGTGCTGACAGTCTCTGCACTGTGATTTATTTGCTGCATAGCACCTGGATCTGTGTCTGCCACAGCCCCTGGTGCCTAGAACAGGTGCTCAATAAACACTCAAAGGAAACTTTAAGTCAGGGGGACTTGAGCCAGGATTATGACTCTGTCTCTCATTAGCTGTACTGCTCGGTCCTTGGCCTGGCTGTGCCCCCAAATCTTCCTCTGTGAGAAGGGCCAGGAGGGCAGGAAAAGGCCTCTATGGTTTCCCAGGCCACTTCTGTACCACCTGGAGCTGCTGGGGCTTGAGTCCACACACCCACTCCTGCCCACCAGGGGGCGCTGAGCTTAGCCCAGGCAGCAGGAGGGTGCTGGAAGAGGGGTGACTGGCTTCCTGTGTCCCTCTGCTTGCCTGGAACTGCCTCCCAAAATGGCATCAGAATAGATGGCTCAGAACAGGAGGCCTTGGAAGGGTGGGAGAGGGAGAGTAAAAACCTCTGCTGTCCTAGGGACCCTGGCACATGACACATCAGAGTATTTCCAACAGCCATGCCCCTCTGTACGGAGGGGGAAATCAAGTCCAGAGAGGCTGAGTAACCTGCCTCAGGACTGAAGTGATAATAGTTGTAATAACCATGACCGCTTATTGGACAAACTCACTTAATCCTCAGAGCAATCCTCTTGAGTTATTTTCTGTTTTTCTTCCTACTTAACACATGAGAAAAAGCACAGAGAACTGTCCCGCGTCACACAGTTGGGCTCTGACCTCCGGCCTCTCTCCCCAGTTCCACACTCAGCCCTTCTCTATTGTCTCTCCCACAAGGTCTGGCAGGTTGGTCCCAGGGCAGGGGGTAAGCTCCTTACCTGGATATGCATCCTGGCCCAGCGCAGAAGGCTCAGTGTGGTAGAGCGGGCACAGTCAGCCCCCAAGGGCATCTGTTGTTTTAGCTGCTCCAGGCACCGCTTCAGCTGGGCCCTCCTGTGGGAGGAGGGATCTGGAGGGCAGTGCCAGCCCAGCCTGGCAGGCCAGAGGGACAGCAGAGGGAGGAAAGGCCATAGGGGGTTGGTTCCTGGGCCCAGTGCTGTCAGGGCAAAGCTACGACTCACCTGCGTTTCTCCAGCTCGTTGTGCACAGACCTGCCAATGCCAGGGAGGATGGGGTAAGGGTACGTCAGCTACTACCTACACACTCAAAAGTCCCGGGGGCTTAAGATCCACTATAGACGTGGCCCCAAACCAGCCTAATGTGACTTTGTCAGCCTTGCCTTGAGCACTGGGGTCCGCAGGCAGAGGCAGAGACATGCTGGGGCCAAATGCTGGGAGGCCTGCTCTGGTGGTTGTGGGGTCCAAAGGAAAGGCTTCCTAGACAGAGGTGACAGTTGAGCTGAGCCAGAAACATGCTACCCTAGGTGGGTTAGTGGAGGGAGAGGCATTAAAATTGGAAGGGATAGCATGTGCAAAGGGTTGAGAAAAGAGAAGAAGCCTGCGGGGGTGGCGGGGGAATCGAGTGGAGATGTGTGAGTGGAAGGAGAACCCTAAAGTCTCTTGTTTATAGTTTGACACATCAGGGGTGCTCAAGAAAGTAACCCCTGAATGAACAGAGGGGAGTGAAGAGATGGCAGGAGGGGTCTGAATTGCCTCCAGAGCAGAGGACGTGGCCCAGAAGATGCAAGCAACAAGGAGGAAGTGGGCAAAGGTGAAGCCCCATTAAGGATGGCACCCATCCCCCCTCCGCTCCCCACCGTCCCCAGCCCTCCTCACCGCCCACTGTCCAGCGCGCCAGAAGCTTGGGGCGATCGCTTCCTCCTCCGGTAGACTGGGCCTGGACTGCGGTGCGGGTACAGGGACGCGTAGCCGTGCTCGGCTTCTGCCGGAGAGAGCCCCGGCCCGCTTCAGGCTGGGGCTGCTTCCAGCAGGCGCCCCCAGCAAGGCCCGGTCAGGGAAGGGCTTTTGGCGCCAGGGCCGTTTCCCCAACCCCTCCCAGTCTGACTGCCCGTGGACCCCTCCCCCACCCCCAAGTTGAGGGCGGGGTGCCCCGGGGCTACTGTCTAAAGCCAGGCAAGCATCCTTCTTGTAGGGAGCCAAGTCCGACCCAGGCCTGTGGCAGCGAGGCTGCCGCCTGGAGTCTGGCCAGGAGTTCTTCCTCACCTCTCTCGCGGCGCTCTAGGAACTCGGCCGCCTGCAGCAGCACCTGGATATTGCTGGCCACGGGTTCCATGTCGGCGACGGGTGGCGGCGGGTGGGCCTAGGGTGCTGGCCCGAAGAGCAAAGCGGCTGCACCACTTTTGTTACAATGTAACTGACACGGTGCAACAAACACAGGGGCCGGCCCCGCCCCTGGGACACCCCGCCCCCGGGACCGCCCAGCTCTGGACCCCGCCTCCTAGGAAGGGGCCGAGGAGCAGCCGACCACCTCTCCGAGCCCGCCCTTCTCCTCAGACCGCCGGGACTGCGAGGGGCGCCGATTCCGGCCCCAGCCTTACGAGTGGACCCCCGGGCTGAAAGGGGCTGCGTCTTGCCCATTTCGCTCAGCGACCCCGCGCCGACTGCTTAGGGCCTGCTTAGGTATCTCAAGGCCTCGGTTTCCAGCCCCAAGCTGACAGCGAAGGCTCTGCACCTAGAATGGTACTCCGGGAGCCCAGGGTCTCCAGGGGCCCATGGTCTTAGCTGCTGCACGTGGGCGCCGCAGGGGCGGGGCCGGCGGGCACCCTCGCCCATTTGCCCGCTGCCTCCTGGGGCTCGCTGGCGTCACCTGCGGGGCGGGGCCGGGGAGCTTCCGGGGCACTATTGGCCGCGTGCGGCCCCGCCCTCTCCCTCTGCTGGTCCACACGTTCAGGCGGGAAAAGGAGCAGGTTTCAAATTTGAAAACCCGGGCCATCCGGGCGGGGTTGGGCGGGGAACGGAGCTGCAGTGCGCAGGCGCCAGGGGAAGGGGCACAGATCTGCTCCTATGCTCGAGGGTCTGTGCCCTAGCCGGCTTACCATCTGCCCCCGTAAGTCCCCCCCCGGTCCTCAGCTTCCTATTGTGGCGAAGGGGAATGGTCTCCTGGCTCCTCCTCATCAGCAGGGAAGCTACTGTTGCTACGAAACTGTCAATAGGGCACCAATTTCCCAAGCCAGGCCACACTCTGGAAACAAGCGAACTAGCTTTCAAGGGAACCCTAAGTTCTGGAGCCCAAAGAGTTAGGTTCCTCTCCTGTCCCCGCTGCTTCTCAGCTGTGTGACTCGGAAGTGACCTCCCTCCTGTATGTTCAGGAAGCCCTGTGACGACAGCACTGTCGCAATATCAGAGCTCTTGCCCATCCGTGCCCAGTACGTTGCAGCTATTGACTTCTGAGGCTGGTGTAACCAGACACAGGTTTCTTCCTCCCACAGAACCCCTGGTTGCCTGAGTCCAGGAACACTTCTTTAACATGACTTTTTAGCCTCCCAAAGGGAGTCGATACAGTGACCTCTAGGAGCAGCAGGAGCAGATGTGGCCACACCTGGGTGGAGGCAGGAAGATGAAAGCACCTGTTACAGGGTGCTGCACTATATCCAGCCTGGTGCTGAGTGTGAAATGGCTAAGAGGAACTAGATTCTGTATTAAGAGATACTCCTGGGAAACACATGATACATGGCAGTCAGTCCTCAGGAGAAAAACCTTTGGGTTTCTCTAAGAGTCACTCCCAGAGGAACTGCTGACATGCTCAGCCAAACTGCTGCCTACAACTGTCCACCTATGCACCCATCCATCCATTCACTCACAAGATATTAGCAGAGCAGTTAATGGACCCTAGGCTCTGTGCCCAGGACTGGAGAATACAAAATGGGCAAAACCAGAAAGGGTTCCTGCCTTTGCAGAGCTCACAGGCAAGGGGGGCAAGGATGGACACAGTTATCACAAAACAGAGTGACAGTTGTGCCACTCACAGGAAAAGACACAGCATGAAGGCAAGTCCTAAGGAGCATTTGTCCTAATCAGGGAGGTCAGAGAATGTTTTTGGGGAAGACGATGAATGGGTAATCAATCTCTCTGTACAGGAGGTCTGCAGGGAAACTGCAGACACAGGAACAACAGGTGCAAAGGCCAGAGGATGAAAAGAATGTATACAGACCCAAAGAAGGCCACTGTGGCTGGCATACGGCAAGCAAAGAGCGCAGTGTGGGATGGTGCCAGAGATGCTGACAAGGCCCACAAGAGGCTGACTGGTCCTCCAAGCCTCCATCCACCGTCAGCTATGTCTGAAGAAAGGCCGTCACAAGGCTTGTGGATGAATTCCCAATTTCGTTTCACTGAAGTCAGCACCCACACAGCACAGGTGCAAACCTACTATTCAGACACAGGCGACCCAGGAGGCCCAGCCCTAGGGGGTGGGAGGGAGGGAGATGGTGGGAGGGGTTCTGAAGGAGGAGGGTTCCCAGCAGCAGAGGGGAGCAAAACACACTTGAAGAGCTAGTGACCTCCGACTGAAGTTGTGGAAGTGAGAGCACGGCTGTAAGAGCACCAGAGTGACCCCACTGAGAAGTGGACTCTGTCCTCAGAGCCCCGGTGGGTACGAGACTGAGGCCCACCTGGCCTCCAGGCCTCCTACATAGATGGGTCCCAGCCACCAGCCAGGGGGACAGGAAGCAACACTTCCCAGAAACGGGGGGGGGGGGGGGGGGGGGGGGGGGGGGTTGGAGGATGGGAGAGGATGTGTCTTCTTCCTCCATTTGTAAGTTTCCTTTTTATCTTTGGTTTCCAGCTGTTGCCTATGATATGCCTGGCTGTGATTTCTTGGTATTTGTCTTACTTAGAATGTTGTGAGCTTCTGGAAAGTTTTTCAGTCTTTATTTCTTCAAATATTTTTTCCTGCCCTTTTTCTTTCTCCTCTTACTCTGAACCCAATGTCATATATATCTTCAGTCTGAGAATATATCAATGCAAAGTGATGTTGTTAATGTTTTCAGGTGTTTTTTTTTTTTTTCAATCTGTCTGCTTCAGTGTGGATAAGGCCTACTTGTCTTCAGATTCACTTATTCTTTCTTCTGTGAAGTCCAATTTGGTGTTTAGCCCATCCAGTGTGGTTTTTATTTTAGCCATTTTATTTTTCAGATCTAGAATTTCCATTTGGTCCTTTTTAAAGTTTTCTATCCATATCCCAGAATATCTCATTACCTCATGTATTGTTTTCCTAGGGCCATAACAAAGTACTGTAAAATGAATGGCTTAAAACAACAGAAATGTAGTCCCTAACAGCTCTGGAGGCCAAGAGTCCAAAATCAGGGCTTAGCAGGGTTACTTCCGCCTGGCAGTTTGGTGGGACAATCTGTTCCAGGCCTCTCTCTGCACTTCTGGTGGCTGCCAGCAATCCTTGGTATTCCTCAGCTTGTAGATGTATCACTTCAATCTCTACTTCTATATTCACAAGCCCTTTCCCCCTGTGTCTCTCTGGGTCCAAGTTTCCCTTTATTTTTCTTTTGTAAGATTTTATTTATTTACTCATTCATGAGAGACACACAGAGAGAACAGAGACATAGGCAGAGGGAGAAGCAGGCTATCCTAGGAGAAGCCCAATGCAGGACTCGATCCCAGGATCCTGGGATTACAACCCAAGCCAAAGGCAGACACTCAACTACTGAGCCACACAGGCACCCCCAAATTCCCCTTTCTTATAAGGACACCAGTCACTGAATTAGGGCCCAATATTAGGACGTCATTTTAACTTACCTAATTACATCTGTAAAGACTCTATTTCCAAATTAGGTCACATTCTAAGGTTCCGGACAGACAATAATTTTTGAAAAATACTCAACTCATTATATCCCTTCCCTCTTCCAGTTATTATTCTTTCCCCGTTACTTGTTATATATTTATACCAGTTTATGTCCATATCTGCTAATTCCAGTAACTTGAGGCTTTTCTGTGGAAATTCTATTTTTTAAAAAAAATATCTATTTGAGAGAGGTAGAGTGCCAGCAAGGGGAAGGGCAAAAGGAGCAGGAGATAGATAATCTTAAGCAGACTCCTCACTGAGCAGAGAGCCTGATGTGGGGCTCTATCCTACAACCCATGAGATCATGACCTGAGCCAAAACCAAGAGCCAGGTGCTTAAGTGACTGAGCCACCCAGACGCTCCTGGAACATCTACTGACTATGTGTTCTCCGGATTGTAAGACATGAAAGAAAGAAAATGTGCTTTATAATTTTTGATTGTAGAACCTAAGAGCAAAAAGAATATAACTATCTCAAAGTATGTGTGCATGCGTGTGTGTGTGTGTATTTGTTTCATTCATTTTCCTAAGAGATCAAGCAAGTCCTTACCTATCTAGCAGTTAGAGCAAAGGGCTTATGATTTGGATTCCTCTTGAGTAAAGTTTTCTAAGGAATTTAGCCAACTGTACAGTAAAGTGAACACAGTCACCTCTTATACCAACCGCAAGGGAATTCCTAAAACAACTGCTGGTTATGATTTGCTAGGACTTAGAAAACCCACTCACAGCTACAATACTCCCTGCATACACAGTGTGCAGTATTATAGTTTATTACAGGGAAAGGATACAGATTAAGATTGGCCAAGGAAAGGAGCTCATGAGTCTGGGAACTAGGAGATGCAGGCCTGTCACTCTCTCTCCCCATCCATTTAGGTCGTGTGACTTTCCCAGTATCAATGTGTGACAATGCACAGAGTACTGTGTACTAGGGAGGCTTTTCCAAGACTTAGTACTCCGTTTTTGGGGCTCTATTACATGGGCATGATTGAGCACTCATGTGGTTGATGTCAAGTCTCCACTGGACTGATACCATGGGACCTAAAGCCCCACCTTAAATCACATTATTTGCTGGCTAGCCCAAGGGCTCTGGGCAAACAAAGCTCATCTTCCAAGAGCTGAGGGCAGAAGACAGAGACTTCTTTTGCAGCGAAGTTAAATGCCACCACCACCACCTTTGGCCAAGACTCTTACAGCAAAATAATCATATTCCCTAACATTTGGAGGGGCCAATGTGGAAGTAGGGAAAGATTTAAAGAAACAACTAATATAAAGCTTATAAAGCTAGTACATATTCATATCTTTTCCCTAATTTTTCATTTCCCCCTTTGTATCTTATGATAAAGTGGAACAGAGCTATTCAGCTTAGAAATTAGCTGACATTGGGGCACCTGGATGGCTGAGTCAATTAAGCATTAGACTCTTGATTTCGGCTCAGGTCATGATCTCAAGGTTGTGGGATGAGTCCCACGCTGGGACTCCTTGCTCAGCAGGGAGTCTGCTAGAGATTGTTTCTCTTCCTCTCCCTGTGCCTGGCTTCCCCACCATGTGTGTGCTCACTTGTGCTCTCTCTCAAATTAATTAATTTATAAAAAATAAAAAAAAAAAAAGGAAATTAGCTGACGGTGAGGTAAACCCAATGCTTTCTCAAGCTTTCTCCATCTGTGTTACTTCCTGGTTGTTTTTTTTTTTTTTTTTAAGATTTTTGTTATTTATGAATGAGAGAAAGAGAGCAGGAGGAGGAGCAGAGAGAGAGGGACAAGCAGACTCTGCACCAAGCATGGAGCCCAACATAGGGCTCGATCTCAGGAGCCTGAGATCATGACCTGAGCTTAAACCAAGAGTTTCACACTTAATCTGAGTCACCCAGGCACTCCCTGAGTGCGGGGCGGGGGGGGGGGGGGGGGGGGGGGGTGGAGCTTTAACTCGATTTCCCAATACATTTGACCATGACTATGAATATCAGTATTGTAACAGGGCCACTGCTACACCCTATCATGCAGTGTGCTAGGATATGTGTCCTGAAAGGCTCTGGCACATTAGTAGAGTTCCATTCAGTCATTAACAATTTGTCCAGTCCATCATCACACAGTGTGACTGAAATGTTCCCCAGAGTGATGCCATTCAGGTTTGCAGACTCCCATTCAGTTTTTTTTTAGGTTCCAAAAACAAGAGTGGTCTCACAGCAACATGAGTCTCCGCCCTTTCAGGCACCAAAGCCACACTATCATGCTCTCATTGCATAGGCCACTCATTCATTTCTTTACCCTTAGCTCCCATCCCTCCTCTCCTGTTACATCCTAACTTTTCTACTTTTGGAAGGGGTGTTAGGTTTGGCCACTGTGCCAGTCCAGGTTGCCAAGAGAAATACTGTTTAGCATATGCTCCCCTCAGGCCTCTTCCACTGGGACGGGGCAGGGACAGGGGAGGATTCCCTGGGCGCAGAACTAAGGGGAGCTGTCAGACTGCCTTGCAATATAGCTACATTTAGTTGTAGCCCCAACTGTGCCACGTGGGACAAAGGCACAACCTACCCCATCAGACCCTTAGGAATCCTGACATAAAGGCTGAAAGGTACAGTTTCTTACTTAGGGATCGCCCCTGCTTCTGGCACCTGGTCCTGGGACCATTACAACAGGTAGGACAGAGGAAGTTGAGGTGATGTGGGGGAAAAAAGAAAGTGTAGTGAATATCAGCATTCTTCCCATCATCTCTTCTCCAAATCTACCTTCCCCCTGAAAAAGTAGAGGAATCTGTCTAGAGAGTACCTGCTCTGGGCCTCATGGTGAGTGAGCACACACTCACAAACATGTAAGCCAGGCCTTCATGCCTTTATTCCCCCATTTTAGACTTTAAAAAAATGTTTCAACTGCCTGTTCCAATTCTCCATCAAACCATTCCTTTGAAAATTATATCCCTCTGTCCACTGTTGAACATTATGTGCTATAAAATGTGTTCCTTGGTCTGAAGATATGTGATCTGACAATCCATACAGTTCTAGTATCTTCAGTTCCAGTCCTTTATTGTGCCCTGAGCATTTTTACCTACCATGGAACTGGCTATCCTCAGCCCGGAGTATTGTCTGTTCCTGTCAGGGCCCGTTTGTACCCCTTGCCCTCCAGGTTTACAGGCGTCAGTCTGATTTGCCAGATACATGTGGCCACTGCCTGTCATAAAAACCCAAACCTAGGGGCTTGTACCATTGTCCAGTTCTTCCATCATTGCTGGAAAAATAGCATACAATTCAGCCCACTGAATTGATTTGTTTTGACCTTCATCAGAGTAGTGGACTTCCATACAGAAAACTGTCCATTTACTATGGAACTCCCCTCCGTAAACCAACAACTCTGCTGGTCGATGGAGAGCTTTTCATGGGGCGTTGCCTGAGGGCTCAGTGGCCATAGGATCCAAGAGCTACTCAGGTGGTCTTTAGGGAAAAGAGGCTCCTACTCAGGAGTACTTCCTCTCACTCTCCCGGTAACCTGTTCCGGTATAAACCATTTCCGTTTTATGATGAAATACTTCTGGGCATTACCCTCCTCATTAAAGAATTTCCCCCAATATCACCCAAGGCATTGTGGGTTCAGTTTTCAAGGTTATTTTATGCCCTTTTATCATAGGGAAAATCGCAGAGTTCAGTAATATCTTTCAAATGGGAATTTACTGTCGCAAATCCCAGCAATTGCCACTAGGTGGCGCTCGTAGGCTGCATATGGGACTGTGTCCTTCAGCAAAAACCCGGAATGGGCCCCTGTAATCTCAGGGCTTCCCATTCAGCACGTCCAGTCAATACTGGCGCAAGGCGGGATCACCATGCCTTCTGTTACACATACAGGCCGAGTAGATTTAGCAGACTTCTTAAAGGCCCTTAGGATTTGGGTAACGGTACATGAGCACGGACTCATGCTGAAAGTCACCAGCCGAACTATCCCCCCTAATGAGAGAGTCAGCCTGTCCCCTGCAACTTTGAGGCCAGACACGGACTGCTCCTCTAGCTATGAAAGCCCCAGACAGCATCGCTGTTTAGTATAAGTCTGTCTGGCCCACACTGAAATTCTGTTGTTTACTATAACCACCCTCATGAATTATCTTAGCTACTGGAGAAATTGCAGCTTCTACATCAACACCTGCTACTTCACCTTGCATTTTTATGTTCTGGAGACAGCTTCCTTCCTTAAGCCCAAGAACTACCTCTGCCAGCTCTGAACTTATTTTCTACAACTTCCTCACCCTTCTCTGCCTGCAGAGAGTTGAAGAGAGTGAGTGCCTAGCTCTCCTTTAGGCTTTGGCCAATTAAGGGAATGTGGTGGCTGGTTTGATCTTCTGTGCAGACCACTCAAACTTTCTTCATATCAGTAATAAGGCTGTTTCCCTTTATCATCTGTGTGTTTACTGGAGGAACACTTTCAATTTCCTTCAAGAACTTTCCCTTTGCATTTACCACTTGGCTGACTGTTCAACACATGAGGCCTAGCTTTCAGCACACTTCTTTGCTCAGCTTAATAAGCATTTCTAGCTTTTGATTTAAAATGAGAAATATAAAACTCTTCCTTTAACTTAAACACTTAGAGACCACTGTAGAATTATTAATTGGCCTAATCTCAATATTGTTGTGTCTCTGGGAATAGGGAGGCCCTAGGAGAGGGGGAAAGACAGGGCAAAACGGCCAGTCAGTTGAGCACTCATAACACACAAAACACATATCAATTAAGTTCATCATCTTGGGCAGCCCAGGTGGCTCAGCGGGTTACCGCCGCCTTCAGCCCAGGGCGTGATCCTGGGGACCTGGGATCGAGTCCCACGTCCGGCTCCCTGCATGGAGCCTGCTTCTCCTTCTGCCTGTGTCTTTGCCCCCCTCTCTCTCTGTGTGTCTCTCATGAATAAATAAATAAAATCTTTAAAAAAACAAAGTTCATAATCTTAAGTGGGTATAGTTCTTGGTGCCCCACAACAATTACAATAGTGACATTCCTGATCACAAATCACCATAACAAATACGATGATAATGAAAAAACTAGAAATATTGTGAGAATTACCAAAATGTGACACACAGATAGAAAATGAGCAAACATTGCTGGAAAAATCACCCCAATAGACTTGCTCAACACAAGGGTAGCCATAAATCTTCAATTTCTAAAAATTACAGTATCTGCAAAGCACAATAAAGTGAAGCACAATAAAACAAGGTATGCCTATACAAACTCGACCAACACTATTCCTTGAAGAAGCCAACCTGCTCATCCCAGGAAAATGTCAGGGAATCAAGAATTCTACCAGTGATATGAAAGATTGTTTTTCTATGTTTCTGAATTTGTATAATTACTCTGATGTGCAGTGCTATTTGGCATGCTTTCTCTACAGAAGAGAAAGAAGATTTATTCTTTAACATGGAAAGACTTCCTTGGATGGCTGACAAAGTCAACCTTGGCACTGAGGCTGGGGTTTGGTAAAGCCCCAAGGGTCACATTCTTTACAACCTCTATCCTGCCAAAGGTATGTTTAAGGTCCTCAGTTTGCATTCAGGACCTAAGGGCTATCACGCTGGCTACTACTAGGTTTCACAGACAGAAGCTTTAACTAGATGGGCATCATCTTCCTTGAGATCCTCAAGTTTGCCCACATGCCTGACTTGCCAGGAAGTGACCTCTTCACCATCCATAGGCTTGGACTTCATGGGCCATCAAACGAGCCACAGGCGGGCTCACTGGAGCACTGTGCAGGCACCTTTTCGACAGGTGTTCAGAGAGTGCTGAACAGCCCTGAGCGACACACAGTTGGGTACTGGCAGTCACAATCAGCTCATCTAGCAACACCCTGGTAGGAAGGAGCAGGGACTGTGAGCCTACGTAGAGTTAGTGTCATGGGAAGTAAAGCTACTTGTTTGGCAATTCCTCAAAAAGTTAAACACAGAACTCCCACATGACTCAGCAATTCTACTCCTGGGTATAGCCAAAAGGTACAAGCAACGGAAGTATCCATCACCAGATGAATACAATGTGGTATATTCATGCAATGAAATATCCCTTGGCCATCCTATATCGATACATGATAACCTTGAGGACACTGAAACCAAGCCCTAACCCTAAAAATATGACTCAGTGAAATAAGCCAGACACAAAAGGACAAATATTACATGACTACACTAATATTTGAGGTAAGGTATCTAGAATAGGCAAATTCAGACACAAGAGTGGAACAGAAGTTACCAGAGGGTATGGGGAGGAGGCAATGGGAGTTAGTGTTTAATAAGCAGAGTTTCAGTTCGGGAAGATGAAAAAGTTCTGGACATGGATGGTGGTGATGGTGGCACATTATAAATGTCCTTAATGTCACTGACCTTATACTTAAAAATGGTCAATTTTGTGTATTATGCATACAATGTATGTATATTTTACCAAAAAAAATTTTTTTTAAAGGACGGTAATGTGGTTTAGGCAGTTTAACATTTGACCACTATTCTGGGTAGTTTTATATACAAGGCAGGTCAATTATGTCATATTTTCAAAGAATCATCATCTTAGTAAGACATCTTCCAGCAGATATTTTTCCTTAATAATGATTGAAGGTTCAGACCCCACAATTCCTAGAAGTCAGGTACATATTGACAGAAAAGCTTAGGCAGAAAACAAAAATATAAACGAAACCACCAAAAAACAACAACCAAAAAAACCCTGAACGCCCACATCTACAAGATGAAACTATTTGGAGATTAAGCACAATGCCTGGGAGAATAAATGGGAAGTGACTCCATTACACATCACTCAAGGAAATAAGAACTAAAATAAGATATGTTTTCATCTCTGTGGTCTGGGCAAGTGAGCATGTAATTTGCCCTATAAATGGTGGGTGAGCTGATCCAGGGGCAAATCAGAGGAAGTCAGGTCTTCAACATTCCAGAAGAGTGGAGGACATGACACTGGAAAACTCTGGGAGAATTACACCTAGACCTGAGGGATGGTCTCCCTCAGGTGGGATGGAGGTGAAAAGGGATAGAGTAGAAGTTGGTCAGAAGTGGGAGAAACAGCAGAAACAGAAAGGCAGGCAGGATTTCTGCCTTTGCACACCTGGGAGGGCTCACAGGAGAACCAGACCGGCTTCAAGAAGCTGTCTCCTCAGGTACCCTGCAGACATTGGATGAGCAGGATTGCAGCGGAGTAACTGCATGGGGGGCTAGGCCCAGGGGCACCAGGTCCGCAGGACTGGAAGTACTTTATTTGATAAACCCACACAATTATGTTTTTAGCAAGGTCTTTTCTTTACTCAATGAAAAACTAAGGTCATAATTAAGTTTCTACTTTGAGAGATTCTCACCCTTTTTCAGTCATAAACATCCCCAGGGCATGATTCTCTCCTGTCTGTGGGTGGATGACATCCTCTCACTTAAATCGTGAATTGGCTTATTTAAGGGAACTTGCATTGCCGAGTATTCTTTGGGTGATATTAAATTTGTTCTCAAATGATGTGCAGGGATAAACAGAAACTGAAGCAATTCAGGTCATGGCGTTAACAATAGAGACCACATCTGGGGCACCTGGGTGGCTCAGTTGGTTAAGTGTCTGCCTTGGGCTCAGGTCATGATCCCAGGGTCCTGGGACAGAGCCCTAAGGGCTCTCTGCTCAACTGGGAGCCTGCTTCTCCCTATCCCTCTGGCCTGCCACTCCCCCTGCTTCTCTGTCAAATAAATAAAATCTCAAAAAAAAAAAAAAAGATATAGACCACACCTGGCACTTGGCTGGCTCAGTCTGGGGAGCATGTGACTCTTGATCTTAGGGTTGTGAGTTCAAACCCCACATTGTATGGCCAATTATTAAAATAAATAAAAAAATTTTAAGGCATTAGACCACACCCTAGAAACATATATTTTTGCATTCTAGGTTTCAATTGCTATAAGCATATCTAAGGGGGAGGCTCCTTATCAAAATCCAGATCAGATAACTCAAGGGTACAGAGGGAAAAAGCTAGGGCTGGTCTAAAATTTAGCTCCAGGGCAGCCCGGGTGGCTCAGAGGTTTAGCGCCGCCTTCCACTTGGGGCATGATCCTGAAGACCAGGGATGGAGTCCCACGTTGGGCTCCCTGCATGGAGCCTGCTTCTCCCTCTGCCTGTGTCTCTGCCTCTCCCCACCCCCGCTCTTTGGGTCTCTCACGAATAAATAAATAGATCTTTTTAAAAAAATTTAAAAAATAATAAAATTTAGCTCCAACTCATAACTTTGGGGCATCCAGTACATCCCAAAGCAAAACTGGCAAGTTTCCCTTTGGATGAAGCTTTCTTCAAGGGCGGCCATGCTCTGGGAAATTGAGAGGATGCTAACTAACTAAATAGTGGGTCTCTGAGATAGAGAATAGGAGATTAAAATCCAAACTGGATTCTGTTCTCAGTTTGGGAATTTTCTTAGTAAAGATTCTGAGTATCAGTAAGGAAGGCGCTACTCTCTAGGGGTTGTAGTGCCTGTTTCTACCCTTGAGTGGAGACTGGGGCTCTAGGGTTTCAATGTCATGTTCGCCCGCTATCTGGAGAAGACAGCATGCCATTACGAAATGGATTTTGGTCCAAGGTAATGAATACTGAAATTTTCCCAGTTTCATTCTAAAACAGAAAAAAATAATATTTTTTAAAAATATTATAAAATATTTAAAATATTTATAAATATTTATAAAATAAAGATTTTATTTATTTATTCATGAGAGACTCAGAGAGAAAGAGACACAGGCAGAGGGAGAAGCAGGCTCCCTGGGAGCCTGACGCAGGACTTCATCCCAGGTCCCCAAGATCATGCCCTGAGCCAAAGGCAGAAGTTCAACCGCTGAGCCACCCAGACGTCCCAATAAAATAATATTTTTACTGGATTGTTTTATTATTATAGCTTTCCAAATATTTTGTGGTGATTCTGCGTAAGCCACCACACAGGCTGGCATCTAATCCAGCATGCCCTAACAGCCAGTGTGCAGAGGACTCCTCTCAAAAATGCGGATTTCCATGCTCCACCACCTCCATTCTGGTGACTCAAAGACTTCATCCTGAGAACCGAGGTCCAATTACAGCAATCATTTGGATGTTTGCATCTCACCTTCTGGAGACTAGAAAGGAGAATGCTCATGTTTTTCAAAGACCTGGGCTTTGCAACCCAACACTCTGAAGAACTCCTCTGGTTATTCGGTGCACAGCATGTCTGTTGTATATTAAAGTAGATAAAGTAGTCAGTAGTCACTTATCCTGATAACACAAACCTGTGGCCTCGCATGTGTAGGGATAGCCCTTTTCTACCTGCCACAGTGGGAAGAAGTGGGTAGGTACCACATCCCCAAAGAGGAGAGCATGAATACCGTTAGTCCAAATGTCCTAAATGTGGACTGCAGAGTCAACATGAAGTACTGGCTAAAGGCTCACATCTGGGACACCTGGGTGGTTCTCTGCCTTCCACCCAGGGCGTGATCCTGGGGTCCCGGGATCGAGTCCCGTGTGGGGCTCCCTGAACAGCCTGTTTCTCTCTCTGCCTAGGTCTCTGCCTCTCTCTCTCTCTCTCTCTCTGTGTCTCTCATGAATAAATAAATAAAACCTTTTAAAAAAATAAAGGCTCACATCTGCAGTGGGAGATGCCTATTTTCCAACAATCAGATGACCAAAAACACAAGACCACAGGTTGACCAAGGCCAAGACCACTTCAGTGGGACAACCTGGGTGACTAGTTGGTTGAGTCTGCCTTCAGCTCAGATCATGATCCTGGGGTCCTGGGACTGAGCCCTGTGTAGGACTCCCTGCTCAGCAGAGTCTGCTTCTCCTTCTCCCTCTGCCCCCCCACCCCCACTCATGCCCTCTCTCAAATAATCTTAAAAAAAAAAAAAAAAACAACACTTCAATACCCTTTCCCCTCCTCTACCTCCAATAAAAGTTTAGAAAGAGATAAAGAGATCACTAGGGGGGTGGGGTTGTGTGTATGTGGTCCAGTCATCTATTGCTACATAAAAGGCTACCTACCCCAAAGCCTAGTGGTGTACAACAACAATCATTTTTACATTCATGCGTTCTATGGATTGGGGATTTGAAAAGAGCATGGTAATGTGGTAAATCCTTCTCCACTCCATGACATCTGGGCTTCTGCTGGGATGACTTGAGCTGACAGAAGAGCTCAGATGCCTCCTTCCTTGTACATCTGGCACCTAAGCCCCAAAGGCTAAGAATGGGCAGCTGGAGCACCTGCACAGGGCTCCCTAGCAGGGGGCTTCAGGCAGTGGGAATAGGTAGGGTTTCTTACATAATGGCTGGGAGCTCCAAGGGCCAGTGTCCCTGCTAAACAGGCGAAGCTACTTGATCTCTAGGATCAGGCCCTGGAGGTCACAGCATGTGACTTTTGTCACATTCCACTAATGGAAGCAATGACAGACCCACTCACACTCAAAAACAGGGAATAAGAATATCACCCTACCTCTTGATGGAAGAAGCATGAAAGAATTTGGGCAGGCAGCGTTGTAAAATCATCACAGGTCATCAGGAAGAGTAAATAATAAATAATAATAGAAGAAAATTTCCCAGAGCTGAAGAAAGACATGAGTTTCAAATTAAAAGAGGACCCCAAGTGCTAAGGAGAAAAAAAAAGATTCAAATCTGGACACATCTTGATGATGTTTCAGATCACCAAAGATAACTACAGTTAATTGTTGAATGACATGGGTTTGAACTGTGCTTATACATAGATTTTTTTTTTTTTAAGTAGGCTCTACATTCAGCATGGAGCCCAATGAGGGGCTTGAATTCACAATGCTGAGATCAAGACTTGAACTGAGATCAAGAGTCAAATGCTCAACTGAGTCACCTAAGGCGCCCTGGATTTTTTTTTTTTCAATAAATACAGTATAGTATTGTAAATGTATTTTCTTTTCCTAATGATTTTAATAACCTTTTTCCTCTAGCTTACTTTATTATAATACAGTATATAATACATTTAACATACAAAATATGTGTTAATTAACCATTCATGTTAAATGGATAAGGCTTCCATTCAACAGTAGACTATTAGTTTTAGGGGAGTCAAGTTATACTAGGACTTTTGACTGGGGAGGGGGTAGTCAGTGCCCCTAGCTTGAGTTCTTCAGGGTCAACTATATTCCCAAAAACTTCCAGAAAGAAAAATAATCTCAAGAGCAATAAGAAACAGATGAGGGGCAGCCTGGGTGGCTCAGCGGTTTAGTGCTGCCTTTGGCCCAGGGCTAATCCTGGAGACCCGGGATTGAGTCCCACGTCAGGCTCCCTGCATGGAGCCTGCTTCTCCCTCTGCCTCTCTCTCTCTCTCTCTCTCTCTCTCTCATGAATAAATGAAATCTTAAAAAAAAAAAAAAAAATTGCTCTCATTGGATCTAGAGTGAATCATGGCTCAGGATTCCAGGTATCTGGAGCTGTCAGCCAAGCAGTGGTGCCCAAAGAGTAGATCAGCTGAGCCTGTGCCACTGCACAGGCATGAGACCCAAATCTCCCAGTTTACTGCATCTAGGTCATCTCCATCACATGACTTCACCTCAGTCCAGGCTTGCCCACTTCCCTAACATTCCCCCTCTCCACAAGATCTCACTTCCCTCCTAAATACTCACTGACCTGTGAAGTCTCCCAAATTTACCAACTTAACCATTTCAAGTCCTTCCCTCCTTTTTTTTTAAGAATTCATATTTTTTTAAAGATTTTATTTATTTATTCATGAGAGACACAGAGAGAGAGAGGCAGAGACACAGGCAGAAGGAGAAGCAGGCTCCATGTGGGGAGTCCGACATGGGACTCAATCCCGGGTCTCCAGGATCAGGCCCTGGGCTGAAGGCAGTGCTAAACCGCCAAGCTGCCCTCCTTCCCTCCTTCTACATAAGAGATTCTACCTCTGGTTGCCAATCCCCATTTGCATGAGCTGGGATTAGGTTCAGCTATATAAGAAAACCCAACACAATGAATGCATGCTCAGAAGTCGGTTTCTCTCCTTGTGAATGCCACTTGTGAATACAAGTGGTGGCCAGTACAGGGATCATAGCATGCTGCCCTCCAGATGGCCTCGTGCTCAGCAGCCTGTTGCCTGCAGGCTATTCACCCATGATCTCTAAGCCTCAAGCCTTCCTTTCTATGTTTTTTGTTTTTGTGTGGCACTGCTCCCAGGCTCCTCACCCAGCCGTGCTCATGCTGAGTTGTGCCACTGGGAGGTACTAGATGGAAGGGGAAGCAGGAAGAAGGGACTTCCTTTTTTCCAAGGCTAGTAGCAGCAACATGAGCCAGGCGGTTCCAGTAGCATAGGGCTTACCCTGCCAACAGAGAAAGCACTGGCTTTCCCAGGCTCCCTCCCGACTGGAGCTGTGCCTCTCTTGCAAGTTCAAATAATCATCAGGGTTCTACCTTCTCACAGGTCTCAGCAAAAACCACAGGACCCTCCAAGCTCCAGGGTTCTGGTAACATCACCTCTTCCTTTTTGTCCCTCTGGCAGGTATATGTTTCCCACACTCAATTTCTAGTATATCCCAGAGCCCCTTTTTGCTCTTTCAGCCAGCCATTCCACACCCCCATAACCAGCTCCCTATATTAAGCACCCTGTCTGAAATATCTAGTGTGGCATGATGTCCAGACTGGATCCTGAATCATAAATCTGTCTTTTCAGCCAGACTTTGCATTCAGCGAAGACGGGAACTGTACCTCTGCATCCCTTGCCTACTGCCTAGTATATACTAGTTTACTAACAAAGATTTGTTGAATTAATTAGCCTTTAGTTCAGGATGGAAAATTGGAAATCAAAATAAAGCATGATAAAACCATGGACAAGATCATTTTAGTGCACATAGTCACTGCTGATATTACTGACTAAAATCAAGAAATGCCAAATATTAAGAGATTTTTTAAAGATTTTATTTACTTATTCACACACAGAGAGAGAGGCAGAGACATAGGCAGAGGGAGAAGCAGGCTCCATGCAGGGAGCCCGATGTGGGATTCGATCCTGGGACCACGGGATCACACCCTGGGCTGAAGGCAGACGCTCAACTGCTGAGCCACCCAGGCGTCCCTGTTCATGATTTTCTTATAACAATGCCCTGCCTTTTTGAAAACAAAAGCAAAGGGGTGCCTGAGTGGTTTGGTTGGTTAAGCATTCAACTCTTGATTTCAGCTCAGGTCATGATCTCAAGGGTTGTGAGATCAAGCCCTGGGTCAAGCTCATACTGGGCATGGAGCCTGCTTAAGATTCTCTCTCTCCTTCTCCCTCTGTCCGTTCCCCTATATCCCCACTTTCTCTCTCTCTCTCAAAAAAAAAGGCAAAATAAACTGTTAGGACTACACCAAAATAGGGATCCCTGGGTGGCGCAGCGGTTTGGCGCCTGCCTTTGGCCCGGGGCGCGATCCTGGAGATCCGGGATCGAATCCCACGTCGGGCTCCCGGTGTATGGAGCCTGCTTCTCCCTCTGCCTGTATGTCTCTGCCTCTCTCTCACTGTGTTCCTATCATAAATAAATTAAAAAAAAAATTTTTTTTTTAAAAAGGACTACACCAAAATAAAAATCTTTTGCACAGTGGGGGAAAAAAAATCAACAAATAAAAGGCAATCTACTGAATGGGAGAAGATATTTGCAAATCATATGTCCAATTAGCGGCTAATATCCAAAACATACAAAGTTATAGAACACCAAAACCACAAATAATTCGATTAAAAAGTGAGCAGAGAAAAAATAAAATAAAATAAAATAAAATAAAATAAAAAGTGAGCAGAGGACCTAAATATACATTTTTCCAAAGAAGACATTACAGATGGCCAAGAGACAAAAATGCGCAACATCACTAATCAACAGGGAAATGCAAGTCAAAACTATAAGGGGTATCACCTCACATCTGTCAGAACGGCTAGAATCAAAAAGACAAGAATACATGTATGTGAGGATGTGGAGAAAAAGGAACCCTCGTGCACCATTAGGAACGCAAACTGGTCAGCCACAGTAGAAAAAATATGAAGGGTCCCTAAAAAATTAAATATAGAAATACAATATGATCCAGTAATTCCAATATTGGGCATTTACCCAAAGAAAATAAAAACACTAATTCAAACAAATATATGCTCTCCTATATTCATTGTCACATACAACAGTGAAGGTACAGAAGCAAGCCATGTCCCATACACAGACGAATGGGTAAAGATGTAGTATACGTACACGCAATGGAGTATCACTCAGCCATAAAAAAGAACGAGATCTTGCATCTGCAACAACACGGACGGACCTAGAGGGTATTATGCTAAGGGAATTAAGTCAGGCAGAAAAAGATAGATAACATATTATTTCGCTTATGTGAAATCTAAAAAACAAAACAAAACAAAACAAAGCAGACCCATAAATATAGAGAACTGATGGTTGCCAGAGGTGCAGGGAGGTAGGGGGATGGGCAAAATGGGTGAAGGGGAGTGGGAGAAAGAGTCCTTCAGTTATGGTACAAGTCACAGGGATGAAGAGTACAGCATAAGAAATATAGTAAATGGTATTGTAATAGCGCTGTACAGTGATGGCAACTATACTTGAGAGCATGGCCTCATGGAGTTGTCAAATCACTATGTGGTACACCTGAAATCAATGTAACATTGTACATCAATATTTCAGTTAAAAACTCAGCAAAAGCTTCTGATAGGTAAAGTTAACATTTATTGAAATATTATATATGGAAAAAATGCACAAATCTTAAGCTCAGTGAATTTTCACTGTTTCCCGAAGCCAAATGCAGGTCTATGTCCATCTTCATCTAACTCTTTGAATCCACTTTCCTTAATTTTGTTCCCCTTAAACAACATTACTGGTTGTGTTCCCCAAAAAAGGTACTTGGAGTCCTAATCCCCAGGACTTCTGAATACAACTTTATATGGAAATAGGCTCTATGTAGATCTAATCAAGGTAAGGTGTGGTCGTGTGGGTGGCTAATCCAATGTTATTGATGTCCTTATACAAAAGGGAAATTTGGAGTTAGAAGGGAGATGATATGAAGAAAGCCATGCACTGACGGAGTCAGAGATTGGGGTGAGAGATGTCTACAAACCAAGGAAAGCCAAGGACTGCAGAGAATCTGTGAGACAATAAATTTCTGTTGTCTAAAACCACCAGTCCATAGGACTTAGTATGGCAGCTCTGAGAAACAAATACAAGTACTAACATTGCATAGATTATACTTACTAGACACTTTAAATTTGTTTTATACTACAAATATTCATTTCACCTGCTATCTCTACCAGACTAAGTTCCACATGGGACCAGAAATTCCTTTTACTCTCTATTGTATCCCAATATTTAAAACAGTGTGTGAGGCAGCCCCAGTGGCCCAGTGGTTTAGTGCCGCCTTTGGCCCGGGGTGTGGTCCTGGAGATCTGGGATTGAGTCTCGCGTCGGGCTCCCTACATGGAGCCTGCCTCTCTCTCTCTGTATCTCTCATGAATAAATCAATAAAATCTTTTAAAAAATAAAATAAAAAATAAATAAAACAGTGTGTGGCACAGAGTGGGCATGTCAATATTACCTGCAGTGCAGAGAAGACCCCCTACATATTAGAAACCTTGATATATTCACCGGCAAGAGGCAGGGCTGTTCTTAGCCTCAAATAACAGAAAACATGACTCACAGCAGTTTGAGCAAATACAAATTTATTTATTTTTTTACATAAAAGCCCAGTGGTCAGGAGTCCAGGGCTGTGGCAGTACCTCAGTGATGCCCTAAGGACCCACACTCCATTTGCTCTGGTGTTCACTTCTGCCCTGGTGGTCACAGTGGGCCTCTGCATCTTTGGGGATCACCTCCACATTCCAGCAGGAAGAGGGTGGGCAAACAGCCACACCAGCTGCTATCTGACGCTTTTCACTGAGAACCTCAACTGATTGTCTCCAGCATCTCAGCAGGCACAACTCTCAAAGAACCACCCTACCTAAGAAGCTGGAAGATGTAGCTGAGCATTTAGCCTTCCGGCAATGGAAGAGGAGGAAGACGGGGAGCAATATCCAGAGTACTTGATTCAGTGATGCTGGGCTCATTTGGAAGGATGAATGCCGGTAAATATGTTGGGACAACTGGCTAGGCATAATGGGAAAACCAGATCCCTTTATTACACCCTACACAAAAGTTAATTCCACAGAGATTACACACTAAATTTGAACAGCAAAACTGGGGGAAAAAATCTTTGGAAAAGATTAGTAAATGACATTAAAATGTAGACTGTATGTCACATGACATCATTAGAAAAGCAAAAAGATAAGCATACTGAGTATCTGCAAAACACACAACCTAAGGATCACATGAAAACACACATATATCCACAAGAAAAAAAGGAGGGGCAAAAAATTAAACCATCATGGAGGAAATACAAACAGATGTTTGAGGATACAGAAATCCTTGACCTAATTAGTAGAGAAAGGCAAATTAAAACTTTTACACCGGGGATCCCTGGGTGGCGCAGCGGTTTGGCGCCTGCCTTTGGCCCAGGGCGTGATCCTGGAGACCCGGGATCGAATCCCACGTTGGGCTCCCTGTGCATGGAGCCTGCTTCTCCCTCTGCCTATGTCTCTGCCTCTCTCTCTCTCTGTGTGACTATCATAAATAAATAAAAAAATAAAAAAAAATAAAACTTTTATACCTATCGGGATGCCTGAGAGGCTCAGTGGTTGAGTGTCTGCCTTTTGGCTCAGGGCATGATCCTGGAGTCCTGGGACTGAGTCCCACATTGGGCTCCTTGTGACAAGCCTGCTTCTTCCTCTGCCTATGTCTGTGCCTGTGTGTGTCTCTCATGAATAAATAAAATCTTAAAAAAACCAAAACGTTTACACCTATCAGACTGTCAAAAAGTATACACTTACAAATATCGAGTGCTAAGAAATGGGCCAAAGGAACCTCAGTCACCATGGTGGGAGAAGAATGGATACAACCCATTTTGGAGAGCAATCGGACATCTAGTAAAACTGGAATGTACGTAAATTACAATCTGGCAGTTCCCGCACACTTGTGCTTGGAGGGAGATGCGCTCAAGAACCGTTAGAGCAGCATTCTAAGACCAAAAACCTAGAATCCATCCAAACATCCAGCAGTGGCCAAAGGGAGAGACTGGAGTCCACTCATGCCATATCTCAGCCACGTGTAATGCAAAGATTCACAAACAATGCGCAATTTTAAGATCTGAGAAATACATCTGTGTACCATTGGTAATTTTTAAAATGCAAAATAATACTATATACTTATGGATACATACCTCCATGGTAACATTTAAAAAAAAAACCACACATTTAAAAAATCAAAATCCATAGCAATCACCTCCAAAAGGAGGGGCACATATTTAGGGCAGGGGACAAAGAGGGATGCAAGTGTGTCAGCAAGATTTTATTTCTCATTTTGCATAGCAGGCACAGGAAGATACATTTATATTTAACTTTTGTATGATGAAATAACTTCATTTTTTAAAAAATATTTTTATTTATTCATGAGAGACACAGAGAGAGAGAGCAGAGACCTAGGCAGAGGGAGAAGCAGGCTCCATGCAGGAAGTCCGATGTGGGACTCAATCCTAGGACTCCAGGATCACGCTCTGGGCTGAAGGCAGATGCTTAACCGCTGAGCCACCCAGGCGTCCCTGAAATAACTTCATTTTTAAATGCACACAGCAAAAAAGTGGATTACAGCAGCATGATCCCACATGTATGAAAAAGCGTATGTGAGAGCACACATTTAACCTTCTAGGGAAGCACCTCCAGGTATGAACTTTGAAAAAGATGCCAAGGAGACACTGACAGCTAAGAACAGACCACAACCGCTTCAATATTGGCCTTCAAATCACTGGTCTAACACTGGCTGGTTCCCAAGCCTCTAAACTCATTCTAACCACCCAGTGTGGTTGTTTTAAAACTGCGATTGCCCTGCCGCCACCCGCCACCCCCCACCCCACCAATATACTCCCTTTGCCCACACCCTACTGACTTCTTAAACCCAAACTAGAGAATACAGGTGACTTTCATTATCCAGGTGACTCCAATATGCAGCCAAGGGCAAGAGCCATACAGTACAGGATGCCAATCTGCCTGATAATTCAGTAATTCAGGGAGGGCCAAGACAGGGCCAAAATTAAAAGCCAAGTATGGCGAGTGTGGTGCTGACGACGGTGGTTGTAGCAGCCAGAGTTCCAGACCCGGGCCTCAGCTTTTTGTGTAGTGAGGACACAGTGCTCTCCCTAAGGAGGGAGATGGTCAGTGAGACAGGTGCCACTCAACCTAGTGGATTTCCAGAGTCCAAGTGGTTTAAGTGTTGTGGAGAAAAATGAGTTAACACATGTCACCTGCTCAGAACCATGCCTGGCACATAGTAAGCACTCAAAGTTAGCTAATTTCCAAGTAAAGAAACCGTCTTGAGAGAAAATGCTCAGTAAAATATTTCAATAAAGATCATGTTATTCTTACAGCTCCCAGCCCCATGAGAAGAAAACACAGCTCAGACTTCTGTCACTGTGATCTTGTAAACAATCCTTTGACATCTAACCTGCGAAAGACAAGTATTACATATGCAGAGGACATATCGAGAAGGACAAGAGAGTGAAAAGTGGATCAATGAGGAGCCCAGGAGAGTGAAAGACTGACAGGAAAGTAATATCTCGCTCTTCACCTCATCACTTCTATCCATTTTTTTATGAGAATCTAATCAAGAATGTGACTTACAGAAAGTCTCGTTATGACAGGAAGACGGGGTTGCTCTTGCTTTTTAAGATGGAGACTTAAATGTTATTTTGAGTGGGAAAATGCTGAAGATGGTTCTGGAATGGATGAGGACACACTGTTCCATGGGAGGGTGAGGGACATCTAAGAGCAGTCTGGAGAGCAGAGGCAGGCCATGGCCAGGATGGACAGACCCATGAAAGCTGCCAGATGATGGTGCTTTCTCTTCAGCTGCTGGCTTTCTTTCACCTCCAGTGCCACCTTTCTCCCTTTGAGGCATCCCAAAAGGATACTGACTGACCCCAGCCTATCCTCCTGCACCCACAATCCCATCCAGCTCTTCCTGAAGCCCCCTTAGCCAGAGTTCCCTAGAGTTCACTTGGGCTTAGGTCACACCCTCCATGTGGCACCCCACATCGCCCCTAGCTGGAGTCTTCCACCCAGAGGCTCAGAGCACATGGGAGATGGCCCAGGGCCCCATCCCAGTGAGTCCGCCTGCTATGTGCCACCAAGCAAGTTTCAGGGTCAACTCCAAGAGCTGTGCTTCCCCACCTAGGAACAAGAGCACGGCACTTGCCTCCTGGGGCTGTGTGGCAGGGCCGAGGGGCAGAGGCTGAGAGCTGTAAAGCACTGGCCACCTGAAGGTTACTTGAAGAAAAGGAAAAGCAAACCCCTTAGGACAGTCACACAGCTGAGGTTGGTTATTTCATTTTATTTATTAGCCTACGGTCACATTCTGAGCCCTACCAAATTGCTCCTCCAGCCACACTTGAGGGTCGGCCTTGGGAAGCTCAGAGGGTAACAAGGCCAAGGTTCCCCAGTCAGCCTCCTCTTCTACCAACACACGCTGCACAGAACAAAATCACTGCTCACATCCTCAGGCACTTACCCCAATGTGGTAGTGTTCAAGAGCTGACTGCCAGTGTTCAAGAGCTGACTGCCAGGGCCCAGCTCCAAACACAGTTTCCTCCCTGCTCCCAAGATGCTGGGAACAGGCAAGGACCTCTGTCCGCAGCTGTGGGGATGCCAAACCCTATTCCCTAGCCCTGCAGCCTGTCCCTGCTGGGCAAAAAGCAAAATGTACGAAAATACTTTTGTTTCTTTGAAACGGTTAAGAAATAAGGTCATCTTATTTTTCTTTTACAATCCCAGTAAAAAAAAGTTCACATTAGTGCCGGGGCCCAAAACTAGGCCCTTCCCTGGAACAGAGCACCGGCCACTCAGTAGAAACGCTTGTTCCGCTCCTGCCGCTTCTGAAACACTACGGCCCCCACCACAGCGCACACGATGATGCCCAAGAGTGCACACAGCAGCAGCAGGAACACCCGCCACCCCGTCAGGGGCCCACTTCGGAAGTTTCCAGTCGGGTCATCCACATTGTCTGGGGGAGAAGAGAAAGGAAGCTGAGGCGGCAAAACAGAGGTGTCAGGCAAGTCTCCCAGGAGACAGGAGAGTCCAATAGGATGGAGCAGAGTAACAGGCCACAGCCAGCCCTACTGGTGGAAGCTGTTTCCTGCTGTACCAGTGAGGGGCAGGGGAAAGGACAGAGGGATGATCCCACTAGGATTGAGCTTCCCAGGATCAAAGTCCCAGGAGCCCTCTGCTAGAAGAAGCTGGTGAAAACTGGATTCCTGGCCTCCCCAGGAGAGCCTGAGTCTGCACCCTGAGTCTGCAGAGGCAGGCCTAACATCTGCATTCACAAACCCCACCCCAGTCCCATGCAATGGTCCAAGGTCTCCCTCTGGAGAAACGCAGCTCTGGCCAAAGACTGCCTTCACACCTGGATGCATTCCATGGCTTCTAGGGGGTTACCCAGGTCTCTACCCCGGGTCCTTATGCTCCAGACACATCACTTCTTTGCCTGTTAACACCATCAACGACTGCCAGGAATGAGGCCCTGATACATGAGGTATCTCCTAGAATCCCAATCAAAGGATTCAAGTTCATCAGTCTATGGGGAATGGACTGGGGTCAGGACTCAGGTTCTTATGCCCTGTTCCTGCCACTTGGCCTACCTCCTCAGCCACAACCCTCCACTCCTCACTGTGAGGGTGGCTCGGGCCTCCTCCCAGCCAGGCCTAGAATGCCAGCCAAGAGCCAACTTCCATCCTCCTTTCCCACACAACCTGACCAGGGCAGGCCTGCTGACCTGGTCTCAACACCAGCCTCTCCCCTCCTCTGTCCCCTGGCTCTGCCTCAGTCACTAGACTAAGCCCCAGGACAGCACCTAGCCCAGGGCTGAGCAGAGAGTGGAAGCTGTGGAACCATCTGCTAAAGGAATAAAAGGATCAAAGACTCTGCAAATGAATTAATCCCTGCCTGGCCAAACTCATGGGGTTGCTCTGTAGCAGATTTCCAAAAGCACTCAGCAGCCAGAAACCTTTCAATCAAAGGTTGCAAAAAACATAGTGTACAGCAGAGTCTGTTTAGCCCCTGAAATGTTTACAAGCAGTTTGAATCTTAAAAAAGTGAGATGTCATGTAAAATGCTGGGTTCCACTCCAGCTCAGTCCACATGGTGACCTTGGGCTAGGCTGAGAGGCTCCTCACTGACCCCCTCCGGCCCACAGGAATGACATCAGGGCTCTTGGGGTGGATGTCCACACACACAGGAGTTTCAATTCAGCCAGAGCCCTTGTTTTGTGAAAACAGACTGGGGGCTAATTAGCATCATGGGAAGAATCCCAGGCTTGGGGTTTTGCAAAAAAACAAACAAACAAACAAACAAACAAACAAAAAAACACCTCAAGGTCAAATCTTGCCTTTACTTCTTTCTAGCTGAGGGAAACTGGAGGATCAGTTACTCTGGCTTATGGTGGGACCTACTGCCCAGGCCATTCATACCACCTACACCAACAAATTGGCCCCTCTGGCTTTACTGGCCATTAACCCACTACCAAGCACTGGCAGAAGCAGATACCAGGTGTTCACATACCTACTCATTAGCACTGATTGCTGAGCCAAGACCCCCCTCCCCCCGCCCCCAGGCCACACCCACAACTGGACTAGGCAAGAGCAAATGGACCACAGACACTCAGCCAAGCCCCACCCAATGCCAGACCCAGGGCAGGATGGGCCTCAAGCATGTACCTTTGGGTGACTTGAGGAAATTGACACTGGGCTCAATCTTGGTCCAGTCAATGTTCTCTTCGTCAGGCGTGTGTTCTACCATCAGCTGGAACAGCTTCATGGAAATGATGTCATGATTGTCTGCAGGACCAAGAGTTAGCTTTTAAGAGGCACGGAGCCCGCCTTATGGCACATGGCCCACGCCCCTCCCCAGAGCATGACTGTTGCTCCAGTCAGGGAAAATGGCCAGGACCCCAGGCAGAGCCCTATTCCTTACTACTGAGGGGCCTGTTTTCTTCCCAGCAACCTCCAACCAGCAGGCAGTATTCCAGGGCCTGGAATCTCTCTCTAGAACTCAACAATAAGAAACACAGGAGGATGGGGCTCAGTGGTTGAGCATCTGCCTTTGACTCAGGTCATGATCCCGGGGTCCTGGATCAAGTCCCGCATCAGGCTCCCTGCAAGGAGCCTGCATCCTCTGCCTATGTCCCTGCCTCCCTCCCTTTTTCATGAATAAATAAACATTAAAAAAAAAAAAAAGAAAAAGAAAAGAAAAGAAAACCTGGGAGGAGACAGAATGGACAGAAATAAGCATGAGTTTTATACTCAAAATCACTTGGGTCTAAATCCTGAGTCAGTTTCCTTGTTTATAAATCTAGATGATAATCTCTACCTTGCCTGGTTATCATGCCAAGAAAATAAAAGAGTACATACAAAACAGAAAACAATACCCAGCAGATAGCATGTACAGAAAAGGACCTGCATATTATTCTATGGCTGGTTGAGAAGCCTTATCCTCCCAAGGGGCAGGCAGGCAGCTGCCAGGCACTCCTATCAGACACCCAAGAAGAGAATGCAGAAGAACGACTCAGCAACCAGCTGAGGGCCAGGTCCCAATACATGGGCAGTGAGTGTCCCCAAGGAGACCTGAGAAAGGTTCAGATCTAACCAGTATGGGCAGAAGGAAACCTCTGCTTGACAGTAAGTGATCACCCTATTTTGAGATGGGGAAGTTCAGAGCCAAGACGAGAGTCCTGGTCCCTTGATTCTAGTATCAACTCAGCTAATCAACTGGAACCTGAGGAAAAGCCTCATGTTAAGAATTCTGGAGACTGGAAAAGAGAGAGCCTAAGGATCAAGGACCTGGCAGCTGGGTCAGGCAGAGCCATGTGGGACCTGACAGCCCTGTGAGCACAGCCCCAGAGGCCCAGGGACAAGTCCTGACTCTGAAGTCAGACTGCAGTTCCCATCAGGGCTCTGTACTTCCTAGGTCTGTGAACATGGGGAAATCCCTTTACCCATCAGGCTCCCCATGATGTCAGGTGTATAAAAGGGAAGAGATCACTGCATCATGTGACTACCCAGGAGAGGTCTGCTGCAGAGGCTTGCATTCACAACCCTTTGATTAATGGTTAGGCACTACTATGTACACAACCATCTTTAGCACTCTACCGGACCTCTCCAAACAGCCTCAGAGAGTATCTACTGCCACAGATCTGGCTTTGTTCCCAGAACCTTCTTCTAACACAAGCTGGAATACCATCAGGTAAAGTTCCAGATAACCTGAGGGGAAAGATTGTGGTGGAACCCTTGATGAAACCAGATTGACATCCAGCTGGCACCTGATTACCAGGTCATCAACAAGCAGGTAATGATTCCCTAAAGCTGTATAACAAGGCAAAGGGACTTACTGGACCATTCTCCCCATTTTTAGGTATATGATTAAAATATCCATACTAAAAACTAAAACCTCAAAAGTATTACTCTCTGGGGACCAAGTGGACCCAGAGATTTCCATAGTGAAAGAGAAGCTCCTGAACAGTGGCTGGAGTACAGGTCCTGGAAATGTCTATCCTGAGGATAAATAAGCCCTTTGATTCTATACGTTCCTTCACACTTCTAGTCAATAGGAGCTAGTCCTGTACCCAGTGCCCTCTGAGGGCCCTAAGGCCTTCTGAGGATCATGGCCAATGGACCCCTGTGGTCCAGTGAAGTTTGCACAGGCTGGCGGCACCCCAATGCTTACAGAGCACACTGTGGGCCCTGCCTTTATGAAACTTACAGTTCGGTGAAGGGGACACAATGAAATAAATTACATGGCAGATTCCAAGACAAATAAGGGCTATGAAGAAAAATAAAGCCAAGAAAGGTGCTAAGGAGTGCACTGGAGACTGGTGTGTGTGCAATTTTAAATAAGGGAAGCAGGGATGCCTGGATGGCTCAGTGGCTGAGCATCTGCCTTTGGCTCAGGGCATGATCCCCAAGTCCCAGGATCAAGTCCCACATCGGGCTACCTGCATGGAGCCTGCTTCTCCCTCTGCTATGTCTCTGCCTCTCTCTTTCTCTCTCTATCATGAATAAATAAATAAAATCTAAAAAAAAGAAAAGGATAAATAAATAAGGGAAGCAGAGGCACCTGGCCGGCTCAATTAGTAGAGCTTGAGACTCTAGCTTGTTGTAAATTCAAGCTCCACACTGGGTGTAGTGCTTATTTTAAAATATATATATATATATATATATATATATTTTTTTTTTAATAAAAATACAATAAATAAATAAGGGAATCAGGGAAGGCCCCACTGTGGAAGTGACATCTGAGTAAGACCTGAAGGAGACATGGGTGAGGGTGAGACACAGGTACAAAGGCCTGGCAGGAGGGCACCGGTGTGGCGGAAGAACAGCTAGGGGTGATGTAAGGGAGCAGGAGCCACAAGTCACAGGTGATGGGGTCGGGGAGGCAGAGGCAGTAGCACACAGGGTTCAGCAGACCACTACTAGGACAGACAGGGGCCTTGACTATGCAGGAGACAGGAGTAGTGATGAGACTTCACTCGAGCTTTAATGAAATCGTTCTGGCTGCTGAGCTGGGATAGATGGTCAGGGGCTGGTGGAGAAGAAGGGGACCATGTGGGGTTCATGCAGTCATCCAAGTGTGTAAAGATGATGGCCCAAACCTGCCAAGTAATAAGGGAGAGAAGTAGTCTGCTGCACTGACAAAACAAGGCCAGCAGGACTCACCAAAGGACAAGAGGCAGCATGTAAGAGAAAAAAGAGAGACCAGAAGGACACCAAGACTTTTTGGACTGAACAACTAGAGCAATAGAGGTGCCATTTATGCCATGGTGGCAAGATGTGGGCTTCAGCTGTGGGCATGTGAAGGCTGAAATGCCTGTTGAGTATCCAGGGAAAGACGCTGAGCAGGCTGTTGGTGATGTAGGTCTGTAAAGGTCTGAGCTGGTGATGGAAACCTGGGACGCTGCTGCATCTGGATTCAAAGCCCCCTCGCTGTTAAAGAGAGGGGAAGATGGCTGAGGGAGTGTTCATGGAATAAGCCCCAGGTGTGCCAATATTCCCAGATGCTGGAAAGTGGAGGCAGAAACCCAGGTGCATGTGGAGCCAAACAAAGGGAGTTCAAGTAAGAAAGTAATCAATGAGGTCACAAGCTTCCGACAGATCAGGGAAGGTCAAGACTGAGACTTAATGCCCTATTCATCCTAGACACTCACCAGACAGGTCACCAGTGCCAGCTGAGGCTCCAAAGTAGTAACCAGTGGGCAGGCGCACTCCCGTGATGTCAATGCAATTCTTCCACTCATTCTTGTCCTCTAGGTCAGTCATTACCTGCAGCCAGCCAGCAAGTCAAGTGCACATCAAGCCCAAGCCCACCCACCTTCCTGAGCCCCCACAGACAGAGCTGGTCCCCATCCCGCCTGCTCACCGTCAGCCGGCCCCGAGAGTAGCGCACAGCTAGGAAGGTATCATGATCACGGTTACGGAAGTCAGCCGTGCAGCCTGCCAGCTCCGTCCAGCGGCCATCTTTGCTATGGTCGTAGGACAGGGAGCCATTGTTCACCATCACCGAGATGTACGGGAACACACGCTGAGACGGAGATACCAGTTACTCCATGGCCGGCCCAGTCTGTGGGAAGCAGTAGGGGCGCCCACCACCCCAGTCCCTGGAAGCCCCTTTTGTGCTGGGACCAGGGAGAAGTCCTGGTCCCCGGCCCCCAGCCAACTGCTCAGCTGTTTCGATCCTATCTGAGGGAGAAAGCAGGCATACCTCAGTGGTCTCATCATTGGGATAGGTGTCCAAGAAGATGGCTAAGCCGTGGAAGTTGTCTTTGCTTCCAAACACAGGCCCTGGAATTAGAAGGAGATGCTGTCATAATGGAAGATAATAGAGTTGTCCCCTGGGTACTTGAAGGACAAAGTAACACCAGTATAGGAGGTGAAGGCAAGAGAAGTTAATCTGCGGTCATTCACCCAGGAGAGAGAAGGGATTTCTAAGGGAGGGGGAGGTGTCAGGGGGTGCAGCAGGGAGGACTCAGAATCTGAAACCAGAACTGTTGAGGTAATAGCACCTGGCTGTGTGCTCGGACACATCAGGTGACAACAGGGCAGAAAAGACCCCTACAGCAAAAACCCTATCCTCTAACCCAGGGGTCGGGTCGGCAACTTTCTGTCAAGTGCCTGAGAGGAAACATTTCAGGCTTTGCAGACACATATGGTCTCAGCCACACAGTCTTCCTTGTTTTTGCTTTTTAAAAAATGGTAGAGGGATGTCGGGGTGGATCAGCAGTTGAGCACCTGTCTTTGGCTCAGGGCGTGATCCTGGAGTCCTAGGATCGAGTCCCACATTGGGCTCCCTGCATGGAGCCTGCTTCCCCCTCTGCCTCTCTCTGTGTCTCTCATGAATAAATAAGGAAAGAAGGAAAGAAGAAAGAAAAAAGAAAAAAAGAAAAGAAAGGAAAGGAAAGGAAAGGAAAGGAAAGGAAAGGAAAGGAAAGAAAAAAAAAGAAAAGAAAAGAAAAGAAAAGAAAAGAGAAAAGAAAAGAAAAGAAAAGAAAAGAAAAGAAAAGAAAAGAAAAGAAAAGAAAAGAAAAGAAAAGAAAAGAAAAGAAAAGGCAGGGCACCTGGTTAGCACAGTCAGTTAAGCATCCAATTCTTAGGAGTTGGCTCAGGTCATCATCTCAGGGGCCTGGGATCGAGCCCTGCATTGGACTCTGCACTCAGCTCTGCTCCCCCTCTCTCTCCCCCTTTGTCCCTTCCCCTGGCTCAAGCAGTCTCTCTAAAATAAATAAATACATCTTAAAAAAAAAAAAAAAAAGGGTACGGGGGACACTTGGGTGGCTCAGGTCGTGATCCCGGGGTCCTGGGATCGAGTCCCACATTGGACTCCCTATGGGGAGCCTACTTCTCCCTCTGCCTGTGTCTCTGCCTCATGAGAGATACTCTCATGAATAAATAAATAAAATCTTTTTTTTTTAATATTTATTTATTCATGAGAGACACAGAAAGAGGCAGAGACACAGGCAGAGGGAGAAGCAGGCTCCATGCAAGGAACCCGATGCGGGACCTGAACCCAGGAATCCGAATTCACGCCCTGACTCAAAGGCAGATGCTCAACCACTGAGCCACCCAGGCATCCCAATAAATAAAATCTTAAAAAAAAAAAAAAAAAAAAAAAGGGGGTGTAGCATGGTAAAACCCCTCCTTGGCTAGTGTACAATACTAGGCCACAATGGGCTACAGAATTGAGCTACAGGATCCAGTGATCCCTCTTCCTATAGGGACACTCCCCAGAGCAGACTCGAAGTCTCAGGTTTCCCCCAAAGAAGAGCAGGAGGGCCCTAACAGGAGGATGCAGAATATCCCCACCTATACAAGCACCTACCTACCTGGCACAAGGCGGTCCCGGGTGTACCACAAGGCAATGCCGTCTCCATGGAGATTTTTCTTCCCCGTACCATGGACTTTAAAGTGGACATGCATCTCCCAGTCCTTGAGGAAACAAGGCTGCAGGGAAAGCAGAGAGATGCTCAGAACTCCCTGGCCCATCCTGTCAGCTAGAGGTGACCCAGCGCAGGCCCATCTCCTTCACTGAGACTGGAACTCTTTGGAATAGGGCCAGACAGCAGGGCAAAAGGGCCACTGACCAACAGAGTCCCTACCCACCACCTCGGCATTCTCAGCAGGAAGGGAGAAGGCTGCTGGGCCTCCCAGGTGGGGGCCACACCCCCAAGGCTGCCTGAGGCCCAGACTGCCCATCCTGGCCCCAGTCTTCTCTTGGGCCTGGCCACAGGTTCTCAATTTATGACTCACTTTCCTCAACATTAGTCAAACCTATCAGCCCTGTCTGCTCTCTATCCCCACTGCTCCTGTCCCAAAATCTTGTGGAAGGATTACTACCTCTATTTGAGCCACATATTTTACAAAAAAGAAAGCCCACTCGAGACAAAATAATGTCCACAGCAGGTTAACTGGATGGTCCTGATTCACATCCAGATCTGTCGGGACTCAGAAACTTGTGCTGTGTTTTCTATGCCTCCCATGACCTTCAGGCCTTCAACACAGAGTGCAAGAACTCTTTTCTGGTCTCCTACCCCCACTGTCCTCCTTTCTAACCAACCTTCCAAACTGAGGGACTCAAGCCCAGGTCTGGATTACTCTAGACCCCAAAGCTCTTGGCCAGCACACTCCCACCTCTCACAGACCCGGTCCAGCTTCAGTGTGGTGACAGTGCCAGGGCTGGGGGGCTGCAAGGGTCATGCTCTGGGGTCCCTGTGCTACTGTGATGAGAGAAAAGTCAGGTACTCCTCAGTATTCAGGAGCACCAGGGGCAGAGCTGAGCACTGTCCACAATAAGGGGAAAGCCTGGCCAAGGAAGCTGCTCATGAAAACTAAGCTGTTGACACATACTCTTAACAAGAATCCACTTGTAAGTCTGTAGATGGGTATGGGAGCAAGTGTTTAAACAAAGGCTGATTAGAAAAATAAACTAAAACAAGATGTTGTTGATTTATCAGATTGGCAACTATTAAAGAGATCATCAACAGCAGTGTAGACAGGGATGGAAAGAAACACATGCTCTCAAACAACCAATGGGACTGTAGATCCTCCCATCTTCGTAGGACAATCTGGTTATTGCAGCTTTTTAATGGATCAAGGTAGATCCGTTAAGCCTTGACACTTGAAGATATCAAAGATATTAAGTGACTCACCCAAGCCTGAAATTCTTCGACAAGCAGTCTTACAAATACAGTATCTGGCACACAAAAGACAAGTTTATCAACAAAAATCAAGGTGGGGGGGCGGCAGGCTGATGGGAACTCCAGACACTGGACTTTCAAGTAACTGGTTTTCTATATTCAAGGAGATATAAGACTGAAAACTTTGGAAAATACCTGAAATTTTAAATAATCACACTATAAGAAAATAATGTAATGTAAAAAAAATACAATAACTGAAGTGAATAATGTAATAGACAGATTAAAAACAGATGAAGAGAGACCCAGTGACCTCAAGGCCAATCAGACAGAAAAAAATACCGAGGAAGGAAGTGAGAATAAATGGTAGATACAAAACTGTCAGCAACAGAGAGTGAGAAACTGTAAGATACATATAGAGTTTCAGAATGAGAAGTGAGAGACCAAAGGAATATTTAAAGAGATGTCCCCATACTTACCTAAAACTGATTCAAAGACATTATTCAAAGAATCTTAAATCTTATAAACCAAAGTAGATAAAAAGAAAACCATACCTAGGCACTTTAAAAAGGGAGGAAGGAAGGAGGAAAAAAATAAAACCTTAAGAGCAACAAGAGGGGAAAAAAAAACCCGCATAAGATTATCTCCAGAGGAACAATTAACCTGATAAGGGACTTCTCAACAGAAATACTGGGAGCAAGAAAATAACAGAATGAAACAGGGATGCCTGGATGGTTCAGAGGTTTAAGTTCTGCTTTCGGCCCAGGGCTTGATCCTGGGGTTCAAGGATCGAGTCCCACATCAGGCTCGAGGGGAGCCTGCTTCTCCCTCTGCCTGTGTCTCTGCCTCTCTCTGTCTCTCATGAACGAATAAATAAAATCTTAAAAAAAAAAACAAAAAAACAGAATGAAACATTTAAAAAAATAAGAATTTTCTTATTAAAAGAAAATAGCAACCAATATAGGAGTCTATAATTAACAAATGTACCCTTCAGGAATGAAGGTAAGGGGCACTTGGGTGGCTCAGTTGGTCAAGCGTCTGCCTTTAGCTAAGGTCATAATCCCAGGGTCCTGGAATCAGCCCCATATCAGGCTTCCTGCTTAGCGGGAGCCTGTTTTTCCCTCTGCCTGCTCACCCCCTTGCGCTCTCTCCCTTTCTGTCAAATAAATAAATAATCTAAAAAAAAAAAAAAGTGAAGGTAGAATTAAAACATTTTTAGATAAACAAAAACATTAAAAGTTTCATTCATCAGAGAGAAGGCAAATTATCCAGATCCAGGTGTAAAGTCAGACATTCAGGAAGGAACATAGAGCAACCAATACAGTAAATGTGGGAGTAAAAAATCTAAATAAATATTTGACTGCAGGGTGCCTGGCTCAGTTGGTTAAGCTGACTTCTGTCCTCAGCTCAGGTCATGATCCTAAGGTCAAGCCTGGCGTCGGGTTCCCTGCTCAGCAAGGAGCCTGCTTCTCCCTCTGCCTACATCTCTGTCTCTCTCTGTGTCTCTCATGAATAAATAAACTCTTTAAAAAAAGAGAAAAGAATAAAGTAAGTGACAACAATGGGGTAATTAAAGTAGTCCAAGATCCTTGCATTGTCCAAGAAGAAGGTACACATTATCATTGGACTTTGGTAAAATATGGCTGTGTGTCTTAAACTCCAGAGTAACCACTAAAAATCGGGAAGCAAAGAACTTTCAAGCCAGCAGAAGACTAAAAATAGGATAAAAATTAACCAATCCAAAAGAAGACCACAGAGAAAAATGAACAGAGAATAAGCAATACAAATAGAAAATAAAAAAAGAAGGTATAATCCGGGTCACCCTGGTGGCTCAGTCAGTTAGGAGTCCAACTCTTGGTTTCAACTTGGGTTGTGGCCTCAGTGTGGTGAGGTTGAGCCCTGTGTCGGACTCTGCGCTCAGTGAGGAGTCTGCTTTAAGACTCTCTCCTCTCTCTGTCCCTCTCCTTTTCTCTCCCACTCTCTCTGATAAATAAATAAATCTTAAAACAAAAAACAAACAGGAATGCCTGGGTGGCTCAGTGGTTTAGCGCCTGCCTTGGCCCAGGTCTTGATCTTGGAGTCCCAGGATCAAGTCCCACATTGGGCTCCCTGCATGGAGCCTGCTTCTCCCTCTGCTATGTCTCTGTGTCTCTAATGAATAAATACATAAAATCTTTAAAAAAAACAAAAAAACAAAAAAACCCACATCATAATTATACTAAACGTGGAAGACTATATATTAATAAGCCTACATAAGATCTCTCTGTATTATTTTTTACAACTATAGATGAATTTATAATTATCTCAAAATAAATTTAATTTAAAAAGTAAATAAAGGGCAGCCCGGGTGGCTCAGCAGTTTAGTGCCGCCTTCAGCCCAGGGCCTGATCCTGGAGACCCAGGATCGGTCCCATGTCCGGCTCCCTGCGTGGAGCCTGCTTCTCGCTCTGCCTGTGTCTCTGACTCTCTTTCTCTCTGTGTCTCTCATGAATAAATAAATAAGACCTTAAAAAAAAAAAAGTAAATAAAGGGACAACTGGGTGGCTCAGTGGTTGAGCACCTGCCTTCAGCCCAGGGCGTGATCCTGGGATCCCGGGATCAAGTCCCACAGCAGGCTCCCTGCATGGAGACTGCTCCTCCCTCTGCCTGTTTTTCTCTCTCTCTCTGGCTCCCTGCATGGAGACTGTTCCTCCCTCTGCCTGTTTCTCTGTCTCTCTCTCTGTCTCTCTCTCTGTCTCTCTCTCTCTGGTTCCCTGCATGGAGACTGCTTCTCCCTCTGCCTGTGGCCCTGCACCGCCCCCTCTCTCTCTCATGAATAAATAAATAAAATATTTTTTTAAAAAATTAAAAAGAGGGGATCCCTGGGTGGCTCAGCGGTTTGGCATCTGCCTTCGGCCCAGGGCATGATCCTGGAGTCCCGGGGTCGAGTCTCGCATTGGGCTCCCTGCCTGGGGCCTGCTTCTCCCTCTGCCTGTGTCTCTGCCGATCTCTGTGTGTCTCTCGTGAATAAATAAATAAAATCTTTTAATAAATAAATAAATAAATATAACAAATAAAAAAAATAATTAAAAAGAATAAAACACAGGGAAATTCTTCACAACACTGAATGCAACAAGTTTCTTGGATAGGACTCCAGAGCACAGACAACAACAAAAAAATAAAGTGAATTTCATCAAAATAAAAAATTCCTGCACATCAAAAATATGGAGAGAACAAAAGGACAAACCACAAAATGGGAGAAGATATTTCCATATCATGTGTCTGATAAAGAAGTAGTGTCTCCAGAATATACAATTGCAATATAAAAAGAAAATTTCAAAATGAGCAAAGGACTTCACCATTTTTCCAAGGAAGAAGAAAAATGGCCAATAATCACATGAAAAATGCTCAATGTCATTAGAGAAATGCATAACAAAACCACAAGATACTCCCTCACACCCATTAGTATAGATGTCTATTATTAGAGGGAAAAAAAAAAGGAATATAACAAGTGTTAGCAAGGATCTGGCTGGCTCAGTGGGTAGAGCCTGTGACTCTTGACCTCCAGGTCATGAGTTCAAGCCTCACACCAGGTGCTGAAATTACTTAAAGAAATGAATAAACTTAAAAAAAATAAAATTAAAAAAAATTTTTTAAAGTGTTGGCAAGAATGTGGAGAAATTGGAACCATCATGCATTGCTGGTGGGAATGTAAAATGGTATAGTTGCTACGGAGAACTGTTTAGTGGCTCTCAAAAAGTTAAACATGGGCTGCCTGGGTGGCTCAGTCAGTTAAGCATCTGCCTTTGGCTTGGGTCATGATCCTGGGGTCCTGGGATCAAGCACTCTAAGGGGATGCTCATCTGGGAGCTCCCTGCTCATCTGCAAGCCTGCTTCTCCTTCTGCCCCCGTCCCCTGATACGTTCTTTCTCTCCCTCTCTCAAATGAATAAAATCTTAAAAAAAAAATTAAACATCGAATACCATATGACCCAGCATTTCCACTTCCTAGGTATATACTCAAAATAACTGAAAGCAAGGACTCACTCACGTACACCCATGTTCATAGCAGCATTACTCACAACAGCCAAAAGGTAGAAACAACCCAACCATCTAACAAGTAAATGTACTAACAAAATGTAGTGAACACATACGGGAACAATTATTCAGCCATAAAAAGGAATGAAATACTGACACATGCTACAACATGGACCTTGAGCTATGCTCATTGAAATAAGCCAAACATACAATTATTCTATGATTTCATTAAATGAGGTCCCTAAAAGAGTCAAATTGAGACAGGAAGTAGAATATTGCTTACCAAGGGTTGTGGGGACCAAGGAATAGAGTCACTGTTTAAAGAGTACCAAATTTGTTTAGGAAGATAGGAAAATTCTGAAGACAGACGTTGGTAATGGTTTTCCAAGGTGAATGTACTTACCGCCACTCAACTATACACTTAAAATGGTTAAGATGGTAAATTTTATGTTTATGTACATTTATAATAAAAAATGTGGGATTTTTTTGCATGTGCAGATAAATAATCAAATAATTTTTGTAGATAGCCATTACATTTTTAAACACCATTTAAATGCTAATGAGTATCCTACTGAAGAGAAAGTTTTCATAAATTAAATGACTTAGAAGTAGGGCAAAAAGATTAAAATGACAAATTTTGTGTTTTACCACAATAAAAATAAACCAATAATCCCCTGAAAGCCTAACTATATGTTTACAAAATAGAACTCTTAAAACATAAAGAAGTGGAAAAAAAGGAAAAGGGCAGAAAAAGATACAACATGCAAATGCTAACCAAAAGCAAGCTTGTAGTAAATAAATTAAATAAATAAGCAAGCAGGCTTGTGCAGCTACACCAATAAGAAAGTTTAAAAGGGGACTTTCTAATGATCATTTCTTTTTTTTTTTTTTTACGGCTTTTTTTTTTTATTGATTTATGATAGTCATACAGAGAGAGAGAGAGAGGCATAGACAAGGCAGAGACACAGGCAGAGGGAGAAGCAGGCCCCATGCACCGGGAGCCCGACGCGGAATTCGATCCCGGGTCTCCAGGATCGCGCCCTGGGCCAAAGGCAGGCGCCAAACCGCTGCGCCACCCAGGGATCCCTCTAATGACCATTTCTTAATGAACAAAAGATTTCATTTGCCAGGAAAATTTTGGCCTCAAAATCTATAAAGCAGAAACTGACAGGATTACAAAAATAAAAACAAATCCAGAAACCAATTTTAACATACCTCTCTCAGTAATTGATAAAAACAAGTGAAAATGTTAGGAAGAATATAGATATTTGAACATAGTCAGCAAATCTGACCAAGGACCTAAACAGCACAATACCTCAACCTGCTGAGAATCCACATTCTTTGCAGACATACAAAGAAAATTTTCCAAAAATCTGACCATTTGCAAGACTCAAAAGACTTCCAAGGATAGAATCTGTTCTAGATTATATTTTTTGACCATGATAAAATCAAACTAGATATTAATAACTTTTTAATAACTAGAAAAGCCCTTATACCTTTGAAAAAACTTAAATAATCTCACCTCTACAAAAATCAGCCCAGAAACCAGATTTCAAATGGTCTTGATGCCCAGGAGTTTTCTGCATCTGGGGAGAACACACTGAGATAAGACCCCCAAGCTGGTACAAGGTGTGCCTCCAAGCATAAGGGCATTTGTGAACACGGAGATGAGAAAGGAACACCTACCTACCCTCCTGCCCCTCATATGTTTATAGGGAAAGGAGTTTCAGGAAAGAGTACACTTAAGTTGAAACCTGGAAACGGATTCCTACAGGACTACCCAGGCTTTAAAAGTCTCTGCATATAGCAGATTGAAGACTGCAGATCAGTGGAGGGAAACAGCAAGAGAGAAAGAGACAATATAAAACCTCTCAAAGAATTTAAGCAGGTGCAGTTGAGGTACCAGCTGGAAGTGATTTAGAAGTTGCTTTTGGAGGCAGAACATGACATGGCCATGGTTTTCCATCCTTACTGCAAAGCCAAGCCCTTTGGGAAGCTCAATAATCTTAAATGCTCTGGCCCGTCCTGGGGCGAACTAAATCAGAACCACCTGGCAATCATAAAGCATTTTACAGTTAGTGGCTTCCAGGTCTTTGCTCAAAACAGCTGGAAGGCAAAGCTAATACAACAGTCATCATGAAACATTTTGATGAAAGATCACTACGTGATTTTGTGTTTTTAAACCTTAAGAAATTTAAAATATTGAGTAACCCTGCTATAACAAAACTCCCTACATCTCCATCTACTATCTAAGTGAACACACACTGTCAGCATTACATCTATAAAAACAAAAAGCAGAAGTGGTTCTGAGGCCTGTCTCATTCTGATAATAATAGCCATCCAGATAGGGATGTCCCCCTGGACAACAGCTTATTGGGATGTTTGTTTGTTTGTTTGTTTTTTAATTGGGATGTTTATCAATAAATTTTTACTTTTAAAATAATTATCAGGATGCCTGAGTGGCCTAGTGGTTGAGTGTCTGTCTTTGATTCAGGTTGTGATCCCAGAGTCCTAGGACTGAGTCCAGCGTTGGGCTCCCCGCAAGGAGCTTGTTTCTCCCTTTGCCTATGTCTCTGACTCAGTCTCTGTGACTCTCATGAATAAATAAAATATTAAAAAATAAAATAATTATCAAAAAATTGTGTAATGCATTTTGACCAGTTGTATATTAATAATTATAATATTCCCCCCTAAAACTGGTAAAACTTAGTTTCAAGATCCCAACAAAGTTAAAAGGTTTAAAGTATTACATTTATTTTAATTGCAGAGAAATAAGACAAGCTAATCAATAAGAGACTTTCAAGCATTATATATGTTGCATAGGACAAAATTCTGTGTGGGATGAAATGAAAATTCTAATTCAATAAAAAATAAACTGATATATAATTTGAGTTGATTCATAGTGCTTAAAACATACAGTGGATATCAAATTGAAATATTTAGATTCCACCGAATACACTGAAGAGTACTGAATAGTTTCATTTAAAAATGGCAATATTTGGGGGCTCAGTCAGTTAAGTGTCCAATTCTTGATTTCAACTCAGCTCTGGTCATGATCTCAAGGTCCAAGGTCATACTCCCTGCTCAGCTTGGAGTCTGCTGCTCAGCTTGGAATTTGCTGAAAATCCTCTCTCTCCCTCCCCCTTTGCCCCTCCCTCCACGGGGCGGGGGAGGGGGGCACATGCTCTCTCTCAATACATACATACATAATAAAATCTTTAAAAAATTAAAATGGCAATTTTTAAAAAAGATTTAATTTACTCATAAAAAAATAAAGATTTTATTTATTCATGAGAGACACACACAGAGAGACAGGCAGAGACACAGGCAGAGAGAGAAGCAGGCTCCATACAGGGAGCTGATGTGGGACTTGATCCCGGGACTCCAGGACCATGTCCTGGGCCAAAGGCAGATGCTTAACCGCTGAGCCATCCAGGGACCCCCAGAATGGCAATATTTAAAATACACTGGAAACTACATCCTTTGCAAACACTCAAACTTAAGAAAAGCAATTTTGGATATCAACTTTTAAAAAGAGCAAGAGGGTATATACTTTCAGATAGTACATCAGCCAAAGAAGCTTAAATGCCATTCTGCAGCTTCCACACAAGGCTCCTCAAGATGGGGCCCAATTAGCCCCTTGGGCTTCCAACTGTCCTGTGCTCCAGCCATCAGACTCTTGGGAGTTCCAGTCACCTTGGGGCCACTCCTTGGTCTGGACTGCTCAACCCCCAAACAGCAGAAGCTACGTTTTCTTTGCTCAGTCAACAGCAGGTGCTTAGGAATGCTTGCTAATTCAGTGCCCGTCCCAGAGTGATAGGGGACAAAGAAAAGTACAGAAAGCACCTCTTAAGTCCAATAAAGAGATGGTTCTTGGGGAAACACTAGGCAGAAAATTCTGAGTTCCAAGAAATTTCTTTCAGGAATTACAGGAAACAGAGGTGCCTGGAAGGCTCAGATAGTTAAGCATCTACCTTCCACACAGGTCGTGATTCCAGGATCCTGGAATGGAGCCCCATGTCTGGCTCCCTGATCAGCAGGAATCTGCTTCTCCCTCTCCCCTTGCTGGTGCTCTCTTGTGCACTCTCTCTCTCTCTCTCTCCCTCTCTCTAAAGTAAATAAATTCTCCAAAAAAAACCAAAAACCAAAACAAACAAACAAACAACAACAAAATTACAGGAAACACTCCAACCCTTTCAAGAATATCTGCAGGGCCAAATAGGAAAGTCTCTAGAGGGATCCCTGGGTGGCGCAGCGGTTTGGCGCCTGCCTTTGGCCCAGGGTGCGATCCTGGAGACCCAGGATCGAATCCCACATCGGGCTCCCGGTGCATGGAGCCTGCTTCTCCCTCTGCCTGTGTCTCTGCCTCTCTCTCTCTCTCTCTCTCTGTGTGACTATCATAAATAAATAAAAATTAAAAAAAAAAAAAAAGGAAAGTCTCTAGAAGTGAATGGAGACATGAGAGAAGGAAGATAATTATATCCCAGACTGAAAATTTCAGAATTCTTTCAGCATCACCATGCCACTGACAATGCTGACCAACAGCTACCTACAACCATAATTAACTTGTAGCTGAACCAATTTCTAAAAGTTCCAGCACTATATGTACCTTATTTGAAAAGTAATAAAATCAATGCCATACCAAACTCACTTCCATAAAAAATGTAACATTATAAGTTTAAAAATTTATCTGAAAGGCCTAAGGCAGAATAATGTGACAGGATGTGACTTGGAGATAAAGTTGTTAATGAAATACTGAGTGGGTGGCTCTCAAGCAGAGACACACCAGACGAGAAAGAACTAAGCAAGCATGAAGAGCCAGGAGGCAGTGTCCCAGACAGAGGGAACAACAAATGCAAAGGTCCTGAGGCAAGAAGGCAGCCAGAGAGGCTGGAACAAAACCACCGTTATTAACAGAGATGCCAGAAGCCAGACTGTGTAGACATGATGCTTATTTGTCCCTTTACAGGTGACCCCAAGCTCTGAGGATGAGAGTGAAAGCTGAAGAAAGTAACCCAGATGCCCCTAGCAGAAAGGAGAGAAGGAGCAGAAGAGACAGGCAGCTGAGGCAACATAAGGACAGTGTGGGCTCCCAGAACTAAATGGGGAAGCCATCCAGAATGGACCAGGGTGATGGAGAAAACTAGGACAGTGGCCAACAGCTTAAGCCCACAGAAAGGAATGTTATCAGGCAGGCTAGAGTAGGAGCAGTTTCTGCCCCATGCTGTGACCCAGCCCAAAATTAGTCCTCTTTCACTCCTTTCCGGACCTAGACTTCCTCAGTGTGGAGTCTATGTAGCAACTGATCTTGGCCACTGGTCATGTATGACATGCTAGTGACGCCTGAGGCTCCCTAACCTCTGGAGTAAAGGTCACAAAAATAAAACTGCCAACAAGTCCAGCTCCTCTATACCACTGATGACAAGACCCTCAGTGAAGCACTGGGGAAGTGGACTAAGTCTGCAAGTATTTCTAAGGGGCTCCTCCACTGTCCAGGGGGAGGGAGGGGGGCACGTGAAGAAAGCAAACTGCTGGGCTTAGATATCAGACAGATCAAAATTTAAACACCGTTTATACCATTCACTGTCTGTGTTAGCTCTGCATAAAGCCATGACAGCGATCTAGTTCAAACAGCCTTTTGAAAATTAAACGCAATAGGGCATTTTATGATCAGTGCTTAACACACACAAAATATCCAATAAAGATTCCATCTGTTCCATCTACCCCATTATTGAGAGTTCAATGCACACAGCCTGAGAGCTCCACTGTTTATCAGCTATGTGACTTTGAGTAAGGCACTTTCAACTGAGCCTCAGCTTCGTTCGTAAAGCGGAGAGAACATCGCTTACTTCACATGGCTTTCGAAGAAACTAAATGAGAAAGGTGTGAAGGGTCAGGAGCAGCTCCTGACACACAGTAACTTCAATAGTCGCTTCAAGTTACTGGTGAGTGTTCCCAAGATGAAAACCTTAGGGGGAGGGGTGCAGGGCGCAAGCCTTCAAACCGAGCTCAGGTCTGTGGGTGCTGTGGAGACTGGGAGTAGCGGCTACTCAGGGTACACCTAGCGTCCTGGGAGCCACTCACCTGGTGGTTCCAGATAGAGCCCTCTTTGCTGCGCTCATCCGGGGTCAAACGCACGTACTGGCTCGTGAGTATAGTGCTGCCTTGAAAATCCCAGAGGGGCATGGAGCTGGAACCGACCCCTGCAGGCAGAGACGGGCGTAGACAGGCGCGGTGAGAGGCCACGCCGGGACTGGCCTTGCCAGAGGCAGGAAACCCACTGAGGTGCTTCGCTCAGGGGAAAGGAAATCCCTTCGCCCAACCCTGTCCAGCCTCGCCCTCGCTGCACTCATTCCCACCCCAGGCCTCACCTTGGTAGGGCTTGATAAGCGAATGCTCCCGCTTGAGGTGTTCACTGTTACCGTCAGTTATATCAGCAACAACCGGCCCCAGCAACAGGAGAAGAAAGAGAGGTGTAGTGGGGCCAGGGCCGGGGCCGGGAAGCCCAGGCCTCCCCAGGCACCGCCGGCCCCAGCCCCAGCGCCAAATCCAGCCTTCCGCCGCCATTCTCCGTTCCTCTCGGCCACTTCCGCCCGAGGACTTCCGCCTTCCGGGCGCCCCATCTAATGTCCTCCGGCCGGAAACCCTTCAACCCTAGTGTCACCGGAAAGTTAAAAAAGCAAAGCTTCCCAGCCGAAGGGAAGGTGGCTTTATTTACTGAGCAGCCCCCCGACCTGGTCAAGTACTGTTCCATTTCCTTGGCAGCTCCGAGGAACCCACCGGCCAGCCTCGGCAAGGAGTTCTTACGAGCGACAAGAGACGCAACCAATCATGGAACAGCACGTTAGGCTTGTGAGCCAATGAGAAACAGAGGGATGGTTTGACTAGGGGCAGCCCGGAGGTCGTCTGCGAAGTGAGGCATGCTGGAACTTGTAGTTTTGAGGGGGGGCTTTTCGCGCGGGCTGGGTAGACGAAGACTGTAACGACCTCCTTGGAGTAACGTTTCCCAGTCTTGGGGGAAAGAATGCAGAATGGAAGGCGGAGGCCTGAATTCTAACTCCCGCGACCCTCGTATTCACTGAGTGGCCTGGCTGGCCTGTCCGAAGCCTCACTGGCCCTACCTCTCTCCTGGCTTCATGCCTTTGGAGATGTAGAATTCCCAGTTGAGGGCTTTCACTACTCCCGAATCAGTCGGGTTTAAGCAGGAGGAGCAGACCCGGGTCCTGTCCCGGGACACCAGTTGGGACCCATCCGCATTCAAACTGTTTGAGTGCCTGCCCACTGCACCTGCAACAGCCACGAATGGTCCAGGAAAGCGGCCTGTGGACCAGAGGACCAGAGACCAAAATCTGCTGGCCCACAGCCGTATAGAGTTCTGTTTTACCTGCTCGTGCTATTTCAATACAACGATTTAAATATCAATATTTATATATTTTTTAATGTTTTAAAGATTTTATTTACTTGGGCAGCCAGGGTGGCGCAGCGGTTTAGCGCCGCCTTCAGCCCAGGGCGTGATCCTGGAGACCCTGCATCGAGTCCCACATCGGGCTCCCTGCATGGAGCCTGCTTCTCCCTCTGCCTGTGTCTCTGCCTCTCTGTGGGCTGAAGGCGGCGCTAAACCGCTGAGCCACCCGGGCTGCCCCCCAAAAAAGATTTTATTTACTTAAGAGAGAGCCAGAGTGCACGCGCACACATGCGGAGCGCGGGGCAGAGGGAGAGGGAGAAACGGGCTCCTCGCTCAGCAGGGAGCCAGATTTGGAGCTCCATCCCAGGATCGTGACTCCCGGAAGGCAGCCGCTTATCCGACTGAGCCACCCAGGCGCCCCTTGGTATTTTCAAACCGACAGACTTAGAAATCCAAATTTCTAGGTTTTCGGGAAAATCCTGGAGGTCCAACCCCACTAGGCCCCGCAAAAGCCTTCCTCTGCTGACCTAGCCTCCCTGCTGGCCAAATTATAGCACCTGCTTGGTCCCTTTAGCTATTTGAGTAAATAACCCCTGTTACAGTGGAGAGGGAGTGTCATTTATTGCTCCTTTATTTCAAGAAACTGCCCTTTTGAATGAGTGAACATATTCAAGAATAAGTGCTGAGACATCTTTTCTGGATCACCTGTCTTTAAGCTTATTAAAGTCATAGTCTTATATGTAATACAGACATATAATACAACAAAAGTCCCCTGCCACTCCCTCTCAAAGAGTATTCCCTTCCAGAGATTTATATCTATACAAACAAGAATATGTACATTCCACTAGACCTGGAGGAAGGCTGGGATATTTGTCAGTTAGGGTCACCTCTGAAACCCCAGCATCTAAGAACCTCACTTGGCACAAAGGAGGTGATTAATAAGTAATTAGTAAAAATATGAATATTTGTTCCAGAACCTAGAATTGGGTCATGAAGAATGAGTAGGAGTTTCCCAGCAAGGGGAAAGGCATTCTCAGCAGAGGGTACAGGGGATGTAAGGACCCAGAGGGATGCCTGAGAGCATATGGGATGAAAGCAGTTCGGAATGGCTGAGGGGAGGGAGAGTGTAGCTGAGGCCAGAACTTAAAGGGCCTTCAATTTCCAGCTAAGGAACATGGCCTTTTTCCAGAAAGCAATGGGATGGTTTTAAGCATGGGAGTGACCAGCATGGATTTCTTTGGCTATGGTGAGAAGAGATTGGAGGGGGGGTTACCCTCCCAAGGGGGGGAGACTGAATAGAAGGTCATTATGACCAGATGAGAGATAGCAAGACCTAAGCCAGGGAAGTCTCCAGAGGGAAGGGGCATCAGATCTCCCACAGAACAACTAGATATCAGTAATTGATATCTCCCTGTGGGAAGCCTGGGAGAGAGCAGTCGAGAGCAGTGTTTTGAGGGCTGGAGGTACCCTACGGCTCTCTTGGAGAGGAGAAAACCTGATAAGGACTAAGAGAAAATGGGAAGTCCCAGGGTTGGCCGGGGTAAAGACATGGTCAGAGCTGAAATTGGCATCCATGGTGGAAAGGTGAGGAGAGGAGAAGATGACCTTATTGGAGGTCAGAGTCTGTCACAGGGCCCTTTTAAGGGAGAGACATAAACTGTTGGCACCTGGGCTGCTGGCAGCCCAGGCACAGCTCCTGGCACCTAAGCACACATATTTACAACCTAGTAGTAACTAACTTGACATGTATCCTTGGGCAATTCACTCTCTCTGAGTCTCAGTTCTCTGATCTGTAAAATGGAAATAATGAGCACCGCTCACAAAGAGGTTGTAAGGACCAAATGAAGTCATGTTGGGAGATGACCCTGTAAACGGTAAAGCCCTCTATGAAGCCTAGACCCAGACCCATCATGGCACAGCAGACAGACAGGGTCTCCACTGTCATAATATACCGTATAAGCCCCTCACAGGCCCATTGCCATTGTTATGCACCTTATTAAGACCACTGCTGGCAATGCTCCAGGCCCAAAAGCAACCCCCAATATGTATACCAAATATGACCGAATCCCTCCATCTGGGTGGCCTGGAGAAAAGTGGGAAAAGACGAGGCAGGGCCAGGTGAAGAAGTGTATTAAGTAGGGTGACACTAGCTGCTATCACAGATAGACTCGAATGTATATAAGAGCTCAAAGATTATTCCTCATTCACATAATAGTACAAAGCTAATGTTCTTGGTTGAAGGGTCGCTTGCCTTGTGCCCTAATACAAAGCTCCTGTCTCCTTCCTCCTGTGGCTTCACAATCCCTCACTCTTCTACTCTTCTACATTCAGCCAGCTAAGGGTAAAAGAGACAATGTGGAGGTCATATATTATATAAAAGTTGTGGCCCAGAAATGGCACACAGTTCATTCATAATTTAATTGATGGGACTAGTCATAAGGCCACACCTGACTGCAAGTGAGCCTGGGAAAGTAAATTTTAACCATGTGCTCAGAGGAAGAGGACATGAATTTGTGGTGAAGAGTCAGTTTCTGCCACTGAAGGGTTCAAGTCACAGCCTGAAAAGGACAGTAGGATAGAGGATAGAAAACAGAAGAGGGGCTCAAAGCAGGGCGGGGAGTGACTTGAGGGCACTAAGCCCATACTTAAGGTAAAACACAAGTCCTGTAGTGGGTGCATGCCTGTGTATGAAAGTAGCAAACTGAGGACTCTGGTTAAGAGCCCCGAGTTCGGCTGACCCTGGGCCGGGGCTGGGAGGCAGCATGTCATTCTTCAGCTGACGGTACTACACCAAGGTGGGATTTTTACTTGAGAATGAATGCACAGGTGTCACACATAGATACAATCGATCCATTCCCCTGCTCTGGGGAGAAGCATGTGCATACCTATTCGCACATATCGCCGGGGGAGCTGAGCATCTGTGTGCCTGTATACAGTTGTGCCTGCCACATGCCCCTGTCCAAGGGACTATATATACACCCAAGGGTTTCTTATGAAGGGAGAGACTATGTGTTTGTAACACTCACACCCGAATAGCCTGTCTGTACATGATTGTGCACACAAGGTGTCCATCTGTCTGTACACTTGGGCACGAGGCTGGGCCTCTCTGAGATCTTATCTGGAGATAAGAGGCAGTGCATGTGCATAACGGCCTGGGGGAGGGGTACTGAGTATGCATATACCCAGCACACATACAGCAGGTGTGAGACCAGTATGTGCTGAGTAGACTCCATGTGTGCATATTCGGTACACATGTCCACACGAGCCCTTTCCAGTGTGCATAAAGGTGACTAAGTGTGCCCTTAGTCTGTGCTCTCTTCTGTGTGCCCAGACGCGACCCTGGAGCTCCCTGGTCTGGGCCAGACCAGACTGGGCTTCTTCCTGGGCACACACAGTCCTCTTTGATGTGCTGGTGACTGTGTGGGGCGTTTGCCAAGGGCATACTGGTGGCATGTGTATGTGCATGTGAACGTGCCTGTGTGTGTGTGTGTGTGTGTGTGTGTGTGTGTGTGTAGGAAGAGGCATTCACTCTCTTAGACCTTGCTTCTTTCTGTGGTTCGGTTTCTATAGAGACACTTCCTGTGGCAGAGAAAAGAGGTAGTGAGCTGTGTTTCAGGATGTAAGGGCCCTCAGGAGCAGAGCTGAGCTCTCTCGTTGCCTGCCTGCCACCGTGCAAGCTCAGGCCGGGGCTGCCCATGGTCCCCATGGTGGGCACTCCTCCCGGCAGGGACCCGTGAACAGCGGCGGCATGCCGGGGAAGCCCAAGCACCTGGGTGTCCCCAACGGGCGCATGGTGAGTGTGGGCTCCAGGCCAGGCCCGTGGGGAGGGGGTGGGCACACCCAGGGTGGAGCTCAGGAGGCACACCCGGCAGGGCTGGGCAAGAGCCTGCATGCTGCCAGCGGGCAGGAGAAGTTGGGGTACAAACAGGAGCAGACAGTGGGACCTGGTGCCCTACCCTAGGACCCCCCAGATCACCCTGCTGGACCTGGGGCAACTGTTGAGATGAGAGCAGATACAGTGGGCATAGGCTTCTGGTCCCCACTCTTCCCTCTCCTGCCACTTTGGCACCATCTGGGGCTGCCTACATCCTAGGGCAGCAGGGACACCTGGCATGCCCTTTGACCCCTGCAACCCCCACAGTGGCCCAGACCCCACATCTCACCTAGCTTCGGCCTTCCCCTCCTCACCCATATCCTGACACCCAAGGTCAGGTAAAGGGTAACCCTCAGTGGGTCACTGCCCTTCAGCTGGACCTGCTCCAGAGGCTTCCTGCCAGAAGGAGTAGTCTTTGGGTGGCCTGGGAAGGGTCAGCGGGGTCAGACCAGCTTGGTGCTGCTTGTCTGTTTTATTCCTGGGCTACCAGGAAGGGTGGGAATAGCTGGGCGCTAGGATGCCCTGGCTACTGCAGCCGCCCCACCCCCTAAACCCTCTCCCTGGCTGCCTGGCCTCCAAATCAGAGCTGTGCTTGGACAGTCCAGCTTCTTTATTCATTCAGCTGATGGAGCAGGCTGTGTGGGGCCTTCCTTCTCTCCCTAGCATACCACCCCACTTGGCAGAGCCCCAGTCCCTCCTAACAACCTCAGGAAGGCCACACAGTGTCCTAGCCTCTAACCTGGCCCCGGCCTAGGACTATGGGACAAAACCAATGGGTCCAGAGAAACCTGGGTTCCAGCTGTGGCTCCATTATCCCTTACTAGAGGTCCTCTCTGACCCTCAGTTTCTTCACCTGTAAAATGAGGAAATTGGAACAATTCTCAAAGGCTTGTTGATATGATTAAGTGGAATGATGAATATGAGGCCCTTGGCCCATTGTAGGGCCTCTATAAACGTCAGCCCAATGCCTCCCTTCATTCTCAGCCCCTCTTCAAGGATCCCCTGCCTCATTCAGAAACTGAGGTTTTACCCCACACTCCTGCCTCCTAATTCCAAAGACCTTCCTCCTCCTCTCCTTCTTCCAGTGTCTCTTTATTACCCAGCCCCAGTTAGCTGGGTAGGAGAGAGGCAAACCCCACCAGGCTGGCCCAGTTCCTCAACTCACTGTCTTTACCATCAACCTAACTTTGAAAGTTCAAGAACCTAAGATCCTCACACTCCGACCCCAGAGGCATGACACTCAGATGTCCAGGCCCAGGAGAATGTCCACTCCCAATCTCACCCCAGAGGGCAGCTGAGTTGGTGCTTCTGAGCAGTGCCCAGAACTGCAGGGCAACTGAGGATGCCTCAAGAGAGACCCAGTCTCTGCCCCTCCCACGTCAACTTATGGCTTCTCTGCCCCAACATCAGTCTTTCAGAGGAGGGAGGGCACCCAAGTTCTGCCTCCAGCCCTGGTTCCTTGCAACAACCTTCACATACAGATTTATCTTCAATCTTCACACACACAGACCCCTTCCTGGGTCTGTTCTGAACTCTCCATGTCACCTCTCAGAATCCTGAAGGTCACAGATTGGTTGCTTGTTGGCCACCAGTCAGCTTTCTGAGACCATGCTCGGCTGACATGGGGGGGGGGTGGACAGACATCAGCAGGGATGCACACAGAGACACCTGTGGACCAGGTGTCAAGCTCCTTTCATGAGTTACCTCCCGAGGGTGGCTCAGAGGAGTGACAGGCTGAAGGCAGCCAGCAAGTTCAGGGGCATGCATTTGAACCCGACCTCTCTGACTCAATGCCATTGTTCCCCCACCTCCCAGAACTGCCTGGCTCTGTGCTCCCCTGCCTCCCCCTGCCACCACCTCCACCCACGGGCTGCCATTATTCCCTGCTGCAGCAACTTCATTTGTCAGCCTCATCTTTCTGCCACTCAGCTTGTCAGGCAGTCGCAATGAAACCTGTCACTTAGAGATGGCTCCTAGCCCCCTCCCAGAGACATATTTACAGGACCCTGACTACCACATCATTTGTTCAGGCAGTCATTCAGTCAGCAGCCCCTCCATAGGCCTGCTCTACGCTGGCCCTGTCCTGGGACTGGAGACCCAAACGTGTTGCCCTAGCTCCTGCCCTCAAGCAGCTCCCAGTCTGGCAAAGCATAAAGACACAGGTACAAATACCAGAAGAAAATCCAGATTTGAGTAAGAGCCACAGGTCCAGGGTAGAGAAAGCTTGAGGAGGACCTGGGATGGGAGAACTGACTTGTTGGATCATTTTGTGCATTGTGGTTTGAGGTTCTTGAAAGCATATGCCATCTGGAAGAGGAGGTAGCATGGGGAAGGGTCTAGATGTGGGGCAACACAGAGTGTGTGTACAGGGACATGGCCTAAGAGGAGGTTGGGCCTAAAGCCTAGAGAGTGGTAGTTATCATATCCTGTCACTCTCAGGGGGCCCAGTTAGCCATTCCACCTGGAGAGACCTTACCATAGCTCTGCCTGCATTCTTGGCATCCAGCCTGGGCTAGGGTTTGTCTCCACAGGGTTGACTCAGGCTGAAGGGAACAGGCACTCAGGGTTCTCTTTGCATATACCCAGAGAGGATCTTGGGGCCTCAGTTTCCCCCAAACTAGGATCAATTGAGATGATGGTACAGAGTGCCAGCACAGAAGATGCTAAGTAAATTGGCTCTCCCTTTGAGATCTGACCTTTCCAGAGGGCGGAGTTCAAGAGGACCCCCTGGACCCTTTACCCCTGAATGGCTTTGCCCACTTGTGTCCAAAGGGCTGAGGCCCTGGGCCTCCCAGCTCCCCTTGTACATCTCCTGTCTACACAGGGAGGCAGCTTAGTGGGAGGCAGGACTCAGGCTCCAGTTGGGAATACTTTTTTTTTTAAGATTTTATGTATTTATTCATGAGAGACACACAGAGAGAGGCAGCAACATAGGTGGAGGGAGAAGCAGGCTCCCTGCAGAGAGCCCAATGTGGGACTTGATCCCCAAACCCTGGGATCACGCCCTGAGCTGAAGGTAGGTTCTCAACCACTAAGCCACCCAGGGACTCGGGAACACTTAGCTTTTAACTTCAGCTCAGCTGCTTCCCTGCTATGCAACTTCTTTGGGTCTAGGTTTTCTTATCTGTAAAACAGGGCTATTAACACCTGCTACACAGGATAAAGATTTGAAGATAGAGTGAGAACACAGATGTGTATGTCCGAGAGTGCCTGTCACACAATTGGAGGTCAGAAATGTTGGGCCACTCCACTCTCACCCTAGTATCCTTAGATACCAGTGGTTCTTCCAGGGTCTAAGAAAAAAGGATGCCAAACTGAAGCCTGACCATGGGTCAGGAGTGTCACCTTCCACCACACCCTTCCTCATCATTTCTTCCCCTTTTCTCCCATTCACTTACCACTTCTCCTCAGACAAGCCAGGGTGGGGCAAGGCCAGCCCTCCTCCGCACAACTTCCCCAGGCCACGGAGCCTGGGCAGCCTGGAGCCCTGGTCCGCAGAGCCCCTGACAGCTGTGTACCTGCTGTTTTCACATACGTGCTCATTCTTCCTAGCAGCCCCAAGAAAGTGGGATGCTGAGCCCCATTCTACCCAGGGGGAAAACTGAGGCCCAGAGGTGAGAGTTACTTGCTCATGAATGGTGGAACTGAAACCAGACTCTATCCTAACTCCCTCCCACCTCAGTCCCCACGATCCAGATCAACAATCAGCAGGGCAAGAGGGACTGGCAAAGGTGAACTGCAGGCCACAGAGATGGGGCATTCAGAGGTGAAGGATCTCTGGTGAAGGGAGTGCAGGGCCTCATGGGAGGCAGAGGAGGACTGCTAGGGCCCTACTGGCTGCTTCTTGGCCCCAGAGCAAGAGGGTGCTTGTGAGAGGGGGCTCAGGTTGGTTCCCTCTACAAATCAGGCTTGCTCTCTGGGAGCTACCAAACTGTAAGGAGAGAGAGGCCTAGACATGGGTGAGCAGAAGTATGGTGGGCTGGAGGGCTCAGGACAACTGGTGTTTGGAGGGGACTGGTGTTGACGAGCCAAGACTGGAGAGCAGTGAGTTCAGTGAGGGGAGCAGGAGCAGATACCCAGCAGGAGAAAGCAGTGAAGCAGGAAACAGGAGTGTGAAGATGTGTGTGTGATAAAGTGTAGGATGGAGTGAGGGAGAGGGAAATGGGGGAGGCTATAGGGATTCATTAGTCAAGCCCAGGCTAAGCTTCAGCTGTAACCCAGCAACTGCTCTCCCCCACCCCCCAGGCAGGGAGCTCATGAGACCTGGGAGCCAGCCTAAAGACACTGACAGTCAATTCAACATAATGTCAAGAATAAAACAAAATAGGAGTATGGGCTGGCTACAGCCCCAGGTGCCTGGGCCCTATCGCAGCTCCCACCCGCCCCAGCAGCCACGGGGGCTCTGAGCTAGGAAGAGGCTGAGGCCGAGGAAGGAGGGCAAGCAGCAGAGAGGCCAGTGCGGGGGAGGGAGGACCAGGAGGCCACCTCAGAGGGGGAGGCAAGATGGTTCCTGGAGGAGCCCTGGACAGAGGATGGTGCCCGCAGCCCTGAGCAGGCAGAACAGGCAGGTGCACCAGAGTGCCAGGAATGGAGGCAGCAGGCTGGGACCCTGGGCTTCAACTCATCATCTTCACACACCCCGGGAGTTGGGACTTCCTCCAGCAGCCACTGGAGCTGACTCGGAAGAAGGGAAGAAGCTGTCAGATTCGAGGGTGCCGAGGAAGGAGGGCGAGGGCTAGGGTGAGCCCGGTGGGCCAAGGGAGAGCGTGTGGGGAGGGCAGATGCCGGCAGATGCCTGCAGATGGGTTCCATCCCAGCCACATTCTGCACAAACTTTCGTTCTTCTTCAGCAGCCTCTTACCTCCACACTCCAAGGGGGAGAGGAGGCTCAGGGAGGAGCCCAAAGCCATAAAACTGGGAAAGGTCAGAGCTGGGATTTGAATCTGGGTCTGACAGACCCCAACACCTGTGTTCTTTCCTCCGTCGTGGGGCTAGCAAACTCGAAAGTGGAGCAGGGTCAGACACCAATACTAAGATAACAACAGCAATAACAGTATGGTTCATGCCGGATAGTGTTCTGAGTTCCTTAACTATATATTTAACTTATTTACATACAGCAACCCTTTGAAGTCAGGAAAAGTATTTGCTCCATTTCTATAGAAAAAGAAATTGAAGCACAGAGAGATGTAGCGCCTTATCCAAGATCACACAGCACAACCTGGAACTCAGGCAGTCTGGGGCAGCATCTCTCGCCATAAGTAACATAAATGCATCAAACTGGCTTCAGAGACCCCTAAAAAGAACATAAGCCCCATCTAGGGAAGGCAGTTGCTGCTGAGTGCCAGCCAAAGTTGTCATGCTGGGAAGTAGTTTATATAAGACCCCTGATTTTTATTTATTTTTTATTTATTTTTTTTTTTATTTATGATAGTCACACAGAGAGAGAGAGAGGGAGGGAGGCAGAGACACAGGCAGAGGGAGAAGCAGGCCCCATGCACCGGGAGCCCGACGTGGGATTCGATCCTGGGTCTCCAGGATCGCGCCCTGGGCCAAAGGCAGGCGCTAAACCACTGCGCCACCCAGGGATCCCAAGACCCCTGATTTTTAAATGTGGGAACACTTTTAAAAATGAGGCGCACCTGGGTGGCTCAGTCAGCTAAGTGTCTGCCTTCTGCTCAGGTCATGATCCCAGTCCTGGGATGGAGCCCCACATCAGGCTCCATGCTCGCCCAGGAGTTGGCTTCTCCTTCTTCCTCTACCCCTTCTCCTGCTCATGCTCTCTCTCTCTTGCTCCATCTCTCTCTCTCTTTCTCTCTCTCTCTCAAATAAATAAATACGATCTTTAAAAGTAAATAAATAAACTAAAAATGAAAAAAATGTTCTACATACTTGCAGGCCAACTCTGGCCCACAGATGTGGGATCTGAGTGTTCCTAGGTGAGAGTGGGGAGCAAAGAGGGAGATTCCAGCTGGAAGGGCAGGGAGAGGCTTCCTGGGGGAGATGTTTGCAGGCCTGTTTCCAGTGGGGATGTAACCAAGGGACAGGTGGTAGAAACTCCTGTGACAGGCCTAGTGAGAATATAGGATGCTAGAGAGAAGGAGAACTTGGGGATAATTGAACTCTGGTGGTGGGAAGAAAGACAGGAAGGATGTAGGGAAATGGGTTCAATGCCCTGATTTGGTGGTGGCAGAGGTGGCTTCCTTTGGGACTGGCTGAGTTGGAAGGGCTCATAGGACATTTGGGCAGAGATGTTAGCAGGAAGTTGACTATATGGGTTTGGATCTGGGAGGGAGATGTAGGAGGGGGAAAGGGCAAGGAGTGGTAGAGGCCACCTTGTGTGGGTAGGAGATGAGGAGGAAGCTGGAGGAGCTGCTAGGAAGGTAGGAAGGACCGAGGGAAATCACTGCGAGAGTCATTTTGAAAGGAGGGTTTCTATTTCACTAATGGTTGGGATTCCCAGAGAAGTTGGAGTTGTGTGTGGGGTGGGGGTGGGGTAAGGATGGAATTGGTCTCTATAGCAATGCTATTCACAGTGTGGTCTATGGACCAGTGCATCAGCATTGCCTGAGACCTTGTTGGGAATGGAGAGTCTCTGGCCGCATCCTGGACCTGCTGAGTTTGAATCTCCAGAGGTGGGCTCCTACTGGTTATTTCAGTGCACACTAGAGTCTAAGAATGACTGTTCTATACTATAAAATAGCATCCTGGAACCAGCCTAAGGTGGAGTGGGGCTCAGGGTCTCTCAGGGTCTTCCTCTCCAAGAGGAAACAGTTACAACAAAGAGATCACTGGCTAGAGACACCAGCAAACATCCATACAGCACTTACCACATGCTGGCCACTGTTCTAGATCCTAGAAATCTATTAAACTGATTTGATCCTCACAACAGTCCCAGGAAGTAAGCCACTATTATTATCATCATACACGATTTGCAGATGGAGACAAGCAAGTAACAAGTCACACAGCTTGTAAATGGCAAAGACAAGATTCAAAGTCTATGCTGATAACCCACCATGCTGTACAACTGGGCTTACCTAGCACGTGCTGAGGGAGGAGGGAACCAGGAGCAAATAGAAAGTAACTGGCATAAGTCCCAGCACACAGTGGTTTGCACATGATGGAAGGGGAGCCAGGAGGAGCCAGAGCAAAGTGCTGAGCAAGCAGTGACCTGGCTGGGAATGGCCAGCCCGGCCCTCCAGGTGGAGGAGAACACCGCTCCAGTCCTGGGGTCTGAACCCAGAACTGTCCCCTTGAGAATCCACCCGGAGCTCTGACTGCCTACCTTGGGTCTCTTATAGGTTCTGGCTGTCTCAGACGGAGGTAAGTGACAGAGGGTATGGAGGAGGCTTGCTTGGGGTGGGGGAGGGTATGTGGAAACAGGGTGGGGTCCCTGTCACTTGCTGTCTTTCCAGGGAAAGTACCTACAGATGGGGTTGGGCCAGGGGCTGGGGAAGGCCACAAAGTTCACCGCCCCTTGTCCATCCACCTACAGAGCTGAGCAGCACGGCAGGGCCTCAGGGCCAGGGCGAGAGCCGAGGAAGCTCCCTCAGTATCCACAGCCTCCCCAGTGGCCCCAGCAGCCCCTTCCCCACCGAGGAGCAGCCTGTGGCCAGCTGGGGCCTGTCATTCGAGCGGCTGCTGCAGGACCCACTGGGGCTGGCTTATTTCACTGTAAGCCTTGGGGCGGGATTGGGAGGGCAGATGGCAGTGGCCACTATGGTGTGTGTTGCAGGGGTGGGCAACGGGCATGGGAGAGGACGTGGATGGAGCTTCAGGCTGGCCAGAATGGTATTCCTCTGTTGGCTGCCTCCTCTGGCCTTTCTTTGGCACCTTCTTCCTCTTCTCTCAGCAGGGACCTTTCCTTGTCTCTGCCTCTCATTTTCTTTCTACGCCTTCCAATCTGGCCCCATCTGTCTGTCTGGCCCTATCTGCCTGACTTGGCTTCTTGGCCCTATCTCTATCCCAGTGTCTTTGATGGAATTCCCTGACCGGGTCTCTGTGCCTCTGACTTCCTCCTTCTCTGCGCCAGGAGTTCCTGAAGAAGGAGTTCAGCGCCGAGAATGTCACTTTCTGGAAGGCCTGCGAGCGCTTCCAGCAGATCCCGGCCAGCGACACGCAGCAGGTGAGGGAAGGGGAGCGGGGGCGGAGTGGTGGGACCGGAGCTGGGCCATGCCCTGGGCCATGCCCCGGGCCATGCCCCTCATCTTTTCTTGTCCCTCCTCCAACAGCTTGCTCAGGAGGCCCGCCACATCTACGAGGAATTCCTGTCTAGCCAGGCGCTGAGCCCAGTGAACATCGACCGGCAGGCCTGGCTAGGCGAGGAGGTGCTGGCCGAACCGCGACCGGACATGTTCCGCGCGCAGCAGCTCCAGGTCAGGGTCTCCCACGGCCTCGCGGGGCTAGGGGGCGTGGCCTTGGAAGAAGGCGCAAGAGGCGGGGCCAGGCCCGGGGGCGGGGTCTAGCGGAGGCTGGGGCGGGGCCAAGGAGTCGGTGGGAGGGGCTAAAGCCTTTCCGGCCAGATTGCGACCCGGCCAATACTCAGGGCCTGGGGAGGCGGGCTGCGAGCCAAGCGCCGCCCCCGCCCCGCCCCGCCCCGCCCCGCCCCGCCCCCGGCTCACCTTCCCCGCGTGGGACCTGCAGATCTTCAACCTGATGAAGTTCGATAGCTACGCGCGCTTCGTCAAGTCGCCGCTGTACCGCGAATGTCTGCTGGCGGAGGCCGAGGGACGTCCCCTGCGGGAACCTGGATCCTCCAGCCCGGGCAGCCCTGACTCCACGAGGAAGGTGCGGACGAGGGGCTGGGGGAAGCGGGGGCCAGGTGCAGATCTGTAGCGGTGTGCCCCTGGTCTGCAGGCGAGCTGGAGCCCGGCCTGGCGCCAGCGCCTTTCCTGTACCCGCAGAAGCCGAAGCTGAAGTCTGGGAAGTCGCTGCCTCTGGGCGTGGAGGAGTTGGGGCACCTGCCGTCCGCTGAGGGCTCTGGGGGTCGCCCGCTCCGGAAGTCTTTCCGCAAGGGTGAGGGTTGGAGGCCATAGAGGAGAGTTGCAGTGGGAGCTCGGGCAAGCTTTGATAATTCTTCCTTCCTCCTACTTTGTTCCATAGACATCTGTAAATCTGTGAAAACCGAAATAGAGATCCCTGTTGACCATCACGTTTCCCCGGTGTTTTGGTTTCCAGGCTAGACCCCAGAATTTTAGGAAGCCCTCTTAGTAGCAACACTTCCATGGTCCCAGGCCACGTTAGACTCCTGCGAGAGGGCTCCAGCCAGATCCACCTAGTTGTGGAGAAAGGGGTGTAGGGAGGAGGGGCTGTTCTGCTCACTGCTCCCTCTCTCATAGAACTGGCAGGTGGGGCTCCTTTGCGCAGAGAGTCCCAGGGCTCCCTCAACTCATCTGCCAGCCTGGACCTTGGCTTCCTTGCCTTTGTCAACAGCAAATCTGAGGTGAGCCAGCTGCTGGGAGGAGATGAGGTGCAGGCCAGGGCCACTACTCACTCACCTTTGTGAGGCTGCCATCATTTCTAGTCATGGTCCCCACTTCCACCTCACTCCTACCAAGCCCTCATACTCCTTACTTTCTTCCTGTCCCCACCACATTGGGCCCCATGCATGGCAAGGGTATACATTCTCTTTGTGTGTGTGCACATGTGGGTGCCTAGGTGTACACAGCAGGTGTATATGGGCCGGTGGGAGGACCTATCTCTGGGTGCCCCTACGTCTGAGTGAGCATATACATGTTGTAGGAAGAGTGTCTTTGCCTGCCTAAAAGTGTACCCTTAGGTATGTGTGTGCATGTATGTGTGTGCCCCAGTGAGTTTACCTGTCTGTGTACCTCTCTGCATGTCCCTGAATGTGTACACATGACCTTCCCTCTGCTCCTGTCCTGAATCAGAGCCACCGGAAGAGCCTTGGGAGCACAGAAGGTGAGAGTGAAAGCCGGCCAGGGAAGTACTGCTGCGTGTACCTGCCAGATGGCACAGCCTCCTTGGCCCTGGCCCGACCTGGCCTCACAATCCGTGCCATGCTGGCAGGCATCTGTGAGAAACGAGGTCTCTCTCTACCTGACATCAAGGTCTACCTGGTGGGCAATGAACAGGTGTGAATCTGGCCTGGTCCCCAACTCTCTCTTCCTGATCCTGACTCCAACCCCATTCCTCTCTCTGTTCAGCTATGACCTCAATCCCAATTCCATTCCTATCCTCACTCCCTTCCTAATTCTAGTCCCCAACACAACCGTTCCCTCTCCCCATGCCCAATTCCAAAGCAACCCAGCACCAATTCCTCAAATTCAGGCTTCCAGTCTCATCCCATGAAAATCCTATCCCCTCCCCCCACTCACCCCCACCCAGAGCTTCCAGCACACCCGTCGTCTTCACTGTGATGCTCTAGGGAGGTAGAGTGGAGGAGAACCACTGCCAGAGCTGTTCTCCCATCACTCCGAGAGTTCCTACTGGCCATCCTTGAAATGGCCATCAGGGACATCCAAACGCACCTAGCCCAAGAAAAACTTTCCTTGAGATGCAAACTAGCATTAAGCTTTAAAGAGGAGTCTAAGGACAAACTCACTTTAAACTGAACCAGCCAGTAAGGGAGGGGAATCTAAAGAAAGAATGCTCTGTTCTAGGGAGACCCTACAGGATTTCATTCACCCAGACAAGACCTAGGGCCCTGCCAGGTGGGTGGGCAGAGGGACCCAGGCCTGAGCTCTGTCTTCCAGATCCATAGGCTAGAAGTGAGCCAAGCAGGATGTGATCAGGGAAGAGAAGTTGAAGCTTCAGAGAGTTTCTGGGGGAAGGTAGGCTTTTCTGGCTGGTTCCAGGAAGGCTTCATGGAAGAGGCAGCTGTTGAAGGGAGAAGGAGGATGCGGAAGAGTTTGCCTGGCAGAGCTGTTGGGAGAGGATATTCTAGGCAGAGGAAACAGCTTAAGTGAAGTCCTAGATGTGGGTAAGATATGCAGGTCAAGTTCCAGGACCTGGAGAATGGGACTATGAAGGCAACTGTGGGAGGAGCTCTGCCCATTCAGGCCACCCATGCAGCCTCTGAAGCCCAGACGGGCATTCACGACTGCTAAATATAATTCCCCACCCACACTCCACCTGTCCCTGCAGCACATCATCGGCCTATCCCTGAAGAGGCTGCCTCCCTGCCCTGGGCTGGCAGTGGGGGCCTATAGGGGCAGTAGTTACTACACCTACTGTTTATGTACCTACTGTGTGCCAGGCCCTGCGCCAGATACTTCACATCCTTCTGGCCTCACAGCGGTCTTGGGGGAGGGGCTCTTGTTGCAGTGAGGAGATGAGGAGTATCCTTAGTAGGTGGGGATGGAGAGAAGTAGACAAGGCCTGGGTAGCTGATCAAAGGTGGGTGATGAGGAAGGAAATGCATCCAGCTGGTCTGGTTGAGTTTCACATGCCTGAGAGACAAGGGCAGCAGCTGTCCCAGAGGCAGGTCCTGGCCTGGCCTAGCCTGGGAAGAGGTAGCTCCATGATCCAGAACCTAGTCCTGCTCCTTATCCAAGCAGCCCCATTACCATTCGTGTTCACCCCACTCCCATGCTTCCTATAACACCATTTCTTTTCCAAAGCTGTCCAGCCTTTTTGCCACACTTTTGCCTGGACTTGGGCATATTAGGCTCCAACTCCAGCCAGCTGTCTTATTCCATTTGCATCTCTACCACCTACCTGCCCATTGGCCCATCCCTCTGACTTAGGGGCCCCAGTGGGGGCTATGGGAGGAAGTGAGGTGTTTCCCTCAGATCCTGGGGCTGGCTGGGGGTGGCAAGGGAGGGACTCTAAGACCTACCCGGCATCTGTAGAAGGCCCTGGTCCTGGATCAGGACTGCACCGTGCTGGCGGATCAGGAGGTGCGGCTGGAGAACAGGATCACCTTCGAGTGAGTGCCTCTCCTCCCAGACTTGGGTCCTGGGTCTCAACACCTGTTTGGGCTCCAGTTCAGGCTGTTGTTCTACCTCTCAGGTCCCGCCCCTGGGGCTAACGGCATCCCTGAGGCTAAGGGTTCACCCCGAAGTTATCATCCCACCTCCCCAGTTGAGGCTCTGCCCCTCTTGGACCTATCCCTGGTGGGTTGGGGGAGAGGTAGGTCCGCTCTCCACCCTTCTGCAGTGCAAGGGTCCCATGCAGGCTCGAGTTGGTGGCTCAGGAGCGCGTGGTGCGGATCTCCGCCAAGTCCACCAAGCGGCTGCAGGACGCGCTGCAGCCCATTCTGGCGAAGCATGGCCTGAGCCCGCAAGAGGTGGCACTGTGCCTGGTAAGGGGGAAGGAGAGGCCGGGGGGGGGGGGGGGGGGGGGGGGGGGGGGGGGGGACGACACGACAGCGGGGCAGGGGAGGGGCGGCAGGGAGCGGGCTGCTGACTTGTCCCCACAGCCTGGTGAGAAGCAGCCGCTGGATCTGGGGAAGCTAGTGAGCTCAGTGGCCGCCCAGAGACTGGTTTTGAACACTCTTCCAGGTAGAGAAACAAAGGCCTGGGGGCTTGGTCCCTGGAGGTGGCTGTGGCCCAGAAGGAAAGGGGTCCAGGTAGGAGACAAACACTAACGGTGGCACTCTCTGCCACAGGTGTGAAGACTCCCCAAATTGGAGACATACCCCAGTGCTTCAGCCAGGTGAGAGAAAGGGCTCTCCCTTCTCCCCACTGTACCTCCCCTCCCAGCTGTGGCTCTGACTCCACATTCTTACAGGGCAGCCAGCCTAGAACCCGGAACAAGGCCACCCACCCTCCTCCACTGTCCCTCAACTCACTGGCTGAGGGGCCTGGTAGTAGCACTGGGAAGCGGCAGACCTGTGACATTGAAGGTACTTTGGGGATGGTGAGAGCTAGGGACCAGAAGCATTGGGGATCATTGAAAGTGGGTGCTGTGGAGAGAGACTTGAGCTAAGTCAGGGACCTGTATGTCTTTGGGGGCTGGAAGGGTGTCCATTGGGGTTGGGGGAATAGAGGTCCTGAAGGGTGGAAGGGGGTTAGGAAGGCTGTGGTCATAGTAAAGGCAGCAGGATGGTAGTAGGCTGGCCAAGGCAGATCAGTGGGCCTCTTGACCCTGTGGCCACCCCTAGGCTTGGTGGAGCTGCTGAATCGGGTACAGAGCAGTGGAGCCCACGACCAGAGGGGCCTTCTTTGCAAAGAGGACCTGGTGCTTCCAGAATTTCTGCAGCTGCCTGCCCAAGGACCCAACTCTCAAGAGGCCCCACCACAGACTGAATCAGAGGTCCAGCCCAAAGGGGACACCTCAGACTCCACTGCCCACTCAGCCCTCTGATGGCTGCCCAACAGTCCAGGCCGGCTGCATGGCACCTGGCGGGCCAAGCATGCTGTGGGCCCACTCTGCATGCCCTGTCTGTGCCATGAGTGTCCTTGGCCCCTTCCTGCCATGGGCAGGCCCGCAGGAAGAGCTGGAAAGGGGTGGCGAGCAGGCTCAGAGGAGCCACACCCCACAGCTGCCACCACTTCGTCCCTCATAGGTTTGCTCACCCATCCCTTGCTGCCAGGTCACCAAGGGGAGGTGGGCCTAGCCTCCCCAGTACAGGCATGCCCAGCACAGAGGGGCAGCGTTGGCAGTGCCAGCCTTCCCACCCTGTGGTAAGCCTGAGCAGGGAGCAGGAGGAAGGGCTGGCCCCTCCTCAGGGAGCTGGTATGAGTAAGGCTTGGGGGTGTAGGCGGGCAGCCCCTTACTTTACTCACATAGGCTGCTGGATGTATGGATTTTGCAGTTGGCCTGGGGCAGCTGGGTTTGTCCTGGATGTACAATATTGTTATTATAATAGTAATTATTATTCTCCTGTGAGGTGTGTTCCTTGTGTGCCAGTCTACCTGGTGTTCCCCCGCTAAACTGCACTGCCTCTATCACCAAGGTCAGTGCCAGGAAGCCCTTGGGGACCTCAGAATATGCCCCCTAACTTCCTGTTGTCAGAACTTCTCTTCCTGACTGCACAGAGTATTTCGGGTGTGAATATGAGAGACAGAGTTGGGGAGGGAAGGAGAAAGGGGGGAGGGAGAGAGGGAGGACGGGGAGGGAGGGGAAGAACCCTCCAGGGAGCTGTGCCTCTGCCACCCGTCATCATGCTGTTCCTCAGTCTCTGGATCTGAGTCAAGGACAGCATCTGATTATTGTCCTCTGCTTCTCCTGGTGCTTGAGTGTGTCTCTGCAGACATGGCTGTGGGCTCCTCTGGATGCATTAAAGTCTTGTGGAGGATACTTACTGGTCGTTGTGGTAGGGGCAGGTTCTGTCCCTTGCCTGCTTTGGCTGGGTGGTCATCCCTGTCCCTAGGCAGCCCTCATAGGGACGGGGAGCAGGGAGGACCTCCCAGAAGGAGGGCCCAGTGTGTGGGCAGAGATGCCAGACTCAGTTTCAGTGCCACTGAGACAGAGGAAACGGGGAGACGTGGGAACCTCAAAAGGACACCTGGGGAGTGAGGGGCCCTCCTGCCCCCCTTAGGTCAAACTCTCTTCCCTCTTCCAGTTCTTTGTGCTTGCTGTCCCCTCTGCCAGGAACTGCGTCCCCACCCCCATCATGGCACCTCACCCTTGAAAATCCTGGGAGAGATCAGTGGGGCCCACTGGCCCACCTCCTTTCTCCAGAAGTCAAACCCAAGCCTTTCTCGGGGGTCTTCAGCCCTCTGCCCCCTCTGCCCCCTCTGCCCATTTTGCTTGGCTGGGTTGACCAGACCCCCTAGCTGCTGAGGTGGGCTCATGACCCAGGCCTGGTCAATCAGAGTGTGGTACGAGACTGGTCCTCTGACCCCAGTGAAAATTCCAGTCCTGGTCATCTACCACTTCCTGGGGATTTGAACAGAGGACAGGCAGGGAGAGAACCTGTGAGTGAATGAAGCCAACGCAGGAGAGCAGGGTAGAGATGGGAGGAAATTCCTGAGAAAATTTCTCTGAATACCTAAATTCACCCATGCCTGAAGTCAACTACCCCTAGACATTCTCATGTAGGCAGGCCAAAATATCCTTTCTGTGTGCATGTGCTTGTGACTCTGAGTGGGTTTTCTAAGACCTGTAACCACAAAAGTCCTGCTTCATTGTTTAGCTTGAATACCTTGGTGGAAACTTCCCTGGTCACCTGATGCTGTGGCCTAAATGTTTGTGTGTCCCCACCACCACCACCCCCACACCAAAATTCATATGTTGAAATCTCAGTCCCAAGGTGATGGCATTAGGAGGTGGAGTCTTTGGGATGGGCTCCATCATGAGGGTGGTTACTAACCTTATAAAAGAGACCCCAGAGGGTTCCCCCACACCTTCCACCCTGTGAGGACGGAGCAAGAAACAGGCTGTCTACAAGCTAGAAGAGGGCTTTCATAGACACCAAATGTGCTGACACCTCCATCCTGGACTTCCAGACTCCGGAACTGTGAGGAATAAATTTCTGTTGATTATAAGCCACCCAGTTTCTAGTATTTTTGTTATAACAGCCCAAATAGACTGATACCAGATATGAAGTACTCCCCAACTGTGTTCTCTACCATGCTGTCCAGTTTTCTTCCTTCATGGTGCTCATCCCACTCTGTAATGACCATGCCCTGATGGCAGTGACCTTGTCCATCTTAGTCACTGCTGTATCCCTTTGGCCTAGTGGGAAATGATTCCACACCTTCAGATAGACCCAGTGAAGGAAGCAGGAACAACAGAGCAGTTGGGGGTCCTGGACAGGGGACAGCATAGCACCAGGATCACAGTCTGTGGCCAGATGGGGGTAGGGAGACAAACTTGTACCACTTCCCCAATCGGCTATAGAACATCCCTTATACATCCTGGGCCCTGGGGCTTCTCCCTTGGGGGCAGAGACACCTTTCCATGTGCCAGGATAGAGAGTTGGGAACATCAGATGAGACATGGGTATCTTCCCAAAGTTGGCAGATCCTATAGGCAAGCCTACCCTTCACCCACCCCTGCCTTTCTCCAGACCCAGCAGTGATGCCTACTACTCTTACGGACCAACAAATGCGATTGCCCCATGATAGAGGAGGTCGTGAGTCAGGTGGAAGAGCCTCTATAGATGTTAGCTCCTGTAGCAGGGAGGAAAATTCACATCAACTCAGGCTCCCAAGTTAGGTGTGTTCCATCCTTTTATCTCATTTTTATCCTCATGACAAAATAGCCTGGTGGGGATGACTCTAAGGCTACAGGAGGGGAAGTGACTAGTCCAGGATCCTGTAAGGAATTTATTGCTGGAGTTTGACCAGCACACGGGCTGTCTGAGTTAGGGACACACACCAGGGAGGGCCCATATGCTGTAGGAACTCTTGATGGGAAGCCAGTACCCTCTCAGGGGAGGATACATTGATATGGCTGCTCTGGGGAGCAGCTTGGGAGTTTCTGCTAAAAATTAAAACCACATAGCATGTGGTGTGGGGTAACAAAAAGGTGGTGGTGTGTCTATGCTCTGCCAATACCACACGGCAGATAAAGAATTGAGTACAGCATGTCTGCTGTGGAAAGTTCTTCAAGACTTGTTATTGTTTGGTAAAAGAAAATAGAGCGATGCATATGACATGATACCTTTTTATAAACCACAAACACAGAGACACACTTACAAATATACAGAAAGAATAGAGACTGTTCTAGAGGATACATATCAGACAGGAAAATGGGGAGGGGACCAGGACTGGAGGTAGTAGTTAAAGGAGCTTTAATTTTCACTGTAGCTTTAGTGTTTTTTAAAGGATGCAACTAAAATACTCATAATAACACAAAGAACTTCTCAAGCCACTTCTTTATCATGCTGGCCCGTCATCCCTTTCTCCAGAAGGAGAAGCAACTCTTCTTTAGGTGCTTCAGCCACTACCCACCTTGGCCCACTTTGGCTGGCTGTTGTGTCCCTCTGCCACAATCCCCCAATACGTCTGCTAAAGCTATCCTGGGCTGAGGGAGACCCAGTTCCCTCCTCCCAGCTCTGCAATCTCAGAATCCCTCAAAGTCCTGAGCCCTCACTGTGGTGATAGGTGTCCAGGCCCAGGGGCAGAAGGCACCAGCTGGTCAACCCGCAGGCTGTTTTCATGCACTGCATGAAGCTGAACTCCTGGGTGGTTGGGAAAAATCATGGAGCTGTTTCCCCTCACCCCACCAGATGGGAAGCTTGGAGGGGAGTCAGCCTGTCTACCTAGCACCCAGTGAAAGGTGGGAGAGAATACTCATTTGCTGACTGTTCTACAGTCCCCAACACCCCACCTTACAGAGGACGCAGGCAGAGAGAGCAAATGTGACTGCCTTGAGGATGCCCATAGGACCTGAGCCTCTGAGAGAGAAACTTGTTACCTGTCTCTGGTTCCCTTACCCCTCTTAAAATTCATGGGGGACAGTAAAGTGGATGGTATAGATGGGCACAGGGCAAGCACAAAGCACACCATGACCTCGGCTCTGGGCCAGGGTGGGGGCAGGTAGAGGCATCAGCTACTTACCTGGAGTCTGGTTGGAAGTGCTGACACAGCTGCGGGCAGATGCTCCCTGGGGCAGCCATCGCTACCCCCAAGAGTGAGCACAAGGTGCACCCTGCAGGGGGCCTGGCCTGCTGGTCAGGTGACACCAGTTTCTGGGGGATTAGAGGATGGAATTCAGCTTTCACAGGAAAAGAAAGGCCCAAATAGGGAGGAACACACATGGTTGGTTACCCTGAATCAGATGCAACCCTGGCCCATATCACTGCACAAAAATAGGAGGCACCATTTATGTCCCTGGTGGTCCTGGCAGGTCCAAGAAAAGCTGAGAACATGGACACATTGGTGTATCCTGTGACTATTGCATGGTCTAGGCAAGGGGTGCTCTGTGACCATCGCAGCTCCAGTATCCAGAGAACTGGCTTAGAGGTTGAACAGAAGCAGGAGGCCAAGGAGAAGTGCCATAGAACTGACATCCACTTCCAGGCTAGCCCAGGATGCTGGCTGCCAGAATGAAGTCCCAGCCTGTGAAGATAGGTGGGCAGCAGTAACCCCACTGGCCAAGTAGGCCGCCATCTTCCAGCCCTATTGCTGAGGGGCTGGAAACCAGACCCCAAACCTGGAGTGTGGAGTATACAGCTGGAGCTTGGAGTCTGGAGCCCAGACCCAGAACCTGGAGCCAAGAGCCTGAAGTCTAAAAACTGGAGTCTGGAGGGGTACCCTGGCTGGCACAGTTGGTAGAGCGTGAGACTCTTGATCTCAGGGTTGTCAGTTTGAGCCCCACATTGGGTGTAGAGATTACTTAAAACAATCTGTAGGGCAGCCCGGGTGGCTCAGCGGTTTAGAGCTGCCTTCAGCTCAGGGCCTGATCCTGGGGACCCGGGATCCAGTCCCAAGTTGGGCTCCCTGCATGGAGCCTGCTTCTCCCTCTGCCTGTGTCTGCCTCTCTCTCTCTCTCTCTCTCTCTCTCCCTTTCTCTCTCTCTCTTTCTCTCTCTCTCTGTCTCTCATGAGTAGATAAATAAAAATAAAAATAAATACAATCTGTAAAAAAAAAATAATAAAAAAATAAAAACTGAAGCCTAAGGGACACCTGGGTGGTTCAGCAGCTGAGTGTCTGCCTTCGGCTCAGGTCATGATCCAGGGTCCAGGAATCGAGTCCTGCATCGGGCTCCCTGTGAGGAGCCTGCTTCTCCCTCTGTCTGTGTCTCTGCCTCTCTCTGTATGTCTCTCATGAATAAATAAATAAAATCTTTAAAAAAAAGAAGAAAAAAACCCAAAAACCTGGAGTCTGGAATCTCGGATTGGAGGTTGCAGCCAAGAACCTAGAGCTCAATGCCTAGGCAATGCTCCTGCTCTGCTGGACATTGGATGCCTGAGACTGGAGCCAGGAGACTGGAGCTCAGATCCTGGAACCCAGAGCCCAGAGCCTGCATCTGAGAATTTACGGTTCAGGGCCTAGAGCTTCAGGCCCAGAATGTGGAGCTCAGGACCTGACGTCTAAACCTATAAGTCTAGAACGTAGAAGCTAGAACATGAGAATACCATCTGGGAGTATGCTGTCCGCAGCCTCACCCTCAGGCCTGGTCCCTGAGGCTGGCATGAAGGCACAGGGCTGGAGCCACATGAGGAAGGGAGCTGCAGGGGAAGACGTGATTTCTGAGAAAAGCCCAAAGCAACCTCAGCGGTTTTGGACACAGACTTTGACCTCATCAGTCAATGAGTGACCAGTGCCTGGGCCACCAGGATTAAACATTACATAGGACACTTATCCCCAAACAAGGATGGGGCATCCTCAGGTCAGCTGCCCCTGCCCTGGATCCATGGATCTAATATAGCCTATGGTATTCAATCTGGAGAATGGGGCTTGGATAGAATAACATGTCAGGGCCCTGCCTGCCCTGTGCCAGGCAGCTCAGATGAAAGTCCAGCCTCTCAAAGGCAGGATAAAGTCAAGAGGGCCAGGGTAGGAATTGCTCTGTTCCCTAAGGGGAGGTGGTAGGTGGTCCCTGTTATGTCACCCAGCCCATTGGTGAGAATGGCTTCCTTGACCACAGAGAGAGGATGCCCCTTGTGCATGCAATGCACATTCATGTCTGCACCTGTGTGCAGTGGTACCGGCCCAAATACTGGGATAGAATGTTCGCTGCCATGTCTACAATGTGCAACAGCATGCTGACTCAGAGTGGGGCTCATATGTTGGTTGGGGAAATAAAAATGTTAGTTCAAAGAGGCAGGAGGAGCCCTGTTGTGGGATTACACTGGTCATTAGTTCTCAAAAAAATCCAGTTCATGGTGGGATGGTCTGGAATGTAAGTTTTTCTTCTCTTGATTGTCCTCAAAATTTAGGTCTTGCAGAAAACTTACAGGCAGCAAACTGTATATTTAAGGAGCCGATGGAACTTAGCCGAGGATTACAGAAACTGCCGGCTGTGCCAACTTCCACAGCTTGCTCCATTCTGGCCCAAGCACTTGTTCTTGGGATCTTCTCTTCTCTGCTCAGCAGTTATGCTGCTCCCAGGGAAGCTGTTTTCATTGGCGTGACCAAATTCTGTCAGTCTGTCACATTTGTGTTGGTTGTACTGTCCCAGCTCCCACCTCCTGCTCCTTCCCAACCCCATTACAAGTTGTCCCCGCCCCCTGTACTACCCCAGGACAGCTTGCCAGGTCACTAAACCCGCTCGGTTCTCACATTACCTGACATCTCTGCAGCATCTGGCCCAACTGATCAGGGTATCTCTCTCCAAACGAGGGTGACTCTGGCTTCTGGGGCACCTGCTTTTCTGCTCTTCTACCCAATCCCTGTCACATCTGTTGGTTTCCAAGTGGGAAACCACCTCTTTTTTTTGCCCTCTTCCACATGTGGGTGCTCTTCTGGGCTCAGCCCTTAGCCTTATCTCTCCTCCGTGTGCTGGTGCCTATTCTCCCTGGCGGTGGGGGGGTGGGCGGGCGGTGAATCTTCACAGGCCACACCTGAGGCCCTGGGGGCAAGCAGGATGCCAAGTCACTCTGGGCCCCAGGGCTGTGCCAGGACACTGGTCTTAGTACTAGCAGCGGCAGGTTTGAAAAGAGAGGGGTGACATAGAACTGATTTTGAAAAGCTGGCTGGCTGCTATTTTGGAAACTGGATTGGGGGACACAAGGGCAGAAGCAGGGAGAGCATTCAGTGAGAGATGGTGGATGGGACCAGAGAGGTGGCGAAAGGATTAGGGAGCTCCTGCTGAAGGGAAATGGGGAATGCTGGGTGAGAGATGAGAGACAGGAGGGGGAGGAGGAGGAGAAGGACGTCAAAGAAGCCTGCTCTATTTCTGGCTCTGATCAGCGGACCGCATGCTGCTCATCAAGGTTTGGGAACATGCAGGAGGCCCTATTTGGGGTAAGGAGCACATCGTGTGCTTCAGACCCACAGATCCACCTGCTCATGCCAGAGGTACCTCAGACACAGTCTGTACAGATGGATCTTGGCATCTTCCTTCCAAAACTGCTCCTCTTCCTGGGTGCCATTTCTCAATGTGAGACACCTGCCAATCATCCAGGCTCCCCCATCTGGGGGAGGCCGTGGCCAGAGTGCAAATGGACAGACAGGGCAGGAGTCATCACTCGGGGGACATGCAGAGTCTGTCACAGACTGAGAGGAGTAGAAGGAGGTTGAGGTGAACAGAGGGGCAGCTCTCAGGCGTCCTGAAAACAACTCTGGTCAGCTCCCAAATTTTGGTGCTTTGACTAGTGCTCTAGCAGCCACCCTCCCAAATACATTCAGAAGCGGCCACTGTCCATAGCATTTTATAATTCTATCTCCTATAGTGCATTTGATGGATAACTGCGTCCTTCACAAAACCCCAAGCTCCAAAATTATCAAAATTTCTAGCTTTATTAAAAAGAAGCACTCCTGATTCATTAGGAGCACCTTGGATACTGCTGCTCCTGCATCAGGTCTGACCAGAGCAGGGCAGGGGAAAGGAAGAGGGCCTGTGGTTGAGGTCCCTGGACCCACTGTGGATGGGAGTGCTTGGACCCAGACAGCCTCTAGCCCAATGTGATTTTAACAGGTTTGTGAGCCCAAGGACGATTCTGACACAAGAACTTCCCTGGTTCAGCAGCACCCCTCCCACCCATGCTTCAAAATTATCAAAATTCCTAGCTTTATTAAAAAGAAGCACTCCTGGTTCATTAGGAGCACCTTGGATACTGCTGCTCCTGCATCAGGTCTGACCAGAGCAGGGCAGGGGAAAGGAAGAGGGCCTGTGGTTGAGGTCCCTGGACCCACTGTGGATGGGAGTGCTTGGACCCAGACAGCCTCTAGCCCAATGTGATTTTAACAGGTTTGTGAGCTCAAGGACGATTCTGACACGAGAACTTCCCTGGTTCAGCAGCACCCCTCCCACCCATGCACAAACCCCAATCTTACCCAAATCGCTCCCTCCAATTTGAAGTGTTTCTGGGACAGCCAAGGGTTCACTACATAAATTAGGTTCACGACAGAACATGATGCAACCATTAAAAACAACATTGGCACTGATTGTAAATACACAGGGAAAGCAATATGTAATGGTAGGTGGGAAAGGAGCAAGAGGCAGTCTTTCATAGACAATAAAACCTAGTAGGTTAAAGAGGTGCAGAGAAAAGAACGAGAGGCAGTGTTCTGTTAACAGCAATGTGTTAAAGAAGCAGGCTTGTTGGGATCCCCGGGTGGCTCAGCGGTTTTGTGCCTGCCTTCAGCCCAGGGTGTGATCCTAGAGTCCTGTGATGGAGTCCCATGTCTGGCTTCCTGCACGGAGCCTGCTTCTCCTCTATCTGTGTCTCTGCCTCTCTCTCTCTCTCCCTGTGTGTCTCTCATGAATAAATAAAGAAAATCTAAAAAAAAAAAAAAAAAAAAAGAAGCACGCTTGTTTTTATTTTCCTTTTTGTATGAATGGAGACCTTTCTAGTAAGCAGCAGGTGGCTGATTGCCTGCCTCAGTTCTCCAGAATCTCCCAGAACAAGCCATAAGACCATATGGCTGATTTTCCAAACCAGGGCACTTTTTAAGTGGAAAGGAACTCTCAGCCAACAGCCCTACACCATGAGTTGGCCAGGCAAACCAGGACTTACGGTCACTCTACCCAAAAACAATCCCAGCTGCACCTCTCCTCTGCCTCTCACCCCTTCCCACTTCCCTGAGGGTTTTGTGGCCTAAACTGACACAGCCACAGTGTGGTGGAGCTGGGATCCAAACCCAGGGTGGCCTTGCTCTCTGCTTTTAACCATTTTGACAGAGAGTCCATTGTGAACACTGCCCAGAGGATAACTCCACAATGCTTTGCAAATTAAGTACAAACTAGCTAACATTTTAAAAAAGATTTTTTTTTATTTATTTATTTGAGAGAGAGGAAAGAGCACAGTGGAGAGAGGGGAGAAGGGGAGAGGGAGGGGAGAAGCAGACTCCTTGCTCAGCAGGGAGCCTGACATGGGGCTAGATCCCTGGACCTAGGATCATGACCTGAATCAAAGGCAGATGCTTAACTGAATGAGCCACCCAGGAGCTCCCAAATTAGTTAACTTTTGTCACATTAAAAGGGAACTGTGCAGAAATGACCATCTACCTTGATAGGAAAGGCTGGGTCTGTGTCAATAGGAGATATTGAATAGGACTGCAGCTCAGTCAGGGGGGCCCAAGCTATCAAAGGGCAACCAGTGAGCCAAGAGGAGTTGTTGACCTGAAATAGGGCTGAGAACTTAAAGGAAGTGGGGCCATTACCTTGGGAATGCAGCCATCTCAGGGACAGGGAGAGGGGCACAAGAATGTGAAGAGAACACATACTCCAGGACTCTTGTAGGCACTGAGATGGGTCAGTTAGCTCATTGACTTCAACTCACTGCAAAAGAGCTTCTGGTTGCCATTTTGTTATTTTTATTTTTTGAAGATTTATTCATGGGACGCCTGGGTGGCTCAGTGGTTGAGCACCTTCGTTTGGCCCAGGGCGTGATCCTAGAGTCCTGGGATCAAGTCCCACATTGAGCTCCCTGCATGGAGCCTGCTTCTCCCTCTGTCTGTGTCTCTGCCTCTCTCTCTGTGTCTCTCATGAATAAATAAATAAAATCTTTAAAAGAAAAGATTTATTCATTTATTTGAGAGAAGGAAAGAGAGAGCAGGAGTGGGAGGGACAGAGGAAGAGGGAGAGAGAATCTCCAGTGGACTCCATGCTGAGTGTTGAGCCCGATGCTGGGCTTAATCTCATGACTCTGAGATCAAGACCTGAGTCAAAACTTAAGAATTGGCTGCCCAACTGATTGTGCCACCCAGGTGCCCCTCTGATTGCCATTTTATAGGTAAAGTGACTTGCCTCAGCACTCCAGGCTGACTCAGGGATTAGATCAGGAGGGAGCTGGCCTAGCTAATCTTGGCTCAGCATTGAGTAGGAACTCAACTAATGTTCTTAGGAATGGGTGGATAGACATATGACTGGCTGGCTAGGTGGGTGGGTGGGTGCATGAATGGATGGACGGATGGATAATGTTGGACAGGTTACTCACATAGTTGCCCACGCTAAATTTTGAATGGAACCCACCGCTGCTGGATCTGTTCAATCTTCCTCTCTTAGGAGGGAAGCTCCCTTCTCATCATTCATGTGAATCTGGGCCCCAATTCAGGCTCCAGAGTCCCATGAAAGGGAAACAAGCTTCTCAAAGGCTCCCTAAGAGCCCTCTCTGGGTTTTAGAAGTTTTGCAACAGACCTCATGCCATCATCAGCTTTTTGATCCAGAAATCCAACTGTCATATAGTTCCTCTTTCTGCCATGCTCCCCATCGCCCATTCCACTGTCAAAGAATCCCTGGGATGCATCTTCTCTCCATCCCTCCTGTTCCACTTGATTCAGACCTCATTGTCTCTCCTCTAGACCATCTCATCAGCCTCTTAGCTGGTCTCTCTGCTTCCAGACTTGCCCCCTTTGACAGACAACCCCCTTTTCTCCTACTAAAGAGACCATTCTAAAATGCAGACCAGGCCCTTCCTGATCTGGCCAGGGGCTCCACGTTCTCTCAGACACATCCTGGATTTGTGGTTACACACTGGAGACCCTCCCTGACTCAATACTATGAAGCCTTCCCAGATTTCTCTATTACTCTTTCCGTCACATGCTCCCTCTCCTCCAAGTGCTCCTAAGACCCACAGACAGATCCACAGACATCCAGGTGTGTGGCAAGACAAGAGTCCTGTCAGACCAAGAATGAGGAGAAGGGGCTAGAGCCATGAAATCTTTTTGGGGACCCTGGGAATAAAGTGCCTAAGTAGCATAAGGGTCTTTGCCTGAAGGCAAATGTGCCTGTGCCCTAGCTGGCTTGGGTCTCTTTCAGGCTGAGTTTCTGCATGGGGAAAGGGAAAGCCTGACCACAGACTCCCCAAGCAGAGCTGACGATTAGTAATTAACTGGGAGGAATCTCAGGGGTGAGGTTAATCGGGGAACAGAGAGAGGGCAGCTAGGGTTTTGGAACTTTGCCCTTGACCCAAGGGTATAAAGAGGAGGGTCCCAGCTCTTCCTCAGGCCCCTGGGGCTTCCTTAAGTAGCTGAGCAGGAGCTGAAACACAGAATCCCAAGGTAAGCCTAGGGCTCCCCACTCCCAAACCCATCCCCAAGTCTTAGAAGGAAATAGCCTATCAGTCTTGCTCCCTCACCTCTGCCCTAACTGTGCTTCCCCTTCCTGCACCCATAACATCTCAGTCCCAGTCCAACCTGGCTTAACCCCCGCAAAGGAAAGAACTCATGCACTTCTCTTCCAGCTCCCTGCAATTCCACCAAATAGCCAAGGGCCCTTGGGACAACATAGGGGTGTGGGGGTACGGGCTGCTGATACAGACTGGGTATGCCCACTCCAACCACCAAGAACTCCTGAGGCAGTTCAGGGGGCTCTAAAGCATGCCAAGGGCTTCTCAGATTGGGGCAGGCATGGGGAAACCTCCTTACCTAAACCGGTCCTGGTCTGAAAGTCATTCATAGGAGAAAGGACATTGGTGTTTGTTTATTGCTGTGAGGGAGAGAGACAGGTGGGGGAAAGAAGTTCGTTTGCGAAGGGAACTCCCAAACCTGAGATCCAGGCCAGTGGACTCTCCCGAGTGCACATCCAGCAGGTCCCATGAGCAAGCAGGTGTCCATGGCTCTTCTCTGCTCTCAGGATGATCAGAACTCCTCCCACACACATAGCCTTGGCCCACATCTGCAAGCTCTGCTGACACACGTTCCCTGGCCCCCTCTGGCTGCAGGGCACTCACAGCTCCTGTCCCTCCTGAGGCCGCTGCACACATGCCCTTCTCCCTCGCCCTCAGGCGACTCCTACTCATGTTCATCTCAGATGAACAGCCCAGTCATCTCTGCCCTCCACCCCCTCCATGGGGCACTCTGGTGGCACCTGTATCTGTCATTAGAACCCTTGTTCCCATTGCCACTTTCTATGTGAGGGGTTACTTCATTGGCATCTGTCTCCCTGCAAGACTTGGAGCTTCCTGAGAGCAGGGGTTGCCTTTGTATTGAGTCATCACTGTACCCTAGCATCTAGCTCAATGCCTAGGATAGAGTTGATACTCAACAAATACTTGTTGAACAAATGAATACATGAATCTGGGATGAGTACCTGAACGTGCATCTCTGGTACATGTGGGGGTGGAGGATGTGCGTTAGGGATCGCACACCATGGGTATTTGTGCATATGAGTATGTGGGTGTGGATGTGGACAGGGGCGTGTGAGCATGGGTCGGTTCCCAGGACGCAGCAGTTGTCATTCAGTGTTACTGCAGCTCCACAGCGTGCACCCAGGATGATGTCCTATGGAGAAAGGCTGGGGGGCCCAGCTGTTTCCCCACACCCAGTCCGAGGCGGACACGTGATACGTGGGACAGCCTTTGCCTATGTGCCCAGCCCTCAGGGTGAGTGCTGCTCCCATCCTTGGACCCTGAGTGCCCACAGTTGCTACCATCCCTGGTGAGGTCTCCACCCCTCTCCCTGCCCAGCATGTCCTTGACCCTTCCTATCCCAGGGCTTCTGGGAACTCCTTATCAGCCTCCCTCCCCAGTCCTGCATAGGATCCCAGGGACCTCCGCCTACGCCTTCCCCAGCCTGGGCCCTGTGGCCCTTCCTGAGCACGGCTGCCCCTACGGAGAGGTTCTGGAGTGCCATGACCCCCTGCCTGCCAAGCTGGCCCTGGAGGAGGACCAAAAGCCAGGTGGGCCTGGGCAGGGGTGGACAGCAAGGATGTCAGCAATTGATGCCTTAACCCCTGGCCCCTGTGCTTACAACTGGTTCATCTCCAGATCTGGGCCTGGCCCAGAAGCTGCGCCAGGTTGGCATGACATTCCTCAAGGTGCCACTGATGCTCGCCTTTCTGTACCTCTTCGTCTGCTCCTTGGACGTGCTTAGCTCTGCCTTCCAACTGGCTGGAGGTAGGACCAGAGGAGGGGACCGGGACAGGGTTCCTGAAGGGCATCAGGCAATGCTGGCTAATACTCCTCAGGGAAGGTGGCTGGTGACATCTTCAAGGACAACGCCATCCTGTCCAACCCAGTAGCGGGGCTGGTGGTAGGGATCCTGGTGACGGTGCTGGTGCAGAGCTCCAGCACCTCCACGTCCATCATTGTCAGCATGGTCTCTTCTGGCTGTAAGTTGGCCCACCAGGGCTAGGGAAAGAGTGTGGGGGGCTGAGTGTGCTGGATGGGGGCTGAGGTGGTGCGTCAGAGCTGGGGGCCAGGAAAAGAAGTGGGGCCAGGGAGCTAAGGGCAAGGGGCAGGACTCCAGCATCTCCCACTCCATCTTCCAAGGCATGGCCAGGAATCTTGGCCAGGAGAAGTGCCTCAAGATTTAGGAAGGGTGGCAAATGGGGAGTCCAGACCCAGGAAGGCTCAGCTCCCTATCACCACATAGTCCTTTCTTCCATCAGTCAGGGAAACAGAACCTACTGGAGATATACATATGATTTATTGCAAGGAATTGGTTTATACAATTGTGGGGCTGGCTAAGTAAATCTAAAATCTGTAGCAGAGGTTGTTGGGAAGGGCAGGCTGAAACTCTGAGGTGCAGCCAAGGCCGGATAGCCTCAGTTTTGCTCTTAAGGCCTTTTATCTCACCAGATGAGGCCCACTCAGATATCAAGAATAATCTCCTTTACTTAAACTCAACTGGCTGTTGAGGTGAATCACACCTGCAGAATATCTTCACAGCAATATCTAGGCCAGTGTTGGACTGAATGAGTGCTACAGCCTAGCTAAGCTGATGCATGAAACTTACCATCACACTTTGGATGCATGCACACACAAGCACAGATCTGCATTTGCGTACAGGACACGTGCCCCATATACATATATGTGCACATACAGTGTATCCATTCACATGCACGCATATGTATCATGTATACTCACATGTACCTGTGACATCAAGGCTGGGCAGCATCATGACAGGACTGCCCAGTGGAGGCCAGGACGTGGGCAGCGAGCTGGAGGGAGATGTTGTGGGGGCAGGAGCTAGGAGGCCCTCACACAGTTATGTAAGAGGTCCTCTCTTCTGCTAGTGCTGGAGGTGAGCTCTGCTATCCCCATCATCATGGGCTCCAACATCGGCACCTCTGTCACCAATACCATTGTGGCATTGATGCAGGCGGGGGATCGGACTGACTTCAGGCGGTGAGGGGGTAGAGTGGTGAGGGGCCTGTGTTTGTCGGGGGAGGGTGGTTCCAGGTGCCAGGAGCCCCTGGTATAAGTGCATCCTGGCTCTGGCCTGTCCTGCAATGTGGCCTCCCCACCCAGGGCCTTTGCAGGGGCCACAGTGCATGATTGCTTTAACTGGCTGTCGGTTCTGGTCCTGCTGCCCCTGGAGGCTGCCACTGGGTACCTGCACCATGTTACTGGGCTGGTGGTTGCCTCTTTCAACATTCATGGTGGCCGCGATGCCCCTGATCTGCTCAAGATCATCACAGAGCCCTTTACCAAGCTCATCATCCAGGTGGGGGCAAGGTGGGCATGGGGCATGGGGTGGGGGCTGGGGGATGTAAGGACCCCTCTCTCACTCCCCCCACCCACATCTTGCCCACAGCTGGACAAGTCTGTGATTACCAGCATTGCCACTGGTGACGAGTCCTTGAGAAACCACAGTCTCATCCGGATCTGGTGCCACCCAGACCCCATGGGGGTGAGTCTCAGGTCTGGCCACAAGTAGTACTGTCCAGTCCCTTCCAGTCTCACAGCGGCTTTAGGCAGCTATTGCCAATCAACTCAATCTAGCCCCATGGTTCTCAAAGTGTGGCCCGGCAGCACCTGTACCGCTGGGAACCTATTAGAGCTACAGGCTATTCAGCCCTTCCCAAGACCTTAGTAGGTCCAGGGAAAACATATTAGAAAAAACTTGGGGTGGGGTGGGACGCAGTACCCTATGTTGCAATAAGTCCTCTAGGTCTGCTCCATGCTCAAGTTTGAGAATCACTGATCTGGTTCAACCTGCTGGTTTCACAGGTAGAGAATAGGCTCCTAGAGGCTAAGACACTTACTGGAGCTTGTCCAGCCATTTCAGGGCCCTGAGTACAGGTGTAGCAGTCTAGGGCTCTCTTCTCCCCACTAGGGTGCCAGGGGGAGTAGTGATTCAGCTGTGCCATGTATTGGGGCCCAGACAGGGAGGGGGTAGTGAGGGGGTTACAAGGATGCCTGGGAAAGCTAGAAAAACAGGGACGAGACAAGTGGGCCACATGGAAACCTCAGTGGAAACACAACAGCCACTTGTACTGATGTCGGGGCCCCTTCCCCAGAGACTGCCACAGAAGTGTCCTTCTGCACCATGTCTACTGCCCAGAATGAAGATCTGTTTGGATCAGTTGGACACCTGTGGAGCTGCCATGACACTAAGCTCACAAGAAAGCAGGCAATCAGCATACTTTCTCACTCAGCCACGAAAATGGAAGTGCTTCATCAAAACTGTAATCCACAGTATTTGCTTCTTAATTGTCACATATAAGAAGCAACTCCACTTAGAACAAGATAGAAGGAAACCCGAAGCCCAAGGCTCCACGCAGGTGGCCCCCTCATCCTTCCTGTTACCTGATGGCCCTTTATCCCAGCTATCCCAGCTTGAACAGAGAGCATCCTTTCAACCTGCCCTCTGTGGTTCCTTTGTGTCTGAGCAGTGTGCAGCTTTGGTTTGGCACTTCTGAGTGTTCAAGGCAGTTTGACATCAAAAGCCCATGTGGGCAGCTCTTGGGCTGGCTTTCTGACCCCTCCAACACAGTGCCACCTTCTCACCAGCCCCCTGGGCACTCTCTGAGCTCTCTGAATTGACCAAATCCTTTTCACTTAATAGCAGAACCTGGATAACACAGAAATCACAGGGTTTGGTCTTCACAGAAAACCAGCCACAGGAGGGAGCTCCTCAGCTGTGGAGTACCTCCCTCGCTCTGAAAGCCCTGCCCCCGCCCCAGCTGCCTTGGGCAGGTATCCCCTCACATGTGCCCCGGATGTAGCCCTCCCCTGATGGGATCCACGCAAAACGCTGGCAAGGTGGACATGAGTATCCTGTCTTCCACAAGAGGAACCCAGGGCCTAGTGGTGTGAAGTAAGCCAGCCAAGTTCACGTGGCGGGGGCTGTCCTCACTGTCGCAGACGCCGCCTGCCTGAGTAGTGGTCTCGCGTCCCAGCTCTCTGGGAAGAGCCTCTCCTCGAGAGCAGTATCCACTTGGGATTTCCTTGGCTTGGACAGTAGCTGCGGGGGAGGGGGTGGCATACAAGCTCCCTGTTCTCACCCGCCCCTCTAGGTCAGATCACGGGGAACAGGGCTCTGCTGCCCTGTGCTTGCTCTCACCGCGTGTGCTGGTAGCTCCTCCCACACCAGACTCCTAATTTCCCTTTGGCCGCCCAGTCTCCCTTCCAACCTGTCCTTGTGGCCTCCAACTTTCACCAGACTGGACCCAACCTCACCTAAACCAAGTCATCAAAGACAGTGTTGGGAATCTGAGGGTTTTCAAATAGTGGAAGAAAATCCACAGGCAATTGCAATTTTTTCTTAATTTTTTAAAGATTTTATTTGAGAGAGAGAAGGAGCAGGGGGAGAGGGGGTGGGGTGAAGCAGTCTCCCTGCTGAGCAGGGAGCCCCAACGTGGGGCTCAGTCTGAGGACCTTTGGATCATGACCTGAGCTGAAGGCAGACACTCAACCAACTGAGCCACCCAGGTGCCCCTCCAGAGGCAATGGTTTAAACAAGCATCCTTTGAGGACCTGCAAAGGGGGAAAACAGGATTTATCACTTGCCCATTTTACAGTTAAGGAAACTGAGGCTCAGAGAGGCTTACCCAAGTCCATACCATTGAGGTAAGATGAAAATCCTGGTGTAATCTGGAGCCCATACTTCTGAATCCCCATCTTGCTGCCTCTTCCAGAAGCCAGTGTGGTAATCCACCATATATGTCCATTCTCCACTCTTCCTATCGGGCCTGAATGCCATGGGTGACCACAACCACTCCCAGACTGCTCCAGAGTGGCAGGTAGTGCTCTAAGAGGGAGTTCTCCTCTTTGCCACCAGACGGCGCAGCTGGCACAGTGATTTCTGTGTCGAGAAAAAGAAAGACCCTGGAGTTCCCTTTACCTTGCAGGCTGAACTACACACAGCACAAGCCACACATCCTGTATGTTTCTCCCCAGGGAAAGGATTCTCAGAGCCTGTGAGCTTAATTCTGGCCTTCAGTTTCCAGAGATGCCTCATTAATTTGGATGTTCCTACAGGCACTTAAATCCTCTCTTCCAAGATTCCTCAAAACTAGCCCCTGGGAAGAGGTTGGCAGCATTAGAACTCCTGCTGGAGGGAAGAAAATTAAGGCCCAGAGAGGTTAAGTGTTTGGTGCAGTATCACACAGCTGGGAAAGGTGCAGCAGGGGTTTCAGCTTAGGGCTCCTGGGGTTCATTTATTCTGTTCTTCCCACAGAAATCAGCACCCCACCACACACCACCGGCCCAGGAAGGATGGGTGTGTCTACGGGGTATGTCCCAGACCCTGGGCAGTCCAGTTATTTCTCTAGGCTAGAGCTCCCACCTTCCTGACAAGGAAGGATGTAGGCCTGCTCCCTCCCCTCACTCAGTACCCACCCCCTGCCTGACCATGCAGGTCCAGCCTGCCTACCTTCTGACATCCCCACCACCACTCCTCTCTTGCACTTCACAGGTTCTATGCTGCCCCCACCTTCTCCCACTTCCCCCACTGTGGGAGCTCTGCCAGAGCCCCGCAACCCCAGGCAGGAAGGTCAAGGGTCAAAACCCCAGAGGCCTGAGCCCTCAGCCTTGGCCTGCCCTTAGGCAGCCAGCCCCCAGTGGGACCCTCCCCTTCCAGCCATGAACATCCTCCCTTAAGAAACCATGGGCCGGCCCAGCCAGGTCAGGGGCACAGGCTGGTCAGGCAGCCGTTCATCTCAGGGATCATATGCCTCCCAGGGCTCTGGGCTGGTCCACCAAGGTCTTTCCCACTAGAGCCAGGATCCTCAGGCACACCTGCAGGAGCCATTGATCCTGACCTGACCTAGGAAGTCAATCTCACACAAACACCTACGCACACACCCTTCCCACTGTGTAAGCCTAGATAGGCTCAGGGACAAAGGGGGGTCTAATCCTTATGAGGAGGCACAGTATCTTACGGAAGACTTATCATGAGATAAGCCTTTGAAGAGCGCTTCACACACATTTTCTCCTGTAATTGTTTATAACAGCTCTTATGTCATCCAGCTTTAAACAGGCTCAGAGAGGTGGCATGACTTGCTCCAGGATGTTGGTATAAGAAACAGGACTGCTGGTATGGACAGCTGGAACACATTGGGGTACAGTGCCCCACTCACAGCAGCACATGTCACTAAAATAAACCAGATTTAAAGCCAGGCACCAGAAATAGTTCTTATCTCTATCATACATTTTATAAATGACACAGGTTGGAATAAACCCTAAAGGAGCTGTGACATTGAAGTGCCAGTGCCCTGCCTGAGACACTACCCTCAGCACAAGGGAGGTCTGGGGGTGTGGGATGCAGAACTTCCTGGGACCAGGGCCTAAATCAGCCTCCAGAGGAGGCAGAATGTGAATAAGGAAACGTTGTGGCTCTTGTGTTTTGCCTATGGCCTTGGGAGTAACTGCCCCTCACTGGGGCTCAGTTCCTCCTTGGGGAAACGGTTTCTGCTCATCCAAGCCCAGCCCAATTTTTCCTTTCAAGGCTGGGATCCTAAGGGAAAGATAAGCACCCCAGTTGCACTTGAGAAAAAATAATTCCTCGATCCAATGAGGCTGCAAATTAGTGGTCCAGAACAAACTGGCCCTCACATAATTGGAAAATATGGGGTTTCTCTTGTAGAATTGGGCCATTTGGCCATGCTGGCTTGTCCCTGGATGGTGACAGTGGCCTAGAGCTGAGTGGCTACTGCCCCTATAAGCTACCTGCCTAGTCCTGTGCCCTCTGAACTGGAGGGCCTCTTCAGGAACCCCCCTCACTTTACTGACAGTAGGTGAGGGCTGAAGAAGAGTGGTTCCCCCACCTCCTGTACCCAACCTCCCCCTATAAAGATTTGAGCAGGACAATGAAGTCTGGGCTAATGGTGCCTCAGGTGAGAAGATGGGGCACAGATGCTGGGGAAGCAGGGGGGGGGGGGCACCAAGAGAGGGACTGGTAAATAAAGGATGGGCAAGGGAGGGTGTTTGGAAGGAGGGCCATGGTCAGAAGCCACAGGATCAGGATACCTCTGTGGGTCACAGTGAGGTCCAGATCAGCAGACTGATAGGACAGTGTTCAGAGGGCTGACCATGGCCAGATTCTTCTGCAGCAGGCATTTCCATCCCCATCTCTCTAGCAGAGGAGACAGGCTCAGAGTACAAGCAAACTATCCACAAGCATGGAGCCAGGAGGCCCACCTCCATCCTACCCCCTACCTCTCCCTAATTCCCATCTTATCCCCAACCCCAGGCTACATTTTCCTATTTTCTAAGTCACTCTCCTCTTCATTTAGGTTCCGACCCTTATGCCCAGGGCAGAGGCGAACACCAGCAGGATGCCTGGAAATGCCTCCATGGAGAAATGTGAGTGCCTGCATCATGGGAGATGTCTGGCATGGTGGGGGCAGAGCTGGGCAGAGAAAGGGCTATCCCTCTCCTGGCCACTGCTGCTACCAGTCCCAGGAAAGCCAGCTGTCTACCAGCTCAGCTCCTGGGCTTGGATTAGGCCCTGTTGTTGAGGCTGAGGGAGCCTGAGGTGGGTCCTTAAGCTCCAATCCTGAGAGGGCAGCAAAGGCAGGGGACTGGGATACTAGCTGTGGGGGGGTTCAGCTTTCAGCAGCTTGACACTTCTCCCTACTAGGCAACCACATCTTCGTGGACACAGGGCTGCCTGACTTGGCTGTGGGGCTCATTCTGCTGGCCAGCTCCCTGATGGTCCTGTGCACTTGCCTCATCCTCCTTGTCAAGATGCTCAATTCTCTGCTTAAGGGCCAGGTGGCTAAGGTCATTCAGAAGGTTATCAACACTGGTGAGCCCCAAGAACTGGGTGTGTGGGCCCCAGGATGGACCCTTCCAAATCTTAAGTCCCACCACTGCCTTGCTGTGTGATCTGGGTAAAGCCCTGCCATCTCTGAGCCTCGGTTTCTCCCTGCAAACAAAGAAGAGATTGGGTTGGGTGGTTTATGAGGCTCCTGAGGTGCTGGCAGCTGGGGATCTGTGACTGCCTCTGGCTGTGGTTCCATTCTAGTAGGTGGCTCTAAACAGATTCTTAGAGGCCACTGATTTATTCAACAAATACTCATTAAACCCATGTGCTCAAGCATGATCTAGTGCCAGGGATACAGAGGTGAGCCGCAGAGATGGATCCTACCCTCAGGGGATTCACAGCCCAGAGAAGGAGATGGACGTACAATGAAAGATAAATGATCAAGGGGGGATACATGCAGATATAGAGAGGAGTGACCAAGGAGAAAGCGAAAATGACAGAGAATATGGAAGAAGCTTCCTTCAATGGGCTTTCAGCAGCCTCTGTGAGGCTAAAATGAGTAGTAGTAATCGGAGGTGGCTGAAAAGTGTTCTGTGTGGAGGGAACAGCAAGTGCAAAGGCACAAATGCAGGAACCAGCTGGGCAGAAAGGTGGCCAGCAGTGTGGTGGGAGCTCAGTGAGTGAGGCAGGGAGGAGTCAGCAAGGTAACAGGGAGGAGCAGATCGTGCACCCCACCCACCCCCCAAGCTGTGCTCAGAGCCTGGACTTTATACAGATGACTTTATACTTGAAGGGTTGGGGCAGGGGAGTGACATCATCTGATTTTCATTTTAAGCTTCATTTCAGGCTTTGGGGACAGGGCCTGGCACTGGCAGAGGCTGTGTAACAAATGCTGGAGTCAGGTGCATTTATGGATCTCTGGAAGCTTAGGGACAGGAGCAAAACAAAGTCTGCCAGAGGGCCAAGGTCCAGGAGGGCTTTGTAGCACATGATATCTGCACTGAGCCCTGAGGATGAACATTTAGAAGCGAAATGGATATCCCGGGCAGAGGAAATATTACTAAGCAATAGTAATGGAACCAGGCTGAGAAGAGCCTTTAATCCAAGATCAAGGAGGGCAGAGTAGAAGCCACTGCAGTTGAGCAGGGGACTGAACTGGCAAGGCCCTGCTCAGAAGCCAGCGTCCAATACCTCCTCCATAAGGGAGGTCCTGGCTACCTTCCCAAAGCCCTCCTACTGACCCTACTGGGACGGGGGTGTCCTTGTAGACTTCCCCGCCCCCTTCACCTGGGCCACAGGCTACTTTGCCATGGTGGTGGGAGCCGGCATGACCTTCATTGTCCAGAGCAGTTCTGTGTTCACTTCAGCCATCACCCCACTCATTGGTGAGTAACCATGGCAAGGTGGGGGCGGGGCAGGCTGGCAGGGAAGGCTAAAGGAAGGACCTGGGGAGAACCTGTCCTCTCTGTCTGCCCCCAGGCCTGGGTGTGATCAGCATCGAGCGGGCCTACCCCCTCACACTGGGCTCCAACATCGGCACTACCACCACCGCCATCTTGGCCGCACTGGCCAGCCCCAGGGAGAAGCTGTCTAGTGCTGTCCAGGTGCGCCTGGGAGCCTGCCCAGGGCAAGACAGGGCTGTGACTGAGGCACAGTGGCACCAGACACAGGGTGGGACACCATGGAACAAGGTTTTTGACTGCCCACTAGGGGCCACCCACTATGACAGGCTCTGTGGACACCACACGGTGCAAAGTAGACCTGGTGCCACCTCCAAGGCCTTAGCATCTCACAGGTAAAAGTTAATCAAATAATCACACAAACAACAGCAGGTGGGATTTGCACTCAGGAAGGGGTGCAACCAGAGGGGGGCTGGCCCATTCTCGGGGGTCAAGGACAAGCAGGAGTCCAGATGGCAAAGGGGCAGCTGTTCTAGGAGCAATGGAGCAATGACAAGCCTGGGGCTGGGGCTGGGGCTGGGACTAGGGCTCAGACCAATCAGGAGGCCAGAGCTTGTGAGCCAGAAACTAGTATGCATCTTTTTGTTGCTGGGTTTGGGCACAGTCTGCTGGGGAATTTGTGAGACAGATCAGTGGGGAAAATGTGTAGAGTTAGGGCAGCATTTATCACCTGGTTCAAAAGTGTCTCAATATTTTACTAGGAACCCATCAGCCCTGACTTTCTTGCTGCCCAGGCCAGGCCTGACTCCTATTATCTATCCCTGCTGGCATGATGGGGAGTCGGGGCCCATGCCCACCTCAGCCCCTCTGCCCTCTCCTCTACAGATTGCCCTCTGCCATTTCTTCTTCAACATCTCGGGCATCCTGCTGTGGTACCCGGTGCCCTGCACACGCCTGCCTATCCGCATGGCCAAGGCGCTGGGTAAACGCACTGCTAAGTACCGCTGGTTTGCTGTCCTCTACCTCCTCCTGTGCTTCCTGCTGCTGCCCTCACTGGTGTTTGGCATCTCCATGGCAGGCTGGCAGGCCATGGTGGGTGTGGGCACACCATTTGGGGCTCTGCTGGCCTTTGTGGTGCTCATCAGTGTCCTGCAGAATCGCAGCCCCAGACACCTGCCCAAGTGGCTGCAGACATGGGACTTCCTGCCCCGCTGGATGCACTCCCTGCAGCCTCTGGACCGCCTCATCACACGTGCCACTTTGTGCTGTGCCAGGCCCGAGCCTCGCTCCCCACCGCTGCCTGCCAGGGTCTTCCTGGAGGAGATGCCCCCTGCCACACCCTCCCCCCACCTGGCACTGCCTGCTCGACACAATGCCACCCGCCTCTAGCCTGCAGCCCAAAACTGCCCCAGGGGCCGGGGAAGGGCCTGTGGTCAGTGCCACTGTAGAAGGGCAAAGGGGGGTGTCTGTGCACTCTGGGCATGGGCCTGTCCTTGTGCAGCTCTTCAGAGGTCTGAGCTTGTGTGACTGAGAGTCAGTGTGTATGCGTGTGTGGGCGTGTTCAAGTGAGACTGTGTGTCATCTTGCATGTGTGTATTAAAGCACCTGTGGGGGGCTGTGTGCAGGCTATGGGGCACCTGGTGAAATTTTTGAGTCCTTTGCCCACAAGAAGATCTTGTTCAGAGGCCTGTGTTTGGTTTTCCTGTACACGCAAGTCCGACTCGGTGCAGCAGGAGTAAGGGTGTGTCTGAGGACATGACTTGCAGCTGTTTGCTTGTGCATAGATGTGGGTGCCTGAGTCACTGGCTGAGTTCTCACCCCTCCCTGTCACCTTCCTTCCTCCATGATACCATCCTGCTCATCCTCACCCAGTTGTTCTGCAGCACCGCTACAACTCCCTTTCCCAATACTTCGTGATGGAAAAGGAATTAAATTCTCATTTGCATTTAAAAATCTGTCTGCTCTCCATCTGGGGAGGGGGCAAGACCATGGCTTTGGGGTTCAGCAGCACTATTTCCTGCAAGCCACCCCAATAATCCTCCTAACCCTGCCTTAATGAGTCCAACCTCTGATTCAGACTTCCTGGGAGTCCCTCCTAGGGCCTGGGACCACCCCCAAGGCAAATATAAGAAAGGCTCTCTGCACCATCCCCACCCACCCCACCCAGCTGACTTCTGGTCTCTCCCTGCCTCTAGACTCACCCACCTTACTTCCTCCCCCTTTCTGGGATAAGAACAAGTTCCAGCAAACAAATGACAGGTGAGGGCTTTGTTGGGAGACACTGAGGGAGGGAACAGGGAAGGTGAAGATGGGCAAGAGAGGCTAGGCCCTGGGCCCCAGCACAGAGTGGGTGGGGACCAGCCATCGTCCCTCCCACCTTTGTCCTTTATCTTTGAGCAATAATCAAACCTCCCTTAATCCATCCAAACTTTTCAATTCCTCCTTTTCCATAAGGCCCCTGGAGCTAAAGCCTGCAGTGTGAGGATCAAGGGGTGGGGGATACCTAAGTTCTTCCTTGCAGTCCAGGGAGTCCTCTGGAGCCTTTGGACCCCAAGAGGGAAAGAAGGCTCTAGGGTCCCAGACCTCACTGTGATGGTCTTGGACTTGTGCTCTCTTTCCACTCTTGTTGGATTATGTGGGAGGAGATGCAAGAACCTGGGAGGGGACCCCAGAGCTGCTCTCCAAGCTACCAGCCCTGTTCCCTCACCCACTCACAACACTTGCAAAGGCTTCCTACTGCCAAGTAGAGGGGGTGAGAAGTACACTGACCTCCAGCCTGACTCCCTGACCCCATTGGGTCTAGCTGGGATGCACCTGGGAAGGGGTGTGGGAGGGGTTCCCTTTAGAGTGTGTCTTGGGAGTATGGAAAGTTTTTGGGAAAGGACTCTGGGAAGTCAGGCCAGAGGCCTCTGCAGGGCACTCACGGAAAGAGGGCCAGGAGGCCGGGAAGCCTTTGGGCTCAGAATCCCAGCCCCATTAGGTAACCCCTCTGTAAGAATGTTCCAGGAAACTGGTTTCCTCATCTGCAACTGCCCTGCATGCTCACAAACAGAGGATGAACCAGCCACGCCCAGCTGTTTATTTTGGCCCAGCTGCGAGGGCAGGTTAGCTGTCCTGCTAGGTGCCCTGCGTACGGAGCCCGTTGATCAGTTCATGCGCGGTCTTATTGAGGATGCCGCCGTGCGCGCCACGACGGCCCATAAGCACGAGGAGCACGCGCGGGGTGTGGCCTACGCAGATGGCGCGCCCATCCAGCCCCTTAGTGCGTGCGTCCAGAACGCCATCGCCCTCAGACAGCAAGTGGTCACGGAGGACGCAGCAGCGGCGGCCTGCAATGCTCAGACCTGCCTGCAGGAAAGTGCGGCGGTCGGGCCCTGTGAGCACACCCACCTCCTGCGGGGATATGGCAGCCAGAAGGCCGCCGGGGCGTGATGCCCACACGCAGCGATTGTCCGAGTGGCCCACGATGGCCACGTCGTCAATACGCTGGTCCCGGAGCACTGCACTGATATAGCCTTTCCAGTCTCCCATTCTGGCTCAGAGTGTGTCCCTCGCCTTGCACGTTCAAGGGATATCCAGCTGTGCCATGTGCCTGGAACCGAGACACTGTGACGCACGTGGGGTCGGGGTTGTGATATTGAGGCATGATGATGTCACAGAGAGGCTATGTACACTGGAGAATGTATATGTGGGGTGAGGGAAAGAGGTTCTGAGGCCTGGTGAAGTTGTAAGGTTAGCCTAAAAGAGGAAATCGTGTTGAGTCTATATAACCCTTGAAAAACCAACTTAAATGGCTCACCAAGCACAGTGTGCTCGTGGGTTTTAGAACAAAATGAAAGAGGGATGCCTGTGTGGTTCAGTGGTTGAGTGTCTGCCTTTGGCTCAGGTTGTGATCCCACGGTTCCAGGATCGAGTCCTACATTGGGCTCCCTGCATGAAGCCTGCTTCTCCCTCTGCCTCTGCCTCTGTCTCTGTCTCTCTGTGTCTCTCAAGAATAAATATATGAAACCTTAAAAAAAAAGAAAAAAAAAAAGAACAAAATGAAAGAGAGCAAGTCTGGACAGCCAGACCTCTCGGCCTGGTAACCATTCAACCCCCAGAATCCCCAGTGTGGTTCAATGTTAGGAACATCAGAATCTCCTGGAAATCTGTTAAACAGATTGCTGGGTTCCAACTCAGAGTTTCTGATTCAGTAGTACAGGAGGTAGCTGGAGAATATGCATTTCTAACAAGTTCCCCGCTGAGGCTGCTGCTGGTGGTCCAGTACACTTTGAGCCCCACTGCCCTACTGCAAGTTGGGGGGAGTCATCTTCCACATTGCCAGCTCTGAGTCCACACCACTGTTGTAATATTAAGCATTTCTGACCATGGTTCTCAGCCTCTGCTGCACATGGAATCACCTGGAGAGTTATAAAAACATATTACTACCAACACCCCAGTTAGAGATAACTGATTTAATTGATCTGACGTAGTTCTCAGGCATAGGTTCAAAAAAGCTCCCCAGATGATTCTGGTGTGCAGCAGAGGTTAAGAAACTCTGTTCTACAAACTTCAAATGTTAAGATAGTTTCATACAAGGAATGATTTATGGAGTCACCTTGCTCAGGGCTTGGTACACAGAACAGCTCAGTAAATATTAACTGGACATGAATCTCTATATTTTGCTTAAGATCTCAATAGATTCTGTTCCCTGAGAGGTGTGGAGAACTGCAGCAGTTTACTGTCTTGGCATTTTCCATGGGGTCCCCTGAAGAGCTGTGCCTCTCAAGCATTTTTAAAGCACTTTATTGAGTGCCTACTCCATGCCTGCCACAGTGACGGTGCTAAGAGGAATGAAACACATTCCTTGCCATCCGTAATCATAGGCCAATTCCCATTCCAGAATTGCCCAGGAGGGAAGGACAAGTCCCGAGACCGTCAGGAATTGGTATGCTCCTGGATCCAGGTCACATAGCTGGCCACGTCGGTGTACACACCTGGCTTGTAGCGGTCGCCACAACCTGAACCCCAGCTGATGATACCTCGCAGGATGAGCTGGCGCTCTGAGGCCTCTTCCTCACACACTAGTGGGCCCCCGGAGTCACCCTGGGTCGGGGACACGTGGCTCAGCGCAGTTGGTTTGGGGTCTGCACTTGACCGGGTGGAGGGCGCCAAGGCGGCCCACGGACTCACCTGGCAGGCGTCGGTGCCGCCCTCGAGGAAGCCAGCGCAGAGCATGCCCGGGATAAAAGAGGCTCCGTGTACTTCGGGGGCGGAGCAGCGCTGGGGAGGGATGAGAGGCACCTGCGCTTCCTGCAGGAAGCTGGAATATTCCCCCGCACCTACGAACCGAGAGCGCTTTCCTCACACCCCTCTCGACTTTGCTTGCCGCCCACTAATTAGCCGGTGAGGAAGAGAGTTGCTCTTAACACCATTTTGACAAAACAGAGAAGAGCGGGGATTTGAATGGGCGGGGCGGAGCAGGACTGCTTTGGAACCCCACTCCCCACTCCCACCCCCCAGTGTCTCAGAACAATGCTCCCCAGCTAGCGAACCGACTGCTCCAGCGCGAGGCCGGCATCCTTAGCCGTGGCATCACAGCGCCCAGAAAGAACCAAGGGGAAGCGTGATTCCCCCGGGACCCCTTAGGAGATTTGGATCCCCGTCCCCAGCAGTGAAGCCCAGGACCTGGCAGGAGCTGACTGCGAGGGCCCCGCCGCCCTCCCAACGCGCAAGGTCGGCGCCGCCTGTCCCTCGTGGTGCCCAAACTGCGGGTTTTTCTCGCCTACCCCGGTGGCCAGAGGTGTCCCTGCCGCCCCCAGCCTTCTGCCTACCCTCGAATAGGTGGCCCCAGCCGGCCACCTCGCAGAGCGCGGCCTCGGCCTCGGCCTCGGCTGGGCGGGCAGCGCCGCTAGGCAGGCACACCGGCTGAACGAAAGGCGACGGGAGCGCGCAGCGGCCGTCCGCCGTCTCCTGCAGGCGCAGCAGCGCTAACCAGGCGGGGAGCACGGTGAGCCCCGGGCGCCGGGACTCCGAGCCCGCCTCCGCCCTTCCCCCTGGGCGCCGCGGGGCGCCGCCACGCACCCAGGTCGTGCTGGTAGGTGACGGGCGAGAAGGACTCGTGCAGGCGGTACGCGCGCACGGCCAGCGTCTGGCACTGCTCGCAGCTCCGGTTATGGCGGTCCTGGCCGAGCACCACCGTCAGCTCCCCCGGCGCCGGCCTGCGGGCGGGGGGGTGCGGGGGCGCGCGCTCAGAGCCCGCCACAGGCCTCCTGCCCCCGAGCCCCTCCCTGGGTTTCGGCTCCGTCCTGGGGCGCCGGGGAAGGGGGCGGGAGGTGGGACGCGGGCTCGGGCGTCGCGCGGAAGCTGGGCGAGCGGGAGAGGGGAGCTGGGGTCCCCCGCGGGCGCCGGGCGGGCGGGGACTCGCCGGCTCTGCAGACAGTGAGCCGCCGTCAGCACCCAGCAGGAGGCGATGAGGCTGCCCGCGCAGAAGCTGTGGCGCCAGTACAGGGCGGCGATGTAGGGGTGCGCCCCGGGCAGGGCCACCAGGCCCCCGACGACGCGGCTCAGCGAGGACAGCCGCTTCCGGAGCCGCTGTCCGCAGCCCGAACTGGGCACGGCCGCGGGCTGCTCCCGCGTGGCGCTCGAGGCTGCGGGAGGAGCCCAGGCTGAGCGCGGGGAAGACCCGCCGGGGGCTGCCAGGTAGCGGGCAGCGCAGCCGCTGGCCCCTCGCCCCTTCCCCACTACCTGGGGTCGGGGGCTGGGGCTTCTGCAACGCTGAGAGCGAGGGCACGGGAAGGGTCGGACGGCCAGAGGGGACTTGGGTTGGAGGCAGGATCTGAGGGATCGCCAGGCCCGGTGCCTGGCATCGCGCCAGGCGGCAGTATTCCCAGCTTAGCCGGTCGCCGCTCCGCACGAAGCACCACGGGCGGGTGTCATTGTCCGGGTTCCTGTAACGCGAGCCGTTAAGGCGCGCGTAGCCCCAGAGGGCCCTGGGGCAGAGGGGGACACCCTGCCCCCCCCACCCCCCCAGCGCACCGGCAGAAGGCGTGGTTGCCCAGCCCCCAGCTCAGCGCTTGCTCTGCAGGCACTTCCTGGTAGCTGGCCTCCGAGGCCCACCGCTGACACCGAGCGCCCGAGAGCGCAGCATCGGCCGCTCCGCGGTAGTCAAGCCCGCGGCCGTGGTAGCAGCGCGCCTCAGTGTCTGGGGAGAGAGGAGACTCCTTGCAGCCCGGAACCACGCTCTCAGCCACTTTCCCCCGCTCCTCAGCCCTTCCCCCCTGGGGGCGGAGCTCCCGCTCCTCTGGCTGCCGACTCACCCACGTCGCAGAAGCGTCCAGCGTAGCCGGCGGGGCAACGGCACAGGCGGTGAGTCTCCGCCTGGAAGCAAGTGCCTCCGTTGAGGCACGGGTTGGTGTGGCAGCCTGGCAGATGGAGTGCATTGAGCCACCTCTGGGCCCAAAGACCCCCACAGAGAACTCCCTTTTCCTTGGACACACTACCCTGGGGTTCTAACAGCTTCTCTTCCCGACTCAGGCCAGTTCTCCGCCCATCCACTCACCCTGGCTGGCCACCAGCTTGCAGTGGACATCAGGACCCCTGCACTCGCACTTGGCCACACCGGCTGGCTCGAGCCTATGCCATATTTCTTTCTCATGGAAGAACTGGAGAAGCTGAGGCTCAAAGCACTTCTCTGGGGACAAAGGGGTGAGGGCAGGGGTCTCAGGAGAGGCTGGGATCATGCCAAGTCTCTGGGGATCCAGAGACTTCTTCAGTAGGCCCAGGACTGCCGTGTTTCCTCAGCATCTTCTCCCCTGCCTTCACCATCTCCTTACCTCTTTGGCAGTGCTTCCCAGTGAAGTGTTCTGGACAGATGCAGTGTGGGCCGTCTGGCATGTTCACACAGGTCCCTCCCTTCTGGCAGGGGCTGTGTTTGCTGCAGTGGTCTGAGAGATGGACACAGTGGAAGTAAGAGTGGGGAGCCTGAATCAGACAGCCTGGCTCATGGAGGCCAAGTCCCTACCCAAACCTTGCTTGTCTTGTGATCTTGGCATTCCAAGTTTCCATGTTTTACTTCACCCACCTGTAAAATGGGGCTACCTTTTCCTAGAATTTTTCCCTCTGGAGGGAAGGAAGGGTCTGGGTGGGCCCAGAATACCAGGTGTGTAGGGACTGATGTTACCCAGGAGAGTAACTAGTGGGGAGGAGAGGGCCCTGCACCACCCCCAAAGACTGTGTGTAGCACCTTTCACTTTCTTGGGCTCCAGACAGTATGCCCATTGCTGGTCCTGCTCGAAGTTGGGGGTGGTAGCACACCTGTAGAAAGAGATGAAGCTTCCCTGCTTTGCCCAAGGGGCTGGCCCACCCTTCCCTAACAGAGCCCCCTCTCTCCACGAAGGATTCCTTGGGCAGAAAGTGGGCAGAATCCATCTCCCCCAGGGCCCTGCTCCAACCCCTTCTGGGAGTCTTACCAGGGCTGGGGGCCAGGCCGGCCCCTGTGGGTGCATTTATGGTACAGTTGCCGGTTGTACTGGAAAGGGAAGTAGCAGGGCTCCCCAGTGACAGTGAGAACTGCAGAGATAACACACTCCCTGATGGTATGCCCCATGCCCCCCTGCCCAGGTACCACCCCTCACAGTCTGGTTGAAAAATAGACCCTTGAAACGATTGCTGTGCCTTCAAGACTGCTTCTTGCTTAAAAGAGCTTCAGTTCTGTAGTCAGACAGTTGGAGTGGACTCCTGATTTCACCACCCTACTAGTTGTGTGACCTTGATTTCACCACCTACTAGTTGTGTGACCTTGGGCAAATTTGCAGCCCCCAGGCCTAGAAGAGTGCTTGCCACAAAGTAGGCACTTAAAAAATACTAGGTGAATGTAGAAGTCACTTGGCCACTCTAAGCCTTAGTTTCCTCACCTGTAAAATGGCAATGATCATAGTATAGTTGACCTTTGAAAAACACAAGTTTGAACCATACTCACTATGGTGGATTATATGTGGATTTTTTCCAATAAGTACAGTACTATAAATGTGTTTTCCTTATTATTTTCTTAAAAACATTTTCTTTTCTCTAGCTTACTTTATTGCAAGAATACAATTTATAATACATTTAACATACAAAATATGTGTTAATCGACTGTTTACAATGTCAGTAAGGCTTCTGGTCAGTAGGCTATTAGTAGTTAAATTTTGGAGAGTCAAAAGTTCTACAAGGATTTTCTACTGCTAACGTTCTTGTTCAAGGGTCAACTATACAGTTGAAGAATTTTAATTTTGCAAGATGAAAAAGGTTCTGGAAATGGAGGGTGGTAATGGTTGCAGGACAATAGAATGTCCTTAATACCATGGAATTGTATGCTTAAGAATGATTATGATAGCAAATTTTATATTATGCATATTTCATAATAAAAATAACTTTTATTTTTTGAAGATTTTATTTATTTGAAGGGGAGAGAGAAAGAGGGAGAGTGGGGGATGGGGGAGAAGCAGAGGAAGAGGGACAAGCAGAGCTCAGCCAGATGTGGGGCTCGATCTCAGAACTCTGGAATCATGACCTGAACTGAAGTCAGATGCTTAACTGACTGAGCCACCCAGGTGCCCCTAAAAATCACTTTTAATGATGCAGATATAATAGTACAGAAAGCATAAATTTAAATGAAGAGCAAGTTAAAAACAGCATGTCAAATGTGGTCCTATTTTTGTACAAATATATTTACATATGCATCAGAAAGAAGTCTAGAAGGACATGCCCCAAAGTTTATAGGAGTGGTTTGTCAGAAGATAGTGGATTATGGAGGAATTTCTTCTTGCATTTCTGTAATTTCTAAAGTTTTACAATAAAAATATTGTTACTATTATTTTTTAAAACAGTATGGTCGAGCCTCTCTATTTGCCATACTTGCAAATTTGCCTTCTTGCTAAAATTTATTTATAATCCCCTAACCAATTCTCAAGGTGTTTATATGGTCATTTGTGGACATGCATAGGATGGTGAAAAGTTTGAGGTGCCTGAAGCATTCCCAGCTGAGGTGAAACAAGGTAATGCTCTGCTTCTTGTTTCAGCTCTTCCAGTGTAAAGAAGTGTCCTTTTCACAGTCGTTTAGAGCCACAGTTTTGAAATTTTGTGCTTCTGGTAGATGCTTTTACTGTTGAAAATGCCCCCCAAATAGACAGTGTTGAAGTTCTTAAGCGTAAGCAGGTCACTATGGGTACCACAGAGAGTATTTCTGTGTGAGATAAACTTCGTCCAGCCATGAGTTATAGTGCTGCTGGCCATGGACTCAGTATTTTTTTTTTCTTTTTTCTTTTAAAAATATTTTATTTAAATTCAATTTGCCAACATATAGTATAGCACCCAGTGCTCATCCCATCAAGTGCCTTCCTCAGTGCCTGTCACTCAGTGACCCCAACCTCCCGCCCATCTCCCCTTCTGCAACCATTTGTTTCCCAGAGTTAGGTGTCTCTCATGGTTTGTCTTCCTCTATAATTTTTCCCCACTCACTTTCCCTCCTTTTCTTTATAGTCCCTTTCACTATTTCATATATTCCACATATAAGTGAAACCATATGATAATTGTCCTTCTCTGATTGACTTATCTCACTCAGCATAATACCCTCCAGTTCCATCCATGTCAAAGTGTGGCTTCAGGATTAATGAAGCAACGGTATATTAAGTATGGTATCTTGAAACAGAATCACACATAAAACAAGCTTTTATGTTGACAGTTGATGAAAATGTTGAGACTCAAGCTCACAGAAATCTAACCTGATATTTCCTTTAGGAACAGCCATTCAGCATTTGCTAATTCAGTGTTCTCGGTGACTTAATAGGCACATGGCAACCATGAATGACAAGACTTGACTGTCTACTTCAGAGGGGTGTTGTGAGGCTCATATGAAATAATGTCTATCACATACTTAACACAGAGTCTTAGCACATAGAATGTGCTCAATAAGCATTAGCTGCTGTTTTGTTATTAAAAGCATAGTGGCACTTGCTGAGGGCCAAACCAAGAACAGGAATAAAGGAGGAGAGAAGAGTCTTAGATGGACCTTTAAGATGCCAATGGGATGGACAGAGAGGAGGACGACTGCAAGTGGGTAATGAGACAAGGGCAGGGCACCTAGGTTGGCTCAGGCAAGAGAGAGGAAAGCAGTTTGGCTGGGTGTAGAAGGAAGAGGAAAGGAGGCAGAGACAGGCAGGGTTGGATGTGAGGGCCCTAGTGCCATGCTGAGGTCCTGGGTCTGGCCCCACTACACCAGGCTTACCAGGGCAGGGTCCATCTAGGTCACAATTCTAGGCAAATATTGAGTGCCTGAAAGAATATAGGCAATGGGGAGCTGCGGCATGATTTGAGGTGGGGGGGATGCAGACATCTTCCACCTAAAAGGGAGCTTGATAAATAAAAGCTAATATAGTTTAATCCTTTACCATGCAGCAATCTGTGGGCTGAAGGCTTCACATGGATTAACAACTCATCTCTCCTCCACAACCCTAAGAGGTGTACTATTTATGATTGGGAGCAATTGAAACTTGGAGATGTCAAGTCACTTGCCCAGAGTCACCTGCACATAAGTGATGAAGCCAAGATTCAGAGGCATTTAGGCACCAAAGCCCTGCTCTGATCCTTCCTTGTCCATCAAGGGCCATGGCCTCTGTGTAGCATGACTGATGCCTGTAAGATGTACTGAGGGAGGGAGAAGAGAGGCTAGGGAAACTAAAGAAGACTGGAAGGCACTGGAGTGGGCACTCAGATACAGCTCAAGCCCTGCCCTCCAGGAGCACACAGTTTGTCATCACTCTGGGTCCCCAGTGCCCATGGGCACAAGACCAGACACATAGTAGACACTCTGGTCTGAATGTCAGCCAAAGTGGGGACAAAGTGAAGAATACCTAGAATCCCTCCCTGCGCTCCAAGAGCCCCAAACTGCCATCAGCACACTCCGCACAGTACTCATTCCCACCTAAGGGTCTCTTAGGAGGTGCAGCCAGGGTACTTACCCACTGTGTGCTCATCCACTCTGTGATTATGCTCTTTGGTGGCTTTCCAAGGTGGAGTCTACAGAGGAGAGAAGACGGCAGAGAATTGTCCCAGGAAGTCATAGCCAGCCTCTGAACTTGTGCCAGTCCTCAGCTTCCTTTCACATCTCAGAAATGCAAAAATTTCCTCAAAAGACCTAGACCATTCCTTCCTCTTTCCGTTGTCTCCTCAAGATCCCCTCCTCTGGAAATAAAGACCATGTCCTCCTATCCACTGGCTCTGGGTGTCTCTTCCTCCTCCACCTGGGCCTTATGGGTTATTCTTGCCTTATCAAATAGGCCTCCCAGTCACCTGGACCAAAAGGTCATGATCAGAGGCCAAGGCTGTAATAGAGACTCCCAGGGCCATCCCAGCACAATTCTCCTTGTTCCCACAGCTCTCACCAAAAGCACTGACTCCAGGCTTCCCAGCAGGGACCCCAGGAACAGCAGAAGCCTCATGGCGTCTGTCTATTAGTCCAGCTGCTTGCCCAGGAATCCAGATCAATAGAATTGGTCAAAGGTCCCCGAGTCCTGGGAAGCAGAGATTGGGTCAAGCTGCCCTCTTGGGCCTGGCAGGGCACAGGCTGTTTGTGGAAAGCCAAGCAGAGCAGCTTCCTTGCTAGGCCCCCAAGGGTGAGGGAATTGGGATTTGGTGTGTGTGGATAGAATAAGGAGCTGGTCTTCTCATCCTTTTCACAGATAGTAGGGCTGGAAGCAGGAAGAGGGACTTTATGTTTCAGGTCCTCTTGGGAGGATGTTAAGGAGATCCAAGAGAAGCTTCCTACTTCGGGGATCATAGTGTCTATGGGGAAGTATACTCGTTTTCTATTGCCGCCTAAAATTAACCAAAAGCTTTGCAGCTTAAAACAATACCCTTCTATTCACAGATCTGTAGGTCGAAAGTCTGGCACTGTGATTGGGTTTTCTGCTTAGGGCATCATGAAACTGATCACAGCTGAGCTGTGAAGGTCTAGGGGCAAAATCTACTTCCAAGGTCATCCAGATCATTGACAGAATTCAGTTTCTTGCATTTGTAGGACTGAGATCCCAGTTTCTTTGCAGGCTGTCAGCCAGGGCCTGGCCTTAGCTCCTAGAAGCTGCTTGCATTTTTGCCATGTGGCCCCCTCCATCCTCTAAGTCAGCAATAGAGAGTCTCCTCCCATGTTGACTCCTTCTCACACTTTGAATCTCCTTTGCCAGAAAAAAGCCCATTCCATGTAAGGGTTCACTTGAATAGGTCAGGCCCACCAAGGATAATCTCATTTGAAGATCAATTTATTTGGTACCTTAATTACATTTGCAGCATTATTCTATAGAACATCTAGATTAGTGTTGGATTGCATAACTAGGAAAAAGTATGCATACACCACAGATCCTTGGGGCCATCTTAGAATTCTAGCTACCACAGAAAGGGAGCCAAGAAAGTAGATGATCCCACAAGAATAATGCTAAACCAAGGGACTCCTGGGTAGCTCAGTGGTTGAATGTCTGACTTTGGCTCAGGGCATGATCCTGGGATCTGGGATCGAGTCCCACATCAGGCTCCTTGCAGGGAGCTTGCTTCTCCCTCTGACTGTATCTCTGCTTCTCTCTATGTGTCTCTCATGAATCAATAAATAAAATCTTAAAAAGAAAAGAAAAATGCCAAACCAAGAGATACTACTGAGATGTGCAGTTGGAGCACAAGGGAGGGACATGAAGGGAGGGACATGAAGTGGCATTATTGTTTCTCCTGCCCCAAAACCATTTACCTTGGTTCAGTAGGGACACCCTGATTTTTCCTTTGGGAACCATTCCTCTTTCACCCTCTCTGAATCTCTAGTGCTTCTAGCTTTACCCTCAGTTCTAGGGCTGGGGGTGTGACCTAGTTCTGGCCAATCAGAGCATGGTAACTCTAGACCACAGCTATTGGTTCAGAGATAAGCATATACATGTTTGGCCAGTGGGAATCAGCCTTAGGACTTTGGCCAGAACTTTTGGGAAAAAGACACTTTCTTCTCACTGGTGTCACCAGGAATGCAAACCTACAGATGTTGATGGCCATCTTTGTCACTGTTGGGGAAAGCCTGCCTGAGAATGAAGCCTACACATAGGAAAAGCAGAACAAACAGGGAAGGATGGGATGCTGTGGAAGGCAGATGTTCCCTGTTGATCTTCACCTCCGGGAATGCATGCTTTGTATAGTCTTCCCACATCGAGTCAGAGTCAGAGCTATTCTTTGCGTCCAATAGAGTATGACAGAAGCCCAGGTCACAAAAAGGATTGCAGTTTCTGCCTTAGTTTCTTGGATTGCTCACTCTGGGAAAAGCCAGCTGCCATATTGTGAGGACACTCAAGCAACCCTACAGAGAGGCCCATGTGAGGAGAAACTAGTATCACCTGTGGACAACCAAAATCAGTTTGAATGAGCCACTTTGGAAGTAGACACTGCAGCCCCAAACAACATCTGGCTGCAACCTCATGGGAGACCTCAAGCCAGAACCATACAACTAAGTTGCTTCTGAATTCCTCTTTTTTTCTTTCTTTTCTTTCTTTTCTTTCTTTCTTTCTTTCTTTCTTTCTTTCTTTCTTTCTTTCTTTCTTTCTTTCTCTTTCTTTTTCTTTTTTGAAGCTATAATTGATTCTTGAACTTCAGAAACAATGAGAAATGATAATTGATTGTTGTTGTTTTAGGCCATAGTTTTAGAGTATTTTGTTACCCAGCATTTGATGACTAATACAGATAGATTGATTCCTAATGACTTACCCCATCCCTCAGCTGAGGTGGGAGTAGGAATGTGATCCATATCTAGCCAACCAGGAAACTGTCTCTCTCTGTCCTCAATGATTGGTTCAAAATGAACATCTGACCCAAATCAAACCAGTCAGAGGCAGCCCCAGGATTTTTGCTGGAATCTTCAAGGTAGAGTAGAGGCTTTCTCCCTCCCTAGAAATTGCCTCACTAGTAAGAAGTGAGCATGGGGCTGCTAGCAGCCATATTTATTTTTTATTTTATTAAAAAAAAATTTTTATTAGAATTCAATTTGCCAACATATAACATAACACCCAGTGCCCATTCCACCACGTGCCCCCCTCAGTGCCCATCCCCCAGTCACCCCAACCCCGCCCACCTCTCCTTCCACTACCCCTTGTTCATTTCCCAGAGTTAGGTATCTCTCATGTTTTGTCACCCTCACTAATATTTTCACTCATTTTCTTTCCTTTCCCTTTATTCCCTTTCACTAATTTTTATATTCCCCAAATGAATGAGACCATATAATGTTTGTCCTTTTCCAATTGACTTATTTCATTCAGCATAATACCCTCCAGGTCCATCCATGTCGAAGCAAATGGTGGGTATTTGTCATTTCTAATGGCTGAGTAATATTCCATTGTATATATAGACCACATCTTCTTTATCCACTCATCTTTTGATGGACACCGAAGCTCTTTCCACAGTTTGGCTATTGTGGACATTGCTGCTAGAAACATCGGGGTGCAGGTGTCCCGGCGTTTCACTGCGTGTGTATCTTTCAGGTAAATCCCCAGCAGTGCAATTGCTGGGTCATAGGGCAGGTCTATTTTTAACTCTTTGAGGAACCTCCACACAGTTTTCCAGAGTGCACAAGTTCACATTCCCACCAACAGTGCAAGAGGGTTCCCCTTTCTCCACATCTTCTCCAACATTTGTTGTTTCCTGTCTTTTTAATTTTCATCATTCTCACTGGTGTGAGGTGGTATCTCATTGTGGTTTTGATTTGTATTTCCCTGATGGCCAGTGATGCGGAGCATTTTCTCATGTGCTTGTTGGCCATGTCTATGTCTTCCTCTGTGAAATTTCTGTTCATGTCTTTTGCCCATTTCATGATTGGATTGTTTGTTTCTTTGCTGTTGAGTTTAATAAGTTCTTAGCAGCCATCTTTAAATCTCAGAGAGAAAAGTTGCCTGAGAATAAAGACAATACAGATCAAAAGCAAAGTCAGAAGATGGGAAAGACAAATTTTAAGTGACACTATTTGAGACCTGGACTCCAAAGACACAGAAAATCAGAACTACCACCTCTTCTTTTCAGTTACTTGAACCAATTTATTCGTTAAACGCCCCCACCCCTTTTTTTTCTTGCCTGAGCCAGTTTTAGTTGAAACCAGAAGTCCTAACTGAGGCAAGAATTCATATATCGTTACCAGGAAGTTCCTAAAACAAAACAAAACAAAACAAAACAAAACAAAGCAAAACCCCTCACGATCACTCTGTAAGTCAGTGGCTTAAAGTAGGGAAATAATGACCTTAATCACAGAGACTGGAAGGGAAAAAACAGCAGTGAACTTGCATCAGGAAACCTTCAATTCCATTTTGGTCACTAACCCCCTAGTATGACAATGGGTCAGAGGCTCAGTCTCTATGAACCTTTTTCTTTATTTTTTTAATTTAATTTATTTTTTTTATGGGAGAAGGAGCCAATGCAATGGCTAGTCTTTATTGGAAAGAAGAAACTTCACAGCACATTTTGAGTAAATTAGTGCAAAGGCTCAGTGGGCCAACTGGTGGGGCACCAGCTTGTAATGGGTTCCACAGCTAGGACATCGCTGAGCCTCGCCTTTGTGCAGCCAAAACCAGATGACGGTACTATTGTCCTCTTCACAGATGCAGCCCACTAAAAATATGGAACGCTTCACGAATTTGCGTGTCATCCTTGCGCAGGGGCCATGCTAATCTTCTCTGTATCGTTCCAATTTTAGTATATGTGCTGCCGAAGCGAGCACTGAAACTTTTTCTTTAAATTCAAGTTAATGGGGTGCCTGGTGGCTCAGAGGTTGGACATCTGTCTTTGGCATGGGGTGTGATCCCGGGGTCCCAGGATCGAGTCCCACATTGGGCTCCCCCCAGGGCGCCTGCTTCTCCCTCTGCCTGTGTCTCTGCTTCTCTCTCTGTCTCTCATGAATAAACAAAATCTTTTAAAATTTTTTTAAAAATTCAAGTTACTTAACATATAGTATAATATTGATTTTAGGAGTAGAATTTAGTGATTCATCATTCATGTGTAACACCCATTGCTCATCCCAACAAGTGCCCTCCTTAATACTCATCACCCATTTAGCCCATCACCCTCCCCTCCCCTCCAGCAACCCTCAATTTGTTTTCTATGATTAGGAGTCTCTTATGGTTTGCCTCTCTCCCTCTGTATTTATGTTTTTTTTTTCTTTCCCTTCCCCTTGTTGATCTGTTTTGCTTCTTAAATTCCACATATGATGAAATCATATGATGTTTGTCTTTCTCTGACTGACTTATTTTGCTTAGCATAACATTTTCTAGTTCCATCCATGTTGTTGCAAATGGCAAGATTTCATGCTTTTTGATGGCCGAGTAATATTCCATCGTGTGTTTGTGTGTACATCACCTTTTTTTTTTTTTTTCTAAGAGAGGAAGAAAGAGAAAAAGTTGGAGGGGCTGAGGAGGAGAAGGACAGAGAGAATTTTTTTTCTTAAAGATTTATTTATTTGAGGGATCCCTGGGTGGCGCAGCGGTTTGGCGCCTGCCTTTGGCCCAGGGCGCGATCCTGGAGACCCGGGATCGAATCCCACATCAGGCTCCCGGTGCATGGAGCCTGCTTCTCCCTCTGCCTGTGTCTCTGCCTCTCTCTCTCCTCTCTCTCTCTCTGTGACTATCATAAAAAAAAAAAAAAAAAAAAAAAAAAAAGATTTATTTATTTGAGAGAGAGAGAGAGAGAGAGAGAGAAAGCCAGTAGGGGGCGGGGTAGAGGGAAAGAGAGACAGGAGGCCCCCTGCTCAGCCAGAAGCTGGACTTGGAACTTGATCCCAGGACTCTGGGATCATGACCTGAGCTGAAATCAAGAGTTGGATGCTTAACCAACGGAGCCACCCAGGTGCCCCAGAAGAGAGAGAGGATCTTATGCAGGCTCCATGCCCAGTGCATAGTCTGATGCAGTGCTCAGTCTCACGACCCTGAGATCCTGACCTGAGCCATAATCAAGAGTCAGGTGCTTAACTGACTGAACTACCCAGGCACCCCACATCTTTATTATTCATCATTCAATGGACATTTGGGCTTATTCTATAGTTTGTGAGCCTCTATGATCCTTAATTGCAACACCTCTCTAGGAAGGGAGGGGCACTCACACTGCCTGGTCAGTTTGTTGAGATAGCTAAATGGGAATGCATTTGAAAGGGCAGAGCCTGAGGGCACCTGGGTGGTGGTGGCACAGTTTGTTTAGTGTCAGACTCCTGGTTCCAGCTCAGCGTCCTCATCAGTGGCGTCTGCTTAAGACTCTCTCCCTCTCTCTCTGCCTTCCCTCTTCCACCGTCTGCACTCAGTCTCTCAAATAAATAAATTAATAATAATAAAAAAAAGAAAGGGCAGAGCCTGGCATATGGTTAAGACTCAATCTACAGAAGTTTGCAAATAAACTTTCCCATATATACACATTCCCCCTTCTCAACAATTTCTACACATCTGCCCCAGTTCTCCCTGCACATCTGGGTGTCCAGCAACTTTGGACTAGAGCAGAAAGGCACCATCTTGCCCTGGCTTCTGTCTTTGTACAGCTGGGGTATAGGTCTATGGGATGAGAAGTAGGAAGCCATCAAACTCCTGCTCACAAATGTCTGGATATACACACACAACATCCCACTTCTCTCTAGCAGAGACTTAGGGTATATATTTCAAGAAGTGGCAAAACTGTCTGTTCAAGTCAAGTTTAGGGGATCAGAAAGTACTCAGCCTACCATCCTTCACTTTTCCTCAGTTGGTGGCATCATTTTTCTCCCAGTTATTCAGGCTGTCACCATGGAACCTTTGTACAAATGGAAGCCACTCCTTCCTCCAGATTAGTGCTATCTGGCAGAACTTCTTTTCCGTGATGATGGAAACATTCTCTATGTTGTCCAATATGGTAGCCACATATGGCCATTGGATCTCCTCAAATGTCACACCCTGAGACCATTCCCCCCCTCACACTTTAGTATTTTGTCTTAATGTCACTTATCATTCTCTGAGACCATCCTATTTGATTATTACGGGTCTAACTTTTACCACCCGTCTAGCATGTAAGCAGAGAGCTCGGCTATCTTGCTGACACCACTGTATTGCCCCGCATCTGGTTCAATGCCTGGCACAAAGCAGGTGCTCTGTATTTTTGGATGGATGAATGAATGAATAGGGATCAGAGAAACCTAGTTGAATCCGGCTCTGCCTTACTGTTACTCGCTGAGTTTGGGCAAGTCTTCGTTTTCTGTTGTGTCAGGTGGGAGAGGAGACAGTAGGATATCCGCCTGGAGCCAGCCGCTGGACTTCTGGCACTTCTCTGTTCCCCACCTGTATAATGGGTGTGAGCTCACTCAAAGGTCTCAGGGTGGTAACGCTGCCTTATAAGGCAGCAGAGCCGAGGGCGGGCGAGGCCGTGTGGGTGGAGAGAAATCACAACATCCGGCTGGGGGAGCGGGGCGGGTGCCGGAGGCCGGGGAGCAGCTGGGGAGGCCAACCACCTCCTCTGGACCTCTACCCGCTTCCGATGTGCACTCTCCAGAACGGGCCAACCCAAAGGAATACCGCTGGACAAATGGCTCAAAGCAGTTCGCAGCCGGCCAGCAGGAGGCCCAAGATAGCAAGTGCATCCCTACAAACCTTAGAAAAGCCAAGGATAGTCAAAGGGACCCGGGTCACACCCTCATCTGATGGCCCAATTAGAGTGCAGCGATTAGAATGACTGACGCTCCTTTGACCCAATCAAACATCCGGCTTCCGGGGCGTGACCCAGAGGACCTACCTCTGCTGTCCCAGCAGAGGGCTCGGCCCTAATTGGCAGTTCGCTATCCTACGAAGGCCCAGAAATTCGAACCTAGGGGCTGAACGCCCCCCTCAGACCAACCAGGAAGAGATGACGTATAAAGTCCCGCCTCCCTTCTCCTTTGAGCTAATCCCTGGCTCGGAAGGCGGGGATTAATGAAGAGGCTGTCTAATGGGGAGACGGCGCGGGGAGCGCCCGCCCGGTTATTGGCCGCGTAAAGTAAACAGAGGGCGGGGCTGGGCGGGCCCGCGCCGTGTGGCCCCCGGGAGGGGGCGGGGCGTGAGCGGCGGGCGGCGGCGGCGGCGGCGGCGGCGGCCGGGGAGGCCGGGGAGGCCGGGGAGGCCGCGGCGCGGTCACTGCCAGCCGAGCGGAGCCGCGCCGATCGCCATCCGGCCCCGGGTCCCGCGAGCGTTCCCGGCCGGCGGCGCGGCCCGGCGGGCCCCGCGGCGCCGCAGCCCATGGAGCTCGAGAACATCGTAGCGAACACGGTGCTACTCAAGGCCCGGGAAGGTGAGGCGGCCGAACGGGCGGCCGGGTGCAGGGAACGCGGGCGCGCGGCCTCGGAGCCCAGCTGGGCGCCCCAGCAGCGAGCTCCCCTAGGGCAGCGCGCCCCGCACCCCGCGCAGAAGCTAGCCCTTCCGGCCGGTAGTCCTCCGCACCTGCCCGAGGGTGCCAGGGCCCAGGAAGGGGCGGGGGTCTGGCCACCGCCCTCGCTGCGCAGCGGGGCGGGGGGAGGACGTGAGGCGGTGAAGAAGAGAGGAAGGAAGAGGGAAGGGTGGGACCCGGGTCCTTGGAGAGCCTGCCTGAGGTCTCCCCCAGGTGATAGGTGAGAAGATGCCCCGAGAAAGGGTAGCCTGCCCCACGTGCCTCGGGCCCAGACCCTGGCGCCCAGACTGGATCCGCGCAAAGTTGCTGCAGGATAAAGGTTTGGGGAATGAATGAGCGGAGCCACTGCGGTAGCACAGCCCACCCCGTTTGAGGAAACTACTGGTCACATATGTTGCTCCGTGCCTTAGGACACTGGGGACAAAGGCGAATGGGTTATGATTTCTGCCCTCAGGAAGCCCACCGTCTAGTGGGTCAAATGGGCACAGAAATAAGTGGGAGCTGAGCTTTGAAGGAAGAGAGCATGTGGAACTGGCAGGACTGTAAGTGCAGGCCTGGCAGAGGGAGCAAATCTAGTGAATGTGTATTGAGTTCCTCAGAGCTCCCACTGCAAACGTTCCCAGGCACCTGCTCTCTGAGGGTCTTGGGGGACACAGAGGACCAGACCTGGTCCTCGCCTGCCATTGTCCACCTCAGTAACATAATCACAGAACGCTCATTCTGTGCCCTGTCCTGTCTAGGGTGCTGGGGATCAGCCGTGAACAAGACCCTTCTTTTTTGAACTCTAGGGCAGAGAGGTCATGACATGGTCATTTCTACTCTTTCCTGGGCTTCCGGGCCAGGTCATCTGTTTCACTTTTCTGCTCCATTTTACAGGTGGGAAACAGGCCCAGCCTAAGGACTCGCCCCCAGTTCATACAGTGAGACTGGTTGCCCCAGGCCTAGGACACAGGATGCCCCCAATAGTGTGTAGGAAGCCCAGTGGAGCCCTCAGATGGCACAGCATCTGTACCCCCTTCCTGCCCAGCGTGTGTTGCCCCCTGCGAGGTGCTGCTTGGAAGTAGGCATGGCAGGCCGGGTCCCCAGTGCTCGGAGTCTTCCTTATCTCCTGTCCCTTATCAAGTCTCAGGGCTAGGCCTTCCTCCTAGCCTCTGGGGGCATCTGCCGATTCTGTTCTGCCTCGTCATCCAGCCAGCTAGGGAGGAGGGGTGGGGAGAGCCTGGCCAGGCCTCCCTCCTTAGGGCTACAGCCAGTTCAGGCTTCAGGCCTGCTAAGCACTGCCTTGCCTGACCAGAGAGCATAGCACCTCCCATCAGGCTTCCTCAGGCCATGGGTTAGGTGTAGGGGGGTATGGCCAGACCTGGACTGATGCCTCCGCTGGAGAGCCCTTACCCAACCTGGTCCTGCCCCTCCCACCTGCAGGCTTCTAGACAAGTCTCTTCTCTCTAAATTTGAGTAACCCTTTTTGTGGAATGGTTGGGGATAGGACCTGAAAACTAAGAGAAATCCCTGTTGTCACTCAGTCCTAAACCCTGGCCCCTAGGCTGGCTGCATGGGAACCCCTTCATTAGCTGGCTGACAGCTTGGGGCTGGCTGGGCCTTTGCCACCTCCCCAAAGGATCTGAGGCCCTAAGTGGTTTGGGAACCCTGGGTATGTGTATTTACTTGACACCTAATGGATGTCAGCATGGTGTGTTTGGCAGGAGAAGGAGTGTGGGTTGTGGTCCTAGGGAGCTGGGTTTTAATCCTGCCTCTGGCACCCCCAGGCTTTGTGATCTTGGACAAATTGGTTCCTCATTTCAAGGCCTCTGTTTTCTCCCAAGGTTGTGCCTGGTACGGCAGCATTGCTCTGAGGATGAAGTGGGGCAGTGCTTGGGGGGCTGGGGTTCCGTCTTTCCTTGCCCAGGTGCCCAGAGGCACAGAGAGGGGACCAGGCTAGGCTGGGGAGAAGCCCCACTGACTCTGGTGGCAGTTCCAGGACAGGATATTTGCATGTGACTCTTGCTGCTGCCTTGATGTGGCCTGGCGGAGGGGGAGGAGGAAGTAACTGGTGGGGGGAGGCCAGCGGATGGAGAGTTGGGTGAGGGACCTGTGGTGGGGTGGGTGACGGAGGGGGGGGAGTTCCCCTTCTGGGGAGGCCTTGCCTTGGCTTGGGGGTGGGGGTCTGTTGCTCATTCACAGTGGAGCAATGACTGTGGGGGATGCTGGGTGCAGGCTGCAGGAGGGCTGCCAGCAAGTTTCCCAATGGGTGTCCTGCAACATTTCCTCCTCCAGGCAGCTTAGGTCACAGAAGCCCTGGAGGGACTCAGCTCTGCCCCCTCCCTGGAGCAGCCCCTTCCCCTGTGCCACTTGCTTTCAGCTGGGCCAGATCTAAACAAGGCTGGGGAAGCAGCAGGGAAACTGAGGCCAGGCAAGGGGAAGTGGCTGCCTGAGGTTGCCATGACTTGTTGGAGCTGAGGCCCGACTCTTGCCACAGCCCTGCTAAGCACTAGGCACAGACTCTCCCAGGTACTCTGACAGCACCTCTGGAGGTGGCTTTGGATCCCTAGTACCTGTGAAGAAATTGAGCTCCTAGATGGGCCTAAAGTGTGAATTGGATATTCAAACCTCTGTCTGTAGGGCTCTAAGACTCAGGCCTTTCCATTTTCAACCTCCTGGCTCATGGGCCACATCTGGCTAGCTCTCTAACATATTTAATTCACTTGGCTACAGTGGGTTTTTACAAAAAATACGACCCAGTATTTCACACAACAGTCCAGATCCCGGCTGGCCAAACTGAGCCTGCATTCCTGCCTGGCCACAGCAAAGCTGCAGCTGCCCCTATTGGAAGGGGTGGATATGGCCCAGTTCACCACACTCCCCTCCACTCCCTGTTGCCTCCCATCTGGCTCACATATACCATACCTATCTGGCTCTCTAAGCACCTGAGGTGCTACTCTGGTCTCAGCAGCTACTGAGAGGGAGTCAGCTAGGTAAAATAAGGCAGGTATCTAGGCCATGGAAGCCCTTGTGTACTGAAGTGGCATCCCAAATGCCTACCCTCTTGCCACCACATTGTTTGAGTCTCTGGTAGCTCTGATGCAGGGCTAGGTAATAGGGGCTTGAAGCTTCCTTAGGGACATAGGCTGTCCTCTGCTTCTGGTGTCTCTCAGGCATGTTGCACATGTCCTGGAATCTCTTCCTTCTGTGCCTTGACTTACAGAGTTCCTATCACTGTCATGTCCTCTACTTTCTATACCTGAGAAACCCTTACCTGGTAGGAAGCAGCCAAGGCTTCCTGGAACCCCGTGCCCCCCCTCCATTCACATCACCCCCCTCCCCCGGCCTGGTGGCCTTGTCTTCACCACCCCTCTTGGATCTTGTAGCTCAGGAGCCCCCAGCAGGAGGCCCAGGGTACCTTGGGTGTCCCAGAGCCCAGCGAGGGCATGCTGAAGCATGCAGAATGGAGACCTGTGGTGCCTCTTGGAGTGGGCCGGGCCTGGGCCTGGGCTGAGCCCAGAAGGCCTCTGGGTACACTGAGTGCTTGAGGGGAAGCGCGGTGGCTGTGGGACTGGAGACCCAGTGCCCCTTTGTTCCCGTAGGTGGTGGTGGGAATCGCAAAGGCAAAAGCAAGAAATGGCGACAGATGCTGCAGTTCCCCCACATCAGCCAGTGTGAAGAGCTGCGGCTCAGCCTCGGTGAGGCCTGGGTAGAGACTTGGAGGTGCTGGAGGGCCTCTCCTCAGACCTCACCCCTGGGGCAGAGGGGCATGGTGGAGGGTCCTGGGAGCAGGAAGATTGAGGCTGCACCACCCAACCCAGTTTCAGTTCCTGGGCTTGAGATGGGTGGAGAGCACAGTGCAGACAATGGGGGTGGGGGTTGAGGGAGGGAGTGGATGAGGAGCAGGGCAGCGACATATTTGGGGCAGTCTGAGAGAAGCAGAGGAAAGGAGGGCCCGGCCTAGGGTTTGAGGGGTAGAGAGCACAAGGGAGGCTGGAGCCAACCCACAGATTGATGTATTAGGAGCCCCAAGCCTGTGCTTAGCACAGCCCAGCCTGGTGTAGGGTGAGTGTAAGGTGGGGGTGGATGGGCAGCAAAGCCTTGACCAGAGGGGCTGGGACCCCAGCTCCTGCTTATCTTGGTTGAGGCCCCAGGTTTGTGCAGCACCCAGGGTTGTCTCAAGCCCTCTGATGGCCTGCATGTGGGCAAGGAGTATACCGTGGCTGCTTCCACTGCCTGGAAGGAGGCCTAGCCTTGAGCTCGCCGGAAGCCACAGCTTCCTCCTGCACTTTCGCCAGGCAGGCAGCAGGTTTGGGCCTAGCCTGGGCCGGGCCGGAACCTCACAAACCACACCCAAGCCCTGCACTGTCACGTATGTAGGTGGTGTGAACCGGGAGATAGCAGGGGAGGTAAGGGCCTACCTCTGGAGCCATACTCCTGGCCGTGTGACCTTGAGCGAATTACTTAGCTTTTCTGGGCCTCAGTCCCAAGGTCTGATGGAAATAAGAGTAATGCCCATCTCAGTGTTGTAGTGAGGGCTCTAAAGGAGATAATGGCTTCCATACTACAGGGCTAGGAGCTGCTGTTGGGGCCCAGGACCTGGGTGGTATGGATAGGAGTGGCCCGCTGGCAGTCTCCAGGTCTGGGAACCCAGTAGCTCCTACGCTTGCTTGCAGAACGTGACTACCATAGCCTGTGTGAGCGGCAGCCCATTGGGCGCCTGCTGTTCCGAGAGTTCTGTGCAACAAGGCCTGAGCTGACCCGCTGCATTGCCTTCCTGGATGGAGTGGTGAGTGCGGCCCATCCTGGCCTGGCCCTGAGCGGGAGGCAGAGGTCCCCAGATCAAGTGCTCTCCATCTCCTCACACTGTTGATGCACCCAGACCCCAAGCTTTTCTGCCTCCCCCCTGCAGGCTGAGTATGAAGTGACCCCTGATGAGAAGCGGAAGGCCTGTGGGCGACAGCTAATGCAGAATTTTCTGAGCCACACGGTGAGTGAGCAGCGATGGAAGGATGATACCAGTGGGCAGAGCTCAGTGATGGAGAGAGGAATGACTGCAGCCTGGGCAGAGAGTGCCCTGGAGTTGCACCAGGTTCACCTGGCAGACCAGGGGCACGGAGCCCAGGAGGGTGGGCCAGAGCCGGTGGCTCCGCTTCACCCTGCCTCAAGGGTAGCAGTAGAACTGAGTTCAGCATCTGGGCAGGCTGGTGCACCACAGGCCCAAGATACTGGCTTTCTTTGCCCTGGGAGTGGGCAGCTGGCCACAGGACCCCCTGCACTAACCTATTTGTTGCCTGTCCTTAGGGTCCTGACCTCATTCCTGAGGTCCCCCGGCAGCTGGTGACTAATTGCTCCCAGCGGCTGGAGCAGGGGCCCTGCAAAGACCTCTTCCAGGAGCTCAGCCGGTAAGCCTCTCCCTGCCCACAGGCCTGGAGTTGTATCCTGAGGAGGGGGCTTCTGTGGGCCTGGAAGGCTGCGAACAGTTCAGCAGCTGGTGAGGGAGCTCAGCCTCTCACCCTAGCCTTGCATGCACTGTGTGAGCTTGGGCAGGTGGCCTTCCCTCTCTGTAGCATCTTCAGCTTCTGTATGGGTGCATGCCTCCCTTCTCTTTGAGTCAGCCAGAGGGTTGGCTCATGATGCTGCCTTTCAGGCCAAGCGTGCACATAGCAGGGGGTCTGGCCCATCAGGCTGAGAACTTGAGGTGTCAGGGGCTGACCAGTGGGCTGGAACCTCTCAACAGGCTGACCCATGAGTACCTGAGCATGGCTCCTTTTGCCGACTACCTCGACAGCATCTACTTCAACCGTTTCCTACAGTGGAAGTGGCTGGAAAGGTGAGCTCCCTGAAGGCTGGGAGTTTCTAGGACTCTCACAGGCCTTGGGGCCCTGCTCAGCCAGTGTTTGCTCTGAAATCCCATGCCCACAGGCAGCCAGTGACCAAAAACACCTTCAGGCAGTACCGAGTCCTGGGCAAAGGTGGCTTTGGTGAGGTAAGTGGCCACGCCAGAGTCTCTGATGGAGTGGGAATGTGGGGTACGGTGGGCCTTGGACCAACCCCTGTCCCCAAACCCTTGTGGCCCCAGGAAGGGCACAGCTGTCCCTATTTGCCCATCTGCCTTGGCTCCAGGTGTGTGCCTGCCAGGTGCGGGCAACAGGCAAGATGTACGCTTGCAAGAAGCTGGAAAAGAAGCGGATCAAGAAGCGGAAAGGGGAGGCCATGGCACTCAATGAAAAACAGATCCTGGAGAAAGTGAACAGTAGGTTTGTAGTAAGTACAGAGAGGAGACCCCTCCCTTTCCCCTGGCCATGCACTTGCCCTGCCCTCCCCGCTCACCAGGCCAGATGTCTTCCTGCCCTTGGAAATACTTAGGAAGGGCAGGCTTGGGCTATTGACATCAGGCCTGGGGAGCAGGTGGGACCCCAAGAAGTGGCACTGAGAAGGATTTTTTGGGTGGCTGGTGCCAGCCTTGCCATCAGGTGGCCCCTGGCCCCTGCTTGAGGGCTCGGGTCCCCTCGGCCACAGGTGAGCTTGGCCTATGCCTATGAGACCAAGGATGCGCTGTGCCTGGTGCTGACGCTAATGAATGGAGGCGACCTCAAGTTCCACATCTACCACATGGGCCAGGCCGGCTTCCCCGAGCCTCGAGCTGTCTTCTATGCCGCGGAGATCTGCTGTGGCTTGGAGGACCTACACCGGGAACGCATCGTGTACAGGTTCTGGGCTTTGGCCCTCCCTGTGGGGGTCTGTGGCTGGGCACGGGTGGAGGCTATGAAAGGATGCTAGTGTGCTGGGGCTGTCATGGGGCTGTTGTCAGTGCGCAACAGTTTGAGCCCTGTTGCGCACTGGCTTGGGGCGCCCTTAGCCAGGCGGACTTGAGAGCTTCTGGATCTGGCTCACTCACGGGAATGCTAGTGTTGTCACCCTTCTCTGCCAGTCAGCTTCCTGCTCCCTACATTGTTTCCTTTTCTGGGAAGCAGAGACTGTAATTCCTGCCTTGTAGCTGGTTTTAGGGACCAAATGGGATGATGCAGTGCAGTGCACAGAGCCTGGCATGGAGGGCTTGGCAGCAGAGAGCTCTGTGCATTGTTGGGATGTTCAGATGAAATCACTGCCAGTAACAGCCCCATGAGAGGACAGATGAGTAGCCCCTTTGACAGGAAACGTAGAGTTAGCCACCAAAGTCAGTCACCTCAGCACTAGTGGTGAGCAAAGCTCCTGGTGCTGCCTTCCCAAGGACCTGCTCTCCACTTGCCTGGGGACTTGCAGGATGGGTCCTAGCTGGACAGATCCCCAGGCTGCCTCCCTCAAGTCGGGGCTGTGGTGAGCGAGGGCAGAGCTGTCCCTCACCCTGATGATAAATGGCTTCTGCACCTTGCTGCACTTCCCATTCCAGAAGACAAGTGAGCTAGGAGGTGGTACCGTCCTGTCTGGCTCCTCTGCATTTTGAACATCTGACCCTGCCCCTCTCTCCCCACAGGGACCTGAAGCCAGAGAACATCCTACTGGATGACCATGGTGGGTGAGGGGGTCACAGAGGTGGGATGCAGTGGAGTAGGGAAGGGTCTGGCCCACCTGTCTAATGGCACCCCCCCTGCTCCACCTACATTCAGGTCATATCCGAATCTCTGACCTGGGGCTGGCTGTGCATGTGCCAGAGGGCCAGACCATCAAGGGTCGTGTGGGCACTGTGGGCTACATGGGTGAGTCTCCCTCCATCCTTACTTCTTTGCCCTTTGGACCCCTCCACCTCTGTGTCTCAGGGAGTAGAAAGAGGTGATAACTCTAGTTTATAAATTAGGACCAAGACTCAGCCAGGACCCCACACACCTGCGAATACACACTCACCAAATACTGAGCTCTTCCTATTGGCTGGGCTTGCAGGTGGCTACCAGAGGAAGAGGAGAAGGAGCTGATCTTATCTTCTCAGTCCTGCCCTCCTCTGACCTGCCCAGGTTCAGAGAGGAAGTGCCCTCATATTCCCCTTGGGGCTATGTGACACAGCAGACAGAGCCCCAGTCACCCAGGGCCCACCTGTTGTTTGTTCTGTGACTGTGGGCCATATACTGCTGCTCCTAGCCTCACTTTGCCCAACTATAAAGCACTTATACTGACTCCCAGGGTTGCCTGAAGATGAAAAGAGGGAGGAGAGGCAAAAACCCCCATGAGCCCACTGGCAGGCAGTAGGCACACAGCAGATGAGTTTCTTTCTTTCTATATTAAATCCAGAGGTTGCAGACTGGTAACCACACAGGCCTAATGTGGCCTACATTTGTACTTCAATCAAATTGTTTTTAAAACCATTGGAATGAGTTGCCAACATTTGATAGGCCAGAAAGCTTCACATTATAAAATACAAACTTCTGACTTCTTTTGAAAAATCAGAAGACCTGGTCTCCTGCAGAGCCACACTGGCTCCCTTTGATGGGGCATGTGCTGTCCTATGCACTGAAGTCCCTACCAGGCTGTTTAGAGTGCCTGCTGGCAAGCAGCTGTTTGAGCTGATACCCCATTTGAAGTGTGTTGGGCATTCCCAGGGCCCCAGGGCTTGGTTCCTGCCTCCTGCCCAGCCCTCACTCCCATTTCATTCTGCCCAGCTCCTGAGGTGGTGAAGAACGAACGGTACACATTTAGCCCAGACTGGTGGGCGCTAGGCTGCCTCCTGTATGAGATGATCGCAGGGCAGTCACCCTTCCAGCAGAGGAAAAAGAAAATCAAGCGAGAGGAGGTGGAGAGGCTGGTGAAGGAGGTGCCTGAGGAATACTCGGAACGCTTTTCCCCGCAGGCCCGCTCGCTCTGCTCCCAGGTAAGGCAGCCAGCAGGAGGCTGAGTGGCCAGGCCTGGGGCTGAGGGGTAGCGGGCACTGCTCCCAGGCCACCCTGACTGCCCCTGCCCTGGTGCAGCTCCTGTGCAAGGATCCTGCTGAGCGCCTAGGGTGTCGTGGAGGTGGTGCCCGCGAGGTAAAGGAACACCCCCTCTTCAAGAAGCTGAACTTCAAGCGGCTGGGAGCCGGCATGCTGGAGCCACCATTCAAGCCCGACGTGAGTGCTTTTCACTCCTGATCAGGGTGGGGCTCTTGGAGGAGAGGTCTAGACACCTTCAGTGCAAGTGTCAGAAAACCCAACTCAGATGGCTTCGCCAATAGAACATAACTCACCGGACTCAGGCAGATGGAAGGCCTCAGAATAGGTGTCGCTTTTGGCATACCTGGATCTGGGGCTCCAGCTACATTGCAGGAATTCCCTCTTCCTCTCCCTCCCCACTCTACTGGCCAGGATGCAGTCTTTACTTCCTGGCTGCTCTCTCTAGGGGATGGTAGTGGTGAATCTACTCTCTAGGGGATGGTAGTGGTGAATCCAGCATTTCAGGTCCACATCCTGAAAATGTGCATTCATCCTGAACCCAGCATTTCAGGTCTCCCTTCCTCGGCCAGCCCGGGAGACACGGTGTACGTCCTGCCCAATAATTTCAAAAGAGGTCCTAAACGGGGAGAGAAAAAAAAAGTCCTAAAGCTAGTGCTTATTGTCACTGATGGCTCAGAGGCCCTCAGGGGCCACACTTGGATCACTTGCCCACCTAAAGTGCTGCTGGGGCAGGGGGCAGGGGGAGGTCAGTCTCCTAAAGAATGCTGTTGCCAGCAGGGCTAAGGAGTTATTAGGCTGACTGAATTCTGGTCGCCCACCGTACCTGGTAGTGCTGACCTCACCCTTGTGGAGTCTCAACCCACTTACTGAGTGTCTCTGCGAGCAGAAACATCCTCGAGTCATCATATTCCAGGTGGCATGAACCCGGCTAAAACTTGTGTCCAACATGGAGCTTATTGATTCATTGGACCAGAAGATCCTAGAGTAGGACCAACATCGGGGTTTTGAGTGATGTTGCCAGGACTTCATCTCTTGGCTCTCCTTCAACCTGTTATTGTCCTCCCTCTGAATTCAGGCTGCTTTGTGTGAAATCACAGGGAAGGTTGTGATTGGCCAAGATGAAGTTCTGTGCCTGCCTCCCTCCCATATGTAAGGGGACTGGGTCCTGAGATTGACAGTTCACCAGGACCTCTGGGGAGGCAGGAAGGTAATGGGCAGACTGGACTGATGGCTGGCAGCCACACAGGAACTGTTTATTCACTCAGCCAATATCTGAGTGCCCATAAGTGCCAGGCCTCAGAGATAAAGAGGTCACCATAACCCGGTCCTGCCTTCCTGTTGTGGTGGGGAGCATGGTGAAATAAAGCACTAGGACAGAAAGAATATCAGATAATATGAAAACAATAAACCCAGCTAAGAGGGAGATAAGGAATAAGGGGGGGGGGTATTTTTAGCCAAGGTGGTCTCTGAGGACCTGATGGTTAGGCAGAAGCCTAAAATATATGAAGGAGAGCGCCATGCAGAGCTTTAGGGTGAGAGCATTCCAGGGAGAAGGAGAAGCCTCTAGCAATAGAATAGCAAGGAGGCCAGTGTGGCCATAATGAGCATAGGCTGAGGGAGGCACAGGGTTTTATTCTAAGTGTGACAGAGGACCTCTGGGGACTGTAGAGCAGGCCTGCAAGCTGTGGGGGCCGGCCCAGAGGTGGCGAATAGAAGCAAGAGGACAGCTAGGGAGCCACTGCTTGTGAAGGACTGTGTCTTGTAGGCCTCACCAGCACCCTGGGGCGTGGGCCTTGCTGTGAGTGATTGAACTGAGAGCAGCCTGCTTGGGGCCTGCCCAGCCATCAGGGTTACTACTTCCAGTGCACGTCATCTCATTTAACATTGAAATCATCCCACCACCCCAGAGTCTTTTATTCAAAGCTAGAAATTAGTGCCCTGGAGTTTAACTTTTTAGAAGCAACAGATGAGAAGCAAGTTTGATGATGATATTTTTATTTTTAATGGTTTTGTTGAGATTTAATGCATATACTATATGATTCACTCACTCAAAGTCTGTAATTAAATGACTTTTGGCATATTCAGATTTGTGCAACCATCACCATAATCAATTTTAGAACATTCACATCACCTCTCTCCACCCACCCAACAAAAACCCTGGGTCTATTAGCACTCATTCCCCATTTTCCTCTCTTTGTGGCCCTGGCAATCACGAATCTACTTTCTTTCTCTATATATTTGTCTGTTCTGGACATTTCATGCAAGTGGTGTTATACGATATGTGGTCCTTTGTGACTGACTTCTTTCACTTAGTGTAATATTTTCAAGGTTTATCAGTATCATAGGCTTGTATTAGTACTTTGTCCCTTTTTTTAATTAAATTTTTTAAAATTATTTATTTATTTATTTATTTATTTATTTATTTATTTATTTATGGCAGTCACAGAGAGATAGATAGAGAGAGGCAGAGACATAGGCAGTGGGAGAAGCAGGCTCCATGCACCGGGAGCCCGACGTGGGATTCGATCCTGGGTCTCCAGGATCGCGCCCTGAGCCAAAGGCAGGCGCTAAACCGCTGCGCCACCCAGGGATCCCTAAAAAAATTTTTTTAAAGATTTTATTTATTTGAGAGAGAAAGAGACTGACAGCACAAGCAGAGGAGGGAGAGGCAGAGGGAGAAGCAGACTCCCCATTAAGCAGGGAGCCCCATGTGGGGCTCTATCCCAGGACCCTGAGATCATGACCTGAGCCGAAGGCAGATGCTTAACTGACTGAGACACCCAGGAGCCCACCCCCTTTTATTTATTTATTTATTTATTTATTTATTTATTTATTATTATTATTTTAAAGATTTTATTTATTTGTCATGAGAGAGAGAGAGGCAGAGACACAGGCAGAGGGAGAAGCAGGCTCCATGCAGGGAGCCTGATGTGGGACTCCAGGATCACGCCCTGCCCCGAAGGCAGGCGCTAAACGGCTGAGCCACCCAGGGATCCCCCTCCCCACGACCCCCTTTTTAGAAAAAGATTTTATTAGGCAGCCCGGGTGGCTCAGCGGTTTAGCTCCTGCCTTCAGCCCAGGGAGTGATCTTGGAGACCCGGGATCAAGTCCCACGTCAGGCTCCCTGTGTGGAGCCTGCTTCTCCCTCTGCCTGTGTCTCTGCCTGTCTCTCTCTCTTTGTGTGTCTCTCATGAATAAATAAATAAATTCTTAAAAAAACAAAAAAGATTTTATGTATTTATTTAAGAGAGAGCATGAGCAGGGGGGAGGGGCAAAGGGAAAGGGAGAAGGAGACTCCCTGCTGAGCAGGGAGCCTGACATGGGGCTCAATCCCAGGATCATGACCTGAGCAGATGCTGAATTGACCGAGCCACCCAGGCACCCTTACTTTGTTCCTTTTTTTGAGTAATATTCCATTGTATGAATATGCCACATTTTGTTTATCATCAGTTGATGGACATCGGGGTTGTTTTCACTTTGGGCTATTACGAATAATTCAATGAACATTGACATGCAAGATTTGGTGGGGACATAATGTTTTCATTTCTCTTGGATATATACCTAGGATTGGAATTGCTGGCTAATAACTTTTAACCTTTTGGGGAAATGCCAGATTGTTTTCCAAAGCAGCTGTACCATCTTACATTATGATGTTGTTTTAATTGACATCCTTAATAGTAGGATTTAGAAAACAGTGTGAAGATAGAAAAAGACACTGGCCTTCTGGAGTGAAGTAGGCTCCCAGCAGAAGCCCCATGAGTGTGGGGGGTTAGGAGGACTATTCTAATCCTCTGATTGGCCATGAAGCTTGAGGAGACGGAGCAGGCCATTGGGCATCCTGGGACAGAGGACCTGTCAGCTCCAGTTCCTGCATGGGGATGTTCAGCTGAAACAACCAGCTAAGATTGTGCCTGCACGCACCTCAGCACTTGGAACCCCAGACAGCCATGTGTGGGTGGAGGGGGTACCTGTCACTGATGCCCCAAAGCACTGTGGGGGCTAGTTGACTGCAGCAGGTCAGCTACTATCGGATAGGAAAGGCATGGCCTTGACGCAGCCTCATCAGTCAGAAGCAATGAGAGTGGGACGCCTGAGTGGCTTAGTGGTTGAGCGTCTGTCTTTGGCTCAGGGTGTGATCCCAGAGTTCTGGGATCGAGTCCCACATAAGGCTTCCTGCATGGAGCCTGCTTCTCCCTCTGCCTGTGTCTGCCTCTCTCTCTCTGTGTGTCTCTCATGAATAAATAAATAAAATCTTAAAAAAAAAAAAAAAAAAAAGAAGCAATGAGGATTAGTAATGATCCCTGGTTTACAAAGGGGAAATAACTCAAAGAGGAGGGACTGCCATGTTTAGGAAGTGCATGGGGTACCTAGTTTCTGACTCTAAATCAGAGAGCTGCAAGGGTCTGGGCACGGCCAGGCCAAGGCTGGAGTTATTTTCCAGGGCTGAGCTGCCCGCATGCGTGGGCAGGTATGCTGTGTGTGCATGCTGGTGTGTGTGTGTGTTGCTCCTGTCTGACTGCTCTTTCTGTCCCCACCAGCCCCAGGCCATTTACTGCAAGGATGTTCTGGACATTGAACAGTTTTCCACAGTTAAGGGTGTGGAGCTGGAACCCACTGACCAGGACTTCTACCAGAAGTTTGCCACGGGCAGTGTGCCCATCCCCTGGCAGAATGAGGTAAGGACCTGCCCAGCTGGTGTAATGGGCTCCAGAGGAGCAGCCCCAGAGGCAGCTCTCACAGCTGCCTGTGCTTCGGCAGATGGTGGAGACCGAGTGCTTCCAGGAGCTGAATGTCTTTGGGCTAGATGGCTCGGTTCCCCCAGACCTGGACTGGAAGGGTCAGCCACCTGCACCCCCTAAGAAGGGACTGCTGCAGAGGCTCTTCAGCCGCCAGGTAACCCCCAATGGTGTCCTATCTCGGCTCCTAACCTGGCTCCAGGGGACGGTGGGTGGGAGGCAGAGCTGGTGCCCGCATGTGCTGGGAGTGGGCATCTTCCAGCCATGCCAGGTGTGCCCAGGGTCTCTGGCCTCATTCCCGCCTGTCCCCTACCCCTGGCTGGGCTCACGGCCTCTTTTCTCTTTCCAGAGGTGAGCAGTGTGGGCTCCCCATGGGTTGGCCTTGCTGCCCAGCCTCGGGGAGCCACGGGCAGCCCTTCCATGGCAGAGGCAAGATGTGGGCGAAAGAAGTCTGGTGCCCGCTCCCCCCCCCCCCAACTACTTCATTTCCTGCACCCTGGCACCTTCAAGCTGCTAGCTTTGCTTATCCATCTGTCTCCCCATGTTCTGCCTCCACCATCTCCAGAGGGAGAGGGTCTGGATGGGACCTTATTCTGGCAAAGCCTGAGATCCCCCTGGACCCTCTTACTCCAGCCTGCTGCCAGTAGCCTCTGCACTGATGTCCACCCATGTCTGGCCTGAGCTGCTGCTCCAGGCCCCTCATGGGGATCCCACAGCCCAGAGCGTGGCTCCGGGCAGCTCCTGGCAGGGCCGCAGCCTGGGTGATGGCACCAGTGGCTAATGGCACTTGCTCTGCCTCTTTCCCTCCGTGTCTTCCCCATCCCTCCAGGATTGCTGTGGAAACTGCAGCGACAGTGAGGAAGAGCTCCCCACCCGCCTCGAGCTCCCCACCCGCCTCTAGCCCCCAGCCTGAGGCCCTCACCGGTGGTTGGCGGTAGCAGCTACTCCAAGCACTGTTTACAGTTTTGCACAGTGGTCTTCCCCATTGTCCACGCAAGTTGTGGCCTGGGGAACACAGCGGAGCTCTCCGCAGCGTCCTCTGCCCCTCAGTCCCTGTCTGGCTGAGTTTGGCAAGGCCTGGGCTGTCCCTGGGACAAAGGTGCGTCCCTTCAGCTCTTGTCTGTGGAGCTCGGGGCTTTCTGTATTTATGTATTTGTACGAATGTATATAGCAACCAAACCATTCTTAAGACCCACCTTGGAGCTGGCAGAGGGGCCACTGCCAAACTCAGGGCTCCTTGGGCCCAGCGTGGACAGGCCAAGGCCCTTGAGCCCCCAGCACTGTGCTCGCCACCGCCGACCTCCGAGTGAGACTCCTGCCTGCCTCTGCTGCCCCAGGCTCAGGCCACCACCTCTGGGGTCCAATGTTGTCCCTTCTCAGCACTTGTCAAAGCTGGATCTGGGGCCTCTGTATCCCCTAGGCCTGTGCCGAAGTGTGACCAGAGACTAGGCTGGCCGTGGGACCCATCAGCCCACTGCCCAGGCTGCCCCAGATGGGTCTGCCTCTGCCTTGCAGCTCCCAGGGCGCCTTGTCCCACGTGCTGGGCCCTGTCCTAAAGACACCTCTTATAGAAACACCCCGGCCCGGGCCATGGGAAGGGGGGAGGAGGTTGTCTCTGGCCAACTCTCAAACATTCCAGACTCCCCTCTTAACAATAGACACGTGTGCCCAGCAATAATCCATCCCTCCCTGTGTGTGCCTGTGGTATGTATGTGTGAGAGAGAGAGAGAGAGATTGAACGTGTGCATGAAGGGGGTAGGTCGAGGTGTGTGTGTGCCTATACCCCAGGCCCCAGTTCTGGTCCTTCCCAGATTGTGATGGCCATCCTGGTCCCTGTGTTAGGGTAGCATGGGATTACAGGGCCCTGGTTTTTCCGTATTTAAAGCCAATTTTTATTACTCATTTTGTCCAATGTAAGCTGCCACGTGTCTCTGAGTGAATACAGTCGAGCACATACCTGGCCAGCCGCCCTGCCTGCCTCTTTCTTGCTCCTGGTGTTCCAGGGGTCTTCCTGCTTTCCTCACCCTGCTGGAGGTGGGAAGGGATCAGAGGTGGGCTTGGTGGGGGCTGCTTTTCCAACATGCCCTGGACCCTTCCCCCCTGGCTGATCTCGGCATAGCCTCTCCGGGCAGCCAGGCTTTGGTGGCCTCTGGGCTCACCTGGTGGGTTTCTCAGCTTCCTAAATAGGATGAGAGGCCTGAGGGAAGAAGCCTGGGTCCCCACTAGGGCATGAGTCTGGCTCTGCCTTGGGGAGGCAGACTTAGCTGGCAGGATCCCCTCCAAGGCCAGGGTGGCCTGGAGACCGGTTATGGGCTTGGAGCAGCCTGGGGAGCAAGGTAGAAGCTGCTGTTAGAAACATCTGCTCACTCTGTCTCCCCTGGACACCTGTTGTGTGCTCCGCCCAGGGCCAGTGAATTAAGCCATCCCTCTGCCCTGGAAGCAGGAAATGTGGCTAGGCAGAGATGAGACAGTGGTGATGCTGGAAGTTAGGTTGTGGCAAGGGTGGGTGGGGACCAGCTATGAAGGCATCAGGGGTTCTCTGGAAAGTTGAGCTAGGTCTTAGAAGAGACTTATCCACCTGGAGACAGAGGAATTGGGGGAGCATCCCGTAGCCTTCCACCTATGCGAAGGAGATGACAGTCTATTGACAAGTGTGTCTTAGACTTCATAAACCTGTTGCTACTCCATAGTCTCCCAATGCCCCCAGCCCTCCAAGGATGCTCTGTAACCACAGTAAGGGTTTGTTCCTTGCCTTTGGGCTTGGCTCCAATGCCACAGGGACCTCATGAGGTTTGTAGTTGGGCAGTTCTGGGTTCAAGTCTCAGCCGGGCCACTTTTCAAGCTGGCTTTGCACAGGCCCTTCCCTTGTTGAGAAAGATGGGTGTGATACCCATCACTTCACAGGGCAACTGTGAGAATCCATGAAAACAGCCAATCACCTCCCTTTGCCCCTGTGTCACTGACAGGACCCTTGCCAATTAGAGGATTGGGTGCTGGGTGCCAAGCTGACGGCTGTCTCAAGGGCAGCCAGAAGGCTGTAAGCACTGACTTAGTGAAAGGGGCCCCTGTGGTGGTGGCCCAGCTCTTGATGGTATGTGGAGCATGTGCTGCTGCTTCTGTTAACAAGAGGAACCAGAGAGGGCCATGCCCAAGGTCTTCCAGCTGGTGAGCGGCTATTGCATGGTAGCAAGGAAGCCAGCTGAAGATGAAGCCGGATCCTACCTATAATGAGTAGTGTTGGGGCCTGAGGTTCATTTGCCCTTCCGTTTTGGTGGGAGGGCAGTTAGGTGTCAGTTGGTCAAAGCCTAGCCCTGAGCAGGTGTACAAGGGCGAGTGGGGACCAGTTGGACCAATAGGTCCCTAGAGCACTCCACCTGCAAGTGGGTCAAGACCTCCCACCAAGCTCCCCCCGTGGGTTAGGTGGGCACCCAGGGAACTGGTTGGCTATAGTCCAGTTTACCTTAAAGCTCTTACTTAGGGAGTTCATCTCTATGGTGGGAGCTGGGGACCCAAATGGAGACAGGACCCCTGCCTGTTTGGAGCTCAGTCTGGTAGGGAGACAGAAATGGGAACAGGTAAGCCCCAGTGTAATCAGCACTGTCGCAGACATGATTCTAGAGCTAGTGGGCTGCGAATGCTGAGGGACTGGGGCTGGAGGACAACACCAAGCAGGGAGTCCTCTTGGCCACAAAAGTCTCAGAATTGGTTCCCTCCAGGAGACAGAACCAGAAGTACCTGGATAGAGGAGCCAGATGGATGGTCTAGGGCCTCTGGTGGTTTAGGATAACTTGGGGTGGGGTGGGTGATGATGGGTGGGTGAAGGGAACGACTGGAGCCAAGTCTATGAGCACCACGTAGGGCTTTGAAAGCCATGTTAAGGATGTGGGGCCCCATCTAAAAGGCAGGGATGTCCCTAAAGGATTTCAACTGGTTGTGTTGGGATGTCTGCCTAGTATGTACAAAAATCACCCCATGTTTACTTTGGGGAACCTCCTGTCTCAGTCCACGTGGTTTTGATGGGGCTGGGTTTGCACGTGCTGCATACATATACACCCAGAGTGACTCTGGTGAGGCTGTTAGAGATCTTTGGTTGCAAGTGATGGAACTGTCCTTCAACTAACTTAGAGTGTTACAAGGATATGGGGAAACATGATAGGAAGAACCAGAACTGGGACACCTCCAGGGTCTTAGTCACAGACCCCATTCTCATTAGGGTATTATCCCCAGGAGTAAGATGCTACAGCCATGTTTGTGTCTGCATCACTGAACCTTACTGCAAACCCAAGGAGCACAAAAGGCCCAGCTGGAAATCTGCTCACTGTGCATGGAGGGAGCTGGGCACTTGGGTTCACAGGTCCAGCATGATGGCACCCATGGGGTGCAGTGAGTCCCCCTGATGAAATAGGGTGCTTGTATCCAAAGAAAAGGAAATGGCTACTGGGTAGCTGAACATATTTTCTCTCTCCCGGCATGACCAACTGGATTGATTCACTGATGTGACACTAAGCCAAAATGAGTTCAAAAATAGTCTTTTGGGGGCTTGCTTAGAACTACTAGGAAAGAATTGAGGTTCTCTTCTTTGGGGTTGGGTGGCAGGATATAAGCCTAGAGCTGTGGGTGTTGTCCTTGCCACCACCTGGGAATTTTCAAGAATGATGCAAACAGAAGAAAGCAGGGTGGAGAGAACAGATACACGTCTGATACCATTGTTGGGACACCTGGAACCAATTGTGATCACAGCTAAAATTTACCTTTGAACTTATCAGTTACATGTGTCGAACACCTTTGGGCCCAAGCCTACTATTTGTTTTGGGGTTCTGTCACTTGCAAACCAAAATGTCCCCGCTGATGTGGTGGTGGTGTTTTTTGGAAGATCACCATAAGCGTGATAGAAAAATTAGACTGGAAACAGAACCCAATTAAGAGAGACCGATGGACAGCCAGATTATTGACTTAGCGAAGACAGTGGGGCCCTTACTAGGAGTCACCCCTATTCCCTGGGGATGAACAGGGTCCGTGAAGGCCTCGGCTATGGATCCAGGACTGCATTCTTCCCGTGTTACTTCTTAGTAGACCTGTGGTGATGTATGTTCCCTGGGGACACACTGGGAGGGGTTGTAAGTTGGGAGGGGGCCACATTTGGTGAGTTAGAACAACGCTGGGGTGCCTGCCTGCCCCAACTGTTGCCCACCGCATGTGTGCAGTGCCTCTCGGGTTGTGGCCGGGCGTGAACATGTGTGTGCTTCCCGGGTTGAACTGTGTATGAGTGTGTGTCAGGGGCTCTGACGGCTGCTCGCTTTGAGCAACCCGTGCACTCGGCCGACTGTACCCCTCCCCGCCCCGTCGGCGGGCGTGCCCCCGTCCGGCCAGCCTGCTGCCAGGAGCGGTGCGGCGCGGCGCGGCGCGTGCATTCCCCGGGCCGGGTGCGCCCGGCGCCCCGCGAGCGAGTCTGTGCGCTGCGCAGCAGGTGGGCGCCGGGTCCTCCGCCTTCCGCTCCCAGGACACCTCGGCGGCGAGTGGGCTGGGGGGGCCTCTGCCGGCTGCCGCGGCGCGCACGCCGGGCCGGTACGCGCCGTGTACGAGCCCGTGCGCGCGCCCCCGGCTCCAGCCCAGCGCCCGCAGCCGCCTTCGCCGCCACAGTCAGCTCCCCGGCGCCGCCGCCGCCTCCCCGGGCCGGGGGCTCCGTCCGCGGGGCCCGCGCCACTCGCCCCGAGCCAGGAGGACGAGCGCGAGGAGGATGCCTGGGCCCGTGAGTACCGCGGCGGCGGCGGCGGCGGGCGGGCCCGGAGGCGGGAGGAAGATGACCCGGGGCTGAGCCCCTCCCCGCGGGCCGCTCCGCGCTCAGGCCCCGGGTCGCCGCCCCGGACCCCCGCCCGGCCAGCCCCTCCCCCAGCCTGTCTGGAGGGAGGGAGGAAGGGAGGGAGGGAGGAAGAGAGCGGGAGGGCGCCAGTGAGCGACGGAGCCAAAGCCGGGCGCGAGCCGCCACCGGCTCGCTTGGAAACGGTTGCCACAGCAACGGGGTTGCGCTCCCCGGCAACGCTGCTGCGGGCGGCGACGCCCCCTCCCACTCCTCCCCCACCCCGAGCGGGGCCACAGCCTAGGGGCGCAGGGGGGTGCGGGGACTCCCCCTTGAGCGGTGGGGGTAGCGTCGCCAGTCTGGGCGTGCCTGCCTCCACAGCTCGTCGAGGATGGGGGTGGGGGGCGAGCGGCCCCGTGGGCACGAGCTAGCTCCCACGTGGCTGCAGTCGTCGCAGCAGGGCTCCTGGGGTGGCTGCAAACGTGGGGGCGGCCCAGCCTCGGGAGGAGGAGGAGGCGGCTTGGAGGCTGGGTCCAGCGTCCAGCGTCTGCGCCCCAACACCCCCCCCCCACTACCCCACTCGCCAGGCCAGCGAAACGGCCTGACCCAAGTTGGGTGCCACAGAGGCGATGTCCCTTACCGAGGGAGAAGAAAGAAGCTCACATCCCTGCTCCTCATGGTCAGGGCATGTGCCCGGCCGTGGCTAGGACCGGTTGTGGGTTTCTGCTCCACGTTCCAAGCCCCCATTCTCCCGGGAGTGGTGGGAGCAGAGTGGGCAGGAGCAGAGGCAAGGACATTGCTGACCCAGGGAAGCCAAATGGGAGCGCCCTGGCCCATTGTCTGGATCACAAGTGTCTCTTGTCTGAGCACAAAGCCCAGACTGTGCTGGGTGGCATGCAGGTTGGCCGGCAGGCAGGCCAGCACCACATGGAGATGCTCTGTCCTCCAGGGGAGCTCCTCTGAGAGGAGAGTGGCCGCTGAATCAGAGGAGATGACCTCTGGCTCCTCTCCCAACCTCCCCCAGCCCGAAGCGGCAGGGTGCTGGGAGAGAAATGGTCCTCCTGCCAGCTCTCCCAGACCTGACTCAGCAGATGCCAACCTCCAATCGCAGACCTTAGACTCAACATCCAGCGACCACAACCACCCTTGGGTTTCTTTTCCCATCCAGCAAAGTGTCCTGGGCACCAGAGATGACCATAACCTCAGACATTTGAGGCCTTGACATAAGATGCCCTTAGATGAGTGCTGCCCTGAGTCAGTCCTGAGTCTCCCTCCTGCAGGCAGGGGTCCCTTTGGAATTATTCACAGGCTCCTTTCATTCTGTCCCTGCTCTGTGTGAGACCTCTGTTGAGTGTTCTGCGTCCATTGTCCCCTACTCCTTTCAAGGATGTCTATTGTTCCCTGTTCCTTTCAAGGATCTGCAAGGTAAGTTTATTATCCCCATTTTAGAGATGAAGACTCCTGAGGCTCAGGGAGGTAATGTTAATTTCCCCAAGGTCATACAACCAGTTAAGTGGTGGAGCTAGGTTTCCAGTGATCGCTTCTCTACTGGCACAGCTGCTCTCTGCCTGCCACACACCATCTCTTGTGACCACAGAGAACAACCATAGGGCCTTACAGAGGAGCATTCTTGACTTTCTTTCATATTCTTCCAGTGAGGAAATTCCTATGTCTTTCAAGCCCTAGTACACCTTTCCCTCTTCCAGCAAAATCAGCTAGATTCTTGCTCACCCAGACGCTCTACAGGACTGTGATGCTGCTAGGCTGGCTCCATTTTCTTTCTCTGGGTGAACCTGAGCAGTGAGGGCTACCTCAGTTACCTGGGAAACCCCCAAGGCCCTGGTTCTTGATTTTGGGGCTCTGTGGCCTGATCAGCTTGCAGCCTTGGCTGTGGTAGAATTCAGCAAAGATGAGTCCATGTAGTGCTGGCTGCTCTGAGTGCTTACTGTAGCTCAGGGAGTAGAAACCCAAATGCCTCTAGGGCCCTGCGAGCAATGGAACGAGTGAGGTAGGCCAGGAACTACTCAGCTACTGTCTATGTCGCCACGTGAGAATGTGGACTTGGAATGAGCAGGTAATTTTTTTTTTAATTTTTTAATTTTTTTTTTATTTATGTATTATAGTCACAGAGAGAGAGAGAGAGAGAGAGGCAGAGACACAGGCAGAGGGAGAAGCAGGCTCCATGCACCGGGAGCCCGATGTGGGATTCGATCCCGGATCTCCAGGATCACGCCCTGGGCCAAAGGCAGGCGCTAAACCGCTGCGCCACCCAGGGATCCCCCGAGCAGATAATTTTTAAGATGAACAAGGAATTCAGACTTTTATGTAAAATCTCCTGGGTTTTAAATTTGGCGACTAATCAGAGTATTTTATTTTATTTTATTTTTTAAAGATTTTATTTATTTTTTCATGAGAGACATAGAAAGAGAGGCAGAGACACAGGCAGAGGGAGAAGCAGGCTCCATGAAGGGAGCCTGACACGGGACTCCATCCCGGGTCCCCAGGATCACACCCTGGGCTAAAGGTGGTGCTAAACCGCTGAGCCACCTGGGCTGCCCTAATCAGAGTATTTAAAAAAATTGACTGTGGGGCAACAAAACATGACCATGAACCGTGTCCAGCTTGAGAATCACAAGGCCATGACCTCTGGTCCATGGTAAAGTGATGGCAGTTTTTGCTGGGCCACTCCCCTTGTAGTGTAGATGTAGTGCCATGGGCTGGTTTCCATATTTGAGCCTCTTGGGGCTGCAAAGTGCTGGCATTTGGTTTGTCACGTGTGGCTGTGTACACCAGTCTTAAAGTATTTTCACTTCATCAGTTTTGCTCCTCCCTTGGCAATGCTAGGCAGATCTCATCATCCTTGTTTTACAGGCAAAGAAACTTCACCTCGGGCATGGGAACAGCTGGGACGGGGGCCACACAGCCTGATCAAGGCAGAAGCAGGATTTGCACCCTGGGCTCTCCCCACAGTGCTCTGTGTGTTACACCATGCTGCCTCTCAGAAGAGGGCATCCTCACCTCCCCCCCAGCACCTGAGCTGTGGCCAACTCCCTAGGAAGGACAGAGAGGAGTACAGTAGACACTGAGCCACATAGGGCCTCTCTGCCCACAAACTCTCTGCAACCCCAGTCTCTGTTGTCCTGTTTGCAGTTTCTAAGCCCTGGGTTCCTGGCCCAGTGCCAGGGTTGGTTACAGAGGTGCTACCTGTAGGCAAGAGTGCCAAGCCAGTACTTTGGCTTAGCTGGAAATGAGGCTCTGGTCAGCTCTATGCCTGGTGGACTGTGGCAGCAGTCCTCTCTGGCCTCACTTCATGTTATGGTCTGGAAGGAGTATAAAATTGCTACCAATGCCTGCCTGAAATGCCCTTCCTGCCAGGACAGTGCACTTTGCAGTCACCTGGGCTTCACAACCTCCTGGCAATGTGGGCCTGAACCGGCCTCAGCTCCTAATCTGTACAGTGGGGTGGCAGCAGCCACCTTCTAGGTGTCCCTGAGATAATGACTGTGAAGAGACCAGCAGTGGGCCTGGCTTGTGCTGGGTATGCAGGTTAGTAGTAATTTCTCCCACCTCATACTCACTCTGTATACCACATTCTCCCTCCCTCTGCTATCCCCTGCTCTGAGTCCCTGTCCTTTCACTTGATCAGCAGTTCTGGCCTTATATCCAGGGAACCTTATGACCCAGAGCCCCTGCTGTCTCGGATTCCCTCTGTCCACTTGAGAGCCCCTGACAAATGCCTCCATTTCCTCTTATTCACATGAATATATGGATCCTCATCTCATTTATAAACCACCCTGTGAGGGCCAACAGCTGGGTAATGGCTTCTCTCTCGGTGATTTTTTGGTGAATGGCTGACATTTCCCAGGAGTGAAATGGGATGCAGACCTAGCTCTTGAGGTGTTCCCTGTCCTACAGCTAGAAGACCAAACAGGGAACTGGATATCTCCAGTCACCCTAAAGGATTTTGGAGCTGTTGCATGCCAGATGACAAGACAGATGCCACCTCTGCAGTTGCACACAGGCAGCTACAGCACACTGTCACATCCCTGGGCTTCTCATCGAGCCCTGGGGAGTGAGGTGTCCTAGAGTTGATGTGTCCAGCAAAGTGACAGGCCATGAAGCTGAGTAATAAGTAGTGTGGGGGCAAGAGCTTTGAGGCCGTGGTGTAGGCCCCTCGGGGAAAGAAAGTGGGACTCTCAGTAGCTGAGGATGGGAACACAGGCTGGTTACAGTGGGAAGAGCAGTGTGAGGGGAGGCTGAAGAGGCCTTGGCAGGAACTTCTCCCAGAAGCCATGATCTAGGTCAGTTCTCAAAGTGTGCTCTCTGGACCACAACATCAGTATCCGCTGGGTATTTGTTAGAAAAGCAAACACTCAGGTCCAAACCCAGACCTACTGAAGCAAACACTGGGAGCAGAGCCCAGCACTCTGTTTGAACAAGTCCTCTCTGTGGCTCTGATGCTCATTCAAGTTTGAGAGGCACCTGTCTAAACTGTCATAAAGAGCAGGGCTGCCTCCTGAAGAGGTGGGGAGTTGCTAGAGGGCTCAGGCAGGAGAAGGCCTAGGGGGAATAGGCAATGTGGAAAGTGGGTAGGCTGGGCAGCACAGAGTATGGAAGGAGAGAGAGCAGTGGTGAGGGTGGTATAGGGGCCCAGGTGAGAGATGATGGTAGCTGGGCCAAGGCAGTGGCAGGGGGACCAAAGGAAGTGGACAAAGGTAAAAAGAACAGAATTTATCTTTTTAAAAAGATTTTATTTATTCATCCATTCATTCATGAGAGAGAGAGAGAGAGAGAGAGGCAGAGACATAGACAGAGGTAGAAGCTGGCTTCATGTAAGGAGCCCGATGTGGGACTCGATCCTGGGACCGTGGGAGCAGGCCCTAAGCCGAAGGCACTCAACCGCTGAGCCACCCAGGCACCCCAGGATTTGGTTTTTTTAAAAGAAAGATTTTATTTATTTTAGAGTGTGTGGGCAAGGGGAGGGACAGAGGGAGAGAGGGAATCTCAAGCAGAGCCCAGTGTGGGGCTCTCATGTCCCTGAGATCATAACCTGGAAATCAAGAATAGGATGCTTAACCGACTGAGCCACCCAAGTGCCCCATAAAAAGCACGGATTTAGTGGATGGAGTGATTGGTGGGCCCTTTACTGAGATAAAAGCTCTAGTAAATCTTTAGGGTCTAGGACTGGAGTCCTGGGACTGGAGTTCTTCCTGCAGAGGAGCAATGTGGTAGGTGCCCACAGCACTGCACCAGGCCCCAGAATAAGAAATCTGTGTGACCGTGGGTATCATTTAATCCCTTAAAAAAAAAAAAAAAGATTTATTTATTCATGAAAGACACAGAGAGGCAGAGACACAGGCAGAGAGCAAAGCAGGCTCTATGCAGGGAGCCCAATGTGGGACTCGATCCCGGGACTCCAGGATCACGCCCTGGGTCTAAGACAGGCGCTAAACCACTGAGTCACCCAGGCGTCCCATCATTTAATCCTTTTGAGCCAAGTGCCCTCATCTGTCAAATGGGAGGAATGCTAACCTCCTTTGTAGGATGCCTGAGAATGATTTGTGATGGCGTGCCTTAAGGACACACACATCTTTGTATCTCCAGCTCAGAAGCCACCATCTTAGCACTAAAGCTAAATCCTTTGCATGAAAAACTAGCTCAGTCGTCACCATGGTCATTGATGAGGAAGCTGGCATCATAGGAGTTAAGAAACTCACCCCCTGGGGTCTTGTTTTTGTCCCCCTGCTAAACTAGTGAGTGTGTGGCCTAAGAAAACCAAACTAATACACTCACAAATTCAAATAAATCCAGATGGAATCCTAAAAAATGTTCAGATAACCTGTAAGAAGGTAAGAAAACAGAATGAAGAAACAAATCATAAAATGGCAGATTTAAGGATGAGGCCATCTGGAGGCACCACCCCTAGCACACAATTGGAGTTGGACAAGTGCAGTATTTGCTCTGGACAGTCTGGAGGGGTTGGGGAAGGGTATATAGCTGTGAGTAAGAAGCTGCAGGCAGAGTCTGCAGAGGGCTCCCCAGACACAGGCAAGAGCATGCACAGAATATGCAGGAAACTTAAAGAAGCCTGGCCTGTTAGGAAGAGCTTCTGGAAAGGTCTGAATGTCTCTCTTGACATTTATGTATTGAGCACCTGCTGTGGATTAGATGAGACGTACTGAGCAATTCCTGTGGGCTAGACAAAGTCAGGAAGAAGGCCTCAGGCAGGACCCACGTCCTCTGACCTGCCAGAGCACCACTGAGTGAAATAATAACCCAGGAGGGAGTTTAGCATCAAACCCCTGCCCACTCAAATTGGTTATTGGTACCAGTGTGACATCAGAGAGCCTACCTCTCTCAGACCTGCAGCGGCCTAAAGTGTACAATATGGCAATGGTTCTTGCCTCCTGGCTGAGGAGCCACATTAGCACCTAAAGGGTCTTGCATGTGGCCTGCCACCCATTCACCTTTAATGCCCAGTCAGCTGAGCTAGGCCACTCAGGGCAGAGAGTGTCCTTTGTTCCTTGTTGACCTTGGAGCTGCCATTCCTGTTTCTCCATTCACCCTATAGCCTTTTCCTATTCTTTTTTTTTTTAATTTTTTTTTTAATTTTTTTTTTTTTTTTATTTATGATAGTCACAGAGAGAGAGAGAGAGGCAGAGACACAGGCAGAGGAGAAGCAGGCTCCATGCACCGGGAGCCTGATGTGGGATTCGATCCCGGGTCTCCAGGATCGTGCCCTGGGCCAAAGGCAGGCGCCAAACCGCTGCGCCACCCAGGGATCCCTGCCTTTTCCTATTCTTGACCTGAGGGCTGGAGGCCAGGGTCTTGCTGGGAAGGAACAGGAAGGTGTGTTTTGGCTACAAGTTGGCCAGTTGACCCAGTGTCTCCATTGCTGCCAAGTCCTCATGTTCAAAGTGCTCACATGCACCAGGCTCTTCATTTACATCTCAGGGGCCACATAAGGGAAAATAATTGTGACAGACTTTGGATATAGACTCAGGCTAAAACCTAGTTCCTCCCTTTATTAGCTGTGTGACCTGGGGCAAATCATTTCTCTGTCTGAGCTTGTCTCCTAATTTATCAAATGGGCCTGAGCAGGTAGTATTATATAGCACACGAGATTCTGAATGGAAAGTGCCTAGAACAAGGCCTGACATGCAGTAGACAGTTCTTGGCAGGTATTTCTATCTCTTTCTCTTTTTTTAAAGATTTTATTTATTTATTCATGAAAGACACAGAAGAGAGAGAGAGGCAGAGACACAGGCAGACACAGGCACGGGGGGAAGCAGGCTCTATGCAGGGAGCCTGATGTGGGACTCGATCCGGGGACTCCAAGATCACGCCCTGGGCCGAAGGCAGGTGCTAAACCACTGAGCCACCCAGGGATTCCTATTTCTAATTCAGCTAAACTCCATCACCTCCAACCTCAGAAGTACCTTTTCTGATCTGGAGCTGTTCCTGCTGTGCAGGCCAAGGGGCCCCCTAGTTAGTGCCAGCCTTCTCAGAGCATTCCTGAAAATTCCTGTGGGCTCAGGAAAAGGAGAACAACAGATTTAATTAACTCCCGGTGACTGGCAGCATCGTGTTTTTATCTGGCTGCGTCGCCATGGCAGCCTCATGGCAGGGTTGTGGAGGGGGCGGGTGGAGCTATTGTTCTTACCATTGTCTGTTCTGGAACACAGGCCCAGGAGAAAGGGACTGGCACAGGGACCAAGTGGCACATGGCACAAGGCAGCCACAGAATCAGACAGGAGCCATCTGGGGAGAAGTGTGGGGTGGCCCCTGGCCTGGCTTCCCCCCAGCTTGCTACCAGAACAGTCTGAGACAGCTTGATGTGGAGCCAACATTGCCCCCAGACCTAATGTTGTGCACTGGACTTGCTGAGGAAGTGTGTGTGTGTGTGGGGGGGGGGGGGGGGGCGGGTCCATGAGGCTGGTGGTAGAGGCCCACAAGATAGCTCAAGTAGCAGCACTTCCACCCCTGGCCAGGGTTTTGTGGCCAGGCTTGGGTTCAAATTAAAGCACTGCCATCTGCCAATTACACAGCTAACTGCTCCCTGCCTCATCTGTAAAATAGGAATAACAGCAGTTACCCCAAAGGGTTTGTATGCGAAAGACCTGGGTAGTTAGGACATTCATGAAGGGCACACTTCTGTTCGAGGGGGTGCCGAACAGTCGCGCCTGCCACTCCTCACTCCGCAGTCAGGGTTCCCTCCTACATACATTTTAGGATACAAGGTTCCCTTCTAAACCCTGGCTGTGGTGAGGAGGAGGCAGAACTAGACGTGCCCATCTGGAGTGATGAAAGACCAGGTGATACAGTAGCAGACGAGCTCCTTTTCCTACCTTCTGCAAAAACGGAAAGGGATTGAGAGGAAGCAGTAAGGCACACAGGACCTAGAGCAGTAGGGCCAAGTGGGGCTGCCAGTTGGTCGGAGGCTGGGGAACCCGAGGCTGAGCTGGGATCTGATGGGCGCAGGGGCCCAGAGGAAAGGAGAAGACGGAACGGCCCACGCCCCGCGGGCGGTGCGGCGCAGACGGGGGCGGCCGCGGTACCGTACCAGCCCCAGCCCGAAGCGCCGCCTGAGCCCCTTCTCCCAGAGCGATGACGGCCGCGAGGCCGCAGTGCGCGCCTGGATGTTCCTGGCTTGGGGCGGCCCGGGGGGAAGCGCGGGTACGGGCCTAGAGGGCCTAGAGCGTCGGGGGCTGCCTGGCGGCGGCGCACGCGCTGGGCTGAAGCCGGGCGTCGGTGGGCTGCTAGTAGGGCTGTAGGAGGTGGGCCACCTTTTCCCCGTCGCACAGCAACCGCCCCGGGACGCTCTTCAGCGCCCAGGGGTTAACCACCCGCCTCTGGAACCCCTTCCGAACTGGGGTACCCTCTGGGGTGTTGAACCTCCGGTGCCGAGGCTGAGTCTGGCTTTCGCGCGCCCCCTGCTGGCCGGCCCGGAGTCCCCTCGGCCCAGCGGCGGCGGCGGCCGGGGCTCAGATCCGGGAAAACCCTACCGGGGAACCCTCGGGGTGTGACGTCATCCTCGGTGACGTCACCGCCCCGGGGAGTGCGGGGGTTCCCGCAGAGGAGGCTTCCCCGGAACTGCGCAGGGCGCGGGCGCGGGCAGGGGAGTCGCCCGGGGCTGGAGCGCGCCTTCACCGCGCCCCGCGTCTGCCCTGCAGGTCCCGCGCGGCCCCGGGTGAGGCCCGCCCCGCGCCCGCCGGCGCCATGGGAAGGAGCGGGCGCCGCTGCTGCTGCCCCCCGCCGGCGCGCGCACGACGTGAGCCCCGCCGCGGGCAGCCCCCGGCCGCAGGTCCCCGAGCGACACTGGCGGCGCCCGGGAGCGTGGCGCGGGCCCGCAGCCGAGTAGAGGAGCCGAGTGTCTAGTGAAGCAACCGAGGACCCGCCGCCGCCATGGTGATGTCCCAGGGCACCTACACGTTCCTCACGTGCTTCGCCGGGTTCTGGCTCATCTGGGGTCTCATCGTCCTACTCTGCTGCTTCTGCAGCTTCCTGCGCCGCCGCCTCAAACGGCGCCAGGAGGAGCGACTACGTGAGCAGAACCTGCGCGCCCTCGAGCTGGAGCCGCTGGAGCTCGAGGGCAGCCTGGCCGGGAGCCCCCCGGGCCTGGCGCCGCCGCCCCCGCCTCAGCGCGGCCGCCTCGAGGCGCCGGCGCACGCGCATCAGCACGTGCACGTCCACCCGCTGCTGCACCACGGGCCGGCGCAGCCGCACGCGCACCCGCACCCGCACGCGCACCCGCACCACGCGCTCCCGCACCCGCCCCCGGTGCACCTCCCGGTGCCGCCGCGGCCCTGGAGCTACCCGCGCCAAGGTGAGTGCGGGCCTCCGCGAGGGCAGCGTGGGCCCCAGGGTGGGCGGGAGCGCTGCTGGGCAGGAGGCTTGCGGGGGGCGGGGGGGGCGGGCTGTGCTTGGCGGCTGTCGGAGGCCTCCGCGGGAGGCCGGGGACGGGTGGCCTCACGCCTCGCACCGCTCCCCACCCTGCAGCGGAATCGGACATGTCCAAGCCACCGTGCTACGAAGAGGCGGTGCTGATGGCCGAGCCGCCGCCGCCCTACAGTGAGGTGCTCACGGACACGCGCGGCCTCTACCGCAAGATCGTCACTCCCTTCCTGAGCCGCCGCGACAGCGCGGAGAAGCAAGAGCAGCCGCCGCCCAGCTACAAGCCACTTTTCCTGGACCGGGGCTACACGTCGGCGCTGCACCTGCCCAGCGCTCCACGGCCCGCGCCACCCTGCCCTGCGCTCTGTCTGCAAGCCGACCGCGGCCGCCGGGTCTTCCCAAGCTGGACCGACTCGGAGCTCAGCAGCCGCGAGCCGCTGGAGCATGGAGCTTGGCGCCTGCCGGTCTCCATCCCCTTGTTCGGGAGGACTACAGCCGTATAGAGGGGCGCCCTCTGGCGCCCCACCCGCGGACTCATGGCCTGACTGCGGGGCTTTTTAAATGCTTCCCTTGGACGGGGGGTGGGGGGTGGGGAGGGAGGGATTTCTTACCCCGTTTGTTACATTTTGAGGATAATAAAGGTGTGTGATCTGGTTTGGTACAAGAGGAGGGGCACCCACTGCTTGCGCCCAAGGCTCTGGTAGCCAGGCGTGCCTGGGCCTTGGCGGGACAGAACCTGAGTGCACCTAGTGGCTGCAAACTGGCCTGAGGGTGCGGAACTAAGCGTCATGGGCTGCTTCCCCTGGGAGCCCCAGACCTTCCCTGCCCATGAGATCACAGGGAGGGCACCCCCTGTGACCTTGGAGGTGGGAAGAGTTGGGAATCGGGGGTCACAGGGCAGGCGGCACACCCCAGATCTGCCCCTGGAGGCCCGGAGCAGCAGGCCCAAAGGGATCTGGATTTCTTTATTAACAGACATCAGCACGACCCGTTACAGAAGTTTGTGCTTTCCAAAAAACAGTTACTGAACGTGAAAAAGGAACCCAAGCAAAGAGGGAGGAGTTGGGGGGGGGGGGCATCCAAGCCCCGGGCCCCACCGATAGCCCTGACCTGATCCGCGCCTAGGGCCTCCAGCTTGGGACCTGCCCAGCAGGAGGGGGGCAGGAAAGGGCCTGGAAGCTGAGGGGCCCCATCTGGGCCTACTTCCTTTGGGCCAGGCGGGGAGGGGTCAAGGGAAGGGTGGGGAGGGGGTCCCAGGGAGCCAGAGCCCACGAGCCATTTATTGCCATGTTTTAAAATTCGTGCAAAATATCTGAAGCCCTGGACAGAGAATACAAAGTGATATTTTTCCAAGAAACATAAAACTAGGAAAAGAGGTGGGACATTTTCCCACCCAGAGCTCCCCCGACACCAGGCCCCAAGTAGGGTGAGGCCTCCACCCCGGCCAGCTGAGTGAGCAGGGAGGGCTAAGAGCTACAATCTGGACCGGGCGGGGAAGGGGTAGAATTTGCAACAGCGTCTCAACTACCAACGGGAGGAAAACCAGTCAACTGTACAAGTCTCCTATCAACTTTAAAAAAAAGAGAAAAGCTGTAAAAGTTGGGCCCTGTGGGTAGGGAAGCGGCCAAGTCCTGGGCCAGGGCCGGAATCCGGAATGGATGCCAGGCGGAGCTGCTGCAAGTGCAGGCGCGGCGGGCCGTCTGGCCAGAGGCCGACACAGGTGGGCGGCCTTGGCAAGGGCAGCCTGAGGGCAGGAATCACCGCTAATCACCGCCCTCGAAGCCCTCCTCCTCTTCTGGTACTGGGTCTGCATCCCAGCAGGTGATGTCGATTTCTGTGATGTCAGGAAGGGAGGGGAGTTAAGGAGATGGCCCAGCAAGCCCATGGCTGTGTCCCCCAGCCCCTGGGAGCTGTGGCTGTGTGTGTATGCAAACACACTTGAACCCAGCACCCCAGCATCACCCATCCCAGTACTACCTGGAGGTTTGTTGTAGAACATAGGAGGCGGGGCCTTTGCGCACAGCTCTTCTGATTGGGCGAACTCCTCCTCCTGTGATTGGCTGAAGTACCCCTCACTGGCCTGCAGGAGGAAAGCTCCAGGTCACTGGGCCCCACCAAGGAGGATTAGGGCTGACCTACAGGCCTGAACTCCGTTTCCCCAGCAACCAGTGATTCCATCAGTGGTTTCCAGGGAAACATGTCTACTCTGAGCAAAAAAGCAGAGCTGGCCCAAGGAGGGAGAAGGGAACGGAGCTTCCCTCCAATCATGTGGGTCAGAGGAAGGGGGTGCCTCTGCTAGAACCCTGACCACCACCCCTCCCACCAGACTGTCCCTGCCCCACCTGAGTCCCCTCCTTCTGGGTGGTCTCGCCATTGGTCAGCAGGTGGGGCTCTGGTTCTGGCTCCAGCTCTGGCTCCTGATCCAGCTCCTCTAGAGCGGAGGGCAGAGTTGGGACCTGGGAGGCAGCTAGGGGCTCCCCTTCTGTTTCCTCCTCTGGGTCACAGAAGGTAGCTGGCGGCTCAGGCAGCTCATCAAAATTGAGAAGGTTGGCACAGCCTTTGCCTGCCAGTGGCAGTGGCTCCTCAGCCACCTCGTCTAGCAGGGGTACCTCTGCCAGAGTGACCTCAGCACCCGAGGGCTCAGCCTGGGGTGTGGAGGCCTCTTCCCCATTGCCAGGCCACAGGTCGATGAGGCTGGCAGCGGCAGGGGTGATGGTGTTGGCAACAGCGGTGTCAGCAGTGGCAGTGTCGGTTTCATTGGCATCAGCTGCCGGGGTGTCAGTTGTGGCAGAGTTGGCCATGGCAGGCTCCAGAGGGACAGCCAGGACAGCCTGCTCTGGAGATGCCATGAACATCAAGTCCTCCGTGGGGCTGCTTTGCCCTGGGGGAGGTTCCGGTGCCTGTGGAGGCTCCTCCATGGGGCCAGCCCAGGCCTGAGGGGGTGCTGCTCTGGCCTCTTTGCTGGTCTCTTCACTATCCAGGCCGGGCCCAGGCTCCTGGGTCTCTGTCATAGCACCAACGAAGGAGAGACATGTGGTCAGCTCCCTCAGGAAAGGATGCAGACCTGGGGCAGCCACCTTACTCTATTTGCCCACCCACTGCGGAGTCAGTAGCTTCCAGGATAGAAGGTTTCCACTAAGAGTTCTGTGCAGAACACCTTCCAGCATAGCCCCTGGGCCCTGCTGCCCCTTTATCTCCTAGTGTTCAGGGAGACACAGTCAGATTTAGAGATGACAGGTCTGACAGCAACACCAAGGCTCCTCCCTGCCATCACCACTGCCAGGGCAGTACAATCTGGGTAACAGCTGGCTTAGATCCCTGAGGAATTGTTAGCATGGCCACGTGGAGTTCCCAGCCCAGGGACTGGTGGGGGACCTGGTGCAGCTCAGGTATAGCCCCTCACTCACCTTGAGGGGGCGGTGGTGGCAGTGGTGGAGGCTGCGAGGATGTGACCTCATCCAGAGCCCGCTCAATCTGTTCAGCAACAGGGGTGGAAGCCATGCTGGAGTCAGACGGGCTCCGGGTGGGGATGGGGGTAGGTGCCATCCTCCGGTGGCTGTCCAAGTGGCTGCCTGTGGAATAAACCCCCAGGCTGGTCAATGAGGGTCAGGGACCAGGACTGTCCACCTTGGGGTCTGGCCAGCACCTCCTGTGTGGAGTCTGGGTGGGGGCTGGAAGCCCCCCAGGCCCCTTGGGGGCCAGACCACAGCTCCAGATCCTATAAGCCAGGCACCTTGGGGCCAGAGCCCCTTCAGGGCCAGGGGAAAGAGGCAGGTAGTACCTGCTCTTGGGACAAATACCAGAGATCAGCAGTCAGGCTGGGAGAGTGAGGGTGGGCGCACTGCTGGGAAGCGGGGCCCTCCTTACCCCCCACCACTGTGGCCTGGGGCTGCTACCTACATGGGAGGGAGGAAGAGAGGTTTGGGGTGCGGTGACAGGTGATATAGGGAAAGGGAGTCCGTGGAGGGGAGGAGGAGGAAGAGGAGGAGGAGGAAGGCCCACTGTCCGATGCCTTTATGAAAGGGCAGTACGGACGACCTGCCGAGAGAGACAGACAGAGAAAGACAGAGGACAAGAGAGGGTCAGTCTCCCCCACCCCTGCCCTGAGGCCTCACCCACCCCAAAGGCTGGCCCTAGAAGTCCAAAGTACCCTCAGCTAGGGCGCACAATCAGCCAAGCTAGGCCACAGCCTCAAGCCACCAGAGGACTCCCACCAGCACCAGACACGCACAGCAATGAGCCTGCCACACCAAGCCAGCCTCAGCATCACGCGACAGTGTGCCCCATCCCTGGAGCCCCAGCCCAGGGCCAAGCACGCAGCCGGGGCAAACACTCAGGCCAGCGGACACAGCGGAAGGGTGCTTCGTGGAGGGAGGTAGAAGCGACATGGGGAGAGTCTCAACAGCAAGCACTGGGTGCAGGTTCCAGGCGGCTCAAACTCAGGGTCAGGCTAAGAGCCTGCCCCACATGCATCTACAGCCCTCAGCAAGACCTCTTTCAAGCCGAGCGGGGCCGCTCCCTACGGCCAATGGGGGTACCTCAGCCCAAGGTAGGGCTGCCCAGATGACCTCCAGTACTCCATCACTCAGCCAAGGCCACCCCTAACCCCAGCCTGAGCCCCTCTCAGCTCTGCCACCTGGGAGCTGGTGGGTGAGAGCATACATGAGGAATGGCCTTGCCTTCTCCAAGGGCTCCTTGGGCAAGGCTTCCCTTCCAAGAAAGAGTCACAGAGAGGCTCAGGCCCCAAACCTGAGGAGTAGGATTCAGGTGGGGTTGGGACCTAGGACTACCTGGCCGGTGGTTGAAGGGTGAGGGGGCATCGCAGCTGCCTGCTGAGGCCGATGCAACTCGTTCCTGCTGCTTGAAGAATTCCCGCGGGTTGTCAGGCCGCTGGGCAATAATGGCTGCTGCCTCCTAGGGGCATGGAGAAAGGGTCAGTGTGGCCCGGCTGAGGCGAGCCCTGCCCACCTCACTTGCCCTCTCCCCAGCTCTCACCTCTACCTCTGATTCTGACTTCTTCATCTGGGTTTCTTCCTCCTCGTCCCGCTGGTCACCCTGGAAACCAAAGGGACAGGGTCCTGGGTACCGCACTCCCCCTGAGCTCTTGGCCTTCTTACAGGCCCCAGATTTTCTCCACAACCTGGAAGGAAGGGGCCTGGAGGTGGCATCTCTGCTCCCTTCACTACCCAGTCTCCTCTCCACCTGCAAGGCCCTGGCCACCTCATCTCTGGCTCAGATGGGCCCCTGGGTACCCAGCTCAGCTCCTCCTACTCCTACATCCCCAGATCCAGGGCCACTCGTGAGTGCTCCCTGCTTTGTAGCTTAAGTGTTCTTGGATCTCCTATCCCAGTACCTAGCCAGCCACATGCCTATCATTGCTGCCTTGATCTTCGCATCATGACCGAGAGCTTCCCATTAGTCACCTGCCTCCTTGCTCTTCTCTCATACAAGGATCTTTCCAAAATCCAAATCAGACCATGAATTTTCCTAGCTTAAAATCCCTTGGCGGGTTTCTCATGAGTATAGTGAGTACTAGTTGACTAAGGCCCACAGAAAGCTTTTGTGTTGTGTCTCCAGTTTCTCTTAAAATGCCAGAAGCCCTGGCAACAATGGACATGCCCCAAAGCAACTACTGGCCAGAGCAGCGCTGCAGGAGCCCTCAACCCAGGCACTATCCTGTTTGCTATCCCGTTTGCTGCAGTCCCCACCACAAGTGCACTCCCTAGTGCACTTTACCAGCCAGCTGCACTACAGTTTAAAGGCTGCGACCCCAGGAATAAAGATAGACAGGAGTTCCTTGCGTGTCCCCTGTTCCCCTTCCCCTTGTCTGATCTAGTCCTAACTAACACTCTAACACTCACACACCCTTTAAGATGTAACCACAAAGTCCTCAACACGATGCAGTCAGAGTTCCTGGAATGTGCACATCATCTCCCCCTCCATGCCTCTGCATGGAAGATCAATCTCTTGCCCCAAGTGCCCATCTCCCAGCCCAGGTCCAACTCTTCCCACTTCCATCCTCAGCCTGGACACTGCCTCCTGGAGAAGTGGTCCCTCGCCCATTCAGGTCATTTTGGAGTCTCCATGAGGTATTCTAGGCACACACCACAGATTACACAGTATCATAACTTCCTTTTTCTGGGCTCACTGCCCCTATCCTCTGTGGGTGACACAGAACGAGAAGTGAGATCCAGCACAAGGTTCTGCTGGCATGTGTTTGCTCAACTGAACTCACTACATCAAAGCTTTTTAATTGGTGCTGATCCTGCTGCCACTGTGGCTGATGAGGCAGGAGGGACTGAGTGCAGAGGGGAGGAGAGGCTGCAGGTAAGATGGGGGACTTACAGGGCTTCTCTGCTTTGTGCATGTAATGTAAACTCAAACTTTGCTCTCAGGATACATTAAGAGAATGGCCCATCAAAGCATCCCCCTCAAGAGGGTTGTCATTCCAACCACAACTCTGCGTTCTTCCAGAATGAAGTCTCAAGTCCTCCTCTGACCTAGCTCTCTTTCCAATCCAATTTCCCTTGCTCTTCAGCTGACTGGGCTCCAGCCAGGCTCCTTGCCTTCCCATAAATTACATCCCACCAGCCTTTGCTGGTGTTCAGCACCGCCTAGCGTGACCTCACTAGATGCCTTTGCCTCATTCAAAAAAAGGACTAGAGGCAAGCTCACCACAAAAGCCTTAACTACCAACGACGTGCAAAATATTGAAACAAATTACAGGTACTGGGTAGGAAAAGCGAGATCAACACACTAATCACATGGTCAGAAGCACTGCTGTGCCTGAGTGTTTTCAGATACGTGGGGGCTCCCTGACCGCTCAGGCAGAAAGGGAACCTAGGCAAGGAACGCAATTCTTAACAGAGATGGGAAAGCAGAACAACAGCTTAAACAAAGAGACAGCATGTTATGGTTCTAAATTCCAAAGTTCTCACATGAGACCTTCTTTAGAGGGCCTGAAGTGGTAGGATCACCACACTGACCTGCTAGAATATCCACTGTCACTACCCCATGAGCCACACCTGAAGGGCCGGGTATAAGACTTTGCCTGAAACGTTGACAACTGGTATAGATGAGTGATCACTTCAGGGGGATGCACTATTACTGTTCTTTCTACCTTTGTGTGTCTGTATATGAAATTCTCTATAAAACAAACTTTTTCAAAACGACCTTGCTCTGAATGGATAAACAAAACGCGGTGTATACGTACAAAGGAATGTTATTAGCCTTAAAAAGGAAGACCTTCTGACACATGGATGAACCTTGAAGACACCGCACTAGGTGAAATAACCTAGTCACAAAAGGACAAATATTACGATTCCATTCAAATGAGGTACTTAAGAGTAGTCAAATTCACGGAAAGTAGAAAGGCAGTTGCCAGGGACCTGGGGGAGAAGAGAATGGGGAGTTAATGTTTAATGCGGACAGAGTTTCAATATGGAAAGATGAAAAAAAAATTGGAGATAAACAGTGATGATAGTTGTACAATGTGAATATGTTGGGAATCTTAATGCCACTAAACTGTATACTTAAAAATGGTTAAGATGGCACATTTTATGGACATTCTGGCACAATTCAAAATAAACTGATTCATCAATTACTTTTTAAAAAAGTTTTGCCCATCTTGTTCTCCACTGTTTCTAACACCTGATACCCGGCAGGTGGCAAAGGTGTGCTGAATGAACAACTGCAGCTGGAGCTCACTAACCACACATCTCCACCCCCAGGGCTGATGTGACTGCAATGAACTCTGACAGCCACTTCATACCACAGTGGGCATGGCTGTCGGGTCTCCTCCCTCTCAGCCTCCTGCGGGGGTGACCCTCCTGGAGCTCATCTGGGTCCTTATGGCAAAACTGGCCATCACTAATCCACATGAGTACTGCCCACCTCCCACTCAGAACTCTACCATGCTCCACCCTAAATGACCTTGGCTATTTCTGAAATACAAAATTCAATTCCAAGCATGAAGACTCAACCCCAGGATGCTTCTGTGGGCCACTCCCAGTGTGTAGAGGTAAGAGAGCACCCCTAGAACTATACACATTTATGCACAGACGCTCAGAACACTAGCCCAAACTCCTTCGTGTGGCTCTGCAGCACAACTGTGGTGGGGACCAGGTTTCCAGCCCCTCCAAAGTACAGGAGGTGTGTCTAACCCACCCCAAGCTTCTCAGGCTCCACTGGGAGGAGGGGCTGGGGGGGAGGGGCAGGTTGGTGAGGGACTGGGTCAAGATAGATTTTCTCTTTCAGTCTACAAAATAAACTTCTCCAAGGAAGTCTCTTTCCACAGCCCAGGAACAGAGACCCACATGATTGGGTGGCAGGCCTGACACTCTGTGACACTCCCATGCCCATGCAGAGGTACTCCGAACACCCAGAACAGTCGTCAAGCCACTGATAACCAGCTCCTCCCAGGCCCATCTCCCTCGACAGAGGTCCAGTAACACAGGGACTATTCTCACTTCCCCTAACCAGGAGACTGGGAGCCCCAAACAAAAACTTACAAAGATAGACTGTTCCTTCAACCGTCGCTTGGCCTCCTCAGCTTCTAAAGTCTGCTGTTTCCTCCTGGAATGATAAGCCGGCATGCATACCTCACGGTGGGTCCACATGTAGCCTGGAGCAAGTGGCCTAGGGTGGGGGCAGGGCCAACCTGTGCTCCTCGATCTGCTGTTCCCGTTCTCGGTAGCGCCGTTCCCGCTCCTCCTGCTCCTGACGTTCCTGCTCCATCCGTTCTTGCTCAAACCGGAGTCTCTCATCCAGGGCCTTCTTCCGCTCCTCCTCCTTTCTCAGCTCTTCCTCCTTCTGCAACCCCCCACACCAAGGCAGTGCAGGCCCTGAGCTGGGGCCCGCCCCTGCCCCTCCAGCCCCTCCCCAACGCAAGATTGGGGAGGTTCTGTTTCTGGGAAGTTCAGCCCAAAATGGCTCCCTCTTTCAGCTAGGGTAGCACACGAGATGGGACATACTGCTTAAGCGGGGGACTTGGGGACAGAGGCCAGAGCTATATGCCATGGGACAGGATCAGGGAAGGACAGCTCAGCCTGAAAGCTGGGGCCAGGGTCCACACCTTGGCCTGCTCCCAGAACTGCTCACGGTTAATCCGCTTCATTTCGACAGCTGCATCAGTTTTCTGATAGGTGGTGCCCTGCAGAGTCAAACAGGTTGGCATGAGCGGGGACAAGGAGGGGGTTGGGGGGGGCTCCCTCCTGAGCATTCTGGGAGCTCCCATTCACAAAGGGTGAAGCCCTGGCCAGGCCAGCCTGTCCCAGGCACACTGACCACCGGCTCGGTATTCTCATCCTCACGCAGCCGCAGGCGATGCAGCACCGGGCTGGAGAGCCGTGCCAGCCCGTTGGAGAGCCGCTGCCCGATGGCACCCGCATCTATGTCTTCCACACTGCTGGCATTCACAATCACATCAACACCCTGAAGCGAGAAGGTGTGTTGGGACAGCCTGGCTCCTTCCCATGAATGCCCCCAGCATAGAGACCCTGCCCCCACCCTACCACCCTGCCCCAGGTCTGGCCCCACCTCTACCTGGAAGAACTCAGCCACCTTAGCCACGTGGCTAGCACAAGCACATTTTCGGGCATCAGGCACATCTTCACCAACCTGCAAAGTACCCAGCAGAGAGGGAGTCAGGAAAGGACAAGAGGGGACAGCAGCCTGAGGCCCTGGGCTCTCTTCCCAGGGGGCTAGCGGTGCTCTCTCCCAACAGTGTCAGTAGATGACCTGGGGAGGAGGATCACTGTTCTGGGGCCTTTACTCCCTTCCCCAGCCCACAGCTGCATACCCAGTTGATGAGCACGTATTTTGGCAGAGCAGCCTGGGAATCCTTGACACTGCAGAAGCCGTACATCACCTTCTGGTTCTCAAAGTGGCCAGAGAGCTCCTGCAAACCCCCATCTGGGGGAATCGAAGAGTTATCAAGCAAGACTCTTCATCTCCTGAACCCTTACCCTGCAAAGGGGCTGGAACCCAAAAGGCAGACTCCTCTTATGGGCTCTACAGGCTCACCCAGAGATCTGGAGGTCCCACAGTTCTGTGCTGGTATGAGAAAGAGTCAACAGGCAGGGGCAAGCTTTGTCTCTGAATCTCCCAGGGCCTGACTTAGGACTCGGGAAGTGTTTGTTTTTCACACATCCCATGTCTCACTCTTCGCACATCAACACCTCTCACAGTGCTAGAGCCCAGTTAGGTAAAATAAAACCCACTGGCTCTGGAGAAAGTAGATGTGACATGGGCCATCCTTGCCAGGCCCCCTCCTTCCTAGCTGTGTGGCTTTGGGCAAGTCACTGTCCCTCTCTGAGGCTCAGTCTTCTCATAATCAAAGAGCAAATAAGGCTCCCTCCTTCCCTGCCCTGGGGATCTGAGGGATGGCTGGAGGAAGGACATAGGCAGACAAGTGTGGGTCGGCTGGCTACAGGCCAGGAAATGGCCTGGAGCCAGGTGGGTGGGGAAGAAAACCAGAGGAGGGGGCGGAGAGGAAGGCAACGGAATGGCTGGAATTCTTACCTCCTGATGCTGCAAGCTTGAGGTCATCTGAGCCATCCTCATATGTGTACAGAGCCCTGGAGAGAGGGAGGGGTGCCTCAGAGTACTGTCAGGGCCCAGGCTGCCAATTTTGGGTGGGGATGGCTCTGGGGAGGAGGAGGGACACCGAGGAGGCAGGACAGGGATAGGGGTTCTGGTCCAGCACTGCCATGTCATCATGACAGCAGGGCTAGGCACCAATTCTGGCTGGAGCCTGGGCAGGGGAAGGGGGCATAGTGAGGGGGCAGCCTGGGACTTGGGAGAGGGAGGCCCAGGGCAGGTGGGCAGTAGGCAAGGGGGCAGAAATCACTGCCTGGTCCCTGGCTTTGTGGAAGCCCATGTGTCCCGTTCTCAGAGCTCAGGCCCTGGCAGCCTACAAGCGGGTGTGAGATGGAAACTCCAAGGCGACGGTTCCTTGGTTACCGTTCCCTGGCTACCACAATCCTCAGCCTCCATTGGCCAGCGCTGGGAACCTACCTGGCATGTTCTTCAGTACCCACCGCCCCTCCCCCATGGCAAGGGAGGGGGAGGAGAGAGAACCTGGTGCTCTCTTCGCTGGGCATCCCTCAGTAACCATGGCAACCTGGCAACTGGCACATGACTGAGCCCACCCTAGCCACATTCTCCTGAACACAAAGGACCCCAGGGACATGCCCTTGGCCTCAATCTCTGCCTTTCAGAAATGGGGATGAGTTCACCGTGGTCACTCTTGTCACTCTTGCCCAGACTCAGACCCCTGGTGGGCATGTTCTCCTAGCCTTCTAGCCTTGCCTCTAGGCCTGGGCCAGAGCTGAGGCTCTGGCCCCCAGGGAATGCTAGCCTTTCCTTCTGCCTTAGCTTCAACTGAAAGCCAACCCTAGCAGCCTTCCTCCTTCTTCCTCCTCCCTAGCTTTCTCTGCCCTGGCTTTTTCTTCCTAGAGGTAGTGGCCCAGCCTCCATTTCACAGAAGGGAAGACAGAGACATCTCCTCCTGAGAACCCAGTGGGGCAAGGGAGAAGGCAGCTCAGGGGGTCTCAAGCCCCTTCCCCATGCTTTCCTTTCCCTATTTCCAGGGCAGGTGGAGGAGGCAGCGAGGGTGGGGGTGGAGGGTGGGCTAGAAGATGGGGAGGCAGGGTGACGGAGAAGAGAAAGGGCGGAGAAGAGAAAGGGCGAGAGAAACAGGGAGTGAGGAGGAAGAAAGAGACGAGAAAGGAAGTGAAGGGATGAAGAGAAAATGAGAAAGGGAGGGAGGGAGGGAGGAAAGAAGGGGGAGGAAGGGAGAGCGGGAAGAGGAAGGAGGGAGGGGGATGGGAGAAGGAGGAGGGGGATGGAGAAGGAGGAGGGGAGAGGAAAGGAGGAAGAAGGGAGGGGAGAGGGAGGAGGAAAAGAAGGAGGCCCTGGCCCAGTCTCATGAAGTCAGCACGAGTCGCCGAGTCACCGCCAGTGCCACAGGGCCCCCTAGACCTCTCCCTCCGGAAAGGGACACAGGTGGGCTGTGAGCTCCCGGTCCAACTGTTGCCTGGGCCCCAACCCTGGCAGCTGCTTCTCAGAACAGCTGTCCCACCACCTGTCTGGCTACCCTAACCCACCACTGGGAACAAAGGGCCCTCAGAGAAACAGGGGTCTGCCCCTCTCCATTCCACAGAGCAGGAACAGAGGTAGAACTTAAGAACCCTGGTGGCCAGACACTGCTCTAGATATCACACCTCTGTGGGACAACTTGCCAGCCTCTCCCAGGGCCCAGGAATGCCTGCCCTGTCAAGGACCCCTTTCATTCTCAACCCTTGCCTACCCACCTCTGGCCATCTTCTCCTGCTACAGCCACAGCCCTTGACTGGCAGAAACCATACCTAAGCATTCAGCAGCCCTTCAACCCTGAGCTCTGCCCCCACCTGCCCTTCTAGCCAGACCTCCGTTTCCATACCAAACACTTGGGATGCGCTGGATGGCCTCTGGATCCCAAACTCAATTCTAGGTATTTCCCACCGGGGAGCCTCTGCACATTCATTTCCCTCCACAGGAGGGCTAGACCTATTTATCCATCCCATGGGCCAGCCCTGACTGAAATCCTCAGGGACCCAATGCCAGCTTCCAAGGAAGCCCTGTCCTAAGTTGCACCTCCTTAGAGCACTTTCCATACCCCATAAGGGATGGCAAGAAGCCTCTAAGCCTATCCTAGATCTCATTAGACCTGTTCTTCTCAAACACATCAGAGATAGCCAGGCCTGAAAGGGTGGAAGCTGTTGAAACCACAGGTATCAGGATGGGGTCCCAGGGATCTACATATCTCTTCAGCTTCAACCCCTGGAAACAGACAACGCCTCTAACTGTAAGCTGTGTGAAATGGAGACATCCAATTCAATCAACATGCATCACTCACTGGGTCCCGGGTCCAGCACAGGGCAGAACCAGTAGGTATCTGTGATATTGACACAAACTCTGAGAAGCCACCGAGGCCAGAGACACTGAACTAGGGTGAGGTGGGCCTGGGATGTAGCCACTCCAGGGAGATCCCATGTTCGGTTGAGGTGGGGACCAAAGGCAGATGGAGGAACCCTCAGTCCAATTCCACTCTCAGGATGCTGGAGCTGGAAGGTGCCTTGGGGGTCCCAGATATGGTGGAGTCCCATCCCCTCCTTCTCTTTTCAAGAGGACCAGAGAGGAGCAGATACTTGTGTGTAGTCAACACAGTGAGTAGTGTCCTATCCAGGGCAACAGTCTGTTTCAAAGGCTCTACCACATAGGAGCAAGATCCCCCTCAGAGGTAAGTGAAGGCAGTACCATGCCTCTTGACCAAGACAGCAATTGTACCCAAGATACGCTCCTCTGGCCTCTGAGTGCAGGGTCTGCCCCTAAGTCCTGAGACTCCACTATACTCCTGGTTCTGTACTGGGACTGGGGGGCACTCATGCCCTACTCTGCAGGATGTGATCTCCACACCCTCTTTACAAAACGCTATCTAGGCCCTCGGGAGTTGGCAAACGTCTGTATGTACGAGGGTGCATGTGTACATGTGTGTCCCACACACAACCCAGATGGGGGTGACGCATGCCAATGATGAATAACTTGCTTTGGCCACATGGATGCTGCTGGGTGGTGGGAGCCCAGGCCTCTGCTAAACAGAATGTGGTCCAGCAGCAGTTGCGTACCCCTGTGCTGGGCTGCCAGAACCTTGCTTTTGGGAGGTTAGAGGGAAACGGGGTGGTGGTATATAGTAACCAGCAGACCAGAGGACGAGTAGGGTGTTCTAAGGCGGGCTGTGCCTCTGCAGGCAAGGCCCATATCCTAAGCCTAGTTCCTCCACCAGGCCAAGCGGGCCACTTGCCCTGAACTCCTCCCATGATCTCAGCCCCCATGGGGCAGGGCTGGGACAATGGGTGGGTCTCCTGCCGGCTCGGCCTGTGCTGGCCTCTCCTGTGACTGACCTGCAGGACTTGAGAGCTTTCTCCCTCGTCCATCCCTCCAGGCCTGGCTGCCCGCCAGTGCTGCAGTACCATGGCATGGACGCCTGGCCATCTTGCCCCTCCTCCAGCCCCCGGGTCAGTGTCCCTACCTAACTGCCCTTCTAAGATGAGGGTGAGGCCAGCCCACGTGAGGGCCCTCAGACCTATCCTCACTCTGTGCCTCAGTTTCCTTCCTGCTAGGAAAAGACCAGGCCTAGAGAACAGAATGGGCACCTGTCCCAGGAGAGAGTATTTTGGAGGAAGGGGATTCCTGAATGGGGCAGTGTGGGACCCCTTTGCTTTCCTGCCACCCAGGGGTCTCCAGCCAGAGAGAGCAGGTGGTCCATCCCGTCTCAAGCTCAGGGCAAGACAACAGCCAGGAAAGGGAGAGAGAAGGTAGCTCAGCTTATCTGCCACGAGGAAGCTGACCACTGAGCCTGAGGCTTCGGAGCTCAGTGGATGTACTCACTCTCTCCTTCCTGCTTGGGCGCTCCCTCCACACTTGTGTGCCTGGGAGCCTCCTCTCAGGGACCCCGGCTGGCCACCTGGCCAGGCAGATCAGCCCCCGCGGCAGCTCCCGGCCCCACTGCCTAGTCCCCGCAGTCCCCTCCGGATCGGGGAGAGGAGGTCTCAGCTCGGCCTTCTCCGCGACCCCTGAGGGGAACAGGAGTCGCTCGGCGGCGGCGAGGTGGCGAGGAACACCGCTGCCTGGCACCCCGGCTCCGAGAGGCCCCCGGTGGGCGGGGCGCCCCGGCCCCGGCCCCGGCCCGGGCCCCGGCCCCGGCCCGCCCCGCCCCTCCCCCGCCCTAGCTCTCCTTTGTGCTGCGGCCGGGCCGGGCCGGGCCAGGCGGGCTGCGCTGGCTCCGCTGGCTGGTTCCCCGCCTCGTCCCCGCCCGGCCCGCTCCCGCCCGAAGGTGGCGAAGGTGCCCTTGGCCGCCCCGTGCACACCTGTCCCCGGGGCCCGGGGCGGCAGGGCGAGGGCGGGGGATGGGCTCCCGCAGGGCGAGCGGCCCCGGGCCCCGCATCTGGACCCCGCGCCTCCCCGGAGCGTCCGGCCACCGCCGCGGCGCGAGGCCGGGGCCGCCTGCGGGCGCCCGGGGCCGGCAGTGCCCGCCCGGCCCGGCCCCTCCCCCGGCGCGCGCCGAGGCAGCCCCTCCCGAGCCCCCCGGGCCGCTGCACCACTGCGGGGCCCCCTCCCTCCCCGGCTGCGGGGCGGCGGAGCCCGGCGGAAACAAAGGCGGCGGCGGCGGCGGCGGGGACAAAGGGGCCGCGGGCGGGGGCGGGGCGGGGGCTCACCAGTCGGCCGCGCTCTCCTCCCGGATCACCTCCTCGTACGCCGCCAGCAGCTCCAGGCGGTGGCCGCTGAAGCTGACGCCGGCCATGCTGCTGGCCGGACTGAGGCCGGACGGACGGACGCGCGGACGGACGGACGGACGGCCAGAGGAGGAGGCAAGGAAAGAGGGAGCCGCCGCCGCCGCCGCCGCGAAGCCTCTGCAGCGCCGCGAGCCCAGCGAGCCGCGGCCGGGGGAGGGGAGCGGCCGGCGGGGGGCGGGGGGCGCAGGCTCCGCCCGGCTCGCTCCCTCCGCGCGCCCGGTCCTAGCGCCGCCCGGCGGGCCCAGGGGGAGGCCGCCCCCCTTCCCGGCCTGCCCCGGGCGCCCCCGGCCCCCGCCCCCCGCCCCGCGCCCGCCGCGGCTCTGCCCTCCCGCACCCCGGCCGCGTCCCGCCCGCGTCCCCAGCCCTCGCGCGCGGTGTCCACAGCGTGGGCGCTCACCCTTTCCCCCAGCCCCATACCCAGCAGCGGCACCACCTCGCGGGGTTCCCGTCTGCGGCCACCACCCAGGCCCGGCTTCCCCCCTCTCCTTTCCAGCTCCTAGTCCCAGGCCCAAATCCACTTCGCTCCGGTTGGCACAGCTCTACCCCGTGCTTAATTTCTCTCCGTCCCAGCCTTAGCCCCATCCCCCTGCCATCCCAAACCAGGTTAAATCCATCTCCATTCCAACCCTCAACCCCAGCCCAATTGGACCAGCCACCTTGGCCCGTATGCAGCCCGTACCCACCTCTGAAGGGTCCACTCCTAGTCCACCCCCATCACCATTCACTGCCATCTGTGTCCCTACCCCACATCCAGCCCATTTCTTTCCCAGCCTACTTCCCAACCACGCCCTCAGTGCGCACCTCCACACATTCACAATAACCACCTTCGCTAGCAGCACCCTCCTCAGTCCAGCCTACCTTATTATTCCCGTTGGGATCCCAGTTCCCAACCACACCCCTCCATCCCTGCCTCCTTGATTGTGCTCAGCCCCAACTTAGCTCAGTACTCCAGAATTCCCAACTTCTTTCCCATCCCTGACCCACCTCTCTCCAGAGCACTCTCTCAGTTCCTGGCTGCCCCCAAGGGCTGTCTCTGATGGGTCCAGCCTCCAATTCCTTTGCCTTCTCTCCCAAGCCTCAGGCCTCACAGAGGAATCCCACATACAGTTCCAGAAGCAGCATCTAACCCCAGACTCCCAGGGCAGGGTTCCAAGTACAGAAGTCCCCTACAAGGGAGTGGGCACCACTGCCAGGGCCTCATGGAACATCTCCACTCCTTGCTGAGGTGGGACCCTGAAACTCTCCCCAGCTTGAAGAAGCCTTTTCCACCTCCTACACAGCCTCCCACCCCATCTTCTTGGGGGAGGTGACAGAATCAAGCAAGCTTTACTTGGTCCAGTCTGGGAGATGGAAAAGGAGGTGGCCCCCAGTTGGGCCTCTGAGTTCTGAGATGGGTAATCAGTTACACCAAGAGAAGGAGAGCAGTGTGCATTGATTAGCAGTGAGTCCCAGTGCTTTCAAGTAGGAATAACCTCTTCAAACCCCCTAAATTTCACAGACACCTCCCTCGGGTACTCTGCACCTACTATGCCATAGACCCCTGACCCTGGTAATTTCTCCACAGCTGCCACTTGGAGCAAGGCCCTGGGCAGAGTCAGTAGGGTTCTGGGGAGAGAGAAGACCACCCTAGGGCTGAGGGGTGCTTGGGAGGAGTAGGTAGAGTCATCTCTGGCCTCATTCCCCTCTTACTTTGACGTGTCCCAGCTCAGAATTCCCCACCACCTCCTCCTCCCCAGCCTCCTGCTCACTCAATTTCACATCCAAAAAACAGAAGTCCAATGAGCATGCTCTCCCTTCCTCAAATTCCTTCTTCCCCTCAGCCACCTACAAACTGTCTCCAGCCACCCCACTCTCACCTCTTTGCCATCTATATTTTTAAATAAACTTTTAATTTTAGAACAGTTTTAAATTTACAGAGAAATTACAAAGATAGCACAGAGTCCTCATATGTCCCATGCCCCGTTTTCTCTATTTTCAGGGGAGAAAGAGGGTTCCCTGCTTACATGCCCTGGAGCCTACTCCTTTTGGTCCTCTTACCCTTTAGCCCTCTATAAATCTAATTTATAAATCTGCAATCTGTCTCCTTTTGCTCCTGTTGTCCCTGGCACTGCTTCAGGGACAACTAGTGAGGTAACTAGTGAGGTCACTAGTGACTCTTAAGTTGCCAAATTTAGTGGCCCCATCATGATCTTCACTCTCTTTTACCAGTGGGAGGAAGGTGATCACCAATCACCCTCTCTGAATCTGCCTTTCTTCAGCCACTTGTTACCCATGAAACAAACTCACAGGCCTGCCAGCTGAGGCCTGGTGGGGGTGGGACAACGGGGGGGGGGGGGGGTTGATCTCGGTGCCTCCCTGGAGCTCCCACCAGGCTTTTGTGTCTACCACTCCCAGCACTGATCACCCTTCAAATCACTAACATAGTGGATCTCTCCCATCCCTAGAGTGCCAGCTCCCCTCCACACTGGGAGGCTGGTCCAGTGACTTCTCTGTCCCTGGAGTAGAGACAAAAAAGAGGGAGGATTCAGATCCAGAAGCTGGTCACTTGCTGTATGACCTTGGCTAAAAGGTTTCTCCTCTCTAAGTCTCCTCTTTGCTGATTTATAAGGATAAAATGTGACTGGATGGGGGCTTTGAAGGTGAGAAACCCCTCCCTCCTCCTGGAAGGCTGGCTCTCCCTACCTCCCACACCCACCTTCCTGTTCTGTGCTTCTCCACAACTCTCAGGGAAGGTTTCAAGATTGGCATGTTAGCCTCAGCACTTTTTCAGGATCAGCAGGTGGAGCCTTCTCTGCCATGATCCTGCCCCTGCCAAGTTTGAACCAAGTACTTTCAAGAGTGCCCAGCATCATCGTTTCAGTGCTCAGAGCATCTCCCAGGCATCTGCCCCTGGTCCAGAGCCAGCCACTGGACCACATTAGCTCTGTTTCTGTCCATTGCTGTCACTGCACAGACTTTGCCAACCATGTTGCCCTAGACTCATTGCCAGACCGTCTTACTCATTTTCAACTATAAGATGGGATGATCATGACGGTGCCTACCTCATAGGGTCTGTCTGAAGACTTTTTAAAAAAATCTAAAAAGTGCTTAAAATGGGACAGCCCTGGTGGTGCAGCGGTTTAGCACTGCCTGCAGCCCAGGGTGTGATCCTGGAGGCCTGAGATCCAGTCCCATGTTGGGCTCCCTGCATGGAGCCTGCTTCTCCCTCTGCCTGTGTCTCTGACTCTCTCTCTCTCTCAGTCTCTCATGAATAAATAAATAAAATCTTAAAAAATAAGAAGTGCTTAAAGTGGCAACCGCACATAGTAGGTGCTATTGATGTGTTGGCCCTTTTTACTGTTTTACAGATGGGAAAACTGAGATTCAGGGAAGGCAATGACTTGCCTTGAGGTGTGCAGCTGGTGAATGACAAAGTCTGGATGGGAACCCAGGTCTGTCCCATGTCACGTCACACCACAGGCTCTCCCTGTTTCCCCTCCTAGCACCCTCATTTCCAGGGGTGTGGCCCTGCCTAGAGTTTGGTCGGAAGTAGTTGTCTTTCTTCTTTCTTCTTTCTTTTCTTTTCTTTTCTTTTCTTTTCTTTTCTTTTTTTCTTTTCTTTTCTCTTTTCTTTCTTTCTTTCTTTCTTTCTTCTTTCTTTCTCTCTCTCTTCCTTTCTTCTTTCTTTCCTTTTTCTTTCGATTTTTTTAAAAAAAGATTTTATTTATTCGTGATAGTCACACAGAGAGAGGCAGAGAGGCAGAGACACAGGCAGAGGGAGAAGCAGGCTCCATGCAGGGAGCCCGACGTGGGATTCGATCCCGGGTCTCCAGGATCGCGCCCCGGGCCAAAGGCAGGCGCCAAACCGCTGCACCACCCAGGGATCCCTTGCTTTCGATTTTATTTATTAGAGAGAGAGCACAAGCAGGGGGAACAGCAGAGGGAGAGGGAGAAGCAGGCTCCCCTCAGAGCAGGGAGCCCAATACAGAACTTGATCCTGGGATCAAGACCTGAGCTGGAGGCAGATGCTTAACTGACTGAGCCACCCAGGCACACCATCAGAAGTAATTCTTTTTTTTTTTTTTTAATTTTTTTTTAAATTTTTATTTATTTATGATAGTCACAGAGAGATTGAGAGAGAGAGAGGCAGAGACACAGGCGGAGGAAGAAGCAGGCTCCATGCACCGGGAGCCCGACGTGGGACTCGATCCTGGGTCTCCAGGATCGCGCCCTGGGCCAAAGGCAGGCGCCAAACCGCTGCGCCACCCAGGGATCCCTTGCTTTCGATTTTATTTATTAGAGAGAGAGCACAAGCAGGGGGAACAGCAGAGGGAGAGGGAGAAGCAGGCTCCCCTCAGAGCAGGGAGCCCAATACAGAACTTGATCCTGGGATCAAGACCTGAGCTGGAGGCAGATGCTTAACTGACTGAGCCACCCAGGCACACCATCAGAAGTAATTCTTAAGGCTGTAGCTGTGGACACTACAGTGGGAGTCAGGGCAGGGGTCTGGGCTTGGAGGGGAGGAAATGTGCCCAGTGCTGTGGATGTCCAAGGTTAGGTATCTCTGTTCCTGTCCTCTGGTTGCTTTTCCACTGCAGGCTCCAGGGGGGAGCGGGTAGTCCAGGCCGTGGTCAGATGCAGAGACTGCTTCAGGGATGCACACATCTCCTGAGTCAATCCAATGGTGTCAGCTCTGAGATTATTGGAACCACCGAGAAAGGCTCCTCTGGGGCTACTGAGCTGGCAAGATATGGGCCTGGGGCTGGTTGAGGGGCATCTTTGCCAATAACGGGAGGCCCACCTGAGAATACAGCCATCCAGCATGAGGAAAACAGAGCTGAGAGATGGAGAGAAAGTAAGCTCGGAGAGACTCCTGCTGTCAACCTTCCTGGTTAAATGAGACAAATTATGCTTGCTTTTGCTTAAACTAGTTTGAATGGCAGCTGGAAGAGTCCTTCCTAATCTGCCTAATCCCCAAGCAGTAGTCATTCTTGTCAGCAGCAGGACAGGGTGAAAGCTGAGCTGGCCTTTTAGTGCCTGCGCTGCCCCCCACAACCCCCCTGGCCACTCTGTGGTGACCTCCCCACACGATCTCCCAGGGTTGGGAGTTCTTCCCAGACTCCCAGCAAGCTTCTTGCCCCACTGTGGCCCCTGGAACCCTAGCCCCAACCCGCACCCCGTTAGGGCCCAGGGGGACCTATCCTCCACTCACAGGGTTGGGATTCCAAAATCCCCGCCTGGCCACTGGTCCCTGTGCGCCATGGGGCCCAGTCCTTTGGCCCACAGCTTCCCTTCCCTGGCAGGGCTGCCTGGAGGGGGCCACGTGGGAGCTGGCACTGAGCAGGTGAGGAGGCAGCCCCGGGATCATCGGTTCTCTGTACTCTGTACTCCCGTGGAAGTCTCTCGCCCTGCACCGCCTCTCTCCCTGCCGACTTCAAATGAGCTCGAACAGCTCAGAGCCGGCAAGAGCCCCTCCCCTGCCTGCTGCCTCTCCAGTTGCCCACTCATCCCCCCTCCCCCCCGCCGTGGGCTCTGCCACCCCGGTTGGAGACCATTCTCCAAGGGCGCTAATGGCCTCCCCTGCCTGGCACAAGGACATTTCCCAGTCCTCAGAGCCTCCACCCGCACAGCCTCACACCCCAGCTTGGGAACACCGTATTCCCTGCAGCTCTTTGGTGGTGGTGGTGGTGGGGGCAGCTGGGAGGAGCACTGGGGAGTACCTCAGCCTTTGATCCCCAAGCCCTTCTGGCTGGGTCACTCTCACTCTCTGAGCCTCAGTTCCCCTCATCTGAAACAGGCCTTTAATGACCTCTCTAAGTGGTTTTCTGATTAAATTATACATAAGCTATTGCTCTGTGGTTGAGCAGACAGAAGCAGCATTAAGAACAGGTGCCCCCTGCTTGTGTTTATTTCCATCCAGGCTGGCTTCTCTTTCCTGAAATTCAGTCTCCACCTCTCTGCTCACCTTCCCCTCCCTGTCCACCCTCTCCCCCAACTTCCCCTTCTTCAGCCACCTTTCCCAGCTTCCTCCTTCCACACATCTGGGCTGTCCACTGACTTGACTGTGGCTGCCAGTGGTCAGGATTCCTCCTAGCCCATCATAGCCAAGCCTCTTGAAAGAGTTGTCTACACTCTCCTCTCCTCTCATTCTACATCTCACCAGCCCTTCTGCTTGTCCCTCTCACCCTGGCCGCTGCCCTAGCTCTCTGCTACACTGATCTGGCAAACATTGCTTTGTTGGAAATGCGGTGGGGACTCCTTGGCCTTATCTGCCTGGATAACACTGTTGGCACTTCTGGAAACACTCCTGCCCTGCCCCTGCCCCCCTGCCCTGAGCTCTGCAAGGGGCTGTCATTTGTTTCCTCTGTCCCCCCATTGCTGTGATGTTGCTGCTTCCTGGCCTCTCACTTCTTCCCTGGCTGTCCTCATGTGGAATTTGTTCCACGTTCATTTTTTTTTTTTTTTTAACAGGTGAAGAAAGAATCAACCTTAATTGTCAGTGTCCAAAAACCAGATTTCACATAAAAGTCTGCATCTCTGGATGCTGTTGGTAAACTGTGAGATTTGCCACAGCTGGGCATTTCTGAATGGTGGTCCTTGCTTGGGGCCGAGAGTGGCTGCCCCCAGAAGGCTCCCCTCAGACTGCTCCCAGCAGCACTCACCCTCCTCCCCTGTGCTCTTGCTCACCTGTATCCATGGAAACCAAGCATGGACTGAGAGGGCTTCACAGTTCAAGAGAAGTGGGAGAGAGTACATTTCTTTGTGGAAGTGAAAGATTCTGTGCTTAATATGCTAGGGACGTCGCCATTGAAAGGAAACCACATCTTACCTACTTACCTCTGCTGTGACCTGCTGGGGCCCTGCTCCTCAACTCTCTTCTCTGGGCATCAATTATAAGCATCTGTGGCCTCCCTGGTCCTGTCCCAAACTCATTCCTGAATTGAATCTGAGGTGAACATGGACTTGAATCTTCATCTGCTTCCTGTCTTTGTCACATAAATGTCCCACCCCACCCAGTCACATTCATCGGGCATCCACTCTGTGCCAGGTGCTGTTCTAGGCTCTGGCAAGATGTGATAAAAATAATACAGAGAGCTCTGCACTCATGCTCTGGGGGTCCTCAGAACACAAGAGAGGCTGTCTCTTCCCTTGAGAAGGACGTGCCCAAGGACCTATTAAGAATGCCAGCAACTAAAAAAAAATAAAAAAAATAAAAAATAAAAAAAAAAGAACGCCAGCAACTTCAGACATGCTAAATAAAGGTCCTCAGGCCACGCTGTCCTCTCCTCAGTCCCTCCTCAGTCTCTCTCTTGTCCAGGCTTGAGGAGAGAGAGATGATAATTCTCCTATGATGGTGGGGGCATCAGGCGGCAGCAGGAAGCTCCAGAGAAGGATAGGGCCACCACCAGAGCCTCCAAGTTTTGAGACAGCAGGCAGAAGGGAGCTTCCAAGGGGCACTTGCTGATGAAGGGTGCTCAGTGCCAGCCAGTCCAGGCCCATGTGGCCATCTGCAGGTCTGGCATCTAGCCTGGCTAGTGGCTCAGGAGCTCTGAAAACTTAGGTCTCCTAACCTGCCATCTCTACAGTAAGGGTAGATGCCTCACGGGGTGGCTGGGAGGATGGCATGAGATGATGTGAGCAATGGCTGGTATATTCCAGATGCAGAGCAGAGTTGCCTTCATGCCCCTCCTCACCCCTCATCCTTCAGGCCCCTGGGACTTGTCACCGGGTCCCATCTCTACCAAGTCACTTTCTGTTCCTCCCTTTCCGTGGCCCCTGCCCTTTCTCCGACTCCCTCTCCTTCTGTCCTCCTTGCTCACAGCTCTCAGAGCTCTTTTACAAAACAGATCTGAACTGGCTGCTTCACTGTTTCATACTCTTCTGTGCCCTGCCACTCCCACCCCACCCACAAGATACAGTCCAGCTCCTTCGCTGGTCACTTGTGGCCTCCCAGGACCTGGGGGCTGTGCTCTGCGGGGGGATGCTCTGCTGTGGCATTGGGCTGATGCCTCTGGGCCTTCACCCTGGCTGTCACTGTTTTTCACTTCCCATCTCTGCAGATGTACCTCCAAGCCAGTCCAAATCAGGCACCCCCACTTGTGTGGGTGCTGGGGCCCAGCAAAGGGGATCTCCCTTTACCTTCTCCCGCTGACCATGTGCTATCCAAGTCCCCATCACTAGGGTGACCAGGGTGGCCAGCCCTGGGAAAACCATCTTGACCTCCACCCTACTGTGTGCCTCAAATCCCACCTCTCCTACGCACAGGTAGAGGCACATGCAGGACACAGCTGGATACAGCTTTATTGTGGCAGTGGATGTGAGCAGGGGTTGGTGTGGTCAGCACCAGTGTGTGGAGGGAGTGGGAGGAAATGGAGGGAGTGCGGGGAAATGAAGGGGATGGGGCAGGGCCCAGGGAACCCCAGGCTCAGGCCAGGAGTTGGGGTTGGGGTGACCTTTGCCAGCCCTATCCAGAAATCTGGGCCGATGACTCCAGAACTGGAGCTCCCTCTGGCTGGGCTGGATGAGGCAGCAGTGGACAGGAGGGACTCACACATGGGAGAAGGCATGGCTCTTGCAGAGGGGCTTGTCCTTCTTAGAGTAGAAAGTCTTTCCTTCCAGGTTGATCTGGCATATCTGAGGACAGCCAAGGTCAAGCCACGTGGGGTTGGGGTTGGCAGTAGAGCCCCTTTCCCAACTCTCATGAATTCCAGAGGCAGGGAGTGGGAGGGAGGCTGGTGAGGAACACAGGGTGAGGGGGTAGGACCCGAGTCCAAGGTTGGGGGCACTCACCGCACACACAAAGCAAGTGTCGTGCCAGCTGAAGCCCAGCGCCTCCAGGAAGCGGTCCCCAGCATCGATCTTGAAGTCACAGCCCCGGCATTTCGTGCCAAACATCTTCTCATAGTCTGAGGATGGAAGCAAAGAGGGGGGGCCCTAGGTTCTCGCCTGCCCCGCACCCTACCCCTTACCTGTGCCCCCCTCAACCATCCCCTACCTCGCTCGCAGTACGGTGCCCCTTCTTCCATGTAGAAGGCCCTGTTCCGAATGGGTGTCTTGCAGGCCGCACAGGTGAAACAATGCACGTGCCAGGTCATCTTTAGGGCATGCATGATCTCCTAGGAGGACGCTACAGTCACCAGGCAGCTTGGCCCCTCCTCTCCAGAGCTGGGGACACAGGAAGGCTGGCCGTGGGCCCTCTTCCTTCCCATGGTAAATGTTACATCTGCACAACCACCATTCCTACTCTATCTCTGGTGCTGAGGTCTCCCCATGGATGTCCACCATGTCTTTCAGATTTGCCATGTCCAAAGCTCAGCTCATAACCTCTACACCCCAAACCTGCCTCTCTCACAGCTGTTCCTATCTCAGTTGATGGCAACTCCATGCTTCCATTTGCTCAGCTGAGATGCCCCTCTTTATCTCATATGCCACAAGTCTGCCAGGAACTCCTGTTGGGTCCGCCTTCAAGATGCATCCAAATCCTGACCACTTCTCACTGCCTCCCTCATGTGGGAGGTAGGCCTCAGATCCCTGGCTTGAGTGACTGTACAAAACTGACCTCTGAGCTCCTCCTTCTGCCCCTTCAGACAGATATCAACCAGAACAAATCCACATTCCCCTCTGCTTGAATCCCTGCCTACCCTACATTTCCCTCTGGCCTATGTATCCTCTGCTCTCTCTATGTGGCCTCTTGCCCATGGCTGACGCACCCAGTATGCCACTCTTGGGGCTTCACACTGGCTGTCCCCCCGTCTGGGCTGTGTACCCCTGGTATGTCCCAAGTCCCACTGCTCACTGCCTTCAAGTTTCTGCTTCTATGTCCCCCTCTCCATGAGGCCTGTTCTGACACCACCAGTTAATACTTCCAATCTGTTCTTCCAATGCCACATTCCCAACACCTTTAACTCTCTTCTCAATGTTTAACAGCTCTTACTAACACAGCAGCAGGTGATTTACTTATTGTATCTATTGCTTATCGTCTTCCTCTTTTCCCTTCTTCCTACTCAAATGTAAGGTCCAGGAGGGAATGAGACATGACTGTTCTAGGAGCTGATATAGTGCAACAGTGCCTATCCCCAGGGGTGCTCATCAACAAATGTTCGGGAATTAACCTGCTCCACTGGACTGGGGAGGAAGCAGAGGCTGGGAGGGGGGGAGGGCGTTCTGTATACTCCCTGGGCCTGGGCTGTCAATCCTGGGGACCTCTGAGCCAACCAGGGCCGGCAGTATTCAGATCTAGAACAGGCAGAGGGCAGTGTGGGGCTTCAGGGTGGGCCAGATCTGTGGGTCCCACCAGGCTCTGCTTCTTAGCTAGGTAACTTGGCCAATGACATCACCTCTCTTGACACTTGATTCCTTCCCTTGTGAACTGGGAACCTAATCCCAGCCTTGAAGGTTGTTGTAAGGATGGCCCTAGATTTGAGGCTGGGGGTCTCAGACTCCATGCCTGCTGAGGGCAGATAGTGGACTCAATGGGGCAAGGTGTAGTTGGGGAGCACCTGTTTCTGCCTGTAGGGATGGTGGTGACCAGTTCATAGAGCAATGCCTGGAAGGCTCAGGTTGAAATCTAGCTGTTGAAGTGAAATCTGATTCTCAAATACTGCCCATTAATTTAAAATGAAACTGTATACCAAGCAAGACACGTGGGCAGCATGTAGCTCTCAGATGGCCCATCTGTGCCCTCTGCATCTATGTCATATCTCACATACACCTCACAATCACCCTGGCCAGGAAGTTACTGACATCATTTTAGTGAGGCCCAGGGAAAGTGAACTGCACCAGGTCACATAGTCAACAGATGGCAGAAATGGTTTCTATGCTCAAGTCCAGCTACTCTAAAGCTGGCTCTTCCTATTGCCTGATGTTGCCTCTTTTCAAGAAGTAGACAAAAGCTCCAGGGACAGGAACCTGGCTGCAAGCTGGTAGGACAGGGGACTTGGGCAAAAACTTGGGCTGTCCAGAGGTGGGTCCAGTGTATGTGTGAGCAGAGAGGCAGCTTTCTGCTGGTATTCAGAAGAACTTGGAAGCCAGTTATCAATATTTATTTGATGCCCTTATTTCCTAAATCTGCCTCTCCTATCTCCACAGCCCTGACCCAGGCCCCAGCCGCCTGTTCCCCTTCTCTCCCCCCTTGCCCAGAGGAAGCTTGCTGCAGCATAGCTGACCTCATCAGCCTCAGCTCCAAACTCCCAACACAGCCCCCACTCACCTCTTCTGCCTCATCTCACACCCTTTTCAGGTGTTACCTTGTGACACAAGCTATTCCTTCTGCTTGGAGTACTCTCTCCTGATCCTTCTCTTAAGCTAATTCCTACTAATTTTTAAAGTTCAGCTTAGAAAAAAAATAAAATAAAGTTCAGCTTAGAGAGCACTTTCATCCATTCCTTCAAACATTCACTGATTGCCTCCTATATGTGAAGCACAATATAAAGCAAAATAGCCCTGGCCCCAGCACATGGAGTTCACACCTGGGGAAAGATGGGACAAAAGACTGGGGCTTAGTGAGCAAACTGTGGGGGACTTGGCCTGGTGAAAGAGTAGATATCAGAGAAGGTGGATATCATTTCCTGAGGAAATGATAGGAGACCCACATGAGAAGGAACAAGGTATAGAGGGTGCTAAAACAGTATTCCTAGAGAGGACAGACTGTGCAAGAGCCCTGTGGGAAGAGAAATAGCACAGTGGCAAAATGAAGTGGCCCACATGGCTGGAGCACTGGAGAGGGGCTAGTGGTGAGAGGTGAGCCTTAAGAACATGGGGTTTCTAATGGTCCCCAAACCGGGGTAGGTCACCTTTAATGTGTCCCTCACGCTCTGCAGCTTCCTTCCAACTCCACTGAAACTATATGATTGCTCCATGTTTCTCTCCCCATGTTCCATGCTGATTTCCCAGGGCAGGCACAGTTCTGAGCTCCGGGTGCTGACAGGGAACAGCACTCCTTGCAGGGCAGGTAAGGCTTCTCCCCCTTACCTTACCCCCAGGATGCGGTGAGGGCTTTCTAGAGTTTGTCAGGCTGTGAGTCCCTGCAAGAGGGGAAGCTAGGGGCCCCTGGGCCTCTGGGAACATTACCCTGGGCTGGGTAGGAGAGGTTTGCCATCCAAGGCTTACTCCAGGACCTGGGAACCAGCCAGGCCCTATATATAAGGCTTGGCCCCTCATCTGTGCCTGGGTGATAACACTGTCCACTCAGGACAGAGGTGCAGCAGGACAAGAGTGCAGTGTAACACAGGGCAGTCCTCGAACAGAATGGCCTTGATTTGTGGACATCCAGCTCAAGAAAGGTCCTGGGATCCAGCCCATTCTCTTAGAGCAGTCCAATAGGGTGTGGCCCAGGCTGGCAGGGAAATGACTGTGATCTGGGCCAAAATTCCCTCACCTGGAAGCTGGGAATAACCAAACTGACTTCCTATAGTAGGACTGTGAAGCTGGATACCCACACACCATAAGTGCCCCACAACACAAACTGTCATTACAATGACAAAGACTGTGATAATACCCATTCCCCCCTTCTTGTCCACTGATGGAATCTCCATTCTTTGCCGGGCACATGGCTGCCCCAAATAGCTGGTCTTTCCCAGCCTCTCTTGCAGCTCAGTATGGTCATGTGACTGAGATCTGGCCAACGGGATGGAAGCATAGCATTGGGTGGCAGCATCTTCTCAAGATGGCTGCCATGGGCCCTCCATCCCTTCATCCCCCTCCGGCTTCCCGCTGGCTGAAACGTGGCAATTTTAGTTGAGGTTCAAGAGTCGTGTTGGACTATGAGTGTTAAGTAAGCCTGTGCTAAGAATAGCTGAGGAACAAGATACAGAAAACCAGATCTGCCTGTAAGTCCCAGAATGCCCACCTCTGCACTTTCTCAGGTGGGAAATTAAGCAGCCAGTGTTTTGAGTTTTATACCGCTCGTGGTCAAGGTTCTCCTTACTGATATGAACATTACCACAGGGCTCCCTGGCCACATTTGGCAGCTCTGTATCTAGAAATAGGAGAAGCAGTAATGTCAGGAAGAGCCCAAGCTGGGAACAGTCCTGGGGCCACACCAGCTTAGCCCTCATCCTGCGCAGCCTTGGGCAGTTTCTGCCCCTCTCTGAGCTTCAGTTTCCATACATAGGCGACAGGAACCCCTTTAGCTTTTCGCCCTGCCTGTTCTGCCCCTGCTTCCTCTGGCTGTGCCTTGACCCCTGGCACCCTCTGAGTCCTCCCCGCCACTAGGAGCTCCTGGGGGCAGGGCCCAAACCTGTTACTTCATGAGGTGTCCTGGAGAATGGGGCACTACGTGGCACACCGTCCACACTTAATAAGAGAACGAATGGGGGAAGGTAGATGGCCCTTCCCTCTTTGCTCATGACATACTGACCCAAGTCCCAAGCCTGGTTCCCACCAGCATCTAGGTTGCCCTGCAGAAAACATGGCCAGGCTCTGCTGTGTGTTCAGCCTTAGTGGGAAGAACAGGAGTTTGATCAGAAATTTGTGTCTGGGGCAGCCCGGGTGATTCAGCGGTTTAGCGCCGCCTCCAGCCCAGGGTGTGATCCTGGAGGCCCGGGGATCGAGTCCTGCATTGGGCTTCCTGCATGGAGCCTATTTCTCCCTCTCCCTGTGTCTCTGCCTCTCTTTCTCTCTTCATAAATAAATAAATAAAATCTTAAAAAAAAAAAAAAAAAAAAAAAAAAATTTGTGTCTGGATTTCTGGCTTCACCACTGCATAGTCCTAGGCCCTTCAGGAACGCTGAGGCCCTCAGGAACGCACAGGCCCTCCAAGATCTTTCAGATCTTCTGTCCTCTCGTGTACTGGAGATGGCAGATCCTGTGGGTTAGCCTTAAAGCCTGTCACAACTCCCTTCCTTTTTGCCTTCCTCTCTTACAGGAGACGAAGTCTAAGATACTGGGTTTGCCAACTTCCCCTGCAGTCCAGGTGCTCCTAGGATAACAATGCCAAACACTGGGATAAAGATGCAAGTTCCCAGTTTTTCTTCCAGAGTCAAAAACAAAACCTTGTTAAAATAATGCCATTTGGCTCTTCCCTCTCCTTTCTGTCTGCAACAAGAATATAAGGCCTGGGGCTGGCAACCAAGATAAAATAGGCTTGGGGACAAGGCTTTACAAGTCGCTAAGCATTTTGGAGCCAATAGCAGGAAAAGCCTAAGGACATCCTTGAGCTGGAATGCTTGTGACTGAAGTAAATAACCTGTTTTGTTGAGGTTTTATCCTTGTAGATGAATGTAAGCCCACTGACAGCCACCGTGATCAGGGTGGACCTACCCTCTTCAGGTAACGTTTTATTTCAGGGAACCAATCCTGCCTCTCTCTGTCTGTGGTTTGGGTGGGACCACCTGACCACTGCTTTGGTGGATGCCCCCCAGGCCTGGCTAGTCTTGGTCTAGAGATGGGCACGTGACACAAGCTATTCCAGTGAATACCAGCACTGGGACCCTCACTGCGCCAGCTGGCATAGGGGTGCTTCTATTCTCTCTGTAGTGCTAGGCTGGGGAGATGTAACCCTGGAGCCACCATGGCACCATCTTTGCCACCTTCCAAGGAAAAGTGTGCAGAGAACGAAGCTAACACAGACAAAAGCAGAGGCAAGTGACGAGAAAATTCCTTATGGCTTCAAGACCTGCACAATGACCTGGGCTTGGAGGTAGTGCCCTGTGGGCTTTCTGACTGTTTGAACAAGCACATATACCTCCCACTTTTCAAAAGTCAGTATTATACCACTTTGCTTTTGTGACAGACCCACTAACTGAAAGAAATCTGAAAAGGAATTTTGCTTTTACCAAAAAAAGGTGAAAAGTGAAAAAGAGTGTTCAGCATTTATCTTGCAGTGAGCCACTACAGAGGTGGTACGTGCCCCTTACCGGAGCAGGTGCTCTGGAGCCACACTCTGTACCCCAGCACCATGCCACCCCAGCACCAGGCCACCCCAGCATCGTGTCATCCCAGCACTAGGCCACCCTGCATCAGGCCACCCTGCACCAGAGCACCCCAGCACCACACCACCCCAGCATCAGGCCACCCAGCACCAGGCCACCACAGCTCCAAGCTGTGTCTGTGAGCATCTGTGCTTTCTCTCAATTTACTTTGTGCATCTGTGAGCAAGATGCGTCCTCAGGTACCAGAAGAATATATAAGAGATTATTTTTTGGGTCTGGGAACACTCAGATTTCCTTCCATATGAATTAACAGTACTTGCTTCTTCACTTTATGCTATTTCGGCTTGTGAAAGTTTCCACAGGAACACTCTACTTTCAGAGAGCCAGGGACACTTGGACACTCTTGTTTGCTGGAGCCCCTCTGAGTAGGGTTTTAGTCATTTGTGAAGAGGATCTTGGTTAACATAAAATGAGGCTAATATTGCATCCTGTTTATTAAGATGCTAAGGATCCAAAGGACTCATGAGGGGAGAGGCCCAAGGCCTGAGTTCCTCTGTAGTAATCTTTTGATGCTGACAGAGTCAGATTCACCCTCCCACCCACCCACCCACCAGCCCCACTCACGCCTGTGATCTTCTTCTTGCACTTGGCACAGCTGGGTGCATAGCGCACATCATAGCAGGGTGGGCAGAAGATGGCACCCTTCTCCTCAAAGAAACCGCCCTCTTCCAGGACCTTCCCACACTGGCTGCACACAAATTCCTCGGGGTGGTATGCATGGCCCAGCGCAACCAGGTATCGGCCCCTGAGGGGGAGGTGAGGGCAGTAAGAGGGAGTGTAGGCAAATGAGGGAGGGGGGCTAGCCAGAGCCCAAGTGGGTTTAGGGAACACCTATTTTGAAGTCTTGAAGGGAAATGCATTCTCCCCATTTTCCAAATAAAGGAGAAATAGGCTTGGGAGGTGACCCGAGTGTTGACACAGTGATGTAGTTGCACTGCTTCGATGACAAGAAATGAGTGACAGAGGCAGTGTTGGAATAAGGAGGAGGATTACACTTGGTGGGGGCTGCTAACTTGGGCCTAATGAGACAAACCAGAGGAAGGTGCCCTGGGGGCAGGAGCCCAGAGTGCCTATTGGATCTGAACGCCAGGGGGTAACTGAGCCCACCCCGGTGCCACCTTATCTCACCTGCCTGGTCCATCTGGCCTGGGGAGGGGCCGGCAGGTCCCACATAAATGAGGGTGTCTCAAGAAGGGGGTTCTTTGCAGAGCCTAAGAGTTGACAGGAGTCAAGAGCCATGCAGGACCATAGCTGAGAACTAGCAAGGTTCTTAGGAGCCAGCACACTTGACTCTGGGGGTACTGTATGACCCTGCTGGGTCCGAGGCAATAGTGCAGAGAGGGAGGGGCCTTTGGCCTGTCTGCTCTGAGAGCTGAGGGTTGGCAGAGAACAAGTGAACAGGAGGGAGAGCAGGGACGGGGGGCGGGCGGGGAACAGGCCCTTCCCTGCCCAGAGAGTGGCCATTCTAGGGGTGCAGCTTGGGTGTGTTGTTGGCACTTCCTCCATTTCAGCAGGGCAAATGCTGATAGAGGTTGACGTGGGGTGGGGTGGGATGGGGGAAACGATGCAGAATCTGAGGACCTAGGCCAGGTCCCTGCCCCCAAATGCAACTGGAAACTAAATCCTTATCCTCCCACAGTGACAGTTGAGATGAGTGGGGAGAGTCTGGGGTGCAGAGGTCAGAAAGATGCCAGGCCCAGGCCTCAGGATGGAAAAGGCCAGAGTAGCAAAGGAACAGGCCACCCACCGGATGACCTTGTGGCAGTGGTGGCACACGGGAGTCTTGCCATTGTTGCCACTGCCTGCTCCCGTGCCCCCTCCGGCGGCTGCCTGCACGATGGAGGTGCGGTTCTGCAGAGGTGTGGGTGTGGCTGGCTGGCTGTGCCGGGTCAGCACCGTGCTGGTCTTGTCCGGAGCGTAGCGCTCAGCAAATCCAGGATCCACAGCCCAGGGTGGGCGGCTGGTGGGGCTGAGGGTGGTAGGGCCTGCCGAGGCCAAGGAAAGTGGTTCCAAGGAGGTGCCCAGGGACCCCAAAGGCCAAGGGTTCGAGCCAGGGTCAGCTTGGAGGGGCCTCCCCCACCTGCATGCCCCTGGAGGTTACCCACCCTTCCCCAGGCCCAAGCCCACTCTCTCTCACCAGGCCAGGGTTCCTGGGGTGTAGCTGAGGCTGGGGCTGGGGCTTCTGTCCTGGGCACCTGGCTGCAAGATCTGCCGTTCAAGGCCCTGTATGGTTGAAGCTCCTGGCATGGCCCCACCCCCCAACCTTGGGCCTGCTGGCCCCATGGGAAATGCTTGGGTGCATGAGAGCTGCTGGGCTGGACTCCAGGTCCCAGAGGAGTAGGTAGGGGTAGGGCAGTGTCTCCTAGCCAGGTTCCAGCCGGCAGGTCTATTGTACAGAGCTGGGAGGTGGAGGGAGTGTGCTCCCTTCTGGGGCAGCTCTTGGGGCTTCCTCATCCCAGAGCTCTAGCTCTGATGGCAGGGTCCCCTTTGCCAGGTACCACCCCTCATTGAGACCCAGACTGGCATGGCCCACACCGGGTCTGAACCATGTAACACCCCCAGAGCCAAAACAAATCAAGCCCACAAAGATAGAAGGCAGAGGCAGAGGAAGCGAGGCTGAGAATGTTTATTTCCATGCTTCAGCCAGCACAGACCTGGCAGACAGTAATACTGTAGGGCAAGGAGGGGAGGCAGTGTCAGACAGAGCCAGGCCCTCTGCCAGGCCAGCAAGAGGCTCAGTCCAGGGGCAGGAAAAGAGTGGGTGAGGTAGGCAGAAGCTGCAGTGGCCAGGGGAGGGGGTGCCCCGGTGGGAGGAACAGAAAGAGAGAGGCAGAGAGGGTAGCCGGCCAGTGAGGGCCGGGCTATGACTGCACGTTGAGCACGTGGGCAGAGCGCTGGTGGTGCCAGTCCCGGAGGCGGGTGTAGCGTGGGCTCTGCAGCTCCAGGACATACTTTTCCCTGGGGGGCAGAGAAAGAAGGAGGAAGAAGTAGAAGGAGAGATTGAAGGGAGGAAGGGAGGGATGAAGGAAGGAAGGAAAGGAGGAAAATAGAGAGCCCTGGAGGCGGACCCTCAGGTGCAGACACAGGGCAGTGGCTGGAATGGGAGAGGCAGGAGGTGAGAAAGAAGGGCTATTGTCCATCCTTTTACCTTGATTTCTTCAGGTGTTCCTCATCCGGGTCTTGCACTGAGAGAGCAGAGGCAGGCATTGACCGAGAGAAGACAGAGGGCCACCCCAGCCCTGAGCCCTGGCAGAAGGTCACAGGGCACCAGAGCAGGCTCCAGCTGAGCCTAGGCCCAGGCCAGGGGCCAGCAGGAGAGTCTGCCCTGCCCTGGGCTGGCACTTACTGAACTCGGTGCCCGTGAGGTGGGCAAGGATGCGGAAGGAACGGGACTGGCTTGTCCCGGGCCGAGGCCGCCAGTCCTCTGTGTCCTCCATCAGCCGCTGCTTGCTGGCATCTGGGACCAGCGGCCGGAGCGGCTGTCTGTGGGGAGGGTGTGGCTCAGAACCTCACACAGGAGTGGGCAGTGGGGGCAGCCCCTCCCCAGATTGGTGCATGTGGGTTATGGTGCCGGGAGAGTGGGGGAGGGCAAGGCCAGGGACCTGCTGGGAGGGGGGTGGGGGGTGGGGTGGGGGGTGAGGGAGCTAAATGAGAGGAAATGAGGGTGGCTAGGGTGGGGAGGGACCACCGCCCAAAATGCCAAAAAGAAGGAAGAGAAGGACAGGCAGAGGGGGCTCACTGACTTGTCAGGGGTCTGCACCTGTGAAGGAAATAGACAGATGGACAGATAAAGGGACAAAGGGACAGACACAGGAAGAAAAACAGTAAGGGGTCAGAGTAGCCAGGGGCAAGGCTGCACTGAGTGTCTGGGGCTCAGTTATGTGACACCACACCCCAAACCTAGGCCACCAGTTGTGGGGCGCTGCCTGGCTTGGAGCACCCAGGAAGGCTGCACCTGTGCAAGAGCCACACCCTCAGAGGGGTCCAGTGCCTGCAGCCCCACCCCGGCCACCAGGGGTTGCTGCCGCACGGTTCCAGCCAGGCTGGGGCACAATGCAGACTGAGCAGCAGTGGGCAGCGGGGGCGGGGCAGCGGGGGGGGGGGGGGGGGGCACGCGCACGCGGCATGGGCATGAGTGGGTAGGACCGACGTACCCATTCTGCTGCAGGGCGTTGTCAGCTGGCAGGGGTACCCCAAAGGGCCGGGCTGTCTTGTTGAGGGAGGCGCTGGGTGCAAAGGTGTACCGCGGGGGGTCTGCGGTGGGGGCCAGGGCCTGGGCGGAGACAGAGCCGGGCAGGGCGGGGGAGGGGGGACGTGGGGGCCGGCGGGGGGCCAGGGGGTGTGGGGGGGTGCGAAGGGAACTCTGGGCCCAAGGGGGATCCCCCCCACGCGTGGGAAGGACAGCGGTGCTCCAACCCCCACACATCTGGCTGGAGGCATGGGGGAGGGAGGACTCAGGTTTCAAGGGGCCCATTTGGGAGGGATGATCTCAGCCCACGCGGGCCAAAAGGCAGACTAACTGGGGCAAGATGAGTGAGGCTTGTAGCACAGGCCAGCGGAAGGCAGCAGACAGACAGGCAGACATGCGTGGTGCCCAGACCGTGCGGCAGAGCCCAGCCCAACCCCCAGTTTCCCAGACTCTCCCAGCTCTGGCCTCCACCCTCTACTTCCGGCCAGGTTTAGGGGTATCAAGGCTCCTTGCTCCGGGGGAGGCCTAGTCAGTCCAGCAGTCCAATCCCACCCTTCCCACGGCCCAGATGGACTGCTCAGATGTCCCCGGCCTACCTTCTGCAGTTTGCTCTGAGCTGGCTGGGCCCTGGAGGAGAAGGGGAAGAGGTAACAGTGGGCCAGGCCTCAGGGTGCCCCCACCCGCCAAGCAGGCTGGCGCCCTTGTACCTGCTGAGACCCAGGCTCAGGTGCTCCCCGCAGGCACGAATCTTGTTCTGGGCTTCAATGTGCGTCAGGCCCCCCGCGTTCTCGCCATCTATGCTCAGCACCCAGTCACCCACAGCCACACCGGCCTGTGCAGCTTTGCCTCCAGGAGTGAGCTGCAGAGAGATGGAAGGTCACAGGGACCCCAAGCCTCTGCAGACCAAACTGAGGCCAACATCAGTCAACCCTGCTTAAACTGCTCCACTTCTAGAACCTGGAGGCCTCTTCATTCAACATTATCTCTGGGCAGCTGTTGAATACTCAAACAATCCTGGAGGGGTAGGGTTTACCTGAACTTCACAAATACCCCAATCTCCCCATTTGTTTAGTCATTTGTTCACCTCCCATGACCCTCCTCCCTACAGTGCAGAAAATGCTGTGACATCACCAAGCAGCCACCTTCAGGTTGGGCCCCAAGCAGCTCAGCTCCAACCACAGCCTCTGAGCCCCCTGCTGGCCTCCTGCCCAAGCTGTTTCACCCATCCTCTGGCTTGTGTAAATGGCGAGTTCCTCCATGATACTGCTAGGTGCTCTCACCTCATACTCCCAGCACCCTGTCCTGTGGCCATCTGCAGGGACCTGCCAGGACCCTCTGAGAGCCAGGAATAGACAGACCCCTGTCATCTCCAGGGACCCTGTGAAGCACTTGAAGAGGACCCATGGTGTCAGCTGGGGCTGTCAATGAGTGTCACCCCGAAGCCTTCAATTGCCACATCACCCTCTCCCCCAATCTTTGGGCTCTGCCTTGGGAATCCCTGCTTCCTGTGGCAAATGAGGGGTAATAGGGCTGGCAGTAATGGTCACCACCAGCAGGAAGTGAGATTGTCATCAAAGAACCAGGACTTGGCCTTGAAGTTAGAAGGGGCCACCAGCCCTTTGAAAATCCCAGTGGGGTATTTCCCAGATCCCTGATAGAGCTAACCTTGACAACCCCACTGGGTGCTCTCAGCCCTCTAGTCCAGAGGCAGCAATCTAGAAAGGGGTGGTGCAGCTGTTCATGGGTCTAAGCCCACAGAGCTGCCTCGGCATCTGGCAAGGGGCCTGGCATTAAATAGACTTCTATGGGGAAGTGCTGGAAGGCAAATTCACATTTCGTAGGTTGGGGGGTAGGACTGCAAGGTACTGTCTGTCCATGACCTCAGGAGGCTCCTCAGGCTTACAGACTGAGCTGAGGCTGGGAGAGGGGAGATAGGAGGTTCTAGAGAGATCTCCAGAAGGCAGAGAAACCAGATGCAGAGACTGACAGCACTAGGGCAAGAAGGGAGAGCTGGCTCTATTTCATGCCTGGGAGGTTAGAAGGGCAAACCAGCTGGGTGCCTCCTTCTTTGCTAAATGATAAGAGCACCTTACATTTATTCAGCACCTAGTATTGTCACATACTGATACTGAATCTTCCAAAAACCAGTGAAATGGAGTCTGAGATTATATGCATTTTGCACACAAGAATAACAGAGAGGTTATGTAACTTGCCTCAAGCTGCTCAGTAAGACGCAAGGCTAGGTCTGATCCTAACCTCAAAGCTCCACTATACTAGGCTACCTCTGAGTAGCCGGCTGAGTGTTGGAACCCAAGTCAGAGGTCAGCCCACCTAGGACAACTCCCTAAACCTCTGGCTGGGTCTGGGACATAGATCTTTCTCGTTTTTAGTTCAATCCAACAACCCCTTATAACGAGCATAGAGAAGTGATACCCTTGAAAGGAAGTGACTTACTCAAGGTCATGCTGAGTCAATAGAAGGGAAACCTGGTCCAGCCACTCCCTACCCACACAAGCTGGCTCCTGGGAGGTGTGGGCTAAGCCTGAGGTAGAGGTCTTGGGGGGTGGGCAGGAGTAGCTGGCTCCCAGGGAGGGGTAGGGATTTGGGGATGACTTCCTTTCCTGAGTGAGGAGGACAGGATAGAGGAGTGGTCAGAGAGGTAGAGAGGGAAGCAAGAGAAAACCCTGGGTGTGGGGTGGGGGGCTGGAGAGAGAAGCAAGGCAGCCTGAGTAGTCAAGGAGGGGGAAAGCCAGAGAGTTGGACGCTGCATGGGGTAGGGGTGAGTCAGCCTGAGGGCTCTAATAAGCAGCCCAACCCCCAAGTCTCAGACATTACCTCATCTCCCAGGCCTGGGCCCACAGCCAGCCCTAGCCCCTCCCTCCTGGGGTCAGGGGAGAGGGAGGAGCTGACCAGCTCAGAAAAACCCACCCCACCCGCCCACCCACCCACCAGGGCCTAGGTCCAATTCCAGGGCTGGGCTCAGCTTGTGGCCCCACCCACAGCTAGGGCTGCGGACAAGGGTGCTCAGGACCAGAGTGCCCCCAACAGGCCACATCTTAAAGTCTATCCCTCAGGCTACTATGTTGCTCATACCCACCAATGAAGAAATTGAGTCTCAGAGTCCTACAGCCAGCCTTTCTCAGCTCCTCGGACTCTGCTCACCAGTTGGCCATCCCAGCATGGGGCTGCATTCTTGGGCTTATAAGGCAATCCCCTGACACAAGGAGGAGCCAGCCCCTAGCTCCGCCCCTACCAGGGCAGGCCCTCAGGAGCTGACATTAGAACCCTAGAGCCCCATCCCACACTCCTGCTTTGGGTCAGAGGCCACTGCATCCTGAATAGGACCAGTGATTGAAGATGGAGAAATCTCACAGAAGCTGGAAAGTGCTGCCCTCCCCACCAAACTGCAGACCATCCCAGTGCTTGAATTCAAATCCCTGTTTTGCCATGGAATCACTGAAAAGGTCCCTCTACCTCTCTGAGCCCCGAGTTCCCTCATCTGGGAAAACAAGATGACAATTCCTATTCCCTAGGCGGCAGTGAGACTGAAGTGAGATCCTGCAGTCAGGAGTGCCCTGGCTGGGGCTTGGCTCCAAGCATTGCTCCTTCAAGCAGCTTAGATACTTCCCAGAGACCTCAGGCTCACCTCCTGCAGAATCGGCATCTCCCTAGGGCCTCAGAGGTGGCCCCACGAGCTTTGTGGAATGGCATCGAGTATGGAGCAGTGGTGGGGAACTGTGGGTGCTCCTCTTCCCATACAAACCTAGTTGGGAATCTTGTGGCAGGTCCAGCACATCTCTGGACCTAGATATCTCCTGCTCAGACTCCTCCAATCCCCCACTAGAGACCTGAGCACCCAAAGACTCCGGGGGGAGCCCCTCCCCCAACATTGGCTCACCCTGGAGATGGAGAGGGGCACATTGAAGTCCTTGCCCCCCTGCAGCCGAAAGCCCCAAGGTGCAGGCCCCTCCAGCACCACCTTGAAGGAATCCATGGCGCCTGCCCCTAGGAGGAAATAAAAGGTAAGCCAACAGCATGATGGGTGTGCAGGCAGGCCCAGCTCTAGACACCAGCCTTGGACTGGTGCCAGGCAGGCAGGAGCAGCCGCTGGACACAGCCAGGGCATCAGTAGGTGGGCACCTTGTCAGGTGTCGCTGGGTTTCTGGCTGGCAGACCTCATTCTGGAAAAGTCGGGGCAACCCCTCTTCCCCGGGGACTGGTATGATGAGGGGTTCCCCTCATTCAGTCGAAGTTCTTTCCATTCAGAAATGGGCTGCAGGGCTAATTTGACACGGTCTCCCCTCAAAGCCAGTCTGAAGCCTCGGACAGACAGCGGGTGAGACAGCGCGGGAGTCGGCCGGCGGTCCTCTCCCCCGCCCCCGGGGCTTGACAGGCAGGCCGCGCAGAGGCCCGCTCGGACTATATAAGGCGTGTAAGCTGACACTGTGCGGAGCCGGCGGAGGGACCGCTCGGGGGCTCGGGGCGCGGGGGGGAGGGGTGGAAGGGAGGCGGCTGGAGCGGGTCCTAGCCACTCCCGGGCGGGTAGAAGCTGATGAGGGCTCCTGTGCTCTGGGGGCGACCGGGCGGGGCCGCGGCCCCGGGGGAGATCGGTGAGGTCTAGGGCCCCAGAGCGTGGCCAGGGAGGGGATTCAATCAGGAGCCCTGTGGGGTGGCCCCTCCCACACAGGCCCGACACTATCCCGGCGTGACTCAGTTTCCCCCGTCCCTCCCCCGCCCCAGGCCCCATGCTTTGGCCGAGTCCCGGGCGCAGGGAGCAGCGCAGGCGCCAACCAGCCGGTGGCGCGGCGGGCTTCGCCACAGGAAGGCGGGGGCGGGGGCCGGGGCCCAGGCTCGCGGGAGGAAGCGCAGCGCGGCCTCGACTCCACTGCCCTTCGTGGTCCCTCGCAGGCTCCCGCCCTCGGCCTGGCCTAGCCCGAGACGCCCCGCGCGGTCGCCAGTACCTGCTCCGCCCCGCCGAGGCGCCGCTCGGTGGCCGGCCCCGAAGAGCCGCGCTGGGATCCGCCGCCGGGCTCTGACCCCGCCTCCGCGGCCGCCGCCCGCTTTGAGCCCGCGGAAGGGGGCGGAGCCAGAAGCCACGCCCCGTCGAAGTCCCGCCCGCGACCGGCCTCCTGCGGCGGCGAAGCCCCGCCCCACCCTCCCGCCCCGCCCAATCACCGAGTCCCGTTCTGCTCCGAGCTGGAAGGCCGGGGCCGGGACCCCTGGTGGGGCGGGGTCTGGGCTGCTGCTCGCCTAGTTTGGGAGTCAGCGAGCAGCTCGCCCAGCCGCTTGCGCCTCCTCTGGCAGAGCCGAAAGAAAGCGGCCTTGGAAATCAAACAGACCTGGACATCTTGAATCTTGGTTTCCTCCCCGGGAAAATGGGGCAATAATACTCGCCTTGCAGGTCCATCGTGAAGATAGGCATTGGTTGGCATAAGGTGCAAGCCATCCGCGGCTCCAGAATTTTTAAATCGGAGTGACTTATGGGTGTGGAGCGTCTCGAGGTGGGGTCCGTTGAGGTGGGACAGGGGAATCTGGAAGCTAGGTTTGTAGAACCCTCTACAGAAGGCAGAAAATAATGGCAGGGGCAGACAGAGTTGCAGGGAGCCCCTGGCTTGGCTCTGAGCCTGACCTTTGGGCCCTTCCACTTCCTGACTCCGGGCAGCCCTGCAACGACCCCACACTCTTGAAATGGTCTGTTGCCCGGTACTCTATTCCTGAGAAGGCAGCGCCTGCATTGCGGATGTAACAGGACGACTTTAGCAGGGGGGTCAGAGTCCCCACTTTGTCCCTATGGTCATCCCGGGCAGCTAGCACAGGTGGCAGGGAAAACTGAGCAGAAACCGCAGGGTGTGGGTAAGTGAGTGGGCGTCGACCCCTCAGCTCCCTCTAGGGCATGGTTGCTGCTCTTCTCCCCACTCTGCCGTCATCACATTATCCTCTCCTCCTGCGTCATTCCTCCCACTACACAAACTTCTGGAAAAGTTATCTTTAAAGGGACGCCTGGGTGGCTCAGTCGTTGAGCCTCTGCCTTCCACCCAGGTCCTGATCCTGCCTGGAGTCCCCAACGATTGAGTCCCACATCTGACTCCCCGCAGGGAGCCTTCTTCTCCCTCTGCCTCTCTCTGTGTGTCTCTCATGAATAAATAAAATCTTTTTTAAAAAGTTATCTTTAAAGAAATCCTCTCTTGACTCCACCTCCCCTCCAAATATTGCTCTTTTATTCTACTCCTTTTGAGAGTAAAATTTCTCAAAGGAGTTGTCTATAGCCCTGTCTGCATTTGCTTTCCCCCTGCTCTTTCTTGAACTTGCTCCAGTCAGGCCATTGTTTCCACCAGTCCTCTGAATTAATTCCCTCTTCTCAGGGTCTCCAGTGACCTCAAGGGTACCAAGTCAGTGGGGATTTCTCAGCTGTCCTTTTACCCTGCCTGGGAGTAGCACTGGTTCAGGTGCCTTTCCCTTGCCCCTGGCTTCAGACCTCCTTGTGCCACTGGCTATTCCTTCTCCACCTCCTTTGGCAGCTCCGCATCTGCCTCCTAACATGACCATGAGATGTTCTGTTCCCTGACTACATTCATTCACTGGGATTCCATCTCGTCCTGTGACTATCAATAACACCTATATGCTAAGGACTCCCAAGTTACATGCCCAGTCTTGACCTCTCTCCCCAAATTCCAGGCTCTGATATCCGACATCCTATCCAACCTCTGTGTAGAGGTCTAGATATCTCGATTCATTATATCCTAATTTAAACCTGTGATTTTCCACCTCCCTAACTTCTTCCTCACCTTAGTAAATGGCATCACCATTCATCCATCCATCTGATCCAGCATCAACTATGACATTATCTTTCCCTTCTCTGTTCTACCCTAGATTCTGCAAATTCTACCTAGAGAATATGTTCCATATCTGGTCACTGCTGTAAACTTGTCTCAGCCATTTGTCTTGTGGCTGGACACCTTAACAGTCTCCTAAAAGATCTTCCTCCTTCCACCCTTACCTAATCCAGAGTCCATGCAGCAGCTAAGGTGATATTTTTAAAGCGGAGATCACACCACGTCACCCTCAGCTTTTAGCATTCCAGTGGGCTCATGTTGCACTTGAAATAAAACTAAGGTCCTTAAGATGTACATGACATTAATAAGCTGGATCTACTTCCTACCACTCTCCTCCTTGCTCACTCTACTCCAGTCACTCTGGCCTCCTTGCTGTTCCTGCCTCAGGGACTTTGCAGTTGTAGCTCCTTCTGCTTGGAAGAGTTTCCCCTGATATCTGAACAACATGCTCTCTCACTTTATTCAAGTGTTGCCTCCTCCAAGGGGCCTTCCCTGATCATCCTAACTAAAACAATAGCCCCTTGACACGTCACTCACATTGGGCACTTAGTCTCTTACCCTGCTTTATTTTTCCCTGTAGCACTTACCACCATCTGACATATCAGGTGCTTGTTTCTTCATTGTCTTTTGTCCTCATTAGAATGTCAGTCCCATTAGAGCAGGGACTTGTCTGTCTTGTCCGCCATTTCCCCAGTTCCTGTACACAGTGGATGTGAATGACAGATGAAGGGAGGATGGAGAAAGTGAAACAGCAAATGAGTAAGGAACAAGTGGCAGCCTGAGGGTCCTGGCAGTCCTCCAGCAGATGACCCTAGGGTCCCATTCCTTGGCTTGTGCAAGGCTCAGTCTTGAATGAAGCCACCGATGTTCCCTGAAACAGCAGCCCAAGGGGAGGAATAGGCCCCAGGCTAGGACACAGTGCCCTCTAGTGTCCACAACACCTGCACCTCCAGGATGAGGCCCTAGAATCCTGGAGATTTGCAGACTTTCTCTCTCTCTCTCTCTCTCTCTCTCTCTTTTTTTTTTAAAGATTTTATTTATTTATTCATGACAGACACACTCACAGAGAGAGAGAGGGATCCCTGGGTGGCGCAGTGGTTTGGCGCCTGCCTTTGGCCCAGGGCGCAATCCTGGAGACCCGGGATTGAATCCCACGTCGGGCTCCCGGTGCATGGAGCCTGCTTCTCCCTCTGCCTGTGTCTCTGCCTCTCTCTCTCTCTGTGACTATCATAAAAAAAAACAACAAAAAAACAGAGAGAGAGAGAGGCAGAGACACAGGCAGAGGGAGAAGCAGGCTCCATGCAGGGAGCCTTACGTGGGACTCTATCCTGGGTCTCCAAGATCACACCCTGGGCTGAGGGCAGTACTAAACCGCTGGGTCACCGAGGCTGCCCCGCAGACTTTCTCTTTTATAGGCTGATTGGAATCTCACAAAAACTGCCATAAACCAAAGGGGCTTAGATCTGTAATACAAAAGCATGCCAGACCAGAGACCTGGAGTCCTAGGTTCCAGTTCTGGCCATGACCCTAATTCTCTGGGTGACCTTCAGTGTGTCCTGGGATTTACTGGGCTGTGAAGGGCTGGCTTGCCCTGTGGGGTAGTGGGGTCCTTGCTGCAGCCAACCTGTCTGGGGAGCCTCCTGATCTCAGCTTGCTTTATGGCAGGCAGCCAGCCTGACAGATCACGGGAAGACTCTCCCTGTCATAGAGAAGACACTCCCCCGCTTAAGTGGAGCCAAAATCTACCTTCCCATGACTCTAACAACAACATCCATTCAGACTTTTCTCTCTGTGGTCAGCAATGCACAGAACCCCACTGCCCACAACCTCCTTTCACACATTGCATTTGGAAAAGTCTTTCAGACCTCCAGAAGTCTAGTGGTGCAGTTGGATTCTTAAATCTGGAGTTCAGGGAGACAGGTCTGTGCAGAGATATACCTTTGGGAGTTGTGAGCATTTAGATGGTCTGTGAGATCTGGAGACAGAATTGCCTCGCTTAGGGCAATGGTTCTCCACCTTGGACTCATGCCAGAATCATCTGGGAGATTGAAAAACTGGACACTGGTGCCCAGGCCTCACCTAGACCATTGAAATCTCAGCCCTTGAGTGCAGGCCCAGGTGTGAGCATTTTTACATTTTTAAAAAAGCTCCAGGTGATTCTGTGTGGAGCCAGGGTTGAGCTGCACTGTGTCTGAAGCCAGAGCCCCAGGCAGAACTCTAGCAGGCAAGGAGCCAGCAGAAGCTGGAAAGGAGAGATTCGTGAGGAGGGAGGAAAATCAGGTGAAGATGGTGTTTTAAGAAGGGATGTCAAGCACTGCTGAGAAGTTGGGGAGGCCGTGTTGCTTTTGTTTTGGGGACGAAGCAAGTTGATGATCCCAATAAGAGTGGATCAGTGGGGACCATGGGGAGACTTGAGTTGGCTAAAGGGAGAGTAGGAGAAAGTGGAAATGAAAGCAATCAATGACTCTTTTGAGGAGTTTCACTGTGATGAGGAAAAGGGAACAGGGAGGTGGCTGAAGCAGGAGAGGTCAAAAGTTTCCTTTAAAGATGTGAAATTGGGAGGCCGGGGAGCCCTCAGGTGGTTAAGCATCTCCTTTTGGCTCAGGTTATGATCCCGGGATCCCGGGATCGAGCCCCTGCATCATCTGGGCTCCCTGCTCAGCGGGGAGTCTGCTTCTCCCTCTCCCCCTGCTTGTGCTCTCTCGCTCTCCATCAAATAAATAAAATCTTAAAAAAGAAAAAATAGATGTGAAATTATGGAGCATGTTTGCATGCTGCTGGAAAGGATGATGGTGGTGGGATTTATGGGCTGAGGGGAGGGGATGGCTCAGTTTGCTAAGCTGGGAGAGGCACTGGGGTCAGGGCTTGCCGGCTGTGGAGCAGACACTTCTGTCATTGTCTGGCTGGAGGGAGACAGTGTGGCTGCTGGTGTACTAGTCAGTGAAGTGGTGGTGGGAGGTTGTGGGTGTTCACTTCTGTCAGCTGTGATTTCTCCAGGATTTCTTTGAGATGTGGACGGGTAGGGATGGAGAGGAGAAAGTGAGAAGGTCTTGGGAAGGGAAAAACCCACTCTGGGATGTAGGGTCTCTTGGGAGAGGCTGTTTATCTGAGCTTTAAGATCACAGCATGAGAGAATATGGTCAGCCTGGTTATGTGAAATTATCTGGGCATGGCCGTTGCCAGGGTGCAGGCATGGAGGGGAGCTGGGTTCACCCGAGGCTGAGCACTTTGCCAGACAGATAAGACAGAAGAAGAGAGGAACATCAGGGGGTTGCTCCATTGGTGGGGCAAAGAATCGAAGTCAGACAAGGATGGTATGGCAGACAGCAACTGCACCGATGGGAAGGAAAGGGTCATGGAGGTCAGTGTAGCTGAGGTGGAACTTTATGGGCCAGCTAGAGGAAGTAGGCTAGAAGGAATAAAGGAGGTGGCCAGAGGTGAATGCTTGGAAATAAGATGGTAAAAAAAAAAAAAAAAGGGAAATAAGATGGTGAAGACGGAGTGGCACTGTCATAAAGAGGTTCAGGATGTGCTATTGGCATGGACCGCTAAGGCAGACTTGTGGTCAAGGGGCTGGGGGCAAGATGTTTCTGTGCATGGAGGCCTCAGGGATGGTTGCAGGACTACCATGAGGGCACTACAGTCTTCAAGAGACTTGCTTTATCTCCCTCTGGAATGTGAGGTCCTCGAGAACAGAACCTCAGTCTTATGGGGTACCAGGGTGGCTGTGTGGGTTCAGCGCCCAACTCTTGATTTCTGCTCAAGTCCTGATCTCAGGGTCACAAGATCCAGCCCTGAGTTGGGGCAGCTGAGCCTGGAGCCTGCTGAGGATTCTCTGTCTCCCTCTCCCTCTGCCCATCTACCACCCTGCTCACATGCACTTTCTCTAAAAAACAACCAAACAAAACAAAACACAAAAACAAAAGGACCTTGCTGTCTTGAATATGGCTGTGTCCCCAGTGCCTGGCACAAAGCAGGCATGCAGTAAAACTCTAAGGAATGCCGGGTGGGGGGATCCCTGGGTGGCACAGCAGTTTGGCGCCTGCCTTTGGCCCAGGGCATGATCCTCGAGACCTGGGATCAAATCCCACATCGGGCTCCCGGTGCATGGAGCCTGCTTCTCCCTCTGCCTATGTCTCTGCCTCTCTCTCTCTATGACTATCATAAATAAATAAAATTAAAAAAAAAAAAAAAAGGAATGCCTGGTGGGTAATTTGACTTCTGTCCTTGGCAGTTGAGGAGACTGAGGTCTGAGGTTCTCCAGAACTGTCTACACATTTAGAACTGTCTACACATTTTTTTTAAAGATTTTATTTATTTATTCATGAGAGACACACAGAGAGAGAGAGAGAGAGAGAGAGAGAGAGAGAGGCAGAGACACAGGCAGAGGAAGAAGCAGGCTCCATGCAGGGAGCCCGACGTGGGACTCGATCCCGGGTCTCCAGGGTCAGGCCCTGCCTGGGCTGAAGGCGGCGCTAAACCACTGAGCCACCCGGGCTGCCCCCTGTCTACACATTTTTGAGCCTTAGTGGGGAGCAGGTGTTTTGGTGGGGCAAATCTTTGAAGTCCCTTCCACCTACCCTTTCCCCATCCACCCACCCACTACCTCCTCCCCAGCTCAGGCTACTTGGTCTCCAGTTGGGCCCCCTCAAATTTGTTTTCCACACTGCTCTTAACATAATCTCTCTCTCTGCTGAGGATGAGACTAAGCTCGTTCACTGCAGGATGGTCAGACCCTCATGCTTGGCCACCAACTCCCTGTCAGCCCCTGGGTGTCCTCTGTGACCATGCTTTTCCATTCATCTCTGGGCCAGTGCATAACCCACTGTCAGCCAGGGAAGACCTGGAGCTTGGCTGCCCACCTGGTAAGGCCCTGCCTACCCTTCACACTTAATTCAGAGGGCACCTCATTCATTGGCGAGCCCAATTTTCCCTCCTGCTTTATCGTCCTAGTCGTTTTTGTTGCACAGGACTACATGGGTCATAATGACCTGCATCCCACCCATCTGTGCAAGTGGACTTGAGCACATGAGTCACAGAGGTCAAATCCAGGCTGTGTGTGTTCCCAGAACCCAGTATAGGGCACTGATGTTTGCTACAATGCACGTGAGTGAAGGTGTGTGTCTGTGTGATCAGTGAGTGCCACTGCGAAGAGCTGAAGTGAGAAGCTATATACTGTGAGCTACAAGATGGAACCAAGAGCAGAGCTGGGAGGTTTTATTACCAGCAAATCTGTACACTGTACACTGAGGGGCTGGCAGGATACACGAGAGGTCCTCCCCAGCCTGCTTGCCTCATCCCCACAGGCCAGAGTGGATGTGGGGGTGTGTTCTGGATGTCCATTGTTTGCCCTGGACCAGGGACAGCAGAGCACCTTTCTCTCCTGCTGTCGCAGAGCCATCAAGGGCTTTCATGGCCGGTCACAGGGGGCAGGGCCCTTTTTCCGCTCTCGGCTCAACAGCGTCACCAGCTTGGCCTTGAAGCCTGAGTGAACACTGGGACGACTGGAGGCCCCAGCTTCATCACTGTCGCCCAGCTCCAGTTCCAGCAGCCGCCGGTACTGGGCCTCCAGGCTGCTGTCTTGGGTGGGGCCAGGCCAGCCCAGGTCCTCACTGTTGTGGTAGATAGGGCTGGCAAGGGGGCTGCGGTGGCTGGGACCCTCCTGCTCGGGGTCCCTATCCCTGGGCAGCATGGGGCCTGTCTCCAGCATGCCTAGGTTCTCATAGAGGTGTTCGGCATTGCTTGGGGGCCCACTGGCCCGTTTGCACACTGATGCATAGAGCCCAGATGGTGGCTCATCTTGGGGTGCTGGGCTCAGCAGTAGGGGCAGGCTCTGGGGGCCGGGCTCAGCCAGGTGCACCCTGCGGGAGCTTTGTAACTCAAGGCCTGGGGGCGCCTCCCGCAGCTCTCCTGGTGGGTCCAGGGAGGGCAGGGAGATGGCTCGAGGCAGAGGACAGGGCCGGGGGCCAGCCAGCTCTGGCAGCCTTTCCCGCTGGCGGGCAATGGCAGCGGCCACAGCCCTGCACAGGTCGAGGGCTCGGGGGCTGCTGAAGGCGAAGAGACCCTCACCCGAGTCACAGCGGCGTCCAGCTTCAAAGGAGAACATGCCCTGGACACAGGGTTGGGGTGGTATGGGTGGGTTAGTGGCGGAGGGACCTGGGCACCCCTCAACCTGCCACCCTCCCAAGCAGGGCCAGCAGAATAGGGTGGCTGCCCAGCACCTCACCTTGTCAGAGCCGAACTTGCGCAGGAAGTGGTAGGGCCAGGTGTAGAGGGCCTGGGGGTTGGAGGGCTCCCTCAGCTGGATAGCGTCTTGGCCTAGCACTAGAAGGTGGGGCCCCTTCAACTGGCAGCGGGTGGCAGCCTCGGTCCTCTGCACCACCACTGGAAACTCACCCACTGCAGGCAGGAGGGTGGCAAGGGCATCAGGTATAGCCACGTGGGTTCCCCACAGGTCCCAGCCCTGGCTGCAGGATGGCTGAGGCTGCCCCTGCACCTCTCTGACTCACCTTCCTGCCAGGAGGAGTAGATGGAATTCTCTTCCATGGGGACCAAGCCCCTCTTGGAAGCTTCTATCTCCCCTGGTCCTGAGGAACACTCCCCTGAGCCCTGGAGAATGAAACAAGGTCAGAAGTTAGAGCCCTCACCCTCATTCCTCTTTCCACATCCTGTCCCCGGGGCCAGTAACCTAGGATCCAGGACAAGCAAGGACATCCAGAGACCTGGGTGCCACTGCCAGTTCTGCCTGTGACACACTGCATGACCCTGGGCACCCCTCTGTTTCCCCACCTGCAAACCCCCAGGCTCCCCATTGAGGGTGCCATGAGTTGTAAAGTAGGGGCACATAAGAGGACAAGCCCATTGCATGTGTGCTTGGCCAGGGGCTATGCCTGCCGGTGTGTGTCCCTAATAGCTTGGAGTGATAGAGGGGTGGGACCCGTGTGAGTGAACGGCTACTCCATCCAGGCCTCTTTCACCATCTCCCCTTCTCAGCCCCTCATCCCCTCACATTCTCTGAGCTCTGACTATCAGCACTTCCACCACAACCATGTTGGCCCATGGTAGTATGGCCAGGGTCACGTGCAACAGCTTCCTCACTGGTCTCCTTGCTCTTTTGCTCCTGTCCATTTCCTTTTTTTTTTTTTTTAATGTAAAATACTGTGGTAAAATACACAATGTAAAATTTACCATTTAACCCATTTGAAAGTATACAATTTAGTGGTTTTAGTATAATCACAAGATTGTGCAATGGTCACCTTTATCTAGTTCCAGAATTTAAAAAAAAAAAAATATATATATATATATTCATTCAGAGAGAGAGAGAGAGAGGGGATCTCCGGGTGGTTCAGCAGTTTGGTGCCTGCTGTCGACCCAGGGCGTGGTCCTGGAGTCCCGGGATCCAGTCCCACGTCGGGCTCCCTGCATGGAGCCTGCTTCTTCCCCTGCCTGTGTCTCTGCTTCTCTCTCTCTGTGTCTCTCATGAATAAATAAATAAAATCTTTAAAAAAAAAAGAGAGAGAGAGAGAAAGAGAGAGAGAGGCAGAGACAAAGGCAGAGGGAGAAGCAGGCTCCATGCAGGGAGCCCAACATGGGACTTGATTCCGGGTCTCCAGGATCACACTCCGGGCTGCAGGCGGCGCTAAACTACTGTGCCACCGGGCCTGCTCTAGTTCCAGAATTTTTAAAAAATTTATTTATTTATTTATTTATTTATTTAGTTAGTTAGTTAGTTAGTTAGTTAGTTTAGTTAGTTAGTTAGTTAGTTATGATAGACAGAGAGAGCACAAGCGGGGGGAGGGGCAGAGGGAGAAGCCTACTTCCTGCCTGCTGAGCAGGTAGCCTGACATGCAGGGTTCAGGGCTCCATCCCAGGACCCGGGGATCATGACCTGAGCCAAAGGCAGACGCTTAACCAACTGAGCCACCCAGGGGCCCCTAGTTCCAGAATTTTTTTTTTTTATCATTCCACATTAAAATCCATCAGCAGTCACTACCCACTCCCCCTTCTCCTAGCCCCTGGCAGCCACTAAGCTGCTTTCCCTATAGATTTGCCTATTCTGGGTGTTTCACATAAATAGAATCACACAAATATATGGTCTTTTGTGTATGGCTCCTTTTAATTAGCATGATGTTCTCCAGGTTCATTAATGGTGTTAGCATGTATCAGTACCTCATTTTTTTTTTATGGTCAGGTAATATTCTTTTGTATGGATAGAATACATTTGGTGTAACCATTCATCAGTTAATAGCACCTGTGAATCATTGTGATTAATGCTGCTCTGAGCATTCTCATACAAGCTCTGTTTGAACACCTGTTTCAATTCTCTTGGGTATACACCTACCAGTGGAATTGCTGGGTCATATGGTAACTCTATGTTTAACTTTTTGAGGAACTGGGCTCATTTCTTTTTGGTCCATAATAGACTCTATGAAGCTTTATTTTTTTATCTTATTTTTCAAAGATTTTTATTTATTCATTCATGAGAGACACAGAGAGGCAGAGACACAGGCAGAGGGAGAAGCAGGCTCCACGCAGGGAGCCCAATGTGGGACTTGATCCCAGGACTCCAGGATCTCGCCCTGGGCTGAAGGCAGGCGCTAAATCACTGAGCCACCCAGGAATCCCTCTATGAAGCTTTAAAGCTTTCAGTCCCTGGCTCCCAAAAACCTCCTCCAAAGGCTTCTCCTCTCAGAATAAGACCCCAAACTCCACATGCGGCCCAAAGTAGTTTCAGCTGGTTCCCACCAAACTCTCCAACTTTGCCTCCTCCTAGGCTCCCTCCCCACTCCTTACCCTCCAGGCATGGTGGCCTTTCCACCTCTTTGATATACCAAACTTTTCCCTGCTTCAGGGAAAGGCCTTTGCCCTTGCTACTCCATCCATTCAGGACATTCCTCAGGCCTCAGTGTCTGGATCACCCTTGCCTTAGATCTTTGCTTGGTGAGTTCTTATTTGTCCTTGAGGACTTGGGCTTACTGCCCCTTCCGAAAAGGCCTTCCCATCTAACAACCACCATTCATTCCTGGTCCCACCAGCCTTTCATTTTCTCCACAGCATGAATGGCCATGTGAGATTCATTCTGTGGATTTAGGGGGCTATTTCCTTAGGCTTGTGGGTCCTTGGCAGGTACTAGCTGAGTGCCAGGATGTGAGTGACCACGGAGATGAACAAGGTGGGGGTATCAGGTAGTCCACTTCTGGCCCCGGATGCCCTGCCCAACCGCCTTATGCTCACCTGGAAGGCCAGCTGGCAGATGGGGCCCATCCATTCCTGGCGATGCTGGGCAGCCAGTAAGTGGCTTCGCTCTGTGGTGGTGAGCAGGAAGGCACAAGTATCTTTGGGGCAGCTCTCACCATCAGCAGGCAGCACAGACACGCAGTCAGCCAGGCGGATGACCCGCCGTTCGCCACGCCGGGAAGGTCCTGCAGACCTGTCGCCTGCTGGCCCCAGGCCACCATCCCGGACATCCCAGCTCTCCAGCCGTGCCACACCTGATGGTCCTCCTGCATACAGAAGACCCCATACCTTCCGCCAGGACTTCTGTGGGAGGTGAAGATGGGGGAAAAGACCCTTGAGTGGCAGTTCTCCCTGTAGCTCAGCTCAGCACAAACTGCTCAGCAAATGTTCCTGGCCACTCAGGCTGGCCTCTGCTTCCCTCAGATCCTCAGGGCCGCAGAGAAGGAGGCCTTGTCAAGGTCAGACCAGCAGGGGGAAGAGTCTGTGCTTGGGTCCAGGCAGCTGTGGGTTCAAATCCACCCCACCAATTGCCTGTGACCTCCAGGAGCACTAGTACCCCCATCTCAAAAAACTAAGAGTACACAAAGTTGGGGCTTCTACTGGATTATGTCTCTGAAGTATCTAGGAGTTACAGCAGACCACCTGATACTATCATTATGTTGGTGCCCCTACTCCCTTCCTCACCAAAGAACAGGTCCCTTTGGACCATGGGACAAGGACTGAGCCAGGAAGGAGGCCTCAGTCTCATGATGGCAAGGAAGGAAACATGCAAATAGCATAAAGCAAAGGAAATAGACTGTTTATCTCCCTGGGCAGCAGCTGCAGCTGAGCTATGAGGGTGCAGGGCCTCCTGCCTGGGGAGACGTAAACTCCCCAACTACGTCCCATAACAGGGCTATAGGGACTGAGCCCTCCTATGTGGGGTGGGGTCGGAGGGATCCTCCAACTAAGCCACCAGCCTTCTCTACAGGGGCCTTGGTGCCTCTACAACATGGGGCGGAAGGCTATCAGGTCAGTCAGCTTCTCAGCTCAGCCCTGCCCCAAGGTTTGGATTCTTAGATCCTCCCCACTCTTGGCTTCCCCATCCTTGAACAGGGCTGGCTCTCATAAAGGCCCACTCAGCCCAACCCACTCAAGCTGAGAATGGGGCTCTGTTCTATTCCCCAGCACCTTGGTTGGGTCACCCACCCTGACTCCCTTCCCCATTCTCCCAGGTCTTGGTGGGCTGAGGCTGGGCCAGAGGCCTACCGCCCTGGGCAGCTGCTGGGCAGCCAGGGTCCCCACCTTGCCGAACTTGACGTGCTGCTGGTAGAGGATGCCGTCCTTGATGGGAGTCTCCAGAGGCTCCATGGCCGCTGCCAGGCCTCAGGACTGCCACTCTGAGGGCCTGAGGAGACTGGTGACAGGCCAGAGGGGAACTCCTCACACTTCCCCTTCTGGCCACTTCCCCCTCCCTCTGTTCAGAGGCAGCTGCAGGGCTGGGGGGAGGGGAGTCCGTCTTCAGTAAAGGAGGTAGGATAGGGGGTGGGGACGTCACATATACCTTCCTCTGGGTCCCGCAGGCCCAATGTGCTCACGTGGGCCTGGCAGGGGCCTCAGACTACTGGAGAGAAGATGACCTAGGCCTGTACCTGGGTCAGCTGACTGTGAGTCATATGCTCTGACCTCTCTTCTGTGCAGGGCAGCTGTACACCCCAGCACCTGATATTCCCACAGCCCCGTCCCTGCCCCAGGACCCCCCTCTAGCCAGACTGGCCAGTTCCTTGCTTTTTCTCTTGAGCCTCAGTCCCGCTCTGCTTATTTTAGAACTGTTTCTAATATTCACTTGGTCCCATCTTTACATCCCTGTTCATTATTTCCCCTTTGAATCACTGTCCCACTGTGGTCCTTTCAACCGAGCCCAAACCAACCCATCTTTCCCCTTCCCAAGCCTTTCCCGACTGCCCCCCTGCGCTGGGGCATAGCCTGGGCTCCTCAGCGTGGCACCCAAGGTGCCCTGTTCCGGCCTCCAACTGCCTCAGCCCAGTGCCTCCAGGGAACCCCTTACCACTGTTCAACTTGATCGCTGGGCTGCCTCTAATCCTGGGAGGTCCACTTTCTCACTTTTGCTGAGCACAAGGGCCCAACCAGTGAACTCCGGTTCTCGCAGCACAGCCCGGTCATGTATGGGTGGCATGCCCCCAGTGGGTCCTGGAGAGCTCACATGCTCTTTTTAAACTGCTTGTTGCCAGGCATCTTTTTTTGCCTCACCTTGCTAGAGGCTACTATTGGGGCTATGAGTCTGAATTCTGGGGACAGCCTCATGTCACTCATTCAATGCTGCTTTTACAAAAGCATGGGTAACCAGGCTGAGTAATACCATTTAGGGTCACATGTGGGGTGTCAGCAGGAAATCTTTTCCAAGGGCCTGTCCACCTGGCTTTGTGTCCATTGCAGCCTGAGCAGCCTTGAGCTCCAGTATTAGGACACCCTGTCCTTTGCATTCTCATTGCACTTCAATGATGAGGAAATCAAGGCTCAGAAACATTAAGTAACTTGCCTAAGGCCAAACACAAAGTGACAAACTGTGACTTGAGCAATGGCTGTCCTGCTGGGATAGAGCATGTGGTCTTGCACACCAAGTGCTGCTAGTGGCTCTTCCTCTGCCTGTCCCTCGCCAGATGCTGACATCCTACTACATTTGCCAGGAGTCTCCTGCTGCCACCCCCAATTATTCCTATCTCCTGTCTCTCCCACTTACCTAGGAGCTTCCCAACAGGTGTTTGCCTGGATTGCTTGGATCCTGCGCCCAGCAGGGAGCTGGACACAGAGTGAGGTCAGTGAGTGCCTCTCAGCAAGGGGAATAGAGGATTCTCTACTGGGAGTCTGTGGGCTGTGGGCAGTGTGCACTGGCAAATGGGCAGGGGGAGCTGAGGCAGGAAGTCGCCTCCCAAGGGGCCCCAGGAGCTTCATACAACAGACAGGAAGGGGGAGGCTGGGGCAAGGTTGGAGATTATAAGAGCCAACCAGAGACCAGAAAACCCAACCATTTCCCCTTGGCCCACCAATGCAGTCTCTCCTTTAGTCACAAATACAGCTAGCCCAGAGGACATACCCAGAGTTCCCAGCAGGGGGCCCCACCTACATGGCCCTTCCTACAACTAAGACCCAGCAGGCCCAGTGTTGGCAGTGGTGGTGGGAGATACTAGTTCCCTGAGTTAGAGGGGCTATGGAGGTCAGAGGGTGAGAGCTGCCCAGGAAGCAGGGATCAGGCGGCAAAACACAGAGGCAGGGCTGGGCTGAGACCAGGGGCTTGTGCTTTAATGATAGCCTGGGGTAAAGGGGAACAAAAATAGTAATTCTGGGGGACACAGGGAGCAGGCAGCCAGGCCCAGCCTGGCCCAGCCCAGGCCAGCTGGGCCAAGGATACTGGCTTTTTGTCCAGGGGGCTGGTGTATGTGGTTGGTAGCTGGAGACTGAAGCCTCTCAGAGACAAGGGACGATGGATGGCTCAGAAGTCCATGGAGCTGTGGGCCAGGTAGTCCTTGCGGCCGATGTTGCTGACCTGCTTGGTCTGCATAGCCTCGAGTTTGGGGCAGTCAGTGATTCGATGGCCCAGGCCCCCACAGAAGGCACAGCCACGCTCTCCTGGGGACACAAGGATAGGAGTCCGTGTGATTGCAGGACCAGGCACCACACCCCAGACTTTGGTTTCCCATTAGATCCCTCCCCCAAGTCCTATGATGTGCAGCATGGACCTGTTTTGTGGTGTTCCCCCTAACACCCCCACTGGACCAGCGTCTCCCGGCCCACAGTCACCTCCAATGTCCAGCATGGACTCATCCCCGCAGTGCAGCACTTGTAGCACAGGAGGCACCTTCTGCTTAGCCTCCAGCAGCAGGGCTTTGAGGTCCATCAGCACCGACTCATCTGTGGGGGTATTAGGGAACCATCAGGCCCGACTCTGTGGCCTGCAGCCAGGACCTGGGTAGCCACAGGCAGAGGACCCAGGGAACAGCTGAGGTGGCCCTGATGGCAGCCTTACCACAGGCCTTGTTGATGAAAGTGGTTGCGATGCCTGTGTTTCCTGAGCGCCCAGTACGGCCGATACGATGCACTGCAGAGAGGAAAAGAGCCTCTGGCCTACTGTCCAGGGTCTGGGGGCCTAGCCCACACCCTTGACCCCGAGCTCCCCACCGTAGTTCTCGATCTCCTCAGGCATGTCATAATTTATGACATGCTGGATGGCAGGGAAGTCCAGGCCCTTGGAGGCTACGTCTGTGGCCACCAGGACATCCTTCTTGCCCTCCCGGAATGCCTCGATGGCTTTTGTCCGTTCCTCCTGGTCTGTGGAGGGTTAGGCAGGAGCTGTTAGAGTAACAGGAGACTGGGGAGTAGTGGCAGGCCCACTGGGCAGGGAAAGGGATTAGGTGAGGGGAAGCAATGGCAACAAAACCTATGCCTAGGAATGCACTAACCCCTGACCTTTGCCCCCATGGATGGCCACTGCCTCGACCCCTTTCAGCAGCAGGTATTCGTGGATGGCATCAACATCTGCCTTCTTCTCTGCAAAGATGAGCACCTGTCCAAGTAGGCCAGCTTCAGTCATGAGGGCGGACTCCAACCCGGCATGCCCGACCTTCTTTCCAGCATGTTGCGCCCACCACCCCCTCTCCCTTATCCCAGGGGTCCTAGGCCAGGCTGGCTGGCTGCACTTACGGGTGGGGGTGTTTTCTGTAGGCACTCAAGCAGGTATACCATCTTGGCCTCTTCCTTGACATATTCCACCTCCTGCCACCACAGGGGTCAGGTCAGGTGGGCCTTGAATGGGCTCACCAGCCATGGCTCAGTCATAGCGCCTGGGCCCCCAATCCTGGCCGGTAGGATACCGGAAGCTTCCTGCTATAAAGGGCTGGCTGCCCTAAGAATGCTTCCTGCTAAGGGCTGGGGCTTTGAATGAAACCCTCGGTGCCCACAAGGTGGCCCCTCAACCCTACTCCAAGAGTTTTTATGAGACCTAGCCAGATCCAACCCTCACGAGTAAGACTCTACTCAACAGGAACGCTTGCCCACCTGGATGACATCCAGGCTGGCGGCCCCAGCACGCCCCACGTTGATTGTGACAGGCTTTACTAGGGCACTCTTGGCAAAGTTCTGAATTTTCTTAGGCATGGTGGCACTGAAGAGCAGGGTCTGACGCTGGCCCTGAGGAAGAGAGGGCTAGAACTGAGGGCAGGTAAGGCCTGGGAAGGCCAAGTAGCTGGGATGAAGCCCCCCAGTGCAGGGCCAATAGGTGGGTAGTGCCAGGCCTCAGGGCCTGCCATGGCTGAATGTTTTGTGCTGGGGGCAGGGATGCCCCAGCCAGGCTGGGATGGGCACCTTGAAGTAGGAGAAGATGGTGCGGATGTCGCCCTCGAAACCCATGTCAATCATGCGGTCAGCTTCATCCAGAGCCAGGTAGCGGCAGATATCTAGGCTGACCATCTTCTTCTGCAGCAGATCCATGAGGCGCCCAGGGGTGGCCACCATCATGTGTACACCACTGGGGATCAAGAAGAGGCCCTGAGATCAGGGCTACCTGCCCATCCCTGCACTTAAGGGTTGGCATTCTGCTCATTTTGCCCTCTGGCCTCCTTCCTCTCTCCTTATCACTTCTATCACCCTCCCCTACTTGCAAAACACAGCTCTTCTGGAAGAGGCTGCAGTCTTCCAGAGCTCCTCCCCAGCAATGATCAACTCTGCCTAGCACACCTTTCCCTCTTCGAGGTCATTCCCCTTGTCCCCAAGGAGGGCTGTCCTGATCTCCAGATAGGCCACAGTTGGTGCTCTCACAGCTCCCTCTGTAGGTGTTGAAGGGTTCGCTTTTCTGGTAGGCTAAATTAATCTTTTCTGTATCTGAATTGTCCCTGAGACCAGGAATGCCTTGGAAAGAAGAACCTGCGCCTGGTCTGTCCATGACCTCAGAGCCTGGTCTAGGGCAGTGTCTCCTTGGCACTGTCTCCTGGGGACTGTACCAGGTGGAAAGGCCATGGATCCAGCCCTGCCCTAGTGCCTCAGCCTCCATAATGGGCCACACGGAATGACCCTGACCTTCCTGGACACCCTGGGTCCCCCAACTCTGTCTTTTGCCAGGAATGTCCTGACCCATGACCTCCCAGATGACCTCATTCCATCTGCTGTGCTCCCACAGTACGTTACCACAGCCTTCTGTCCCACCCCAACTGATTAGATGAGGAACTCCTTGAAGACAAGGGGTCCACAGAGGTCTTCTGTAAGGGTCTTAGGAGTAGCTAAAACAAAGCCTGTCTAGGGGCTCTGGAGAAGCCCACAGGGTAGGGGTGCTTGTGCTCACTGTCGAATGGTTTCCATCTGCTCTTTGACAGACATGCCCCCGATGCAAAGAGCGCAGCGCAGGAGTGGGGAGCTGTCCTCTTGCAGTAGGCGGCAGTAATACTCCAGGATACCATGGGTCTGCCGGGCGAGCTCCCGCTGTAGGCACAGGGCAGAGGTTGGCACCAGAAAGCAGTCCTGTCTCTGCCCTGCCCTCAACCATGATCTATCTTACTGAGGGGCATATGATGAGTCCGTAGGGCCCTTCACGCTTGGAGAAAGGTAATCTCTTTTCTTGTTCCAAGCAGAACATGATGACAGGCAATGTGAACACCAGGGTCTTCCCTGAACCCGTGAAGGCGATACCTATCATGTCACGGCCAGATAGACTGTTGGAGAGAACAGGCCTGAGGATCAGGTTCAGTAGAATGTAGAGAATGAGTCTCCAGATGGACACCTAGTGATTGCTCCTCCCTATCACCTCCCTCTTCAGGGCCCCCAGGTCCATACTCACATGGTGGGGATGCCCTGGATCTGAATGGGTGTTGGATGGTGGATGCCTTTCTTCTTCAGGCCTCTCAGGATGGCTAAGGAAAACAACTTCAGTATCATCCTTGTGTCTCACAGATAGTTTATCAGGCTTGTAGAACTGTAACATTACCACTACCCTCTTCAAGTTACCCCACAGAAAGAGAGAGAAAAATACTTGTCCAAGACCTAGCATAAGAAGAGGCAGGGTTTGCACCCAGGTCTGTTTAAGGCCAATGTCACCTGCCCACTGAAGCTCCCTAATGGCAGAAGATAGTGAACAGATACATTTGGGGCAACTGAAATTCAAACCTAAATCCCTCTATTTCTACTGGCTAGACCCATCACTGCAGATGCTGAGCTCAGTGGGGGGCTGGGACACAACCTCACAGTTGTTTGACTACCAAAGTTCCCAGGTACCTGCAGGAAATTTCATTTCCTTGAAGCTCTTAATGGGTGGTGGGATACCATCTCCTTCCACCAGGATGTGGTACTTCTTCCGAACGCGTTCATGCCGCTCTTCAGACATGCTCAGGACATAAGGGGGCGGTGTCCAACTGTGAGTAGGTGGTGGGGGTCAAGAGAGGCCCACAGCTGGCTCTGGGGTGTCCCTGCCAGCCTCAGCCATATACCATTCCAAGTAAAAGTGACTGCCTTCCTACAGACTGAAAAACATACCTGGTTTTGATTGGATCGTCGTATGTGATTCCCTTGGCCATTTCCTTCACTGACATCAAGGCTGAGGAGACAGATGTGGCTCAGGGCTGGGTCTTGCTTCCCAGAGCATGCCCTTCAAATTTAACTAACATGCCTGAGGTTGGGGGAGGACGCTCAGTCTACCTCCCCACCCTGCCCTGGCTATAAACATACCTCGGCCCTCAGCCACACTTTCCAGGATCTTTTCCTCTTCTTTCAGTTGCTTCTCCTTGGCAGACTCCTTGCGGGCTGAGGAAAGAAGCAGATGTCAGAGAGGCACCAGAGCACTGCACCAAGCTGAGCGTCCCCGCTGCTTTCCAGCTCACCTTCAGCCTTCTCTTTGAGGTGCTGGTGCTGATCCAGGAGGCTAACGTTGGACTGAGGGCCCAGTGGGATGTCGTCCTCATCTCCCCGGGGCTCGCTGCCGCTGTCCTGCTGCTCCTCCTCCGCAGCTCCTTTGCGCCTTCGTTGCAGTAGCTTCTGGAGCTGAGGTTCCACCAGCGCCCCTCAGAGACCAGCCCAAGACACAACGAAGCATTGGGCCCAGGGGCCCTATGTCAGGATCTTGGCTTCTGGGAGAAGGACCTGCACCCTGCGACGTGGAGCTGCCCTACCCCTCAGGTCAGGGTGTTCGTCCCTCCTAGCCGCAGGGTCACGGCCCCAAGTACTGACAGCTCGCTCCACTGGTGGCCACCCCCCGCCATCCCATGCCTTCATTCCTCTTCCAAACCCGGCCCTCACCAGTAGCTGCCGGCGCTGTCGCAAAGGCACGTAAGGCACGTACTCTTCGTCGTCTTCATCCTCCGTCTCGGAGCGGCTTCCGGTAGCAGTCACCTCGTCGGTGCGAGCCCGCTGCAGATATACATGAGGAAAGCTCAGGCTCCGGCTTTCACTGCCGCTGGCGACCCGCGCGGACACTGGCCTCGCTCCTACCTTCCGTTCGGGTTCCGAGTCCTCCATTCTTCGCTGCACGCATGCGCGCTCCGGTGAAACCCCGCCTCAACTTTTGAGTGAAGCCCAATCAGATGTGGAGAAGCGGAACGTGGGCGCCTAGCAACGACCTCGGAGTGCCGGATCGCGCGGAGGGACAAACTTTCCTCTGAGGCCCCGGCAGGGCGCTGTCAGAGTACCCCAGCGCGGCGGCTCGTTTGTTGCCAGGAGCGAGGGCAAGGCGTCAGCCAATGCATTATGGGACGCTGGGTGATTTGGAGCATGCGCTAAAGGCTCAAACCAAGCCTAGGGAAAGGTCGTCTCTTGAGTGGAGACCGCTGATCTGCGTCTGACGCCATCCGGCACGTGCCGGGACCGGCCAGCCGGGACTCTGCCTAGGCCTCCACGTCGGGCATGGGCGCGGGGGGTGGGGCGTGTGTGGCTTGTGGAAAAATCAATCGACTTACACCGCAGCTCTGACTGGCAAGCTCGTCAGTGTGAGACGACACAGATCTTCAGAATAGTTGAGGGATAAATGCGAGTGACTGTTTTTTCGCGGAGGGTCTGTGTACATACATACGGAGCGATTATTATTGTGAGTGCTACGACAGAGGTTAGAGTAGCTCACTGCCTGGGGAACCAGAGAAGGCTTTGGAGAGACGTGCCTCTGAGCTTCCAGAGGTATAGACTCTCGGAACAGGGAGTGGAGGAAAGGCAGAGCTTTCAGACTGAGCGTCCTGCAGGAGTGAGGGTCTGGCCATGTGCAAGTGCAGATTCCTCAAGGAACAAACTGATCGTGTGGCCAACTGCTATGGGGTGGTGGTGGCCAGGGCTAACGCTGGATGGGTTAGGTTGGCCCCAGAGCCTGTTTTGAGAGAGAGAGAGAGAGAGAGAGAGAGAGAGAGAGAGAGAGAGAGAGATAGCAGGAACGAGGAGCAGAGGCAGAGGGAGAGAATCTCAAGCAGACTTCACACCGAGCATGGAGCCTGAGGCGGGATTCCATCTCATGACATTGAGATCATGACCTGAGCCAAAATCAAGAGTCTGAGGACTGAGTCACCCAGGCACCCATCACTAGGGACTTTTAGAGAGGAGTGATCCCTCACTACAATTTTTTCCTTCATTCATGCATTTATTATGAGCATGTACAGGGTGTTGTGCACAGTGCTGAAACAGATAAAAGATGAAGAAGACACAAACCTGGCTTGTGAGTTTATGGATTAGTTGAGACAGAAATATAACGGGTCTTGAGGTTAAGGAGGAATATTCTAAGACAGATAAAGTAGTACTTTTGGAAACGTCACAAGGCAGGCAAATGGATTCTCATAGTAAGAATGGCCTTTCAACTGGAATGTGAAGGATAAGCAGGAAATGAAGGAAAGGTAATCTGCAAAGAAGGAAACATGTGAGCAGAAGTTAGGAGACCTGAGGGTGCTAGGCCTAGGAGACTGAGGTCATCTGGTGTGGCTGGAGTAAAGTGCTGGGAGGCCAGGCATGGATGGCTTTGAATACCACCCACAGGTCTTTCTCTGTAGGTAAAGCAGCGCCTTGATCAGACATGCAATTTTTGAACAATGAGGCAGAATTTTAGATACTTATGCCAGTTCAGCAGCAGGGCAGGAGCCTGGTGCAAGAGTTGAAGGGAGAGAGGAACACAGATAATACATACAGAGACAGGTTTCACAGGGGCATATGCATACTTCCTTGGGGATTAGGAAAGGCCAGAGACCAGGAATTGTGAGCCTGTGGGTGATGCTTTTTAACTTCTTTAGAAGAGGAAGCTGGCACTGACTGCCCATGGTGAGGTTCAACCTGGGAGGAAGGAAGGGGGAGGGAATGGTCTCTGATCCTGCTCTTGACACTCTTATAAAGGGCTCTTAGTAACTGTGTGGCCACAGCCTCCACTGCTCCCCACATAAGCTCAGGTTAAGTGCCAGTTTTAGAAAATGGGGGCAAGGAGCTAGAGCACAAATGTGTGCAAGGCATTTATAAACAAATCTATTGTATTAAAATCTGAATTTATGAACCAGATCCACTGCAGGAGATGAGACATAGGAATGAGTAGTTTGCTTTACTTTATAGAAGGGTTCATCATCCTCAACTCTCAAGTTAATTAGGCTACAAGTCTCATTTCCATTAGAAAGTCAGATCCAATTGATAGAAACTCCATGTGTTTAACTTCCCTTGACAATGGTCAATAACCCAGGCTACAGGTGTACAGTCTGTAAAGGCCTCAAGCCTTTCCCAGATCCCTTCTCATAGCAGCTGCCAAGACAGTCTCACTCCTCTATCTTGCAGAGGGGACACGGCCTGGGGAAGGGGCTGCTCCAGGTCATATACCAGAATCCTCCCAACAGGAGCAAAGTGCAGAGATGCTGCTGTTATACATGCCCAGGCTCTTAGCCAAAATGAGTGCGCTAAAGTCACTTTCCTGTCTTGGCTTTAATTTTCTCATCTGTAAAATGGGATAACAGTCCCACTTAGAACCGCTGTGAGAATTAAGTGGAAACTACCAAACTGTTGACACAAAGTATGTGCTCAGTGAGACTAATGACCAAGGCAGATCCCATGCTTCTGAGTACATTCCTCACCTCACCCCTGCCCCAGCCCAGCAAAACCACCAACACACTTGACTCTGTGTCCAAATGTTGTTTTATCTTTCGGCAGGAAAGATCTTCACAGTATCAAAAGTAAAGAATTGAAAAACGAACAAAAACAAACACAAAGAGAGCAGTGTTGGGCCAGCAGTACCATCAGCCCCTAGCCCACAGGCCAGTCCAGCCCCCAGGCTCTGAGTGAGGAGGCTGCATAGCACCAGGAAGCGGCTCTGCGGAGGTCCTGAGAGGCCCCAGCACAGCACAGCATCCATTCAACTTTTGGTTGGTCCAAGATGGCGAGGAGCAGGAAGGATCTTGGGCAGGGGCGTAGGGATGTGGAAGAAGAAACTGTAGACTTTCAGTTGGCAGTTGGGGTCTCAGGACACCCTGAAGAAGCTTGACCCGGCAGGGGCTGAGAAAACAGGAAAGTATGGCCACACTGTGAGTCTTTGCCCTAGTCTCCCTGTGTTGGCTCTGGGTTTCCATGGGTCCCCATGGGCAGGTACTGCTGCCTGCTATTTTTGCTCCTCAAGCTGAGCATCCTGAATAGACTTCCTTGATTACCTACAGCAGAGGACGCAGGTCAAGACTCTGCCAGGAACAGCTCCCCTGTAATGCATCTTTCCAAGGCAGGGTAGTGTAAGAGCCCAGACTCTGGACTTTGGTTTCCTACTGACAGGTAGGGGAGAGGCAGCATAAGCACTCTGACTCCTGCCTCAGGCTCCGGTACACAGCCCAGTCTAGGTCCTGAATCTGTGCCAGCACTGCTTTTTCATTCACTCTCAGGGCTCCCAATCTCACTCTGAGGAGGGTGGGGAAGGTCAATGGAGAGCCCTTATGGTGGGGTGAGGCAGGGAGGGAACATCTCTTGTCTTGGGAAAGAGATCAACCAAAGAGGGAGTCCCTGAGAGAAGATGGCCCAATGAGGTTTCCTGGCTGAGTGGGGCACTGGGCTGTGGGAGGAGGTGTGTCCCCTTTTCTCTCAAAATAGGCAACAAATGAAAGTGCCTGGGGTTCCCATAACTCCTGGATCCTATGGAAGAGGACAAAAGAGGCAGGAGGCCACCCTGACCTTGGCAGAAGCTCCTTAGGATGTGGACTTTTCAGTTGGCAAAAGATCAAGGAGCCTAGTCCCTTCAGAGAGAGGGACTGAAGTGAATCTAAAGACAGACCTGACTCCAGGCAACCTAAGGTGCCATAGGGAGCCCAGCTTCAGGCTGCCCTGGCTTCAGGCTCTCTGGCTGTTCCTTTTTTTTTTTTTTTTTTTATAAATTTTATTTTTTTTTTAATTTTTTATTTATTTATGATAGTCACAGAGAGAGAGAGAGAGAGGCAGAGACACAGGCAGAGGGAGTAGCAGGCTCCATGCACCGGGAGCCTGATGTGGGATTCGATCCCGGGTCTCCAGGATTGCGCCCTGGGCCAAAGGCAGGCGCCAAACCGCTGCGCCACCCAGGGATCCCCTCTCTGGCTGTTCCTGGGGAGCTGAGGCCAGCATCAAGGTTGGGGAATCCTGACCCAAGAGAGGACAAGGGGACTTGGCTGAGGGTCTGGGAAGTCTACTGCCCTGGCCCAGAGAGGAGCAGGAGGAAGACAGGTGAGGACATCTTGGGGGTTCCTGAGCTCAGCTCGCCTGCCCTGGTTTCTTGTTGCCTTAAGGGCAGTTTTGTGGTTGCCAGCCAGCAAGGCCTGATCCCAGGGAGAGCATAGGGTTAAGATAGGGCATTGCACAGCCATTAGGTTGCAAACCCACCATCAAGGCCTGCTTGCCTGCCAGCCACCCTTCTCTCCTGCATTATGGTTCTCGGTCTTCTGTTCTCAGTCCAGAACATCATCTGGTATGTCAGTATTTCACACAAAAGGACCTGTATAGGTGGTTGGAAGAGGAGCCCCGAGCCCAGCTGGAGCCCAGGTCTCTTCTTCAGGAGGCAGCTTAGCTATTAATTTATTCATGGGGCTTGTCTATTTGGGGAGAGCACTTACCAAGTCCTCCATTCCTCAGTGACCTTGCCAAAGCCTTGGTCTAGCTCATCTATCCTCTTACTGATCCTTTGGGGCTAGTTTCTTCTTGTACAGCTTTAGCTGGGAAGCAACCTGGTAGCAAGTGGCCTACTAGGCCGGGCAAGTAAGACTCATCCCTGAGGCTAATAATGTCAGGGGTGATGGTAGTCCTCTGCGGATTAAGGCTGCTTAGCCATTTGAGAGGCAGACGGTAAGGGAAGTAGAGGCCTGATGGAGATAGCCCTGGGTTGGCAGTGTGGGAAGGGTCCTTCAGGAACACAGGCAGGAGGGGTACCAGGAGGGTCTGGCCCAGGAAGGAGAGATGGAAGGACAGAGGCCTAGGGGTGAGTGGCCACAGGAGAAGAGATGGGGCCTGTATCTTCAGAGAGGGTAGCTGTCACTGTGGAGGTACAGGGGTCAGGGCTGGCAGTCCACTAGTCCAACTCTATGTGCCCCACAGCATGGGGACAGTGAACATGACAGAACCTAAGGAGACGGAGTACAGAGCAACACTTGGGGGTCTCCATACCTCACTGAACTGTGCTGGGAGTGGTTTTCTTGAGGCTGAAGTTGGTCCAGTTCACAGCAACTTTCTGACGAGTTTGCTTTGCAGAATCCAAACAGAACCTATTATATTTGAGACACCAGAAAAGCATAATCAGAGGTTCCCCCTCTCCCTGCTGGAGCCACAGATCCATGTGTCCTGGTCACTAAAGGAACCAAGTCAGCTCTGTACAGCCTCCTTGGCTCCAGGGTATCAGGATCTAGCAGGTTATGAGAGCATTGCTGGCTTTCTGGACAGGGTGTCCACGAGCCTAGGGAACAATCTATGAAGAGACTGACACTGCCTCAGGATACAGAGTCACTCCTCACACTGTATTTTCCTTTGGCTACACTGGGCTGCTTTCTTCTCCCCTAGGTTATTGTGTGTTGCTTTCAGCCACAAACCTCTGCCACAAAGGCCCTCTTTTACCTGGCCTCCTTGTTCTCTCTCAGGTCTTAGCTTGGGTCCCACCTCTTCTGGGAGTGCTGCCCACTCCTACATCTTAGCTTGGTCTGCAGCCCCACTTCTAGCTGTCTCGTCACAGCCCCATGCCCTTATTCCTCCAACAGCACTTATCGCTGGACTGTGTGTTTACGGCTCTCTCTCCCTGTTAGACTATCTGATTTGCCTCCAGCCCAGAAATCAGCCCAGGCAGAGCAGAGGATATGCAGGTGAATAAACAAAGTGAACAAAGCTATAGAAAGCTCTGGTTCTTGGGGTCTGACATGCCTCCTTCTCCCTGTCCCTTACACCTTCCCAGATGCTGTGCCCTGCTATGTGGATACCTGGGTTCTAGCAGATAGACTGCTGGGGGAGAGCCTCTCCAGGGTGTCAGGCTGAGTGAGGGTAGGCGAGAAGGCATCCTCACACCTACCTCTTGAAGTATTCCACCTCCCGGTCAGTCTCATCCATCTCCACCCCATCCATGTCCTTGGGCAGGAACACATCGTCTAGGAAGACACAGCCAGGAGGGCTCAGTGCCCACGGCCAGGCCTCTGGGGTCATGCTCTCGGGGCAGCACTGCCCACACACGAGGTCTACCCTCCACCCTGTGGCCTGGCTGGGTGGGGGGTTAACCACTCAGTTCCTGGTGCACTCACCCAAGGAGGCGGCCGTCTTCTCCTGCTTGTTGCGGTTCCGGCGGCTGCGGCCCTTGCCCTGCGGCAAGCTTTGTGGCCTTGCTGGGCCTGGGGGCTGCATAGACTCCTGCTCCAGAGGCCGTGCTTTGGCCTCGCCTGGCCAGTTTCGCCAGGAGCTGCCCTTCTCGTCAGCTTTGGGGCTGCCAGCCCAGCCTGGTCCTGGCTGGCTCCCCTCTCCAGCCTCAGCACAGCTGCCCACCTTGGAAGGCTCTGGGGCCTTGCCTGGCTGCTTGGAGCTGGGGGTCTGGCCCTTGGCATTGGGAGCCTCAAGGCTAGCTGGGGACCGGGGGGCTGGGCTCGCCTCATTCTTCTTGGACTGACTGCCCTGTCTCTTGCCCTTCCGCGGCTTTCCACTTGAGGCCACAGGCTCAGACAGCTCCTGCTTGAAACTGGGAACCTCCTTTGGGCTTGGCTCCTCAGGACTAGGGTTGCCTGGCTTGGGTGTCTTGACCCAGATCACCCGGGAAAGGTTGGGCACTGCATTGAGTCTCCTCACCAGCCCATTCTCAGGGATGATACCGGGAGGGGGCCCCCTCACCTCTGTCCATGGTGGGTGAGAGCCTCTCATTTCTGTCCATGGTGGGGCTGGCTCACCTGGAACTCGTAACGTGTGGTTCTGAGAGGACCCCAAAGTCAAAGGGGACAGGTCAAGGTTAATGTCAGGCCGTTGCTCTGATGAGCCATTGAAGTTTGAGGGGGATAGGTTCTGGGGCTCTGGCTCAGCAGCCCCTTCCTTAGAGAATCCATTGCTGTCCATGTTGAGCTCACACACACTGAAGCTGGCACGGATAGAGTCCTTGACGGTATTCTTGATCTCTTGCAGACGGCTGCTCAGGAAGCTGTTGACCCGATCCAGCTCCCGGTCAGGCCACTCCAAGAGCCTCTCCCTGGTAGGCCTTGGCTCCCGGCTTCCAGAAACACTTCGATTCACCTGCTTTAGAGCTTCTGCTGCCAAGTGGGCCTTCTCCTTTTCCTGCCAATATAAGCAGCAGTTTCAGCTGGGGCCTGGCAGCTGCCAGGCACAATGTGACACCTGACACATCAGCCTGGGGCCTGGCTTTACAACTAACTGGCTAAAGGCAAGGTCCTGTCATCCAGGCCTGCTCACCCACCCTGCAGGAGTGAGGATGAAATACAATTAGATAGGTACATGTTCTGGGGATGAGACAGTTAAGCTCACAGAGGAAAGGTTTTATAGTTTGTTCATTCAGAGCCCCAGTGTCAATCTTAGGGCCCAAGACCACTAGGACTCAAAGGGATAAGAATGCAGCTAATTGCACCTGCCTTCTTGGCCTGAACTAAAACAACTCACTCATTTGCTGAGTCTCAGTGGACTCATCTGCAAAAGGCAGACAATAATTCTGGAGTGAAGACCAAAGTGGGGATGCAGGTGAGGGAGATGGCTGCTACAGAGGCATTCTCTCCAATTCTGCTGGTAGTAGGGAAAAAAAGCTGTGACATCATGGGAGGCCTTTCAAGAAGTAAGTTGGGGCTGTGAGACCACCAGGGTAGGTCAGACTGCTCTGGGTGGCAGGAATGTGTGTATGGGCTCTATGGAAGAGGGAGAAGTTCCATACAAAGGCCACTCACCATTCAGCTGTCTCAAGTCATCAAGCCCTGCTTAAAGTGTGCCCGATGGCATACACTGGACAGCTACATGGGGCCCCACAGCAAGATGTAAAAGCAGCCCCCTCCTTGCCCAGGTGAGAACTGGGAGGCCAGACTCTGTCAGTGTTGACAGACCCAGTTCTGGAGAATGAAAGTGGAAAGTCTGTGGGCTCTGAGTCACCCCACCCCTCTGCCCAACCTCCACACACCAGCAGGCCAAGGATGCCTTTCAAGGGAGACGGGAGACAGATGTCAAAAGCCCATGGGAAGGAGGTAGCGGTGTTGGTTGGGCCAGGGATTGGATGACTTCACCATTTTACATATTTCTAGCTGATCTGGGAATGGAGGGGGAGGAAAAGGAAACTGGGGAGAGAAAAGAGGCTTGCCACCACCTCACAGTCAACTTAAAGGGGTGACCCTGTGCCCCAGCAGGGCTCTGCAATGGACTAGTACCACCACTGTGGGACCTTGGACAAATCACTTACTCTCTCTGAACCTTACTGTCCCCCTTGGTATATTTGGGAGAAAAATGGTCTACCTATACCTCACAGTGTTGCCAGGACACCTGAGAGAGCATATGTCCCTTCCCCCAGGTGCTGACAAGGCTGTGACTTGGCACTGTGGTACTCAGGTGTGGAAGCAGCTCGGTCTGGAGCAGTGTTTCCAGCCCTGTGCCATGGAGTTTAAGGCCACGGCAGAGATATGAGGCCACAGGGAAGAACGAAGGACTGGAAGGCCCCCCACATCACTCCTCCCCTACACCAGCACAGCCAATTCTGTTAAGATTGGAGGTTCCGTGGAGGATTTCAATTGCAAAAAAAGAGCTCTGCTGCTAAACAAGTCTGAAAACAACAAATTAGAGGAAGTGACGTGGAACCACATGCGATTTGGTAGTGAGAGGAGAACATAGAACACACTTTCTGTTATGCGCCACGAGCCTGATCCTTCTCACATCTCATTTAATCCTCACAACTGCCCTTGTTGTGCCATTATCCTCAATTTGCAGATGAGGACACTTGACTCTGGAACAAATAAAGACCTGGCCCAAGGTCACACAGCTAGAAAAGTGGCAGAGCTGGCTCAGCACACCCAGGTGTGATCTGCAGTTCCTAGGTCTTTCAATCTTGTTTGACGATCACTTCTTGATCACTGACTGTGAAGCACTGGGCTGGGCTCTGCAGAATTCAGCTGTGCATGAGAAGCCTGCTGGGGGAGACTAACATGCAAACATGCTGTTGAATTCTGAGTGACAGTGACAAGAGCTACAGGGAAGCACAAGATGCTCTGGGAACCCAGACTGGGCCATCAGGGGTGCTTCCCAAAGGAGGGAGTATCTCACTGGGTCCTGAAAGGTGACTGGGATAATCCTGGAAAGTGAGACTAGCACTTTTTCGGCAGCAGGAGGAGCAAGTGTAAAGACTGGGGAATGGGCCCATATAATCTTTAGGGAATGCAAACTTGCACAGGGAGAGCTGGATCCCAGGTTTCTTTTAGGAATGAGGGGTGGGAAGGCCAGCAGGGAGAGAGATGGAGTGGGCAAACTAAGCAGGGGCTGAAGAGCCCTGCAGGCCAAGCTCAAGTCTGGGTTTGACAGTGAGGGCAATGTGTGGCCACTGAAGGCTTTTACAGTTGCAGCAGTAGGGTGGAGGGAAGTGGGTGGTTTGAGCTTTTGGGAGGTCACAGGGCCAGGACTCGGTGACAGGTGAGAAAAATGGGATGAGTCACAAAAGCAACACTGATGCCTACTGGTGCCGCTGCCGTTTCCCTGACCAAGTGCGCTCACTCTGTTGAGCCTTTCTGTGCATCACTGTTTCATTCCTTGCAACCATCTGAGTTAGGCTCTACTGTTATTCTCATGTTGTGGATGAAGAAACTGAGGCTTAGAGGTGAAGTGATTTGCCCAAGGTCATCCATCAAGTGTGGGAGAGCCAGGTTTCAAACTGAGGTCCGATTCCAAGGCCCGCTGCTCTTGATCACCACGATGCATTCCTCCCAGGATGGCACCCTGGGTTCTGGTTCAGGCCACTGGGTGGATGGTGGTGCCATTAACTGGACAGACAACAGAGAAGTAAGAGCAGGCCTCCTTGGAGAGAGAGAACAAGCTCAGTGTTGGATGTGCTCAGTCTGAGTACCAGTAGGACATTTGGGAGGAGGTGCTCAGTAGCTGGACAGCAGAAGCTGTCAATGTGAAGTGTGGGGAGGAAAAGGTAGACATAGTGAACCAGGAACAACACTGTCTAGAGAGCTTTTCTTTGCCAGGGAGAGGGCCTTGAGGGGGAGGGTCAGAGAAAGGAAGAAGAGTCCAAGAAGGAGACAGAAGAGAGGTCAGAAAAGGTGAGAAATCTGGAGGACACAGTATTCCCGCTGTTCTTCCACTGCCCCCACCTGGCTGAGGACAGAGGAGCCAAAGAAACCATATTTGAAAAGGACAACCAATACAAAAGGTAAGATGTTGCCTAGTGGACAAAGAAGATGGGACAGGAGAGTATGACTTAACAAAGATGTCACTGGTGGTTCTGTGGAGGGGAGGGAGAGGAAAACAATTTGCAATGAACTGACTGGAAAGCCAGTTAATGCACACAACATTTTTCAAGAAATTTAGCTGTGATGGGAGTAAAGAGTTGAGATGAGTGAGAGAGAGAGGCCGTACACTCAGGACACAGTGACATGCTGATGGGAGCCAGCCCAGGAAGCCGAGGTCAGATGGAGGTGGCAGGAAAGGACGGCATGGCCTTAGGCAGAAGGGGTAACTCTTCTCTCAGGACTAGAAGAGAGTCTGCAGGTAGAGTGGTAAGATGTTTGAGAGAGTGCCTGTCCACTGGCTTTTTCCTTGTTGAAACAGGAAGTGAGGTCATCTAACAAGAAAAGTGTGGTGGGGAATGCCTGGAGGTTTGAGAAGAATTTGGAGGTCTGACAAAGGGGCTATGGTGAACAGAAGTGATGAAGAACAAGTAGACTAGGGGCTACCTGAGGCCTGCTAGGCAATGTGAGGGCTCAGGCAAGTGGGAGACCATGTGTCCTGGGTACCACAGACAGATGGGATTGAGCACTTTCCTCGAGGTGTAAAAGGGGGGAGCGAGGGGTCAAACTGAGGGCTACGAGTTTCTGAGTGGGTGTAATGGAAGGGCAACAGGGCCAGGAATTGAGAGTACTGGTAAGACAGTGAGTGAATGATGGTCAGAGGATCTCTATGGCCTTGGAAGTGGAGAAAGGGGCAGGTGACAGCCTTCAGTGGATGAAGAGGAGTGGCCGGGAGATTGTAGATAACAGAATCAGGATCAGTTTCAAAGGAGCAGGGGTTAGTACATGAGAGACAGTCATGGTCTGGAAATGGTATAAGGGAGTGGAAAGATACTCAGCTTTATTGGTCTCCTGAGATGGGAGAGAATGAGCAGTCTCCACTGGATGGCTCCCAGGGGAAGCTGTATTTTTGGTGGACAGCCAGATCATGGTTAAGTTTGAGAGGTAGGAGAAGGAAAACGGAGAGGAGGCTGAAGCATAAACAGATACTGACCATGACTGCCTATCACATGACCTTGCAGTTGCCTGGTGCCTTGCTGTACTCTGGTCTCTAGACTGGACTGGATAGGCAGAAGCTGTGCAGTAAGGTTCTGAATGAGTGAGTAGTGTGATAAATGGCAGTTGAGAGAGATGTGCAAGGTAGAGTGGCAGTACAGTAGAAGGAGCTACCTGAGGAAGTCTGAGCTTGGAAGGAAGTTGCCAGGAGGAAAAGGAGGGGAGAGAAGAGTGTTACCAGCATTACCATCAAAGGGTTAGGGCTGTGTGGGCAGAGATTTATGGAAAGTGTAACAGGCCTAGGAACTTCAAAGTGTGCTTGCTCGCTGGGACCTAACTGGGAACCACTGCCTTAAAAAGCCAAGGAAGGCTAGAGACCACTGTTGCCCACTGGACACTTCTGGTCAGCCAACACTGAATGGGAGAAAGTTTGCTGACCATTTTCTGAAGGCAGTGGTGGGACCCCTTGGCTTACTACTTCAGGCTGCAGGGAAAGGTTCCTGGTTTGTCCTTTGGGGTGGAAAAAGATGTAGAATTGCTGCTGCTTTCCAGAGCACCAGGGCTGTTTGACCACCCAGGACCTTGCGCTAGCTGTCTGTCAAACCCAAATCTTCGCCTGCTGGGCTCCTGAGTGTGGCACTGTGCAGATGCAGCTGGGGGCAGGCAGGTGAAGAGGTAATGAGGTAGCAGGGGAGGAGCCGCCCAGCCCTGGGCTTGCTTGGGAGCAGGGCTATCCAGGAATAGCTCACTGGGTTCTTTCCTCAGCCCTCTGAGGAGCTCACTCAGCCCATGGGCTGGGTCATTCCCATGGCTTCAATTATATCTCCAAGCTGGCAACTCCCACCCCACACCTCCATCTCCACCTTGGTGTCTCCTGAGAATCTCTGAGCCAATGTGCCCCAATTGAATTCCATCTTCTGCCAATGCCATCCTTGATTGGCGAATAGCACAGCATCCTGCCAGTCACCCAAGCAAACACCTGGAAGACATCCCTGACTCCTTCATCTCTGTTTCATAATCAGGTCACCAGAGCGTCATGTCTGCTTGCCTTGCTCCAGACCCACCATCCATCAGCTTTCCCTGGGCCTCTGTATTCCTTCCCAGAGTGTCACCCCTCCAAGTTACCTTCCATATTGCCAAAGAGTCATGGTGGGATACAGATTTGATCAAGTGAATCCTTTGATAAAAGCCCTGCAGTGACGTCCCCTCAGCTATGGGATCAAGTCAGAACTATTCAGCTGGACCTATGAGACCCTTTCTCATCTCTACTAGCTGTTCTGCCTCTCTTCTATTTGAGCTTTGGCTACCCCAAACTGCTGTGCATGTGCTATGCCTGCTGCCAGAACAACTCTCCAGATGAGCCTGAACTCACAACTCACTCCCTACAACTCAACTCTGAAGTCAGCCTCTTGGTAAGCCATTTCCAGCATTCCCTGGCAGGATGGGGGGCTTCCCTCATGCCAGGGCTTGACACCTGCTAATGTGCTCGTCCAGTTTTATGTCAGTCTCTCCACTGGACTGAGTTTCTCCAGGGTGAGAACTTAAACTGTGTCATGCTTTGGCTCCCAGTACTTGCAGAAGTGTTTCCTGAATGAATACACAACTGACTGACCGAAGCAAGTCCTTTGCTTTGAGGAATCCAGCAAGCACTTCTGAGGCCAAGACTCGTCTCTCCTCCAATCCCTAGCCCCAGGCTCTCTGACCCTGACGCCTCCCAAACTCATTCAGACCTTCCCATAGCAGTGAGCTGTGCCAAGGCTTCTGGCAGCCAGCACCATCCATGCCCCAAAAGTCCTGGGGGTAGGGGCAAGGGATTCCTCAAGGAGGAGAGGCGGTAGAGCTAGGCTCCCCCCCCACACCCACCTTCTTTTTCAGCTTGTGCCGGGCCCGCTTGGCGGCCCTGGCGCTGTTGGGGACTTTGGGCTCCGTGCTGTTGATGAATTCCAGCAGCTCATCCACATCTCGGTGGTCCACGGCGGGCTCCCCAGGGATCCCGCCCAGGGCGCCCCCCTTCATGGGCGGCTCCTCTTTCCGCCTGGTCAGCCTCGAGCGGAGCTTCTCCCGGATCTCTGTATAATTCCGACTCGTCGGGGCAGCGGGTGGCTGGGGGAGGGGGAGGTGCTGACGTTACACCCTGGGCCTGGGAAGCCCGGAGCACTCCCACCCGCTGGCACCGAATGTGTGGCAAGAAGCGAGACAACTGTTCTTTCTACCATAGCCACAAAGGCCAAGTGGCTTCAGCCTTGGCCAGGCTCAGAGCTGAGGCAGCAGTGGGCGGAGTGGGAGGTACGTAACAGCATTCTGAGCACACTGACTTGGGAGCCAGGTAAGCAGATTTGAGCCCGGGCTTTGTCACTTGCAAGCTGTATGACCTTGGGCAGGTCACTGAGTCTTGTGTGCCTCGATTTTGTCATCTCTAAAATGAGAAAAAAAACCCCTGGCTTAAAAGTGACCAACAGTGTAATTACTTTCACCAGTTCTGTCCTCAACTGCTCTACCCTAGTCAGCAGCCCTTTCCTCTTCACCCTACGAGACTTCTGAGCTGCCTTCGCCCTCTGTCTGGAGACAGCATGTACTCTGCCCTGAGCCTCCTGCCTGGTGCCGTCTGTGTTCATGGCCTGTCCCTTGCTAGCTCTCACGCTTGGGGGACTGAGAGCCTTTGCTTCCATTCTGCCTTCATCACACACAAGTGTTCGCTTCTCTGTAATTATACATATGCATGCTCATCAGAATCACAGCTTTGTCTCTGCCATTTCCTTTCCTTTTGCCTAAGAAAAAAAGTCAATCTTAAGAGAAACCATGAAAAAGCAAAGGTAGCAAAGTGTTTAAAAATCCCTGCCTCACAAATGTGCTGTAAGGATCAAGCTAGTGGACGCAGGTTGCGAGGACTCAGAGGGTACCAGTGTGGTTATTATCCCCATGAGCAAGGGGGAGGCCTCTGGGGAGAGGAGTGCTCCTTGGTTTACCTTGACTGGCCCCCAGCCCTCTGGCCTGGGCAGGCTCACTCACCGCATTGTGGCCGAAGAACTCACAGTAGCAGCAGTCACAGAACTTTCCATCTCTCTGATGAGTGGAGGATGAGGTGCAGGAGCTGCGCTCTGAGCTGCTGTCCTCTTCCTCACCCAGGCCCTCATCTGCCTCGCAGGGCTGGGGCAGCTGGCAGGCCAGGCCACTGTGTGTAAACTTGTGCCCTTTGCACCCAGGATCCCTGCTGTTGGGGGAGAAAGATAAGCCCACAGATGAGGGAAGGCACGACAGGAGCAAGCTGCAGCAGGAGCCTGGGGGAAGCATCCCCACCACTGCTGTCCTGACTACCCTTTGCCTGTCTCATCCCACACAAAGCCCAAGGCAGTCAACCCTATCAGTGCCTCTCACAAGAACAGGGCCAACACCCTGACTGTCCCTAAGGCCCAGCTCAATGGCATTATTCTGGAAAGGTAGGAACCTCATGCCTCCCATGCCCACACCCACTGAGTAACCCTCCTGGACTCTGAAGGAGGGTCACATAGTACGTGTGTATATCTCTCTATCCTGTTGTATACCACACTTTACTGTGATGATCTGTTTGCCCACCTGTCTTTCAGACCAGACTGTGCATTCCCTAAGGGCAAGGACTATGCCACTTCTATTTTTGGGTCCCAGTGTGCATGTGCAGCATAACAATATACACAGCAGGTATTCAGAAAGTAGGTGTTTGAAAACAGATTAGAGGGCTGATGGCTCTCCTGGAGCATCTGAAGGAGGTCGACAAGGTCAATTTCCTTTCGACAAGGTCAATTTCCTTTCATCCGCTAAGGTCCTTAGACGGAGTCTGCCCCAGTGGGTGGAGCAGCCTTAGCCATGGGGCCTTAAAGTCAGGAAAGTAAACATGCTTAGTGGGCTAGACTCTATGAGTTACTTTACTGTTTGGGCTTGGTACTCTGGTTAGCATATTATTTCTTTTTTTCCTATTTATTTATTTATTTATTTATTTATTTATTTATTTATTTATTTAAATTCAACTTGCCAATGTATAGTATAACATCCAATGTTCATCACTGGGTGACGGGCATTAAGGAGGGCATGTGGTGAGATGAGCACTGGGTGCAATACTGTATGTTAGCATATTATTTCTAAGTGTCTCCCACGTCCTGCAAAATAGATGTTGTTCTCTATTCCCATCCTGCAGCAGAAATAACTTAAGGGAGAGAGTGCTTAACTGCTTTGCCCAAGGAGTGGCTAGGACTCAGCCTGTGCCTGTGTGCAAAGCTCATGCTCTCCCATTGTACTGCTTTGCCTCTGGACTTTAGGAAGCACTGGGGATATCATGTAATATAGACTATTTTTCCAGGGTAAGAAAAAACCTAGGCCCACAAAGTACCATAACTGGAGCCAGGAGAGCAAGAGCCCTGGGTTGACTATCAGAAGCTGGAATGCTTGGGGGCTGGGGACATGGAATGGGAGCCAGGAGAAAGGGCAGGATGAGGAGCAGTGAGGAGGTCTGGCTCCCAGGGTAGTCTGTTGAGCAAGGAGCAGAAATGGAGGGGCATGAACCATTATCAGTGGTACTCAGAGAAGCTTAATCCAAATTGACCATTCTTCACTCACATTAGCAAAATTAAAATACCTGAGTATTTTAATAGTGCTCCTGAGAATATGAAGAAACTAACACTCTAGTATTGGTGGTTACATCAATTTGGAGAGCCCTTTGGAAAGCAAATTTTCAATGTGTTAAGAATCCTTCTCAAAAAACATCCTCTCATTCCTTAAACTGAGAACGTTTTTCATTCTGAGGGATCTATTCCAAGGAGGAAAAACCCAAAGGGAAAAAGCTTTAGGCAAAAACATCTTTAGAGAGAATTTTTACACAATGTTAAAATACTGGAATGACTTCAATCATAAGTAACTGGAGAACAGTGAATTACACTATGCAGAATATTCTCCAGCCTTCGGCTGAGGCCCAGAAGACCACACAGGAGCCAAACAATGAATGCTGAGTGAAACAGGACAATGAAAAACTGGAAACTTTATGGACACCACCACCATTGTGTGGGAAAGACCTGTAGGGAAAACTGCTAACAGTCTTAGTACTGGGGTGGTGGGATTTTAGAATGACAAAATATAAATGCAGATTAAACACAGACTTGATTTATAATACAAAAATACACATATTTATATTCCCCAAAGAATGTTATCTTCCATATATACATTAATATAAACTTTCTCAGTACTTAGAGTTACTTCAGGGAATCTTTAAGCCAATAATTCTGGACTTACATCAGATTTCGGTGTGAGGATGTTTACTACAGCCTTGCTCTTAATGGCCAAAAACTAAAAATCCCCAAATGTCCAGGGATAGGAGAATGATGAAATAAATTATGCTAGAGGTATGTAATAAAACATTTTTGGTCACTTGAAAGTTTTTTGAAGAATTTTAACAGCAGGGGGAGGGTATGGGAGTGTCTGGGTGGCTCAGGGGTTGAGCATCTGCCTTTGGCTCAGGTGGTGATCCCAGGGTCCTGGGATCGAGTTCTGCATTGGGCTCCCCACAGGGAGCCTGCTTCTCCCTCTGCCGATGTCTCTGCCTCTCATGAATAAATAAATAAAACCTTAAAAACAAATTTTAACTGGGAAAGTGATCTATAATGTTAAAAAATAACTATACAAGAATGTATAAACATGGACCTACTTTATATAGAGACATCAGGAAGAAAATATACCACAGTGTTAGAAGTTTATCTTTAGGGGCTCCTGGGTGGCTCAGTTGGCTAAACCTCTGACTCTTAATTTTGGCTCAGGTCATGATCTCAAGGTCATGAAATTGAGCCCTGCATCATGCTCTGCACATATTGGGGAGCTTGCCTGGGGATTCTCTTTCTCCCTCTGCCCCTCATGCTGCTCATGTGGACATGCTCTCTCTCAAAATAAATAAATCTTAAAAAAAAGAAAAGTTTATCTTTAGGTTGTAAAGAAATTTGTTTTTCTTTAGACATCTCTGAATTTTTCCAAGTTTTTAAAAAACAATAAACATCTACTTCTTTTATGATTGTAAAAACTATACAAAAGACATAGAGTCAGGATGCCTGGATGGCTCAGTGGTTGAGCACCCACCTTTGGCCCAGGGCATGATACTGGAGTCCTGGGACTGAGACCCACACTGGGCTCCCTATGGGGACCCTGCCTCTCTCTCTCTCTCTCTCTCTCTCTCACTCTGTCATGAATGAATAAATAGAATCTTTAAAACAAAAAACAAAAAACAAAAAAAGACATACAGCCTACCTTTTTTATTTTCTAAGATTTATTTATCTATCCTAGAGAGTGTGAGTGGGGGAGGGGCAGAGGGAGAAAGAATCTCAAGCAGACTCTGCACTGAGCATGGAGCCTAATGTGGGGCTCCAACCCACAACCCTGAGATCATGACCCAGGCTGAAACCAAGAGTCAGACACTCACCCGACTGAGCCACGCCAGTACCCAAGGAAACTACCTTTTAATTTCTACCCCAAAGGTATGCTTTGTAAAGCTTCTTAGGACTCAAAGTTGAAGTTAGCAGGGAGTTAGCCCTTCACACAGCTCACTTACCTGTGAGTGCTAGGGAGTTGTTGAGAGCTGGGAGGTGGGAGGAGAGGCCCACCACAGTGCCCACTGCAGTGCCCACTACAGGGGTGGCTGCACCCTGAGAATGGTGGAGGCATCTTCAGGAGCGGCATGCTGGTGGAGGGCAGGTGAGGGTTCTGACATGCCCCTGGGGTGTGGGGGGCGGCAGCAGCGGCAACTGGGCATTCTGAAGCCTGGGCAGGGAAAGGTGCTGCTGGGGTAGTAGGCAGCAGGTGTGGGTGGGGTGGTGAGCCAAAGGATCCGGGGTGAGATGGGATCAGTGACGCTGGCTGCGGGTGGTGGCCGGTGGGGCTGTTAGGTGGAGCAGTGAGGTCTGAGTGCCGGTGGTGCTCCGAGATAGAGAAAACCTCACCTGTGGATGGATGGGGAAGAAGGGGGTCAGAGTGAGAGCCAAGACCCTGGGAAGGAAAGCCCAAGGACTCACTGCCACAACATCCTGCTTACTCTAACCACAGGGAACCTGTCTGGGGACAGCCTCTCAGTACATGTGAGCTTTTGGGAAAGTCTAGCAGTGCCTCAGGCTGGAGAGTTTTCCCTGCAGGGAGCAACTTGGCTGGACAGACTCAAGGTGCCAGATCTGAGAGAGGAGGCACCAGGAATGCCCACCCTATGGAAGACCACATCACCTTGGTTGTGGCACAAACAGGGGCTGTGTGTTCTGTCTCTTGGGGTCTCTCTAGGACTTATTGCTTGCAGGCATTCCTCAGGTACAGGAAAGGGTCTACAGAAACCAGTGGAGCAGCAGGGCAAAGTTCTGCCTCTGGGCCTTGAGGACTGAGGCTGCCAGGGTATGCCAAACTCTGGGGTAACCCAGATTTCAGAGAAGTAGGAAAGGCTTTGATGATTATCTGGCTTATGCATCAGAATAAATGAACTTCTACTCAACTCTCACAATACTGGGAGCAGCACCCTTTTGGAGAACTCAGATCTCAATTTTGTTTTAATTCCAGCATAGTTAACATATGGCATTACACAAGTTTCAGGTCCTCAATTTAGAAAGAGACAGTAATGAATATGTACACAATACTTCAAAGACCCAAGACTTTTTTTGTTGGGTCTCTAAGGGTTATCTCAAGGGTCTAAAGAAGGCTTACATAGCTGTGAACTTGGCTAATAATCCTGGCAGCCTGCACTGTCAACTTCTTGTGGATAGAAGTACAATGTTTTTATATTTGTCCTTTAGGTGGAGAACAGGAGGCCTAGGATGGCAAAAGCAGCTAGGTCCTCTGTGCAGTCCTCCCTGCAGATGTTAGGTGGCTAAAGTCCAAACTCCCTAAGGACACTCCCAGACTCCACTTTCTGTTCAGCTAGTGTTTACCATGTTCCCTCCTGCATCTGAAGGGAGCTATCAGAGCCAATGACAATATTTTTCAACTTCAGAGTTCTGGGGAAAGGACTGCCATGGAGACAGCCAAGGGCTAGGTACCCCCGCTTCCATCAGAACAGCTCCCCTTTTACTTATTTTAATAACTGACCTGATTTGACTAGTGAGGTGGTTAGGGAAACATGGCTCTCTGCATTTATGTGGCCTGGCTCTCTCCCGAGCTCAGAAACTCACCAGGGATGGTAGGAGGACTCCCGAGTGAGCTACCCGGCACAGCCCCACTGGAGTGCGGAGAGTTCCAGAGGCCCGAGAGCTTATGTGCTGACAGGAAGGAGCTGGGATCCCAGTCCCCTGAGTTCCCATGGCAGGAGGAGGAGGACGAGGACGATGAAGAGGAGGACGAAGAGGAATGAGAGTCACCCCCACAAGACTGTGATTTGCAGGATGTGTGTGACAAGGAGATCTGGAGAGAGGGGGGAAGAAAAGGCTCATGGTAAAACAGCAAACATCAGAGCCAACCCTCTGCTGCCTTAGCTTACTCAGTAGCACCTCCTCCTCCAGGCCCTGTGCCATGGCCAAAGTATAATTCCCACAACTCCAGGTGCAAGGGCAGACACGAATCAGGCCTTTGTGGGAGGAGCAGTGATGCTCCCAGTAAAGTGAAGTGTGTGGATACTGGTGAGAGTGACTCTGGTAGAGATACAGACTGCCCATAAACTATGGGCCTTTGGGGAGTCCTGAGAGCTGCCAAGGAAAGGAAGGGTCAAGAGTCTTGAAGCTGACACAATCCTGGGGTATAAGAGGGGGACTAGAGGGGAATGAGAAACAAAGTCTGACTGTTGTAATTCAGGAGATGCCACTTAGATGGCTCTTGGGCATCCTGGAGGCCTTCTAACTTAAGGCCCACAATAGACCTTCAAACCAACCTTTGCCCTCTGCATCACACTGGTTGGCTTTCAAGCTGCCACAGAGCTGAAGGCAGCATGGTGACGTAGAAAACAGGCAGAATCTCCAGCAGCAGTACCTGTAAACAGGCCCTCACACTGCACAGGCTCTCCTCAGGGGCAAGGGGGGGCTGCCTGAAGCCTCTCTGTTCTTGCCCTGACTGTGAGTGCCCAAGCTGCTACTTGCTGTGTGGATACAGCCCAGCAGCCCTTCAGGGTCTGGGTGCAGCGGCTGCCGGAGGAGAGCCGCCAGAGAGAACAGGGAAGGAAGGAACAGATCAAGAGCCTGATGTCTCTGGGCAGGCAGCCCTTCTGCATTCAGCGACCCCCTTCTCAGCCGTTACCTACCGCCACTGCATGCTCTGGACCTGTCTGCCTTTCATCTTCCTCCATGCTCTTTCGGCAACTCTGGCAGACCCATAGAGGCATCTCGCCTAGGAGATTCTTGACAAGCTTTGGCATGAAGTCAGGGGGCAGCTTCTCACCCTGCAACACCAGTCCATTTTGGGAAGGGCCTTCTTCCCAGCCTTTGCGTTCCCGATGACATAGCAGGCAGCAAGTCTGCACAGACTGGGTGGAGGTGGGGGGAACCTGTCCAACAGACAGAAACAGGGTTTCCCAGGAAGGGAAAGGCTCTGCTTAGAAATGATAATAACAACACTAATAACTTCACTTATTATGTGTCAGGCACTGGGTTAGGCACTTTCTATACATAATTTTAGTCCTTGTAATAGCTCTGCAAACTAGGTGTTATTCTTATTTTATTTTTTAAGATGAAGAAACATTTCAAGAAGTACATTGCCCAAGGTTACAGAGCTACTGAGTGGCTAAATTAGGATATGAACCCTGGTTGACTGCAAAGCTCGTGCTCAAATGCCAGGATATCTCCAAATCTTGAAGGTTAAAGAACGGTCCTCTTCCTTCTCTGGTATGTCTGGGAGAGGCCACAATTCTTGGGCTGTCTGTGCAGTCCACAGACCCTGGGGGTAGGAGAGACCCTTTCAGTTAATGTTGAGTTTGGGAGAACATATGGGTTTCCTGAAAGCTGCACAATTCCATTAAGATCACAGCAGCATTTTGGAGAAGGGGTTTGTAGAGCTAATCAGAAAGCATCAATTCAGTAGAAAACAGAGTTGGAGAGAAGGTAAAGCAGACCTTGGAGCTTCTGAGAGGTGGTGGAGCTTCTGAGGTATGGTGAAAAAGAACCTGGGCTTTTGGAAGTCACCCTGACCCGCATTCTAATGGCTGCCTGAGCATACATTAGCTGGGTGACCTTGAGCAAGTTATTTGACTTCCTGAGCTCTTATTTCCTACCTACTTTGCAGAGTTGATGTGAGACTCAGTGCATAAACAGTGAAAGTGCCTAGCCCTGTGCATGCTCAAAGTATAGGCCCAATACACAGTAATTATTATTTGGACTTTTTTTTTCTTGTAGGACAAATGACATAGAAGTCTATAGATTTTTATGTCACATTGAGGGGTACTGATTGGGAGACTGATTTCATTTAATGATCCCAATTAGTGGCTTTCCTATATTCTGCAACTTTGGAAGGCAGCTATGCTCACCACTATACCACCAATGTCACTACTTCCAGGACTATTCTGCAACTTTGTAGAACACTCTCTGCAACTGGGGTTTGTTATGTCACTTTCTTTGGCCAATGAGATGTTAGCAAGTTTGCTGCCAGCATAAGCTTGAAAAGTGTATATGCATTTCTACTTGCTTCTTTGCATGGCTGGGCTTGCTCGCTCTTGAACCTATGCCTACTATAAGAGCATGACCAGGCTAGCGGTTTGTTGGCAGGATGTGAGAGACATGTGGAGAAATCTGAGTTTTCCTCGCTGATTGGCCAGTGGATCAGATACATGAGTGAGTCCAGCCAAGCCAGCCCCATTGGCAGAAATACCCAGTCAACCCAGAAACTTGAGAAATAATAAATGGTGTTGTTTTTAGCCACTAAGTTTTGGGGGTGGTGTGTTACATGCAATAGTTATATTAGCTGATAAACCTTCCAAACTTACCCACCACTAGGTAACAGGTGTTTGCAGAGGCCTAAGCAAAGGAATAAGGGTATCATCCTCATCCTACCAAGAAAATAAATGCCATCATCTTTCTCGAATAAAATCACCTTCTCACAATATGGCATCAGGGTATCCTTAAATCTGTAATGTTACAATTACACTGACCTGGGTCTCTGGTTTCTAGAAAAAGAAAGGAACCAAGTAATAGTGCTAGGAGCATAATGAAACATTTGGGGAAGCAAAAGCACCTTTAGAAAGAGTACCAGAGAGAGAGAGAGAGAGAGAGAGAAATCTTATACGTGGAACTTATGTGAGATACTGCCTAAAAGGTTTCTGTCAAGGAACGTTTGAGTGGACAAGGCAGCTGCTTAACTGTAACTGTAAAAGGATATAGCTTCTAACCCACTGGTGGTATCTCATGGAAAGGAAGGGAGGTTGATGGAGAAGGAGGGTATTCAGAGAAGTTGAAGCAAAAGAGGCCTTTTTTTTTTTCTTTAAGATTTTATTTATTCATGAGAGACACACAGAGAGACAGAAAGGCAGAGACACAGGCTGCAGGGATGCTATCCATGCAGGGAGCCTGACGTGGGACTCAATCCCGGGTCTCCAGGATCAGGCCCTGGGCTGAAGGCAGCACTAAACCACTGAGCCACCCGGGCTGCCCAAAAGAGGCCTTTTTGAGAAGTCTCCCCAGGAAACTTTTCATAGCTATAAGGTACCATAGTAACTCCAGAGGGAGGAGGTGAGGCCAACACCCAAGCCTCTTTCCACTGATGGTGACCATATTCTTAAGAAAAACACTAGGACATGTAATTTTACTACAAGAGAGTTTCATTTCACTTGGGTACTAGGTTCTAAAGTTACTATATAAGAGAAAAATCTTGTGTAAGCAAAACTATTCTGAAATTCTTTGTATGGACTGTGAAGTACTATAATATATAGTTTTGGCACAACCGAGATATCAAATGTATAACATATATGACAATGTTCAATAAGTGGGTTTTTTTTCTTTTAAAAGCAAATATAGAATTATTTTAAGTTAAACGTATGATCAGTGTGATTGTACTTAGTGCCAAGGTACCTGTGTGAGGCACTGGGTACAGTGGAAATAATGCTGGCTTTGCCACTAATCTTGGGCCTCCACCACTTACCGGCTGTAGGATGTTGGGCCAGTTCTATTCTAGTCTCTGTCTCTTCATCTGTAAAATGGGATTAAGTCCTAACTTGTAGGGTTGGCTGTGAACATTAAACGGACAAAGCACCTAGAACAGTGCCAGGCCCAAAATAGGTTGCTCAACATACAGTACTAATTATGAACATGAGGGGAGTGATAGGAAACATTTAAAATCAGGACTAGGCTTGAAAACTATAGAAAATACGGTCACTATATTTTATAATACAGGCATCTTTCACAGGCAATGAATTTAAGGTGACTTTTAGATAACTTAATCTCTGCCCACTACCCCATGAAATCATTCCCCAAATATTCTTTGTACTCTCCTACTCCTACCTCATGCCTTTGCTAAAGGGGATCCTCTATTTCAAATCCCCTTCCTTCCCAAGTTTACCAGTAAGTAACTAGGCAAGGCTTAAATACAACTTCATCCAAGCTTTCCCAGAGAGTCTCTCTTGTAATTCACCTCTCCTGCCCATATCTCCATAGCATATTATGCCTTGGTTATAGCATCTGTGCCTTCCACTTTATTTATGTGCATTTCCTGTCCCTCTATTAGGTTGTGTTCCTAGAGGGCAAGGATCAGGTCTGATTCTTTTTTTTTTTTTTTTTTTAAGATTTTATTTATTTATTCATGAAAGACACACACAGAGAGAGGCAGAAACACAGACAGAGGGAGAAGCAGGCTTCATGCAGGGAGCCTGATGTGGGTCTTGATCCCGGGACTCCAGGATCATGCCCTGGGCTGAAGGCAGGCGCTAAACCACTGAGCCACCCAGGGATCCCCAATCAGGTCTGATTCTTGTCTGGATCTCTCACAGTGTAGCACAGGGCATAGGCTCAGCTGGGCAGATAGTGGCTAAATCAGATTTGTTAAGTATCACTATGGCAATACAGCTTAGTGAGACATTGCTTAAAATTTTGAAATTTTGCTTCTCACAGGGAAAGGCCATCTTCTTCCGCTGGACCTTCACTCGAATGGTTCTAATCTCAAGTGTGAAAAGTGGAAGATCACATTCCTTGGGGATTACAATGAGATGGCCTCATTCACAGAAATAATGTGGTTTTTCCTAGAGCCAAACTGGCCCACATAATAAATTTTAGCCATCAACAGAAGTGAATTTACAGGACAGGCTATCTTTCCAGTTAAAGGAAGAAAACATAGGGCCTGGCAAGCTAATTAGGTCCTAACTGAAGCAGGGATGACACCACCTATACTGCATTTGGTTGCCCAGAGAATTAAGTGACATCAGTGATGCAAAGCTTAGCCCCAAGTGTTCCATGCAGTAGACACTCAAATCTATTACCTAGACCCTTTCGCTGTTCTGTTCTTAATAAAGCTACATTGGAACCTAATTATCCACTGTCCTGAGTTTGGTATACTTAAGTTTTTCTTTCTGGGCCAGGCAATTATTGGGGCTCCCCCCAATGCTGTTTTAACTCTAAGCCTTGGTGTCTGACCCCGAATACAATGCCTGGTGGGGCCTGGACACTTTTTTCTCTGAGATTTTCATTACTACTGCCAGGAGGCGGTGAAAATCCCAAGCCCTGGAGATGTTATATTTAGTCAATACTATCATTGTTTCTGTAAATTTTTGCTTTGGTAGAGAAAAGCTCCTGGTTCAGAATTCCCTTTGACTGCAATCTCCTGCCATTTTTCAAATTCCTGGCAATCATGACCCCTTATGTCCCTTAGTCAACTCAGGCTTTCAACTAGCTGTTCTCAAGCTGCATCAGGCATAATATTTCCACACGAGATCATGAACAATAAATGTTTATCAAATGAGTGAAAACAACCATTTTTCTTAACACAAAGGCTAGGGAACTGGTCCTTAAACCTAGCAGCCCCGGGCAACAATCATTCCTTCTCACTTCAGTTTAAATTTCAGAGCCTCAGATAAAGGTCTAGTCCTAGGTAAAAGATGGAGGAAGAGCAAGGAAAGGTTCTAGGAGTTTTTTTAAGATTTGGGATCTGCTCAAAAAAAGTTCCAAGATTAAATTCTGCTTCACTCTAGGCAAAATCAGCATCTCTGGAGAGTGTGAAGTTACTCACACAGGGGATCCAAGTTTTAGCATGCGTATCTCCAGGGCAGTCAAGAACTCTAGACTGTGGCCACTCCCACCCAAGGGGGCTGGTGTGTGCAGTCATTAAAATCATTCTCTCTGCTCAATTGCCTGACCAGGCCCAAGACTTTTCTGTCTTGGCCTGAGAAACATTATGCTAGGGTATTCTAGATTTTCCTGGATAAGAATAGTTAAAATCAAAGGAAAAGAAAGCCAGTTTTTCTCATGAACATCATTTTTACTTGAAAGAATGACAAACTACTTATTCAGACTTGGAAACTGCCATTTTCCCAAAAAATGAACAAAATGAGCCTGTCACTTCAAGGAAAACAACTTTTTGTTTGTGGCCAATGACAAAATTCAAGCTTTGAGGCAAAAATCAGAACTCTGGAAATTTGGAATTTAGAATTTTGTATCCACCATCACGAACTTCCCAATACTTAAAAGACTTTTCTGGCGAAAATAGTGGTGATAGTAACACATGTAGTCTTTTGATATTATAAAATGAAATGGAAAAACATTTAGAAGAGCTGCATAACTCTGTGAACCTATTTTCCAAATGAGGAAAGCATGATGTTTTAGAATCATGCATTGGTTAAAAAAAAAAAAAAAAAAATCCATTCAAAGTGCTAAGATAAACCAACATTTTAATGTAAATGAGTATAAAGAATCCATTGATATGGTCTCAGATTCCATATTGCAAAGAATATCAACAATCACTTGGAAAGGCTATTAAAATACATTATCTGTTTGGGGCTGATTTTTTTTTTTAAGATTTTATTTATTTTTTCATAGGGGGGGGGGTGCAGAGGGAGAAGCAGGCATCATACAGAGAGCCTGACGTGGGACTCGATCCAGGTCCCCAGGATCACGCCCTGGGCTGCAGGCGGCGCTAAACCGCTGCGCCACCAGGGCTGCCCTGGGGCTGGATTTTTAAAATATGCTTCAATGTAGTGCAACAGATGGGATACAGAAACATATATGAGCATCCCGTTTTTTTTTTTTTTAAATTAAGCCAGACAAAGAAATTTGTGAAAATAAAAATGAGACCATTTTTCTATTTTTTTGGAAAATGTATTTTTCATTAAAATTGTTTATGTCAACATGATAGGCTTAATATTATTAAATGAATTAGTAACAAAATATTTTTAAGCTTTCTCAGTTTTAATACTTAATTAATCAATAAATAAATATCAATAGATGAAACCAAAAACGGAAAGCTCTTTTGGGGCCTCAATAATTTTGAGGAGTATAAAAGGGTCCCAAGACTAAACACTGAGAAATGCTAACATAAAGCCTCTATTGGTGCCTGTCATCTGGTGGGTGCACAATAAGCAAAGTGATTATTAACAATGATACAGTTCATGGCATATCTGGATAGCTTTTGGGGCATGAATAAATTTTCCACCTCACCTTTCTGTCCACAATTTGGTAATTGCTCGGGAATAATCAAGGTCACCAGACCAGGCAGCTTTCAAGGTCTGCTTTGAAGCTGGATCTAATATCCAGCACTAAACCTGCTCTGATTCCTCTTATGGATTCCTTTTAATCCCAAGAGTTTGTGTATGCTTGTAGAGGATTCCCCTAAGAGATATGTTGTATCTAACCAGTGGCCCTTCAGTAGCTTCCAAATCCTATTCTGAAATGACCCCATTAGAGTACCCTATTCTCAAGGCACCCAACCCCTGTGACCAAGGCAGAATGAGGGCAACAGAAACAGTTAAAATTCCCTTCCAGAAGCCAAAAAAAAAAAAAAAAAAAAAAAAAAGATGAATTCTTAGTCTAGCAAAACTCATCAGCCCAGTCACTGCCACTTATTCTTCCATTCACTTCATTCAATGAACATGCTCAGAGCCCATTCTCATTGTGGTAAGTGCTGGGAAACACCAAATGATATAGAATCCCTGCCTCAAGAACACATGCTTAAACAAGGCAGGTTCATGCATGAGGCTGTCAATGCTCCCAAACTCCTAGATGCCTCATATTCATTTTGGAGAATTGGGCAGGAACACAAATTAAAAAAACACACAGTTAAAGTTAATGTGACAAAATAATGTACACATTCAACCAACCAACCAACCAACCAATCAATCAACCAACCAACCAACCAACCAGGACCCTGGGCTTCTCTACTTCATGTAAGCTTATTTAATGTCCTTTCTCACGTACTTATCCAGTTTGAGGATCTCCTTCCTTTAGGTCCTCTTTCCTACTTTGGTCTCTCTTTAATTTCCTGGCTCCTTTCTGGTTAAGCTCACTACCATGGCACCTCTGGCCCCTGAGTTTCATGACTTGGCCTCAGTTGACCTCTCATGCTTCATTTCTGTGCTTAATACCTGACAATCTTAGGTTCTATTCGTACTGCTTCTTTAATACACCTTGCCCTGGAAACCTCAGCTTCTCAGTTCTACTCAGCAAGTTTGCACTCATGCCCTAAGATCTTGGTCAAAGGTTAATACAGCTTTTGCTGGACCACACTAAGTAGAACTAATTCTTTCTGCCCCAAGTCCCTGGTGGAATGACAACTCTTTGGAGGCAGGGAGTGCATCTTAGTCATTTAAGTGTGCCCAGGAACCTAGGCTTGGCTTGGACCTGACACATAGCAGACATTCATTGAATACATGAATAAATGCCTAAAGCCCACCTGGCTCCATTTCAGTTGGATAGAATCTAAAGACACAGATGAACTAGCCCTTTCCTGGATATGCTATGCTAAAGGATAGCTCTGTCACTTTGGGTCGCTGATGAAAGGGTATCAGTACTAAGACTGATAGTATCAGTACTAAGACCCTAGATAGAATCTAAAGACACAGATGAACTAGCCCTTTCCTGGATATGCTATGCTAAAGGCATAGCTCTGTCACTTTGGGTCGCTGATGAAAGGGTACCAGTACTAAGAATCTCAGACCACTCTAATGCTGGCAATCAGAGCTATAGTTGATTCTTAAAGAGGTGATAGTGCCTCAGTGCCCTGGAGCTTTCACCCAAAATTCCCACTCAGGCTGTTGGCTCAGTTCCTTCCTGAAAGAACAGCTGTTTTACACTAGCTGGTTTACGGAGAATTCACTCTGATTGTACAAGCTCAGTCAAGAATAAGGCAGAGAGTCTCTGGCCCCAGTAGCCTTCCACCCTAAGGCTAGCTCATCTGTTGAACCTGCAACCTGGGTACAATCATCCACAGGAAGGCCTAAACTACTGCTCATTAACCTAGAACTTCAGGCAAATCATATTACTTATTCTGTCACCCCAGCACAGATTTCTCATGGGTAGAAGAGTATAAACTTTGGAGACAGACTGTTATGAGTTCAAATCCCAGTTCTGCCATTTCAGTATGATCTTGGATTATTACTCAATTTCTTTGAGCCTCAATTTGCTCTTTTATGAAATGAGAATAAAACCATACTTCACAGAGTTGTGAGGACAGAAGGAAATAAATTATGTAAAGTACCTGGCCTGGGCCTGGCACACAGTAGGTGCTCAATACCCGTTAGTTTCTTTCCTCTTCTGTCCTGGAAGAAATGACAGGGAAACTTACTAAGTGAGACTTAACCAATCCAAAGTTATTACCTGAAGCACGGGACAGAGAACTAGACAGGTGACCTTCAAGGCCCCTTTGTATGCCCCCCCATCCACAATCTCTGGCTACCACTTCCTAGTAAGACCCTTTAGTGTTTCGGGGCCCTGGTTTCTGCCTTAGATTCCCTATATCACTTTTTCAGAGTAGATGAAGAGATCTATTCATTTCAGAATGGAGGGGGAATCACAAAGGGAGCTGGAGAGCTGAGAGCCCTGAGGAGGGACTGAAGGGAGATGGCCTAGGACTGCAGCATGTTCATCCACATACAGGTTGAAGGATGAGGGTAGGACCATGGGCACAGAATCAAAAGGTACAAACATGGGGCCTTTTCTGGGATGCAAGATCTCTTTAGTCCTTTTCTGCTCTGCACATCCTACTCCTTTCCCTAATATCCGTTTCTTTCCCCAAATTCATAAAGCACTCACACCTGCTCACATGCTGTTCTCACTGCCTCTTTCTTTTTAGGCAGTCTGGGTATTACATTCTCCTAAGTCCATAGGCAGAACTAACTATGCTGTGCTCTGGGATGCCCTAATACTTATCATGTATCACAGTTTTTGAAATCTGTCTTCTCTATAACACTGAGAATGCTGGAAGCAGGACCTGTGTCCCATGACTCACTGCATCCCAATCGTTCAAACAGAGATGACAGCACCAAGTGGATATGGGGAAACGTTTGGATACACAATGTTTAGCAGTTGGAGAATATTATTAACAGGGCAACAACTGGAGAAGTCTGTTTTTTGTTTTTAAAACTAAAGATGTTTCTTTCTATTCCTGCTTATGGAAAAGCTCCCCTCTCTGGGAAGTCCATTCTTTGAAGAATATATTAGGCTTCCACAAAGCTCTGCGACCCTCAACTCAGCAGTTCACAGACCCAGCCATGCAACAGAACCACCTGGGGCAGTTTTACAACCATACATTCCTGGGCTCCAGACCTAGAGACTGATTCTGTAGGTATGGGACAGGGTCCAGCAATACAGGGGATCTGATTAGTTAGGCTGGGCTGAGGGAGAGGTAGAATCAAGTAATCACAGCTACTTCTTCCACTGAGATTGCTTCCTCTCATGTTATCAGAGAATTTACCCAAAAACAACATGTTCACGTTCTTTTTTTTTTTTTTAAAGATTTTATTTATTTATTCATGATAGTCACACAGAGAGAGAGAGAGGCAGAGACACGGGCAGAGGGAGAAGCAGGCTCCATGCAGGGAGCCCCACGTGGGATCCGATCCCAGGTCTCCAGGATCACGCCCTGGGCCAAAGGCAGGCGCTAAACTGCTGCGCCACCCAGGGATCCCCATGTTCACTTTCTTATTTAAGAGTTTTCATTGTGGGGCGCCTGGGTAGCATAGCTGGGTAAGTATCTGACTTTTGGTTTTGGCTCAGGTCATGATCTCAGGGTGCTGGGACTGAGCGCTGCTTTGCACTCCATGCTCAACCGTGGAGTCTTTCTCTCTGTCCCTCCCGCTAGTGCTGTCTCTCTCTCTGAAAGAAATAAAGTCTAAAAAAGAAAAAAAAAAAAAAAAAGCTTTCATTGATTCTTCACTACCGACAGAATAAAGCCCAAACTTGGTGTGGCTTTCTAGAACCCTGCTAATCTCTCTCCAGCCTGATCTCATGCTACTCTGCCTGATTTGGGCAGTTCTTGCCTCTGGGTCTCTATATTGCTTTTTTTTTTTTTTAAAGATTTTATTTATTTATTCATGAGAGAGAGAAAGAGAGAGAGAGAGAGAGAGGCAGAGACATAGGCAGCAGGACAAGCAGGCTCCATGCAGGGAATCCGATGTGGGACTCGATCTGGGAACTCCAGGATTATACCCTGAGATGAAGGCAGACGCTCAACTGCTGAGCCACCCAGGTGTCCCATCTATATTGTTTTGTTTAGATATTTTCTCCCACCTTCTCCTTTAAAGGAACTTCTACTCAACCCTGAAGCATCAGCTCTGAGAAGTCTTCTATAGGCTATCATATCTGTGCATCTTCAATACCAAATATCTGTAATAATAATCGTGGCTACCACTTGGGCTAAGTGCTTGACATGCAGTACTTGCTACCCTAATCTGAGCCTGGCATCACTGTCATAGATGTGCGAAAACAAACTAAGAAGGCTAAAACTCTTCCAAAGGCTGCATACCAGGATCTAGGACTTGAATCTTAACTCAGAGTACGTGATGTTCTTCTAGCCTAACTACAAATAACATATACATGTGGGCAGAGACTGATTCACCTCTGCATCCCCAGCTAGCCCAGAGCCTGGCACAGATCAGATGTCCATTAGTGTTTGTAGAATAAATTAATACCAGGTCAGGTGAGAGGGAGTCTGGGTGTGGTGTGTGTATAATGGGCCTAAATGAATGAATGACTACCAGCCTGGCCCAGCAGTAAAGGCTTCTAAGAACAAAGTGGAAAAAAATCTAACTTTTACTTCTTTTATTATAATTTGGCTTAACAGCCACTTATTGAGCACATAAGAACCATGTGCAATAAATACCCCACAAATGAATTAAAACATAGCCACTGCTCTCAAAAATTCTAGGTTCAGTATATAAAGATGTCAGTATCTTAACAGTCCATCTAATATCAGATATTAAGTTTATAGCTCTGGGACATTTTAAGGAAATTAAAAATTAAAAATCTTAGCAAGTAAGTCTTCATCTTCAAAGGCCTTTTAGCATTTCTACATAATGAATCTCTATTGGCTTACAGAGAAGAAACAGAGGTGGCAGAGATCTCCTGCTTGGTATCATTTCCTACTACTTGCAATGAAAGTGGTCAGGCTGGGTGGGCAGTGATTTTAAAGGGGAGGTTCCCAGGTATAGGGACTATCTTATTCATCTCTGTGTCCAAAATAAAGGCCCTGGCACAGAGGTCGTAATGCTTACTGAGTGGATTAAACATAATGAAATGGTTTCAATAGACACTGACTGATCCTCTGCTCCAGCCTCTCGAGAGAGCAGGTTTAACTCTGAGCAGTGGGGAACCAGGTCTCTAGAGTCTCTTTAAGCTGGGCTGAGCAGGTCTTAGCGGGTGCCGCAGAGAGATGAAAGATGAGAGATGGGAAAGGCAGGTTGAGCTCAACCAGCTCCAAATGCTGGTTTACAGTCTGGCAAGTCTCCTGAGGGTTTACTGAGTGTGCACCTGGATTGCAGGCTCAGTGGTCCAAGAGCGACCAAAAGACAGCAGAACTGGCAGGTGAGAACACTCAGGCTTTGGATGGCCATCTGGCACAGTTCCCACTATCTCTGACTCCTGCTCTTGCCTGAGGAGCCTCGATGTACTCGGTGCTACGTGGGTTGCTCCACATTCTCTTATGATGTTGCTGACGAGGCTTAGAGAGAGGAAAAAACAGGCCCAGGGTCACAAAGCTAGAAAGAAACTGAACTTGGGAGTTCATCCCAAGTCTGGAATAACTAAACACTAAACAGTCTTATTTATCTGCTTTGTATGTTTTTTTCCTTTGCTAATAAGGAGGTAACTGTTTCAGTCTTATTTAGTAAGTGAGGATTTGCATTTTAGTGAACAGATCAATAGAGTTTAGGGACCTGAACAACTTAAGGACTTTTGGGCTAGCTCAAGGTTCTGCATTTAAATGTGAATGAGTTTTGTAAATGAACAAAAGGGACTGGGATGGAACCAGAATGGTCAAACTTGAACTCAGAGGAATCACGGCTCTTCTAGCCTAACTACAATTACTGTATACACGTTCTCTGGACCGTGAGCCCTTTGTGGGCAGACCACATCAGATTCACTTCGCATTCCCAGCTAGCCCAGGGCCTGGCACAGATAAGGTGACCTTCATATCATGGGCAGACACTATTCAGACTGCACATTACTGCCTTGCAAAAATGTGGGCACAGCAACACCAAACTTTTAGTTTTAAGGCACAAATCCAGTTTGTGGGAATCTTTTGGTTTTTAAAAAATTGGCTCAAATCAAAACAAAAATAAGACAATGTGTGACTTGGTATGTTAGAATCTGTCTGTGTGGACTAGAAATGGTCCTATTTGCTGTCTTTTGCTTCAGTTTGGCATGCAACACTGAGTTTCACTTTATGTATTCACTCTGTGCACACAGAATTATAAGCAGCAGCGGGAGACAGATCCTCACCAAAGGCACACTGGTGGGCCAAACAAGGACCCCAACCCTTTCAGTGGGTGTGTTGTATCAGGGAGCAAAAGCTGCTTCTGGTATCCAGAAATCCCCACCCCAGTGAAGATGTAGGATATAATCAGAAAGGAATTTGTCATTTATTTCACCTCTTTGTGGCTATAGTTAAAAATTTTTTTTAAAAAGCTTTGTTAAATCCCATACAGTATACAAGAGTGTCCTTTTTTGGCACTGGGGGAGGGGGACACCTGAGATCTACAGTGGGAGTTATTTGAGCAAATGTTTACTTGCTCTGAGTTTCTGTTTCTTCATCTGAAAAATGGGGTAATAGTATTTATATCCTTCAGTTCATTCATCAACATTTGTTAATCACCAGGCACAGGGGTACAAAAGTGACTGACATGGTTCCTGCACTCTCAGAATTTATGTAGTAAAAGCAGACTAATAATTAAACCAATAATTATTGGTTTATGTGATGAGTTAACTCATCACATTTATACTAAATGCTGAGGAAAGAACAGGGGTGGTGGGAAGATTAGAAATATGGTATGTAAAGTGTCTGGCATGAATAAATTAATGAACTGGCAGGTCAAGCAGTGGAGATGAAGCTTATAGCTCTTAAGAAAGCTGTGTCCTGAATAAAAACTAAATAGTTAAGCCATTACCCAAAATTCTGGCCATGAGTACTATAGCTTAGCTAAGTGGCAGGGGACACTAAAGTGTTGCTGGTGAATAGGAAGGAGAGGACCTACCCTAACACTCCGCTTTTGGAGAACAGCACTCCCAGGGTGCCCCACAGAAGAGAAAGGAAAGCCAGAGGGAGAAGCAGGTTCAGAGTCTAAAGTCAGATCAGGCAACAGTGGGGTCCAACCTGGGGAGTTGCCTCTCAGGGTAGGGGGTGGGGGTGAAGGTAGGGCTTCTGACACTCAATAAGTGGTGACATTTTCATTAATTAAAAAATTTTATTGTGATCTGAAACACAAAGGAGATCAGCATCAAAACTGGGTTATAATAAGCACAGGTTCTCAACAGATTCATTCTCTCTCATTCACCTAGTTATTTGACTCCGTGTCACCAAGGCCCAGGGCTAGGCATGAAGGAACAGAGATAGATGACAGTCTGTGCCCTTGTGGAGTTCACAGTGCAGTGCAGGGAACAGATACATCAACAGAATGTCTCACTGAAGAATGGAGGGTGCTAGCAAAGGGAAGCACAGGGGGTTGTGGGCACAAAGGGGGCACCTCACGCAATGGGGAAGGTAGGGAAGGCTTTCTGGGAATGGTACCCCAAATGGCATCCCCACTCACATGCACAATTCCAGAGATTCTACTAGAAGGCTGTCAAGAGCCATGCCTTCTGGCTGCACCAGCCTCCCAGAGTCCCCTGCTGCCCGATGCAGTGTCTGCAGAGCCAAACGCATCTTCCGCCACGCCTCATCCTCATCCGGCGCTGAATCCGACCCTCCAAGACTCCTGCAGGAGCCTGCCTTCCTTGGCAGGCTCAGCCAAAAGACCAACTCAAAACTCTTTTGTCAGAGCAAGCTTAGGGCGAGCCACCCAGCCCCAGGTGCCACAACCCTCCCAGAGCAACTGTGGCTCATGCCACCCCCGGCTCTCAGTGAACACTGGCAGGGTACCTCCCATAATCTCCTTTGCTCAAAAGAAAGTGACCTTCCAGGTGACAAGCTGGAAGCTTTGCTGAGTCCTGCTACTGCTCACTCTCAGCAGGATTCACCAAACCCAGGGATCTGAGGGTTGGGGAGGGCCACGTTGTGGGTCAGGGGTGTAGAGGGAAGAAAGGGCAGGCTTTGCTAGTAGGCTTACACTTCAGGCCAGGAGCCGCACTAAATAGTCTTCTGGGCAGCCTGGCTGTCTGTTCCAACTGCTCAGCTGGGTGGGGAGAGGAGGGAGGCCCTAAGCGACATATGCTGAGGGCACACAGCTGCTGAGGGGGTAGTAACTGCAGGCAGTGAGGGGAAAGGGTGGGGCCGCTCCCGGGACGGGGAGTGGGAAAAGCCTGCAGCCTAACGCCACAGCGCCCCAGGCTGGCCTGTGGGTAGGTGGGGGAGCAGGTGGGCCCAGGGGGAGGTGGAGGGCAGACTGCTGAGCTGTGGCCTCAGGAGCAGAGCCCAGTCCCAGTGTGGGTATACGACCAGAAGGTTTAGCCCCTGCTCCAGCCTGGAGGCGGCTGGAGAGGGCAGGCAGCCTGGCCACCGAACAGGATGGACCACGCTTCAGCCTGGGTCCAGAAGGGTCCAGCCTTCACTCCCGCTTCGGGGGAGATAGCCTCAGCCCCAGCTGCTGGAGGAGGATGGTCCATCCATCCCCAAGCTCACCCTGGCCCCGCTCCCGGGAGGTCAAAGTGCCGGAGCAGCCGGACTCGCCTCGAACGCTCCTACCTGCGGTCCGGGCGCCAACTTGGGCTCGTTTTCCTCCCTGGGGCCGTCGCGGTCCGGCTCCACGGGCGCCTCCGGGGGCCCTGCACCCGCTCCCGCTTCCAGGCTCGGCGGCGGCGGGGGCTCAGGAGCCTGGGGCTTCTGTTGCCCCGCCGCCCGCATCCGCTCGCGCCGACCCGCGCCGCCGCTCGGCCTGCTCCGCCTCCGAGTCATGCTGCTGCTCGCGCCGCTCCCTTGCTCCACTCGCGCCGCCACCGCCGCCGCTCCCCTCGCAGGACAACAGCAAATATGGCGGCGCCCGGCTCCCCGCTCTGCTGCTGCCAGCAGGTCATAGGGCGCGGCGTCCGCGCCGCCGCACTAGCCCCCGAGGCTGCCTGCGCCATTTTGAATAAGGTCACTACCTAAAGTTCTGTGAGAGTGAGAATCGAGTGGACTCGCGGGAAGCGACCTGAGCCAGGGAAGGGTGGTCACTGTGGTAACCATCCTCCACGGCCCTGGGCGCTTAAGAATTGCCTGTTAAATGGAGGAGTAGATTAATTTCTAGAATACTTTCACACTCGCCATCTGACTCCTCATGCACCACCGTGTCGTTCCCATTTTGCAGCGGAGAAAGTCGAGGCTGCTCTCGAGGCTAAGTGGCTGCTCTACATCAGCCAGCTAGAACGTATGGGCTCGGGGTTGGTCTGAAGTGAAAGGGAGAAGGAATGGTCTAGGTCTTTTTTTTTTAAATTAATTTATTTTTATTGGAGTTCAATTTGCCAATATATAGCATAACACCCAGTGCTCATCCCGCCAAGTGCCCGTCACCCAGTCACCCCCCCCCCCCGCCCACCTCCCCTTCCACCACCCCTTGTTCATTTCCCAGAGTTAGGGGTCTCTCGTGTTCTGTCTCCCTCACTGATAGGTCTAGGTCTTTATTTGCAACGTCCGGTCGACTGGGAGTCCCGCGTTCGGTTCTTTGGACAGCAGAGCCCAGACCCCGCTTCTGCCCCAGTCTGGCGGAGAAAGAGGACAATTAAGTACACAATTACAACCAGTGCGATGAAGATGAGATGACTGGGGCACATAATCAGTGTTTCCGCAAAAGTGGTATGTGCAGGGAGGATTTTGAGTGGTATGCAAAAGGAACATTTTATTTTATTTTATTTTATTTTATTTATTTTTTTTTTTTAAAAGGAACATTTTAAAGATGTAATAATTGTGGGACGCCTGGGTGGCTCAGGGGTTGAGCGTCTGCCTTCTGCCCAGGGCCTGATCCTGGAGTTTCAGGGTCAAGTCCCACGTCGGGCTCCCTGCATGGGGTCTGCTTCTTCCTCTGCCTGTCTCTGCCTCTCTCTATGTCATGAATAAAAAAAATAAAATTCTTAAAAAAAGTAAAAATGTAATAATTGTGTATTATTATTATTATTATTATTTATTCATGAGAGACACAGAGAGCGAGAGAGGCAGAGACACAGGCAGAGGGAGAAACAGGCTCCATGCAGGACTCGATCCCGGGACTCGGACCACGCCCTGGGCCAAAGGCAGGTGCCAAACCGCTGAGCCACCCAGGGATCCCCAATTGTGTATTGTTAAAATGAGTTTTCCCTCTCTCCTTTTTTGAATATATGAGACATGCAAATGGTACAAATTTTTGAAAAAAGTTTTGAGTGCAATCTCTTATGCCAGGGCCAGTGGTACCCTGAAACTATATGTCGTTATATGTAGAGTTGCTATATGTATCAACAGGCCAGAATTAGGACATGAGCCTAATTAATGGGAACCAGGGCTATTTTGAGAAGAAAGACTACGTGGCCTTGGAGCTTTCCTTAACTGCCAAAGAATAAATGGAAAATACTTCATCTCATTATAGGGATTAGTGCCATCATCAAAGATTTAAAGGATTCACAGTGATTCCCACTACATGAACATTACTTCTTAGTTTGGCCAGAAGATGGATAGTATCTTTTCCCATTTATTTTTATTGTGGTAAAATATGCCTAACATAAAACTTAATGATCATAACCATTTTTAAGTGTATGTTCAGTGGTATTAAATACACTCACATTGTGTTCAACCATTATCATCATCCATTTCCAGAACTCTTTTCATCTTGCAAAACTGAAACTATATACTCATTAAATAACTCCACATTCTCCCTTCCCTGGCAACCACCATTTTACTTTTTTTTTTTATTTTTAAGGATTTTATTTATTTATGATAGTCACACAGAGAGAGAGAGACACACACACACAGAGACAGAGACACAGGCAGAGGGAGATGCAGGGTCCATGCAGGGAGCCCGACATGGGATTCAATCCTGGGCCAAAGGCAGGCACCAAACCGCGGCGCCACCCAGGGATCCCGCCACAATTCTACTTTCAAAAAATCTCTTTTTCTCCACACCAGCCTTTGATAACCACTATTCTACTTTCTGTTTCTATGAGTTCAACTTTTTTTTTTTTAAATATTCTACATAGAAGTAAGATCATGTAATATTCGTTTTTTTTGTGACTGGCTTATTTCACTTTGCAAAGCGTCCTCCAGATTCATCCATTTAAAAAAAAAATATTTTGTTTATTTATTCATTCATGAGAGACACAGAGAGGCAGAGACACAGGCAGAGGGAGAAGCAGGCCTCCCCAAAGGCCTAGTGTGGGACTCTATCCCGGAAACGGGGATCACGCTCTGAGCCGAAGGCAGATGCTCAACCCTGAGCCACCCAGGGATCCCTGGGTGGCGCAGTGGTTTGGCGCCTGCCTTTGGCCCAGGGCGCGATCCTGGAGACCCGGGATCGAATCCCACATCAGGCTCCCGGTGCATGGAGCCTGCTTCTCCCTCCGCCTGTGTCTCTGCCTCTCTCTCTCTCTCTGTGACTATCATAAATAAATAAAAAATTAAAAAAAAAAAAATTAAAAAAAAAAAAACCCTGAGCCACCCAGGCGTCCCTCAGATTCATCCATGTTGTTGGAAATGGCAAGATTTTCCTTCTTTTGGGGGGATTAATAATATTTCATTATATATGTATCATATTCAGACGCTTTGTATATAATGTATACTCTTATACTTTGGTATTTTATGTGTTTTTTTCACATATATACATATACATATGTATATGCCACATTCTTTTTATTGATGGAGAAGATAGATGGTCCTGAAGAATGAGAGAGCATTATGGCAAACTTATTCTGGTAAGGACTCCAGTTGCTGGTACTTTTTCAGAGTGGTTGTTCTTGGAGCTCATGGGTGCTGTTGCTGGTTTCTAATAGACAACTATGGGTCTAGTATACCTTTCCTTCTACACCAAACCTCAGGAATAGTTGTGTTCCTCTGGAAGGTGCTGTAGTAAACCTTCACTATCTTGTTTCAGGGGTATGTCACTTTCTGAACACACTTATTTTACAGAAAGCTTTGACCAAATCACCATTCTATTGGCTATTAGGTGCTACTGTGACACTGATGACATCATCCTGATGGGCCGAGAACAGGAAATAAGAGATGCCTTAGATGACTTGGTAAGCATGATGTGTGTGCTAAAAGGCAGATAGTAGATCTCACAAATATACAGTGGTCTGTCTGTGGGGGCATCTGGGTGGCATAGTCAGTTAAGTCTTGCAACTCTTGGCTTTGGCTCAGGTTGTAATCTCCGTGTCATGAGATCAAGCCCTGCTTTGGGCTCTGCATTTAGTGTGGATTCTGCTTGAAATTCTCTCTCTCTCTCTCCCTCTTGCCCCTCCCACTCGTGCCCACTCCCACACTCTCTCTCTCTCAAATAAATAAGAATATATATATACAATGGTCTGTCCACTTGGTGCACTATCCAGGGGTCTGGGATATATTGAGATGTTTCCTATAAAATGAAGGACAAGTTGCTGTTAATCATACTCCCTATCACTAATAAAGAAGTACAGTACTTTCTGGGCTTCTTTAGACTTAGGTGGTAAAATATGCTATATTTAGGCATATTGTTTTTATCTATTACTGGCTCACTTGAAAGTTGTCAACTTTAAGGGGGGATCATATGAGGAGGGAAGCTTTTTTTATTGGATCAGATGGCAGAATAAGTAGTTCTACCTTTGATTTTTATATTTAGGCATTGGATTTTGGAACAAAGTTATGCCATCCTTCGGCAAATAGTTATTCTCCTTTTGAGGTGCTCCTGGCTTGCTCCAAAGGTCTGGTGAAATTGCTTGCCTGACCATGGCATACCAAGTTATCATGTGACTTGAGCTACCATGTTATCTGATCTACTCAGCCATAAAATCAGGGGTGGTCAGCAGCATTCCATTGCCATGGGGACTGACATATATGGCCTGGGTCCATGCAAGCCCTAAAGGCACAAGTACAGGCAAACCTACAAGTACACAAGTAGATTTCCTGAGCAAGTTGTTTACATTCCTCTCCTGCTACTGATATCCATGGTCTCATGGAGAATTGTTTATGATGAACTGCTGGAGGAAGAAAAATCTAAAGCCCAGTTTATAGATGACTGCACAGTATGTTGACTTCAGCCAGAAGCGGTTGCTGAAGATTCCCAGTCTTCCTCCAAGAGGGCCTAAAGGACCTAGGAAAGGGAAGTGTGCTTGGAAGCCCTAAAGTATAGACACACTGATTCCTGGGCATTGGATAATGGATTAGTCTTTTGGTCAGAGATCTGGAAGGAGACAGACTGAAGGTTAATGACAGGAAATTTTGAGGAAGATAAAAGTGCATAAAGTGCCCAGAAGAGCTTCAGAGCATAAAGTGATTTGTGCCTCAGATGAACATTCACCAAATGGTCTTCACTATGGAAGAACCTCTTTTTTTCAAAAGATTTTATTTATTTATTAATGAGAGACATACAGAGAGAGAGAGAGAGAGAGAGAGAGAGAGAGAGAGTCAGAGACACAGGCAGAGGGAGAAGCAGGCTCCACACAGGGAGCTGGACATGGGACTTGACCCCAGATCTTCAGGATCAGGCCCTGGGCTGAAGGCAGCGCTAAACTGCTGAGCCACCTGGGCTGCCCTGGAAGAAACTCTTATACCTGGTGGGCAGTATGACCCCTGTGACTATCAGGCAGTCCCCTTCCTCTGCCATTTTGGGACTTTCTCAGCAGGTTTATGACAAAACTGGCCTGGCAACACGGACTCCCTCTCACAGGTGGCCTTGCCACTATTAACTGCTCAGTCCAGTTTGTCAGTCCCAGGAAACCAGCCTAAGCCCCCAGGGTGGAACCTTACTCTGAGGAGACTAGCCAGCTACATTGGACTCTGTATTAGTTAGGGTTGGCCAACTGCTCTAACAAACAATCCCAACATGTTAGGGTTTTAATAACATAATATTTTAGTTCTTGTTCATGTCACAGTCCCATGACTGTCAAAGGGAATTTACTTCATACAGTCATTCAGGAATCCAGTCCTCTCCTATCTTGTGACTGTCCTTTCATCTATGTTCTCCATTGATCTAGGGGATGGGGAAGAAGATAGAGTGAGGGTTGCATGGGATGTTTTTATGAGCAATTCCCAGAAATGACTATATGTCATTTTCACTCACATTCGTTGGTGAGATGTTAGCCACATGGCTCCCCATCACTGTAACCCATCCCTCCCACTCCATCCCCTTTCCCCAGGCCACCACTGATCTGCTTTCTGTCTCTATGAATATTTTGCATTTCATACAATATGAGCTATTTTGCCTGAGTTCTTTCTTTCCCTCAGCATAATTGTGATGCATCTATGTTATAGTGTGTATCCATAGCCCATTCTTTCTTACTGCTGGCTAGTAGTCCATTGTGTGGAAGTACCATAGTTTGCTTATCCATTCAACATTGATGAGTAGTAATGACAGATATTTCTTATATGTTAAATTAGCTTATTATGCTACTCTGAAAACTGGAAGAAAAAAAATTTAAATCAAGTATATAATATACTGAAATTATATCTTTTGCAACTGAGATATATATATATATATATATATATATATATATATATATATATTTTTTTTTTTTTAGGTGCTAACTTAAAAATGTATGAAGTCAGGGCCAGCTTCATGGATGCACCTGTGCAGCCACTTGGAGCACCACATTCAGAAGGGCTCTGAGCTTGGCTTAATGCCTGGCCTTTGTCTTCTTTAAATTCTTTCTTTAAATTTTATTAAGATTTTTACTTTAATTCAGTATAGATAACATACAGTGTTAGAGTAGTTTTGGTGTACAAAATAGTGATTCAATAATTCTGTATGTTACTCAGTGCTCATTATAATAGGTGTACTCCTTAATTCCCTTGGTATTCTTTTTTTTTTTTCTAAATTTTACTTATTTATTTGACAGAGAGAGAGAAAGAGAGAGAGAGAGAGAGAGAGGGAGAGATAAAACAAGCAGGGGGAGAGGCGGGCAGAGGGAGAAGCAAAAGCAGACTCCCTGCTGAGCAGGGAGCCCAAAGTGGGGCTCCTTCCCAGGACTCTGGGATCATGACCTGAGCTGAAGGCAAACACTTAACCAACCACCCAGGTGCCCCTCCCCTTGACATTCTTAATAAGGTTTGAGCAAGAGGCCCACATTTTCATTTTGCACTGGGTGCTACAATTTATTTAGCTGGTCCTGTGCAAGAGGGTGTGGAGTTTTGTTTTTTTTTTAATGAGTTTATTTTATTTTTTTAAATCTTTACTTTTTAAAAATATTTTATTTATTTATTCATGGAGACACACAGATAGAGAGAGAGAGGCAGAGACACAGGCAGAGGGAGAAGCAGGCTCCATGCAGGGAGCCCAACCTGGGACTCCATCCTGGGCCTCCAGGATCACACCCCAGGCTGCAAGTGGTGCTAAACCGATGTGCCACAGGGGCTGCCCAAGTTTTTCAAACTACTTCTATGGGGCATACAGTCAAAGGTGTGAAGGCCACTGACCTCATCACCTAGGTCTGTAAGGGCTCAGGTGTGGAACACAAAATTCAGTTTGTCAGTTCTACCCTGTGACTTACTTCCCCTCCTACCCATTGTGGTGGGAGCAGAACTAACTAGTTGTTTGAGTGGAGAGGAGGGCAGGGGAAATTGTAAGGGCAGTGCAAACTAGATTGCTATCTTGGCATTGTTTCCCATCCACATGAGTATTGTTGGGCACCAGTGGGCCTTCCACAGATATGGGCTTCAGCTTGCCCCAATGCAGTTACTGAGTCCCACCCAGCTCACCACCCTCATCTTGGCTGGCTGTCCAGAGAAGTGGTTCCACTGGAGGAAAGGAGATCAGGGCCCCTCTTCCCCTTGAGTTCTGGAGTTGTGCCTCAGTGTAACTAAGGACTTTCTTGGCACTTTTTGAGGGAGAGTGTTCTTCCTCTCCCTCAATCCTCCTCACTCTAAACTTGAGAATGGGTTTGTACCTTTGGGCAGGAGGGCCTGGGACTGATTCTCCCCACTTTCCCTGAGAGAGAGAGGAGAAGGAATAAAATTGGAGAGGATGAGAGAGAGGGTCCAGTGTGAAAGGTCTTGAATCCCAGGTTGAGATTTGGACCTTCATGAAGGTGGTGGAGCCTTGGCACAGAGGAAGAATGAAACAGAAGGTCAATGTGAGGCACTCTGGGAGAAGTACATTGCCGTGATCCTTCCCAAGCTGTCATGGGCCTCACTGTTACAGTGACTATAGTAGAATCTGTATGGTGCAATTCTAACACACTTTTTCTAGGTGGTAAATAGAAAATGGCTAGTGAAGTAGGTCACTTTATTAGAGCAGCTGGTTATTGTTCCTAATCCTAAGTGGGCAAGAACAATTGAACCTATGCTACAGGGCCCTGAGAGAAGACCATGGGGGAAGGAGGGAAAAATTTGCAGATGGTGTTGAAGAACCTGAATTAGCCTGGAGTGTTTGGGAAACAAATCTCTCAAAGGAAGGACAGGCTTCCTCCTCCTCACAACCCTATCATCCATCTGACCTCCAAGTCTTGTTGATTCTGCCTCTAAAATATCTATTCCAGCAAGGAGAAATCTCTGTTCATAAATTCACCTGTGCAAGAAATATAATTAAACTTTTTTAATAACTTAATTTCTATTTTGAACTCCCATTCTGCTGGAGTGACAGAAACTTCATCTTGGCTAATTGAGGGTTTTACCCCTTCCCCGAGGCTTGTGTTTAAGGCTCTGGAGCTTCATCTAGTATTTGGGTGGGAGTTTGTGCGTGTGTGTGTGTGCACATGTGTGTGTATGTATTGGGGGGATCTAGTTCTTTTTTTTTATTTAAGATTTTATTTGTTTATTCATGAGAGACACACAGAGAGAGAAGCAGAGACACAAGCAGAGGGAGAAGCAGGCTCCTGGAGGGAGTCCAATGTGGGACCTGATCCCAGACCCTGGGATCATGCCCCGAGCCAAAGGCAGATGCTCAACCACTGAGCCACTCATGCGTCCCTGGGGGATCTAGTTCTCAATGTCATCTGCCTACACAGATACTCGTGGAGATGTCTTTGGTCCCATTGGTTGCTGCTGAGACCTGGCTGTTCTCACACGTCTGGTAGAGACCCCAGCTTTCTTCCTGCTGCATGCCACTCTTGCCTGTGGGAATCTTGCTGTGGTTAGCTAAGGTCCTTTTTTTGGCTAGGCATGCCTCAGAGCCATCTCCGTGATAGGCATTGCTGCTTCCCAGGGCAACATTCCCCTCTGCTCCTGGGTTTTCTGCCCTGTACTCCAGCCTCTGTGAACTCTCATCACTTCTGTCCATCCTCCTCTTCTGCACTCCCTTTTCTCCAGACCTCAGAAGCCCTCATTTTGAGGTCTCTGGAGGACCCCCAGTAGTTGGCACTGTGTCACTAGTCTTACTGACTAAGGTTCTAAACATACTGGAAAATGAAGCAAAGGAGAAGCAGGTGAAGGCCAGTACATTGCCTTACTGCTGACAAAGGCCAGGGTGGAGCATTTGCTCAGTGTGGGCAACTGAACCCCTGAGCTTGTTAGACATTCCCTGCCCCCAGTCATGGCAGTGCTCAGCTGTGTGGGTCTTCCTCCGGAGCCCCTGGAGGGGCAGTGGATGTGGCAGATCCTAAGAAGAAGAGAACTGAGCAGATGCACTGCATTCTTCCCAAATACACATATCAGATGAGTTTTTTTCTCTCTTAGGCAGAGAAGTATCCTTTGGCAGAGCCTCCCTATCTCCTTTTGCTTATGAAGTTTCTTGAAACTTTTTGGCTATGTCTGAGGTTTCTCTCCTTGTCCCTAAGGCCTTTTTGAAACCATATATAGCAATACTTAAAATTTTTAAAATAAAACTTAAAAAACAGACAAATGTAGACAGAATTCTATAATGAATCTCTTGCAGCCATCATCCAGCTTCTACAGTATATCAACTCATCGCCAATCTTGATTCATCTGTCACCCCCCACTCCCACCCCAACTCCTGTATTAATTGAAACAAGCCCAATACATCATACCAGAAAGACTTGTTTTCTGTCCTGTCACATACCGCTCCCGAGGGGCAGTGAACACATAATGGACTAGATATTTGAACAGGGTGGGTGGATGAATTACCAGAAAACAAAACAAAACAAAACAAAACAAAGGGTAACATTATAAAAACATTATCCTGCCATAGCAGTGAGGCTGTTTCCATTTTCCTTACCACTGTTGGAATTCAGGATTCATCATTTGTCTCTAGTGACAACCTCATCATTAGTCTCCTTACTGCTTCTCTCCCTCTGGATTACTGGTGTTTCTTCAAGTGATGACTCATATCAGAATCCCTTGGAAAATGTTAAAATGCAGATCCCTGGGCCTCTCTCCAGCCTTGCTGAATCACACACTTTTTTTTTTTTTTAAGATGTTATTTATTTATTCATGAGAGACACACAGAGAGAGAGAGAGAGAGGCAGAGACACAGGCAGAGGGAGAAGCAGGCTCCATGCAGGGAGCTTGATGTGGGACTCAATCCCGGGACTCCAGGATCACACCCTGAGCCGAAGGCAGGCGCCAAACCGCTGAGCTACCCGGGCTGCCCTGATTCACACACTTTGAATGTGAGTTCCAGGTGTGTTTTATGAGTAGCCTGAATGATTCCAATCCACACCCATGCTGGGAACTGCTGTTCCAATTCAGCCTTCATGCTGTCCTTCTATTTCATTTTTTTAAAAAAAGATTTTATTTATTTATTTGACAAAAAGAGGAGAGCACAAGTAAGGGGAGCAGCAAGCAGAGGGAGAGGGAGAAGCAAGCTTCCCACAGAGCAGAGAGCCCAATCTAGGGCTTGATCCCAGGACCCCAGGTCCATGACCTTAGCCAAAGGCAGATACTTAACCATCTAAGCCACCCAGGCACCCCGTCCCCTGATTTCAAACACTGAGTCTGACTATATTTCCCTATCTGAGAACAACCCAAGGGGCCCCCCCACCCTCAGGGTAAGTTCCAAGTCCCCAGATCTGGTATTTAGGGCCCTTTGTGAGCTGGCCTTTGCCTATAGCAGCCTCTTCCCTCACGACTGTTTCCCTTGAACCCTGGGTTTCAACCCTATCTTACAGCCTTGATATGCTCAGCACTGTATTCTCTCCTTTATTCCTCCTGAGTCTGATAAACTTGTACTGATCACTAGAGGGCCAGTCCAAGGGTTTCTTCTTCTTTGAATCCATCTGACTCACTCCTCTGTACATTGTAGCAGAAAGATGTGGGATTCAGACAGACTTAGATTTTGCCACTTACTGGCTATGTGACCTCAGGAAAACCCTCCATTTTTCTGGGTTTCAGTCTTATCATGTAGAGAATGGGGATAAAAATAGTGTCCCATGGGGCTGTGATATATGATCACAGTCCTTAGCACTGGAGGGAGGCAAAACTTCACCTCCATCCTCTTAGGGTCTCTAGCTGGGCCAGAGAACTAAATGGACATAGGACAAATTAAAAGGAGAAAAACATGTAGATTTTTACATGTGCATGGGAGCCCCCACAAGCCACCCAGGCATCCCGAGAAAAGTGTTTATATACTAGGTTGAACAAAGAGAGTCAATTGTGGAAAAATAGCTAAAATACATGAGGACACTAAAGAATTATTTTAACAAAATCTACTTGTTCGTATTTCTCTGGGCCTTGACTCCTTCTTTCTGGTGATAATATTTCTCTCCTCCTGATATATATAGAGAGACCATCTTTCACATGGGAGTTTTCTCTTCTGCTTTCAGGAAGTAAAAGGGAGGTCAAAGTTCCTTTTTTGTACCTGCTATTTTTCAGGGGACTTGAGCTCAATAATCGTTATGCCAGAGAGGCATGTATTGGGGGTGGTATATTCTGCTGCCCTTCAGCACAGAGCCTGACACATACCATAGGGTATTTGTAAGCAAAGGTGTCCTAACAAGGCCTTGGCCAAGAGAGAGTTAAAGACTAAGGCATCTTGAAGTACTGTGGAAACTGGGAAGCCCGGGTGGCTCAGCAGTTTAGCACTGCCTTCAGCCCAGGGCCTGATCCTGGAGACCTGGGATGGAGTCCCACATCGGGCTCCCTGCCTGGAGCCTGCTTCTCCCTCTGCCTGTGTCTCTGCCTCTCTCTCTCTGTGTGGCTCTCATGAATAAATAAATAAAATCTTTTTTTTTTATAAGAAATACTATGGAAACTAATATAGCCTGCCCTGCAGAAGTCAGCTAATACAGTAATTTATTATGGAAGCAATAATGAGGTCATCACCATTCTGTTGGCCAGTAATAGCTCCACCACAGTGCACTATGACTCAGAGTTTGCCCCTCCAGCCCCCTGCCACCCACTGCCCTAGAGAGAATTTTCTAATAGGTATGATAATGTTGTAACTTAGTGTTTTAGTAATTTTCTTTTCCAAAGTGACTTTTGATTTATGCTCTTCCTGGTTTCCTACTGAAAGAGTCAAATGGAAGTCATAGGAAAAATTCTTCTGCATCACTGGAAATGGGGAAAGGTCTCATCCACACTCTTGAGAATATATAGTAGTGGTAGGGAATCATTCAGATTAGGGCAGAGTGTAGATGGGGAGTCTTTAGGGGGCAGCCCACTCTCACAACTCCCTAGTCCCACTGTTATTTCTTGGTTTACAATGGGGCCAGCCGAGGAAAGAACTAGTAGTCTGCAAGGGATGTGAACTCCAATAGGTTTGGAGTCCACATTCAGGGATTGGAGTCTGTGGGGAGTGGGGATCCTACATTGCTCACATCCACAATGCCCAAGACATTGGCTTCTTGAAGGTGATGTGGCTTCTTGAAGAGTAGTTAAGGCAGGGTGACTTCTATGTAGCCACCCACAGAGGTATGTGATGGAAGCTTCTGCTCAGGATGCAGGCAATAAAGGGTGTGTCCGTAGAGAATTTAAAAAATAGTAACACCAGTTAGAAGTTGATCTGTAAGAAGGTGGCTTCTTCAGAGAAGTTAATTGGGGAGAGGGACTGTTTTAGTAATAAACTACACCAAAGCTTAAACAAACATACATATTATCTCATATCATTCCTCTTTGGTTCAGGGATTTGGAGCAGATCAGCTGGATGTTCTGGCCCAGGGTCTAGTGTGAGGTGCAATCAAGATGTCCCTTAGGGCCACATCATCTGAAGGCTTTGATGGGGCTGGAGGATCTCCCAAGATGGTTCACTCATCTGGCTCTTGGCAGGAAGTGGTTCCTCATCATGTGAGCCTCTCCACAGGGCTGCCAGAGTGTCTTCCTCACTTGGTGGCTGGCTTCCCTCAAGTAAGTGATCCAAGTGAGAGCAAGGTAGAAGTGCAACACCTTTATGAGCCTGCCGTGGAAGTCTCATGTTCTCATTTCTGCAGCATCCTATTGGTTACACAGATCAGCACTGTTCAGTGGGAGAAGGGGACTACACAGGACCATGAATACACTAAGGAAGAATCATTAGGGGTCATCTTGGAGGCGGCTACCACAGGCCTGCTGTCTTGTGCATCCTTGGATTACCAAGATGGAGAAGATAAGAGAAGTCCCCCAATCCAAACACAGAGTATTATTGAAATGTAAATTTGTGTTCAGCTTGAGAAGAAGGAAGAGGCATCTTCAGTGCCAGGAGAAAGAGGCACATCATTGTAGCAAGTAAAGCCTTGAAAGCCTGTGAACGACAATGAGTGAATGAACTTTAGGGGCTGGAATTTACATCTGACCTCATGCTGTCATAGGATATATCCAGTCTGTGGGTAGCAACTTAGGACACAGCAACCTTGACCTACAGGGCATCATGCTGATATACTAAATGGATGACATCATGCTGACAGGAATAGTTCAGATTTCTCCCCATAAAGAAAAAAGTTGCATGTCTTTTAATGTTCCTATTAATTGGCTTGGGACCCTATTCATCATCCCAAGAATGTCTTCCTTCCCGTAGTAGGTCTACAACTTGGCTGTCCTGGCCAGTCTTGGATGCAGGATAAGACCCTAGAAAACTTGTTTGCAGTATAAGACTCTGGAAAGCTTGAGGAATCTCCAGAAGCACCCTGTTTTTTTCTGGCTGCTGTTGCTGCAGAGCTCTAATGTGTGGCCAGAGTCCACCAGGGATGGGAAAATCTGTTCTGGGGTCTGGAGTTCTCTTAGGAAGTGGGGGTTCTGCCACCATCCATCAGACTGATACCACTTCTGTACCATCAGTGGCTCTTGGAAGGAGAGAAAGTGGGAAAGTCCAGGATCTGGCTCACCCTGGGCATCTCCTTGAGGGGAAAGCCAGTTCTTCTCCAATAGAGCCTCCAGAGACTCTGATGTTTGGCTGGAACACATTGGTGGCCTTGAATTTGGGGCACTTCTTTCCCTCCATTCCAAAATCCACTCTCATTTCCTATATTAGAGGTGGGACATCCACTGGGGAGATGAGAGGAAACTAAGTTGGCTACATTCTTCTCTGTAGATCAGTCTTTCCAATTAGTTACAAAGGTGGCAACCTCCCTCGAGAAATCTTTTCTTGGAGGGCACCTTGTGGTAGAAATGCACTACACTTCTAGCCTCATCATCCAGGGCTGAGGATTTCTACATCCAAGATAGCTTTTCAGAGAGCTATCTTGGGTTGTGGAGAAGGCATTTTCTCATTGCCTCATCTGGCAACCACTGCCTATTCTCTGGGCCTCCCTTATATGGGTGATATCCTTAATTCCCATGGGTAAGTCCTCTGGTTCTCCTAGCTCCTCAGATACACCCAGGACATGTCAATCCTCAGCTAGACCTCTGCACATCAGCCAGAGTGAAAGCTGAAATCCTCAGTATGGTCTACAAGGCCTTACCTGATCCTCTTCTACTTCTGAGCCCCTCCTCTCCCCTTTGCTGGCATTGTTCCAACCACTTGGCCCCTTACTCTCCATGCTCCCACCTTAGGGCTTTTGCATGTGCTGTTTTTTTCTGCAAGAAATGTGGTGGCTGACCACAGGATGGATGATGGTAGCTCCCACCCAGAATGTAGTCAATGAAGGGTGTGTCCGCAGATAATTTAAAAACAGTAACACTGGGATGCCTGCGTGGCTCAGCTGTTGAGCATCTGCCTTTGGCTCAGGGCATAATCCCGGAGTTCCGGGATGGAGTCCCATATCAGGCTCCCTGCATGGAGCCTGCTTCTTTCTCCGCCTGTGTCTCTCCTCTCTCTCTATGTCTTTCATGAATCAATAAATAAAACCTTTAAAAAAACCACACACACAGTACCACCAGTTATAAGTCAGTCTGCCTTTTATCATCGTCATGCTGGCAACTCTAAATGATGTCACATAAAGTACTACCACCCACAAAAATCTGTAGATCTAAGTTCTAAACAAATATTGTGGTTATTGATTGTTTTAATGATATGTATATGTGTTTCAAATCAGCATGTTTGTATTACTTATCTTCTAATAAATAGAAACACTGTGTTCTACATGGAAGTTAATTGAGAGAACTCCCAGTTACACCATCACAATAACAGCCATCCTGCCCTGCCTGCTCCCCTCCAAGCTCAAGCCCACAAGCCTTCTTTGCAAAAGGAATACCATAACAGTTTGGAATTGTTGGAGCTACATTCATGAGCAATCTGTATCTTCAGCCCCCTGTGATAGTATTTATTTTTGGGTTTAAACAGAAGATTCCAAATAAACAATGATAGCTTAATGATTTTATTTTTTAAAGATTTTATTTTTTATTTATTCATGAGAGACACAGAGCGAGGAAGCGAGAGAGAGAGAGGGGGGGTGGGCAGAGACACAGGCAGAGGGAGATGCAGGCTCCATGCAGGGAGCCCAACGTGGGACTCAATCCCAGGCCTCCAGGATCACGCTCAGGGCTGCAGGCGGCGCTAAACCGCTGCGCCACCAGGAGCTGCCTTAGCTTAATGATTTTAAAGACCAACTGAACTTGAGTTATTTCATTTCTGTCGTCCTACATGTGACCACATTTATTTCCGTTTGATAGAATAAAACAGTAAGAGGGAGAAATAACAGTGAGGTATAACACTGTTTTTTTTTTTTTTTTAAAGATTTTATTTATTTATTTATGAGAGACACAGAAAGAGGCAGAGACATAGGCAGAGGAAGAAGCAGGCTCCCTCCACACAGCCTGATGCAGGACTCAAAACCGGGACTCTGGGTTCACACCTGGAGCTGAAGGCAGATGCTCGACCACTGAGCCACTCAAAAGTCCCAGAGATATAACACTGTTGTTTGGTTTGTTCAAATTGTAGTTCATAAATGAAATATTTTAGTGAATTTGACTAATATCTTTGAATTTGGTATTTGTGTTTAAATTGTTAATTTCTATTTTAAAAATAAAAAATGAGTCAATAAAACATTACATCAGTGGTATGATATAGTAGTTGCCTCATACTTTTATAGATGTTTTAAATTTATTTATTTAAAAAATCATGGCAAAACGTACATAAGTTTACCATTTTAGCCATTTTAAAGTGTACAGTTTAAAGTGTACAGTGCATTAAGTCCATTCATGTTGTTTTTCACCCATACCCACCATCCATCTCCAGAACTTTTTCATCTTACAAAAGCTGAAGCTCTGTACCCATCAAACAGTAACTCCTCTCTCTCCCCTCCCCTCAGCTCCTGCACTCATTGTTCTACCCTTTGTCTCTGTGAGTTTGACTTTCTAGCTAACTTATAGGAGTGGAATCATATGACAGATGTTTTGGTTTCATTCAAATTCACCTATCGGTTAATTTACTAAACAGTAATAACTGGGCAATTATTTACATACCATTGTATTAAGTCAGATTATGAGAAAGAAAAACAGCCCTTGACATCTGGGTGCTGGCCTGGCACTCACAGTTAGGCTGGAGTGCTCTGTTGAATGTGACCAATTTCACAGAACATCAACATTAGACAAGGTCAAGTAAACAAGACCCTACTCACTACTCAGGTTTGGCCACAAAGACATGAGCATTGTCCAGATCTCCAAAAATGGCCAAATGATCTTCTAACCTGGCTCATATGAATGACTGCTGTTTCTTTAACAATCTTGACTTTAGCTTTCTTTCTTTCATCCTGTTTTATAGATAACATATGTTGAGATACCTAGTCATAGAATTATACCTGCTTCCAATTCAGAGCAAAGCTCTGAACCCTCCTCCCAAACACCTATCAATGAACCCACATCTCATAATAAATTATTTCCAACTGCTTCTTACTGAGATGCTTCATGGTTTCCCTGTGATGTGTGCTCTTCCTCACAGCAACAAGAAATAAACCCAACTTGTTCAATTGCAGTTGAGCTCCTGGTGGTCTTTGGCTGGAGCACATTGACAGAAATGGGTATTCACCAAGATTCAACGGAAGTCTTCACTACCTTGGACCAGGACCCTTGAATCAGTAATAGTGTGCACATCTGAAATGCCTGTGTCTACCTGCTTGAGGTATTGCCCTGTCTATGTGCTGGAGGCAAGCTCATGCTGCACTGAGCTCTGCTATTTTGTTGAAACCCTTCAGCATTGACTTTCTTTTGTTTTACTAGGAATAAAGCCTCTTAGGATTGTTTTGGTTATCTGATTTGATTTGTATCATTCCTTGGTAAAATTGTTTTCTAGCCTTCTAATACTTATTCTATGGTCTGTCTCTCTGGTGTCTTGAGACACCATGAAACATTCTTTTTTTTTTTTTTTTTGATATTGTAACATGAAAATTCTTTTTTTTTTAATTGATAAAATTGATGTATAATATTGTATTAGTTTTAGATGAACAACAGTAACTTGAAAAATGTATATATTACAAAATGATCACCATGACAGTAATAGTTAACATTTGTCACTGCACATAGTTGCACATTTTTTTTCTTGTGATGAGAACTTTTAAGATCTACTTTCTTAGGGATGCCTGGGTGGCTCAGCGGTTAGGCATCTGCCTTCAGCCAGGGGTATGATCCTGGAGTCCCGGATCGAGTCCCACGTCCAGCTCCCTGCATGGAGCCTGCTTCTCCCTCTGCCTGTGTCTCTGCCTCTCTCTCTCTCTCTGTGTCTCTCATGAATAAATAAATAAAATCTTTTTTAAAAAAAAGATCTACTATCTTAGCAACTTTCAAGTATGCAATTAACTATATGTATGTATGTATTCAAGTATGTATTATTAACTATAGTCACCATGTTGTACATCATATCCCCTGGACTTATTTATCTTATAACTGGAAGTTTGTGCCTTTTGATCACTTTCACCCATTTTGCCTACCCTCATCCCCTGCCTCTGGCAAACACCAATCTGTTCTCTGTTATCTATGAGTTTGGTATTTTTATTTTTTAATATTTATTTATTTATTTATTTATTTATTTATTTATTTATTTATATTTAAATATAAATAAATGTGGCCCAACCACTGAGCCACCCAGGCTCCCAAGTTTGGTATTTTTAGATACCACATATAAGTGAGATGATACGATATTTGTCTTTCTTTGTGTGACTTATCTTACTCAGCGTCATGCCTTCTAGGTCCATCCATATTGTTGCAAATAGCAGTATTTCCTCCTTTTTATGGCTGAATAATATTCCATGGTATGCATATACCACATCTTCTTTATTTATTCATCCATTGATGGACACTTAGGTTGTTTCCATGTCTTGGCTGTTGTAGATAATGTTGCAGTGAACATGCGAGTGTGGATATCTCTTTTTGAGATAATTATTTCTTTCTTTCTTTTTTTTTTTTTCAGATAATACCCAGTAGTAGAATTCCTGGATCATATGGAACATCCATACTCTTTTCCATAGTGGCTGCACTAATTTGCATTCTTACCAACAGTGTGCAAGGGTTTTCTTTTCTCTACATCCTCACCATCACCTATTGTTTCTTGAAGATGAAAATTCTTTTTTTTTTTTAAGATTTTATTTATTTATTCATGAGAGACACACAAAGAAAGAGAGAGGCAGAGACACAGGCAGAGGGAGAAGCAGGTTCCACGCAGGGAGCTTGATGTGGGACTCGATCCCAGGTCTCCAGGATCAGGCCCTGGGCTGAAGCCAGTGCTAAACCGCTGAGCCACCCGGGCTGCCTGAAGGTGAACATTTTTTAGGGAAAGATGGGCATAAACCAGATTAACCTGTTTTCTAGCTGGCCCCATGGGCCTTTGGACATACTTTGTCTTAGGTCATCATTTTAAAACCTTAAAGGATTTCTTCTTTGTTCCTTATGTTGCAGAGAACTATTTTGTTCAGTTTATTCCACCTGAATTTAGGAAGTTCGTTCTGGCCCTGGTGGGTGATAACTGTTAGGCCTCTGGCTAAGTTCCAGAAAAATAGTTACACATGTACCATCCTGTGGGCGACCACGGACTAGCGGGAGTAACTGAACCAAACCAGGCCCGGACTTGCATCCCTCATTCACTCAAAAGGCTTGGGAGCCTAAAGGGTGAGTGGTTGGTAGATGCTTGAGAAAGGGCTTGAGCAATGGTTCTCAGGGCTCGCTTGTACATGATCGCCCACATAACACAATAGATACAACTTATTCTGGCCTGGTCATAAATGTAAATAAGGGTCTGTGCTGTCCTTGCTGGTCTGTTTACCATATCTAATATTCCTTTGAAGTATGCACATCTGGAGCAACAAGCTTATCTATTTACCAAGGTCTTCTGGCACCTGTGAGTCTGTCTTGCATGCTGAGAAAGGGGAACTTTGGAGTGTTTCACAAACCTGCTAAAAATAAACACCTTCTTAGCTTTGTTTTGCTCATGCTATAAATGTTGTAAACCCTTGAATAAAGCTGGCACTGCTTGGACATCATCCACTGTATCCTGCCTGTCTCCATCTCTTTACTTTTCTTTTATTTTCCTCATCCCCTTATCCTCATGACCCTGATCATGTTACCGCAGCACGTGCAACGCCATCCTTTTGGACCATTCAGTTCCATGGCTTCTTTCTCATTTAAAACTATGCCTACTCCAGGTCAAGCACTTACTTCCTGTATGTTTTCTCACTGTAATACCACCAACTTATACGCTTGGTTCTCTAAGTGGTACAATTTCACTAGTGATTGTTGGATTTGCAGTAGCCAATTTGGGGAGATTTTGACATTGAAAAGATTGTTCATTTAGGACAAAGTATTTAGAACAAAGATTGTTCATATATCAGGACAAAAAGCAAAGAAACCCTCACGAATCCTCTTGCATATCAAAAAGATAGTTTTATTTAATGTAGGAAGCACAGCACTCCTTCATTTCCATACCTCAGAGATTAATAAGGGCTGGCTTTCTAATTGTATGGCTTAAGAAAATAGTCAAGGGTCCAAGTTACCGTCTAAACCAGCTGTAATGTAGTTTCTTTGTTTTTCTTTTCTTTTTTAAAAATATTTTATTTATTTATTATTTATTTATTTATGTATTTATTTAGAGAGAGGGAGAGAAACAGTGTATGAGCAGGGGGGAGGGGCAGAGGAGGAGGGAGAGAATCTCAAGCAGATTCTGCACCAAACATGGAGAACAAAGTGGGGCTCTATCTCACAATCCTGAGACGGAGACATGAGACCCTGAGACCACAACCTGAGCTGAAACCGAGAGTTGGACACTTAATCAACTGGTTTCTTTTTTCTTTTCTACATGTAAACTTTCTTCTCTCCCCTTGTAGAGGAGATGGAAGTAGGCTTTTAAAATGACAATTTTAAAAGGGTGCCTGGGTGGCTTAGTGGTTAAGGGACTGCTTTTGGCTTAGGTTGTGATCCTGGGGTCCTGGGATTGAGTCCCACATTGGGCTCCCTGCATGGAGCCTGCTTCTCCCTCTGCCTTTGTCTCTGCCTCTCTCTGTGTGACTATCATAAATAAAAATTTTAAAAAAAGAAATAAAATAAAATAAAATAAAAATAAAATGACAATTTCATATTGGTCTAAAGCCAGATTCTTCTCAATCCTTTTGTTCCTCTCTCCTCAATTCCCTCTCGGAAATTCTAAAAATTAGCTATTAAAAAAACTACAACTGCATAAAGCAAAACCCCCAGAACATTCTTAGTTATATGCACACTAGAAATATCTAACTCTAAAAAACAGTAAGAAAGAAAAGGTTATCAATTGTAGTTTTTGATATGTGTGTGGACACACAAAAATTTATGTTCAGAATAGCCTTTGTCGTAAGATAGAAAAAGCTTTAATTCCAAGCTAAAAGAGCTTTTTTTTGGCACGAGTGAGTCTTTAAAAAGTTGTTTACCATATAAAAATAATGTTAGCACAGTATTTTGGTTTGTACAAGACCAAGGTTAAATTTCACATGAATTGAACTTTCTAAATTTCCTGGTTGATTTCTTGAGTTAAGTTACCACTGTTTCTGTAACTTGTTTTGAAAGATGATATGTATACAATTTTATTTAACTAAATGAAGTTAGTTCAAATAATGGACTTTTTTATTGTGGGAAAAAATATGTTATAACATAAAATTTACCACTTTAGCTATTTTAAAAAAGATTTTATTTATTTATTTTATTTTTTTTTTATTTTTATTTTTTAAAGTGCATGGTTCCCATGACAACATGCTTTTTTTTTATTTTTTTAAAATTTTTATTTTTTATTTTACGATAGTCACAGAGAGAGAGAGAGAGAGAGAGAGAGGCAGAGACATAGGCAGAGGGAGAAGCAGGCTCCATGCACCGGGAGCCCGATGTGGGATTCGATCCTGGGTCTCCAGGATCGCGCCCTGGGCCAAAGGCAGGCGCCAAACCGCTGCGCCACCCAGGGATCCCTATTTATTTATTTTAGAGAGAAAAAGAGAGGGGAGGGGCAGAGGGGGAAAGAGAATCTCAAGCAGACTGCACTGAGCTCAGAGCTCAATGTGGGGCTCGATCATGTGATCCTGAGACCACGACCTGAGCTGAAATCAAGAGTCAGACACTTAACTGACTGAGCCACCCAGGCACTTCAATTTTTTTTTAAACTTTATTTTTAGAGAATAGATTCACAGCAAATTGAATGGAAAGTGCATGGAATTACTATAAACCTTCTGCACCCACATGTGCATAGTCTCACCTACTTTCAACATCCTATACTAAGACGGTACATTTGTTATAATCAATGAACCTACACTGACATGTTATTACCCAAAGTCCATAGTTTACATTAGGGTTCACTCTTGATGTTGTACATTCTATGGATTTTGATAGATGTAGAATGACAAGTATCAATCATTATAGTATCATACCCAACAGTTTCACTACCCTAAATATCATTCATGGTCTGCCTATTCATCCCTTCTTCCCTCCCGATCCCCAACAACCAGTGATCTTTTTTACTGTCTCCATAATTTTGCCTTTTCCAGAGCTTCATATAATTGGAATCATATAATGTGTAGCCTTTTCAGATTGGCTTCCTTCACTTAGCAACATGCATTTGAGGTTCTTTCATGTCTTTCTATGGCTTTGAGCTCATTTCTTTTTAGCACTGCATAATATTCCATTGTCTGGATGTACTACAGTTTTATTTACCTAGTGAAGGACATCTTAGTTGCTTCCAAGTATTATAGCTTTGAATCAAGCTACTATAAACATCAGTATGCCTATTTTTGTGTGGACATAAGTTTTCAACTTCTTTGCGTAAATAAATAACAAGGGTATGATTGCTAGATGGTATGGTAAGAGTAAGTTTAGTTCTGGAAGAAACTGCCAAACAGTCTTCCAAAGCAGTTGTACCATTTTTTTTTTCCATTTTTTATTTCACTAGCAGTGATTGAGAACTACTAGTGCTCCACATCTTCACATGCATTTGCTGTTTTCCTGTTCTGGATTTTGGCCATTCTAATAGTTGTATGGTGGTATCTCATTGTCGTTTTAATTTGCATTTCTCTGATGACACGATGTGGAACATCTTTTCACATGTTTATTTTCCATTTGTATTTCTTCTTTGGTGAGTTGTCTGTTCAGGTCTTTTGCTCCATTTTTTAATTGGATTGTTAGTTTTCTTATTGCTGAGTTTTAAGACATGGAAGAACATTTTAAAAAAGATTTTAGTTATTTATTCATGAGAGACACACAGAGAGAGAGAGGCAGAGACACAGGCAGAGGGAGAAGCAGGCTCTCTGTAGGGAGCCTGATGCGGGACTTGGTCCCAGGACCCCAAGATCACGTCCCGAGCTGAAGGCAGACGCTTAACCGCTGAGCCACCCAGGCATCCCATGGAAGAACATTGAATGCATATTGCTAAGTGAAAGAAGTCAGTTTGTACTAGAATAGCCCTTTATGAAGGAATTTGAGCAGCTACTATTTGCTAGGTGCTGTTTTTGGAGTTATAACTTTTGGGCAAAATAGTATTCAAGGAATATCACATATGTGTATGTAAAAATTCAACTTTCTTGTGAAGTGTATCATACATAGAGTACATAAAATGAATATTTTGGAAGTTGAAAGTTGAATAGTTGGAAGAGAAATAATGTGGATAGCTGCATACCCATCACTCAGGTTAGGGAATAGACTGTTCCCAGAATAAGTAATCTCCTGTGTATAAAACATTCCATGTCCCCCACATCCTCCCAGATAACCACTAACCTTAGTTATTAATTAATATTAGTCTTTTTTGCTTTCCTTTGTAGTTTTACTATAAATAATGTACTCCTAAATAATGCATTGTGAAGTGTTGAAACCCCCCTCAGGAAACTTAAACCTTCCTGTGAATGGAAAAGGCAGTATGGTCATTGTCAGATAAAGTTCCAGAAGATAAGCTGAGCAGAGGTTCTGGGGCATAGCCTTGGCTTCACTGTCCTTGAAGGTTTCTAAGGGCCCCTCCCAAAGAAGTCAGTGTGCAAGATCATGAGTGAGGCCTGGATGGTCTCATTGTAGTTGGGATATCCCACAGGGCTGACGGAGTTCACAGGCGCTGCACATCTGGCAGTAATATGATGGGAAAGGGGTATTTCTATGCAGTGGGCTGAGCATGCCCAGCTGATGCAGGCAGCAGGGCATAGAGAGGAGAGTAGAAACTTTTTTTATATAAACCAAGTACAAATTAAAATTAGGATCAGGCTCAGCTGGGCATCTGTCTTCTGGTTATTATTATTATTATTATTTTAATTTTCATGCATTGCTATTTACTCTTCCCTTTTTTTAAAATTTATTTTATTTTTGTTTAAATTTATTTATTCAGAGAGAGCAAGTGAGAGGCAGAGACACAGGCAGAGGGAGAAGCAGGCTCCATGCAGGGAGCCCGACGTGGGGCTCGATCACGGGTCTCCAGGATCACACAGGCGGCGCTAAACTGCTGCGCCACCGGGGCTGCCCAACTCTTCCCTTTTTTAAAAAAAGATTTTATTTATTTATTCATGAGAAACACACACACATACAGAGAGAGAGAGAGAGAGAGAGAGAGAGAGAGAGAGAGAGAGAGGCAGGCAGAGGGAAAAGCAGGCTCCGTGCAAGGAGCCCAATGTGGGACTCGATCCCAGGATTCCAGGAGCATGCCCTGGGCTGATGCCCCTCAGGAGCCAAACCGCTGAGCCACCCAGGGATCCCTTGTTTTCTGGTTATAAGATGATGAAGTGAAGGTGGACACCCAGGGATTCTCCTTCAACATTCTCCTGGGCGGGGGATTCCTTCATTTCCTCTGTGTTCCTTTCAGTTTTGTTAACCCATCTCTTTCTCTTTTGTTTTGGTGAACAACTTCTCCCAGGAGCTTTTCAAGAAGAGGTGTTTGGGAGGTCCATTTTTTTAGACCTTGCATGTGTGAAAACATCTATATTCAATCTTCCCGCTTGATTGATAGTTTGTTTTGGATACAGAATTGTATATGGAAATAATACTCCTTTAATATTTTGAAATGACTACTCTCTTGTCTTCTTATTTCCAGTGTGGTTTTTGATAAATTTAAAGCCATCTGACTCTTGATCTTTTTGTGTATGTGACTTGTTTTTTCCTCTCTCTCTTAAAGTTTAGAATTTTCCATTTGCCCCGAGTGTTCTGAAACTTCAGAGTAACTTTCCCTGGTGTGGGCCTATAGATTTTTGAAGGGTATTCCAACCTTCAAATCAAGATCTTCAGTTCTGGCAAAATTCCTTCTATTACTATTATTTATTGTGATTGTTGATTATCCCCTCCCTTCCATTTTCTCATTTAGATGTTTAAGGAGAGTTGCTCTAACTTTTTTCATAATTAATCTTTTTTTCTATCCCTTTTCCTTTGCTTTACTTCCTGAGATTTTTCTCAAATTATCTTTCAACTTTTACATTGCATTTTTCTTTTAAAAATTTTTAACATTTATTTTATTTTTTAAAAAAGATTTATTTATTTATTCATGAGAGACACAGACATAGGCAGAGGGAGAACTAGGCTCCCGGCAGGGAGCCTGATATAGGATTTGATCCTGGATTCTGGAATCATATGAAGGTAGACGCTCAACCACTGAGCCACCCAGATGTCCCCTCCCCCTCCCTTTTTAAAAGATTTTATTTATTTGACATAGATCGAGAGAGAGAGAGAGAGAGAGAGAGAGAGAGAGAGAGAGACAAGGAGGGGGAGTAGCGGAGGGAGAGGGAGAAGCAGGCTCTTTGCTAAGCAGGGAGCCTGATGAGGGGCTCGATGCCTGGACCCTGGGAACATTACCTGAGCAAAGGCAGATGCTTTACCAACTGAGCCACCCAGGTGCCCCTTTTTTAAAAAAAAATTTAGATTCAATTTAGTTAACAGATATACCTTGCATTTTTCCATTTATGCTTTCAGGTTTTATTTACTTACTTATTTATTAAAGATTTATTGGGGTGCTTGGGTGGCTCAGTTGGTTGGGCATCTGCCTTCTGCTCAGGTTATTGTCTCAGTATCCTGGGATTGAGCCCTGTGTTGGGCTCCCTGCTCAGTGGGGATCCTGCTTCTCCCTCTCCTTCTGCCCCTCCTCCCTGCTTGTGTGCTCTCTCTTTCTTTCTCACTCAAAAAAATTTTATTTATTTGAAAAGGGGAGGCAGAGGGAGAGGAAGAGAATCTCTAGCAGACTCCTCAGTGAGTGCAGAGCCTGACGCAGGGCTTAATCCCAGGATCCTGAGATCATGACCTGAGCTGAAATCAAGAGTCAGACACTTAACAGACTGAGTCACCCAGGTCCCCTATGGTTTCAGGTTTTTTTTGTTTTTTTAAGATTTTATTTATTCATGAGAGACATAGAGAGAGAGGCAGAGACATAGGTAGAGAGAGAAGCAGGCTCCATGCAGGGAGCCTGACATGGGTCCTGCCTGGGTTGAAGGCAGCGCCAAACCGCTGAGCCACCGGGGCTACCCTGCTTTCAGGTTTTAAATTCCCAAGAGTAGTTTTTTCCTTCTTCTTCTGAATATTTCTTTCTTCTCCCTTTTTTCCTTCCCTCCTAGCCCTTCCTTCCTTCCTTCTATCCTTCTTCCCTTTCTTTGTTCTTTCTTTTTAGAAACAGCATTCTATTATTTGTTTTAAGGGCATATATAATATATATACCCATATATATTAGAGATTATTTAATTTATTTGAGACAGAGAGAGAGAAAGAGAGATAGCAAGAGAGAGAGCATGAGCAGAGGGGAGAGGGAGAAGCAGGTTCCCTGTAAGTAGGGAGCCTGCTATGGGGCTTGATCCCAGGACCCTGGGATCATGATCTGAGCTGAAGGCAGACGCTTAACCAACTGAGCCACCCAGTACCCCAACGATATATATATTTTTAAATATCAATGATAGCTTTAAAAATCTTACTAATTTTAAAGTTTACATACAGTAGTATTCACTTATTTGGGTGTACAATTTGAAGGGTTCTTTTTTTTAAAAAAGATTTTATTTATTCATGAGAAACACACACACACACACACACACACACACACACAGAGGCAAAGACACAGGCAGAGGGGGAAGCAGGCTCCATGCAAGGAGCCCGATGTGGGACTCGATCCCAGGACTCTGGGATCATGACCTGAACTGAGGGTAGACACTTAGCCAACTGAGCTACCCAGATGCCCCTAATTTGAAGAGTTCTAACACATACATAAAATGTTCTTTCCCTGAATAGCATCTATTTCCTATAGTGTCTATTACCTCCATGTTGATTTTTTTTCTCTTTTGCTTAAATGTGTCAGACATTTTTCTCAGATGTCTGGCAACTCCTGGTTCCTTGTTCATTGTTTATGATTAAAACTGGAGGCTATGAGGGATGCCTGGATGGCTCAGTGGTTGAGCATCTATCTTCAACTCAGGTCGTGATCCCGAGGTCCTGGGGTAGAATCCTGCATCAGACTCCTAGCAGGGAGCCTGCTTTCCCCTCTGCCTATGTCTCTGCCTCTTTCTCTGTGTCCCTCATGACTAAATAAATAAAAAAGGGGTAAGAATCTTTAAAAAACAAAACAACTGGGGACTAAGAAAACTTAATGGGAGCTCCACAGTGGGTGATGATGTGAGCCATTTGCTGGGGGTCAGATTTTCCAGGAAAAAGCCCTCCAATCTCCTGCCTAGAGGGAGGGGTGTGGCTGCCATCACCACCGGGCCCTGAGCTGGGGTTGGGGAAGTAGGGGGCATCTTTGCATTTAGCATTTTCTATGCATTCAGTTACTTAACTGCCTGTTTTTGCTATGCCATCCTGTCTTATTCCCTTAAGTATATCTTTATTACTTATTAGCTTAGACTAGTATCTATTTACTCTTCTGCTGGGAAAGATGAGAAAGTCAGCATATTTGTATTCTCTTCCACCACTTCTGAAGCCAGTTTTTAAAATTATTTCTAAATCTGTGTCCTGGAGCCGTAAATCCTGCAGTTGTTTTTGTCTCTGCTGTACATTTAAATGCATTCAGTACAAAACCACTGACTTTGTGTTTTTTTTTTTTTAATTTTTATTTATTTATGATAGTCACAGAGGGAGAGAGAGAGAGGCAGAGACACAGGCAGAGGGAGAAGCAGGCTCCATGCACCGGGAGCCCGACGTGGGACTCGATCCCGGGTTTCCAAGATCGCGCCCTGGGCCAAAGGCAGGCGCCAAACCGCTGCGCCACCCAGGGATCCCTTTTTTTTTTTTTAAAACCACTGACTTTGTTGCTGGCGTAGTCACTAGTTTTTCTATTCATCTTTGGCTGAAAATTATCTTCTATGACAGTGCTTCTCCAACTTTTATGTTCATAAGATTCACCTGGGGATCATGTGAAACTGCTGATTCTGGTTAAGTAGATCTAGGACGGGGCTTGAAAGTCTGCAAGTCTGACTGGCATCTCCAGGTGAGGCTGATGCTGTAGATGACAGAGCAAGTAGTGAGATTCTAGCAGGTTATATACCTGCTATATATACTATATATATATATATATATATATATATATATATATATATGCTATATATATGCTATATGCTATATATATACACACACATACTGGTTTAATATATAATATATAACAATAATATATTATATTAATATAATTAATATATATTAATAATATATTATATATTATATATAATAATACATATTATAATTATAATATTATACTGGTTTAATATATATATATAATTGGAGTTTGATTTACCAACATATAATATATCAGTGCTCATCCCGTCAAGTGCCCCCCTCAGTCTGTCACCCAGTCACTCCAACCCCCCACCCACCTCCCCTTTCACTACCCCTTGTTCATTTCCCAGAGTTAGGTGTGTCTCATGTTGTCACCCTCACTGATATTTCCCACTCATTTTCTCTCCTTTCCCCTAAAATCCCTTTCACTATTTCTTATATTCCCCATATGAGTGAAACCATATGATGATTGTCCTTCTCCGACGGACTTATTTCACTCAGCATAATATTCTCCAGTTCTATCCACATGGAAGCAAATGGTGGGTATTTGTCGTTTCTAATGGCTGAGTAATATTCCATTGTATACATAAACCACCTCTTCTTTATCCATTCATCTTTCTTTTTCTTTTTTTTTTTTAATTTTATTTATTTATGATAGTCATACAGAGAGAAAGAGAGAGGCAGAGACACAGGCAGAGGGAGAAGCAGGCTCCATGCGCCGGGAGCCTGATGTGGGATTCGATCCCCGGTCTCCAGGATCGCGCCCTGGGCCAAAGGCAGGCGCCAAACCGCTGCGCCACCCAGGGATCCCTCCATTCATCTTTCGATGGACACCGAGGCTCCTTCCACAGTTTGGCTACTGTGGACATTGCTGCTATAAACATCGGGGGGCAGGTGTCCCGGCATTTCACTGCATCTGTATCTTTGGGGTAAATCCCCAGCAGTGTAATTGCTGGGTCATAGGCCAGATCTATTTTTAACTCTTTGAGGAACCTTCACAGAGTTTTCCAGAGTGGCTGCACCAGTTCACATTCCCATCAACAGTGCAAGAGGCTTCCCCTTTCTCCACATCCTCTCCAACATTTGTGGTTTCCTGCCTTGTTACTTTTCCCCATTCTCACTGGTGTGAAGTGGTATCTCATTGTGGTTTTAAATCTTTATTTTTTTTAAATTTAATTTTATTAATTTATGATAGTCACACAGAGAGAGAGAGAGAGAGAGGCAGAGACACAGGCAGAGGGAGAAGCAGGCTCCATGCACCGGGAGCCCGACATGGGATTCGATCCCGGGTCCCCAGGATCGCGCCCTGGGCCAAAGGCAGGCGCCAAACCGCTCTGCCACCCAGGGATCCCTCATTGTGGTTTTGATTTGTATTTCCCTGATGGCAAGTGATGCAGAGCATTTTCTAGCAGGTTCTTCATGAGTTCTGAAACTTTGAAAACATCTCTCTGTTGCCTTGATACTTGTGTGAAATTTGGGCATGAAGTTGGGTCATATTTATTTTCCTCCATGACTTTGTAGACGTTGCTGCGTTATCTGCTGATACTGAAGGTTGCTTGGAGTTTCTGAAGGCAGCCTGATTTATCCCTTCCAAGTGGCTTGATTTTTGTGTGCTTGTTTCTTTTTGGCTTGGATGCCATGAGATTCTTGCTTTATCTGAAATTCAGTGTCTTTGCAGGCAATGTCTCAGTGCTGACTGATGTATGAGAGCTGTTTTCTGGGATAGGGTGTAGTGCCATTTTGAATGCGTGGATTCAAAGTTTCTTCTATTTGGTAAGAGGCACCTGATTTTTGTCTTGTTTTCACCTGAGTCATTTTTTAAAAACTAAGATATATTTCACATCCTATTATTATAGTATATTTATCCCCTTAAATATACAATTCAGTGGTTCTCAGTACAGTTGCAAGATTGTGCAACCATCACTACTATCTACTTCCAGAACATTTTCATTGCCCCAAAAGGAAACCCCATACCTATTAGGGGACATTCTCTGTTTCTTTCCTTCTCCAACCAATGACAGTTTACTAACCTACTTCTGTCTCTATGGATTTGTCTATTCTGGACAATTCACAGAATTGGGATCATACAATATTATGACATTTGTGTCTTTTTCCTTTCATGTAGCATAATGTTTTCAAGGTTCATCCATGTCATAGCATGTATAGAATTTCATTCCTTTTTATGGATGAATAATATTCTATTGTATGGAGAGATGGCATTTTGTTTATTCATTAACTGATAGACATTGAGTTGTTTCTACTACCTGCTATTTTATTTTTATTTTTTAAAAATATTTTATTTATTTGAGAGAGAGAGAGAGAGAATGAGCAGGGAGGAGGGGCAAAGGGAGAGGGAGAAGCAGACTCCCCACTGAGCAGGGAAGCCTGATGTAGGGCTCTATCTCAGGACTCTGAGATCATGACTTGAGCCACAGGCAGATGCTTAACTGACTGAACCACTCAGATCCCCCTACTATCTGTTATTTTAAAATCGTTTTTGAGTATTTCTTTTCTTTCTCTTGTTTCTTCAGGCTTTCCTTTTTTTTTTTTTTTTTTTAATTTTTTATTTATTTATGATAGTCACAGAGAGAGAGAGAGAGAGAGGCAGAGACACAGGCGGAGGGAGAAGCAGGCTCCATGCACCGGGAGCCTGATGTGGGACTCGATCCCGGGTCTCCAGGATCGCGCCCTGGGCCAAAGGCAGGCGCCAAACCGCTGCGCCACCCAGGGATCCCCTCTTCAGGCTTTCCAACTATGTGTCTAGTAGATCCCCTTTGCTCTGTGTCTACCATTTTTCTCTAATCCTTTTTCCTTATTCACTCATTTTCAATCATCTTTCTTAATTTTCTAGTCCTCTCCTTTCCGTCTCTGCTTGTTATCCTCAGTGCCTTCCCATCCTTTCCTGGCCTCATGTGTAGCCTTTCATTCATCGACAAATTCTCATCTTTCTTTTTCCTGAGCTCTGCTAGAAAAATTTGTTTCCATTTCGTTCTGCTCTTCTACCATTTCTTCACTGCGCACTTATATTTTGACTTTGTCTCGCATAATGGAAGTGATACACTTTGTACATTCTGTGAGTTCTTGGAGGAAAAGCTTTGTTCATGATACTTCCCTGCGATAAAATCTTTTTGAGAAATGTTCTTCATTTGCTCCTTTACTTAATCTCTATCTTCCTCCCTGCCGCTGCCACCCCCTGCCTCCCCACTACAGATTCTTTGCCTATTCATTTTGTAGTTGAATTCTTCTTAGATTAACTGTTTTCACAAAGATGATATTGGGGAGAGGCCAGAGTATTTGCACTATCTCATGGGGAAGCCTAATAAGAAGGTGTTTGGGTCTGAGGCTGCTAACCTTTCCTTTGCTGAGCTGATAAAGAGCAGCAGCTCTAGGGCTGTTACCTCTCCTGGAGTCCCTTTCTGCTTCCCAAGGTTTGCCAGGTGCTCCTTATCTCTCTTAGCTCCGTGTCTCCTTCCACTCTACTATATCAATTGTGCTTGTTTTCTTGGCCTCTAGATCTGTGTTCTGTGTTGGCCCTGCCTTGAAGGTCTCCCTATATGGCCTCGTAAAGAGCTATGGGCTCCTGCCTATATGGCCTGCTGTTCCTGCCCTTGGCAGTCCTTCTCATTGATTCTACAATTTGGAGTTAGAGGTTTCCCTCCTTAAATCAAAGATGAGGAGTTGCTATTCCTCATTTTCTTTGCTGCTTTTCGTGGGTTTGGGGGAAGAGGCAGACAGAAAGTCATAAGAAGTCATGGTCATATGTACTTTTTGATAAAAGAACACCAAAAGTAAATGCTTAAGAAGAACTAATGAAGATTTGGAGCTACCAGTCCCTTCCTTAATTATAAAATGAACGCAAAATTAAATACACATAAATTTCTGAATTTAGCTCAAAATTGTTACAGGGGTACTTACCCCCTCCCCCATACATACTCTAGTTTATGATAGTAAAAATACATGAAATGCTTCCTTCAAAACCAAATTTCAAATGTATTATATAGTTTATATTTTAACTCAAACCATGCCAAAAGTTGCTTCTGAATTTGAAGAAAATCCAGCCATCTCCATAATATGGTAGCAAACAATTATCTTATAGGAAGGCAGAAATACTACATTATACAAAGGAGCAATGGCTGTAAAACACTTGGCAAACTGTTGCTCCCATTTGAAATCAACATTGGGTTTTTCTCTCTGCCGCTTCTTCTCCATTAATTCATATCAGGAACCCATCCAGATGAGACCCCTTTGGGGAAATGTAGCTCTTCATCAGGCCTGGGCCCTTAAGAGGGTACCTGGGCATCTCTCACCTGGTGTTGTGTTGGGCCCTTGCAGGGTATGTGTCTCTTGACTTTGATTTGGGCCTCTGTCTCTCGGGAGCATTATGACCTATAAAGGCCCATAGCTCTTTATGAGGCTGCCAGAGGCTCAAAATTCCCTGAAGTCATGATTGCCCAGGACTCTCAGCCTTGGTGTTTTCCAACTCAGCCGCTAAAGTCAGTTCTCCAGGTCATCTGGCCTCTGTCTCCACTGTGCTTGGTGTTCTCCACTTCTCCCTACAGGCTATTGCTGTCCTTATGGCAGTCTTCACAGCCTCCACATGGCTTAAGTGAAACCTGGGTCCCTCCCTTGTGACCCCTCATTATCCCTTGCCTGAGCCTCTTGGTGCTATTAAAAAGAAACAGCAGGACCCAGTAGAGTCACTTGTTCTGAGCCCTATGTTAGCAAACCAAGACTTAATACCTAATCTCATTGTAGTTTCTGTCCCTTTCAGGAGTATAATCTTAACTGGTGAGTATTGGTGAGTTAATCCACCTGATAGATCTCTTTCCTTCCCCAAAGGCAGGTGATCTTGCTTGAAACAATCCATGCATTTTCCTCTTCTGCCTATAAAAGTTTAAAAAAAGATTTTATTTATTTGACAGAGAGAGAACACACAAACTGGGGGCGGGGTGGTGGCAGAGGACATGCAGACTCCCTGCTGAGTGGGAGCCTGACTTGGAGCTCCATCCCAGGACCTCAAGATCATGACCTGAGCCGAAGGCAGATGCTCAACTGAAAACTGAATGAGCCACCCAGGTGCCCCTAAAAGCTTTCTATTTTGTATAGCTTCTTGCAGCTCCTTTCTATCTGCTGGATGGGATGCTGGCCTATTCATGAATTATTGAATAAAGCCAACTGGATCTTCAAATTTACTTAGTTGACTTTTTCAAAACCATGCCCAAGATGAGATTGGAGTGTCCCCATGCTGTAGCCACCTCCCCATTATTCTGCCCTGCTGTCCCTTTGAAATCCTGTTTGGGCTCATTACCCTTCTCTATATTCCTCCCACTACCCTGGAAGCTCTGGACCTGTGGCTTTTGGCTTCTGCTGTAGGCCTGGGAGATTTCCAGGGCTCACTCTACTGTGAAGGGTTATCACTGTACTTCCCCTGGATGCCCACAGCACATCATTCCCTCCACCCCCTTATGATCCTGATCCCTGGGCATAGTTCTATTTATGTAAGTGTCTCTCCCAGACCACTGGAAGAGAGTCTTACTCGTCTGTGTCCCATTGTCAAAGTGAGCAAAGTGAGAGTCAAGCCCTTGATCCCCCCTAGGTCTGTTTTAAGAATAAATGAAAAGACTAAAAGGAAGGAAGGCAGGCAGAGAATAGTCTCTGCTCTCCTCTGCTGTCCATCATGCTCCTGCCCCCACCTGGAAGCCTTTCTGTTTGCCAGTTCCACAGGACACTTCCTTCCTCCTCCTTCTTCCCTCTATAGCCCTCATCTTCTGGGACAAGTCCTCCTGTCCCTGCCTTCTGCTCTACTTCTTCCTTCTTCTTAGGTTAAGGGAGGCAGCTGGAGGCCCTAGCGGCCTGTGGCCAGTAGAGGGCAGGCATCCTCCCATTTGAGATAATTGCCTGTCTCAGTGCCTGGGACAGGCCAGGGAGGTGCAGGTGAGATTAAATAATGGTGCGTTGGTACTGACCCCTTGGCCATCCTGGTGTCTGCAGCTGGTGCTTTGCTCAACAGCCTCTGCAGGGAAGGATTTGACGATTGACTTGGGGGTACCTGCTGTCCTAGGAGGCCTTAGGGAGGACCAGGAAGAGATGAGGTTCCGGAGAAGGTGGGTGACTTGAGCCTCCATTGGTGAGAGGCTCAGGGAACTGATGGGGAGAGAGGCCAAGGAGGGGCATGGGAAGAGCTGGAGAGGGAGAATTGGAAGGTCCAGGTTGGTGGTCCCCTCTGTACAGCTGTTCATTGCTGCCTGCTGTTCATTCTTCTATTCCAAAGTGTCACAGACAAATAGAGGGAGCAGACTGTCTAGGAACTTTCCTGGAGCTGGAAAAGAGTGGGTGGAGGGTCAAAGAGTTGTGTTTGACCAGGTCTGATTCTTCCACCTATTTATTCCTTTTAAAATATTATGAGGGGCGCCTGTGTGGCTCAGTCTGTTTCAGCTCAGGTCATGACCTCAGGTTTGTGGGATCAAGCCCCATGTTGGGCTCTGAGTTGGCATGGAGCCTGCTTGGAATACTATCTCTCCCTCTGCTCCTCTACCTTGCACCACTGCTTGTGCTCTCTCTCTCTCAAAAAAAAAAATAAAAATAAAAATAAAAAAATTATTATAAAAATCGGCAAACAGACAAATACAGAAGTTCGACAGTGGACTCATATACTCTTTTTTTTAAGATTTATTTTTAGAGAGAGTGCGAGAGGGAGAGAGAATCCCACATGGAATATGGAGCACGATGAGGGGCTCCTAGGCGCCCCCTAAATGTATTCTTTAAATTGAATAATTACCAATATTATGCTGTATTTGCTTTGTCACTTTGTATTTTCAGGCATCTCGGACATTTTGCCATTTTACCTTTAAACTTTGGTATGTATATCTTTAAAAAAAATGACTGTTTCCTTTATAACCATAATGCCATTATCATGCTTAAATTAACATTGGTTCTTTGGTGTCAACTATTAACAGTTCATAGATGAATTTTTTAGTGTATTTTTGCTGTTATGCGTATAAGGCCCGACATTTGGACACGATGATAACTCTTTAAGTCTGTTTTCTTTTTTTTTAAAAAAGATTTTATTTATTTATTTGAGGGAGGGGAGAATGCACAAATGGGGGGAAGGGGCAGAGGGAGAGGGAGATGCAGACTCCTCACTGAGCAGGGATCCCCACACAGGGCTCGATCCCAGGACCCTGAGATCATGACCTGAGCTGAAGGCAGATGCTTAATTGACTGAGCCACCCAGGCACCCCTCTTTAAGTCTGTTTTAATGGCAAGCAGTCTCCCTTTTATTCTGAGTCAATGACTGATCATCCTGTAGAATGGCTCTCAGTCTGTACAGTAGGCAATACTCTCCTCAGCATCCCTTACTGGCACATCCAATTCCTGGCTGCAGTGAATGTTGGCTGCTAAGGGCTCACAGCTGCCCCCTATTCAGGAGAATTGCTTCTAGAGAATTGCTCTTGGCTAACCTGAGTGTACCTTCTTCACCATGGCAGACAGCCAGTGAGTGAGTGATACAGGGGTACTGAAGTCTTGAAGGGGGCCAATCCTGTGGTGGTGGTCACATTCCAGAGCTTTGGTGGCAGCAGGGGGAGGAATTAGAAGGAGCCTAGGTTTCAGCTGAAACCACTCATATTCTTAGCCCTTTTCCCTGTCCTACTCTGCCTCCTTCACTTCCCTGCAGGTTTCTCTTGATAGCCTTTGCACAAGATTCCTGGTGTAACTGTCTTTTTTAGAAGACCCAAAGATAGTTTACTTGCCTTCTTAGAGTGTCATTTAACTTACACCTCGATTTCTTGAATATCTATAAATAGAAATGATACTAGAGACCTGATTAAATTCAGGTTTAATTTTAAATTTTTTTTAGAGAGGGGGAGAGAGAGAAAGAAAGAGAGGGATTGGGGAGGGGGAGAGACAGAGAGAGAGAGAGGGAATGAGTCTTAAGCAGGCTCCATACCCAGGGTGAAGCCTAATGTGGGGCTTGATCTCACAACCCTGAGACCATGATCTGAGTGGAAACCAAGAGTCAGCTGCTTAATGGACTGAGCCAACCAGGTGCCTCTACATTTAACTCTTTATAGCAAGATTACATCATCAATGATCTGTATGCTTCATATTGCAACTCATATGGAGGTCTGTCCTGCTTTGAGACAGGCTACAGTGGATCAGTGAGTTTAATCTGATCTCTCTGCCATGAAGTTTCCCATCAACCTCTCATCTAAGGACTTTATCTACTGATCATTGCCTGACTCTATTTTTTTTCCAAATTTTATTTTATTTTATTTTATTTTATTTTATTTTATTTTATTTTATTTTATTTTATTTTATTTTATTTTAAAGATTTTCTTTATTCATTCATGAGAGAGACACAGAGAGAGAGAGAGGCACAGACACAGGCAGAGGGAGAAGCAGGCTCCACGCAGGGAGCCCGACGTGGGACTCGATCCCGGGTTTCCAGGATCACACCCTGGGCCGAAGGCAGGCGCCAAACCGCTGAGCCACCCGGGCTGCCCTTTTTTTTTTTCCAAATTTTAATTTAAATTCTAGGTAGTTAACATGTCATGTAATTTTGGTTTCAAGAGTAGAATTCAGTGATTTATTACTTACATATAACACCCAGTGCTCATTACAACAAATGCCCTCCTAATATTCATCACCCATCTACCTATTCCCTGCCCACCTCCCTCCATCAACCCTGCTTTTTCTCTGTCTTTAAGAGTCTCTTATGGTATGCTTCCCTCTCTTTTTCCATTTCCCCCCCTCCCATATGTTTATCTGTTTTGCTTCTTAAATTCCACATATGAGTGAAATCACATGGTATTTGTCTTTTTCTGAATGACTTATTTCACTTAGCATAATACACTCTAGCTCCATCCATGTCATAGCAAATGGCAAGATTCCATTCTTTTTTATGGCTGAGTAATATTCCATTGTGTATGTGTACTACATTTCTTTATCCATTCATTATTGCCTGACCCAATTTTTCCAGTAGTGGCTGCAAGATGGTGATTTTTCAAATTCATTTTCTTTTTTAAATATATATATATATACATATATATTTAAGTAATTTCTATATCCAACATGGGGCTTAAACTCACAACCTTGAGATCAAGAGTCATACCACTCCACTGATTGAGCCAGTCAGGCACCCCTCCAATTCATTTTCTAACTCCTTTTTTCTAACATAATTTCTTCCACATTTATTAGCTGGAACATTTCTGTAGGGAAGAACTTTCCTTTATCAATTAAAAATTGTTGTCCTAGAATGTAACTCATTCAGGAAAGGCTACTTTCCTATTAATTGCCAATGCTCAGTCAAAAGGTGATGCTGTTTATTTCCAATGGTGTTCTATTACCATTATTACTCATGTTGTTGTTTACCTTAATATTACAATATTATAATAAATGCATAGGTTCTTTAATTGAAATAAAATAAATAAAATTTAATTTAATAAAATTTAATTGAAATAAAATTAACTATTTTAGCCATTTAAAAGTGCATAGCTCAGTGGTTTTTAGAATATTCACAATATTGTTTAGAATATTCACAATATTGTTCAGTTATGGTCAACTGATTCCTAATTCCAGAACATTCTGTCACCCAAAAGGGAAACCCACATATCCACTAAGCAGTTACTCCCAGTCCCTGGAAACCATTAATTTATTTTCTGTATTTGGATTTGCCTATTTTGGATGTTTCAGATAAATGGAATCATACAATATGTGGCCTTTTGTGTCTGGCTTCTTTCCTTAGCTTAATGTTTCCAAGGGTCATTCATGCTGTGGCATGTAGTACTACTTCATTATTTTTTTTCACTGTTATAATAACTTTAATTTATCTTGCATTTTACATAAGTCTATGAACGATTTTAAAAAAGCACCGCCTTACCCCATCATGTTTTTCTGACAGTTGTTAAAGTAGGCAATGAGTATGTCAACAGCTTGAGCATCAGCATCTCGCAAGGATTTCAGACCAACCAGCCACATGCCAAAGAACCTGGCAGCTTTTCTATCTTGTTTTTAATACAGTGGTATATCCACTCTGATGGTAAACCTGTCCAGCCAAATCTCCACAACACACTTTGCAAAATCATTGGTGGTTAGCCAATTAGTTAGCTTTGGCACGGAGCTGTGCTCGCTTGCCTGTGACAGCCTGGAAGCCGGTTTTGATGCTGGCAACAGAGCATCGAGAATGACAAGTTTCGCACTGTAAGAAATAGAGTTGGGTGTCCTTTTGCAGGATTGTGTCCAGTGATCGGCACGTATGACAGGTAACGTATTCCTTGATATATCTTCTCAAAACATTTTCTATTTGTTTCTGTTGAAATCTTCCTTTGATTACAAGTTGATTATTACCATCTATAGAACCACTTGTACCCGATTCAGCCAATAAAAATGCAAGAAGATGTTTGGGCTGACGATGTAATAGTTTACAGATATCTGTAAAGTTGACAAAAGAAGTTTTCTTTGTTCCTACTCGGACAACCTGTGGAGGTTTCATGACAAATTTCCTTTTTTCTCCAGCAACCATATCTGGATTCTTTTCCCTCATAATGTTGAACACTCGATTCAGTAGCTCCTCATACGTGTAGTCTCTTTCGGAGCCTGCCCAAGCAGGACCTGTCTGGTTACTGAATGAGATACCATCATCTTTTTTGCTGTCTTCATCTTCTAAAGCTTCATCTTTCTCTAGTATTTCATCCTCATCTGGGAACTTAACGTTCTTCTTTTTCTTCTTTTTATTGCCAAACATAATGTCAAGGTCATCCTCTGGTTCAGCTGGTTCTTGGATATCACTTTCGATCTTAAGATCCTTTACACCTTCTTCAGCTTCATCAATATCAAACATCTTTTTTGGTTTTTTTTCTTCTTTTTCTTCTGATTAAAGAAGTTCAAGTAATCTAAATCATCAGAAGCATCCTTTTTCCTACTGTCCTCTTCATCAGCTTCTACATCTTTGTCCTCAGTTGGCTCTGGTTCTACTTCTTTTGTTTCTGAGGGCTGGGTTTCTTCCGTCTGGGCATCCCCTTCCTCATCTAACATAAAAGGCTGCTGCTTCTTCTTCTTCTTGCTCATAGTAGGATCAAAAATCATCTCGTCCCCGGACATGGCTGTGGCTCGAGTGGGCTCGGCACGGACCGGATGTCGGACGGGTCAGCCCCAGGCCCCGGTGGCAGCGCTGCTCCTGCCGACACCTCTCCTACCACCGCACTAGACTCTTGCCGTACTACTTCATTATTGACTAATATTACATTGTATGGATATACTGCATTTTGTTTATCCATTAATCACTGGGTATTTGGCTTATTTATATTCTGGGCTATTAGGAATTATTTTGCTATGAACATTGAGGTATAAGTTTTTGTGTGAAATATATTTTCAATTCTTTGAATAAATACCCAAGAGTGGAATTGCTGGGTCATATGGTAACCCTCTATTGCCTTTTAGAGGAACTGCTGTTTTACACAGCCTCTGCTCTATTTACATTCCCACCAGCAATGTATGAGGTTCCAATTTCTCCATATCTTCATCAATACTTGTTATTTATTATTTAAAAAATTATAGCATCCAGGTGTGAGCTAGTATCTCATGTGGTTATGGTTTGGATTTCCTTAATGATTAATGATGTTGAGCATCTTTTTGTGTGCTTATTGGCCACTTGTATATTTTCTTTGGAGAAATTTCTATTCAAATCCTTTGCCCATTTTTTTAAATTGGGTTGTCTTTTTATTGTGGAGTTGTAAGTATCTTTATATGTTTTGGATATTAGATCCCAGACTTTTCACTATCCTGATAGTATCCCTTGATGTATAAAAGTTTTAAAGCCATCCCATCCTCAGCTTTGAGATGTAATTGGCAAATAATAAATGTTAGTTTAAGGTGTATAATGTGATGATTTCATATACATCTATTTTGTGAAATGAAATCACAATAAGGTTAGTTTATATATCCATCACCTCATGTAACTACCTTTTCTATGTGTGTGGTGAGAACATTTAAGATCCATTCTCTTAGCAAATTTTAAGTATATTATAAGATATTGTTAACTATAGTCACCATTTTGTACCTTAGATCCACAGGACTTATTCTTACTATAACTGAAAGTTTGTACTCTTTGACCCACCTCTCTCCATTTTTCCCACCCCCTCTTACCAATCCTTGGCAACCAGCATTCTACTCTGTTTCAGTGAGTTCTGTTTTTTAGGTTAGTTTGCTATAGTCCCACTTAACGAGTTTTGATTTTGTTGCTTGTGCTTTTGGTGTCATCTCAGAAAAATTGTTGCCAAGACCAATGTCAAGGGGTTTTCCCCTATGTTTTCTTTTGGAGTTTTACAGTTTCAGGTCATATGTTTAAGTCTTTCATATATTTTGAGTTAACTTGCAAGTGGGGTAAGATAGGAGTCCGATTTTACTCCTCTGCATGTGATTATCCAGGTTTCCCAATACCATTTCTTGAAGAGATTATCTTTTTTCCACTGAGTATTCTTGGGGCTCTTGTCAAATATTGGTTGACCATAGATGTGAAGGTTTATTTCTGGGCTCTCAATTATGTTCTGTTGGTCTATGTATCTATGCCAGTATCATATTGTTTTGATTATGATAGATTTGTAGTATGGTTTGAAATCAGGAAGAGTAATACCTCCAGCTTTGTTCTTCTTCTTCTTTTTAAAAGATTTACTTATTTATTCGAGAGAGAGAACGAGAGAGGGAAAATGCATGATTTGGGAGAGAGGCAGAGGGAGAGAATCCCAAGCAGACTCCCTGTGAAATGCAGATCCCCATGAGGGGCTTGATGTCAGGACCCATGAGAACATGACCTGAGCCCAAACCAAGAGCTGGATACTCAACCAACTGAGCCACCCAGGTACCCCTCTTCTTTCTTAGGATTGCTTTGGTTATTTGGAATATTTTGTGGTTTATATGAATTTTAGGATTTATTTTTCTGTTTCTGTGAAAATCCCTTTAGAATTTTGATAAAGATTATATTAAATCTATAGATGGCCTTGGATAGTATGGAAATTTTAACAAGATTAATTATTCCAGTCCATGGGACACTTAGGACACATTCCCATTTATTTGTGTCTTCAATTTCTTTCATCAAAGTCTTAAAATTTTCAGTGTACAGAGTGACTCCTTCACCTCCTTGGTTAAATTTATTCCTGAGTATTTTATTGTTTTTGATATTATCGTGAATGGAGTAATTTTCTTTCTTTTTCAGGTATTTTAGTGTTAGTATTTAGAAATACAACTGAAGGGCACCTGGGTGGCTCAGTCATTAAGCTCCTGACTTTGGTTCAGGTCATGATCCTGGGACTGGGCTTCATGTCTGGCTCTGTGCTCAGTGGGGAGTCTGCTTGTCCCTCTCCCTCTGCTCCTCCACCTGCTTGTGCTTTCTCTCAAATAAATAAATGAAATCTTTAAAAAAAAGAAAAAAAAAAAAGAAATGAAACTGATTTCTGTATGTTGATTTTGTATCCAGCAACTCTACTGAATTTCTTGATTAGTTCTTTTTTTTAAAAAGATTTGTTTTAGAAGAAAGTACATGCACAGTGGGGAGGGGCAGAGGGAGAAGGAGAGAGAGATTCTTAAGCAGACTCTCCACTAAGTGTGGAGCTCTATCCCACAACCCTGAGATCATGACCTGAGTTGAAATCAAGAATTAGATGCTTAATAGACTGAGTCAACTAGGTACCCCTGAATTTGTTGATTAGTTCTAACAGTTTTTTTGTGGAGCCTTTAGGATTTCTTATATATAACATCTATAATATATATAACATATGCTATATCTATAAAGACCATTTTACTTCTTCCTTTCCAATTTGTATATCTTTTTTTCCCTTGCCTAATTGCTCTGGCTAACACTTCCAGTATATGTTGACTAGGAGTGGTGAGAGGGGTACCCTTGTTTTGTTCCTGATTTAGAGGAAAAGCTTTTAACCTTTCACCATTAAATACAGTGTCAGTTTTTGGCTTTTCGTGTATGCTGACATATGTTCCTTCCGTGCCCAATTTATTGAGAGTTTTTTATCATGAAAGGATGTTGTATTTTGTCAAATGCTTTTTCTACATCTATTGAGATGATGACAGCGTTCTTTTTTTTTTTTTTAAGATTTAATTTATTCATTCATGAGAAACACAGAGAGAGAGGCAGAGACATAGGCAGAGGGAGAAGCAGGCCCCCCAGGGGGAGCCCGATGTGGGACTCAATCCCAGGACCCTGGGATCATGCCCTGAGCCAAAGGCAGATGCTCAACCACTGAGCCACCTAGGTGCCTCAGTATATGGTACTTTTAATGTGCTGTAGAATTTGATTTGCTAATATTTTAAGAGATAAAATTAGATATTTGCTAATATTTAGGAGAATTTTTGCATTCATATTGATCAGAGATATTGGCCTGTTGTTTTCTTTCTTTACTATCCCTTATCTGGTTTTGGTATTGGGGTAATGCTAGCCTCTTAAAATGAGTTTGGAAGTAAGTGTTCCAGGCAGCCCTGGTGGCTCAGCAGTTTAGTACTGCCTTCAGCCCAGGGCCTGATCCTGGAGACCAGGATTGCTGCACGGAGCCTGCTTCTCCCTCTGCCTGTGTCTCTGCCTCTCTCTCTGTGTGTCTCCCATGAATAAATAAATAAAATCTTAAAAAAAAAAAAAGGGGAAGTAAGTGTTCCTTTCTCTTTAATTTTTTGGAAGTTCAATGAGTATTGGCATTAATTATTCTTTAAATGCTTAGTAGAATTCTCCAGTGAAGCTATCTGGTCCTTGGCTTTCTTTTTTTGGAAATTTTAAATTACTGATTCAATCTTCTTACCCATTGTTGATCTGTTCAGATTTCCTATTTTTTCGTAATTAAGTCTTGGTAAATTGTATATTTCTAGAAATTTATCCATTTCTTCTAGATTGTCCACTTGTTTTGGTGTTCTCTTAACATTGTCTCTCATGATCCTTTGTGTTTCTGTGACATCAGACACATAATATCACACAGATATCTCCTCTTTCATTACTGATTTCATTTATGAGTCTTCTCTCTTAGTCTAGCTAAAAGTTTGTCAATTTAGTTTATCTTGTCAGAGGGAAAGCGGAATCTACACCTTCCCTGCCAGCGGTAGCAACTGCAGAACTGCAGGAGACAATCTTTCTAGACAAGGCAGTTGAGGAGGAGGGAGCGATTGGGGGGGCGGTGGTTGGCTTGGCGTGCACTCCGCACCTCGGGAACGTTATTGCGCGTGGAACGGCTGCCTTGGGGAGACTATTGCCCAGAAGAAAAGATGTTTGGTTTTCACAAGCCAAAGATGTACCGAAGTATAGAGGGCTGCTGTATTTGCAGAGCGAAGTCCTCTAGTTCTCGATTCACTGACAGTAAACGCTATGAAAAGGACTTCCAGAGCTGTTTTGGGTTGCATGAAACTCGTTCAGGAGACATCTGTAATGCCTGTGTCCTGCTTGTGAAAAGATGGAAGAAGTTGCCAGCAGGATAAAAAAAAAAACTGGAATCATGTGGTAGATGCAAGGGCAGGACCCAGACTGAAGACTACTTTGAAACCAAAGAAAGTGAAAACTCTATCTGGAAACAGGATAAAAAGCAACCAGATCAGTAAACTACAGAAGGAATTTAAGCGTCACAATTCTGATGCTCATAGTACCACCTCAAGTGCCTCCCCAGCTCAATCTCCTTGTTATAGTAACCAGTCAGATGATGGCTCAGACACAGAGATGGCCTCTGGCTCTAACAGAATGCCGGTTTTTTTCTTTTTAGATCTCACATACTGGAAAAGACAGAAAATATGTTGTGGAATTATCTATAAAGGCCGTTTTGGGGAAGTCCTCATTGACACACATCTATTCAAGCCTTGCTGCAGCAACAAGAAAGCAGCTGCTGAGAAGCCGGAGGAGCAGGGGCCAGAGCCTCTGCCCATCTCCACTCAGGAGTGGTGACTGAGGTTTAGGTAGAAGGGGAACAAAAATGATTTAAATTTTGGAAAGAAAACAAAGCAACAAAACCCTCCTATTTTTAACTTGGATACATGCTATTCTGCCAAAAGACAATTTCTAGAATAGTTTTGAATGAGTTATTTCTTCTCCAGTTCCATAAACTCTGAAGCCAGTGTCTAGCTTACTGAAAGAAAAAAAGAAGTGTACATAATATTTAAGATGCTGAGTATTTCATAGGAAAGCTGAATGCTGCTGTAAAGTGCTCTTTAAGTCTTTTTTTTTTTTTAATCCCCTTCTAATTAATGAAACTAGGGGAATTTCAGGGGACAGAGATGGGATTTGTTGTATGATAAACGTATGTAGTTTTAGTCTTTCTATATTGAAAGCAGTGGTTGGGGCATTTTTTAAGATGGCTATCCTTGTTTTCCTTCATGATAATAAATTTGTCATAACTCAGTAACATGGACTTGCCCCTAGAGGTAGTTGTTAATAATTCTGAAAAAATAAGGTCTTGCCAAGGTTCTGATGATTCAAACCTGTACTACTGAATATGAAGCAGGACAGACTAAGCTCTGGCGCAAATACCTTGAAGGAGTAATCTCTAAATATACAGAGAGGTAACCTGACTGTATATGTTGCATCCTGTGTCACCTCCATATTGATACTTGATAAAAGATTTTTATCTATATTGAAACTTCTAAAGCAGAGTCAAATCTTTGGGGAAATGTCAAGTTTTAGGATGAGCAGTCCTAGATGAATAGTACCAAAGCATTACCACTTGGTAGAGATCACATTCTGTTAAAAAGGTTAAATTATCTTAAAAAAATGTGCAAGTCTTCAGGATGGCACACACAAAAAAAACAAAGGTTAATGTTTCTTGGGGCACATTTCTTAGAGGGCTTGGCTAGTGTGTAAATAATTGACTTTTGTTTGTGTTACATGACTGATGACTTCATCGAAAATCTGCACAATTCAGTTTTAGCTCTGGATTACTTCAGTTGACCTTTGTGAAGGTTTTATCTGTGTAGAGTGGTTGTTTGACTTGTTTTAACCTATTAGGGTTTTGGGCGTTTGTTTTTTTTTCACATATTAAAGTAAAATTCTACTTAAAAAAATTTAGTTTATCTTTTCAAAAAGCTGGCTTAGTTTTGTTGATCTTCTAAAAACTGTTTTTCTGGTCTCTATTTCCTTTATTTCTATTCTAATCTTTGTTATTTCCTTCTTTCTACAGCTTTGGGCTTAGGTTTTTTTCCCCCTAGTTTTTTGAAGTGTAAAGTTAAGTTGTTTGAGATCTTTCTTTTTTCTTAGTGAAAGCATTTATCACTAGAAACTTTCCTCTTCAAACTGCTTTTGATGCATCCCACAAGTTTTGGTAATTGTGTTTCCATTTTCATTTGTTTCAAGTTATTTTTTATTTCTTTTTTGTTTGAAATGTACTCCCACTATTCTGTTGAGAGGCTCTGCTAAGCCACAAGAAAAAGGGCATGAATATATTCTTCTACTGCTAGGAAGCCATGCTCAAGAAGGGAATAAATAATTGTGAGCAAAGAATATAATCTATATTTGTGTCCATCTCTTGAGCTTGGAACAATGGCTTGCACAAAATACATGCACAGTAAATACTTGTTGGATGAATAAATGAATGTATTTTCTTTTTTGTTTGGCTACAAGAATGGGTTGAAGTAGTGGTTGTAAATTCAACTGCCAGTAAAGTCCAAACATTCAAAAAGGGGGAGGGGAGATTGTGGTAATTTGTGACTTGTTGCCCTATTAATATGTGTCAGGATAAGGTCTCACTTCCATGGGTAAGGGACAGGGTCCCCCTGGAAAGGGTGGTCTTCTGGGGTTAATCATTGGGGAAGAGGCAAGTTCTCGACAGACAAAAAAAAAAAAAAAGGAGGGGAGACAGTGGCAATTTAGAAAGGCATATTCCATCCAAGGATTTCAGCCAGTTGTGGACATGAAGGAATGAAGACCCAGCAGAGCCAGAAATCTTTATTTCTTTTACTATTAAGTTAGTAACAGAGCTGAGGGATAGCCTGGTGAAGCACATGCCTTCCTCATAAGAGACTGAAGTGACACAACCACAAGCCAAAGAACACCTGGAGCCAGCAGAACCTGGAAGATAAGAAAGGAATCTTCAAGCGGACTCCTCACTGAGCACAGAGCCCAACATGGGACTCAGTCTTACGACCCTGAGATCATGACCTGAGCTGAAACCAGGAGTTAGGTGCTTAACTGACTGGGGCCCCCAGGTGCCTTTCTTATATTGAGGTATGAACCTACTTTGTTAAGGGCTTTTATTGTGAATGGATGTTGCACTTTGTCAAATCCTTTTTCTGCATCTACTGAAATGATCATATGATTTTTATCTTTTATCAGTGTGATGTTTCACATTGATTTGCAAATATTGAACTACCTCTGAATCCTGGGAATAAATCCCACTTGAACGTGGTGAATGATTTTTTAAATGTATTATTGGATTCTGTTTGTGAGTATTTTGTTGAGGATTTTTACATCTTTGTTCACCAGAGATATTGGCCTATAGTGCTCTCTCTCTCTCTTTTTTGGTGATGTCTTTATCTGTTTTTGGTATCAGAGTGATTCTGGCCTTCTAGAATGAGTTTGGAGGTTTTCCTTCTATTTTTGGAATAGTTTGAGTAGAATGAGTATTTTTTATTTATTTATTTTTATTTATTTATGATAGGCATAGAAAGAGAGAGAGAGGGGCAGAGACACAAGAGGAGGGAGAAGCAGGCTCCATGCCGGGAACCCCATGCGGGACTCGATCCCGGGACTCCAGGATTGCGCCCTGGACCGAAGGCAGGCGCTAAACCGCTGAGCCACCCAGGGATCCCCAGAATGGGTATTTTTTAAAAAAAATATTTATTTATTCATGAGAGACACACAGAGAGAGGCCGAAACATAGGCAGAGGGAGAAGCAGGCTCCCTGCAGAGAGCCTGATGTGGGACTTCATCCCAGGACCTAGGGATCACAACCTGAGCCCAAGGCAGACCCTCAACCACTGAGCCAGTAATCAATCTGTTCAAATTTTTTATTTCTTCCTGCTTCAGTTTTGATAGGCTATATGTTTCTCGGAATTTATCCATTTTTCTAGGTTGTCTAATTTTTTGGCATATAGTTTTTCAGAATATTCTTACAATTGCTTGTATTTCTGTGGTGTTGGTTATTATTTCTCTTTCATTTTTGATTTTGCTGCTTTGTGTCCTCTCCCCCTCCCATCCCCCCCCCCCCCCTTTTAATGAGTCTGGTTAGAGGTTTATCAGTTTTGTTGATCCTTTCTCCCTCCCTCTCTCTCTCTTCCTTCATTCATTAAGTAGGCTCCACAATGCAGGGCTTGAATTCATGAACCTGATACCGAGATGCAAGGTGAGATCAAGAGTTGAACACTTAAATGACTGAGTCACCCAGGTGCCCCTTGTTGATCTTTTCAAAGAAACAGCTCCTGGTTTCATTGATCGATTGGTTTTTATTTTCTATATCATTTATTTCTGCTCTAATCTTTATTATTTCTATCCTTCTGCTGGCTTGGGGTTTCATTTGTTATTCTTTTTCTAGCTACTTTAGGTGCAAGATTAGGTTGTTCATTTGAGATTTTTCTGGTTTCTTGAGTTAGGCCTGTATTGCTATAACCTTCCTTCTTAGAACTATTTTTGCTGCATCTGAACGTTTTGGACCATTGTGTTTTTATTTTCATTTGTTTCCATGTACTTTTTGATTTCTTAGCTGACCCATTCTTTTTTTTTTTTAAGATTTTTATTTATTTATTCATGAGAGACATAGAGAGAGAGAGGCAGAGACATAGGCAGAGAGAGAAGAAGGCTCCACGCAGGAAGCCTGATGTGGGACTCCATCCCAGGACCCCGGGACCACACCCTGAGACAAAGGTGGACACTCAACTGCTGAGCCACCCAGGCGTCCCCCTGTTCATTGTTTAGTAGTGTGTTATTCAACCTCTGTATATTTGTGGTCTTTCCAGTTTTTTTCTTGTGGTTGACTTCTAGTTTCAGAGCTTTGTGGTCAGAAAAGTTGCATGGTATGACTTTGATCTTTTTGAATTTGTTGAAGCTTGTTTTGTGGCATAATATGTTATCTATTCTGGCTAATGTTTCATGTACACTTGAAAAAAATGTATATTCCGCTGTTTTAGGATGGAATATTCTGAATATATCTGTTAAATCCATCTGTTCTAGTGTCATTCAAAGCCACTGTTTCTTTGTTGATTTTCTGTTTGGATGATCTGTCTATTGATCAAGTGGGGTGTTAAAAGTTCCCTACTATTTTTAAAAATACTTATTTATTTATTTTAAAGAATAAGAGAGCATGGGGCAGGGAGGGGCAGAGGGAGAGAGAGAATCTCAAGCAGACTCCTTGCTAAGCATGAAGCCCCATACTATTGTTGTATTACTATCAATTAGTTCCTTTATGTTTGTTATTAACATATTTGGCTGCTCCCATGTTGGGTGCATGTATATTTATAGCTGTTATATCTTCTTGTTAGATTGTTTATTATTATTAATTATTATATAATGTCCTTTGTTTCTTTTTACAGAATTTGTTTTTTAATTTTTTTAAACTTATTTTTTAAAACAGATTTTATTTATTTATTCATGAGAGATACAGGGAGAGAGGCAGAGCCATAGGCAGAGGGAGAAGCAGGCTCCCTGTGGGGAGCCAAATATGGCACTCGATCCCAGGACCCCAGAATCATGCCCTGAGCCAAAGGCAGATGCTCAATCACTGAGCCACCCAAGTGTCTCTATTTTTTTCAGACTTTGTTTTAAAGTCTATTTTGCCTAATAAAACTATTGCTACTCTGGAGTTCTTTTGACATACACTTGCATTATATATATATATGTATATTTTTATATACTTGCATTATAAATGTTTTTTCTATCCCCTCACTTTCAATCTGCAGGTGTCTTTAGGCCTGAAATGAATCTTTTGTAGGGAACATATAGAGGGTCTTGTTGTTGTTGTTGTTTTTTTTTTATCAACTCTGTCACCCTATGTCTTTTGATTGATTGGAGAATTTAGTCCATTTACATTCAAAGAAATTGTTGATATATATATATATATATATATATATATATATATCCATTTTGTGGTTGTTTTTGTAGTTTTTCTTTGATCCTTCTCTTTTTCTCTTTTATGGTTTGCTGATTTTCTTTAGTGATACACTTGCATTCCTTACTCTTTATTTTTTGTATATCTATTACTATTTTTTTATTTGTGCTTACCATTCAGTTTATTTATTTATTTATTTTTACCATTCAGTTTATATATAACATCTTCCACATATAGCAGTTCACGTTAAGCTGTCACTTAATTTTGAACTCATTCTTTTTTCTCCCTTTTTAAAGATTTTTTTAAAAAATTTATTTATTCATGAGAGACAGGGGGGAGGGGGCAGAGATACAAGCAGAGGGAGAAGCAGGCTCCATGCAGGAGCCTGATGTGGGACTGGATCCTGGGTCTCCAGGATCAGGCCCTGGGCCAAAGGCGGCACTAAACCACTGAGCCACCAGGGCTGCCCCTGAACTCATTCTTTACTCATGCTTTACTCCTCTTTCCCTCATGTTTGAGATATTCATTATCATATTTTATATCCTTTTGTTTTATGCTTCTTTTGATTGAGTTTTATAGATAAAGTTATTTTCGCTGCTTCTGTGCTTCCTATTTTTCTTAGTCTTACTTAAGGTTCTTGTTTTTCACTCACAGATTCTCCCTTACATTTCTTATAGGGCTGGTTTAGTGGTCATGAATTCTTTTAACTTTTGTATGTCTGGGAGACCATTTATCTCTCCTTCTGTTCTGAATGATAGCCTTACTGGGTAGAGTATTCTTGGCTGGAGATTTTCCCTTTCAGCACTTTGAATACATCATGCCACTTTCTTCTGACCTGCAAAGTTTCTGCTAAAAAATCATCTTACTTTAGGGTTTCCTTATGTGCTCTATCCTCTGACCAGAACAGTTTTCCTTCAGCTAACTCCTATTATGAGTCTTCGTTCTAAAACTCAGACCTTGCTGACCATCTAGACTAGGCTAGGACTCCTGTCATGTTTCCCCTGGCCTGTGTCATTCTCAGAAACATGCATCACCCTTATGTCTTGTTCAGTCTCCTGCCTCATTTGGTGTTGGACTACAGGCTCTGTGGGCAAGGATATGCCTATCTGGGTCACTGTATTTCCTCTGCAGTGGAGAGCAGAACACCCCACTCTTAGCTTTGAGTGAGGGAAATGAACCCTAAGGTCACATTTTCTTTTTCTTTCTTTTTTTTTTTTTTAGGTCACATTTTCTGATGAGAAGTTACTCTCCAATGGTTTCCACATCTCCTCCTGAGACTTCAGGTAAGTCTTATGGATACTTTCAGAGACTAATTGTTAGCTATATCTACAAAAGGGCAGCAATTCCAAGGCTTGCAGTCATCCCTCATGAATATCCCAGGGGAATGTGAGTCTCTCAGGGGCCAGGAGCTGGGGCTGTCATGACTCCCCTCCTCATGTGGAATCTTTTTTTTTTTTTTAAATTTATGTATTCATGAGACACACAGGCAAAGGGAGGAGAAGCATGCTCCATATAGGGAGCTTGATGCAGGACTCGATCCTGGGACTCCGGGATCACTCCCTGAGCCGAAGGCAGATGCTCAACCGCTAAGTCACCCAGGTGTTCCATGGAATCTCCTTTTAACAACATCCTTGGCCTTGACAATTTGGACTTGATTTTGTTGAAGGTGCCAACCAGTGAATTTCCTTATAACAGAAAATGTCCAATTCAAATGAGAGATGATTATGTTCCAAAAGGGCAACCAGTACAGGCTTGATAAAATGTGGATAAGATAAGGCAGAAGCAATGGGGCATAGATGCCTGGTCATATACACTTGTATGTGCATGTGAAGGTTGAGTACAGGGCATGCTCAATATAATGGAAACAGTGATTTAGAATGCTACAGAAGCAAGCATCTCCTGAAAAAATTTAACCAGTGACATTATAGGGACCAAGACTGACTGAAAAATGGTAGGAAAACCAATATGCTCATCTGATCTGGAAAAACCCAGAAGTCAGGGTAACTGGAATGACACAAATCTGTCCAGAACCCAGAGACAGGCACAGGATCATCAAAAACACTCAGGTTATCCAAAAGCTGGGCCCAAATTGGACTTTTCTGGAAAGGGCTCTCCACATGCTGCCAAGGCTTCTGGGGACACATCCCTTCATCCCAATCATTTTGGGATCAATCTCCAACCACTGTATGAAGGGCTTCATGTTAATATCTGGTTAGACACATAAAATACCAGAATGAATTGCAGAGAAGGAGGAATAAATATTTAGGTTAGAAAGCATGCAGTTTAATTTCACTCTTATTTCTCCATCTTGGGACAGTTTATCCATCCTGTTGGGATACCCTTATACCTTTCTTCCTTAGCATCATGGAGTCACAAAGGAGCTCACAGCTTCTTCCATCCAAGTATCTCCAACTGGAAACCCATCTTCTCTCCAGTGCTGGCTGAGGAACCAGTTCAAAGAGGTCCTCTGTCCCCCTTCAAGTAGCAAGGAAACCCTGTGGGGTTGGGAGCGGTAGGGTAGGAAAGAGGCATTCCAGGCCAAGCCACTTCTCATCAGTCAAAAGAAGGATAATGAGTGGATGCTAGGTCTCTGGGGCTTATCTACATCAGCTTCTTTGCTTAAGGAAGCACTTGAGGTGCTGCATCTGCCAGATGCCAATGGCCACAAGGATGAAAGTCTGTAGAATGGACCACAATGGCACTCACTGATTGGTGCTCTTATTGGTCTGCTAGAAAGGTGCCTGGCTAGGACTGAATCGTCCTTCTCCTCCAAGAGCTGGAAGACTCACTCTCTGTGAGGTTACACATTCCTTGTCCCAACTGGGGCAGCCAAGCCCCTCACCCTCCAGTACTCCTGTTCCTTCTGGATCTGCTCTGTTTACTCCACTTGCTCTACTGGCTACTGCATGCACAGATGCTGTCAGGTCAGCTTGTTGTTGGCTGTAAATTCCACATAATCATTGGTGCATTCACCCAACTGCATGTCCAAGTGAATGGTCTGGGGAACAGGGAAGCCAAAGATGGTGGTGAAGGGCTCTGGCTCCATGCGCTTGCCAGAAACCCAGCTTCCATGCCCCAGTGTGGACCTGAACTGGCAGTTCAGTTCCTTACGCTCAATGACTTGGGGACTGGCCCTGCTCCATCCAGGTGCTGAACACCAGATCAGGATCTTGCCTGCATGGAGTTTCATGTTCAAAAGACAGAAGGGATGGGACAACATGTTAGAAACAGAGGTCTAACTCAGTATTTGAGACAGGCTGGAAGTTCTGTGTTGGTGGGAGGCGACAATGGAGAGCCTGGGAGCACTGAGATGCAGAAGAGCTCTGAATCTCGTGCTATGGAAGCTTGGTCTTTACCCTAGGGATGGCAGGAAATAAGGGATTTCCTCTCAAAGTTTCCCTCTCAAGGTTTCCTCTCATCCTCATCCTGTGTACTTACTTCCTGTAGAGCCCCAGCCCTCCTCAGTAGGCACTGCTGTACCCTTCTCACTCCAGGGACTGAGATGTTGAGGCCTGAGATGGTGGACCTCTTGCCTGCCACACTCACTAACTTGCCAATATAGAGGAGGGCAAATTGGATGGACTCGATGTGAAGGCCGATTTGGCACTTTTGGGGAGACTAGGAGGTAGGTGATGGTGAAGCTGCCCTGAGGGGCTATACTGATGGATCAGAAGTTTCTAGAGGAATCAGCTTCCAGTGAGCACATGTACCTGCTTCTAGGAGAGGAAATCTGGGGGTATCCCAGTTCTAGATCCCCATAGGCCAGGCCAGAGGGGAGGATGTAAGGGAAATGGCATCAATTTGGGCTGGTAAGTCTCAGATCCCAGCATTGCCAATACACAATGTTCTGTAGTTTGCAAAGAGCATGGCCCGGATCAATCCTTCTTGCCTGTGAGGAGACAGGCCCTCCTTTGAGAAATGGAAGGCTAGACATTGATTCTGAAGGCTTGGGGGGCTGTAGGCCATCAAGGCCTGTCTTACCTAGTTTTCAGTATCCTATCTAGTTCTCAGGGTCTTTCCCAAATATGAACAAATTGATCCACTGTGGAGAGGCCTGCTTCTTTTCTGTGGTGTGGTCTGTTAGCTCAGTCGTATAGTTTCTTAATGGAAAAAATAGTACGGAAGTTCCTCAAGAAATTAAAACTAGAACTACCATATGATCATCCAGCTTTCCCACTTCTGGGTATATATCCAAAGGAAATGGAACCATTACCTGGGAGAAATATCTTTACTCTCATGTTCATTGCAGCATTATTCACAATAGCAAAGGTATGAAAACAATTTAAGTGTCTGTCAATGAATGAACAGATCAAGAAAATGTGATATATGTATTCTCTCTTTATATATAATGGGATATTATTCAGCCTTAAGAAAGAAGGAAATCCTATCATTTGCTATGACATGGATGAAAGTAGAGGGCATTATACTAAGTGAAATAAGCCAGACAGAGAAAGACAAATACTGCCTAGTATTACTTATATGTAGAATGTTTAAAAAAGTTAAAAAGTCAAACTTACTGAAACAGAGTAGAAGAATGGTTTTCAGGGGATGTAGGTTGGGAGATAAAGGGACACATGGGAGAGGAAGGAGTCAGGTACTAACATGCCCATGAGTCACTAAAAAGGAGCCTGAGCCCTTCTAGAAGAAAAAAAAACACAAACTCTGGATGATTTGGGAGATCCTAGAACAGAATGACATGTGTTGCTTCCACAGGTGAAGCCCCAGAGAGACAGTCCATGAAAGAATGGTGGTGTGGTGTGCCTAGGCAGGTGGGGTTCAGTGTGGTGTAGAGCAGCAGGAGGGGTCCAGAATCAGCACTTATACACCAGACCTGAAGGTGTCTTGCAGCTGGCAGTGAAGGACACAGTAATGAAGGACACAGAAGTGACTTATGTTAGTTGACAACCAAGGATCAGAAACCCCTTCCCACACTTCCCGATGACTTGACACCCTTTAAATCCTCCAGAACTGAGAAGCAAGCCAACGGATGGACTAGGGGGGCCCTGAATTAACTGAGATTATGTTAATTAGAGAGGAATTAAGTCCTGCGCGTATGTGGAATAAATTGGTTCCTATCACCTAAGGTTTAAGTAATTGTAAAATTTCTGCCTGCTCTCCCATTTGTTACATACGTAATTATATAGGCATCAAAAATTGCATATTTTGCTAGTACTTTATGTATGTATCTACCAATCTAAGATGGTATGTAGTACAGTTTAAAATGAGTATTAGTGGGTTAGCCACAAGGTGGTACTAGAAAGCTATCTTGGTCTCTTGGTGCTTCGACTGCTACAGATTTTACTAAGCAACTGTGAAGCACTGTAATAATGGCAGTAATCATAGTAAAAGTTGAAATGGAGGCATTGGGGTCATGTGAGGCAGTGTTTGTATTTGAAAATCATAAAAATAGACTCTCTGGAGGATGCTATCAAATAGTTTGTACTCTTCTACTTCTTCCTATCCATGTCATGTCATCATAGAACAACCTGATCATTACCCGAAGCATCAAACACTAATACATTCAGTACATACAGGAAAAATATAAATTGACATGCTCTCTTAAGCCTTAGAGTTTTAACATTTAAATGAGCATTGTTACAAGATGTGTGCCTTAAAAACATTTGGAACATCCTGAAACCATCTCTCAAACCCAAAAAAGCTCAGCCCCCAAATGTGAACACAATAGTTCAGCAAAGGTATTGTGTAACTTCTGGAGCACTTGCTCTCATGCTGTGAATGAGGAAAGAGAAGCACCTCTTTCTGGTTTGTCGCTTTTTCTTTTTTCTTTTTTTTATCCTTTGTTCACTATTTTGTTTCTTAAATTATTCACATGAATAAAATCATATGATAGTGGTCTTTCTCCAATTGGCTTATTTCGCTTAGCATTATACTTTCCAGCTCCATCTATGTTGTGGCAAATGGCAATATTTCATTCTTTTTTATGGCTGAGTAATATTCCATTGCATATAGGTACATATCTTCTTTATCAGATTCAACTCTAGAGAACAAACAGTTGGTTACCAGAGGGGAAGGGGGATGGGTGAAATGGGTGAAGGGAATGAATAGTACACTTATCTCAATGAGCACTGAGTAATATATGGAACTGTTGAACCACTATATTGTACACCTGAAACTAACATAACACTGTATATTGGTTACACTGGAATTAAAATTTTAAAAAAAGTGCCTCTTTTAGGCAGTCTTGCTAGGTTCCACCCTTCTCCCCACCCCTCTCAAGTAAATGTAATTTTAAAGTGATGTATAGTAAAAACAGAAGAGGTTTAGAAAAGCTCACAGGGAAGAACTTTCTAAATACAAGGTTGGTAGAGAAGAGAAAGTACCATGTCACAACCCTGAAGACCACTTACTGGGAACATGGAGAGGTAGGCTTAAGAAGAAAGCAGTGACTTGATGTGATCCATGGGAGTCTAGTCTATGGTCTGGTAGCAGGGGAAATTTATTTTCCTAGGAACTGGAAGCACTATATGGATTTAAAGATAGGAGTGACATAAATATGTCAGCTGGCATATGTCCTTGCAGAATTTTAATGAAACCATGCTGTTAGGATGCCAGTCAAGAGTAGGTGCTAAAAATCAAGTGTGGAAATGATGACACTTTGAAGATTTAACTGTGTTTGTGAAAAGGATCAGATGGGAATCTATGGGAGGATGCAGCAGGGTGGGGGGAATGATGCCCCCAGTTTTCTCCCTCAGGAGACTGCTAAGAAGAACTTGAATATGAAGAAGGGAAGTCTGTCGGTCCATGCAACCCTCTCTTGGGAACCCCTTTCTGGGGTCATCAGAAGAGAACATCAAAAACCCACTGGGCGAAGAAAGGTTTATCCCTGAATATTCAATGTTTCCATTTTATTAGAGAATCTAGTTTTAATTTTCTTATTAAGTTTTAAGTTTACTCTCAGTATAGTTAACATACAGTACTATATTAATTTCAGCTGTACAATGTAGTGGTTCAACACTTTCATACATCACCCAGTGCTCATCACCACAAGTGCCCTCCTTAATCCCCATCACCTATTTCCCCCCATCCCCTACCCCTCTCTGCTGGTTACCATTGTTCCTCCTCTATAGTTAACAGTCTGTTTCTTGGTTTGTCTATGTCTCTCTCTCTTTTTAACTTTTCTTGTTTGTTTTGTTAAAGAATCCAATTTCTAAAGTCTAGGTCAAATGTATCCTTGCATATAGATGAAGAAGGATTAGATATGTTTTTCTGTAGCTCGATAATGCATTTATACCGCACAAAATAATGAAGTTCTTTCCCCCATGGCACACTTAGTACTTTGCAGATATAATACTTTGTCTCTCACTGGTATTTTATTTTAAAATCTTCACAAGCAATCACTGACTTTGAGTGGTGAATATGCGGATGCTCTTTGTACTACTCTTTACTTTTGGAGCATGTTTGAAACTGTTGAATTTTTTTAAAATCATTAAAATTTTTTCCAACTTTTCCAACACATATCATGTTAGTAAACCCATTTCATATGTGAACCAGGTTGAGAGAGAGATGTTCCTTTAGGAAATGCAACCACCTTGTTTGATTGGATCATCCAAAAGCAGACAGAAAACTCAGAGCCTGGGAAGTGCACTGGATGTATCTAAAAACAGAACCTGCCTAGTAATCTCTGGGAGAAGAATAATGTTTAAGAATATTCCCTTGCCAGATGTTTTGGGGAAATTTCTTTCATGCCTGATTTGGCAAATTGACTCATGGCTAACACTGGAAGGGAAGGGGGCCACATGATTAAAAGGAGATTGTATTAGTCAGCTCAGGCTGCCATGCCACAAGACTGGGTGGCTTAAATAACCAAAGGTTATTTTCTCACAGTTGTGGAGGTTGGAAAGTCCCAGAGCAATGGCTGGCAGCATCTGGTTCTGGTGAGAGCTCTCTTCCTGGCTTACAGATGGATGCCTTCTTGCTGTGTGTTCATGTGACCTTTCTTTGGAGAGAGTGTGTGGCAAGGGAGGGAGCAATCTCTTTTGGGTCTCCTCCAATAAGGCACTAATCCCATCATGGGAATCCTCCCTCATCTAGCCCTAATTACCTCCCAAAGGCCCCATCTCCAAATTCCATCAGAGTGGGGCTTACGGTTTCAACACGTATATTTGAGGGGGCCACAACCATTCAATACCTAAGCCTGATGTAAGGAACTTCAGAGTAATGTGCTAAAATTTGTGTGGACTGTAACAAATTCAAGTGATTCAAGTCTCCACAAACTATTCCCTCACCTTAATCCTTTCATATTTCCTCTCCTGTGTGGCAACTAGTCTATCACTCAGGGTAGTAGAACCCAAGAAGTACACTGAATTCACATTAGTGCCTTCACATTTCAGTCCCTTCTCCTCCTACCCACAAGACCTATCTAATGGAACTATTTCTACAAAATTTTATTTTTATTTATTTTTTTTTTAATTTTTTTTTTAACTTTTATTTATTTATGATAGTCACAGAGAGAGAGAGAGAGAGAGGCAGAGACACAGGCAGAGGGAGAAGCAGGCTCCATGCACCGGGAGCCCGACGTGGGATTCGATCCCGGGTCTCCAGGATCGCGCCCTGGGCCAAAGGCAGGCGCCAAACCGCTGCGCCACCCAGGGATCCCTCTACAAAATTTTAAATCAATGCTAAGGGCTGAGTCTTTTGGGGGCATTTCCATTTTAATAGGGCATGTTAAAGAAGAACCTCCAAAATGAAGAAAAAAAAATCTCCTCTACTATAATTTCAGGAAATGCTATATCTAATGAGGAGTTTGGAAACTTGGGATTTCATCTCATTAAATCACCGCATAGAAGTAGTCAATATTCTCTTGGCTTATGAGATTGGCCTTTATCAAGAATTAGGTAAGAGGTGGACCGAGGACAATTTTACCTTGCCAATAATGGGTGAATGAAACTTTATGGCAAATTAATAATGGAATTTTAGAAATATCAGCCAGATCAAGTTATAGATGAGGAAATGAAAGTATAGCTTAGCTGGGTGAATTGCCCAGTACTGCATAGCTCCTTGAAGATCCAAGACTAGAACACCTTTCTATTATACCATTTCACGTGAATGCTCCAGTTCTGCCTCATATCATTAGACATCAGGACCAGCCTCTGGCAGCACACTTTCTCTCTAGACCTGTTAATGAGGAGGTGGATAACGGGACTATTTCCTTACCAGCAGGTCTTTCATTTCTTAGCTCTGAGCAAGAAATTCTATAGTTTCATGCTGTGTTGGGCCTCAGAGATTTCTTTGTGGCTTCCTGTTAAAGCAAACCACACATGTTGAATTGCCAGCTGTTGCCACCCCACCTTCTCTATTCATAATTCACAACATCAGGCACTTTCCAGATCTTGTTGCTTCCTTAATTATCAACACAATAAAATAACAAGCATAAGTCTATTCTACCTTCACAGGTTCCTGGGAAGGTCTCACTTCAGAGAGATCTATGGGGTCAGTGGAGAAATGCTGGATTTAGTACATGTTTCAGACATAAAACCACCTTCTCTATCTCTTAGATCCCTTCTGATTATCCAGTGTGATTGTGGTAGATAGGCTGCTCCTGGACCATTTGGTCTAATGCAACTTTGACACTTGGCTGTTGGGAGCAGCCAGGAATGTGGAAACAGCATAGTGAATTCATTGCTTCCATGTTCATTTGAGTTTATGAAGAAAAGACATATTAGCCCTTGGATGGATTAATAACAAGGAAGAATGTTAAAGGCATTTTGGGACATTGTAAAAAATTTCAAATAAGTAAATGGAGTATAATGAATCTCTTTCACCTAGCTTCAACAATCTGCCATTCTCAATCTATCCAACCTTTATACATTTCCCATTCTTAATTATTATCAATTTTAAAAATTAAAATATATGTACATTGAAATGAACAATTTTTAGCTATATAATTTAGAAATGGCTATACCCACGTAATCCGTACCCCTATCATCTTCTTTTGGCACATTTAAAATATGTAAATTGGTAGGTAGGGAAATTGTATGCTTTAGCTTTTCTCATTTGCAAATCATGAAACATTGCTGTGGATGTTCCTCATTTGGGGGATCTTCCCTTTTGCCTCCTGTCCTCCCATTTCAGTGCTGCAAGATCAACCCTTTCTTCTTCACCCTTGTTTCTGATACTGTTTTTCTCTGCACAATTGGCTTTGGGTTTCTACCTACATCCTTGGATTTGAGGAGCCAAATGAGATTTCTAGTAATTTCCTTTTTCTTTTCTTCTCTTTTCTTTTCTTTTCTTTTCTTCCTTTCTCTCTCTCTCTCTCTCTCTCTCTCTCTCTCTCTATCTATCTATCTCTCAATTTTATTTATTTGAGAGAGAGAAAGTACAAGGGGGTTGGGGGAGAGGGAGAAGCAGGGATCCTCAGAGGGATCCCCACTCTGAGCAGGGATCTCAGTGTAGGGCTTGATCCTAGGACCCTGGGATCATGACCTGAGCTGAAGGCAGACACTTAATTGAGTGACCCAGGTGCTCATCTAGTAATTTCTTCATTGGCTCCACCTGTCTCAGATAAGAAGCCTATTCTAGTCTCCTCCCAGAATGCTACAGCCTAGCTCTTGATTATTTTGCCTAGTAGGAGAGAGAAATGGAGCGGTTAGTCCAGCCTTCTTAGCCCACCCAGGGAACCAACTGGAAGGGAGAAGGGGCATAGAAGTAACAAATAAAATGCATTCTTTTTAATTACCCCAACTCTAATGAATACAATATGAATGAAATGGAAAGGTATAAGAGAAATGCGTCAAGCTATTTCTGATAAAAAGAAAGGAAAGTGAAGTAGGGCTTTTGGGCTGAGCATCAGGGTGATAATTCTTGCTTTAAATCTCCCACCTGAGGCAGTATATTTCAGCCAGATACACAACCAGCTACATACTCATACCCTAGAAAAAAACATACATTCACAAGAAGTTTTCTGAAGCAATATATATTTATGTAATATATTTCTCTATTTCATTAAGAAAAAAAAGAAAAGCTTGTCACTGTTTCACTAAAATAATTTTGTAACCCTTAGTTACAGTTTGAAAACCACTGCCTAAAGTCTGTCTAAGACGTTGGGTTGGGACTACTCTCTCTGGTATTCTTGGTCTCATCATTTCCTTCACTGGCCAGTTTGATCCTTCACAGAGTATGGTTTCTCAGCTTGAATCCAGGATACCTAGGCTCCTTATAAGAGATGATATTTAGCTAGGGATTATTTGAATCCAGCCAATACTGAGTATCTGCTAGAGGGAAGGCTCCTCTTCACAGCCTGCCAAACCCACCATAGCTGTGGTGGAGGCAGCTGGAGAGCCAGCCATTGTCCGAGGTAATGAGCGAATGCTGATGCTTCATAATTGTGCACATGCTCAGCCTGCCCACTAATTCCCTGTTGTGTTTGCCATACCCTCCAGCCACAGGAAGAAATACAAGCCGTCTCTTTGGGTGCTGTGTGTGCAAAGAAAGTACCAGGCCGGTTCTCCAGAAATTTAATTCAAGTTAGTAGAACTAACTTCCTATATCTGAACCCAGAAAGAAAAATATTATAAAAAAAGGTTGGATTAAAAAAAAAAAGTTGGATGATATTAGCTATCCAATAATAACGGCCTTAGAAATATTATAGTGCATAGCCCGGTCCAGATTTTTTTACTTTTTAAAAATTATTGAAGTATAGTTGATATACAATGTTATATTAGTTCAGGTGTACAACATAGTGATTCAACAATTGTATACATTATTCTGTGCTCACATGGTAAGTATAGTCATTATCTGTCACTATACTTTGTTACAATATTATTGACCATATTTTTTATGCTGTCCTTTTAATCTCTGTGATTTATTTATTTTGTAGCTGGGATTGTGTATGTCTTAATTTCCTTCACCTATTTCGCCCATCTCCCTCCCCTCCCCTCTGGTAACCACCAGTTTGTTTTCTGAATTTATGAGTCTGTTTCTGTTTGTTCATTGGTTTTGTTTTTTAAATTCCACATATAACTAAAATCACATGGTATTTATCTTTCTTTGTCTGACTTATTTCACTTAGCATAATACCCTCTAGGTTCATCCATGTTGTTGGCAAATGTCAAGATCTCATTCTTTTTTATGGCTGAGTGATATATATATATATATATATTGTAATTCAAAAAGAGAAATGTATTTCTATGTTTATTACAGCATTACTTGCAATAGCCAAGATATGAAAGCAAACCAAATGTTTGTTGGTAGATGAATGGATAAAGATTATGTGATATATATATATATATATATATAAAGATAAAGATATATATATATAAAGATAAAGATTATGTGATATATATATAAAGATTATGTGATATATATATAAAGATAAAGATTATGTGATATATATATATAAAGATAAAGATTATGTGATATATATATAAAGATTATGTGATATATATATAAAGATAAAGATTATGTGATATATATATATAAAGATAAAGATTATGTGATATATATATAAAGATTATGTGATATATATATAAAGATAAAGATTATGTGATATATATATATAAAGATAAAGATTATGTGATATATATATATATATATATATCACATAATCTTTATCCATTCATCTACCAACAAACATTTGGTTTGCTTTCATATCTTGGCTATTGCAAGTAATGCTGTAATAAACATAGAAATGCATTTCTCTTTTTGAATTACAATTTTCATTTTCCTTACGTTAATACCCAGAGGTGGAATTACTAGATCATATGATACTTCTATTTTTAGTTTTTGGAGGAACCTCCATACTGTTTTCTATAGTGACTCCACCAATTTACAACCCACCAATAGTGCATGAGGGTTCCTTTCTTCCACATCTCACATCCTCACCAACACTTACTTCTTGTCTTTTTTATTCTAGCCATTGTAGAGTTCTTTATATATCTTGGATATTGAACCCCTATTGGATATGTCATTTGCAAATATCTTCTCTCATTTAGTAGATTGCCTTTTCATTTTCTTGATGTTTTCTTTCACTGTACAAAAGCTTTTTATTTTGATGTAGTCCCAATTGTTCATTTTTTCTTTTGTTTCCCTTGCCTGGGAGATCTATCCAGAAGAATATCGCTATAGTTAATGTTCAAGAGATTACTGCTGATCCAGTTTTATATAAAAAAATAATAATGGTTAAATTTCACCTGGCTCTTCCTGGTGATCCATATAATATGTTCTACATGAGTTACATCCTGGAATTTTTTCAATATCCCTATGAAATAAGTAATATGATAACCCTCATTCACAGATGGGGAAATTGAAACTCAGAGACGTTAAGTAACTTGTCCAAGATTACCCAGGAAGTAATCAGTTTTATCAGGGGTTGAACTCAGGCTATCTGATTTCTGTGTGGACACAAAGATGTGCCACTTGATTCTTCTTTAAGAAAGGGCTTGTTTCTTCAGCTGCCAGGAGTGCTGTCAATGTCAGCTTTCATCTGTCAAAATGTTTAGGGATTGATTCAGCCCCAAAGAAACTCCTTGACCTGAGTCACAGCCTTCTTGGAGCTGTTTATATCCAGTGACTGGTTTAGGTGGAGATATAAATGCCCAGCCATGGCAGGCCAACATAGGGCAACTCTGAAAGATCAGCTTAGCTCTAGAGCTCCCTTTCAGATCATCTAAGGTTGTCATTAGGTCTATACCAAGCTGTACTTTTCTGTCTGTCCAATCTCGCCTCCTTTGTCTTTTCCCCACATTCCTTTTGAGTAGTTTCCTTAGTAAATATTCTACACACCAAATTTTTTCTCTGCATATGCTTTCCTGAGGAAAAAAAGAACTGTAGCAAGTGAAAATACTCCCAATGGGTAGATCTTCAAGCTGTCATCCACTTTGTGCAGAGAGAAATGGCCCAAAGTTAAAATATATAGAGTCATAGTAATGGCAAATGGCCTAGCCAGTTAGACAGGAACATGAAAGGAAGAAGAATGGAAGAATAGGGAGACAAGAATGGGTAGGGACGTGTGAATGGACATATGGCAGTGGATGAAAAACATGTAGACCTTTCTATTATATATTAAAGTCCACCAAAGGGCATCTACCACAGAAGAGACAACCAAGTAGACAAAATGACTCAGCCAGATGTCAGATAGATCCTGTCATCAGCCACCCCAGTGCCAGCAAAATGGGCATAGAATAAAGTAGCTTTGGTGACAGAAATGGAGGCTATCCATGGACCAACAACATGGGCACTAGCTTAACAAGGCTGATGTCGCTGCTACTGCTTCCAAATATACAGCCTGCCATAAACAGAGACTAATGCTAGGCCCCCACTATGGCACTCATTCTTTTTTTTTTAATTTTATTTATTTATTCATGAGAGACACACAGAGAGGCAGAGACATAGGCAGAGGGAGAATAGGCTACCTGTGGGGAGCCTGATGCAGGACTTGATTCTAGGACCCCAGGATCACGACCTGAGCCAAAGGCAGACACTCAACCACTGAGCCACCCAGGTGCCCCAATGGCACCCGTTCTTTGAGGAGACTGACCATTTGATGGCAAGTTGAGTACACTGGGTCACTTTTCCTCCAAAAGGGCCAGCAATTCATGCTCACACTAGACACACAGTCCTGGTATAGGTTTGCCTTTCCTACCTTCAGGTCTTCAGTCAGTGTTACTAATCCAAAGGCTTACAGAGTGTTACTCTATTGACATGAGATCCCATAGAGCACTGAATCAAATCTGGTAACCCACATTACCTGAAGTGTAGGAATGGGTTCATGACCACAGGACCCACTGGTCATATCACATACTGCACCAGCAAGAAGCTGCTTGGAAAAAGTAGAACAGCCTCCTAGAAGCACAGCTTAAGTAGAACAGCCTCCTAGAAGCACAGCTGAAGTGCCATCTTAAAGGTGATACTTTATGAGAATGGTGAGCCACCCTCCAGGGCATGGCATATATGTTGAATCAAAGATTTCATACGGAGCTGCATCTGTGATAAGAAGTCTACATGGGTCAAAAAAACCAAAGGGTGGAAGCAGGAGTGACCACAGTTGCCTCAACTTCCTATTGGGAAATGATCCATTTGGGAAATTTGTGCATCTTGTCCCCAAAGCTCTTGCCTCTGCAGGGTTAGAATTCCTCTTCTGCAATGGGAGACCACCTCCACCAAGGATACAGATGTCAGCAGGCAAGAAGAGTCATTATCTTGGCTGAGGTAATTGACACTAATCATCAAGAAGAGCAGTGCTCTAATTACATAATAGAGGCAAAGACAGTATGTTTAGCGCACAGATGACTTATTTGAGCACTTCTTTGTTCTCCCTTCAGTTGTAACAGTAAATGAACAAGTGCAGCAATCACAGATGAGAATCTGGATTGTGTCACCAAGTAAACAGCCTAGACCAGCTCTTGAGGGTGAGGAGATCTAGACTTGCTAGTGGAGAAGGGAGACAATGATTAGCATTTGGGACCCTAGGACCTACAGGATTGTAATTTTTCCCATTAAACTTTCCCTTCTAAGATTCCCCCAGAAGGAGAGGCTCACCAGAATCGTGGAGAAGAGGCTCCCTCAATATATATGGACTGGATCCAGTGGCTCAAGGAGTGACTTGTGATGAACATGGAAATGCACCCCACAGTTCTCCCTTCAGGAAAGGACTTGTCGGGGACTCCTGGGTGGCTCAGTGGTTGAGCATCTGCCCTTGGCTCAGGACATGATCCTGGGACTCCGGGATTGAGTCCTACATCGGGCTTCCTTCATGGAACCTCCTTCTCCCTCTGTCTGTGTCTCTGCCTCTCTCTGTGTGTCTCTCATGAATAAATAAATAAAATCTTTTAAAAAAATAAAAAAAGACTTTTTGGGGTGCCTGGGTGGCTCAGTGGTTGAGCGTCTGCCTTTGGCTCAGGTTGTGATCCCGGGGTCCTGTGATCGAGTCTCACATCAGGCTCCCTGCGGGGATCCTGCTTCTCTCTCTGCCTATGTCTCTGCCTCTCTCTGTGTCTCTCATGAATAGATAAATAAAATCTTAAAAAAAAAAAAAAAGGACTTGTAGCCCAGATTCTAAGAGTGCTGTCAGAAGACAATCTTGAGCTGCCCGTCCATTGGGAACTGACTCTTTACTTGGGCATACTACTCTTGAATTTTTTGGATTTTCTTCCTCTCCCTTCCCACCACCCCCACCACATAAATAAGGATGACAAATACCTTTCCCTACTCAATAGCATTAAGTAAGAAATTTAAACATTTAAATCAGTACTTACTGATTTGTCATAAGGGCTCAATAAAAGTTAATTGAGTTTTCTCAATTCTACTTTACTGTTTTCTCTCAGGAATTTACAACCTCATTTAATAATAAATAATTGGTACTGTGTGTAGGGGAGGCAAGTCACCATTAAACTATGTAATTCTAATGATTTTACTCTCAAAATGTGTGCTTCAAGCTAAGAGAGCTCTGGAACATCATTGTGACCTGGATTGGTGAAGGAAGGCTTCCTGAGGGATATGGGAGCTTAGTTGGGCTCAAAAACACCCTGCGGAGAGAAAGGTGAGCAGAGGGCACTGGGAGCAGGTGTGTGTGTATGTCCCATTCCAACTCTAGCATGTGGTCCTAAGCAGAATTTGGAAGGGCAAGTATCAGGTAATTAAGTTTGCACAGTGTTGTAATGGTTTTAACCAGTAACTTTAGACATATAAGACACTATAACTTATAATGTATACAGTATAGTGAAGTGTACTACAAAAATATGAAGTATTATTATAACCAAGAAGAATCTGAGAAGAAAAAAAACTGGATAAGGATATGTTAGGCTATGCACTCATCTGAGATAAATACATAAAACCTTCGAAATTATGACATAACCATACTGTTAGATTTATGGCCATGGGTATTGCTCTCATTCCAAGTGCCTACTTTACATTTATCATCTTTACATTCATCTGGCATCTCTATTTTCTTTTTTTTAAGATTTATTTATTTATGATAGACATAGAGACGGAGAGAGACAGAGACACAGGAGGAGGGAGAAGCAGGCTCCATGCCGGGAGCCCGACGTGGGACTCGATCCCGTGACTCCAGGATCACACCCTGGGCCAAAGGCAGGCACCAAACCGCTGAGCTACCCAGTGATCCCCATCTATTTTCTTTTCTTTTTTTTAATTTATTTTTTATTGGTGTTCAATTTGCCAACATATAGAATAACACCCAGGGCTCATCCCATCAAGTGCCCCCCTCAGTGCCCGTCACCCAGTCACCCCCACCCCCTGCCCACCTCCCTTTCTACCACCCCTTTTTCGTTTCCCAGAGTTAGGAGTATCTTATGTTCTGTCTCCCTTTCTGATATTTCCCTGGCATCTCTATTTTCAATGTCTTACAAATTTCTACCTCTTCTAGTAACCTTTTCAGCTGAAATTTCATGTGCTTCATATCAGCTCAGAAGCAAATTCTTTTCTGGAAGGTTGCATCTATCTGTTCAGCCATTTCTGAATTACCCAAGCATGAGCAAATGTTGTTTAGGAAGGTTGTCAAGATCTACTTTTTGTGTGTTCAGATTTAATTCAAGATGGTTTAAATTTAGACCTCCAGAGCTGTCATGCACATATTCTGTCAGGAGAAAAACATTCTTTGCTTTGAAATATAATTGGTTGAGGTTTACATTCCGCTTTCTGTATATATGCAGTGTGCTTATGAAGAGATCTACTTGAATCCTGGAAAATAGTTTGGGTTTCCAGACCCTCCATACGTGTGTATTTAGAAAATGTTTGCCTCCCTTCTTTTCTTTTCTTTTGCCCCCAAACCATCAATTGTCTAGGAGGATTTGAGAGTAACAACTCCCATCTGGCTGTACTGCCAGACAGTAGTAAAAGTTTTATTCTATGAAAAAACAGGAAAATAAAGATTCTAAAGATTTATTTATTTTAAAAGAGATTTTATTTATTTATTCATGAGAGACACAGAGGAGGCAGAGACATAGGCAGAGGGAGAAGCAGGCTCCCTGTGTAGAGCCTGATGTGGGACTTGATCCCAGGACCCTGGGATCACAATCTGAGCCAAAGGCAGATGCTCAACCACTGAACTACCCAGGTACCCCTAAATATTTATTTTTTAGAAGCTTGAGCATTGGTCCTTGTTCTATTGTAGACAGAAATATTTGTGTTTACATTAGTGTCTTTTAAGCAAATACTATTGGATATATTGACAGAATTTTTCTAAGATGACATTCTATTCCTTGTATGAGTTATAAGTGTCCAGAGTCCTGGAAACATACAGAATTAAAAAGAACTGAAGTAGGAAGGGGTGGATGGGGCAGAGAGCGGGGAGAAGAGAGCAAAACCAGCTTCCTTCTAACCTGGTAGACAGTTTGAAGACATAGGGATGTCTTCTAGTTCTATAGCTGCATGACAAATGACCTCAAAACTTAGTGGCTTAAAACCACAACAATTCTTTTATTATTGCTACGTATCTCTGGGGTCATCTTGGCTCAGTTGGACAGTTTTTGCTCAGGGTCTAGAATCATCTGAAGACTCTCTCATTCACTGGTGTCTGGCATCTGGGCTGGGAAAGCTTGAACATCTGAGGCTCCTTGGGCATCTCTGTCTTTACATGGTTTCTCTAACATGGCAGCTTAGTGTGGACCAAGGTCCCTGTCCCAAGTGAGAGAATGGAATTAGTAGTATCTTTTCTCGTGTGGCCTCAGAAGTCAAGAGAGTCATAAAGCCCACTTTGGTTCAGGGGGAGGCAGACAGACTCCATGTCTTAATGAGAGGTGCACCAAAAAATCTGCAGATGTGTTTTATTTTTTTACTTTTTATTTTTTTGTATATTTTTAAATTGGAGTTCTATTTGTCAACATATAGCTTAATACCCAGTGCTCATCCTGTCAAGTGTCCCCCGTCACCCAGTCACCCCAAACCCCGCCCACCTCCCTTTCCACCACCCCTTGTTTGTTTCCCAGAATTAGGTATGTCTCATGTCCTGTCACCCTCTCTGATATTTCCCACTCATTTTCTCTCCTTTCCCCTTATAATCCCTTTCACTATTTCTTATATACCCCATATGAGTGAAACCATATGATGATTGTCCTTCTCCGATGGACTTACTTCACTCAGCATAATACCCTCCAGTTCCATCCACATAGAAGCAAATGGTGGATATTTGCCCTTTCTGATGGCTGAGTAATATCCCATTGTATATATAGACCAAACCTTCTTTATCCATCATTTGTCAATGGACACAGAGGCTCCTTCCACAGTTGGGCTATTGTGGACATTGCTGTTATAAACATTGGGGTGCAGGTGTCCTGGCATTTCACTGCATCTGTATCTTTGGGGTAAATCCCCAGCAGTGCAATTGCTGGGTCAAAGGGCAGTTCTAATTTTAACTCTTTGAGGAACCTCCACACAGTTTTCCAGAGTGGCTGCACCAGGTCACATTCCTACCAACAGTGCAAGAGGCTTCCCCTTTCTCCACATCCTCTCCAACATTTGTTGTTTCCTGCCTTGTTAATTTTCCCCATTCTCACTGGTGTGAGGTGGGATCTCATTGTGGTTTTGATTTGTATTTCCCTGATGGCAAGTTACGCGGAGCATTTCCTCATGTGCGTGTTGGCCATGTCTAGGTCTTCCTCTGTGAGATTTCTGTTCATGTCTTCTGCCCATTTCATGATTGGATGGTTTGTTTCTTTGCTGTTGAATTTAATAAGTTCGTTATAGATCTTGGATACTAGCCCTTTATCTGATATGTCATTTGCAAACATCTTCTCCCATTCTGTATGTTGTCTTTTAGTTTTGTTGACTGTTTCTTTTGCTGTGCAGAAGCTTTTTATAGTTCATTTTTGTTTTTGTTTCTCCCTTGCCTTCGTAGATGTATCTTGCAAGAAGTTGCTGTGGCCAAGTTCAAAAAGGGTGTTGCCTGTGTTCTCTAGGATTTTGATGGATTCTTGTCTCACATTAAATCTTTCATCCATTTTGAGTTTCTCTTTGTGTATGGTGTAAGACAATGGTCTAGTTTCTTTCTTCTGCATGTGGCTGTCCAATTTTCCCAGCACCATTTATTGAAGAGACTGTCTTTCTTCCAGTGGATAGTCTTTCCTCCTTTGTCGAATATTAGTTGACCATAAAGTTGAGGGTCCACTTCTGGATTCTCTATTCTGTTCCATTGATCTATGTGTCTGTTTTTGTGCCAGTACCACACTGTCTTGATGACCACAGCTTTGTAGTACAACTTGAAATCTGGCATTGTGGTGCCCCTGGCTTTGGTTTTCTTTTTCAATATTCCCCTGGCTATTCAGGGTTTTTTCTGATTTCACACAAATATTAAGATGATTTGTTCCAACTCTCTGAAAAAAGTCCATGGTATTCTGATAGGGATTGCATTGAACGTGTAAACTGCCCTGGGTAACATTGACATTTTCACAATATTAATTCTTCCAATCCACGAGCATGGAATATTTTTCCATCTCTTTGGGTCTTCCTCAATTTCTTTCAGAAGTGTTCTGTTGTTTTTAGGGTATAGATCCTTTACCTCTTTGGTTAGGTTTATTCCTAGGTATCTTATGCTTTTGGGTGCAATTGTAAATGGGATTGACTCCTTAATTTCTCTTTCTTCAGTCTCATTGTTAGTGTATAGAAATGCCACTGACTTCTGGGCATTGATTTTGTATCCTGCCATGCTACCAAATTGCTGTATGAGTTCTAGCAATCTTGGGGTGGAGTCTTTTGGGTTTTCTATGTCCAGTATCATGTCATCTGCAAAGAGGGAGAGTTTGACTTCTTCTTTGCCAATTCGAATGCCTTTTGTGTCTTTTTGTTGTCTGATTGCTGAGGCTAGGGCTTCCAGTACTATGTTGAATAGCAGTGGTGACAGTGGACATCCCTGTCTTGTTCCTGATCTTAGGGGAAAGGCTCCCAGTATTTCCCCATTGAGAATTATATTTGCTGCGGGCTTTTCGTAGACGGCTTTTAAGATGCTGAAGAATGTTCCCTCTATCCCTACCCTCTGAAGAGTTTTGATCAGGAATGGATGCTGTATTTTGTCAAATGAAAGCGATAGATGCTTTCACTGCATCTATTGAGAGGATCATATGGTTCTTGTTTTTTCTCTTGCTGATATGATCAATCACATTGATTGCTTTACGAGTGTTGAACCAGCCTTGCATCCCGGGGATAAATCCCACTTGGTCATGGTGAATAATCTTCTTAATGTACCGTTGGATCCTATTGGCTAGTATCTTGTTGAGAATTTTTGCATCCATGTTCATCAGGGATATTGGTCTATAATTCCCCTTTTTGGTGGGGTCTTTGTCTGGTTTTGAATTTAAGGTGATGCTGACCTCATAAAATGAGTTTGGAAGTATTCCATCCCTTTGTATCTTTCGGAACAGCTTTAGTAGAATAGGGATTGTTTCTTCTTTAAATGTTTGATAGAATTCCCCTGGGAAGCCATCTGGCTCTGGACTTTTGTGTCTTGGGAGGTTTTTGATGACTGCTTCAATTTCCTCCCTGGTTATTGGCCTGTTCTGGCTTTCTATTTCTTCCTGCTGCAGTTTTGGTAGTTTGTGGTTTTCCAGAAATGCATCCATTTCTTCTAGATTGCCTAATTTATGGCGTACAGCTGCTCATAATGTGTTTTAAAAATTGCTTATATTTCCTTGATATAGGTTGTGATCGCTCCTTTTTCATTTGTGATTTTACTAATTTGAGTTTTTTTTTAAGATTATTTATTTATTTATTTATTTATTTATTTATTTATTTATGATAGTCACACACAGAGAGAGAGAGAGGCAGAGACACAAGCAGAGGGAGAAGCAGGCTCCATGAAGGGAGCCTGATGTGGGACTTTATCCAGGGACTCTAGGATCATGCCCGGGCCAAAGGCAGGCACCAAATCACCGAGCCCCCCAGGGATCCCCGTGTTTTTTCTTTTTAATAAGGCTGGCTAATGGTTTATATATCTTATTAATTCTTTCAAAGAACCAACTCCTGGTTTTGTTGATCTGTTCTACAGTTCTTCTGGTCTCTATTTCATTGAGTTCTGCTTGAATCTTTATTAACTGTCTTCTGCTTGGTGTAGGTTTTTTTTTACTGTTTTTTCTCCAGTTCCTTTAGGTGCAAGGTTAGCTTGTGTATTTGATTTTTTTCCAATTTTTTGAGGTATGCTTGTACTGCAATGTATTTCCCTCCTAGGACTGCTTTTGCTGTATCCCAAAGATTTTGATGCAAATGTGTATTAAAACTACCACAGGAATTCTCAGACCTCTGACAGAAAGCCTGGGACAGAATAATGAGTCATTCCCCACACCACAAATTGGTTCATTGTGGTTCCCCTTCAGCTGTGGTGGAAGGATACCGTCGTGCTAAGAGCTCCTGCTCTGGAGTTAGACTGCCTGCCTGGGCTTGCCTCTGCCCCGACACTTGCTAAGCCTGGAGCTTTAAGCAGGTCTGGGTGCTTCAGTTTTCTTATCTGTAAATTGGGGATAATGAGAGCTAACATTTGTTGAGTACTTAGTAGGTGTCAAGACATTGTTCTAAGTGCATTATATACAATCTCATTTTATAACCAAGATATACCCAATGAGGTAGTTACCTACCTCCAAAAACGTAAGGTTGATAATAATAGAGGTATCATTCAGGTCTGTAGTGAAATGAGACCATCTATTATGTTCGCTCTTGATGTTATTAAAACTGTTGGGGGCAAAAACGAGTGACATCGGGTCAGGAGCTGTTTCCACAAATGCACCGAGCGTGCGCAGTGCCACACAGGAGGGCAGGTTGTCCACGGCATAGTGCCGAAGACCAGGTTCCTTGGCAGGTGTTAAAATGCACAACCCCCCAGACATTCCGGGTCTCATCAGGGGCCAGGGGTACAGAATCCAGCGCAGTCTTGCAGATTGGGACCAGGAGTACAGCTTTGAATCCGCAAAACGGGAGTGTTCATCTTTTTCCTGAAAAGAGGCCCGCGCCTCCGGGCAGTGGGAGGAGTTGTGGCGGGCACGGCCGCGGCGGCCTTGCGTGCTCGTGCTCGGGCGTCGGGGTCGCGCTGTGGCCGGATCCACGGGGCCGACAGCCCTCCAGGGGCTTCCCGGGCTCTCTGCCTCCCCCTGCGCCCTGCGACTCCCGGCCGCCCTCGGCTCCCAGCTCACCATCCACCTTGCCCCTCCGTCTCCGCTAGGTACCGACTCCCGCGACGGCCTCGCGCCCGTCCCCCAGCCCCGGCAAACCCGGAGAGCTGGAGTCCCGCGCCGGCGCGCCGCGGCGGCCACTGGGCACGCTCCGTTGCCGGGCAGGGTCGGGGCTGCCCGCCTCGCGGATCCCCGGGGCCGCGCGTCCTCCTCCTCCCGAGCAGGAGCAGGCGGCGGCGTCGGCGGCGACACGCCCAGCAGCGGGGAGGAGGAGCGGGTGCGGCGCCTCGGGACGGACGGACGGACGCCATAGCAGGTGCTGGGCCGGACGCGAAGCCACTGGGGCGCGGCCCGGCTCTCCGCCTGCCCTCGCCCTCCTCCGCCCCTTGCCCCGACTTCCCGCACGTTGCTCAGAAGCTCCGGGGAGACTTGGCTGCAGCTCTGAGGGCGCGTCGCTGGCTCGGCCCCGAGGCCAGGGGCTCATGTGCTCGCCTCTGCTGGCGGCAGCCGCTCCAACTTCCCCCAGCGCTGTCTTTGTCGGGGTGTCGGGAGCCCCCTCTGCGGGCCGGTGCCCCGCGGTCTGGGAGCGTTCGTGCCTGCGCAGACGCGGGTCGCGGCCGCTCGTCCCAGGTAGTGGGGCGCTGCCCTGCCGCCGCGGGCCCTGCCTGTCAAGACGCTATCGCGTGGCTCTGGCATTGGCAGCGACGTCAGTCCGGCTGCTCAGTGGACAGCCCCGGGCCGGACCGGGATAGGGATGCGCTCCCGTGACAGCGTGGGGCATGAAAACAGGCTGCGAGGAAGTCTCAGGTGCTGCAGAGCCCCCGTGTTCCAAACCGCGGAACCCGCAGGAAGGACACGGCTTACCACCACCCAGGACTGCTCGGGGGAGGCCGAGCGAGGCCGAGCGGCGCAGGCACGAACGCAGCAGGGCTGGAGGCGCGTGGATCCCCTGCCGCAGCTCCGCAGCTCCGCGAGCCCGGCCGGAGCCCCCGCGGGGGTCAGGGCGCTTCTGCGGACCGCTCGGCACCGTCACGGTTTGCTTGAGGTTCCCTAGGGGGCGTGTTGTTGCGTCCCTGTTGCCGCATGTTACTTCTGCCCACATGTTTATCACTCATCACACACTGATGGTGAAGAAAGCACTCATGGCGTTTTATGATATGCTTCTTTGAAGGGTTGACACAGGGCACTGAAGACCTTCTACGCCGAACTTTGAATTGCCTTCCAGGAAGGCCACCGAAGTTGTGTATTACATGTTAGTTTAGCCTTCGTTTTGGTAATAGTAAAGATCCCTGATAATCCCAGGCTGCTTGTCTTTGCCTATTTAGAGAGAGAAAGAGAGAGAGAGAGAGAGAAAAAAAAAAAAAAAAAAAGAGTAGCGAATTCCCCTCCTCCCCAATTTTAAAAAAGATCTCTAAAACAGGTAATTTGACATGTAAGATTTTGACAATTAAAAATATAATTTATTTGGAACTCGATTCAATTATGATGACTGAATTTTATTACTTTTCTAGAGCTTCACTGGGAAACACTAGAAAGGTATCAGAAAACTTTGTGGAGTAATTCTATTCTGAAACTTAAAAAGAATGTAATTCTGAGTGACATCACATAGATTTTCATCTGGAAGTCTTTCTCTGGGTTCTGTGATAAAACATTTTGTCATATAATTTAGACTTTTTTCCTGCTTGATAACTTACTTGAATGCCCATTATCTTATTCACAATAATAAAAACAACGTACGTTTTTCACATTAGGATGCACAAAGAATTTAATTTCACATGGGCAAGGGTCCATACAGAAAACTATCAGAATTCTCTCCTTCCCTTCCCTTGATTTGGCCTATTAATATGTTGCTTTATCTGAACTACAGTTTCTGTACAACTGTTATATTATTTTGAGTGGTGGCTGTATCTCTCCTGAAGGATAATGAATTTTGTAGGTATAATTTGAGGACTTTGTTTTGGAGGATGAGGCACCATGTATAAAGGTGCAATAGTAAACCGGAGATTTCATATTTTTCAAATTAGAGTAGAAACTGCCTTAGGCAAAAGTGGAAAAAACTATCATTCCTTGAGCCATATCACTTTAATACATCTACTTGTAAGTTGAAAGGTATGTGCAATAATGCACCCTAAGCCATAGCTTCACCTGTGGGCAGAGTTGCTCTGGAAGTTATTGTATGCTGTGAAAAATTTCCATTATAGGTGGTTCATTCAGGCTGGGACAGCTATTCCACAGTGGTGTCAATGCCCAGCTTCTTTCCATCTTTCTGTATCACTATTTTTCATATAAAATATTTATCCTCATGGTTATCTCACAGTCTTAAAGTGATTACTCCATCTCTAGCCTCATGTACAGGTTCCAAGGAAGAAGGTATAAAAGAAGCTGAAATGAGTAGTGCCTGTATCATTAAAGCAGAGCTTTTTCTAATCCCTTAATTGAAATCCTACTGGTCAAACTATCATGCAGTAGAGTTCTTTCAGTAGAGTTCAAGGAAGCATATAATTCGATTAGTCACATTGCTACCTAAACAAAATCTGAGTTCTGTTACTAAGAGCAGGGAATGGATATTGAGTAGACAAGTAGCAACCAAACATATAATAAAACTTCCATGGTAACCCTCAATCTGGAGTGTCTGATCCCAACTATACTAGCTTTGGTCCTTTGCTTAACTCTCATTCTCAGACAGGAGTAGGCTGGAGATCTCATGTTTGGAGGGAAGCTAGTGGAAGATAGATGGAGACCAAGAGGGGAAATGTCAGGGCATACCACCTCAGGAAGATGGAGGTAACGTGATACGGCTTTGAACCTTCAATATTCTCTTCACCCATATTTCCCCAGCAGGCTGACAAAAAAGTCACCAGCTCACTGGAGATTCCTGGAATTGCTGCCTCTCTTCCGGAACTCCCAGCCTTCCACTGGGGCCCAGAATCATCTCCATGGATGGTTAAGCTGGAACAGATAACTGTTATTTGGTGGAACGAAACTGCAGCTTGGACAGGGTAGAATTGGGGCTGTATAGTGGGACCACAGTGGGCTCTTCTGGTGCCATTTAATTAACTTTATGATGACTTAACCCCATATTTTATGGTATTGAATTTTTGGGTCCCTATTTATCATGGTATAGGAGGTGGTGGGGTTGTTCTATTTGTTGAAATTAATTTCCCTTTGGAATTGTAAAGCTTTCTATTTTTACCTTTAGGTTTAAGGAATTATCTTGAACATTTGACAAATAGTAAAAACCAACGTATACCTTTATACCCAGTAGCCAAGCCTCAGCGCAAATGCTGATGCCTTAGAGAGAGCTTCCTTGACCACTATATATCAGAATATATATATTCTGGTCATTCCCACCATTATTCACTAGCATAGTACCAGGGGCTTTCTTCCATAGTACTCTTTGCAATTTGTAATTGCATTTCTGTTTCTTACTTTGTTTGCCTGTTTATTGTCAGTTTCAATCTTGCACTCGATGTAGCTTCAGGAGGATAGGAATCATGCTTATTTTGCTAAAACAGTACACTCAGGAGAGCCTGGGTGGTTCAGTGGGTTAAGCATCTGACTCTTGATCTCAGCTCAGGTCTTGATCTCAGGGTCTTGAGTTCAAGCCCCACATTGGGCTCCATGCTGGGTATGGAACCTACTTAAAAACAAAAAAACCCACAAATAAACAAAAAGCAGTACACTCAGGACCTAGCACAGTATTTTCCATAAGGTATTAAATTAGCAAATTTTGATGAAGAAATGACTGAGTATAAATACTGGTATTTTCATGTATTTTGAAAAATCTTTCAAGCATTTTCATTTCCAAGCATATTCCATGTTTATAAAGTATTTTAAATCTGAGTGTATTTTATTAAATAAAATAACATCTTCTGGTCATGTAAAAGATATTCTTGTTGGAAAATTAGAAAATGGGGCAGCCTGGGTGGCTCAGCGGTTTAGCGCCACCTTTGGCCCAGGGCATGATCCCAGAGACCGGGGATTGAGTCCCACGTCAGGCTCCCTGCGTGGAGCCTGCTTCTCCCTCTGCCTGTGTCTCTGCCTCTCTCTCTCTCTCTTTCTCTCTCTGTGTCTCTCATGAATAAATAAATAAAATCTTTAAAAAAAAGAAAAATTAGAAAATGCAGAAATGTTTAAAAATAAAATAAAAATTACCAATTATCCCATAACCAAGGAATATCATTCTATTTTCCTGGTGACATAGCTGCATCATGTCATTCCCCTAGCACATTAAAAATGGTTGGATAGGGATGCCTGGGTGGCTCAGACAGTTAAGTGTCTGATCTCAGGGTCCTGGGATCGAGTGCTGCATCTAGCTCCTTGCTCAGTGAGTAGTTTGCTTGAGATTCTCTCTCACTCTCTGCCCCTACCCTTGCTTGCACTCTCTCTCTCATAAATAAATTAAAAAAAATACTTTCCCCCTTAAAAAAATGATTGGATGAAGGGAAAGACATCCTCTGTTTACAGATAGGAAGATTTAATATTGTTACTATAGCAGTGCTCCCTCAAGTTGATCCCCAGATTTTTTTAAAGATTTTATTTATTCATAGAGAGGGGTGGGGGGCAGAGACACAGGCAGAGGTTGGATAGGGATGCCTGAGTGGCTCAGACAGTTAAGTGTCTGATCTCAGGGTCTCCAGGATCACACCCTAGGCTGCAGGCAGTGCTAAAACACTGTGCCACTGGGGCTGCCCTGATCCACAGATTTAATGCAAACTTTCTCAAAATCCAAGCTGCCATTTTGTTCAGAAATTGACAATTTGATCCTAAAATTAATAGGAAATTCAAGGGATCTAGAATTGTCAAAACAATCTGGAAAAAGAACAAAGGTGGAGGATTCACACTCCCCAATCTCAAAACTTACTGCAAAGCAACAGTCATTAAGACAGTGTGGTATTGGCAAAAGGATAGATCTATAGATCTGAGAGTCCAGAAACAAACCATGTGTCTATAGTGAATTTATTTTCAACAAGGTCGTGAAGACAAGGGTTTCAAAATCAAAGGTGAAATAGGGAAAAAATTGTTTTCAACAAATGGTGCCAGGGCATAGCTACATGTGAAAGAATGAACTTGGAAACTTTCTTCACATACAAAAATGTATATATTCCTCATATACAAAATATATGTATTCCTCACATAAAAAATTAACTCAAAATGGATCAAAAACTTAAATGTTAAGAGCTGAAACTATTAAACTCTTAGAAGAAAACATAGGACAAAATCCTTGTCACCTTGGATTTGGCTATGGATTCTTATATATAACACCAAAACAAAGGCTACAAAAGAAAAAAATAGATAAATTTAGCTTAATAAAAAATTTTAAAACTTGTGCTTCAAAAGACACTTGGAAACATGAAAATCAACCCAAAGAACTGGAAAAAGTATTTACAAATCATATACTTGACAAGGGATTTGTATCTAGATTATATAAAGAACTCTTCCATCTCAATAATAAAATGACAATCCAATTAAAAATAGACAAAGGATCTGAACAGACTTTTCTTCAAAGAATATATGCAGATGGCCGATAAATACATAAAAAGGTGCTCAACATCATTAGCCACTAGGAAAATGCAAATCAAAACTTAGTGAGACACTACCATGCATCCAGTAGGGTGGCCACAATCAAAGATAACAAGGGTTAACAATGATGTGGAGAAACCAGAATCCTCATACACTACTGGTAAGAATGTGAAAAGGTGCAGACACTTTGGAAAATAGTCTAGTAGATCCTCATAAACTTAAACATAGAATTAACATATATTCCAGCAACTCTACTCCTAGGTATACATGCAAGAGGACTGAAGACATATATCCTCACAACAAATTAGTACATGAATGTTAACAGCATTATTCATAATTCAAAATATGTAATCAATCTAAATGTCTATCAACTAATGAGTAAATGGACAAGATGTGATATATCCATACAATGGAATATTATTCAGTCATAAAAAAGGAATGAACTACTGAAACATGCTACAACATGAGTAAACCTTGAAAGTATGCTAAGGGTCCAATCACAAAAGACCACATATTATATGATTCCATTTATATGAAATATCCAGACTATACAAATTTATAGAGACAGAAAATAGATTAGTGGTTGCTTTAGGGCTTGGGAAAATGGAGGGGGGGATTTAATTTATTTAAGTATTCTTCTATTCTTGGACATTTAGACTGGTTCCAATTAGTTGCTTTGGGATTTCGTTAAATCTAAGATGCTATGTATTGGAACACACCATTGTTTCCTGTACCAATAAGATGTGTATCATTGAGTAGATTTTTACTTTTATTTTTAGTTAAAGTTCTGCCTTGAACTTCTTTAGTCCCAGATTTTATCATATTTTAACTGTTGTGTGTACGTAAAAAGAAAAACAGGCTGATCAGATTGTTCAAAAAGAATCCTAAAACTTCTTCACATTTAAAGTACAAGTCTTGGGGCAACCCGGGTGGCTCAGCAGTTTAGCACCGCTTTGGCCCAGGGAGTGATCTTGGAGACTTGGGATCGAGTCCCACATTGGGCTCCCTGCATGGAGCCCGATTCTCTCTCTGCCTGTGTCTCTCTGTGTGTGTCTCTCGTGAATAAATAAATAAAATCTTAAAAAAAATAAAGTGCAAGTCTTCCAAATCACTTTTTGGTCAGAGCATTGATATTGGGTTTCACTACCCAGTATCAGCCTCAGTAGCATCCAAATATTCAGAGATGCAGCATTTCTTTAAAGGAGGCTCCACTCTTTTCTGTAGGATTGTTTAAGAGGCTGACACCTTTTTGCAATTATTGATGTTGGTATTTCTGGTCTTAACAAGAAGGTGTTGATGGAAGATTCTCAGGCAATATCCAGGAATTGTATTCTTAAGCATTGAGAGTTATCTAGTCATGCTACCAAGAGTAACAAGGTGATTCATGCTGCACACACATTGGTAACTATGTCAGTGCCAGGCCAGCAGAATTATAAGAAACATTCAGGTTTCACAATATTAAACTATGCAAGAAGTCTAAAATATGATATTTTATATAATGCTAGAATAAACACCTTCATGGTTCCATGTACTGCATTATTAAAGAATGAGTCTAAACTGGAATTATCAGTGAAATGTATGAATTAGAATTGCTTGCAAACATTTGCTTCGTCTTCTTTAGACAGTAACAGCAATTACAAGAGGTTTTCAAGTCGAATGGAGAATCCTGTAGTGTTTAAAGAACTACAGGATTACATATTAAGCAGACTCTATTATTCTGGACAGTTAGCAGAAATATGGTTTGGGGAGGCTAGAGAGAGGAATCATTTGGTTTTAAAAGTTACAGGAAACACTTGAGCAGAAGGTAAATGGAGTAGAAAGATTATGACTTCTAGATTTCTTGTCTCATGGCCAGATAGATTCCCATGACGTAAGGATTATTCTTAGAGGGAATAAGTCTGGAACATAGTTTTTAAAAGAGAGCCTTTGGTGATATTCAAAGAACAGCATAACCAAAGCCAAACTTTGAAGAAACTGAATAATACTGAAAGCCTCAAAGCTATAGCTTTATATCAAACTGTAATGTTGCTCAGAAAAGCACAAATTGAACCTAAGTGAGGGAAAAAAGGAAATCTATTATAACTAATATGGAGAAAATTTTGAATGGGACAAATGTGGTACCTAATCATCCAGAAGAGCCAACTCTGATACACACTATTTCCTGGTTATTGGATCACACATTCTTCATATCTAAAGACTGTTAAGAATCTTCTAACACAGTGCTTCCCAAAATTGGGTCATTTGTCTACCACATTTATGAACTTTCCATATCCCTGACCACAACCCCTCCCTTGAATTTAAGGCAGATATGTGCAGTAACTGCATATTTGACTTGCATCTCTGAAGGTATCACAAACTTACCATGTACAAAACAAAATTCCTGATTCCTCTTCCCAGCTCTTTTTCCCTCAGTTTTCTCCATTACAGCAAATGGCTATTCCCTTGCTAGAGACTCAAGTCAAAAAATAAACTCATCCTGCATTCTTCTCTCTTCTAATAGTACCTTCAGTCCATCAGCAAACCCACCAATTCTGCTTTTGTTTATTTTTAGAAGATTTAATTTATTTATTCATGAGAGACACAGAGAGGCAGAGACATAGGCAGAGGGAGAAGCAGGCTCCCCATGGAGAGCCTGATGCAGAACTTGATCCCAAGACTCCGTCTCAGGACCCTGGGATCATGACCTGAGCCAAAGGCAGACACTCAACCACCGAGCCACCCAGGTGCCCCCCAATTCTGCTTTTAAATTATAGCTTCTATCTGACAGTTTCTCATCACCTTCCTACCTTAGGTCCAAACCATCACCCATCTCACGCTGAAATTTAGTACTACAGGCTCCTCCTTCTGCCCTGACCCCCTCCACCCTCCAGGCACTCAGATTATGCATACTGCAGCCAGGTGACCTATTAAAGAGTAAGTCAGATCATGTTATTCTTGTGCAACATAAGGGCACTGGATCTGAGTCAGCCAAGTTGGATTCACCCTAGGCTCTGCTACTAAGTAATTATGTGACTTGGTACCAGTACCTGCCCCTGTCTTAGTTTCTTTACCTATAAAGTGAGATAATAAAATACTCATCTGTGCTATCTTCTGCTTAGGGTTTGTTGAAATCCTTAAGTTTATAGATATAGTTTTCATGAAATTTGGAAATTAATCAGCCACTATTTTTTCAAACATCTTTTCTGTTCCTCCTCTAATTTCTTTTTGGGATTCCAGTTATGCATATATTAGATTGCTTAATATTTGCCCACTTGTCATTGAAGCTCTATTAATTTTTTCCCTGTGTTTTTTTTTTGTGTGTGTGTTTCCTTTTGGATGGTGTCTATTATTATATCTTCAAAATTTCTGGTTTTTTCTAGGCTGCTGTTAATCTAATTCATATTTCATTGTATTTTTCATTTTTAGAAGTCCCATTTGAATATATGGAATGTATTTACAATAGCTACTTTAACTTCCTTGTCAGCTAATTCCATCATTTCTGTCATTTCTGGGTCTGTTTCTATTGATTAATTTTTTCTACTGATTATGGGACATAATTCTGTTTCTTTGTGTGCCTGATAATTTTTGATTGGAGGCAGGATGTTATAACTTGTTGGGTTCTGGCTTTTGGTATATTCTTTTACTTCGTTCGTGTGGTTGTCTTTGGATTTTGGGGGAGCTTTCCTTTAAGTTTTCTTAGGCAGGATCAGAATAATTTTCAGTCTAGGGTTAATTTATCCTCTGCAGATCTCTGGAGCTCTCTCTCTCTCTCTCTCTCTTTTTTTTTTTTTTTTTTAAGATTTTATTTATTTATTTATTCATGAGAGACACACAGAGAGAGAGACAGAGACAGACACAGGCAGAGGGAGAAGCAGGCATGATGTGGGACTCCATCCTGGAGCTCGATCCCGGGAGTCCAGGATCACACCCTGGGGGAAGGCAGGTGCTAAACTGCTGAGCCACCCAGGGATCCCCATGGAGCTCTCTCTTTTTGAAGCTTTCCCTTCTCTTCCCTCTGCACCACAAATTCTGTCTGCCTTGCATTTGCTGAACTTTGATCTCTCTCTCCTCAACTCAGTGGGATCACTGGGTATGGTGGATTCCCTCTCCTGTTCTGCAGCCTGTAAACTGTCTCTAGGCAGTAAGTTAATCTAATTGTAGGCTCTTCTTGCCGGTTTACTTTAACTCAGGGCTTTTAGTATTGTGCTGTTATCCAATGTCTGGAAATCATTATTTCTTATATTTTGTCTGGGTTTCTAGTTGTTTTAGGTAGGAAAGTAAATCCAGTCTCTGTGATTATCTGGAGACCTGAATTGGCGTCTTGAGTTTTCTTTTTCAGTGTCTTAAAGTAAGTCTCCCTCCTTGGAAGCACTCTGTTTATTAAGTTTACATGTAAATAATTCTATATTAGCATTTATATGCAATATCTTACAATTTTTAAGCTACTGCCTACAGTCTAGGCCCACACATCTTCGTCTTTTTTAAAGAGCTAACATTATTTTTTTATTTTTAAAGATTTTTTATTTATTCATGAGAGACACACAGAGAGGCAGAGACACAGGGAGAGGGAGAAGCAGACTCCATGCAGGGAGCCCAACGTGGGACTCGATTCCAGGTCTCCAGGATCATGCCCTGGGCCAAAGGCAGATGCTCAACCACTGAGCCACCCAGGTTTCCCAACAGCTAACATTATTGAGGCGCCTGGGTGGCTCAGTTTGTTGAGTATCCAACTCTTGGTTTTGGCTTAGGTCATGATCTGAGCCTTGGTGGTGAGACTGAGGGGGTTCCCAGCTCAGGGTGGAGTCGGCTTCAGATTCTTTCTCTGTCTTCCTCCCTTTCTGCCCCTCCCTGCACACATGTGCTCTCTCTCTCTCTCTCAAATAAGTAAACAAACAACAAATAAAACCTTAAGAAAAAACCCAGCTAATGTTATTGAGTGCTTACTCTGTGCTAGGCTGTATGCTAAGCCAATGCCTCATATATATGACCTCAGTTATTACTTACGATAGCCCCTTTGAACAAATAATTATTATTATGTGCAATTTAAAGACAAGAATAACTGGCACAGAGATACTGTTATTTGCTAAAGTTTCCACAGTTAGCAAGAACTAAAATTCAGCTGATGTCTCTGGTTCTCAAATTAAAGTCTTGACCACTATTCAGGGCTGCTTTTCACATGTGTGTCTTTCAGATATTCTCTAACAGCTTTATTGAGATATAACTTGCATACTATAACATTTGCCCATTTTACGTGTACAGTTTAGGGTGCCTGGGTGGCTCAGTTGGTTAAGTGTCCAGTTCTTGATCATAGCTCAGGTCATGAATTCAAGCCCTGCATTGGGCTACAAGTAGGGTATGGAGCCTACTAAATAAATAAATAAATAAATAAATAAATAAATAAATAAATAAAGTGTACAGGGTTTTTTTTTGCAATATATTCACAGTTTTTTCAACCACCATCATAATCAATTTTAGAACATTTTTATCACCTCAGAAAGAAGCCTTGTACCCTGTAGCAGTATTCCTCTGTCTTCCCCCAGCCTTCCCAGCCCTCCGCAACCATTCATTTACTTTCTGCCTCTGTAGATTTGCCTACTATGGACATTTCATGCAAATGCAATCATACATTATGTGGCCTTTTGTTGCTTATGTTTTGGTGACATATCCAAAGAGGCTTTGCCTAACTCACTTATGTTTTCTTCTGAGAGCTTTTTGCTTTTGTTCCTCCATTTAGGTCTATGATCCATTTTGAGCTAATATTTGTGTATGGTATGAAGAAGGGGTCCAGGTTCATTCCTTTTTATTTTTTAAAGATTTTATTTATTTATTCATGAGAGAGACAGAGAAAGAGACAGAGACATAGGCAGAGAGTGAAGCAGGCTCCGTGCAGGGAGCCTGAGGTGGGACTAGATCCCAGGTCTTCAGGATCACACCCTGGGCTGCAGGCGGCGCTAAACCGCTGCGCCACCGGGGCTGCCCAGGTTCCTTCTTTTGTATGTGGATATCCAGTTGTCATGTTGTGCCCAAGATTGCGAATCCGAGAAACCACCAAGGAGCCTACACCCATGCAAGTACACGAGGGTTTATTTACAAGCTCGAGCTTGGGTCCAAGTATACTCCACACAGCCGAGCAGGGGCTTGGACCCCGAAGTGGGTTACAGCTGGGTTTTTTATGGGCTGGTCTAGGGGATTTTCAGAAGGGGTGGAGGAATTTTTCCCCCATTCCAATATGAGGGAAAGGGTGGGGACGTTTCTTAAGATCTGATATGGGATTCTCTGCCGAGGGCATTCTGAGCTTTATTGTCTTTCTGATATGGGATTCCCTACTTAGGACATTCTGCAGTTTTTCCTGTAAAGTTCAGCTCTTATTCCCAGGGGCCTAAGATCGCTGTACTTGTGCTAGTGCTAAACTTGAGGTGGGATGGCCTTAATTTTTCTCGGCCTCCACAGTCATAGCACCATTTGTTGAAAAGTCTATTCTTTACCCATTTTCTTGACTCCTTTGTCAAAAATCAATTGACCATAAATGTAAGGGTTTATTTCTAGACTTTCATTTCTTTTCCATTGATATATATGCCTTTTTTTTTTTAAAGATTGATTGATTGATTGATTTGACACACAGAGAGAGAGCAGAGCACAAGCAGGGGGAGCAGCAGGCAGGGGGAGAGGGAGAAGCAGGCTCCCCGCCTGAGCAGGGTCCCAACTCCAGGACCCCAGATCATGAGCGGAAGGCAGATGCCTAACCTACCGAGCCACCCAGGTGCCCTTATGCCTATTCTTATACCAGTACTATGCTGTCTTGATTACTGTTGCATTGTCATAAGTCTTGAAATCAGAAAGTGTGAATCCTTCTACCTGGTTCTTTTTTTCAAGATTGTTTATCTGTTCTTAGCCCCTTCAGTTCCCATACAAATTTTAGGATCAGCTTGTCAATTTCTTCCACCCGAGCAGCTGGGATTTTCTGATAGGGGTTGCATTGAATCTACAGATCAGTTTGTTCACATGCATTTTTAGTAACTTTATTTTTCAGGATATATATATATATTTTCCCTAGCTCACACTTTTATTTTACAGTCCTTTTATTTTGAGTCAGTATATTAGTGAACGTCTAAATAATGACATATGTTTATGGAGGTCTTTGTAGTTTATAACTAATTAGTACACACATTATCTCCTGTCATCCTTGCAAAAGGAATTAATCTCTCTATTTTAAGACAAGGAACCACGAAAACAAAGCCTCTGGAGCTGGCCCTACTTGAGGGCTTTTTCCATCATACATGCTGCCAGGCTAGCACAAGAAAATATATTTTCCCCAAAGCCTTACATTTCTTTACTGTTTAATTTACCCAAGGTCTATGGTGAGGGTGAATTTTCGTTTTATAACTGGCTTCTTAGCATAAGTGGGAATGGCATTTGAATATTTGGTACAGAAGGTTAGGCATTTGCATTCTAAATGAAGTTCCATGGGAGTCTCAGCTGGGGGAGACTCCGTTCTGCAAATTGAAAATCTCTTTAAGCGTTAGTCCCAGAGTAGAAACCCTATGGAGAGAAAGGGCATTTCCTTGGAGAACAGTTAATTGTCAGCTTCTCATTGTCATTTCAAAATGTCAGTTTACATATGTAAATGAGTAGTTCCTAAATTCCTGCCATTGGTTGTTGCTGACTTACCTGATGGGAAGAAAAAAGTTGGGTCAGCATGCCTGGGTAAAGACTCCTGGACTTACTTATTTTTCAAACATTTGGATTCCTAATGAAGTGGGAATGTAAATGGAACACATTTCTAGATTGACGAATAAACATTATATGAGTCTATCTGATGGGACAGATGTTAACTGAGTTTAAATGTAGCCCTCAGTTGAATATTTAGCTGTGAAACTTGTGCTTAGAAAATTCTAGATAGGGGATTCCTGGGTGGCTCAGCAGTTTAGCGCCTGCCTTTGGCCCGGGGGCGTGATCCTGGACCCCCGGGATCTACCCGAGGGTTCGAGCCCCGGGATGGAGTCCCACATTATGCCTGCTTCTCCCTTTGCCAATGTCTCTGCCTCTCTCTCTCTGTGTCTCTCATGAATAAATAAATAAAAATCTTAAAAAAAAATTCTAGATAGATGAGCTTTTTGTTTATTATTATTATTTTTTAACATTCACAACAACTGATGTAGATGGAGAAGATAATTAAAATGCATTTTATTTTAGACTTGATGTTGGTGTTAATTGAGCATCTTTAACATAATTGCAAATGCCATTGGTTTCACCTGTTGTCTATTGTTGAAAACATCAGTATATGCAAATTTGTCATATAGATGAAGGAATTAAGAAAATAGGTGGGGTGAAGGGCAGCATTTTTGTAAAAATGTGGCTGTATTTCCTTTAAATGTCAGAATTTTTCTTATTTACAAAAATTCAGGACTTCTTTCTGGGAAGTAACAAGCTTCTAACAGAACATTCTACATATAAATTTAATGCTTTTTTTTTTTTTAAGATTGTATTTAGTTATACATGAGAGACACACAGAGAGAGGCAGAGATATAAGCAGAGGGAGAAGCAGGATCCATGCAGGGAGCCCGATGTGGGACTCCATCCCAGGACCCTGGGATCAGGACCTGAGCCGAAAGCAGACACTTAACTGCTGAGCCACCCAGGGGTCCCTGATGGCAGTTTTATATTTTTATAAGCAAATAGTGTCCCTCATCCTCCTCTACCTTCTTGTTCCCTAAATTCCTTCATTCCTAATCACAGTTACTGTCCTAGTGTCCTAATCTGTAGGCTTAGCCCATCCAGGCCTCTCTCCATGGAAACCAAAGTCATTTTTCTCTAACATTTTTCTATAACTAAGCAGGAAGCTCTTCTTGAAATCCTTCAACAGTTGTCTATTTCTTAAGGATATGTTTGGACTCCTTCCAGGGGCATTTAATTTAAGGCCGTTGGCCATCTGGTACAGTAACTATATCTCTATCCAGCATGACCTGCCACAGTCCACCATCCAGTACGCCTGCCCAGCTGTTCCAAGCATCATGCTTTGCACACACAACTCCTTCTGTTAAGTGCCTTTCATCTATCCGATGAACACCTTATTATTTCCTAGACTCTGTTCTCACACAGCAATTTCTCTGGAGACTTACCTGATGCCTCGGGACGTTACACACTTCTAGGCTAGCTATGCTCACATTTCATATTTTCACTGTTTCCATTTCCTGCCTTTCCATACTAAACATAGTTAAGGCAGAGACTATACTTTTTTTTTTTTGTCTTTGTAATCTCAGTGCCCAACATTTAATAGAAACTGAATAAATAAATAAAAGTGTTCATGGGGTAATAGTTTTTCACTTATTTATTGACTACTTGTATTTCTAATTTGTGAATTTCTCTTTGCTCATTTTTTTCCATTAGGAAATTTGTGTTTTTCTTTTTGATTTATAAGAAGTCTTTGTGTGTTAGGGACATTAGTCTTTTGTCAGGTTGTAAATGTTTTCCCCTAGTTTTTGCTTTCTTTTAAAATTTGTGTTATCTTTTGCAAAATATAAATTAAAAAATTTTTAAAAAGATTTTATTTATTTATTCATGAGAGACAGAGAGAGAGAGAGAGAGAGAGAGAGAGAGAGGCAGAGACACAGGCAGAGGAAGAATGCAGGCAGCCCAATGTGGGACTTGATTCTGGGTCTCGATCCTGGAACTCCAGGATCATGCCCTGAGCCGAAGGCAGGTGCTAAACCGCTGAGCCACCCAGGGATCCCCAAGTTTTAAATTTTAATGGATCCAAATCTGTCACTTTCTTCTTTTACTTTTGCCCATGCTAAGGCTCTAATGAATTCAGGAGATAAATACTGATATTATTTTCTTATAGCTATCTTATGGGTTCATTTTGTAATTAAATACCTAATACCTTTGAATTTATGTGCATATAGTTTACATGATAAGAAACATCATTTTTCCCCTAAATGGTTAGCAAATTGTCCTAATCCCATATAATGAATCTGTCCTTTCCCTATTGATTTGAAAGTACCCATTTTATTGTGTACTGACTTTAAAATATATATTTGCATTTGGTTATGATCCTACATTTTCTTTTATTGATCTCCATGTTCTTGTATTAATACTGTTACTTTATAATATTGTTCAGTATTTCACATGAATTGCCTTCCTTCATCGTCTCTCCTGAGCACCTTCCCCTGCCCTCCCTAAAAAGCCATCTTGGCTATTTTCAGGCATTTTTTCCTCCCAAAAGAACTTTAGAAATTCCATTGAACTTTAACTGGAATTGTGATACATTTCCATTACACATAATTTTATTTTATTTTATTTTTTTAAAGATTTTATTTATTTATTCATGAGAGACACACACACAGAGAGAGAGAGAGAGGCAGAGACACAGGCAGAGGGAGAAGCAGGCTCCATGCGGGGAGCCTGATGTGGGACTCGATCCTGGGTCTCCAGGATCATACCCTGGGCTGAAGGCGGTGCTAAACCACTGAGCCACCCGGGCTCCCCAAACACACATAATTTTAATACCAAAATGTGACAAGGCTAGTATAAGAAAGAAAAGTTATAAGGCCAATTTTACTTTTGAACAGAGATGCAAAAATCCTAGACAAAACACTAGGAAAATAACATCAATAATAAATATCACGTATTTTGACTATGTTGGGTTTGTCTCTTAAATGCAAGTTTGGTTGCATTTGGTTTAACATTAGAAAATTATTAAAGCATAATATTGTTTAATTTTTGCTAAGAAGCTGGAATCAGAATTATTTTTTGTATTCCTATTTGTGTATTTTTACCTGCCTGGCATTTTCCATTTTGATTAGACTGATTTTCAGCCAAAAATATGACAAACTCTATGGGCATGTGTTGTGCCCAAGATTGCGAATCTGAGAAACCACCAAGGAGCCGACACCAATGCAAGCGCACGAGGGTTTATTAGCAAGCTCGAGCTTGGGTCCAAGTATACCCGACCTGCGGAGGCAGGGACTTGGACCCCGAAGTGGGTTACAGCTGGGTTTTTTATGGGCTGGTCTAGGGGATTTTCAGAAGGGGTGGAGGAATTTCTCAAGTTCTGTTTACATTCTGATATGGGGCTTTCAAGGGCATTAAGCTCTGTTCTCATTCTAATATGGGACTTTCTACCACGGTTGTGGGCTCTGTTGTCTTTCTGATTTGGGATTCCCTGCCGAGGACATTCTGTAGTTTTTCCCATAAAGTTCAGCTCTTATTCACAGGGGCCTAAGATGGCTGTACTTGTGCTAATGCTAAACTTGAGGTGGGATGGCCTTAATTTTTCTCGGCCTCCACAGTTTCACTGGTATTTGTAAACCGTACGTGTCTAGCTCAGACTTCTCTTTGGAGCCTCAGACTTGCATAACCAAGGGACTCCTGCTATCTCAACTGCCTAACTATCATCTCCCACCAAATATTTCTAAAACATCTTGAAATCCACAGGTCCAATGTTGGACTTATGATCTCCTACCACCAAATCTAATCTTCCAGTTTTGCTATCTCAGTGAATGTGATGACTATGCACCCACATACACAAGCCAGGAGAAATCTTGCCATCATTTTTGACACCCTCACCACCTCCCATATTCATTTCATCACCAAGTCCTACTATTTTCCATCTTTATTACTCCCACCCTAATTCTCTCTAAACTTGGAGGACTGAAATATTCCTAGCTGACTTCTGTGTCTTTTTGGGCCCTCCTCCAATCCAGTCTTCACACGATAGCCAGCGAGTTCTTTTTGAAATGCCAGTCTGCTCATATGGCCCCTGCTTAAATCCCTCCAAGTGAGGCAAAAACTTCAACTTGGCCAATAAAGGCTTGCATGGTTCTGCCCCCTCCTTCCTCTCTTGCCTCATCTTGTTCTCTCTCTTCCTGGCTCTGGCTCTCCGTCTAGCAACCACTCTAGTCTTTTTTTTTTTTTTTTTTAAGTTTTATTTATTTAAGTAATCTCTACACTTAATGTGGGGCTTGAATTCACAACCTGAGGTCAAGAGTCGTGTGTTCTCTCTACTGAGCCAGCCAGGCGCCCCTCTAGTCTTTGAATGTCAATTTCTCCAGCGCATTCTGCTCTCAATTCCCTTTTGATTCTCATGCAGCTGAATACATCAGCTATTCCTGAACTTGTGTGCTCAGCTTGAGGGTCAGTCTTTCAGCCTTCCTTGGTCCTCTCATCTTCCTTGCCTCCAGAGCATTTATTTAAGTTTGTAATGATATGTTTATTTGTGGGAATTCTTGATTAATGTCTTTCTGGCACACTCAACCACAAGCTCCATAAAAACAAGGACTGTGCCTGTTTTTGTTCACCACTGAATGCTCAGTCCTGGCTCAGTAACCTGGCACATTGTAGGTATGCAGTAAATATTTGTGGCGAGAATCAATGTAGTCCCCTTTTACTTAGAATGAAACCAAAAAGGTACATTTTTGCATAACTGGCACACATTTTTAAAAAATTTGCACAAGCAATTTATTTCCATAAGCATAAAAAGTATCCTGTTTGAGAAGTTTCTAGGTTTTTCTAGAGTTGCTGGAGAAGATCTGATAAAACTGCCCTTTATCTTTTGTATATACCACCTGAACTCAGGATTGAGTAAATGCAAAGATTCTGTGCTAATAGCTATCCAACACTGTTAATGATATTTCCAAATATATTAAAGATGTTGTTTTGATTCAGGTAATATCTACTTTTCTGGAGGCTTCAGGAAATGAGTGCAGCCTGAGGTGCTTTTCCCACCATTTCTGCTGAGCACTGTGCTTGAGACTATGAAACAGGCAGCCAGGAAAGCCCAAGTCTGTGTCCAGATTTGAGAGCAGAGCTGTGAGGTGTTTTAAAAGGAGGCAAGACATTAGAAATGACAAATACCCACCATTTGCTTTGATGTGGATGGAACTGGAGGGTATTATGCTGATTGAAATAAGTCAATCGGAGAAGGACAAACATTATATGGTCTCGTTCATTTGGGGAATATAAAAAATAGTGAAAGGGAATAAAGGGGAAAGGAGAGAAAATGAGTGAAAATATCAGTGAGGGTGACAGAACATGAGAGACTCCTAACTCTGGGAAACGAACAAGGGGTGGTGGAAAGGGAGGTGGGTGGGGGGTGGGGGTGACTGGGTGATGGGCACTGACGGAGGCACTTGACGGGATGAGCACTGGGTGATATGCTCTATGCTGGCAAATTGAACTCCAATTTAAAAATAATAAATTAAATTAAATTAAATTAAAAAAATAAAATAAAAGGAGGCAAGAGAAGTAGAAATTGGGTGAATAGCTGGGTCAGCTTAAGTCTTATCACCACATGGACAGTTCCAGAAGGCCAGAGGCCCAGCTCTACGACTGGTTTGCAACTAGTTTTAAAGTACTTTGGCCTTACTTTGACAAATCCAGCAAGAAGAGTACCAGTTTTTTTTTTTTTAAGATTTTTAATTTATGTATTCATGTATTCACAGAGAGAGGGGCAGAGACATAGGCAGAGGGAGAAGCAGGCTCCCCGCAGGAAGCCCAGTGTGGGACTTGATCCCTGGACCCCAGGATCATGACCTGAGCAAAAGGCAGACACTCAAACACTGAGCTACCCAGTTGCCCCAAGAGTACCAGTTTTTAAATCATGTTTATTCCTCTCAGTTTCTAATGCCTATGTGGGCATTCACAGGGGAAGGCTCTCATGCCTATGGGTTCAGTGTTTTTACTTTACCATTCAGACTGACCTTCATTACTAAAAACATTTTTAACTGTATCAGTAAAGTGATCATTTTTGTTTATTTAGTTGTATGCCCCCATTTGTTTAGTAAGCTCTCACTCCTGCTTATCTTGGATGCCTGATTGATGTAAAGAAGCTTTGCTTCTAGCAGCCCTTCCTGAATTAAGAATCTTTTTGGAGCAAAGGATCTCTTTGGGATTCTACTGTAATCTGTAGCTTCCAGAATAGTTGCTATTGTAGACACTGCTGGGTGTTTTTTTCTGATGCAAAGTGTCCAGGCTTTGTGTGTGTGTGTGTGTGTGTGTGTGTGTGTGTGTGTGTGTGTCCGGGCTTTAATAACTGTTCTGATTATTCCTTGTATCCAAGAAGCAGGTAGTGTAGAATTGTGATGTTCAGAATGGATTCTGGAGTCCTAATCCTGAATCCATCATACACAAACTGTGTGACTTTAGGCAAGTATTTAACACTTTCATCCCTAAGTTTCCTGATCTGTACAACAGGGGTACAATAGTATCTATCTATTCTATTATTATAAATAGGGTTGTTGAGAATGGGAAACGAATTACTATTTGAAAGAGTGAGTTACTGTTTTTAGGAGTACTTGGCTTATCGTAATTGCTGTGTTTCTTAAATAAAATAAAATAAATGTGATAAAGTTCCAGAAATCAGTACTTCTTAAATTTCAGTGTGCATAGAAATCATTTAGGGGTATTATTAAACTGCAGACTCTGACTCTGCAGTTCTGGTGTGGGACCTGAGATTTGGCTTTTCTTTTCTTTTCCTTCCTTCCTTCCATCCTCCCTTCTCTCTCTCTCTTTTTTTTAAAAAGAGGCTCCACACACAGCATGGGGCTTGAACTCATGACTCTGAGATCAAGACCTGAGCTGAGATTAGGAGTCAGCCCCTTAACCCACTGAGCCACCCAGGTGTCCCTCTGCATTTTTAGCAAGCTCCCAGGTGTTTGTTGCAGATGCCGCAGGTGCACAGGCCATCATCCTTGGAGTAGCAGCAGCCACAAGTAAAGCAGCAAGCTATATATCTGTCTCCCAAATTCTGCTCAGATGGGTCAAGCTACATTTAGAAGAAACAGAGGCTTAAAAATGATTCTTTTGCAGCTCCATGGGCACAATGCTTACAATGTAGAGGGTGAGACTATTAGGGGAGCCTGGAGCAGTGTGCTGGCTCCCACATTCCTCCGTCAGCTTTTAATGGGGGTGAAGCCATTATCCATATTGCTGGAAGTTCTCCTGTCAGCTGTGGGTGAGCCACTGATGCAGTCTGTGTCTTGTGTGTGTCAGGGGAAAGAGAAAGAAAAGAGGAAAGAATGCTGATGAGAAATATGCCCAGGCACTGAGGTGGACACTTGACGGGATGGGCACTGGGTGTTTTTCTGTATGTTGGTAAATTGAACACCAATAAAAATTAATTAAAAATAAAAAAAAAAAAGAATAATCTAGGAAAAAAAAAAGAAAAAAAAGAAATATGCCCAGGGAAAGAGATATCAATGCAAATATTAGTTTAATAGAAAGTGGGCACACCTGAGAGAGAGTGCCTGTGGCTCTTCCACTGAGGGAAACACACTGAAAAGGTGCCTCTGAGGACGTGTCAAAGGCCTCAATCTTGAACCTCTTACCTGCCTCCTGATTGTTAGCATCTCCAATGGAAACAGGGTTCCTTTCATTTAACCATTCCCCAAATCTACCTGTGGCAATGATGAAAAGCTAGAAATAACTTCAGCTACAAACACTTGATCTCCTGGGCCCCACCCAGGAATCTGACATTCAAAATCATTAAAATTCAGCATGTGTAACAGCCATAAATAACTCAGCCTTCGCCTGCCCTGGGCTGTTGTACCCAAAGGAGGCAGTGGTAAAGATCAGGATTCATCTATGTAAGTTGGGTAGCAGGTTAATTTTATTTTATTATTTTAGTTCATAGGCATTAATTTACAGATGTCACCTATATTATTTTGTGTGTACCAAATGCTACATCATTGTAACCTTTTTACAGGTTTTAAGCGTAGGTTCTGGAGTTGGGCATTGGATTCTAGTTTTTTCGCTGTGTAGGTTACTTAACCTTTCTGTGCCTTTTTCTTCATTTCTAAAATATATAGGGACCATTGTGCAGCACCATGCTCCTTTGTTAGTATTTCTGAAATCCAAAAAGCTTTAAAACTTATTAGCTTTTTCATAAGGTTGCTACAAACTCACTAGGAAGTAAAATTTGACCCTGAACAGACCAGAGTACTTATAGTCTTTATTTATATCACTTAGTGTGATTGTTCATATGTGTGGCTGATTGTTTGGTTATTGATTTTTTTAAAAAAAGATCTTATTCATTTATTCATGAGAGATACACAGAGAGAGGCAGAGACACAGGCAGAGGGAGACGTAGGCTCCCCACAGGGAGCCCCTGTGGGACTGGTTCCCAGGACCTGGGATCACACCCTGAGCAGAAGGCAGCCGCTCAACTGCTGATTCCCCAGGTGCCTCTGGTTGTTGATTACAGGTGTATGATTATCAGTGCCACCCAAATCTCTCTGGGGGTATTATGCACACTTCTCATTACAACACATTGCCCTTCTAAAATTCAAACTGTATCGAACTCTAAGTAACTTGGAGACCTGTACTTTCCACCTCAGAGGGCTGCTGTGAGGATTATGTGTGGAAATTTATTCTGAGTGCCTATCATATAAATTATATTAATTATAGCAGACCCCTGACCTTATTCGCTAAATAATATTTATTGAATCCTTACCATGTGTGGGTGGAAGGTGGCAGTGGTGGTGAGAAGGCAAAATAAAAGATGCCACCTCTGTCCTTGAGGAGCCTCAGTCCAGGGAAGGGTGGACATGCAGGTAAGGAAAGCTATGCAGGTGGGCAGGTGCCCTTGCAGGCTGGCTTGCCCAGGAGGGGCCTGGAGCCACTGGCATGCAGCATCAGCTGAGCTGAGTGCTGGGCACGAGGAAGGCTTTTCCAAATAGAGGATAAAGAATGAGAGTGGGATTGCAGTGCTGGGTGTGTGTGTGTGTGTGTGCGTGCACGCGCGCACACAAGAAGTCAGGTAGGACTGGAGCTGTGGCAGTGTAGAGAGAGGAGGCAAAAGGTGGGAGGTAGGGGGCATAAAAGACGGGGTGTGTTTAGTGAAAGAGTTTGGATTTTACTCTGGAGACCATGGACAGATGGCAGAGGATGAGGTGACACCTCTGAGCACATGTATGTGTACATCCTCAAGGTGTAATTCATTTCAGTCAGTTATTGTTTGCTTAATACTATTTAGTGTATGAATCTACATGTGCAGGTGCATATTATTAATCTCAGATTAATATTTTTAGTATATTCTGTATAATAGCATGTTTGTCCTTCTCATAGAGCAAACTTCGGTACTTCCAGTTAATGAGGATGATGTAAGAGCATCTTTTTGAATTTATATGCTCTCCATATAATTTTTGTTGATGCTTCTCTCTTTGAAGTCATTTACATAGTTAAAATAATTTAAAATGTTTCATTCAATTAGTCTTCCTTAGGGTTTTATTATAACTGATATTCAACTAGCAGAGTGACACTTTACCAAGGAAACCACCACCACCCATCTGCTTTGAGCCTCAGAGTCTTCTACAGAACCTACTGAATTATAGGAAAGCAAAAACAAAGCCATCCTTTTTATTTTATTTTATTTTATTTTATTTTATTTTATTTATTTTTTAAGCCATCCTTTCTAAATAAGGAGGAATAGGAACAGATTTTTAGGAGGTTCTTTAAAAATATTATTTCATATTCATTACTTTAATAATTCTTAAATTAGTCCCAGCACCACCCCCAGCCCATAGACTTTCTCTTCTATGACTTCCTTCCTGTTGTCCTGTCCAGTTTAACTGTGGAGACACATTAAACACCTGGAAGGCAGCTGGGATCAGCTGGGATCAGCTGGGACCAGAATGAGTGGGTATGTTAGGTGAGTTGGCATCATAAGAGTGTCATGCCTAGGGGATCCCTGGGTGGCTCAGCAGTTTAGTGCCTGCCTTTGACTCAGGGCATGATCCTGGAGTCCCCTGATCGAGTCCTGCATCAGGTTCCCTGCATGGAGCCTGCTTCTCATGCCTGTGTCTCTGCCTCTGTGTGTTTGTGTGTGTGTGATGGATAAATAAATAAAATCTTTTTTTAAAAAAAGAGTGTCATGTCTAAAAGAATCCCAACTGTGACAATGTGTCTGTCAAAGGAGAGGATTTGTTAGAGGTGATTGCTAAAATGTGCTTTCAAGCTGGAAAATTCAATAAGGCTGTGCATTAGTCATCTAGACAACCTTCTTCCCAGGATTTCTGCTGTCAAGTGGCTCTTTGCCATTAACATTCATCAGCAAGTAGCCATTGCTCAGCCAGTCATTTGTCACCTCACACCTTGTTCTCAAAGCCCTTTCTGAGAACATTAGCATCAGGCAGATAAAGTCAAATCAACAAACAATTATGTATGGGTCCTGTTTCGTCTCTGCCTTCCAAGCAAATGAATCATTAAGGCATAGTTGCAGTGATGCCAGTGCCACCTGAGAGCAGGTGGGGAACTATGGCCCTGCACCTGTGTATGTGTCTGTGATGAAAGCATAACCCCAGACTTGAACATAATGGCATTCTTACTGATCTTCCTAAGTCCCACCTATGCTCCTCATAGTGTGGTAGGTTATCTGCAAGGATAGCTGCCCACAGTTCTTCCCATTCCTGTGCATGTGTGTGGCTTCTCCATCAACCAGACTGGATCTATTTCCTTCCCCTTGAATCTGGTTGATCGTGACTTGCTTTGACTGGTGGAAGCCAGTGGCAGTAATTCTGTGTGACTTCCAAACCTAGCCTTAAGGGACCTGGCAGTTTCGATTTTTGTCCTTCTGGAAGTCCTACCATATAAGGAAAGAAATCTGGGCTATCCTACTAAAGAGATCATGAGAAGAGAAGTCTTGGAGGATGAAAGACCAAGTGGAGGAGAACTGAGGTGCCTTGCCCATGGCTAACCATGAGAGTGAGGCCATCTCGGTTGTTCCAGCTTCAGCCAACCTCCCAGTTGATGCTTTGTGGACCAGAAGAACTACCCAACCAACCTGGTTGACCTGCAGAGCCATGAATAATTATAAATTGTTTTTTTTAAGCCAGTAAATTTTGGAGTAGATTGCTACACAGCAGTAGAAAACTGAAATACTTGGTGTATAGTCTGACAGTTACAAACCTCAGTTTTCTTAATCTGTGAAGTGAGCATTATGTAAGTGGTATCTGCCTCATAGGGTTGTCATGGTGACCAGTAAGATAGTATAAATAAGTGTTCTGGATAAATTATAAATTGAATTTAAAAAGCTAGTTTTTGGGGATCCCTGGGTGGCTCAACGGTTTGGCCCCTGCTTTCCACCCAGGGTGTGATCCTGGAGTCCTGGGATCGAGTGCCCCATCGGGCTTCCTGCCTGGAGCCTGCTTCTCCCTCTGCCTGTATGCCTCTATGTCTCTCATGAATAAATAAATAAAATCTTTAAAAAGTAAATAAATAAAAAGCTAGTTGTTGAATTATTACTCTTTTTTCATCTCTTCCTGAAGAATCTCTTGTTTACTTTAAGGCCTTTTGTTATAGTACAGAGATAAGGAAGGCCCCCACAGAGGGTCTACATATAAAGAAATACAACTTCAGTCAAGTATTTAACACATTTTCTTAGTATTATTTTTCTCTACCTTTAGCCATTTTCTTTTAATATTTTGTGATCTATATATCTTTATATATATATATATCTGTATATATTTATTTGCATACATAGAAACATGTCAATGGTTGGGAAGAGGTTCTCTAAATTACTTCATGCAGGTCATTATAAATGATAGGGTTTGGACATGGAGCCTAATCTCTTCTGCTTTGAAGTATGCTGCCGAAAAAGTAATATTTAATTATGGAGCTTCACATAAATGTCAAGCATGGAGAGCAAGGTTTGGAACACACTAAATGCTTCATAAGTGTTCACTGTTGTTATTATAATAAAGGTACATTCCCTCTCTCTAATCTCTCCACAGATACCCCCAACCCTACCCCACACTCCACTCGAAGCGCTCCCAGACAGTTTGGTTTCATCTCGGGTTTGAAGTAGAGGTGAGAGGGCATCATCAGGTGTGGTCAGAAGAATGCCACTAGGTAGGAATTCTTTTTTTTTTTTTTTAAGATTTTATTTATTTATTCATGAGAGACAGAGAGAGGCAGAGACACAAGCAGAGGGAGAAGCAGGCTACATGCAGGGAGCCCAACGCAGGACTCAGTCCTGGGTCTCCAGGATCATGCCCTGGGCCGAAGGCAGGCACTAAATGGCTGAGTCACCCAGGGATTCCAGGAATTCTTATTTAGCTTCTTGAGTGGCACTTAAAGGGGCTAAACTGTGGTGGCATGTGCTGGCCTACGTCATAGGTAGGAAAGGAGAATACACAGTTGGTGGACAAGGAAATATGCATGAGAATAAAACAAGCAGAGAGGATGTGGGTCAGAGAGAGAATGGAGGAGGAGAAGCCAAAGGAGGGGAAGTGCTGTCCTCACGAAGGATGAGTCAGAACCTACCAGGCTCTTCTGTTAATACATTTTGACAATAAGAAAGAAGACTACCTGCCCTTTTCCAGAATAGAAAGGTACGTCTTTGTAAAAGTACTTGAGGAATTTGTGTTCTGTAGACCAAAGATGATGACGGTGCATTGCAGAAATGCTCCCTCTTGAGGCTGCATTTCCTCAGGCATGTGTGTACGTACATACTTTGGAAGAGTCAGTTTAAGACGAATGTGTTTCAAAATGCTTATGAAAAGAATTCCAAAATCCTCTTTAGAGAGCCTTATGGAAATTCTGAACTACCTCACAAGCATTTCTTAATGTAGTGTGTGCTGTAAGAACATCTGTTAAGTGGCTTCAGAAGCATGCTCGGTCCCCTAAGGGTCTGATAAGCAAATGGTCCTAGCCAAAGTGCTTTATCCTATGGTTCACAGGCAGCTCTGTTCATGATGCTGCTGGGTTTGGAAGCACCATGTCAGTCAAACACTGTTCGTTATATTTGCTGTCTAGAGCCACTGGGTCCTCAGCCGGGCAGGCCACAGCTGAGCCCATGGGAGCATGCAGCTCCTTCCTTCCTCCCAGAGACCCTTCAGCAGCCTAAGCCTTTGTGGCCTGTCAAGTTCCTAGAGGTCGTTCTCCAGGCTTAAATTAATAAACTAATTCAAGGTAAGGTATTGATAACAAGGTAACATTTAATGGTATTTCTTCCAAACCCAATATTTGATTTTAATTCTGAACTTTTACTTTAAGTCAAGGAAAGAGTCTAATGAAAGAATTTCATTCTTGGGGGAGACTTGGGAGAGGGTATATACGGGGGGGGAGACCCTTCTAATGTCTGTCAAATCATATCTTAAATTCACTAAAATATTGGCAATGCATTCCTCAAATTGTACATAACGAGTATGTGTTCCTTTTGTAAAGGAAAAAGTAAACTTTTTTTGTAATAGAATAAATCGTGCTCCAAATGCAGCTGTATTCTCCACCTACATGTGAGACCACCCAGGGCTCCCCATCAAAACAAAGGTGTTCTTTTTTTTTTCCCTCCATGCAGGAGTATAAATTTTAAAAAGTTTCTAATCAGGCAATACCTATATTTTAATATCATCATTTATTTGTTGTGATTTGTTGATACTGCTAGGATCAGTTTAGACACATGTGACCAAAGATGTAAACTCGTGGTCTGTTTTTGTCTTCTTTCCTCTCCCAGACCCACATGCAGCCTGCCCTGTGGCTTCATACCTGTAACCCAGGGGCAGTTTCCCCTCAGAGCCTACTCAGTGACTCTTCCCAGTTTCAATACTGCTCTTTTCCCGTTTCACTTTACCCTGCTCTGCTTCCCTCAAAAGATAAGAATCTTAGGTAAGATAACTCCTTATTTGTCCCTTTGTCTTTAGATAAAAGTCCATAGAAACCATCAGGAGAAAATGGGTGACTGGCCACTGCGGAGGCAGTACCGGCTAGTGTCTTGTTGAGAGTACATACCTGGTGCACTCTGTGGAAGGAAGGGAGGAGGGGAGGGGGGAGGAGGAAGAAGAGGAGGAGGGGAAAAAGGGAGGGAGTGTGGGAGGGAGAGAAGAGGGGAGGAAGGGAGGAGGACAAGGAGAGGGGAGGGAGAGAGAAACGGGAGGGGAGGGGAGGAAGGAAGGAGACAACTCTTTCTCAGTTCCCAGTTACAGTGTTGAATCCCTGACATTACTATATGTATCAGTCTTATTTTACTCTTGTTCTTCCTTTCCTCAACCACCTTTTCTGCTTTTCACACATGCAGGAAGACCTTTATTAGAACATTCTTCAGCTGTATCTTTTCCTGGTTAAGTAACTTGTTTCTTTTAGCTTCCCTTATAGGTTCTATTCTATAACTTTTACAATAAGCTGTTTTTCTCTCACTTAAATCGCTGGGACTGAGAGATATCAAACTTTTTTTGTTAAGTATCCTCCCTGACCTGAGAGTGATTACACAATTGATTAGTGAACAAACTGTGCTGTATTATTCCCAGTAAGTAGATGAGCTGGCCCTCTGTAGGATTTTCCTGATGACTGTTAGAGATTGGGCACTGATGAGTAGGTGAACATTAATGGTAAATTAAAGCACTGGACTACGGGTGTTGGAGGGGAATGGGTGACGGGCACTGAGGTGGACACTTGACGGGATGAGCACTGGGTGTTTTTCTGTATGTTGGTAAATTGAACACCAATAAAAATTAATTAAAAAAAAAAAAGCACTGGACTAAAAAAAAAAAAAGCACTGGAGAGTGTTAACTTTTATCTGTTACATGCCATATATATGTGACATGCTATATATATTTATACCAGGTGCCCTGGTACTGATTTTCTTAAGGTGACAAATTTATAATGCCAGGAAAAAATATTGAGAACTCCTTAATATGCAAAAACAGGAGATTTATTTCTATCAATAAACATGCAAAATCTTGTTAAATGCTGGGGTCTGGGGGCACCTGGGTGGCTCAGTGGTGAGCATCTGCCTTCTGCTCAGGTCATGATCCCGGGGCTCTGGGATCCAGTACTGCATCAGGCTCCCCGCAGGAAGCCTGCTTCTCCCTCTGCCTATGTCTCTGCCTCTCTCTCTCTGTGTCTCTCATGAATAAATAAATCTTAAAAAAAAAAAAAAGCTGGGGTCTGTATGCATTATTGCTGAAGGCACTGAATCAAATCTGAAAAATAAAAGACCTTAGGGGTCATGGACCTAAGGCCCTCATTCTGTCAGTAGGGTTTGTCAGTCTGAGGAAGGATATATGAATTCTCTTACTTGAGGACTTTGCTGCCTTTCTTTGTTATGGGGACTCTATTCTTGTGTCTCGCTTTACTTAAGATTAATACTTAAACAAAATGTTTACCCTGGAAAGATTTTTCTTATGTGAAGCCAGTTGTGTCTGGAACTATGATATTTTCATGAGTTATGTGTCCTTACCAGATTCATAGCTTTTCCACATGTGCTCTTCCTTCAAAAGTTACACACCAAGAAGAAAGGAGATGTGAGACTGAATCCACTGATGGAACAATCCCCCCATCCTGCCCGGGATGCTCCATCTCTCAAATAAGGGCTATCCTTCTTGGCATAATTAAAAACATTTGGAAACTGAGAGGAGATGAATGACAGAAATGGGATGTCATCCTGTCCTGTTGTGAGATGTAGTGTGTGCTACTTATTTTATGGTGGCAGTGACCTTCCCAATTCAAGTGCATTGTTCTAGATAAGTCTCATTTTCCTTCTTCCTCCTCCTATTCCCCTTTTCCAGGCCCTGCCATCTCTCACCAAATAATGGCCAGATTCCAGCCCCACAAGACTCCTGAAGGTCCACAAAGCCACAACTATTTGCTGGCTCTCTTCCAAAGATTCCCCCGGAATGAGGCAGCTGGCCGTCTGTCTCAAAACGCTTTCCCTTAGTGGGCTGCCCCATGGCAGTTCCAGACACTGCTGGACTTTTGGCACAAGCACAGAGGCCCCGTGTATTGAACAGTCTCAGAAGTTGCATCTTCCATCTCTGAGAAAGCTGATCCGGAGAGAGAGAATGTGGGGAGGATGTGTTTATATGAGTTCTAGCCAATTTAATAGTGTCTCCAGTTAAAAAAGAAATATCTTTAAAAAAAATCCTTGGGAGATGAGCCATGTATAAGAGAATGTCAAAATGTATTCATGTTGTACATGTGGTCTTCCTCATCTGTCAAAGGAGGTGACTGGACTAGATATTTATAAGATCTTTTCTGGCCATAAATTCAGCTGTAGAAAAACCAAAGTGGGGCCATAATGTACCTAGACACCTGCAAACCCTTAGGGAGAGAGGTTTAATCAGACCTGAGGAAAGGCGGATGCAGGGAGCCCTGGTCCAGTTACTACAAATCATAGGAATGTCAGGTTCCCAAGACTCCCCAGATTTGGTACCTGGAAACCAATGTAGGACTCACACAAAGAAGGCTGCTCCAGCATTCCTGGAAAGCGGGGATGGAAAGTTAGACTCGGGACCATATTCTGAGGTAGAGAGAGTTTAAGTGCCTGGGCTGTATCTGAGATACAGATTTGTGATCATTCAGATTAGGAGACTGTATTGTGTTACATTAAGCATACACCTCTGCCCTTTACTAGCTCTGACCTTGGATAAATTACTTAAATTCTTTGAACCTCAGTTTTTTTATCCACAGTAGTACTTCCTTCCTAGGGTTATTATGGGGATAAGTGACACAAAGCAATGTAAAGCTCACTTTATTTTTATTTATTTATTTATTTATTTTTTATTGGAGTTCGATTTGCCAACATATAACACCCAGTGCTCATCCCATCAAGTGTCCCCCTCAGTGCCTGGCACCCAGTCACCTACCTCATCCCCCCCACCTCCCTTTCCACTACCCCTTGTTCGTTTCCCAGAGTTAGGAGTCTCTCATGTTCTGTCACCCTCTCTGATATTTCCCACTCATTTTCTCTCCTTTCCTCTATAATCCCTTTCACTATTTCTTATATTTCCTGTATGAATGAAACCATATGATGATTGTCCTCCAATTAACTTACTTCACTCAGCATAAAGCTCACTTTACATTACTATTGTTCTTATCATTGGGTTAGTTGGCCTAGAAACTGATTCGAGGACTTCAATACAGAGAATTATAATACAAAATGAGCCACTAAAAGAGCTATAATACGGGATCCCTGGGTGGCGCAGTGGTTTGGCGCTTGCCTTTGGCCCAGGGCGCGATCCTGGAGACCCAGGATCGAATCCCACATCAGGCTCCCGGTGCATGGAGCCTGCTTCTCCCTCTGCCTATGTCTCTGCCTCTCTCTCTCTCTGTGACTATCATAAAAAAAAAAAAAAAAAAAAAAGAGCTATAATAATTGATGAATGATAGAAGCCTTTTCCATTAGCATAACTAACAGAGCCAGGAGTTAGTAGCAACAAAAGAAGGAGACAGATGTCCTTTGAGTCCCAGTAATGAAACCAGACATTGGCTTGAGGACCAAGCCCCATCCTTCTCTGATTTCCTCAAGGACAATGGCTACCCCACCCTTCCCTTGATTGTCTTCAGAGTTGTATGGTTTGGATGTGGACTATACAGTTGTTGGCCAAGTAGATGTGGTGTCCACACGACTCAGTCTTGCTTCTTTTTTGCTTGCTTCAAAGAAAGTCAATCCAGTCATTCTTGAAGAATAGCAAAGGACACCCAATGCACAACCTACAACTATAGTTTTAATAATTCCAATATCTCTTTATCGTTTTCCTTGTAGCTTTCCGGAATCTTCTTATCTCTTGCTTTCAACTTTCAGCTGACACCCTTTCCAGGCCTTCAGGCTCTTTTGTTTTCCCTTTCTCCACTTACCAGGGATGAGCAAACTATGGCTTGCCAGCCAAATTTGTCCTATAACCTATTTTTGTGTAGTCCTCAAACTAAGAATAGTTTTTATATTTTTATTTTATTTTTTAAAGATTTTATTTATTTATTCATGAGAGATTGAGAGAGAGACAGAGAGAGAGAGAGAGAGAGACAGAGACAGAGACACAGGTGGAGGGAGAATCAGGCTCCATGCAGGGAACCCGATGTGGGACTCGATCCCGGGTCTCCAGGATCATGCCCTGGGCTGAAGGCAGTGCTAAACTGCTGAGCCACAGGGGCTGCCCTGTTTTTATATTTTTAAAGTGTACAAAAAAATAAAGAATTAGTGACGGAGACCACTTGTGAACTGAGAATATACAATATTTACTACCTGTCTCTTTATAAAAAATGTTTACCAACACCTGTTCTATACTGCTCTCTCTTCTTCACTGCAAAGAGAACTTGTTTTGTTTTGTTTTTCTAATTCCCGATCTGTCTTTGTTGACTATTCATCTGCCTTATTAACCCAATCTGCAAATCCACAGTAGGGATGGAGGTAGAGAGGAGAGGAAGAAGTTGTGAACTCTCATGCATAACATTTCTTGTCCCTGTCACACCATGATTCCAGCAGCAATATGAAAAATCAGGTAATGTCTTTCACTATCAACCAGAGTAATTATCTGTCATTATCAAACTTCTGATACAATCCCATTTCTTTCTTTTCCGTTCTCTTTCCTGTTCTCTCTTATTCCTCTTGTCTTCATTTGCTTATTGAAAAATTGACTGGAAATGAGTTTCTTGCAGCTCTCTTAAAGGATAGGGTTCTTCCTCCACCCTTATTTCTCTTTCTCTCTCTCTTTCCTTCCTACTTTCTTGCTTCTTTCCTTCTTTTCGTTAAACAAGCATCTATCGAGGACCTACAAAAGCCAAGACTCCAAGGACAAAAAATATGTGATACTTGCCATGGAAACACTTTGCTGAGGAGACAGATAAGTAAATGAATAACTACACTGCAGAGTGTGAAGTGCCCATGGTAAAAAAAGAGATCAAGGTGTTGTAATCCGACTGAATATGGGGCAAAGAGGGAAGCCAGGGAAGGTCAAAACAAAGAGGCAGGCATATAAGGGGGGACAAGGCAATCTAGGCAGGGTTGGCCACACATACAAAGGCTCAGAGATGAGAGCTGTGGAGACATAGTTAAAATACAGTATTTGAGAGAGTCAGGAGGAAGCAGATGTTGAAGGGCTTGAGATTCCGGAGGAATCTATACTTGTTCCTAAGGGCAGCAGGTATCTATTTAGGAATCTGAAACAGAGGAACAAAATATCCAGATTTGTGTTAAATAAAGAACCTAGAAAAAAAAAAAAAAAGAACCTGGAGGCTCCATTGAGAGGAAATGCCAAACTAGAGATAGACCAGTCTGGGGGCTGTCACGGCAACTGGGTGAGGAAAGATGGGGCGGAGGGGGGGGGCGGGGAATGCGTGAAGGCAGCCTCAGTAGCAAAGGCCCAGAGGTAATAAGGTGACCATTAATATTAATAAGGGCCAACACTAGTTAAGCACCTACTCTGTGCTAGCCTTTTGCTGAGCACTATCCATCATTGTTTCATTGATTCCTTGCAATAATCCTACAGGATACATATTGTCATTGGCCGTATGTTACAAATATGGATACTGAGGCTGGAGAAGATTGAATGGGATGATTACCTGAGGCCCCAGCCTAGGATTTTGCTTCTCCATCTCTCATCAGTGGTAAGGGTCTCTGGCAGAAAATTTGTGACTGACCATTGGATTTTGCTTCCTAGGCCTGTCAGTTGGGAGATGCCCAGGGAACTGAGAGACCTTCTGAGGGCATCTGCCACGTTATTATTCACCCCTCCCTCCCCTGGGGCAAGTTTCATTAGTAAAAGTTTGTTTTTTACTATATTCATTAACTGTACTTCTCTGTGATTTATTCAGATGCTCTTTCTCCTAAGCAATCTACATCTACCTGTCTAACTCCTCCCCTTATTTCAAGGCTCCTGTCTCATCACCTCATACAAGCCTCCATCTGTCCCTTTTTAGCCACTTTCAATGCACTCAGCATGACTTCATAGTCAAGTGTAGGACTTGACTGAAACCTTACTTTGAGCCTGTTTATCACCAGCAGTCTTGTACTCCCACCCCCTGGCTCTGATCTGCCTAACTGGTCAGTAACCTGAGCTCTTTACATCTTTTCCAAATTGAAGTTTGGTTCCCATTTTTCCATTTGATCCCTTTTTCAACCTGTTTTTTTTTTTTTAATTGTTTCCTTAGTTGAGATCTTGGCTCTGCACTGTGGAATGTCTACCCAGAGTGATCCTTGGCCCCTAAAGATTGTATCTGTGATATTTATTTAGTTTCAGAAACTGTGGTCTCAGAAGACACTATCCCTACACCCTGCCATGAGTCACCTCCCAGCTAGGGAAGTCCATATGAGAAAGCTCTTAACACCTTCCTGGACAAGCCCTGCATTTTGATTTCTGTCTTCTCTCCTATAGGATTTAGGAAATGAATTATAATATTAGCCCTTCTCTATCAACTAAAGTGTAATGTTTTTATATTATAACAGTCATATATATTCTAGTGATTTCCCCAACCAAATGTAAAAATTTCTTGAAAGATGAGACCAGGGATCCCTGGGTGGTGCAGCAGTTTAGCTCCTGCCTTTGGCCCAGGGCATGATCCTGGAGACCCGGGATTGAATCCCATGTTGGGCTCCTGGTGCATGGATCCTGCTTCTCCCTCTGCCTGTGTCTCTGCCTCTCTCTCCCTCTCTGTGTGTGACTATCATAAATAAAAAAAATAAAAAAAAAAAAGAAAGATGAGACCATACCATAGTTTTTTAGCTTCCCCACAGTGCTTAGTAGTGATGAGAAAAGTGCTAAGATACTTGAAAATTATTTGTTTATATGGTCCTTTCTAGAATGTTATAAATTATATCTAAATGTCATTTTGTACATAAACTTGAGCCCAATTTGGTTGAATGACTCTGCTTTAGACCATTATGACATAATGTAATCCCAGGATAGTAAGAGTAAATTTTCTAGGAGTTACCACATTTAATCTTCACAATAACGATGTGAAGTGCATCCCCATTTCACAGATGATATTCAGAGAAGGATGTAAGTTTCTTTCCAAAAGTCATACTGCTTATAAGAAAGAGTCACTGGGATTTAAAACCAGGTTTATCTGCCCCATATCTGGTATTCTTAATCTAACTCAGCTCTTGGGCCTTATCATGTGGCAGATGAGGCCCCAAGAACACATCTCTTCAGATATAGAATCACAGGGGCACCTGGGTGGCTCAGTGGTTGAAGGTCTGCCTTTGGCTCAGGCTGTGAACCTGGGATTCTGGGATTGAGTCCCACGTCAGGATCCCCGCTGGAGCCTGCTTCTCCCTCTGCTTATGTCTCTGCCTCTGTCACTGTGTCTCTCATGAATAAATAAATTAAATTTTTTTTAAAAAAGATATAGAATCACAAAGATATAGATGTGGAAAGGACCTTAAGAATTTCTAGTGAAAATACTTTCTTCCTTGTTTTCTTTTCTTTTCTTTTCTTTTCTTTGCAAGTAAGGAAACAGAGGGACAAGAGACACAAATCTCTTGCTGAAGATCACAAAATAAGTTGTCAGAGACCTAGGACTAGGGATCAGGTCTCATTTTGTGCATTCCACTGAGGAAAACTAACTTCCTGCCCAGATCCTGACAGTTCTGCTTGCTCTGTCACTAGGTTTTATAGACTGATGATGGCCAACAGCTTCAGGATTGACTTTAGGACGCATTTGTCAACCTATGTAATAGTTTCCAAAGAGAAACTCACAAGACACTGAAGGAGCAGACATTCAGCATGACAGCAGCATATGTTGGGGTGCTTCTTGCCCCCCCTCACTAAAGTTTACAGAGTATATTTACCCATTCATTCTATACCCAAGAGCAACCTAATCAATAATAAAATTCTTTAGAGTTCTGGAATAGCTCTATTACCTGGAAAGGAGATAAGAAGCTCTTTGTAGTGAAAGCATCTAAAGAATCAAAGGAGGACAAGAAGGGGGTGGAGGCGTCTTGGGGAGTTGCTTCGCAAAGTATGGCTCAGGGAATTTTGAGCAAAAACAGATATCTTCTAAGCACTGCACTATTTCTGTTTTATCTCCAAGTGTTGCATATGTATATGTCTACATGTGAGTATATGTGTGTATCATCTGTTGCCCAGATTTTTGTTAAATGCAAATATTCAATGATCCCCATCAATTCAGGATTTGAAGTGTGATGCTCCTACGTGATCTTTTTTTTTTTTTTTTTTTTTGGCAGTGCTCCTACATAATCTTAAGGTAATTGTCATTCTGTGTGACTACTTCCTACCTCCCTGCCTTTATTTCTGGACGACACAGAACACAAAGAAGATAAAGGAATAATAACAGAGAATGGATTTTCCCCTCTCCCTTTTGGGCCCCAGTCAGCTGAGCCAGTGTTTATTCAGCACATGGCCGAGTGAGGCTCTGTGCTGAGGGCAGCCAGGGGACACACGGATGAGAAATCCTAGTTTGCAAGAAGCTAGTGTGTTTGACTCTCTTTTTTGTTTGCTTCTGCTTGTCTTTCCCTATTTCCTCTGTAAGAAAACAGTACTGGGACCAAAATAAAATTGTCTTAGCTGTTTTACTCCTAAGGGTAAACATAGCACTGGATGTTTGTCATTGTAGACAGCAATAAAGATAAACTTTTAAAGAAGGCTTGAAAAATATTTTTAAAGCATTAAGCTGACAGAGAGGCTGGAAATCTCTTACCTCATATATGCTTCTTTCAATATTATCTAGGATTCTCAGGAGTAACATAGATACTGAAGAAAGTGGGAGGGAAGGGAAGAAGAAATAGAAGCCGACTTAACCTCTGGTTTATAAGGTTTTGACATTCTTATCTCATTACTCTCTCTCCTGTTCAAACTCTGTATTGTTAATATTTGAAAAAGAGAATGTGGCAATTTTATTTCCATTTTATTTATTTATTTATTTATTTATTTATTTCCATTTTTAATGCTTCTGTATTCTTGGTCCTTTTTGCTTTTTTTCCTCAAGTTTTTATTTAAAATCTCGTTAATTAATATATAGGGTAATATTGGTTTCAGTAGTAGAATTTAGTGATTCATCACTTGCATATCACACCCAGTGCTCATTACAACAGTGTTGTGCCCTCCTTAATGCCTATCACCCATTTAGTCGAACCTCCCCCTCCTCCCCTCCAACAACCCTCAGTTTGTTCTCTATCATAAGAGTCTCTTATGGTTTGTTTCTTCTCTCTTTTTTTCTTTCCTTCCCTTGTATTCCTCTGTTTGGTTTCTTAAGATCTACATATGAGTGAAATCATATGGTATTTGTCTTTCTCTGACTCTCTTATTTTGCTTAGCCTAATACACACCATCCATGTCATTGCAAAAGGCAAGATTTCCATTGTGCCTGACTAATGTTTCATTGTGTATACACACTACCTCTTCTTTATCCATTCATCAGTCAATGGACATTTTGGCTCTTTCTATAATTTGTCTATTGTCGATAGTGCTGCTATAAACATTGGGGTGCATGTGCCCCTTAAAATCAGTATTTTTGTATTCTTTGGGTAAATACCTAGTAGTACAATTGCTACATCTTAGGCTGGTTCTATTTTTAACTTTTTAAGGAACCTCTATATTGTTTTCCAGAGTGGCTGCAACAGTTTTCATTCCCACCAACAGTGAAAGAGTGTTTTCCTTTTTCTGCATCCTTGCCAACATCTATTGTTTCTTGAGTTGTTCATTTTAGCCTTTCAGATAGATGTGAGGTGGTATCACGTCATGGTTTTGATTTGTATTTCCCTGGTGATGAGTGATGCTGGGCATCTTTGCATGGGACTGTTAGTCAGCAGGGTGGCTTTTTTGGAAAAATGTCTATTCTTGTCTTTTGCCCATTTCTTAACTGGATTATTTGTTTTTTTGGTGTTGAGTTTGACAAGTTCTTTTTATATTTTGGATATTAACCCTTTATCAGATATGTCATTTGCAAATATCTTCTCCCATTTCAAAGGTTGCCTTTTAGTTTTGTTGATTGTGTCCTTCACTGTGCAGAAGGTTTTCATCTTGACAAAGTCCCAATAGTTCATTTTTGCTTTTTGTTTCCCTTGCCTCCGGAGTCGTGTCTAAGCTCTGGAGTTGCTACAGCCAGGTCAAAGAGGCTGCTGCCTTTGGTTCTCTTCTAGAATTTTGATGGTTTCCTGTCTCACATTTAGGTCTTTAATCTATTTTGAATTAACTGATGTAAGTGTCCAGTTTCATTCTGCATGTCGCTGTCCAGTTCTCCCAATGCCTTTTGTTGAAGAGACTGCCTTTATCCATTGGATATTATTTCCTGCTTTGTTGAAGATTAGTTGACCATATAGTTGTGGGTCCATTTCTGGGTTTTCTATTCTGTTCCATTGATCTATGTGTCTGTTTTTGTGCCAGTACCACACTGTCTTGATAACTACATAATATAGCTTGAAGTCCAGAATTGTGACGCCTTCAGCTTTGCTTTCCTTTTACAAGATTGCTTTGGCTCTTTGGGGTCTTTGTGCTTCTATACAAATTTTTAGGATTGTTAGTTCTAGCTCTGTTAAAAATGCTATTTTGATAGGGATTGCATTAAATAAGATCCATCTCCTTGTAATTGATATTATAGCCAATTATTCTCTGCCACCCTTCCCAGAGGAAAACTTGGTAAATTAAGGAAAAATTTTTCTGGGGCACCTGGGTGGCTCAGTGGTTGAGTGTCTGCCTTCAGTTCAGGTTGTGATCCTGGGATCCTGGGATCGAGTCCTGCATCAGGTTCCCCGGGGGGAGCCTGTTCCTCCCTCTGCCTATGTCTCTGCCTCTCTCTGTGTGTGTCTCTCATGAATAAATAAATAAATCCTCAAAGAAAAAGAAAAGGTTTTCTTTTTTACTTATATAATTTTTATTTAAATGCTAATATCAACTTAGTGGTAAAATTAATAGCTAATACGGGAAAAAATAAAACAATTGTTATGAGCATGAACTTTTGGTTTCTGTAGATTATTACTAGATGCATGATCTTTAGTAAGTTAGTCAAACTGTATGAGTCTCAGTGTCTTCATATATAAAGTAAGAATAATAATGTTAGGTGTGCTCTTTATTAATGTGCTTAGTTCTCATAACCCTATGGAATAGATTTTTTATAGATAGGAAATTGAGGAAAAGTCAGTTTAAGTGACTTGCTTCCCCCTGACCACGTGATAAATAAGTGGCAGAGTTGAGCTGAAAACTCAGTCATGCTCTAGAGCCCACATTCTTAACTTCCAAGCTGTGGCTTCCAGGTGTACCCCTTGAAAGCCACATTGTCATGGCCTGTTGCTGTTGGCGTAGAAATAATTGAGTCAGTGCCTGGATGCTTCGAATAGCACCTCTGCCCCCAGCTTCCTTGTACCTCAGAAAGCTCTTCATTCACTGTTATGAGTTGAGTTGTAGACCTCCCAAGTTTATATGTTGAAGTCCTACCCCCAGTATGTCAGAATGTGACCTTATTTGGAAATAGGGTCATTACAGCTCATACTGGAATTGGCTGAGCACGTAATCCAGTGTGACTGGTGTCCTTATAAAAAGGGGAAATTTGACACAGACACCCAACAGGGGAGACTGCCGTGTGCAGTTAAGAGTTACACTGCTGTGAGTGAAGTAAGTACTGGCAGGGAGGAGAGGAGCCTGGAGCAGGCCCTTCCCTGGAGCCTTCAGGGAGAGCACAGTCCTGCCCACACCTTGATCTCCGACTTCTGGCCCATGGAACTGTTAGGTGGTAAATGTCCATTGTTGAAGCTACTCTGTTAGTGGTACTTCATAACCATGGTCCTAGCAAATGCCTAAACCACATGCAGCTGAGGTGGTTGGGCCTTACCACCATTCAGGCTGCTCTTTACCTCTTCTCGACTCTCCATCTTAATGCCCTCCTTGCTTCTCCCCATCTGTTCACCACCTCAGACTCATCCCCTTTCTTCCTCTGGCAGCATATGCTTGCACTTTCTACTCCACTGAGGCCATGGCCACTTGTTTTTTTTTTTAAATAATAAATTTATTTTTTATTGGTGTTCAATTTGCCAACATACAGAATAACACCCAGTGCTCATCCCATCAAGTGCCCCCCTCAGTGCCCATCACCCATTCATCCCCACCCCCCGCCCTCCTCCCCTTCCACCACCCCTAGTTCATTTCCCAGAGTTAGGAGTCTTTATGTTCTGTCTCCCTTTCTGATATTTCCCACACATTTCTTCTCCCTTCCCTTATATTCCCTTTCACTATTATTTATATTCCCCAAATGAATGGGAACATATAATGTTTGTCCTTCTCCGATTGACTTACTTTACTCAGCATAATACCCTCCAGTTCCATCCACGTTGAAGCAAATGGTGGGTATTTTAATGGCTGAGCAATATTCCATTGTATACATAAACCACATCTTCTTTATCCATTCATCTTTCGGTGGACACCGAGGCTCCTTCCACAGTTTGGCTATTGTGGACATTGCTGCTAGAAACATTGGGGTGCAGGTGTCCCGGCGTTTCATTGCATCTGTATCTTTGGGGTAAATCCCCAACAGTGCAATTGCTGGGTCATAGGGCAGGTCTATTTTTAACTCTTTGAGGAACCTCCACACAGTTTTCCAGAGTGGCTGCACCAGTTCACATTCCCACCAACAGTGTAAGAGGGTTCCCTTTTCTCCGCATCCTCTCCAACATTTGTGGTTTCCTGCCTTGTTAATTTTCCCCATTCTCACTGGTGTGAGGTGGCATCTCATTGTGGTTTTGATTTGTATTTCCCTGATGGCAAGTGATGTGGAGCATTTTCTCATGTGCATGTTGGCCATGTCTATGTCTTCCTCTGTGAGATTGGCCATGGCCACTTGTGAGACCTGTCCCTTTCCCTTATCCTCCTTGGGCTGTTGCTCTTCCTACCACACACGTTAGCTTTCCCAGGCTTGGTCCCTCTCCTGCTTTCCACGTGTTCCACTCATATTAATTTCCATAATTTCAAGTACTGATCCTCCACCCTTAACTCTGAAGCTTATGCCTGTAACCTAGCTTGTGTCCAGCGCCCATGCCCTTCATTTACAGCTGCCTGGCAGTGTGCCTCAGCTGCAGCCTCTTCTGTCCTAATTGCCCTCTAAACGGAGCAAGTTGTCTGACCTCTGTACCAGCTTCTTCTCTCTTCTCTTTTCCACACGCAGTCAACCAGACCCATGCCCTGTCTTTCCCATGCCCTCCTGCCAACAAAGTTGCCAAGATATGTTGTTGATTCTCTGTTTGCAGCGCCCCTCATGGGCACACTTCTGATTCCCTAGACCATTTCGCATTCTCATCTTGAGCAGCTACAGTAGCTCGCCTACTGTCCTTCCTGTCTACTCATACTAGGTTTCAGCCTCTTCTTCAGATGCTTCCAGAGTCACCTTCTTGTCATACAGTTATGCTCACATCATGTCACTACCCTAGCAGAGCTGAGCCCTGGTTGCATACAGAATAAAGGACCATCTTAAATTTGCATTCAAGACTCTTTTTTTTTTTTTTTAAAGATTTTATGGACTTATTCATGAGACACACACAGAGAGAGGCAGAAACATAGGCAGAGGGAGAAACAGGCTTCCTGTGGGGAGCCTGGTGCAGGACTTGATCCTGGGACCCCGGGATCACGACCTGAGCTGCAGGCAGACGCTCAACCACCTCAATCCAGGTGCCTCTCAAGGCTCTTTATTTATTTTTAAAGATTTTATTTATTTGTTCGTCACACACACACACACACACAGAGGTAGAGACACAGGCAGAGGGAGAAGCAGGCTCCACACAGGGAGCCCGATGAGGGACTCGATCCCAGGTCCCCAGGATCATGCCCTGGACCAAAGGCAGGTGCTCAACCACCGAGCCACCCAGGCGTCCCAAGGCTCTTCTTTAATATGGCCCCAGCTCACCCCAGTATTGTCCCCTAAGATAACCAAGGGAGACCAACAATCCAACAGGAAGAGCTTTATTCAGACTGTTAATGGAAACTTATAGTCTGAAACCAGATTTTATCATTCTGTCAGAGGTAACCTGGCTCAGCTGAGTTCATTCATGTTAACAAAATTCATGAAGGACACAGCATCTGCCCTGATTACCTTTCATATCTGAGTATACAAGGATGTGGCCTTGATTGGATTTTTGTGTTTCCCTAACTACAGGATTATCTCACAGGATATATTACTTCAGTAGATTTCTAACCTCATTTACAGTGTTGGTTTCTTTGTTCATTCATCTGTTTATATGTTTGTTAATTAATTAATTTTTTATATGTTTGCTAATTTAGATAAGAAGCTGCCTATCTCTAAATTCTAGGGGCTCCTTACTATTGAGCTCCTCAGGATTTCTCTGAATAAGTCTTAGGCCACTGCTCAGCAGCCTCTGAAGTCCTGAAAGGAACAACACCAGCTGGTCCAGCCAGGGCCAGAAAATAAAAATGTGCAGCATTCTGGAGTTAAGGGTACTGACAGTGGGTGAGGAAGAAAAAAAGGAGCTGAAGAAAGGCAGTTGAGAGAAAGGAGAGAAGCTGAGCTACAAAGGAAAACAAATGGTTCCTTTGTGAGGACTAGCACAGTACTGTGGTTCACTTATATTACGTACCCCTCACCTCCTGAATGATCTTCACAAAAGACCATAGGCTGAGGAGCTCAAACAATAGAAATTTGCTTGCTCACATTTCTGGAGGCCAGCAAGTCCAAGATCAAGGTATCAGCTGATCTGGTTTTTGATGAGGGCTCCCTTCCTGGCTTGCAGATGGCCACCTTCTTGGTGTGCCCTCACATGGCAGAGAAAGAAATGTCTCTCTCTTCTCAGAAGGCCTATTGGATTAGGGCCCCACTGTTATGACCTCATTTAACCTTGATTACCTCCAAAAGACCCTATTTCTAGACACCATACATTGGGGGTTAGGGCTTTGACTTATGAATTTGGTGGTAGGGGGCACGATTCAGTCCATAGCACCCTCCCTCACAAAAGAGTGTACATAAAGGGTTTTTTTCCCCCTTTGCCTTAGTGAAAGAGAGCTGCTGGATAGTGAGATACTCAGGAATAGTGTGATTAGAGATACAATAAGTTCTGACCCAACAGAACTACCAAGAGGTCTAGGTTATTTGCTAAACTGGAAAGCAACTCATCCTGATACCATCTGTTATGTTAAGTGAACCTATGGGCTTCAAAGATAGTTCTTCTATTGGGCAGTCTAAGTTTTGTTTAGTGTCTTTTGGACTATGAAGAATTGGACCCTTGATCTAGGAAGTTCAACAGAGTTTGGTTGGAATTAATTTTCTTTCTTAACAGAAAGCTGAACTATACGGATGAGTTCCTCTTAAATCCTTCTTTGAGTTTGGGTTCTTTAGGTAGGGATGTCCTAGGTCTGGTTTCCCAGGAAACAGACTCTGATGGGGATTTGGGTGCAGAAGCCTTATTGGGAAGCACTCTGGGGTCCTCAGCACCTGTGAGGGAATCCCAGGGAGTAGGATTAGGTAGATTGGGAAATTGAACTGTGACACTTTTACAAGATGTCTCAACTGATCTTATGGAAAGCTCTGGAAGTAAGATAGGACTTCAGCACATCCAAGAGTTCAAGAAAAGGGCCAGGCCTTTGCACGTCCTTATCAACCAGTCACTAGATATTGGCTGTTTCTTGGGAAGGGGTGTAACTTTGGGTAAGGAAGTCCCCTTTTACAGAGGGCAATTCTCAGAAAGGGACTCCATCATGAACCTTCAGCATGTAACATTGGTAACAGCTTCAGCCCATAAAGAGGGTGTCTGGTGCTGCATCACTGCATCCACCCCACAGGATGGGAGCCATTAGTTATGCATTAAAATCTGTTGATATTCCTCTGCTTGAAATTCAGTTTTTTTTCCTTATGGTTGAAAGATCATTCTTGTGCTAGAGGCTAAAGATTTTTTATGTTGGAGCCCTCTAAAAATGCTGGGTGGTGGTCAGCTAAGACTAGTAATTAATTGTCAAACTAAAAATGCACAGTATTTCCAGTCATGTCATTGCAGGCATAAGGGAAGGAGGAGCTAGAACTAGTTGTGCACTTCCCTGAAAATTACTGATAGTACATGTGATGAGGAGCAAGTTGTTTACAAGCCTGGACATTTATCTTGGAGGCGCTTGTTTTTGCAGACATACATGTGGTCTCGGTAACTTTCTGGGCTTTAAAAAAATTTTTTTTCTGAGAGTTTTTATGTTCATTAGCTAGAATTAGCTGAGGAGTTATGAATATGGAATATGGCCCAGTGCTATATAGTATTCCTGAACACTTGACTGTTAATTTGTGTGGTTAGGTTTAATGAACTCATTTAATAACAATATTTCTGCTGAGAATTTTAATGGGTACTAAATTCTAAAATTTAATAATGTAAAACATATTTGTAGAGTGTTAATAATGGTTGCAGGATTTTCAGAGAGTAAAATACTGGAAGGTTAAGTGTAATGGATTAATTAAATAAGAAAGCCCAAATTACCTTACAAAGAGACTGCATAGTGCTGTTCATTTTGTTTTAATGAATAAAGCAGGCCGTAGCAAGTGCCATTTGTGTACATTCTTTGAAAAGCAGCATTCAAAACTTGCAAATTTAGACCAGAGGAAACTCAAACACAGCAAAATATTCTGCTTGGCAAACAGAGTTTTGTTTTCTGTACTGATCCATTAAATTGAATAACTATTTTCTTACAAGATGTCAACAATATGTTTCTTCCACGTAGAGAAATCAGCGGGAACTCTCCAACCACCTTCTGAATAGCAGCAGCTTGTATCAGTGGTGGTCCACATAAGCATTTGGGAAATATTTTTAATTGCTTTAATTGCATTTTAGTGAAATGACACAAACTTCTTACAGACTTTTCAAAACAAGCAATTCATTTAAGTTGGCTAAAAAATTTTAAATTGGTTATGAATGTCCTTCATGTGATATGTTCAAAATAATTTTTAGCAAACTTTTCAGGATGTTAAGTGTGCTTTGTAATTCATGATCCTAATGAATTGTTTGGACCTAGGGGAAGTGTACCCCTCAGTTTTCCCATCTGTACAATAGGGATAGAAAAATAATGCCAATTAGGATGTGATAAGGCAATGTGTGATTAAGTGTACACACTTTCAGTTCTCCACAGTCCTCTCAGGCAATTTTATTTGAGGATGAGTTTTGTGGATTTTGTTTGTGGAGAGGTAATTACTCCAGATAGGAGTCCTGGGGAAGAATATTGAACTCATTTTCTACCCCTAGTAGATTATAGAGGAGTGAATTTTGAGTTTCTGAAATATTAAAAAAAGCCTGGAAGTGTGGTTTCCAGTCAAATCCATTCCCATCACATTGGGAAGTCACATCAGTTAGGAATGTGTTTAGTTATTTTATTTCAGGCATCAAGAATTTTTGGGTTAGGTGGTTCAATGATGCCTTCATTGAGTATCTATCTATCTATATCTATCTATCTATCTATCTATCTATCTATCTATCTATCTATCTTTCTTACCATCCTTTAAAATTTTTTTATTATTTATTTTTTTTTTTAAGATTTTATTCATTTATTCATGAGAGACACAGAAAGAGAGAGTCAGAGACACAGGCAGAGGGAGAAGCAGGCTTCATGCAAGAAGCCTGATGTGGGACTCAATCCCAGGGACTCCAGGATCACGCCCTGGGCCAAAGGCAGGCGCCAAACCGCTGAGCCACCCAGGGATCCCCCCCTTTTTTTTGAAGATTTTATTTATTCATGAGAGACAGAGAGAGAGAGAGAGAGAGGCAGAGACATAGGCAGAGGGAGAAGCAGGCTCCATGCAGGTAGTCCAATGTGGGACTTGATCCTGGGTCTTCAAGATCACGCCCTGGGCTGAAGGCGGCACTAAACCACTGAGCCACCCAGGCTGCCCTCTTTCTTACCATCCTTAAAATGCGTGTTGCTGCAGGGCTGCAAGATGCCCTGCCCATTTCCAGGGAGCATGTTGCAAGCATGAAGAGGAGGGAAAGAGGAAGTAGGAAATGGCACCTGTATCAAGAAAGAAAAGCTTTCCCAGGAAACAGCAACGTTTGTTTCATTGGCTGCAGACTAGTTCATTATATGGATGAAGTGCAGTTTAATTTCTCCTGGGGGTAGGTTTTATGGGAGTTATGTATGGCACCCAGTTGGGGAGTAACAGACATGTTAAAGGAAGACAAAGACCTGCAGCTCTCAGATCCAGTAGTTGGTGTTGACATAGTGTTTGTCAGGCCACATAGGTGTTGCTTCCTTTTTTGCCCTCATCTGCCATGCTCAGCCTGATTCTGGTTCTGAGCTCAGGCAAGAAGGAGATAAAAAGTGAGCCTCAAGTACTCTGGGCCTCAGCTTCTGCTCACATTGGCTGCCAGACAGGCTCCAACCTGGTGTCCTAGTTCTGATACCCAAGTCACCACATTACATTGTTTCCTGTGCCTGACTCCCTGCTTTGGAAACCTACCAGTCCTCAGTCCCTAGAGAACCTGGCCTGCCTAGATCTACCTTGTTTCTCTCTAGGGAGAGAAATTCTATCTTTGAGCTTCTGCCTAATGGCTGGGGTTCTGCCTTCTGCTGACAGACTCACTTAATGATGCCTCGGGCTTCAGAGCATCACCAGTTTCCATGACACCAAATCCCTGGCTTGGCTTCCACTTACCAGTCCACCACCACCACCACTATACATGCACACATATACACACACGTTTTTTTTTCTTTTTTACACACACGTTTGATCAAAGTTATCGTGGTTTAGAAAATCAAATTCATAATGAAAAATTGTACTGTTTTGTTCATTCCTCCCTACTCCAATTCTTTTCTGTTGAATACTTATTTTTTTTTTAAAGATTTTATTTATTTATTCCTGAGAGACACAGAGAGAGAGACCCAGAGAGAGAGAGGCAGAGACACAGGCAGAGGGAGAAGCAGGCTCCATGCAGGGAGCACGACACGGGACTCCATTCTGGGTCTCCAGGATCACACTCTGGGCTGAAGGCGGCGCTAAACTGCTGAGCCACCAGGGCTGCCCTGAATACTTATGATAGTATTTTAGCTGTATCTTCTTTCATGCCTCTAGAATTTATAATTTGCTTATATTGCTATTTCTTCTATTTTGCTTCAATTGTAGATATTCTGTATTGATTTTCTACAAGGAATATGTGGATCTGGTGCCCTCCCCAAATACACACCAACTTCCCCTTTACTCATTCTCCTAATCTTAATTTTTGGTTTGATCAATATTCAGATTTCTTGTTATATAAGGAAAGAATCAACTCTTTTGCTTAAGCTGTTTTTACTTGGTCATTGGTTTTATGCAGACAAACCAATGTATCATGTTTCTATCTTTCTTGTGAACAGCCTCTTTTTGGTGGATCCCTCCTTTAGTAGTTTCCTGAGAAAGCATCCATGGTGGATCAGTATTTTGAGAAACATCTTGAATTTGATTGATAGTTTGAGCATAGAATTTGAAGCTGGAAATTATTTTCTCTAGGGATTTTGAAGAGATTGTCCCAGTGTTTTTTGGCACTCAGAATTGCTATTGAGAAAGTAGGTGTCATTTTGATTCCTAATCCCTTGTATGAGATCTGTTGTTTCTTTTCCTTTCCTGGAAGCTTTTAGAATCCTCTTTGCTCAATGTTCTGAAATTTCATGTTGATGTGTTTTAGTATAGGCGTAGATCTTTTTTTTTTTTTTTGTAATCCATTTTGCTGGTCCCAAGAAGGACCCTCTCCTATGGAAACAGATATCCTTCAGTTCTAGGAAATTAAACAAAAATTGTCTCAATGTTAATTTCCTCCTTTTCAGCTTCTCTGTCATGTTTTGGAAACTCCTGTAATTTGGATATTAGATATCTAAAAATTGTCTCCTCATAATTTTACTTCATCTCTCATACTCTTAGTATTACAGCTTTATTTTCTGGGAGATTTTCTCAATTTTACATTTCAAATTTTAAAATTATTATTATTTTTTTAAAGATTTTATTTATTTATTTAAAGAGACACACAAAGAGAAAGGCAGGGGGAGAAGCAGGCTCCATGCAGGAAGGCTGATGTGGGACTCTATCCCAGGACTCCAGGATCACACCCTGGGCCGAAGGCAGGCACTAAACGGTTGAGCCACCCAGGGATCCCCCTCAAATTTTTAAATTAAAACTTAGTTTCTGCTTTTCATTTCTCTGCATGTTTTTTAAAACTTCCTATTCTTGTTCCATGAATATTCTACCACTATTTGATTCTATACACACCCCATGATATTTTTTAGAAATTTTCTTACGTTCCAGCATTTTTTTTGTCTCCTCTGAGTTGTCTGTCTTCTTTCTTTCTTTCTTTCTTTCTTTCTTTCTTTCTTTCTTTCTTTCTTTCTTCTTTGTCTCTTTTATGTTAGATACTGTCTTCAAGTATCTAGTTGTTGGCTGTCTCTTCATACACTCTCTCTTGAGAGTAAGGTGGGGCACCTGGGTGGCTTAGTCAGTTAGGCATCAGACTTCAGCTCAGGTCATGATCTCAGGGTCCTGGGATGGAGCCCTGCATGGGGCTCCCTGCTCAGTGAGGAGCCTGCGTTTGCCACTCCCCTGTTTGTGCTCTTTCTCTCTCTCTCTCTGTCAAATAAAAAAATAAAATCTTTAAAAAAAGAGTAAGGCATAAAAAAGTTGATTAGAAGGTGTGTGTGTGTGTGTGTGTGTGTGTGTGTGTGTGTTTAGGGGAGGAGAACTGTTTGGCCAGTGGGCTTCACTATAGGATGATCTGAGAGGGCTGTTTCATTGGGTGATCCATCCCTCCCTTGCCCAATATATATTGGTATTTTCCTTTGGCCCAGGTAGTATCTCCAGAGGGACATCCTTCAGTCTCCTGCCTGGTTAGTAGCAAAGGTTCTCAGAGCTCAGTGGTGGAAAAAGAGCCAATGGTCTTATCATTCAACGTATGGACCTTCCCTTAACTCCCCAATTTCAGGATGTCACTTTTATCCTCTGAGTGGTGGCTCAGAATCCAGAATCAATTTGGGATCAACTACTGTAGAGGATAAATGTCTGGTTTCCTTCCTGGGTTAGGAAGACTTGAGGTACTGGGTTGGGGGTAAGTAAATAGGGATCCTGTGGCTTCTCACATACACTTTCAACTAGTTCACCTGTTGGGAGCTCTATGTACACTCTCTGGCTCTGTTTCTGGGCCTGTCCCATGGTGTTGCTTCACTTTGTTTCTCTGCTGCACTAAATCCGCCCATTTTTTTGCTTTGCAATTTATGAAAGTTAATTCTAATCTTCTCTTCTGTCTTTGCCATTATAGAATCAATTCTTATTATTTACAATAATTATGTTCTATGAAGTTACTTCAAACACTGAATTATAAACACTGAACCATTGCTGCAAGGAAATACAGAACTATCATCTGCACGCCTCATCAACTCATCAACTCATCAATACAGAACCTTGTATTATGTGTATTTATGGTTAAAGAAACCTCCTTTAAAACATAATATTGATTTGTTACTATCAAAGTCATGACCAGCAGTACTGAAGTGTATGTATTTCTGAGGGAAATGAATCCCATGTGCATTTTCTCTCCAGAAGGTGCATTGCAGCCTTCTTGTGTTCAGGAACTCTGGACAGTGCTTCTGCACCATGCCTGGGGGAGTTGTTTTTTTTTTTTTTTTTTTTTAACATTTTTCTTTTTTTAAATTTTTTTTTTTTAATTTATTTATGATAGTCACAGAGAGAGAGAGAGAGGCAGAGACACAGGCAGAGGGAGAAACAGGCTCCATGCACCGGGAGCCTGATGTGGGATTCGATTCCGGGTCTCCAGGATCGTGCCCTGGGCCAAAGGCAGGCGTTAGACCGCTGCGCCACGCAGGGATCCCCCTGGGGGGAATTTTGGACAGCAAAATTACCAACAAAAAGCACAGAAATGCAAAAAACATGCCTCTAAATAGACTATGAAAAGGATGCTTGTGGGGATCCCTGGGTGGCTCAGTGGTTTGGCGCCTGCCTTTGGCCCAGGGCGTGATCCTGGAGTCCTGGGATCGAATCCCACATCGAGCTCCCTACATGGAGCCTGCTTCTCCCTCTGCCTCTCTCTCTCTCTCTCTCTCATGAATAAATAAATAAAATCTTAAAAAAAAAAAAAAAAAAAAAAGGGCAGCCCTGGTGGCGCAGCGGTTTAGCGCCGCCTGCAGCCCAGGGTGTGATCCTGGAGACCGAGGATCGAGTCCCACGTCGAGCTCCCTGCATGGAGCCTGCTTCACCCTCTGCCTGTGTCTCTGCCTCTCTCTCTCTCTCTCTCTCTCTCTCTCTCTGTGTGTCTCTCATGAATGAATAAATAAAGTTTTTGGAAAGGAAAGAAAAAAAAAAGATGCTTGTTTATAGTGTGAGAGCTGAAGGAAGAAATCAGAGTGTGGCTTTGTTCAGCTTCAGTTGGGAACATGAGCATTAGGAGTCCCAAATTTTTCATATCTTTGAGCATCTCCACGAATGACTGTGAAATCACCATGAGTATTGACTTTGGAGTAGAAGTACGTTTTAGAGAATAGGCAAATTCGCAGATACAGAATGGGCAAATAATGAGGATTGACTGAAAAAAAAAATGAGGATTGACTGTAGTTTTATGCTTTGTAAAACTCCTTTATCGTGTCACAGTGGTTTCAGGAAGGATTGAAAGGAAACAAGATAAGTAAGCGTATTAAATCCACCACATGTAGCTAGAAGTCTCTGAAATCCTAGTTATTTTGTGTAGGACCCACTGATACCTGCTTGTCTACAATGACATGGCAGATTTCTTCTGCCTCTTCCATCCATATTCATCCCACTAGGCTCAGCCAGGCCCAGACCCCAGCCTTCCTCAGGTAACCCAGGCCTTCAGCAAGCTGGGCTGTGCCGAACCATGCCACAACATACCAATATAATGTATAGGTTTTTAAAATATCCTGGGATTGGTGGTGTGCTAAGCTGGTTCATACTGGCTAACAAACCCAATTGCTAAATTTTCAGTAATTTTGTGAGGTCAGGGGATCCCTGGGTGGCGCAGAGGTTTGGCGCCTGCCTTTGGCCCAGGGTGCGATCCTGGAGACCCGGGATCGAATCCCACATCGGGCTCCCGGTGCATGGAGCCTGCTTCTCCCTCTGCCTATGTCTCTGCCTCTCTCTCTCTCTGTGACTATCATAAATAAATAAAAATTTAAAAAAAAATAAAATAAAAATGTTTAAAAAAATTTTGTGAGGTCATTATTAAATATAAGCATTGTTAAAAATTAAATCACATAAATTTGGAATTAAATACATTAGATTAACAGCAGAGGTAATAAGTACTGAAAACTCATCACCTCCTGATTGCTACCAATGTTCTTGAGGTTATTTATGTTTCTTTATCTGGATAGTGGGTAAGCTATGTCACGTTGTGCTACTACGCATTTTGTCCAAGTCCACATTCAGTGATATGACAATGATGGTTTAAAATCAGCAGTGCTTTTCCATTTATACCATGGAAATCAGCAAATGCTCCAAATTTGGGCTTTTTCTCCCCAGAGCGCCTGTTGTTAAACATTCATCAGCACATACCTATAGCTTGAAAAACTGTGTGGAATTGCGTAAAAATAGAAATTAACTGACTGAGGTGATGAGGAAGGAGAGTAGCTAGAACCAAAGATCCAAAGACATGCATTGGCTTCTTGGATTTAATTAGGCAGAAATAAAGAAGAAAATGAAATGAAGACTAGTAGAACTGAGTCACAGAAAAGGAATCTGGGCCCTTCTTGCAATGTATTTTGAAGAGTCTGACTGAGTTGAACTAAAAGATCTTGTACATATTGTACATGTAAAGCTAAAGCTTCTATAGTTTTAAAAAAAGATTTTATTTATTCATGAGAGACACAGAGAGAGAGGCAGGGGAGAAGCTGGGAGCCGAATGAGGGACTTAATCCCAGGACCCTGGGATCATGATCTGAGCTGAAGGCAGATGCTCAACCACTGAGCCACCAGGCATCCCTTGATTCTTAGGTTTTGTTGCAAACTCTGGTTTGGGGAGCCTGTAATACACTGTTTTTGAGGCAAGAAGAATTGCTGTCAGGTTTATATATTAAAATTTACTTCACAGACATGGTCCCTACTCGAAGTGTTAGCCCTTGGAGTAAACTGAAAGACTTCATAAAGTTACTCAGGAGATGAGGCAAAAATGCTTCCCTGGGTTGTTTGGTATAATCTTAATTAACAGAATTTTTACAAGTAATCCCATCAGATTTATTTTCCTTTCCTTTAACTGTTGCTAGTTTGTATCCAGCTTATTTTGGGTGCTATTATTGCATCTACTTTTTTCCATTCCATGGACAACATAAAACCATTCTTCTAAATTGCATTGCCTAATCTTAAATATGTGTCATCTGTGGCCCATCAGTGAATTCATTTTTTCCCAGTTGAGATATAATTCATGTAATATACAATTCACCATTTTAAAGTGTATAATTCAGTGGTTTAAAATATATTCACTATGTTGTGCAGTTGTCACCACTATCTAATTTTGAACTATTTCCGTCATATCCAAAAGAAACCCCATACCCATTAGCAGGTATATTTTCAGTTCTCTTGGACATTTCCCTACACTGGAATTGCTGGGTCATGTGGTAATTCTGTGTTTAGTGTTTTGAGGAACCGCCGATCTGCTTTCCAGTGGATTCATTTCCATTAGTTGCTTCCACTTATGTCCTTCCTTGTTCAGTTCTCCTGCAAATGTGCATCCCTTTCTGGTTGGTTGTGCCCACTGCGATGTTCTGTGAGAGAAGTGATATGTCTGACCTCCGTGAATGAGGTGCTGCTTGATGCAGCATGCAGAATAGCTGCTTTTGTTTTGTTGTGTTTGCTACTTTTTAGGAAATATTTATTTATTTATTTATTTATTTATTTATTTATTTATTTGGGGGGGGGGGTATTTATTTAAAGATTGTCATAGTCCCAGAATTGTGGTATGTGATTCCTTTGTGGCTTCTGTGTCTATTCTGCCTTCACTTTGATAAGTGGCTACATTCTCATGTTCAGCTTCTTGAGGATGAGGATGATGGTGGAAGTGATGGTGATGATGACATCAGAACTCACTAGGTGCTTTCCCTGTGTGAGGCCTTGTACCAAGAGCTTCACATACATGATTTCATTTAGTCCTTGCTACACCTCGCCTTTTACTTACTAGACCAAGGTTTAAATCGATGAAGACATTTCACATCCCTGGAAGTTGGCAGAATGGCGGGGAGGTGCTGCTGGGCTGGGGCCTCCTACTTCTTGGAAGGGTTAACCTGTGTCTACTCAAGTTTGGCCCTTTTTTTTTTTTTAGATTTCTTTTTTTTTTTTTTAATTTTTATTTATTTATGATAGTCACAGAGAGAGAGAGAGGCAGAGACACAGGCGGAGGGAGAAGCAGGCTCCATGCACCGGGAGCCTGATGTGGGATTCGATCCCAGGTCTCCAGGATCGCGCCCTGGGCCAAAGGCAGGCGCCAAACCGCTGCGCCACCCAGGGATCCCAAGTTTGGCCCTTTTGATTCCAGTTTTCCCTACTGTATTTGCAAACTGAGATCACAACCGAAACTTATATCAAATAGAAAAGAAATAAGGCCTCAGACAAAGCCACCATGTGGTTTCAAATCCTCTACCTGAAAATATACATGGGAGACAAAATGAACACAGAAGCCGGGTACAATCACCTTGTAAATTCTGTAATGTTTAAGTCTAATATCCTTCTTAAGTAGCACTAGGAAGATGATTTCCTATTTTCACTTTAGTGTGACATTTTACACATACACATCATGAACCTAGAAAAATATACACTAATGATTATTAGCTTTCAAGCCCCACGATGAAAATTCTTTCTCTCCAAGATTCATCATGATTGTAGCCTTTCATATATGCAAACTGTTGTGTGCCTCAGTGGGTCTGCCTTGCTTCACTGGTGCTGAGGGACATCACTGTTTGCTTAGTGAAGCACCATATAAGCTGTGACAGCGTTTCTCCAGATGAAAGCATGGCCACTGGTAGCATAGTAACAAGTGGCTCTGCTTTATGAAATCTAGATTTTTTTCTAAAATGCTTGTAGATTTAAAAACAATTACAGGAGTTTTAGAAATGATCTTAGGCCAGAGCATAAAAAAGGTAATTCACAAGATAAGAGAAAGAAATGGCTGACAGATAGATAAAAATCTAGTCAACCTTTAGTTCAAGAAACTGTAAACCAAAATGAGATATAAATTCTATCTATGTATTTATTATTTTTAAGAGATTTTATTTATTTATTTGAGAAAGAGAGAGAGAGCACTAGCAGGGGAAGGGGCAGAGGGAGAAGTAGACTCCCTGCTGAGTGGGGAGCCTGATGTGAGGCTGGATCCCAGGACTCTGAGATCATGACCTGAGCAGAAACCAAGAGTTGGACACTCAATCAACTGTGCCTCCCAGGTGCCCCCACTGAGTTAAAATGTCTAATTCTATGGCTATTTTGTTTTTGGATTAGTTGCTTGAATTTTCTGGCAATAATAAAACTTACTTTGCAGCATTGTTCTGGAGATTAAATAAGGCAGGCAACAGCTATAAAAATCTTAACACTTTGCCAGGTGCATCATGTATTATCAAGACATGGTAGTTATTTCTCCCCTTCACCAGATGGGCCAGGTTCAAGGTGCCTTTAAGGCCGATATAAGGATGGCACTTGTTCCCCTTTCTGCTTGTTGTTCCCAAGCTCTTGTTGTGGATCCAAGCAAACCTCACTGAGATTCTCTGCAGTCAGGGCTTTTGCTTGAACCTGCTGGTAGGATAGCAGGGACACTCAATTGTCTATGTAAGATGCATGGCCTCAAACTTAAAAGTAATCTTTACTTCTTATTTTATTTCTTATTGCTTTTCTATGAGTGAAAGTTATTTTTCAAACATTATTCTGAATGTGTAGCCAGCTATATTTAGACGATTTGAACAAAAATGTAGTTTAATTGTGCTTTCACAAATGGGTACAGATGTAGACTACAAATGAGATTGTCGAGAATTATTTTTATTACTGGTTCAGAGGAGAGGGCAGAGGACCATGATAGAGTTTAAGCTTGAGGAAAATCTGCATTACATTTACGTAGGCAAGAGTTTATTATGTCCCAACAGAATGGGTATGATTTGGGTAATTTCAGAAAATTCCCCAAAGGGACTAGAATCGTTACTCCATAGTATAAGTGAATTTGTGACTGCCTTGATTTTTCAGTTAAAATCAGTTATCTATATGCAGCCTGATCTTTTTTTTTTAATAAGAACTTTTTAAAATTTTTTTATTATTATTTATGATAGTCACAGAGAGAGAGAGAGAGGTAGAGACACAGGCAGAGGGAGAAGCAGGTTCCATGCACCGGGAGCCCGATGTGGGATTCGATCCCGGGTCTCCAGGATCGCGCCCTGGGCCAAAGGCAGGCGCTAAACCGCTGCGCCACCCAGGGATCCCTATGCAGTATGATCTTAAGCTAACAACTCCTTTCCTTCATCTGGAAGGAAATAAAACAGCATAGAGCTGGATACTAAGATGTGAATTGCAAGGAAGATGTCTGTAATTAACTTGGAAAGTACTGTTTGTGTTTAAATTCACCATAATTTTTCAAGATGAACAAATTGCACATTAGTCCAACCAAGAAGTAAGGCTCTTAACAAGTGTAAATGTACAAATGTAAATTTTTTTCCCCTGGTCTCATTTTGTAAGATGAACCTGTGAACTTTTAATTTATACATTGGTTTGAAGTAATTAGCCTCTGAATTATCTAGCTTTTGAGACATCATTATTTAGAAAAGAGATAGACCATGGAGAGCATCCTGGTTTTCTGGAATCAGCAGAAGAAAAATGATACCCTTGACAGAAAATCATCATGTTATATTGTTATATTATATTTTCAAAAGGAAAATATAACATAGTCATGTAGACATATGCTAGAGACTTGAAATATTTATAAATCTTTTTTGTTTTGCAAAAACTACAATATATTTTGTATGACTTTTTCCCCCCTAAATCATGTTGTCTGGTAGGTTTTGAGCCCCTTTTTTTTTTTTTATCTTTATAAAGTTTGGAGAGTGAAAGAGTTCAAATTCTCTCCAACCACCAGGTAATTAAATATTTTTAAAAATAGATTTTATTTATTTATTTAACAGAGAGTGAGAGCACAAATAGGCAGAGTGGCAGGCAGAGGGAGAGGGAGAAGCAGGCTTCCCGCTGATCAGAAAGCCCCGTGTGGGGCTCTATCCCAAGACCCCCGGATCATCACCTGAACCAAAGGCAGATGTATAACCAACTAAGCCACCCAGGTACCCCTAAATCTTTTAAAAATATCGTATAAACTATTGTCCATATTACATAAGTCACCTACAGAAGATTAACTAATGAGTTTTAGACAATCAAAGTGGACTATTGTCCCGGCCAAGTGTGAATTGCAAGCTACTAAAATCTCTTGGCAGGATAACAACCAGAATAACACGTAAGTGGATACATGGTAAGAAGGCGTCTGATTTTCTCTTGGCAAGGCACTGGAATGCCAAAGCTAAGCTTCTTGGCTCACTTTTCTCTGACGTTGGCTCTTTAGATACTAAGATTCTGACTGTCACTATAGACCAGGTATGTAGCTTTTTAATAAATGCTTTACACATGTACATGAATCAAAATTCACAATGTGCTGAAAAGGATAGGTGGCAGAATAAGTTTCTGTCCCATTGCTGTCTTCCAGACACAGTGCTCCCCATCTCCAGAGGCTGTCCCTGGTAAGGTTCCTTAGATGTCCTTCCAGAGATAAGCTGTGCATCAAAGGCACACGGATGCACATTCTACTTTTGTGCATATGGTTGTATAACATATACACTGAACTGCACCTGATTTTTTTTAAAAAAGGGAGATTGTGCCACCATTATATAGAGCTACCTCATTCTTTTAAAAGGCTGTTTAGTGTTCATTGCATAATATGGATGGACTTTATTTTATTTGCTACACCCCCACTGGTGGATGTTTATATGATTTCTAATCTTTTGCTAATACAAACAGAGCTGCATTGAATGAATCTATAATTCATTGTTCTGCATACATCAGCATATCTGTGGGATAGATATTTTTAGAGATAAAGTTGCTGGTCAAATGATATATGCATTTTTTATTTTGACAAATGCTGCCAAACTGCAGTACACCTTGTGTAAGTTATACACCGACTGGCAGAGTATGAGAGTGGCATGTGCTTTCTAAGTCCTAGACCTGGCCTTTGTTATAGAGGGTTGTATTTTTCTGAACCTGGCCATGGTCCAGAGCCTTTGGGCTAACTTATGTTACATTGATGACTTTCCATCTGTGATAGAGGACTCATTTTCCAACACTCTGGGACACTATTTTATTCCAACCATTTGAATGCATTGCTTACAGCCTTAATAGGAAATAGGCATATTTCTGTGCTTCCTCATAGATGAGGGGATCAGGGGAGGTGCTCTGCTTGAATTGAAAGCCCTTGAATTTTAGTAATGTGAAGGCATTGGAGAGGTTAGTTTATTTTCCTTGATTTGAAAATCACCATAGGAGGGAATCATCTCAACCTTTAATAAAGAAACAAACTGAAGCTTTGAACTTTATTTTTTTTAAAGATAAATTTATTTATTTATTTATTTTTAAAAGCTTTTATTTATTCATGAGAGACACAGAGAGAGAGAGGCAGAGACACAGGCAGAGGGAGAAGCAGGTTCCCTCCTGGGAGCCCCATGCAGGACTCTATTCTGGTATGCCAGGATCACGCCCTGAGCCAAAGGCAGACACTCAACCAAAGGGCCACCCAGTTGTCCCTAAAGATAAATGTATTTATTTATTTGAGAAAGAGAGTGAGCAGGGGGAGAGGCAGATGGAAAGGGAGAGGCCGATTCCCCACTGAGCAGGGAGCCCAATGTGGGGCTCCATCCCAGGACCTGTGATGAAAGGGGACACTTAACTGACTGAGCCACCCATGCACCCCTGAAGTTTTGACCTTTAAAGCTGAAGTGTTGGCGGTGGTGTCTCACTGTTGTCACTTCATCAGTGAGCCACTATTCTGCTAAACAGACATCACATGCTCACCCCAGGGTCTAGCTCCCTGCCATCTTTGGGGGGGAGCTACATCCCTGCCCCCCTACTGCTTCCTTCCCTTCACTTCTTCACCTGCATTTCCTCTCCTTCTTATCCAAACAGCTTTTTCTGACACCTGTTGGAACTTTATCACTTTTCCCTAAGCCATATCACTTCTCCCTAAGCCACTATCATAACACAGCAGGTCCAGGCAAGAACCAGGGCAAACTCTCTTTGATTTTCATATCTATAGATCTCCCTCCTGTGCTTGCTGCTTTATAATCTGTGACGCAGTTTGTATTCCAAACTTCTAAAACATAAAGAGCCCTTTTTGTTCAGTTATGTAAAGCACCCAGTTCACAATGCTATATTTTAATCCTAATTTATATTTTAAAATATAAATACATACATATTTTAGAATTATGGTTCTGCATGCAATTTGAGTGCATGTAATTCAACAAACCCACCCTAAGTGCTTGAATTTAGTCAAGTAAGGATAGTTTTTTTCTTCTTTGTTTTAAGTCTACTTCCTGATTCCAAGTAGTAGAAAAAAGAATAAATTATTTTAACTTAAACAGATTTATAACTATAAGGTTATGATGGTATTTCTGTGGGCTGTTTCCCCAGTACAGGGTTCACTAATCCTGAACATGGACTTAAATGTTGTGGCCATGTATACTTGCTTCCATTGGCATGATCTGTCCAGGTGAACAAAATGGGGAGCTACCAAGGATGCTGGCATTATTGCTATTTGGTACCAATGGCTGTTTGGTACCATTCCATACGACATCTGTCTCCATGGACTAAGGAATTGCCTTAGCCACATTCATGATGCCTAGAACAGTGCTACTCAGGGAAGCACCCACAGTGCTTTTCTTACCTGACTGCAACAAAGTAAGCACAGGAATTGGAAAAAAGGTGTTCAGAAACTTATGTCAAACTGACAGAGTTGAATCTAATTTTTTTAATTGAGGTTATATTTTTTCTATGTCCTTTTAAAATCTATTTTTCCTCCTGAACACTTGTTATTTTATTTTGCAAAATATGAATCTGTCACAGATTAGGTTTTCAAAAATAATCTAGAAAATTCCTCAAATTTTAGTCTAGCTTGTAAGGCAGATGCATTGCTCTGAAAGTTGTTGCCTTGGCTTGCTTTCCTAGTATGACAAGTGTGATATCCTCATGTAAAACTTCAGGAAATGAGACACAATGACAAAATTCCTCGCCTGTGGCTGCTATGCATACCAAAATTAAATCTTTCCCTTCTCATTTCTGTCATCAGACTGTGAGGCCTCATTTGTTTTTCATGTTATATTTTAATTAGAATATGAGAGAATGAATGGAATAAGAGAAAAGTAGTCATGAAAAGAACATTGCATTTTCTTATCCTTCAAAGAAAAGTGCAATAACATTTCCTCCCATATTATTTTTCCTTTAGTGCCAGTTTCTAGACTAAAGTACTTTGGAAGATATTTACAAGAATTTTTTAAAAGATTTTATTTATTTTATTCATGAGAGACACACACAGAGAGAGGCAGAGACATAGGTAGAGGGAGTAGCAGGCTCCCTGCAGGGAGCCTGATGCGGAACTTGATCCCAGGACCCCAGGATCACAACCTGAGCCAAAGGCAGACACTCAACCACTGAACCACCCAGGTATCCTGGAGAATTTTAACACAGAATTTGTGCTCAGAAAAAGTTTTCTGTGTGCTGGATTTTTTAAAATGCTGGTGGAGAGTATATAAAGTAAATTTGGGGAAATTTGCAGGTGTTACAATGTCAGCTTCAGGGAGAGGTTTGGGTTTCTGTCCCGGCCAACGAATGACCTAAGAGACAGAATAAACATTGACGATGTTGCCTGTTCTTTTTTTTTTAAAGATGTTATTTATCTTAGAAAAACCACCACCTTAAAATATTATTTATTTATTTATCTGAGAGAGAGAGAGAGAGAGAGATAGTGTGAGTGAGTGTTGGTTGGGGGGGTGGCGATTAGGGGAGGAGGGGCAGAGAAAGAATCCCAAGCCAACTGTGCTGAGCCCAATGTGGGACTTTATCTCATGACCATGAGCATGACCCCGAGATCATGACCTGAACCAAAACCAAGAGTCAGAGGCTTAACTGACTGAGCCACCCAGGTGCCCTAATAACAACATCACATGTTCTGAGTGACAACATTCACCTATATGGCAAGCATTTAGCTGTGTGAGCAGAGTCAGGTCAGTGTCAAGTACACATTTGGAGCCTATTATAAAAAATGTATTAGCCTTGGTTATTTGACTGAAGAGCACTTGATGAAAATTTTTGCTTTATTTTCTACTACCACCTCCAGCCATTCCTCTTTTACACTGCAAAAAATAGAGTTACAAGTTTATCACTGATAGCAGGCTGTGAGTCCTTTGTATATTAAAGACATGTAATATGAATCTTTCTGCCTTGATGAAAAAATGTGGGTGCAATTGTCTTTTTATAATTATGGTATTTTGTGTGTGGTGTAATTTCCCCATGAAAGTGTGACCTAAAATGATCTGAAAGGATAAGTATTCTGGAAGTGTTGTTAAAATACACTTAGAAATAATTTTTAAAAAGTGGCATGCTTGTCCAAATCTTACTGCTCCCAAACTTAAATCTCTGCAGTCTTTTCCAATATCCTCTCATTCTGTATCTTTCAGATGTGACTGTCTTGCCTAATTTTTGGATCTGGGAGGAACATTAGTATTATTAAGAACCACTTACCTGTTTGTCATACTGACCACTATTACTAGTGTATTCAATTAGTAAGGATTTACTGAGTGCTTACTTCGAGGTTCTCTGTCACTGAGATCACAGGAGAGGTGCCCTTTGTTATTCATTCATCCACCAACCTGTTTAACTACCTGCTGTGAACCAAGCATGGTGCCAGGAGCTTGGGACAGGCCTCATCTTAGAAGGAACTGATAGACTTTGTAAAACGGAGATATCTTTTAAAGGTATGATGAGGATAAAATGAAATAATGTTTCTAAAGTACTGGAAACAGATACTCTAAATGAGTATTTTCCCCCAGGAATGGCAGAGATTGCTTTTAAGAAGTTTTTGCAAATCATTGTGCAGATAAACTGAATCTTGCTTAGTATTAAATGCTAATTTACTGATTAAAAATAATCGAAGGGGCAAACACATTAAAATATTTTCTTCTTCTGGAATATAGAAAACAGCAAATTGAGAGATTTCCAAAACAACAAACAGTAAGAGGATTAGAAATCGATCACATGTGAAAGAATTACAGAAGATCTTTTAAAAATATATGTAAAAGTAAAACTTTGTTTGCCTATGCTTTCTTCCTGAATGTTGGCTTTTAATCACTCTCGACATTTTACCTGGAGAAGGCGGACCTTCATGTCAGTGGCTGATCTTAGCTATTCATTATTTCCATGAACTCTCAGGAAGTTCATTCTGAACATCAAAAAGAATTAAAATCACAGTAACTCAAGTCTAAGAAGACAAAGCTGATGCTTCCTCTGGAAACATACACCTCCTTCCACCTGCCCCCTAAAGTCTGATAAATCTTTCAACTAATTTTTTTTTTTTGTCAGTTGTAGTGGATTCAACATGAATTTGAATCTGACTGGATTTCCTTTTGCAAAAAGCAGGCATTTGTGATTTATTTGGTTTGTGTGTCTTCTGAATAGGAGGGATGCCAAAATTGGAAAATCAGCTGCAAAGAAAACCTACAGATTTATGACACAACGTTTTTTTTTTTTTTATATTCAGGGGAAATGCCTCCAGTTTCATAATTCTTTCTTTACCTAGAAGTAATAACTGACATTTGTAACAATTTCCTTGCTTGACTCATGCTATTGCCTGAAGCTTTTTGAGGATATTGTACTCTATTTTATTTTCCTAGTGCTATTCAATAGAACTTTTTGCTATGATGGAAATGTTCTATCTCTGTGTATTGCAGGGTGGTAACGACTAGCCACATGTGGCTTCTGAGCATTTGAAATGTGGCTATTGAACTTGTGTAAATGAGAAAATGAATTTTTAATTGTATTTAGTTTTAATTAATTTAAATGTAAACTTAAATAGCCACCTAATGTGTAGTGACTACCATATTGAACAGTGCAATTCAGGACCATAAATATTAATTCACAAGAGTTAAAACAGGTTTCAGCATAGACAATATTGAGGAGATTGGTAGTTGGAGATTCTGGTTTTGCAAATTTTTTTTTTTTTGATGGTGGGAGGGGGCAGAGGGAAAAGGAGAGAGTGAATCTTAAGCAGACAACTCCATGCTCAGCATGGAGCCCAGTGGGGCTTGATCTCACAACCCTGAGATCATGACCTGAGCTGAAATCAAGAGTCAGACACTTAACTGACTGAGCTCCTCAAGTGACCTTGGTTTTGCAAAAAGTTTTATCTTAATATTCCATTGGTTGTCTTGATCTCAGCTCAGGTCTTGGTCTCAGGGTCATGAGTTCAAGCCCTGAGTTGGGCTCCATGCTGGGTGAAGAGTTTTAAAAAAAATTCCATTGGTTGTGAAATTTCAAAGAAAAATTTTTGAATTTTTTAAATAAATTAGATACAGTGTTTCTTCTTTCAATCTTGATTTTTGTTTTATCTTTCCTGTTTTTCCATATTCTTTTCAAGTTGGTAATCTTAATTAAAAGCATTTTTCAGATATAAGAAAAATAAGGCCAACAGCTTCATCATTTCTAGCTGTATGTTCTTATGAGAGAAAGAGACAGATGAGAGAGAGAAAGAGAGAGAGAGAGAGAGAATGAATAGTATGCTCGAATTTGAGTGGGCCTTATCCTTAAATGTTTGTTACTTTGGCTGACTTGGCTTTAAGATAATAATGGGAAGTTGGGGCAGTTGGGTGGCTCATTTGGGTGAGCATCTGCCTTTGGCTCAGGTCATGATCTCAGACTCCTGGGATCAAGCCCCACATTGGGGTCTCTGCTTAGCGGGGAGTCTGCGTCTCCCTCTCCCTCTACTTGTGCTCTCTCACTCACTCTCTCTCAAATAAATAAATAAAATCTTTTAAAAAATCATAATGGGAAGTCCAAGATGATTTCACTTAGTTTCTTAGGATTCATGTCGTATGCCATTTTGTTTGCTATGGCATTTCTTTTTCCTTCATGGCGTTTCACGATCTCATTCCATTTGTTCACAAACTATAACTGACACTTTCAAAAATTTTTAATTAAAAATATATCCTAATTGACATATAATTGACATACAGTGTTATATTAGTTTCGGGTCTGCAATATAGTGATTCAACAATTTCATACATTACTCAATGCTCATAACAAGGAGTGTACTCTTAATCCTCTTCACCTATTTCACTCATCCTCCTACCCACCTCCCCTCTGGTGACCATTTTGTTCTTTGCATTTAAGTCTGTTTTTGTTTGCTTGTTCATTGGTTTTGTTTCTTGAATTCCACTTATGAGTGAAACATGTGATATTTGTCTTTGACTGACTTATTTCACTTAGCAATATACCCTCTAGGTCTATCCGTGTTGTTGCAAATGGCAAGATTTCATTCTTTTTTATGGCCAAGTGATATTCCATCTTCTTTATCCATTCATCTATTGATGGATTCTTGGGTTGCTTCCATAATTTGGCTATTGTAAATAATGCTGCAATAAACATAGGGGTGCATATATCTTTTCAAATTAATGTTTTATTTTCTTTGGATAAATAGCCAGTAGTGGTATTACTGAATCATATGGTATTTCTATTTTTAATTTTTTTTTTATTTATTTATGATAGTCACAGAGAGAGAGAGAGGCAGAGACACAGGCAGAGGGAGAAGCAGGCTCCATGCACCGGGAGCCCGACGTGGGATTCGATCCCGGGTCTCCAGGATCGCGCCCTGGGCCAAAGGCAGGCGCCAAACCGCTGCGCCACCCAGGGATCCCTATTTTTAATTTTTTTAGGAAACTCCATGCTGTTTTCTACAGTGGCTTCCCCAATTTGCATTCCTAATAACAGTGCACAAAGATTTCTTTCTCAATATCCTCTCCAGTACTTGTTATTTCTTGTCTTTTTGATTCTAGCCATTCTGACAGTTATGAGGTCATATCTCACTGTGGTTTTGATTTGCATTTCCCTGATGATTAGGGATGTTGAGTGTCATTTCATGTGTCTGTATATCTTCTTTGGAAAATTCCTCTGCCCAGTTTTAAAGTGGATTGTTTGTACAACTAATCTTTTTTTTAAAAAAATAAAGATTGAATTTTTAAAAGGAGCCAGGATGCATTTTTCCATAGCAGTGTCTTTTTGCCTTCCTCTTTAACACCAAAGCACCATTTTATTTTAAGTAATCTCCACACCCAACATGAGTTTCAAACTCACAACCCCACGAGCGAGAGTTGGCATGCTATTCTGACTGAGCCAGCCAGGTGCCCCCCAAAAGCAACATTTTAAATTGTAGAACATGTCGGTGCCCCTAAATAAAGTTTGTTGATTAACTGAAGCCTGTATTTGCCAATTTACCTTCTTCATATATATGAAGTTTCAATTAAATGGAATATTTCCAATAAGGGGTTGATCAAAAACAAATGAAAAAATCATTCGTACACTCATCACTTATTTATGATTACCTAGTATATGCCAGGTTCTGTTCTTGGTATTGGGAATGTAACAGTGAACAAAACAGACAAAATTCTCCACCCTCATGGAGCTTAAATTCTAGCAGAATCTTTTTTGTTTCCACTTCCATAGATATTTTTTCTAAAATATCTATTTCCCTTCATCTTGCAGGTACATAAATTATCACAATCTAGTGTGCTTGTTTAGTTGGTTTTGATTACTAAGATTTCTGAGTTGCCTTAAAGCTCTCATTCCTCAGTATTGTTGGTGTAGAACCAAAATTCTACTCTGATGCACTTAAGGAGCCCTTTAGCAAATACTAGCATCAGCTGCCTAACCTGCCCCATCCTGATGTAGTTTGTCAGCCATGGGGCATGAGCTTTAGTTTGTTTTAACGACCCCAGGTGGATGACCCCAGGTGATTACGATGTGCTGCCAGAGTTGAATACTACCAGCATAGAAAGCCTTGAGGGATATATACCAGAAGATATTTTAAGACTTAATGATACCAACTTGTTTTGTTTTGATTTGTGAGTGCAAATTAAAATATACAAGAAGCAATGAAGAAATGGAATTGAAGGTTCTTTTTATCTAAAATCTAGCATTTTATTTACCTACTCATTTCTTTAGCACTTATTATATTTCAGGTGTTAGGGTTTTGAAGATTAATAAAGAATGAGCCCTGTTCTCTATGAATTTAAATCTAGTAGGGAAGTTCAGAAACTTTTCTGTAAAGGGCCATATAGTAAATATTTTTTATTTTATGAGCCATATAGTCTCTGTCATAACTATTCAACTCTACTGTTGTAGTGAGAAAGCAGCCATTGGCAATCCATAGACAAATGGGTGTGCCTGCATTCCAATAAACTTGATTTATAAGAACAGGCAATGGTCTGGATTTGGCTGCAGGCCTTAGTTGCCAACCTCTGGGCTAGTGGAAGAAAGAGAAAATAAATTGGTAATTACTGTAGAGTGAAGTGTATGATCAAAGTGAGCACAGGTACTTCAGTAACACAGAGAAGGGGATGAATAGGATGGGGTCTTACCTGAAAGACTCAAGAAATGTTCTGAAGGAGATGCTGTTCAAGTGGATTATAAAGCATGGATTGGAGTTTAAAGAAAAGGAAAGGAAAGGATACTCTTAGATAGAGAGATAAACGTGCAAAGGATGGGCATGTAAAACAGTACTGCCTCTTCTGGAAACTCAGAAATCCAGTGGGGCTAGAACTCAGGTTGCCTACTTGGGCAGGAAGATGTGGCTAAGAGAGCAGCTGGGCCATATTCTCATGGTCCTTGGCTAGACATGAGAAACATTGGGTTTGGAGCTGAAAGTCTTAGGCAGGGAGCACATAAAGGATTTTAAGCAGACAGGAGTAATTTATTGGACCCCTGTTGGGAAGGAAGAGATGCAGTAACTGTACTACTGTGGTAAACCAGATGGAAAATGATGAGTGGCAAACGTTTGCAGCATGGGATACATATGAGCACCATTTAGACTACAGAATCTCTCATCTTGGTGACTGCTTGCATGTGAGGATAAATGAGAAAGAAACATCTCAGACAATTTCTAGATTTCTGGCTTGGGTGACCAGATGGCATAATCTATGTAGATGGGAGGAGTAAACTTGGGGAGAGGTAAAGATCATGAATTCAATTCAGGACTGAGTTCAGGATAAATGTAGGAAACTGAAATGTAAGCTTCCCAGTAGAAAACAAACCGCTACTTAATTGGACATGGAGATTCGGTGGGAGTCAGCGTGCATAATGATGGATAAGGCCATATATTTAGATTAGGTCACCCACCAAGAGCCTGTAAAGTGACAAAACAGACAGTAATGGACAAGGCCTTGGGTAATACGCATATTGGAATCCAAATTCTGAAGAAGCAGTCAAATTGAGGTAAGGAGGAAACTGGAAGACAGGGCTGTTACCCAGGCTGAGGGGAGGTTTTTTTTTTTTTTTTTTTAAGACAGGGAATACTTTATTCAAACCCATCAGAGAAATGGACAGCTTGGGTCTGTAACAAAGCGTTGTGTTTTAAAGCATAGGTCAGTAATTGTATATGAGAGTATACACTGCTACATACAAATTAACTGATCAGAGCACAACTTTTCAATGTTCAAAACAGAATAAGCTTCCCTGTAAAAGCAGCACCTTTGTGACATTTTTAACTTTAGTATTCCTCTCCTTCTTCTTCACCCTCTCCTTCAACAGAATCCACACCAACCTCCTCATAATCCTTCTCCAGGGCAGCCATGTCCTCACGGGCCTCAGAAAACTCTCCTTCCTCCATGCCCTCACCCACATACCAGTGAACAAAGGCACGCTTGGCATACATCAGGTCAAACTTGTGGTCCAGGCGAGCCCAGGCCTCAGCAATGGCTGTGGTATTGCTCAGCATGCACACAGCTCACTGTACTTTGGCCAGGTCTCCACCGGGTACCACAGTGGGAGGCTGGTAGTTAATGCCCACTTTGAAGCCAGTGGGGCACCAGTCCACAAACTGGATGGTACGCTTGTTCTTGATGGTGGCAATGGCAGCATTGACATCTTTGGGAACCACATCACCATGGTACAACAGGCAGCAAGCCATGTATTTACCATGGCGAGGGTCACATTTCACCATCTGGTTGGCTGGCTCAAAGCATGCATTGGTGATCTCTGCTACAGAAAGCTGTTCATGGCAGGCTTTCTCAGCAGAGATAACAGGGGCATATGTGGCCAGAGGGAAGTGGATGCGGGGATAGGGCACCAGGTTGGTCTGGAACTCTGTCAGATCCACATTCAGGGCTCCATCAAATCTGAGGGAAGCAGTGGTGGAGGACACAATTTGACCTATCAACCTGTTTAGATTAGTGTTGAATATCGAGGTTTCTACGACAGATGTCATAGATGGCCTCGTTGTCTTCCATGAAGGCACAATCAGAGTGCTCCAGGGTGGTGTGGGTAGTGAGGATGGAGTTGCAGGGCTCTACTACAGCTGTGGACACCTGGAGGCAGGGTAGATGGAGAACTCTAGCTTGGACTTCTTGCCATAATCGACAGAGAGACGTTCCATCAGCAGGGAGGTGAACCCAGAACCGGTTCCCCCTCCAAAGCTGTGGAAAACCAAGAAGCCCTGAAGACCTGTGCACTGGTCAGCCAGTTTCCGAATTCGGTCCAAGACAAGGTCAATGATCTCCTTGCCAATGGTGTAGTGCCCTCGGGCATAGTTATTGGCAGCATCTTCCTTGCCTGTGATGAGCTGCTCAGGGTGGAAGAGCTGGCGGTAGGTGCCAGTGCAAACTTCATCAATGACTGTGGGCTCCAGGTCTACAAACACTGCCCTGGGCACATGCTTGCCAGCGCCCGTCTCACTGAAGAAGGTGTTGAAGGAGTCATCTCCTCCCCCATTGGTCTTGTCACTTGGCATCTGGCCATCGGGCTGAATGCTGTGTTCCAGGCAATAGAGCTCCCAGCAGGCATTGCCGATCTGGACACCTGCCTGGCCAACATGGATCGAGATACACTCACGCATGGTTGCTGCTTGGCAGCTGCTGGGCGGATGGCCTGAGGGGAGTTTTGTGAAGGCTGCAAGCAGAGCTAAGAAAAGTGTTTCTGAGGTTCTGTGGTATGAATACTTTGCAGAGAAGGCAAGTGAGGACATAGAGACGGGGAATTAGACTACGCGGAACCTTAGCTGAAATGTGGGCAGCTCAAACACTGCTGCTGGGGCTATCAATTGGCTATAAATGTTTCTAAAGGGATGTTTGGAATACTGTATTGAGAAATTTGACCGCTTAACAACAACTAATTCCACTTGTAGAAAATCATGCCAGGAAAAATAATCAGATGCCCTGTAATTGGTAACGATGAACAAAATGTCCAAAATGACATTTAGATCATCTCATTTGATTGATTCCAAGAGACATACCCTATAAATGCTTACTGATATGAATGACATGGTTCATTTTAATTGTTTTACCCTTTAACCCTGGCCTTAGACCAAATTTGTTTTGTTTGAATTAGCTTTTTATGTGTTAGATTTTTTTAAAATAAGAAATATTTAAAATACTGAAGGGCAGCCCTGGTGGCCCGGCAGTTTAGCGCCACCTTCAGCTGGGGGTGTGATCCTGGAGACCCAGGATTGAGTCCCATGTCAGGCACCCTGCATGGAGCCTGCTTCTCCCTCTGCCTGTGTCTCTGACTCTCTCTCTCTCTCTCTCTCTCTCTCATAAATAAATAAAATCTTAAAAAATAAAATAAAATACTGAACATTACAGAGTATATAAGGAACACACATGTACCCATGACCCAGACTGAAAAGATGTTCACATTGTGTCATATCTGCCTATGATTTTTTAATATGACAAATCCATGTTAAAATCCCTTTTAATACTCTTCCCCAGTCCTGTTCCCCTCTCTCCCTCTCCAGTTGATATTTATGCTTCCTGGTTTTGTTTTTATTACTTGCCTATGTATAAATCCATTTATAAATTATAGTATAGTTTTACATATTTCTAAACTTTAGTTAGGTGCTGCTACTGTTCATATTATTCTTCAATTTGAAGTTTTCACTCAACACTCTTTGAGATTTATTTATGATCCTATATTGCACCTATATGTCTTTCAAAAACTTCATTCTATAGTGTTTTGTTACCTGATAAAACCTCAATTTATATATTCATTCTCTGTTGGTAGGCACTAATTCCTGCACACCTGTGTTCTTGAGTTCCTCACTTATTAAAAGGAGCTAATAAGAGTATAGACCTTATGGGGGGTGGTTTAAGGATTATGTTAATATATGTAACACACTAGCTCAGACCCCAAAACACAATAAGCATACAATGAACATTAGCTATTCTTATCAGTATGACCATTAATATTGTTATTTTTTTCATTAATATTGTTATTAAGCTCTTTCCAAATCTTTGTTGTGACAGATATTGTGTATTTCTCCTTGTATTCATGCATAAGTTTCTTTCTTTCTTTCTTTCTTTTTTTTTTTATTCATAGAGACACACACAGAGAGAGAGGCAGAGACACAGGTAGAGGGAGAAGCAGGCTCCATGCAGAGAGCCCGACATGGGACTTGATCCAGGGTCTCCAGGATCATGCCCTGGGCTGCAGGCTGCACTAAACCGCTGCACCACCAGGGCCGCCCCATAAGTTTCTTTTTATTCATTATTTTTATTTTTTAAAATTAAAAAAAATTTTTTTAAAGAGTATTTATTCCTTTGAGAGAGAGCAAGCATGAGTTGGGGGGGAGAGGCAAAAAGGCAAGGAAGAAGCAGAGTCCGCACTGAACAGGGAGCTCGACATGGGGCTTGACCCCTGGACCCCAAGATGGTGACCAGAGCTGAAGGCAGATGCCTAGCTAACTGAGCCACCCAGGCACCCCCAAGCATAAGTTTCTTTAGCATATACAACTAAAAGTTGATTTTCTGGTTGAAATGTGTGTTTGACTCTACTGTTTTGGATGTTACCCATATCATTTCTAAAGAGATGGTACCAGTTTTTCTTCCACCTATGGCACATGAAAGTGTCTTATTCCTTGCCAATACTTGGTATTGTCAGACTGTCATTTCTGCCAATCCACTTGGTATTGAAATGGTATCCCACTGTTTGTTTTAATTTGCATTTTTCTTGTGTGTACTGAGGTTGAGATAAGAATCTTTCACATCTTTTTTTGACCATTCAGGTTTTCTTTCACATTAATTTTCTGCTCATTTTTCAGTTGGGTTGTTATCTTTCTCTTTTGCATTGTAAGAATTTGTTATATATTTAAATGCCAATCTTTTGTCTGTCATGTCTTGAATTAATGACTTATTTGGTTTTTTAAAATTTGAAAACATTACTTTTATCAAAGCACTTGGTGCACAAGGTAAAAAAACAAAAACAAAAACAAAAACAAATAAAATGGTATAAAAGAGTGACAAAACACAAGCCTCCTGCCCTGCCTCCCTCCTCATGCCCATGCCCACTTCTCAGGGGTGGTTTTTTTTCTACTATTTGTGCTTTTCATTCTCCTAATCATTTTTTTCATTAAGTGCTTGTACCTTGTATCCTGATATATCAACGTGAACAATATCTCTGTGTTCTGTCCTATGAAAGGTAAGGCTGGCCCCACTGTTCTCAGCTCCATTCTCAGTATCACCATTCATCTTCCTGGCCAGCTGCTCCCATCTCTCTCATATGTTGCTGAAATTTGTTGAAATCCCTTATCTTTGATAAATTCTTCTCTTTTTATATTAACTGTGGGTTTGTTTGCTTACTTCCTTATTTGTTTTGTTCTTCACTTTAATTATTTCACTTGGGAATGATGATGAAATACAAATGTATTTGTTCCATCCAACAGCTATCCCCAGAAATTACCAGCAGTAGCCCAGAGCCTATATTTTTTTTTGTCTTATTTGCGATTTTTCACATTTTGAATATTTATGGAACTGAAATTAGAGTCTTCTAAATTACATTTTTGTGTGACTCCAACTGAACAGTTAGGGGCAAAGTGAACTTTCAGGCTTTTTTTTAGTTTTTTCATAAGCAACTCTTTCTGGCCTACCTACCAAATTCTGTTGAGAACTGTGAATAGAAGCATCTACTTCTTACTCAAAGTAATGATGGCTTTTGCCTAGCCTTCATTCCAACTGGTTTTGGGATTTAGTATTACTGTGAGGAAGAATAATGTTTTTCTCTGCCTCTAAGCCTCTGAGATGCAAGCCCATCTTTTCCATTAGCGATTCCTGATGTTAGGCTGTGAATTTCCCTGAATGATAAATAGCTTCCTTGAATTTTCTCAATTCTTCCTTGAATTTCTCAATTTCTTTATCAGTTAAAGGAAGAAGAATAGCCAAGAGACAAAAAGGCTTTATATACAGAAAGTAATAGCTGTACATTGTGAAGACATGCAGTATTGAGCTAGAATCATCGATCTTCAGTTGTATTTTAATTTTGCTGCCTGGTGATTGGTGTTCCCTCCAGAACTAAATATTATCCGACTTAGCCAGTTCCTCTGTTGTAAACTGGAATCTGTTCCTTTCTTGCCTCATGGTAATATCCTCTGAAGGTAAGATACGCATACATAAATATGAATAAATATGAAAAACTTTTAGAGCAATTGTAGAAATGATTAAAGTAAAAAGTCAATTTAGAAGACATTTATTTACTTAGAAGAAATTTGGAGGTTAAAATGTTCACCACATTTTTGAGAAATTAACCAAATATTTGCTGTGGTTATTGCTAGGTAGAGTGACTGCAAGTAATTTGTGTTTTCTTCTTTTTGCTTGTCTACATTTTCTATAATGAATGTATTTTCTGAAATAATGTACAAAAGTTTGGTTGTTTTTAAAATTTTAAGGCAGGTGCCTTCTGTGAGATATTGCTGTTACTGCAATAGTTCTCCATTATACTATCTTGGTTTTGGTCTCCTGCTGCTTAGTATCTCTTCTTCTGAGAAGTGTTCCTGGCCTAGAGCAAGGAAATGGTCATGCTGTTCTGTCACTAAGGCTGCGGGCTATTGTTTTTATGGTGTCCATTGCTGTTCATACTTACTGAGCATTCCATGTGCTGCCTTCTGTGACAAAATACAAAGAGAGTCATATGTAGGGAAATACCAAATAAATTGGGGATTCTCTTCAAAAGATTGATCATGGGATGCCTGGGTGGCTCAATGGTAGAGTATCTGCCTTTGGCTCATAGTATGATCCTGAGGTTCTGGGATGGATCCCACATGGGGTTCCCTGTATGGAGCCTGCTTCTCCCTCTGCCTGTGTCTCTGCCTCTCTCTCTCTCTGTGTCTCTCATGAATAAATAAATAAAATCTTTTTTAAAAAAGTGATCATTTTGGATGCACCTGGGTGGAGCAGTTGGTTAAATGACTCTTGTTTCGACTCAGGTCATGATCTCAGGGTTGTGGGATCGAGTCCGCACTAGGTGGGCTTTGGGCTCAGCTTAAGACTCTCTCTCCTTTTCCCTCTCCTTCTGCTCTCCCACTTGTGCTCACTCTTTCTTCCAAATAAATAAATATTTTTAAAAAGTGATCATTTTTAACTTCTGAGAGTTTTATGAATCAGTCCATCAAAACAAATGTAATGGAGTTCTGCTGTGTACAGGGCAACATTCTGGGTGCTACACAGATCTTACCTGAGATTAATGCATGGCCAACAATTTATAAAAGTAGCACAGTATGTTGTAGAAAGTTATAAAATACAGATAGGCAAATATAAGAGTGAAAACACCATTTTTTTCTACCATTCAGAAAATATTGCTGTTAACATCTTTTTATGTGAACTTCTGGAATTTAGAAAACCTCTTTATTCTCTACCAAACCTAACTATTAAGACTATTATCTGAAAATTTAAAAAATAAATTCCCATAATAGAATGTGAAATTTTTATATTAGAACATGGGCTCTTCCTTTCTATTTGCATTACTGCTTTAGCAAGTCTTAGATGAATCTGGCTAAATATGAGGCTGTATTCAGGGAAAGGCAAAAAAGAGAAGCATTTGAATGCATAAAACGAAACAAAACACTGTTCCAGTATATCAGTTACTTATTGTTGGAGAGAATCATAAACTCTCATTGGCAGAAAGAACAAGAACTTACCCTTGATCTCACATCTTGGGTCAGCTGGAGTGGCTCTTCTTAGCCTGCAGTTCTACAGGTTGGCTGAGGTGGCTCATACTGGGGCCCAGACCAGAGGGTTCATGGCTACCATGATTTGTTCTTTTCACAGTGATGCCAGAGGTGGCAGGGGACAAGCCCAACTATATAAACATGTACCTGCTAACATCCCAGGGGACCAAAGCAAGTTCAATGTCAAGCCTAAAGTTAAGGGATAAGAAAAGACATATCTGCCATAAGTGTTTTTAGCCCTGGCGCCAAGGCAAGGGTATGGATAGACGATACTACTACGGAGAAATGAAAAATTAAGACTATTAATTTACTCTACCATCCCAACTTTCATGTGTATATTTATTTACTCATCTATCCATCCATCTCCCCTACAGATAAGAAATATATAAATATATGCACAGGCATATACATGATATACAAATGTACACACACATATACACAAGATAAAACAGGTAGCTATGTGTAAAAAACATTTACGAAACATGAAAATGGAATGGCATATGTAAGCAGGATAATTGGCTATAGAGACTGATATAATATAGTTGAAAAACCCAATTAAGAGTAAATATAAAAGCATTTTGGGGACAGGACCAACAGAAATTTGATAATAAATTCAACATTAGGGATCAGGGAGGAGGAAATGAAGGTGAGGAGGAAGTAAAGGAGATATTAAAATTATCTACAATTCTGTGTGCTGAAGGAAAGTGGGGAGACCAGAGTAGCACGGACCAGGAGCAGGAATGTGTGAAGGGGGCTGCAGGACAGCAGTTGGTCTTGCATGGTTAGGTTTCAGATAGCAGCAGACATCAAATTGGTCATGTCCTTAAAATGATTGAACTTTGGTGGCATGTTGAGACAGGAGCACTAGTTAGCTTTGTGACCATGGACAAGTTTCTAATGTTTCTTTCAGCTCTTAAATTCTGTAATCCATTGTCCTTTATTGAGACTTACAGTTGGGGCAATATGAATAAAATGTTTCCCCAAGGAGTGCAGATAGAAAAAGAACAAGACTTGGGGTACCTGGGTGGCTCAGTTGGTTAAGCATCTGCCTTTGGCTCAGGTCATGATCCTGGAGTCCTGGGATTGAGCCCCTCATTGGGCTCCCTGCTCAGCAGAGAGTCTGTTTCTCTCTCTGCCCCTCACCCTGCTTGTGTATTCTCTCTCTCTCTCTCTCTCCAAATAAATAAGTAAAATTTTAAAAAAAGAAAAGAACAAGACTTATATATCAGGGGCCAAATGGTGTCCTCTAGATAAATGCTCTTGGCCAACATAGCGTTGTTCTTTTTACTCCTTTCTAATTATTTTTAGTTTTGTTTTTTAAATTTGAAAACATATAAGCTGGATATACTTCTCTAGTCCATCCCCAGACTTGACCAACCTGTCTTGTCTTAGATCTACCCACTTCATACATTTACATTATGTCCTAGTCCTAGGAGATATTTGTGATTTTGACCCCAGCTCTGGGTCTTAGGGATAATTGTTGATGGGAAGGTGGAAAATACTCAAGGAAAATCAGGAAAAAAAGAGGTAAGCAAGCACCAAGTCATGAAAGTTGGGATTAAATAGCCTTTTATTTATTTTTTTTTAAAGGTTTTATTTATTTATTCATGAGAGACACACACACACACACACACAGAGAAAGGCAGAGACACAGGCAGAGGGAGAAGCAGACTCCATGTAGGGAGCCCAAGGTGGGACTTGATCCCAGGACCCCAGGATCACACCCTGGGCCAAAGGCAGGCATCAAACTGCTGGGCCACTCAGGGATCCCCTAAATAGCCTTTTAAAGAAGTGTTAAAATTCACTGATTGGTGCAGAAAGCTGAAAAACAAGCTTGTTAAAATCTTTATTGTTCTTTTACAATTGGACTACATTTTAAACTCTGCCAGGTATACAAACAATGTTTTTTCTATATTCTGAAACCTTATCCTGCAGTGAGATTACAGGGCTATGCTCTTCAGGTGCTCCATCGATTTCAAAAGAAAGATAGGGAGGGAGAGTGGAGACAGGAATGAAAAGAACCAAAGGATTCAGAGTTGCCTCATTTCCAAATAAGTGAATAGAGTTCATGTCTAGAGTCACCCAGATGAAACGGGTCTTTTTTGCACACTTACCACTTTTCTAGAAGCAATGAGAAAGTTGGAAATAGGTTTCCTGTGTGTGGATATATTCACAGAAATGCTATTTTCTCCCCCATTAACCATGTTCTCTCGCCCAAATGTCTCTCGTAACGAGTTTTCTTCTGTTCACCCTTCCTGTAGAAATGACTTGTTGATGGTCTGTCGCCAATTGAATATGGAAGAGTCTGTGGCTGAGATCATGAACCAGTTGGGCGCAGATGAACATGGGAAGATTTCCTTTCAGGATTTTACAAGGTGCCGCATGCAGCTGGTTCGAGAAATTAGGAAGGAGGAAGTAGGTCTTTCTGAGAAGTCAGACAAAAGAAGTAAAAAGAAGCTAAGGGATAGAATTGCATCGTGGCCCATGAGCAGCGACAACAGTTTGGGTAGGTACCACCAGATGACAGTTTGGTAACACCACGCTAGCCCTGCTTGGCAACCACCTAAAAGGGGTATCCTGCCCAGCCCACTGCCCACTTATCCCCGGACTGTCTTGTTGGCCACACTTTCTCTGGGTGATATGCCATGTTTTCTCCAGTTCTGTCCTACAGAGTTGATTGCTTTCTTTCTTTCAGTTCTTCCATTTTCTAAGTGTAATAATGTGTAGCCATGTAGCTATTGGAGAGGAAGAGTACACTGGCTGGGAAAGGTGGTGTCTGCATCAGCAGGACTCAGAAACTCTTTGCGGACTTCAAAGCTTAGGGCAACTCTGTGCAGTGAAGTTCTAAAAAAAAAAAAAAAAAAAATCCATCTCCTATTTGCTTAATCTTTAAAATGTTTTCTACAGAGTTTTCCTGTTCGTAAGTATTGTTTCCTATGAATGCAAGGCAGGCGAATTAGAAAGAAAGATCCTACAAATGTTGTTAATTATTGAAGCTTGAGTGATTGGAATGTGGGGCTTATTGTACATATTTTTGAGTATATATATAGTATAATTTTTATATATATAGTATAATTTATATATATATATATAGTATAATTTTTTACAATGAAAAAGTTTAAAGGAAGGAGGCATCTGAAAGGATAGCCCGAACAAAGGGATTGAGGAAAGTATCTGAGTTTTCTACTTATATTTTAGGGAATTTTTTTTCCTTGAAAATATCTCCTGGACCTGTCTCTCTCTCTCTCTCTCTCTCTCTCTCTCTCTCTCTTTCTTTCTCTCCTAGGTAGATCTAGTGGCAGGAAACAAAGCTCCATGTTAATTGCCCATCATTTGTTAAATATATACTAATTAGCATGGATAATTATGCAGTGCCCCACAAAAAACACACACAAACACACACACATCCTGAACAGTGCTCTTGACAGTGGAATCACTTGGAGCATTATTGAGTAATTGAAATAATAAACTTGTCCTTATATCCCCTATGACTTACTATCTTAATGAATTCCATTTTAGCTTCAAACCAGATGTCTGATAATGCATGTACTCTCAGCATAATATGTAGAAATATTTAATTTTTGAAGTAACATTTTTCTGAGTATTAAAATCATTTATGTTCATTATAGAAAAATAAGGTAAAAGAAGGCAAGCAGAAGAAAATAAAAATCATCCTTCATATCTCACATCCAAAAATAATAATCACTGCTTGGATTTCTCCTTCTCTTTCTCATATGTGTATGTAAATATGTGATTTAATTGTTTTTTACTAATTTTTTCCACATGCTTTCTATATAGTTTTATATCCTGCAATTCTTCTTTTGCATTTTCCTTGTGCTTTTAAATAGCATTTGAAAGCTTGATTCGTAATAGTTGTATGACATAAAAAGGACATGTGGTAATATTTATTAAATGAAAGAACGAGTGGAATTCATTTTGCTAAGCTGTGCTTTCTAATTTTTCTGCCAAGAACATGGCCTTCTTATATAAATTAATAAGCCCACAAATATATATATATTTGAAGTAAACTGTGGTATATCCCAATAAGTGAATCCCATGTGGCCGTTGAAGTAATATCTAATGTGTATATAGGTGGAATACTTGAATGGGAAAAAAACTATTCTGTCAAAAATTGTATTTTAATGTGTAGTATATATTTATAAATATTCTAAAAGAGCCTGTTTTGACAGAATTGCTGCGCACATCTAATTGGATGGGCCATCTCATATGACTGCATTAACTAGGGAAAACAGGTGAAAAGCAGTTCCTTTCAACCTTTGTAACTGTATGCTCAGGAGAAATAAGAGGTATTTGAGAGCTGGTGAGTCATAAAACAGGTTGTGAACTGAGGAAATGCCAGCAGGTGTGCAACCTTATGCCAGTTTATCCTGGTAGTTAAAGCCTCAGAGTCAGATCATTTGAGTGTGAATCCTGGTCCTGTCTCTTCCTACCTCCATGACATTGGACAAAGTTACCCAACATCTCCGTATCTCAATTTCCTCATCAAGTGTAATGTGAGAATAATTACGGATATTTGGAGGAGTGCAGAAGCTAATATATTATAAGAAGCACATAAAACAGTGCCTAGTCCATAATAAGCACTAAATACAAATTAATACTCTTGTTATTACCACTCAGTTTTATTTCCTGCTAATTGTCACAGTTCAGTCTAATGTGAATCACATATATTTAAAATTCTACAGTAATTAAGCAGAGTTATGTGTGCAATGAGTCCTTCTCTTTTCCACATTGTTAATCTTCCCTTCTTGACTCTATGTAGATAAAATGGAGTTTTCCTACCCTGGGGTCGGGGAAGCCCTTACCTGGGTCCATGTACCTTCCAGCTCCTGTGCCACTTCTCTGCTTTCTCTTCACAGCTGATCATTTTGAAGAGTTCACCTGCACTGAATGCTTACCAGTCCTCATCAATGCCTTCAACCCACTCTTCCCAGCTTGGGTTGTCACCACTCCACTGAACCTGCTCTGATTGCCTCTATGTTGAACAACTCCATGGGTTTTTTCCTCATCTTGATCTTTGCCATTTTACTTGGCTAACTATTCCCTCATTCTGGCTGTACTTTATTCTTTTGGGCTTCTCCACATCACATCATCCTGGGCTTCCACCTACCATTTTGGCTCCCCTTTCTCAGTGTCAATCTCTCAAGTTGCCTTGGGGTTACAATCTGTCCTTAGATGATATAGTGCCCATGACTTCAAATACTATTTCTGTACTAGCAACTTCCATGTATGTATCTGGCTCTACTCTTTCCCATGAGCTTCCAAATCAGGTAAAAATGACACATATTCCTGATGTCTTATAGACCTCTCACCCTTAATATGACCCAAAGGATTCTTGATTCCGTTCCTCACTCTTTCCCCCAGCGCCATTGATCTCCCAGATCTCCACACGTAGGAAATATCACCATGCTCTAGTTTGCTCAAGCTAATAAATCCTGTTGTCTCTTAGGTCAAAGTACATCCAGAATCTGTCTATGTCCTTTGCTCTCCTGCCACCACCCTCATCCAAATCACCATCATGTCTTGCTTTGATGACTGAAATAGCCTGTAACTGGCCTCCCTGATTCCTACCTTGACTTCCTACATTTCATTCTTTATCCTGCAGTTGGAGTGGTCCTCTAACATGAAAACACATTTAGCTCATTCTATGCCTGCAGCATTTAGGTAATAATTCCCATTACCACCTGAAACGATATCCAAATTCCTTACTGCAGTCTGGCTCATACCCACCACTCTAAGTTGTTATCATAATCCTGTTAGTCAGGATTGCCCTGACTAATTATGCATGTTCTAGCCACACTGACCTTCCTGCTGTTCCTCCCATTTAGCAGATTGAACCAGACTTCAACTTTTGCCCTGGCCCTTTCCTCTGATCTAGAACACTCTTCTTTCTGACCTTCTCAATGAATGACTGGTTCTTTCCTTTTATTCGATTTCAGCTTAAATATTCCTTCTCTAGAGGCCTTTTCACGTGCCCTTTTTGCTTCATACAACTTTTTCCTATCTGACATTACATTATGTACTTACTCAAAGACTTATTTATGTATGTCCTCCAGTATGATCAAAGTTCCATCAGAGTTGAGTATTGATGACCTTGCAGGGGTACTACTATACCCTCAGCACTTGGAATAGAGCTTGGCACATTAGAGATACTTAGTGCCAATTTGTGGAAGAATTGAATGAGCAATGCACTGTGTCCTTGCTCTTTTAGGGACATGGCCACACAATGCATGGTTCCAGACACCAAGGAACTTAACAATTTAATTGTGAAGTGATAAGCACATGACAACTTAAATAGCAATGACATTTAAGTTAGAGTCAACAGAACTTCAGAAGCAGCTGAATGGTGGAGGAGGTAAGGTGTATTAAGGAAAGCAAAGAAAGACTGTAAACAGAGGTTTCAGGAAAGCTTTGAGATTTTACCTGTAGCTGCAATATGGAGAGAAGTAGAAAGAATGTTGTACTGCTGTGAGAAAAACCTAAGAAAAACTTAGGTTTAACAGTTAAGTGTCAGAAGGACTTTATTGTCAGTTCTGACATTTCACAGCACATCCACAGTGGGAAGTTGAGTTGGCAGAAAAAGAAGAACCATCAAAACATTACATGCTCAACTTGGAAGAGGAATTTCAACAGATTCATTTTTCTCAAATGTCCTCCACAGAACACTGATTTCAAGGATGGTCATAAATATTACGTGAAGAAAGAATTCCTTTGTTAAATACATTTGAAAGTGTTGGATTAAACTAGATTAATAGTATGCTTTACTGCAAGACATCTCTTTAATATGCTAATATTTCTTGAGACTCTCCAGGAGAATAAAATATATAGCATTTAATTGACCATAAACCTTAATTTACAAATCTTCTCTTTGTCTTCGCATTCTCTGCTCAAGTATACTTTGGGGAAATATTAAGATATTTGAACAACTAGATCATAATAGAGTTTTATATTTATTTTAAATCCTCTTAGAAATAATACTAAAAAATTTTTATGTCTTTCAGGCACCAGTTATATAAAATTAAGTACAGCAATAACAATAGTAAGGATGGTTAAGAATGACTAATATTTACTGTGCACAAGGAAACTTACTAGGCATGTTATTTGTATTATATACTGGAAAGATAAATTCCTGGTCACCACTGAGTTGCTATGAAATTTAGGCTACATTCTTGATTATTCTGAGCTTCCGTTTTCTTATCTCTAAAGATACGAGTTAGTAATACCTGCAGTGTAGGATAGTTGGAAGGACTTAGTGAGATATTATTTGTAAAATTCCTGCACAGTGCCTATTCACATTAGGTTTTCTTTTCTTTTTTTTTTTTAAGATTTATTTATTTATTTATGATAGACATAGAGAGAGAGAGAGGCAGAGACACAGGAGGAGGGAGAAGCAGGCTCCATGCCAGGAGCCCGACGTAGGACTCATTCCGGGGACTGTGGGATCGTGTCCTGGGCCAAAGGTAGGTGCTAAACCGCTGAGCCACCCAGGGATCCCCCTCACATTAGGTTTTCAATAAATAATAGTGTTCCTATAATTAGCATTATCATCTCTAATTCTTGTGCTAACTTTCAAGTTTAGAATAGAATCCTCCATATATAGAGGATGCTGAGGCTCAGAGAAGTTACTTGACTTGCTGCCTGCCACAGAGCTAATAAGGATTTGAGAACACTAAGACATTGCTTATTGAAATAGTTGATTCTGAGTTCCCTGTAACTTATAAAAATGGTTTTGATGATCAAGATGCCAACTAAAAAGAACATTGCCTTCCGGAGGTGAGTCCCAGAAATTGCAGGCACATGGTTCCCAGGGTCTTAAGAAGAGATATGAGAGAACAATTCCTGTTAGGGAAACCTATCCCTTTGGCAGTGAAGTGACAACATACATTATACCAAAATAGTAATGGGGTTTTGTATGTGCTTCCTAATTTCCAGTGAAAAACAAGTGATTTAGGTTTATTATAATTATTTGTAATTTTCATTTAGAAATTTTGTGATTTAAATTTTTTCATTTTAAAATTTAAATTTAAAAATTAAATCACATTTTTTAAACTATGATTTAAAAGTTCTTCAGTTTTCTTTGTGATTAAGAAAGACTGGAACTAAAAAAAAAAAAAAAAGAAAGACTGGAAATAAAAATTCATGGCCTTAGGTATTTAAATATGTTAGCAATTGCAATAGAGCCTTTAAACACACCTTTTAAATAAGCAGGTTTTTTTTTTTTTTTAACCTCAACCATACTGTGAACTTTACACATGGTTTCCACATACATTTGTCAAATGTGTGAATTATGTGAAAAGATAGAGCTTCAGGGGATGAGCATTGAAAAAACCCCACTGAATTGCCTGAGAAGTGATAAAAGCCTTCAAGTTTTCCTAATAGGTTGTTATAAACCTGTACTTTTCAGATCTTTGGGGGCATTCATTTTTCTTCCTTTGGTCAGGTCTCAGAGAACCCAAGAACTTATTTGAATCAAATCCCTATGGGTTTTAAAGCATTGTTTAAGACAGCAGACATTAAAACCTGTTAATTAATACAACTAAATTTAATGTATGCTAAGATTAGAACACCGGGCAGTTTCCAATAACCTGTATCTTCAAAGACACTTTGTTGGTCTTGCCTTGAGTTATATTCCCACCTGATGTGTCAGCCTTCATTACTGTTCTGTTAATGCCCCTGTACAGGATCCAGCCGGAATATGTAAAGTACTGAAGTGTCTCAGAGAAACTAGTAACACGACTTTTCCTTAACAGGAACTCAAAGTAAAAAATTAGATCAAAGAACATATAGTTTAGACAGGAAGGTCTCCAAACCTCATAAGCCTAAGGGAAAAAAATCTAAGGAGATACTGATTGCTTGGCAGATTTAAAGAAATAAATAAGCTGTCCCTTGAATTTTCATTTAGTATCTTCCTTTCAAAAAATTAAAACTACAATTAGTTAATATACACCAAACCTGTGTAGTCCTGACATATCCCAATTCTTCCTGAATGAATGTACTCTTAAATATTCTTGGGGCTGTTTCTGTGTATAAAAAAGTTCTTCTAAACTCTTGAAACAAGTTAAGTGAGACAAGAAGGTATTTTCCAATTCAGCTGCATTATCCTAGTATGTAGGTTTCTGGCTGGTGAATAAGAAAATAAAAAATGGTTTAAATCCCCTATGGGGGGCAGCCCGGGTGGCTCGGCGATTTAGCGCTGCCTTCAGCCCAGGGCATGGTCCTGGAGTCCCAGGATCGAGTCCCATGTCGGGCTCCCTGCATGAAGCCTGCTTCTCCCTCTGCCTGTGTCTCTGCCTCTCTCTCTGTGTGCCTCTCATGAATAAATAAATAAAATCTTTTAAAAAAATCCCCTATGGGTTCTGTATGAGCAATTATTAACCGCCTTTTAAATAAAATTACTCAGGGGATCCCTGGGTGGCCCAGCGGTTTAGCGCCTGCCTTTGGCCCAGGGCGCGTTCCTGGAGTCCCGGGATCGAGTCCTGCATTGGACTCTTGGCATGGAGCCTGCTTCTCCCTCCTCTCTATGTCTATCATAAATAAGTCTTAAAAAAGAAAAATAAATCAAATCACTCATGAAAGTGATTCATTGTTAAAAGTACTGCCTGGCTAGCATAGAACCAAACTGAAGTCACAGTAGTTTTTGGCTCCAGTTGAAGGTTTATGGAAGTTTGTTTTTTTGTTGGTGGTGGTGGTAGTTTTTTACATACTCTAAGCCCTGTGTCACAGAGTGAACAATATGTTTATTTAATTTATTCCTAAATTGAGAGTTAGAATAGGATTCTAAAGTCTTTAAGTAATAGATATCATTTCACACTTTCTAAAAAATGATTCCAACAAGTACAACATAGTTTTATTGTATTACAAAGTACTGTATTGATTTGCCAAAATTTTGTAGTTTGGAAAAGGAATTGCCTTCTTTATTTCTTTAATGTTTTAATTCAAATTTCAGCTAGTTAACATAGAGTGTAATATTAGTTTAAGGTGTACAATATAGGGATTCAACTCTTCCCTACATCACCTGGTGTTCATCACAAGTGCCCGCCTTAATCCCCATCACCTATTTAACCCGTCTTCCCACCCACCTGCCTTCTGGTAACCATCAGTTTGTTCTTTATAGTTAAAGTCTGTTTCTTAGTTTGTCTCTCTCTTTCACTTTTTTTCCTTTGCTCATTTGTTTTGTGTCTTAAATTCCACATATGAGTGAAATCATGTGTTATTTGTATCTCTCTGACTTATTTCACTAAGCATAATACTCTCCAGCTCTATCCATGTCATTGCAAATGGCAAGATTTCATTCTTTTTTAGCTGAGTAATATTCCATTATATATATTGGGAACACTTGGAAAGAATATCTGATGGGAAAAAGACAGTCTCTTCAACAAATGGTTTGGGAAAACTGGACAGCTACCTGCAAAAGAATGAAACTGGAGTACTTTCTTACACCATAGACAAAAATAAACTCTAAATGGATTAAAGACCTAAATGTGAGACTGGACACCATGAAAATCCTAGAGGAGAACACATGCAGTAACTCCTTTGACATTGGCCATAGCATCTTCTTTCTAGATATGTCTCCTGAGCAAGGAAAAAAAAAAAACTATTGGGACTACATAAAAATAAAAAGCTTTTGTACAGTGAAGGAAACAAACAATAAAACTAAAAGACAATCTATGGAACGGGAGAAGATATTTGCAAATGACATATCCAATAAAGAGTTGGTATCCAAAATATATAAAGAACTTATACAACTCAACAGCCAAAAAATGAATAATCCAATTGAAAAATGGTCAGAAGACATGAATAGACATTTTTCCAAAGAAGACACACAAATGGTCAACAGACACATGAAAAGATGCTCAACATCACTCATCATCAGGAAAATGATCAGTGAGATCAAAACTACAGTGAGATATCACCTCACACCTGTCAGAATAGCTAAAATTAACAACACAAGAAACAACAGGTGTTAGTGAGGATGTAGAAAAGGAGGTATCCTCTTAGACTGTTGGTGGGAATGGAAACTGGTGCAGCCACTCTGCAAAATAGTATGGAGGCTCCTTAAAAAATAAAAAATAAAAAAATAAATAAAAAAAATAAATAAATAAAAAATAAGGGCACCTGAGTGGCACAGTCGATTAAACAACTGACTCTTGATTTCGACTTGGGTCATGGTCTCAGGATCATGAGATCGAGCCCCATGTTGGGCTCCATACTCAGTGTGGAGTCTGCTTGAGATTCTCTCTCCCTCTTCCTCTGCCCCTCTTGCTTGTGCTCTCTCTCAAATAAATAAATCTTGGGGGGGGGGGGGAAGGTAAAAATAGAACTACCCTACAATCCCACAATTACACTGCTAGGTATTTACCCAAAGAATACAAGAAGACTAATTCAGAGGGATACATGCACCCCAATGTTTATAGCAACATTGTCTATAATAGCCAAATTATGGAAACAGCTATTTCACATTCTTTTGTTATGTACTGATAATACTGTCAAGCAACTGTAGACTGATTGTTCTTTAGACTTAGGTTGGGTAGACTTGGTCAGTTCCTAGTTGACTTATATCTCTTTTTATTAATCAGTGCCCTTCCTGTCCTTGGGAAGTCCCTAAACCCCACTGATTTGTCTGTTCATACTTCTCAGAGCCTAGGCTTCAGAATGCTTTGGAGCTCCCTGCTTCATTTCTTAGAATGAAGAAATTTTTTTAAAAATTATTTTTACTTAAGCTCCATGCCCACTGTGGGGCTTGAACTCATGACCCTGAGAACAGGGGTCTCATGCTCTACAGACTGAACTCCTAAGCACCCCCATTTCTTGGAACATTTTTGCAGCCATGAAAGGAAGTATGGGCTAGACTAACAAATGGTGTGAGACCACACAGAGAGACCCAGGCAACAGCTAGCATCTCAGCCCAGATGCATGAATGTGCACATTTTAGTTCCTCCATCTCCAGTCGAGCTACCAGATGACTGCAAGTCATGTTACTGATTCTAGGTGAGATAAGATGGAGAACTGCTCAGGTGAGCCCAGCCTAAATTATTGACCCCAGAATCATAAGAAACAATACATTATTGATGTTTTAAGCCATTGTTTTTGTGATGGCTTGCTATGTAGCAGTAGATATGTGTTACACATAAAGAATTACCCTTAAGGGACATCTGGACGGCTCGTTGGTTAAGCGTCTGCCTTCTGCTTAGGTTGTGATTCTGAGGTCCTGAGATCAAGCCCCACGTCAGGCTCCCAGCTCAGTGGGGAGTCTACTTCTCCCTCTCTGCTCCTCCCTCTCCACTTTTGCTCATTCTTTCTCTCTCTCAAAATCTTAAAAAAAACCCATAAGTTTGTGTAATTATTATGAATATGAATCAAGACAAAAGACCCAACGCCATCTATAGATTCAATGCAATCTCTATAAAAGTTCAATGCATTTTACTCACAGAAATAGAACAAATAATCCTGGGATCCCTGGGTGGCGCAGTGGTTTAGCGCCTGCCTTTGGCCCAGGGCGCGATCCTGGAGACCCGGGATCGAATCCCACGTCGGGCTCCCGGTGCATGGAGCCTGCTTCTCCCTCTGCCTGTGTCTCTGCCTCTCTCTCTTTCTCTCTCTGTGACTATCATGAATAAATAAAAATTAAAAAAAAAAAAAAAAAGAACAAATAATCCTAAAATTTGTATGGAACCATAAAAAAACCCGAATAGTCAAAGCAATCCTGAGAATGAAGAACAAAACTGGAGGCATCACACTTGCTGAGTTCAAGCTATATAATGAAGTTATAGTAATCAAAACAATATGGTATTGGCAAAAAAACAGACACATAGACCAGAGGAATAGAATCAAGAGCCTTTGACAAGGGTGCCAAGAATCCTCAGTGGGGAATGGATAGTCTTCTCAATAAATAGTATTGGGAAAACTGGATTTTCACATGCAAAAGAATGAAATTGGGCCCCTGTCTTACACCATGAACAAAAATTAACTCGAAGTGGATTAAAGGATTAAATGTAAGACCCGAAACTGTAAAATGAGTAGAAGAAAACATAGGAAAAGCTCCTTCACATTGGACTTGGCAGCAGTTTTTTTTGGCTATGACGTTAAAAGCACAAGCAACAAAAACATACATAAGTGGGACTACATCAAACTAAAAGGCTTCTGCACGGCAAAAAATCAGCAAAGTGAAAAGGCAAACTATGGAATGGGGAAAAATTTTGTAAACCATCCATCTGATTAAGAGTTAATATCCAGAATATATAAGGAACTCCTATAAGCCAATTAGCAAAAAACCCCAAACAATCCAAATTAAAGATGGGCAGACTACTTGAATAGACTTTTTCCCCAAAGAAGATGTGCAAATAGCCAACAGGTACATGGAAAGATATTCAACATTACTAACCATCAAGGAAATGCAAATCAAAACCGCAATGAGACATCACCTCACATTTGCTGGAGTGACTATGGTCAAAAAGACAAGAGGTAACAAGTACTGGCAAGAATGTGGAGAAAGGAAATCCTTGTGTACTCTTAATGTGGATGTTAATTGGTGAACCCACTGTGGAAAGCAGCATGGAGGTTCCTCAAAAGATTAAAAATGGAATTACCATATGATCCAGGGATCCCACCTCTGGGTGTATATCTGAAGGAAATGAAATTACTATTTTGAAGAGGTATCTGCACTCCCATGTTCATCACAACATTTTTCACAATAGCCAAGACATGGAAACAACCTAAATGTCCATTGATGGATGGATGGATGAAGAAAATGCTAACTGAAATAAGACAGAGACAGACAGGTACTATGTGTTCTCATTTATTTGTAGAATCTGAAAAAGCTGAACTCAAAGAAGTAGAGTAGAATGGTGGTTGCCAGGGGCTTGGGGGCAGGAGAAATGGGTATAAGCTTAGCTATAAGATAAGTAAGTTTGATCCAATGTACAGCATGGTGACTATAATTAATTATATTATATTATATTATATTCTTGAAAGTTTTTTTATAGTTGAAAATTTTTAAGAGTAGTTTTTTTTAAGAGTAGATCTTGAATGTTATCACCACACATATACACTAAGGGTAATTATGTGAGGGAATGGAGGTCTTACCTAACCTTATTGCATTAACCATTTTGCAATGTATATCAAATATATCAAATGATCACTTTACACACCTTAAACTTACATATGTTATATATCAATAACATCTTAATAAAGCTGGAAAAAAGACAAAAGATATAAATAGAAGTAGTACAGAATTATATATGATCAAATAAAATATGTGAAGTGAGCAAGATGTGCTAAAGGAGATGAGAAAGGGAAATCATTACTGGACAGAGATACCAGAGGAGACTTTTGGAAAAAAATAAAGCCCAACCTGATCTTGGAGAACTAGAAAGAAGTGGAGGAATATAGAATTAGGAAAACACACCTAGGTAATTATGTGTTAGAGAGTATTTGACCTACAATTGAGTTAAATGTCCTTGTGCCTCACACTGAGTTATGTGAACATTTGGGGAATACATAGAAGTGGTTGTGGGATGCTGAGAAGTTTACTAAATGCCCCCAGACAAACATAGTACGTAATCACAAGCATCAGTGTAATTGGTTATTTGGAGGAAAAGTTGTATACTTGATAAGTTTTTTACATTTTGAATTAAAGCAAATGTTAGTATCTGAGAAGTAGAATTCAAAATCCATATGAATTTTCAATGTAAAACATGATATTTCAAAGAAATTTCTGGCTTGGGGTAATTCAGTGTATCTCCTAGATTTCTTTGACTCCTCTCTGCCTTTGTGGTACTTTGGTGAAAACCGAGAGAAGCACTATATTAAAGGATTCCTTCACATGTACAAACCTTAAAGCTTCTTTCCCTTCTTGTTTATCTTCTTGGGCTGTTTAGGGCTCTTGACATTTAAGCTGATGATTGCTCTACTGGATAATAATTTACAGAGCCCATCAAGATCAAGGAGTAAAAACAATCTAAGGTTGCTCAAACACTGTTAAGATCATGAGCAAAGACATTTTCTAGAATGGCCATTGCAATGGCTTTGATATTGAAGAAGAAGAAGAAGAAGAAGAAGAAGAAGAAGAAGAAGAAGAAGAAGGAGGAGGAGGAGGAGGAGGAGGAGGAGGAGGAAGAGGAGGAGGAGGAGGAGGAGGAGGAGGAAGAAGAAGAAGAAGAAGAAGAAGAAGAAGAAGAAGAAGAAAGAAGCAGCAGCTGCCCCAACTGAGCATATACAGGGAAGTAATCCTGTAATGAAAGTGTACTTTTAAAAATATTTTTAAAAAATAAATACATAAAATAAAAACATTTATTTATTCGAGAGAGAGAGAGAGAGAGGCAGGCAGAGGGATGAGCAGGCTCCATGCAGGGAGCCTGTCGTGGGACTCGATTTCAGGTCTCCAGGATCATGCCCTGGGCTGAAGGTGGCGCTAAACCGCTGAGCCACCGGGGCGTGGGGGGGGGTGTAGGGGGGGCAAAAGTGTATTAACAGAAAAATCCTTTTTTTTTTTAAGATTTTATTTATTTATTCATAACAGACACACACAGAGACAGAGACAGAGAGCGAATGAGAGAGAGAGAGAGAGGCAGAGACACAGACACAAGCAGAGGGAGAAACAGGCTCCATGCAGGGAGCGCGATGCGGGACTCGATCCCTGGTCTCCAGGATCAACACCCCGGCCCCAAGGCGGTGCCAAACCGCTGGGCCACCGGTGCTGCCCAACATAGAAAAATCTTGGTTATCTAGCAGCAGCTATATGTGGCAAATCTTGCTTTCAAATTATGAGCATATTTAAGGATATAATATGATAATCTCCTTAATATGTCTCAGATTTAGTAAACTGCAAATCAGCAATATCCACTAAAACAAAATGTTTTCCTTTTTCCTAACGCAGAGGAAATAGAAAACATTAAAATAGAAAATCCTTTAAGGTTTGGCTTAGCCTGAGAAGTCATGTCATTTGCCATAGAGGAGCCAAGAGATCTTCTGAACAAAGAAATGGGAGAGGATATTATAACTCACTTCTCCCTCAACCCCTATCAAGTTATGTCCTCACTGGTTATTTGAGGCATTGGGGGGTCTCAGATAACTGAACCCACATATTAAAATTTAAGTACAAAATAGCTAATGAAATCAAAGATAACAATGACTGACACTATTCGAGACAGTGAAAATAATCAGATGTATGTTATTTATCAGACTGAAAATGTTTCTGTATTGGATATGTTTGAACTTCAATTCCTTGTGTTAGTTTGGTTCTTTTTCTGAAGTTTAAATTCTGCACTTAAAATGTCAAATTCTGTTTGTAGTACATTGACTATTATCTCTCCATCCTGCAGTCACTGCAGACAGGAAAAGTTAAAGGACCGTATAAGAAGAAAAAAAATTGGTGTATTTCTTTTGGTTTAATTTAATTTAATTTATTTGAGAGAGAGGGAGAGAGAAAGAGAGAGAACAGTGTGGGTGGGAACAGGAGAGAGAATCTCAAGCAGTGCAGAGCCTGAAGCAGGGCTCAATCTCACAGCTCTGAGATCATGACCTGAGCTGAAATCAAGAGTCAGATGGTAAACAACTGAGCTACCCAGGTGCCCCTGGTGTATTTCTTTTTTAAACTTTTAAGCAAATATGTATAAGATCACAGATTCTCAGATATTTCTTGAGATATTAAATAGTTTAGATTTCTTTTGTGAATTATTACTCTTGTAAGTCACTGTGCTGTTCTGTAGTAGTCTAAATTCTTGGAAAATGATGTCTCAAGTAGTGCACACTGGTTCTGTCTTCCTGATTTTGCCTTTTATTGATATTTCTGGCTATTTGGTGCTGCTCCCTTTGAATATGTTATTTTAGCCTCCTTCGCAATGGCATTAATTACTTCATTTTAGTCAGCAAAAAACGAAAAGTTCCTGGGAATCCAGGTGTGTTTATCTCAGGTGGTAATCCTCACTTGAGGGGCGTCCCTGATTACCTGTGTTGATTGGATCTTTTGAACTGACATATAACACAATGAGATTGTTCACCTGTTTTCCCTCTAGCATGATTTAGCTGAAGCAGTTCATTGAAAGTCACTGTTTTTATGGGATGTTGAAGCCATTCCAATTTCAGTGGCAGTGATACAACTTGGCACAATTGTAGATATTTTCATGGAGTAAAAATGATTCCTTGACTGAGATAAAGGCTCAGTCTGCTTGCCAAAAGTGTTTCATTTGGCCAGACTATTTCATTGTCCATTGTTCATTCTGGAGAATCTGTCACTCAACATTATAATCACAAAAGGCTCAGAAAGGCTCATTTTGCTTCTTGTTTTATCTTATAGGGCTACTGCAAGTTCACTGGAAAACATAAATGAAAGGGCATTATAAGTAACTGGTTAAATCGATTACATTTTTATGGTTGTTTTGGAAGGATTTTTGTATGGTTTCCAGTTGATCCATTTGTGTTTGCTATCTACAAGAAAAACATTTTCACTTCTAGTTGAAGCAGAATTTAATCTGATATATTGTGTATTTATTTAGTCTCATTTTCTGGATGTATATCAGTCAGTTCTAGATAAATTTTAATTGCTAACTAATTACTGTGTCAGATTTGTTCTCTTAGTATTTGTAGTGTTTTCTTTGATTTATCTGACTTGAGATTTAGAGTCCTTTGATAAAAATTGTGCCCTTGAATTACACAGTACAGCCCAGAGGGTCTGTTAAGTATCCTCTGGTTTTTCTGTATAGTATAGATGAGGAAAAGAAGATGGATGGGTTAAATAATAATAATTTTCAGGCTACAAAGTTAGTGGGTGGTATGGCTGGGGCTAGACCAGACTTCTCCTGACACCTGACTTAATTGTTCTAATATTCACACTGCTGCGTTCTTTTCTATTTTTCTCCTGCTATATTAACAAAAACTTAAAATTCCAGTCCACGACTTTTTTTTTCTTATTAGAAGTTTCTACAGCAAGATGGGCATCCCGGGTGGTGCAGCGGTTTAGTGCTGCCCTCGGCCCAGGACGTGATCCTGGAAACCTGGGATCAAGTCCCATGTGGGGCTTCTTCCTCTGCCTGTGTCTCTGCCTCTCTCTCTCTCTCTGTGTCTCTCAGGAATAAATAAATAAAATTAAATTTAAAAAAAAATAAGGTTCTACAGCAAGATTAGGTGTGAAAATGCCACCCTGGACTCCTAAAGAGTAAATTTAGTTCCCAATTTCACCTATTTCAGTTGTTTTTTTTTTTTTTAATTTTTATTTATTTATGATAGTCACACACAGAGAGAGAGAGAGAGAGAGAGAGAGAGAGAGAGGCAGAGACACAGGCAGAGGGAGAAGCAGGCTCCATGCACCGGGAGCCCGACGTGGGATTCGATCCCGGGACTCCAGGATCACGCCCTGGGCCAAAGGCAGGCGCCAAACCGCTGCGCCACCCAGGGATCCCAATTTCAGTTGTTTTGATACCAAAACCAAAGCACTCAAAATGCTTACCTCTTTCTAGCATTTCTTTTTACTTAGGTTGTATTATCTTTCTTTTTTAAAGATTTTATTTATTTATTCATGAGAGACACAGAGAGAGAGAGAGAGGCAGAGAGAGAAGCAGGCTCCATGCAGGGAGCCTGTTGTGGGACTTGATCCTGGGATGCTGGGCCCAAGGCAGGCACTCAACTGCTGAGCCACCCAGGCATCCCTATCTTTCAAAGAATTTTTCACAGAGAATATCTCATTGGAGTAACAATAACTAGGCCCAGAATCTCAGAATATACACATGGACATTTTCCCTTGGAAGTTAGTGAGATGTAATCCATCTCCAAACTTGCCTCTGGATGCTTCTGACTCTTAGGCAAAAGCCCTATTAACAAAAGCACCCCAATTGTAAGTGTATGCCTCTTGTATGACTATTGAGACTGTTCTATGGTATATACTTAGATCTATGAGACAATAGCCCTGAGAAGGGTGGGGTGTTCTCTGAAGGGGAAGGTGATTACTAACAGTTTCTCCCAGTCCAACACCTGGGGAAGAGTAAGTCCTCAGACATAGAACTGCAGCTCCTGAGGGTTGCAAATGCTTACTGAAGGGCAGGTAGACAGTGTAAGTAAGTGAAGGACCAGATGGAGGCTCCAGCAAACTGGAAGGCATGTGCCCATTTGCAAAGGGGTAGCTAATGGTCAACTACAGCCAAATGTTGCCGTGTGAGATTAAGGGCCACGTGTTTGCAGATCTTGCATGTTCGTGCCTGTGTGTGTGTTCAATGTCAGACATATTTTTGCTTTTATTAAGTATGATTTCTCCAAATTCTCAGTGCTGGTGGCTAAATTTTTAAAGAGTTCTTAAGTAGAGCAGAACTAATAAAATATATCTGTGGGCCAGATATAGTTCATAGCCCACCAGTCTGCAGCTTCCACAAGAAATGGCTTCTTTCTGAGTCTTCATTATCTTGCTTTTGAAATGAGAGGAATTGGATTGTCTAGTCTTATGCTCTTGAATACTGGGAACTGTAATTAATACCCATGAGATAGAGCTTTACTAGGAATTATGATGGGGTAGAGCTTATATTCTAGACATTTGCAGAATCTTTTATGAATTCTGCCATTTTGCTGTTTTGGGATATTGAGGAAAAAGTGTTGTCCACTCTTGAACAAAAAGGAAACAGCTCTGCCTCTTTATGGCCTGGGAATGGTTGTAGGGATAATTAGAGGGAAATCCTGGAGGGGAAGGTGAGTCATGAAGGACAACAGTTGGGATTATAAGGTTTTATTCTATCATCTATTGTGGAGATTCTCCATCTATTGGATGAGAGGTTTGTTTTTATTAAGGGAATTAACTTTCTTACACCTTTCTGCTGATTTGCTTTGCTGTTGACTAATTTATACCCTGAGAGTCTATTCCTTTGGTTTATCCCCAAGAAATGCTTTTTCTAAAAGCCGACTACCAGAAAACATACTTAGTCTTATCAGTCATTCATACTGTATATTAATAAGATGACCATATTTTTTTACTTGAAGTGGCTTTATTGAGGATCCATGAGAAAGGTCCTGAAGGACAGTAGTGGGATGAAGAAGAGTTAGAGTTGTGGAAGAAACCTGAGGAAGGAAGGGGGTGGCACTTGTGAAAACCATTTTGTCTGTTTCATTCATGCCTAGGCCTGGTCTGCTAAAGATCCCATTCATCTAGGGTAGGATAGATCACTGTTTTCTCAGCTAGCCTAATAGGGGAGAAAAGATAAGAATCAGAGGGCTGGTGTAGGATGACTACCACTCGGAAAATCGCTGTTCTAGAAAGAGTAAACAAAAAAAAACAGAAGAGAAGAAATCATCTACAAGATGGTCCATGAGATTGTCTTGCAAACTGAAGGATGTGAGTTTCTTAATAAAAAGGGCCTCAGGTATCACCTACCATAAAGTGTAAGGACACAAATCACTGGGAAATTTCATAACATTAGAGACAAAGGAAAGATTCTTCAAACTTCCAGAGAAAATATAAAACAGGACAAATAAGAACGATTTGGAATCAGAATGGCTTCCGACTTCTCAAAAACAATGACAGTTATTAAATGAGCAATGTCTTTAAAATTTTAAAGGAAAATGGTTTCAACTTAGAATTCCTTACCGACTTATTAATGAAGTATAAGGATAGAAGATAAGTGTTTTCCTTTTTTTAAAAGATAGTTTTTTCTATTTTTTAAAAAAGATTTTATTCATTTATTCATGAAAGACACACAGAGAGAGGCAGAGACATAGGCAGAGGGAGAAGCAGGCTCCCTGTGGGTAGCCTGATATGGGACTTGATCCCAGAACCCTGGGATGATGACCTGAGCTGAAGGCAGATGGTCACTGAGCCACCCAGGTGCCCCGAAGATAAGTGTTTTCATGCAAAAGACTTTGAGTGCAAAGTTTCAGAAAATTTACTTCCCGTGCCTAATTTCTTCAAAATCTACTAGACCTCCAAAAAAAAAAAAAGGAGATCACCTAGAAAGAGAAATACTTGAAACCATGAAACAAAGAGTGAAAACAAGTTAGAAGTGAAGTGTAATGGGGTGCCTCAGTGGCTCAGTCGGTTAAGCATCTGCCTTCAGCACAGGTCATGATCTCAGGGTCCTGGGCTTGGGTCACCACATTGCATCAGGGCTCTCTGTTCAGGGGGGTGTCTGCTTCTCCCTCAGTGCCTCCCCATCACTCATGATACAGAAAACAACATGAAAATACAAAAAAAAAATTATAGGGAAAACAAAAAAACTGTTCATTAAAAGAAGTAGTCATAGCCCATTTGTGAATAGTTTACATCATCACAATTCATATAGTCATAATCAAAGAATCAATATTGGGATCCCTGGGTGGCGCAGCGGTTTGGCGCCTGCCTTTGGCCCAGGGTGATCCTGGAGACCTGGGATCGAATCCCACATCGGGCTCCCGGTGCATGGAGCCTGCTTCTCCATCTGCCTATGTCTCTGCCTCTCTCTCTCTCTCTCTCTCTCTCTCTCTGTGACTATCATAAATAAATAAAAAATTTAGAAAAAAACAAAGAATCAATATTGATTTCCATATCAAGTAGTATAGTTGATGTCAAGATGTATTATCTAGCAGAAAATAATATTAAAAGCTGAAATAAATATATTTTAAGTCCTCCTTTAACATACATCTATATCTAGCAAATAGTAAAGATTTCTGAGTCTAAAATCTAAGTGAGAAGACCTGGATTATCAAGCCACTTTTACCTTGAAACTATTGTCTGAACCTGGTAAAATCAAACTTTGGATTACATAACCACATGGCCCCTAAGAACAAAAAACAAATTTCAAGGACTGCTCAGGTGGGGAATCTAATAAAAGATATATACCCTCTTGGGACACCTGGGTGGCTCAGTCATGGAGCATATGCCTTCAGCTCAGGGCGTGATCCTGGAGTCCTGGGTCTGAATCCTACATTGGTTTCCATGCATGGAGCCCTCTGCCTGTGTCTCTGCGTCTCTGTCTGTGTCTCACATGAATAAAATTAATATATATTATATATATAAATATATATATATATATATATATATATATATATATATATATATACCCTCTTTTTCAAAAGCTAGACTACCAGAGGGCTCTCCCCTCTGTGTAAGGTTGAACCAGAAGTACAACAGTCTGTATACTACCATCAGAGTATTCTCAGGGAAATTGCCTTGGAGATAAGCAAACCAGTTCTAAAAGAATATCCAGAAATAACTTTCTTTTTTTTTTTTAAGATTTTATTTATTTATTCATGAGAGACACAATGAGAGGGAGGCAGAGACATAGGCAGAGGGAGGAGAAGCAGACTCCATGCGGGGAGCCTGATGTGGGACTCGATCCCCAGCCCGGGATCATACCCTGAGCCAAAGGCAGATGCTCAACCGCTGAGCCACCCAGGCATCCCCAGAAATAACTTTCAAAGGAATATGGGCAACTCAGTATCTAAAATTACTGAGTACAAAAGGAGCAAGAATTAGCATGAAAAAAAAGACCCATCAAGATTTCATTTATTGGAATCATCAGATTCAGAATACAAGGTAATTATGTTTACTATGTTCAGAAAAAAAAATCCAAACTAGCAAAAGAAAACCAAAAGCTAAATGAACATCTAGAAATGAGAAATCTTGTAACTGAAATAGAAACTCAATTAAAGTTAACAACAATGAAAAGAGAATTAGTGAAATAGAAGAAAGTTTAGAGGACACTATTTAGAAAACACAGAAGAAGAAAGGGATCTAAGAAAAACTAGTAAGTCTCAGAGAAGTTTAACATAGGATAGAATCTCCTCCTATGTTGAGAAGGAGAGGAAAGAATGAAAAAGAAGCAGTATTTGAAATAAAGGCTAATAATTTTTGAAAACTAATGAAAGATAGTAACCAGTAGATTCTGAACACCAATGAGTCCTAAGCAGGAAAAATGGAAAAATATATACAAATCAAGTAACATAATTAGATATTAAGACATATTATAGTGAGCCTGTGGAATACCAAAGACAAAGGGCAATCCAGAAAGTTTTTTTTTTCTTCTTAAGAGGTAGATTACTCTCAAAGGAGCAACATTTAGGCTGAGAGCTCACTCTTGAGAACAATGGAAGGCAGCGGACAGTGGCATTCCTTTGTCCTCTATGTACTGAGACAAAGTAACTGACAACATACCATACCTAGCAAAAGTATCTTTCAACAACCAAGATGAGGGATACCTGGGCAGTTCAGCTGGTTGAGCATCTGATTCTTGATTTTGGCTTAGGTCATGACCTCAGTGTTGTGAGATCAGGCCTCATGGTTGGGCTCCACACTTAATGAGGAGTTTGTTTGAGATTCTCTCTCTGCCCTTCTCCTCCCATGCTCGTTTGTGTGTGTGTTCTCTCCAAAGTAAATCAATAAATCTTTTTTTTTTTTTGAAAAAAGAACGAAGATGAAATAAAGACATTTGAAGACAAACATAAACCTGGAGGAGACCTTCATTAGGAGAAATTCTAAAGGATATATTTCAAGCAAAATGATAGTGGTTCCAGATAGAAGTTCTGAGTTGCAAGAGAGAAAGAAGAATAAAGAAAGTGGTAAATATGTGGGTAAACATAAACAAAGAGTGTAAAACAATAATACTTTGTCTTGGAGATTTTAGGGAAAATAAATATAAAATAATAGTAGCGAAAAAAAAATAGTAGCTTATAAGTTTGAGTGGGATGAATTGATTAATGTTTTCTAAGGTTCTTATATTGTCCAGAGAAACATAAATATGTTGATAAACTATATATTTTATTTTATTATTTTTTTAATAAATTTATTTTTTATTGGTGTTCAATTTGCCAACATATAGAATAACACCCAGTGCTCATCCCATCAAGTGCCCACCTCAGTGCCCATCACCCAGTCACCCCCACCCCCCACCCCCACCCTCCTCCCCTTCCACCACCCCTAGTTTGTTTCCCAGAGTTAGGAGTCTCTCATGTTCTGTCTCCCTTTCTGATATTTCCCACTCATTTTTCCTCCTTTTCCCTTTATTCCCTTTCACTATTTTTTTATATTCCCCAAATGAATGAGAACATATAATTTTTGTCTTTCTCCAATTGACTTATTTCACTCAGCATAATACCCTCCAGTTCCATCCACGTCAAAGCAAATGGTGGGTATTTGTTGTTTCTAATGGCTGAGTAATATTCCATTGTATACATAAACCACATCTTCTTTATCCATTCATCTTTCGATGGACACCGAGGCTCCTTCCACAGTTTGGCTATTGTGGACATTGCTGCTATAAACATCGGGGTGCAGGTGTCCCAGGATAAACTATATATTTTAATAAATTAAGGATGCATATTGTAATTTCTAACATAATCATTAAAATAGAAAATTTTTTAAATTTTATTTCTTTCTTAAAGTTTATTTATTTATATAGTTAATTAATCTCTAGACCCAGTGTGGGGCTTGAACTCAGAACCATGAGATCAAGAGTCTCATGTTCTTCCGGCTGAGCCAGCCAGGTGCCCCTAGGAAGAAAATGTTTAACTCTCAAACATACAGGTTTAAAAAAATGGAATGAGAAAATTTTCAAAAAGGCAGGAAAAGAGTGGCACCTAGCTGGCTCAGTCAGTCAAGAGTCTGACCTTTGATTTTGGCTCATGTCATGATCTCAGGGTCATGAGATCAAGCCCTGGGTCAAGCTCTGCTCTGGGTGTGGAGCCTGCTTAAGATTCTCTCTCTTCCACTCCCTCTGCTTCTCCCCACTCCTTCTCTCTCTTTCTCTCAAAAAAAATTTTTTTAAAAACGGAAGAAAAGAGAAATAAATATAGAACAAATAGATGTATAAGGAAGAACAAAATGAGATGAAAGAACTTAATCCTTGTATTAGTAATTCATTTAAATGTAAGTAGATTAAATTCTACAAATAAAATATAGATGGTAAGAATGGATTGTAAAAATCTTCTTGGTAGTGTTATTGATTTGTAGGTTCATTCCACTGTATTCAGAATATAGTTCAATGAACCTACAAATCAATGACACTGCTCAAACTCCATAAGATGGGAAACTAAGGAACATACTTTGAAATAACCCATGGATCTAAGACAAAATTATGAACATTCAAAGATAACTTGAGGTACACCTGGGTGGCTCAGTTGTTGAACATCTGCCTTAGACTTGGGGCATGATCCGTGAGTCCCGGGATCGAGTCCCACCTCGGGCTCCCCACAGGGAGCCTGCTTCTCCCTTTGCCTGTGTCTCTGCCTCTCTCTCTTTCTCATGCATAAATAAATAAAGTCTTTAAAAAATTTTTTGAATTGAAGGATTATGAAAATATCCATTGAAATGCAGTACTTAGAGGAAATCTGATGGCTTTATAAGAAAATGAAAGATACCTCTCTATCTACGTAGACAATGTAAGAAAAGGGCTGAGTTGAACATCTGTTTCAAGAATTTAGAAAAATAGCACCAAAATAAAAACAGAAGAAAAGATATAACAAAATAAGGAATATTAATGAGATATAAAACAAGCACACAATATAGAGGCACAATAAAAACTAAAGATGTTTTTTTAAAAAAATACTTATGAAATTGATAACTTCACGGCAAGATTGCTAAAGTTAAAAAAAAAAAAAGGCACAAATAATTGTTAAAGAGAAAAAATAAAGACCATTAGAGACCTGGGATTGATTACTGAGTGGAAAACAGACAACCCAATCAAGCATGGAGTACAGGAAAAGTTCTCTAGGTTGAGGTTTGGTGGAAAAGAAGACCACAGGGATCCCTGGGTGGCGCAGCGGTTTGGTGCCTGCTTTTGGTTCAGGGCGTGATCCTGGAGACTCGGGATCGAATCTCACGTGGGGCTCCGGTGCATGGAGCCTGCTTCTCCCTCTGCCTGTGTCTCTGCCTCTCTCTCTCTCTCTGTGTGACTATCATAAAAAAAAAAAAAAAAAAAAAAAAAAAAAAAAAAAAAAAAAAAAAACCACAAAACAGCTATATTAACAGATACATTAAAAAAAAAAAAAAAAAGAAAAGAAAAGAAGACCACAAATTGTCTCAGTCCTTATCACAAATGTGAAACACCTGGGCACAGTTGATTGGCTATATCTGGATTTTTTGGTTAGCTCTACACAGGGCTGGCTGAAGGTCATATGTTATATAGGTAAGGCATATATGTAACAGAAGTAGGGCATCCAGGGGTCTCTGATATGCACATGTAGCAACTAAGTCAAGCCTGTCATCCTGCCGAGCCAACACTGTTTTTGGCAGAGTAGGTGGCCAAGTCAGGGTTTGTTATAATCAATATAAGGAGTGCAAAGGAGACATCACTGTAGATACTGTATACATGAACAGAAAGAAAATAGTATGAACAGTTTCTGCCAATATTTTAAGAGGGATGCCTGGGTGGCTCAGTGGTTGAGTGTCTGCCTTCGGCTCAGGGTGTGGTCCCGGGGTCCTGGGATTGAGTCCCACATCAGGCTCTCTGTGTGGAGCCTGCTTCTCCCTCTGCCTATGTCTCTACCTCTTTGTCTCTCATGAATAAATAAATAAAATTTTTAAAACAAAAAAATAAAAAAAAATTTAAAAGAAATAAGGAAATTCCCAGGAAAATATAACTTACTAAAACTGATTTATTAAGGAATGTAAAATCTGAATAGTTCTATAACTAAAAATGAAATTAAAACAATAATTTAAAAAATGTCCACAAGGAACACTCTAGCCCAGGCAGCTTCACTGGCAAGGTCTGCCTAATATTCAAAAGCAAATAATTCCAGTCTCATATAAACACACATAATTTTATTTTATTTTATTTTTTTAAAGATTTTATTTATTTATTCATGAGAGACACACACACACAGAGAGGCAGAGACACGGGCAGAGGGAGAAGCAGGCTCCATGCAGGGAGCCTGATGTGGGACTCGATCCTGGGACTCCAGGATCACGCCCTGGGCTGAAGGCGGTGCTAAACCACTGAGCCACCCAGGCTCCCCAAACACACATAATTTTAACACCAAAATGTGACAAAGCTAGTATAAGAAAGAAAAGTTATAAGGCCAATTTTACTTTTGAACAGAGATGCAAAAATCCTAGACAAAACATCTGGAAACTAACATCAATAATAAATATCACGTATTTTGGCTATGTTGGATTTGTCTCTTAAATGCAAGTTTGGTTGCATTTGGTTTAACATTAGAGAATTAATATGATTCAACACATTAACAAAATTAAATGAAAAATACCAATTGTTAAGGAATAAAGCATAATATTGTTTAATTTTTGCTAAGAAGCTGGAATCAGAATAATTTTTTTGTATTCCTATTTGTGTATTTTTTCCTGCCTGGCATTTTCCATTTTGATTAGACTGATTTTCAGCCAAAAATATGACAAACTCTATGAGCATGTGTTGTGCCCAAGATTGCGAATCCGAGAAACCACCAAGGAGCCGACACCGATGCAAGCGCACGAGGGTTTATTAGCAAGCTCGAGCTTGGGTCCAAGTATACCCGACCTGCGGAGGCAGGGACTTGGACCCCGAAGTGGGTTACAGCTGGGTTTTTTATAGGTTGGTCTAGGGGATTTTCAGAAGGGGTGGAGGAATTTCTCAAGTTCTGTTTACATTCTGATATGGGGCTTAAGGGCATTAAGCTCTGTTCTCATTCTAATATGGGACTTTCTACCATGGGTGTGGGCTCTGTTGTCTTTCTGATATGGGATTATGCCAAGGACATTTGAGGACATTCTACAGTTTCTCCCGTAAAGTTCAGCTTTTATTCACAGGGGCCTAAGATGGCTGTACTTGTGCTAATGCTAAACTTGAGGTGGGATGGCCTTAATTTTTCTCGGCCTCCACACATGCCAACCAAAGAATATGTGTGATGCTTCTCATTACAGAGCACAGGCTCAAATTAGCATTATCTCCATTCAGTCTGTTACTTAAAAATTAGAGACTACCATGGGCTCACTGAAAACATGGTCCATTAATATGGATTGTAAGAGAAAGATAAATTGATCTGAAATATACTCTCTGTATTCTAACCAAGAAAGAGGAGTCTTTTTTTTTTTTTAATCTTAAACTCTGTGGACCATAAACATTAGCCCCCCAACCCCCAAGCCAGCCTCAGGTTCAAATGAAACTCAGTTAATACTTCTTTGCTCTAATACTCATTTTAACACTTGCCCTAAACTCTCCTTTTGAATTCTTTAGCCCTAAATCAATCCTCTTGCTTATCTCCTTCATATATCTAGTTTAGACAAGCGAAGATAATAAGCTGCCAAATATTATTTTTGTTTTCTTAAAGCTAAAGATGCTTGCCTCAGCTATGCTTTCATAACTAAATTATTAACTGCCTAAGGGCAGACATTTCCCTTTTTATATTAAATTTAGCAAACAGAACAATAGAATCTAGAGCTGGAGAAGAGTTTTAAAGGTTATTTATTCCTGCTTCCTTTTGGTTGTTTCTAAACGATTTTCCATTAGAAGTTCTCAAGCCTGTGCTTAAACACATCAAGGATCATTGAACTTATTTGTACAGAGTGGGACATTAAGAAACAGCTAGTAATGATGATGATGTTGATAAGCACATTTCCTTAAGAAAAATGCATTTCTTCATTTCTTTCCTTTTTGTCATCTATCAATAGTCTTGGAGTAGGGGGAAGGGAATTGCATTTCAAAATAGATCTTCTATCCTATTCCCGATGTTTCATTGAAATTCAGTACCTTGTCTCTAGATAGGACACATGTGACATAGATTCAAAATAGAACACTAATAGGCTCACTTCCCGAAATAGCCAAAGGGTGAAGAACTGCCTGTTATCATTGGGAGTTTATATTGTTTACCTTCCTTTAGTAGGACAAGCACTTTGCATTGCTTTTGGTTTTTTGTTGTTGTTGTTGTTTTGTTTTGTTTTGTTTTGTTTTTCCCAGAAGGATAGGTAGGCTCTATTTATGTATCCTTTCCCACTTAATTTTCCTTGTGACCACAGACCAGATTTTTAAGACAGTTGGCCTTCATTTGCAATGTAATTTGTGCTGGAGGAAGCTAGAGGTACTCCTTGGGCTCCTGAATTTTATACCAAGCATTGACATTAACAAAAGACCAAAGACTCGTATCGTGCTTCTCTTCTGAACTAAATGATTTACTGCTGTTTCTGTTGATGTGAGTATTATCTGGAAATAGTAAATATGCTATGAGAGGGAAGGCTGACAGCTGGCAGCTGATTTGTTCAAATCCTCCCACACTTCTTTCTATGGTAATGGTGTGGTGGTTCTAAATGCAGAAAGGTAGCTGCCTCTGGTGTTTTGAAAGGATTATTTTCTTTCTTGCCACTGAAGGTAATAGATTAGGTAATGTTTTCTTTTCTTTTCTTTTTTTTTTTAAGATTTATTTATTTATTCATGAGAGATACAGACTGAGAGAGAGAGGCAGAGGGGCAGGCAGAGGGAGAAGCAGGCTCCCTACAGGGAGCCTGACGTGGGACTCGATCTGGGATCCCAGAATCACGACCTGAGCCAAAGGCAGGCACCCAACCGCTGAGCTACCCAGGCGTCCCTAGGTAATGTTTTCTAAACAATCCATATAAATGAAAAATTCATGACCACTAGATACAGACAGTATCATAGGATACTGTTAATACAGGTCCCAGGACCGCCTAACCACTCTGTGTTATCATCTGCCTGTGATATGATGAGAGGCTCCAGCATTCACATGAAGGATGGAAAAGAAGGAACTGCAGGTAAAAAATAGAGGGGTAGCAAGGCTGGCCAAGGCACAGATAGGATGAGTAACTCATACCTGCTCTGCTTTTGAGCTGCTGGTGCTGGGCTGTGTAGATTTCCTCATGGTGCTGGCCACCAGTTTGGGGAAGGTTAGCTGTCTTTGGCCAAGTAGAATATGGAGACAAAGTCTCTCCAGCCTGATAACCAAAGACTTTGACTTAACTAATGGAATATTCCTTACTTAGAGAAACATGACCTAATTGGCTATTATTGTCTTTCAGTAACCCTATATTAAGTATGAAGCCATTGATGAAATTTTAGCCACTGGTTAGGTGCCAAAGGTTTATTTTTCAACAGATACGTTTTAGAAGTTGGGAGAGAGTGTAGACTCCCCCATATACTGTTCCCTAGTAAGTTGTTCAGAATGGATGACAAATAACTACAATTGTGAGATGGGGTGAGACGATTGCTAACGTTCGTTGATCAGTTATTATATGCCAGGGATTGTCTAAACGTTCTCTGTATTTTTATCATGCTTAATTCTTGCAACACCTCTGTGAAGGACACCTTAGTATCCCCACTTTAAAGATGAAGAAACCATGGCTTCTGTTAAGTAACTTGCTTGAGGTCACATAGCAAGGAGTCATGGTGACTCTTGATTTGACCCCAAGCAATCTGACTACGAAACCCCAGCTCTTAACCCCTATCCTATGCAAACAGACAACATCTATAAAAATAAACTGAAAGAGAGGAAATGTTGTCTTCTAAAACTAGGGGAAATGATTTAGTCATTCACAGGCTGTGGGTAGAACTAAATAAGATAATATATGGAAGATGCTTAGAACAGTGCATGCCTCCTAGTGGCTTTGAGTAAATGTTAGGTGTCTTGATTGTTGTTCCTATATCCAAGGTGACTTTTTAGTGTTCTAAATGCTTTGCCTTATCCTCATGGGGGCTTGGCCTGCTGGGAAGTTTGCATAGACCCTTTGGTGAATAAGCACAATGATTGCAGGCCTTGGAGCCGAACCTGGGTGGCACTTTGAAGATGGGATGAGAGCGTTAGTTTGTAGCTGCCATATACCCAGCAGAACAGGGGTCTTGATGTTTGGTGGATTTTCTGTTCTAGTACTTCTCTGAGAGCAGTTTCCCCAGTGATGTATTTTATAAACATGTCAAAATGCCACTTGTTTTCTGTGCTTTTCTGATAAGGCAAACATTTATAGTCTGTGCTCTGCCACCTTTAAACACTGAATATTTTGGTTTAAAATAAAATAATTTCACCTTGCCCCTTACTTCAGAGTGCCCTAAAGACTTATGGTGGCAGAAATGATGGCAGCAGGGACCTGTGTGTGCAGAGACCTTGAAGCCCAGTCAGTGCTTTGGCCTTTGGTCTTTTTTTTTTTTTTTTTTTTTAAGATTTTATTTATTCATGAGAGACACAGAGAGAGAGAGAGAGGCAGAGACATAGGCAGAGGGAGAAGCAGGCTCCCCATGGGGAGCCTGATGTGGAACTCAATCCTAAGACCCCAGGATCATGCCCTGAGCAGAAGGCAAATGCTCAACTACTGAGCCACCAAGGTGCCCCTGGCCTTTGGTCTTTAAAGGGATGCCATGCAGTCAGTTTCCTTCCTGGCCCAGAGAGCAACTGCTCAGTTGGTTCTTATGGACTAAGTGTTTGTGTTCCCAAAATTCATATGTTGAAGCCCTAATCCCCCAGTGTGAAGGGGTTTGGAGGCGTGACTTGGGGGGGGTAATTAGAGTCAGATGAAGTCATGATGATAGTGCCTTCATGATGGGAACAGTGGCCTTATAAGAAGAGACCAGAGAGCCTAATGAGCATGGAGGAACTTTAGTGTTATCCATGTTAAGGAAAAGAAAGCACAGCTACCTCCATGAGGTCAACAGGCTTTTCTTGAGGTCAGCAAGGGAGTGGAGTGAGGCTGGCAGGAAGCTGAGTGTGAGCTTGGAAACATCAGGTATCAGGATACTTCAAAGGAGAAAAGGAAGATGGTTATCAGATCTACAGTTTTGATGGTTTTCAGTGACATCATCCCAATTAACTGACTAATTTTGTCTCAAGAATGTTGGTTTTTATCCAGAAAAATCAGATATAAAGTCACATTGAAAGAGAGTAATGGAAATAGTGTACTGTATTTTAAAAGTACACTTCCCTTTTTGGGGTCCATTCGTGTGGATGCCAATGTGATTGATTGACTCTGCTACCCAGCAGAAGATCTGAGTTCCTCAGCATCACTCCAGCAAAAATTGTTTTTTGAAGATTTTGTTTATTTATTCATGAGAGACACACAGGAGAGAGAGAGAGAGAGAGAGAGAGAGAGAGGCAGAGATACAGGCAGAGGGAGAAGCAGGCTCCATGCAGGGAGCCCAACGTGGGACTCCATCCCAAGTCTCCAGGATCAGGCCCTGGGCTGAAGGTAGCGCTAAACTGCTGAGCCAAAAATTGTTTTTTGGGCTGCCCAAAAATTGTTATGGTCATAGCGTGAGGGCCTTTTGATCTTGCTGTTTAAGATGGAGCTTGGCTAACCTGATAATATGACTCTGCTAGAAACTGGATTTAGGTCTGTTAATACAGTACCATAAATTCAGATAAAGCTTCCTTGGGTCATCTTATTCCAGAACTGTTGTATTATTTGAAAATGAGACTCCCTGTTTGCATAGAGATAAAGTTCAAGTATTTAATTTATTTTGATTTTAAAAATTAATTCCTATGTTGCTTTTCTCATTCAGAAGTGAAACGCTATGGTACCACCGCCATGGATAATTCAGCCATCCACTCACTAAATGTATATTAAATGCCTGATGTCCTAGGCCATGTGCAAGGTACCAAGTACTGTGATGAAACATGAAGGCAAGGGCCCAACCCTCTGCTTGTGTGTCTTCCATAGGAAAGAAGAAGCCTTCTGTGATTCAATGCATTTTCAACTCCGACCTCAGTCTGTCTTCTTGCCACGTGTTTCTGGGCCAAGGCAGAGAATGTGAGACAGCTAGGTGGTTGGCAGAGATCATTCCGAGGAGCAATGGGAGGGAGGGCAGGCATTTCGCAGGCTTTGTGTAAGAAAACAAAATTGCCCTTGCAATACAGTTGATAGACTTTAATAGTAAAAGAAACTTTGAGGGGCACCTGGGTGGCTCAGTTGGCAAGTGTTTGACTTCAGCTCTGGTCATGGTCTCCTGGTCCTAGGATTGAGCCCTTTGCTGGGCTCCCTGCTCCGTAGGGAGTCTGCTTCTCTCTCTTCCTCTCATCCCTCCCCCACTCATGTGTGTGTGCACTCTCCCTCTCTCAAATAAATAATCTTTAAAAATAAAAAAAAAAATAAAAATAAAGCTAGGGCAGCCCTGGTGGCCCAGAGGTTTAGCACCACCTTTGGCCCAGGGCGTGATCCTGGAGACCCTGGATCAAGTCACACGTCAGGCTCACTGAATGGAGCCTGCTTCTCTCTCTGCCTGTGTCTCTGCCTCTCTCTCTCTGTGTGTCTCTCATGAATAGATAAATAAAATCTTTAAAAAATAAAAAAATAAAGCTCTGAGCAGTTGCAAACATAGTGACTGTTTTGATTGTCTGCTTTGATACAAAGACCTACCACTCCTATCACTCCAGCCATATAGCACTCAACAGAAAGAGCATTGGGTCAAACTGACTGAAGAAGATTGGAACATGAGCCATAGGGGAAAAACATCCTAAGTGGTTCCAGAAAAAGATAGTTTACCTAATCGCATTGATTAAGCTCACCAATACCTAATAAGGGGAGATTGGACATTCATATCAGAACCCACTGTACATAATTTGTAGTTTGTTATATGTAATTACACTCAAGTAAATTATAGGGTCATCTGTATTTGTTCTTATTTCATAGCACAAATGGCATCATATTAATGAGGCCCTCTCTTTTATTTGGCCATTAAAAGTCAGGTATTGAAGACCACCAATATGAAAATTTCACAGGCAAGAACTATGATTTGTCACACTCACTGCTTCATCCCCAATACCTAGCACAGGCCTATATATAGACTTTGTCATGTTTTCTAGCTGCCCAGGGCTTTGTAGACTCTCCCTGTGCAGGAAAGGTCTTGCCTTATACATCTTGCCTTCCCAAAGTAGAAGCAGGAAAACAGATCTCCCAGTCTCCCTCGCAGCTAAGGCACAGAGGCATGTGGCCCAGGCCACACACCAGCCAGCTCCACCCAAGGGACTTCTGTTCAGAAGTGAGCAACACAAAGAAGAGGGCTTTGCCAAAAACCTAATTTTTCTACCCAAGGTGACAACTGAAGCAGCAGGCTTTCTCTTCCAGAGAGCTTTCCCTGAACATCCCCATTCCTCTCCAGATCTACTTTGTCATTGTACTTTCCCATTGTATTATAATTATTAGCGTTTTATTAGATTTTAATCTGTTGTAATAGTTAAGTTCTTTTTTTTTTTTTTTAAGATTTTATTTATTTATTCATGAAGGACAGAGAGAGAAGCAGAGAGAGAGAGGCAGAGACAGAAGCAGGCTCCATGCAGGGAACCTGACGTGGGACTTGATTCCGGGACTCCATGACCCTGGGCCAAAGGCAGGCGCCAAACCGCTGAGCCACCCAGGGATCCCCAATAGTTAAGTTCATACTAGTTGCTCTCATGACAAACCAAAAATATCCAGTGACTCAAACACCAAAGGAATTTCCCTTCCCTAATCACATAAATTCAAAACAGGGTGCCTGGGATCGGCAGACAGCCCTACTGCAGGAGATAAGTCAGGCATCCTCCATCTGTAACGGTGGCCTCACCGTTTATGCCACACGGCTTCCAAGGGTGCTGTGCCCATTTGAACCAGATCAGAAGGCAAAGGACATGGAGAGTCGCACGCTGGGGGTTTTAGGAACCAGGGCTTGAAGTGACGCTTGTTACTTCTATTCACATTCTACTCCTCAGAACTCAGCCACATGGCTACACCTAACTGGCAAGCACAGTCTAGCTTCCTGAAGCTTCTTCCAGGTAACAGAAAATTATGATAAAGTGCCATGTCTTAACTTTCTGTCTTCTCACTTGCTCACCTGGGGAAAAGGATTATAGTAAGAAGGCTGATCATATGGTAACCCTGTGTAAATCACAGACAGATGTGGCTCTGCTCTGGATTTCCTTTTCTTGGCTCTCTGATGCTTTTTTGCTAAGTAGTTCTTTTTGGGGGGCTTATAGTCATTGGATAATTATTTCTGAATGATTTGCCTAAAACTGCTTTTATCTCCAAGCTCCCCCTGTGTCCGTTTGAAAGAGAAAGTGATTAGCATGCAGTCTGTATGCCACATGTTTCTGACATGCTGGCACGTAGAAGGCTTGGGGGGTTCCAAATCATTGCCTATTGGCCACCCACAGGCTAATGAAGGAAATGTCTTTTTATTTCCCCTACCTCTCCTGGACATAGGTGCCCTCTCAGCAGCCAGGGAAAGCTGGGAGGACGACTCAGGTGCCAGGGATCTCCAGAGCCCAGACTTGCAGACTCTGGGGCTTGCAGAAGCTTCTTGAGTACAACAGACACTGTTTGCATCAGCAGGCTGCTGCCCTCCACAAACTGCTCAGTCACGGCATTTTGGCAGCTCTGTAGGAGGAAGCTATTCGGAGCTGGCCAACACGGTGAGTACTTTCTATATATCTTGTGGCCTGTGTGCATTCCAAAACAGATTTTAATTCTGAGCTCCAAGGGACATACTGGGTATTGTCTTTCTTATGAAGCTAAACACTATACCATTTATAGCATTGCCAGTAATGTTAAGTGCTCTGAACACTTGTGACCAGTGGCTTCACTCTCATCATTAGGAGCAGTGCGGACTCCTTTTTTTTTTTTTTAAATTTCTATTTATTTATGATAGTCACACAGAGAGAGAGAGAGGCAGAGACATAGGCAGAGGGAGAAGCAGGCTCCATGCACCGGGAGCCTGACGTGGGATTCGATCCCGGGTCTCCAGGATCGCGCCCTGGGCCAAAGGCAAGCGCCAAACCACTGCGCCACCCAGGGATCCCAGCAGTGCGGACTCCTAAAAGGCGTTTCAATGAAGTCTGTAACTTGTATGGATTTAATTACTAGAGTAACCACATCAGCTTCTCCATGACTAGAGTTCGTATATAGTACCAGACATTACGAATTGATAGGTTACAATCCTTTCTGTTCTCTAATTTGGATTTGAGTCATTTAAGGTACAAAGAGGAAAATATTTCATTGAAAGTTTGATTATTGTATCTGCTTGTACTTTAAAAAGTATTTTCTGCGGACAACTCCCTTCCTGCTGACCATTGCCTTGGAGCAGTCTTTCCTTTCCTGTGTACTCACTAAACCTCTATTGCCTTTAAAATATATATTTTGTGTTGAAAATGGTGAAGCAACTTAGCATTTCATTATGTTTATTTTAACCTTCCCTTGGACCTTGGAATGAATCACTACTGGGGTGACCGTTTGGTGAAGAGCTCTTGTCTTCGAAGCCTTTGAAGTCAGAGCTGGAGAACGTAGCAGGTGTGGCTGATGGGCTGGTCCATTTTGGGTGACACGCAGATAGTTTATAAATTGAGATTGCTATACAATCACTGTGGGAAAAGTCTATAAACCTTCCTTGCTTTTCGAAACTGAAATTTGAATGCTAGAATAAACATTTTGATGACTTCACTTATATATATCTACAGTCTGCTTTGTTGTAGACTAGTGATTTTCAAACTTCTTGTGTTTGAGGTACACTTCCTAATTCTGACATTTTGGGTGAGGTGTTTAAAGAAACTAACAATTTGAAATATAGCAACAATAATTAAAATACAGTTATTAGACAAATCCCAACTAAAGGACATTCTATAAAATACCTGATCAGTTCTCTTCAAAACTGTCAAGGATACCAGAGGCAAGGAAAGTCTGAGAAAGAGAAACCATCACAGCTCAGAGGAACCTGAGAAGATAAGACAACTAAATGCAATATGGCACCCTAGATGGGACATTAGGTAAAAGACTAAGGAAACCTGGGTAAATTATGGGCTTTAGTTAACAATCATGTGTCAATATTGGTTCATTAATTGTGACAACTATACCATAATAATGTAAGATGTTAATAATACCAGAAACAGGGTGTGAGGTATATGAGAACTATCTTTGCAACTTTCCTGTAAATCTGTAATATGCAGAAGTGTTCACTTTATTAAAATTCATGAAGTGTACACACTTAGAGTTTGCACACTTTTCATATATATATTTTATGTTTATTAAAGCTTTTGACATGCATAATCAATAATGATGACTGTTCATTGGAATACATTGGATAGGTATAAAAGAAAGAAAAGGAGAGAGAGAGAGAGAGAGGCACAAAGAAAGAAGGAAAGAAAGAGAGAAAGAGAGAAAGAGAGAAAGAAAGTAAAGAAAGAAAGAAAGAAAGAAAGAAAGAAAGAAAGAAAGAACCATAACCCCACAAACACCAGTTGTACAGCTCACTTAAGGTGATCCCTTGGTGGGAAGGAGACCATAAATACAGATGCAGGCACTGAAGTCCTGTGACTTCATTATCACAGTGTGTTTATTTTCTCACTGAATTAAACATTTCAAAACAATGGGGTTCCTGGCTGGCTCAGTTGGTTAAGCATCCAAGTCCTGATTTCCAGGCACATGATCTCAGGGTGGTGAGATCGAGGACCTCATTGAGCCCCGAGATGGGCTCTGTGCTCAGGGAGAGTCTCCTTGAGATTCTCTCCCTCTGCCCCTCTGCTCCTTCTCCACCCCTACATGTACTCTTGAGTTCAACCTCTCTCTCTGAAAAACAAAAAAAGTTTGAAAATTTCAAAATACTACTTAAAGGCACAGACCCTAGGTAATGCCCTTGGGCCCTGTGGTAGGGTGCATTGTTGCACCCCGATTTTTCACCCTTCCCTATATCTTCACCATTTGTCTTGTGGCTTTGGAGTCTTCCTATCGAACATGAGAAATAATAAATGATTGTGATTTTAACCATTGTGTTTAGGGTGGTTTCCTTCACAGCAATTGTGGACTCAGGATCTGTTCTCGGGGATCCATGGAGCCCCTTTGAGGAATGCCTCACATAGGTGGTCAAAGAAAGCAAGTGCCTTCTCTAAACTGTACTCCTGGGCAATCTCTTCACTCATGTACTCACATTATACATAATTTATGTTCCTTCTAAAACAAATCCTGAACTAATAAAATCAAGTTCTATTTTTTAAAAAATAGCTACTAAGAGCAAAAGACATTTTATCAGTGTTCAGTTTGGAGACAGAAAGCACACAGTAATTCACACAGAGAAAATTTAACATAAAAAATGATTAGCTAGTAGAAGGAGCTTACTTGATAAGGAGTAAAGAAAATTTGTATAAAGAGCAACCACTCTGGGGATCCCTGGGTGGTGCAGCGGTTTGGCGCCTGCCTTTGGCCCAGGGCGCGATCCTGGAGACCCGGGATCGAATCCCACATCGGGCTCCCGTTGCATGGAGCCTGCTTCTCCCTCTGCCTGTGTCTCTGCCTCTCTCTCTATCTCTCTGTGACTATCATAAATAAATAAAAAAAAGTTAAAAAAAATTAAAAAAAAAAGAGCAACCACTCTAAAGCTGAGGAAGAAACAAATTTAGAAAAGGGCCCTCTCCTCACCAGACCCCATTGAAAGGGAGTGGCTGGGGACCACTGGATGGCAGAGAAGTTCCAGGGGATGGTACAGGCCAGGGCTGGTGAGCAGGAAACTAGTCCTCTGGAGTGTTGGCCCAACTTGCTACCCACCCATTTGGGTTTCTGCAAGACTCATGTGCAATGAGCACATCACTAGGAAGGTGCCCATCAAGGTGCCAGAGGAATTCACTGGGAAGCAGCCTACTGTCATGGTGCCAAAACCCACTGGGGAGTCCCCCAAGTGGTGCCACTATATATACCAGGAGTGAGTAACACTGGCTGTCCTGTGCTACTGGCCTCCATCCACCATAAGAGCAAGCAGGGAAGAAGAATAGCACCAAAGAGCACCAAAGATGAGAATTCCTTATTGAAGAAAGAGAAGGATGGCCAGGTGGCTCAGTAAGTTGAGTGTCTGGCTCTTGGTTTTGGCTTGCATCATAATCTCAGGGTCATGGAATTGAGCCCCAAGTTGGGCTCTGCACTCAGTGTGGAGTCTGCTTGGGATTCTCTCTCTCTGTTCCCCTCTGCCCCTTTGGTCATGATCTCTCTCTTTCTCTAAAATAAATAAATGAATATTTAAAAAAGAAAGGAGAAGTGTTTGCAAGGTCCAGTTTCAGTATCACAAAGCAAGACAAGGAAAGGATTAATTTGGAGATGAGAGGCAATAAATCAATAACTGGCATAGGCATTTCTAGCATTGAGAAGCTTCTGGGAGCTTGCTATACAAGCTTTTACTTTCTAAGCATCCCTTCCTTTTTCTTCTACCACCAAATACCTGTGTTCCCCTCCTACCAAAGACAGGAGGATATTCTGACTTTGAGGCTTAACACATTGTCCAGTATGCAAAGGCAACAAAATGGTGATGGAGCTTATAGCAGTTAGAGCTTTATCTGAGAAGCAGATGGCTACACAAGGTCCACGGTAAGGGATTTACTGTAAGGGGTAGAGCTGACGTGAACATGGGAGCTGGTGGAGCAATCTGTGCAGGCTGTTGACTGTATCTCGGGTTGAGCCTGAGATACTCTAAGTCTGTCTAATCAGCATGCCAGAAGGAAAGCTGAGTGCAGAGGAGGCAAAGACAAACCAGCATACACGAGGACAACTTGAAACCCATAAGGACGGAGTGGAACCCAGTTCTGTTGTCTTATTACCATGACCAACCTCAGTGACCTCAGTGCTGTGGGTGGCCTGCAGGGGAAGTTGGCACCAGTTAGCCTGGAGCTGCACACACACCTGGCCCAGGGCAGGAGAAGCAGGAGGAGGAGACTTGGGGGATCTGGAGCTGCTACCAGCCTGATACACCAGGAGGTGAGCAGCAGATTAATAACATCCAGAGCATAGAAAAATAGGACTTCTTCACTTAGACCTCCTGGATTTTGCACAAAAGGTCTCTCATGGCAGTACAGAATCACACAGGAAAGAGAACTCTACGAAACATCATTTCAGTTTATCTAAATTGACTCAGTACCAAGCTACAGAGATGGAACTGCCAATACCATGCACACCTAACTCAGAAGGCTATCAGCAAAGCAAGATGAGACACTTCAGGAGTTTAGTAAAAAAAAAAAAAAAAGAGATGCAGTGGGAAAAATGTTAATAGTGAATTATATTAATAATTATGATCATAAAGAAGATTCTCATAATTTTAATTCAACTTCCAATGCCCAGATGTTATCACTAGCCTAAAGAAAAAAAAAAAAGCTGCTTGGACTGTTGGATAAACAGAGCAGCAAAATTGTTATGTCAGTTTTTAAGTCCTTTTTTTTTTTTTTTTAAGATTTCATTTATTTATGTGAGAGAGAGCTAGGAGAGGAGCAGAGGGAGAGGGACAAGCAGAGAAGACTGTGTCCAAGCTGAGTGTGGACCTGGACATGGGGCTCAATCTCATGACCCTGAATTATGACCCAACCTGAAACCAAGAGTCAGATGCTTCTTTTTTTTTTTTTTTCATGAGAAACATAGAGAGGCAGAGACACAGACAGAGGAAGAAGTAGGCTCCACACAAAGAGCCTGATGTGGGACTTGATCCAGGCACTCCAGGCTCACGCCTTGAGCATAAGGCAGACACTCAACCACTGAGCCACCCCGGTGTTCCAAGAGTCAGATGCTTAACCAGTTGTGCCACCCAGACACATCATTATGTCAGTTTTTAAATTTGATCATTTTATCTGTACAACTCCTGTCTTTTTTTTTTTCTCCTCTAAAAATGGAAATCACGGCAGGCTCTGTGGTACAGTGGGTAGCGTATTAGACTTCTAGAACAGGTAAAATTTAAATCAGTTTAGCAGAAAAACTTTAAGCATGAAATTAAATCTTAAAATGGACAAAGTTGATTGTCCAAAGGATTCTAAAAGAACCTGGCCTTGAACAGCAAGATGCAGAATGCAGGCAATGCTCTCTCCACCTACATAAAAATGAGGCAACTGTGCCTATAATGTCATCATTTGAAATGTTAGGGAAAATTCATGAAGCAGAGATAGCTGGCTTTTCAAATAACAAACAACACAAAGTCAACTGTACTATTTATCTCTCCATATAACCTAATTTGTTTATTTACTGAAATTCAGCTTTAATCATTTGGAAATAACCATTCAAGATTCTGAAAAGTTTCTATCAACCCTATATCCTAGACCTTCTATAGCCCCTCAAAAAAAAAATCCTGTATTTTATTTTATTTTTTTTTAAATCCAGTATTTTATTTGTACTGACTCAATTCTCTGAAAACCTAAAGGGTGATAAGCATACCCACTGCTTATCAAGAATTTATACAAGAATTTCTTGTTCTTTGATTCTGAACAATGCCCAGAAGAGGGTGCTCTCAGATCAGCTTTCTTTAACCACAACCAGGATACATCCTCCTAACCAAAGGTTTTGACATTGGCAATCCCAGATTTGGCAAGAACCATAATAATCATAGCATCTTAAAATTACAAAAGGAGAAATGGAAAGTTCTCTAAATTAAATGCAAGTCAGGGGCACATAAAAAAAACTGATGAAGATCTTCCAAGTGAGGGAAAATGAGGAGACAAATGATGACTTCAACTTTTCATCAACTTTATTGATTCAAATACTTTATATTTTGTGCATGACTTCTTTTATAGTATACTCTTAATTGACATCAAGTAATTAATATCTTTATAGGTAAAAATTAATAAAGCTGGTAATGAATACTTAAAACAAGTAGTATGACTAATTTATCGAGAAATTGCTATTTTGTTCAGAAATTTATCAGTGTTGCAGCTAAAAAGTAAAACTTCAGTTATAGCTTATATTTTATATCAGCTAACCATGTCACTAAGAATCTATAACATCACTATTAATACAATTACACTCTTCCCTGATATACAAACCTTTGGAGAGAAAACCTGTCAGAGAACAAACAGTACATTTTTCCCACTGCATCTCTTTTTTTTTTTTTTTTTACTAAACTCCTGAAGTGTCTCATCTTGCTTTGCTGATAGCCTTCTGAGTTAGGTGTGCATGGTATTGGCAGTTCCATCTCTGTAGCTTGGTACTGAGTCAATTTAGATAAACTGAAATGATGTTTCGTAGAGTTCTCTTTCCTGTGTGATTCTGTACTGCCATGAGAGACCTTTTGTGCAAAATCCAGGAGGTCTAAGTGAAGAAGTCCTATTTTTCTATGCTCTGGATGTTATTAATCTGCTGCTCACCTCCTGGTGTATCAGGCTGGTAGCAGCTCCAGATCCCCCAAGTCTCCTCCTCCTGCTTCTCCTGCCCTGGGCCAGGTGTGTGTGCAGCTCCAGGCTAACTGGTGCCAACTTCCCCTGCAGGCCACCCACAGCACTGAGGTCACTGAGGTTGGTCATGGTAATAAGACAACAGAACTGGGTTCCACTCCGTCCTTATGGGTTTCAAGTTGTCCTCGTGTATGCTGGTTTGTCTTTGCCTCCTCTGCACTCAGCTTTCCTTCTGGCATGCTGATTAGACAGACTTAGAGTATCTCAGGCTCAACCCGAGATACAGTCAACAGCCTGCACAGATTGCTCCACCAGCTCCCATGTTCACGTCAGCTCTACCCCTTACAGTAAATCCCTTACCGTGGACCTTGTGTAGCCATCTGCTTCTCAGATAAAGCTCTAACTGCTATAAGCTCCATCACCATTTTGTTGCCTTTGCATACTGGACAATGTGTTAAGCCTCAAAGTCAGAATATCCTCCTGAACTTTATTTGATGCAGAGTTCAGAGTTCTATTATTTTAGGGATTGCTATAAATCTACATTTTTCAGTCAATACAGGAAAATCTTTAAGATGCCTGGGTGGCTCAACTGGTTGAGCATTCAGCTCTTGATTTCAGCTCAGGTCATTATCTCAGGGTTATGATATTTGAGCCCTATGTGAGGCTCCACCCTGGGTATGGAGCCTGCTTAAGATTCTTTCTCCTTTTCCTTCTCCCCATCCCCTGCTCCCGCTGGCACATGCACATGTGCTCTTTCACAAAACAAAAAAGAAAAATCTTTAAAATGTGTGTGAATAAATAAGGAATTTATCAGTAAATAAGGAATATAGATTTTTTTAAATTTTTTTTTTATTATTATTTATTTATGATAGTCACAGAGAGAGAGAGAGAGAGGCAGAGACACAGGCAGAGGAAGAAGCAGGCTCCATGCACCGGGAGCCCGACGTGGGATTCGATCCCGGGTCTCCAGGATCACGCCCTGGGCCAAAGGCAGGCGCCAAACCGCTGCGCCACCCAGGGATCCCGGAATATAGATTTTTTAAAAGATTTTATTTATTTATTCACACAGAGACACACAGAGAAAGAGGCAGAGACATAGGCAGAGGTAGAAGCAGGCTCCATGCAGATTCCATCCCCCAACCCAGGATCACACCCTGAGCCAAAGGCAGAGGCTCAACTGCTGAGCCACTCAGACATCCCTTTATTTTATATAGATTTTTAAAAATATTTTATTTATTTGTTAATAAATAAGTAGTGGCAATATAGATAAGAATCACCTTTTTGGTTAACCATTTGACCAACTCCTCATGTCTCATGCTAGCTTTGGTATCTCCCACTTTCATCATTCCAAGTATGGGATACTGAAGTTTTTTATATTTGTCAGTTGCCACTATCCTTAACATATCTCCCTCTTGTTTAGATCCACTGCCTTGATATTTTAAAATTAAAGGACAGGGTATCACTGGGTTGCTCAGCGGTTTAGCGCCTGCCTTTGGCCCAGGGCGTGGTCCTGGAGTCCCAGGATTGAGTCCCACATCTCCCACATCGGGCTCCCGGCATGGAGCCTGCTTCTCCCTCCTCCTGTGTCTCTGCCTCTCTCTCTCTTTATGTCTATCATAAACAAATAAATAAATCTTAAAAAAAATAAATAAAATTAAAGACCATGAAAACTCTTAAAATGTTATTAAAAAAATGGAAAAAAAAAGATTACTGATGGTCCTTTCAAAGTCATATTACAGGCCCCTACAAGTCATCTAATGCCATAGAAGATGGAGCTATGTTTGGCTTGCTGTTTACAAAAGAAAGGTAGCAGAATATGCCACCCCAAAACATGAATGTCTGAGTTCAGGACATGTTACCCCCAAATATGCATTGGTATTTTGATTATTTTGAGCTTTAGTACTTGAAAAAACAGCAAGTGCAGGGAGAGTCTTTCTCTGAACTCCCTTTATCTGCCTCAAGACAGATCCTCCAAAAGGAAATCAACTATCATTGATCCTCTTCCAGGAGATATATCAACTAGGGCAAATTGACTTCCATTACAGGAAATAAGGCTAGAAGTTGTCCCCACACCCAGACTTCATCACAAACTGCCATTTTCCCCATCTGTTCCTCTAAGGACCCAATCGTTCCCCAAAATCATTTACTTTCCCCTGAGAGGCCTATATCCCTCTACCCTTTCCCTATGAAGATGGTATTTAATCCTGAATTCCAAGCCATCTTGGGGAGGTACTCAATTTTCCCTGGGCATCCCCATGTATACGTGAGGTGTATGTGTTAATAAACTTGTTTCTTTTCTTTTTTTTAAGATTTTATTTATTTATTTATTCATGAGAGAGAGAGAGAGAGAGACAGAGAGAGAGAGAGAGAGAGGCAGGCAGAGACACAGGCAGAGGGAGAAGCAGGCTCCATGCAGGGAGCCCCATGTGGGACTCGATCCTGGGTCTCCAGGATCACACCCCCAGCTGCAGGCGGCGCTAAACCGCTGCGCCACCGGGACTGCCCTGAACTTGTTTCTTTTTTCTCTTGTTAATGTGTTTATTACAGGAGTCTCTACTAAGAACTCAGAAGGGGAGAGGGAAGGGACCTCTGGCTGGCTCAGTCAGTGGAGCCTGTGACCCTTGCGAATTCAAGCTTCATGTTGAGGGTAGAGATTACTTAGAAATACAATCTAAAAAAAGAAAAAGAAGAAGGGTAGAGGGAATATTATTTTTCCTCCACTACACTATTGACTAAGATCTAGACTCTGTAAATTTACATATTAATTTGCAGAAGATTGGTAACTTATCAATGATTTTTGTCCAGGTAAAGATGCAAATTAATTTTTTTTTCCCAGGAGAAAAGATAACCTCAAATGTTACCTTTTATTTGCCCTGGTAAGACATTAGCCAGTTGTTTTTTTTCTTTTGTTTTTTTTTGTTTTTTTTAAGTAATCTCTATATGTTGGCAAATTGAACTTCAATATAAAAAATTAAAATTAAAAAGAAAGGGACGCCTGGGTGGCTCAGTGGTTGAGCGTTTGCGTTCAGCCCAGGACGGGACCCTGGGGTCCTGGGATCAAGTCCCACATTGGGCTCCCTGCATGGAGCCTGCTTCTCCCTCTGCCTATGTCTCTGCCTCTCTCTCTCTCTCTGTGTCTCTCATGAATAAATAAATAAAATCTTAAAAAAAAAAAAAAGAAAAGAAATTACAATACTCCTTATAGGAAGAATTTTAAATGTGACAAAGGTCTTTATTTGTGAAAATGAAGATGCTCTCCAAGGATTGAAGCGTTGCTATTATTACTATTATTAGCGTAAAATCTGAAAATACAGGATCAGCGGTTTAAGTTAGTGGTTTCTTTCTGGAAAGTTCCTCTGTTCTTATTTAGCAGAATCTGAGCTTATTCTTACTTTTCCTCTTCTGCTTTTTTTTTTTTTTTAAGATTTTATTTATTTGAGAGAGAGAGAGAGCATGAGGGGGATAGAGGGGTAGAGGGAAAGGGACAAGCAGAGCAGACTCCCCGCTGAGCAGGGAGCCTGACACAGGTATGTATCCCAGGACACCTAGATCATGAACTGCGCTGATGGCAGATGCTTAACCTCCTGAGCCACCCAGGCGCCCCTCCCCCTCTGCTCTTAGTTTAGCTCTGCTTCCTCCATGTCTTTGTCACAATGAAAAGACTGACCAACTTCTAGGGTGGCCAGAGGGATCCCCATCTTTCTCCCCTCAGTTTATTCAGATTGTGAAGGGATTAATCTGACTCTTCTTACCAACAAATTATCATCAATAAGATCCACAAAAGGCAGGCATACCACCCTTTTGAAACTTTTAATCTTTGGGAATGAACAGAGGCCTGCATTACACATGTTCATTCTACTAGAGAACAATGGCTCCCAGATATTGCAAATCCATGGACAAGTAACATTTCAAAAAATTGAGACCTGCCAACATTTTATGTCGCCAAAAATTAAAAGCCACTCTATCTACTACCTAATACCACAATCATTCCATAAAAGAAAGGACTTTTTTGGCACAAAGTTAGGTAGGTATCTCTAAATAAATAAATAAATAAATAAATAAATAAATAAATAAATGGAAAAGAGGGATCCCTGGGTGGCGCAGCGGTTTGACGCCTGCCTTTGGCCCAGGGCACGATCCTGGAGACCCGGGATCGAATCCCACATCAGGCCCCCGGTGCATGGAGCCTGCTTCTCCCTCCGCCTGTGTCTCTGCCTCTCTCTCTCTCTCTCTCTCTGTGACTATCATAAATAAATAATAAATAAATAAATAAATAAATAAATAAATAAATAAATGGAAAAGAAATTTAATTACATGGAAGAATTAACAGTTGTTCCTGTTTTACCCCATATTTCCATTAACTGGTGGGAACTTTGGCATGGATGCGGTTCCCTAGCACTGTGGGTATGGACTTCACCCACATACTCTGTGCTTGTATGTCTGACATTGGGCAAGCCATTTAACCTCTGTTGGCATCTATGTTGTCATAAAATAGGAATAATAATACCTTCTTCATTTGATTGTCCTGGAAATTGAGGTAGTGCATAGATAGTGCTTAATACTATCATGCAAGTAGGTGCTCAATAAATACTCATGGTTGTTATTGCTGTTTTCCTCATCTAATTATCAGAAATAAGCCTTGAGAGTAACTTATAAGTGGATAAGCTTGGGGTGGAATTTGGAAACAAAAACATCTTGAAGAAAGTTCATCTCTCAAGAAGATTTCAAGATTTTGAGATACTAAGCACTTTTATGGGCTTGGAGCTGTCTCAAAGATGTTGTTGTTAAAAATTATGTTGAGGGGCACCTGGGTGGCTCAGTGGTTAAGCATTGGCCTTCGGCTCAGATCATGATCCTGGGGTCCTAAGGATGGAGTCTTGCATTGGGCTTCTTGCAGGGAGCCTACTTTTCCCTCTGTCTGTGTCTCTGCCTCTCTCTGTGTGTGTCTCATGAATAAATAAATTAAAATCTTAAAAAAAAAAAGAAAAGAAATTATGCTGAGTAACCTTATATGTAGAATTCAGTTGGAATTACCAGATGATCCAAATGGGTAATAATTCCTACCTTTATCTAACCTCTCCATTTAAAAAATGTGTGAGATGTGGAGGCCCAGATTAAAAAAAAAAAAATCCTCTTAATGTCTGTCACATAGAAGTAGTAGAACCAGGACTAGAAGGTGGCTTTCCTGACACCCCACTGTGCCCCTGCCCTGACTAGGGGATTTCTCTCTCCACTGGCAAGAGAAGGAATAGCTGTTGGTGGGAAAGGAGGGACCCTTGTGTCTGTTCCTTACGATCTTTGCTACTAGGCTCTGGGTCACTCTTCTCTGTTCTGCTTGTGGTGCTGGGTTGTTGTTCTTATGTCATCTACATTCCTTTCTACATTCGATGAATGGGATCGAATCCTGCATCAGGCTTCTGGCAGGGACTCTGCTTCTCCCTCTGCTTCTTTCTGCCACTCCCCCTGCTTGTGCTCTCTCACTCTCTCTGAGAAATAAATAAAAATCTTTAAAAAAAAATCCTTTCCCAGATAGACATAGTGCTCATAAAAAAATATAGATATAGATGTATGTATGTATGAACACAACTGCTATAGATCTCACAAATTCAGAAACATACCCCAGTAAGTGTGTATGTATATATATCATTATATATTATATATAATATTAATATAATTATATTATATGTTAATATATACTATATATAATAATCAATAAACATAATATTATATTATATATATATATATATATATATATATATATATATATATATTCTCTCTCTCTCTCTCTATCCTATCTGGTGCCATCTCCCAGGAACCCACAGCCTCCCCATGATTCAACCCCTAAGGGGCAGGTGCTGCCCCACTGGGGCCTGGTACTGCTGCCGGTTGGCATCTGGCAGACATATGTTCTAGATGCTGGTGGCTGTGCCACTCCAGTTGTTAAATACTTTTAATATCTCTTCTACCCTCTGGCAACCTGTTGGACTAAAATAATAAATCCAGTTTTAGGGTCTGATAAGAGTGTGGACATGAACAGATATTGAAGTGGTGGGAAGCTATAAGATCTTACTCTCTTAGTAATTTTTTCAATGATTCTTTTGGAAGGGGTGCCTGGCTGACTCATTTGGTGGAGCATACAGCGTTTGATCTAGGGGTTGTGAGTTCAAGCCCCAAGCTGGGTGTAGAGATTCCTTAAAAATGAAATCTTAAAATAGTTGGATAGTTCAACAAGGGGTTCATATTTTATTCTGTTGTCTACTGTCTTTGGAGTAAGACCTCTGGTTTGCCAGGATAAGGGAATTTTGCAAATTTTAAAGCACACACTAGAAGGCAGTGGCCCCATATGTTCACACCCAACAATGACCACTTTCTCCACATTTCTCTGCCCTTCCTTTGTGTAGGGGAGGTGGAGAGGAGTCTCCTCCATATCAGACAAAGCCACTTATGTCTGAAGTGTTTTATGAACATAGAGCAGCTGCTTGGGAGTGCTCTGTCTGTCATTCCTTGCAGTTTCTTTTCCATCCTTCCAGTCATTTCTCAGTGGGGCTCTGATAGTAGAGTTATAATTCACATCGTAATGTCCTTTTTCTTTTTTAAAGACAAGGCAAAGAAGAGGTGGGAAACATACACTCCTAATTTGGGGCAGTATGGTTTTCTATCTTTGCATTTTCAAATAAAGTCATGAATTAAGAATGAAGAAGAAAAGTATGGTGAAGGATTCTTGTATTCTGCATGCCTAGCGGCAAATACCATTTACCCAAGTCTGCAGAGCTGCCCCCTTGGCCACAATCACTAAGGAGAATCAGGTTTCAACTCTGTTTACCTCTCCTGCGGGCTCCTAAATAGCTTGCTGAGAGAGGTATAGCTGGTCTGTGTGATAAAGACAGCGGATAAGGGTGGGTGGGCTTAGAGACTGTGAAGCCATGAGGCTGTGAATGTGCAGAGCTCTGGGGTATTGAAGAGAGAAGTTCCAGTGCATGTGAATCATGGCATGGAGCTCAAGAGGAAAGCAAAGGGACACTAAGAAGTAGATCAGTGGATTATTTATGATTCTACCTCTGATGAAATCTAAGGAACCTAAATAAAAGGTCTAATTTATTTTTAATTACTTTTGGTTGTTGTTTCTTTGGAAGGGATAACCCTCTGAACCTGGATTATGTGAGTCCCTAGATTTATACAAGTTATATATAGAATGCACTTACTGGGGTGTGTTTCTGGATTTGTGAGCATCTATAGAAGTTGTGTTCATACATGCATACGTATATCTGTATAAGTTTTTAAGTGTTTGAAGTATTTGTTCATTATGTTTATTCTTAAGGCGCTTATGGGAGATAAGATGCTCTTTTTTGGATTCACTCAACCAGCAGCTTTGGCAGGGGGTGGTGGGAAGGACACCTGGACCCTCATAACATCCAGTGCTCTGCAACATGGGGACAGGGGGTTCCCTCTTCATTTCTCTTGGTGTTGCTAATAATATTCATTGAGCATTTACTGTATACCATGTATCATGTTAAGTGCTTGACTAGATTATCTTGCTTAGTCCTCACAGTAACCTTATGCTACATGTATGATTATGATCCCCATTTAAAGATGAGGAATTTGAGGATGAGAAGGGTTGCCTACGGTGCAACACGAAGGATACAGCAGGCTGAGATTTCAATGCAGGTTGTCAGACTCTGCAGCATGGCCTTCTAACCATCATTTCTGTGCCCCCAAAGGAAGGAGGGATACTTCAGGCATGGCATCGCCAAATCATCCCTTCTTCTGATCAGACAGACAGGATGCACTGTGGTCTCATGCACCCTGAACTGGCTACGGGGTTTCTGACCTTATTCCTTCATAGTACAGTGAAGATACCCAGGCTGTTCTGTTCTGAGGAGAGCCTGGGCCATCTCTCTCTCTCTCTCTCTCTCTCTCTCACACATAGACACATACATTTGTTGGTTAGGTTTTCATGTCACTGATTTTTGTATAAGACATTGTTACTGGAGAGTAATTAAAACCCCTGGTCGATTTATAGTGGGGTCTCCTGACATGGTTGTGTAGTTATTTATGCCTAGATGACAGGGAAGATTAGCATTAAATGCTGAGAGCATTGCATCTGCCACTGTGATGCTGTTAGAGGCATCTATCAAAGATGCATTTGGAACGCAGAGGCCTAGGTCTAATTGCCAGGAATAGTGCAGGCTTTCCTCAGCTCCACTTAAAGGTAGAGAGAAGAAGAGTTAGTAGTGAGAGAGGTGGACCCTCACCTTACCTTGTCAGTAGATTCTTCAAGGTCAGAAGAGTAATCTCTTCCCCAGTCCTGCATCTCTTGGGTCTTTGAGGTAATTATCCTTGTGGCACGGAGGAGGGCAAAACCTGTCTCTAGAGACAGGAGCAGGCAGAAGGACTAATGTGTCCTGTTACTGCTCCTAATTGGTCACATTTGTTAAGTGTTTATTATATGCTGGATATTCCTAGGATGGGGGCGGGGTCTTGCCTATATCATCTCACCTAATCCTTAGATGGCCAACCCTGCTTTTAAGCCTGATCCTTTCCAGCCCTCCCCTAGCTATCACTTATTTTGCCATTTGTTTCTCTGGGGATTGGAGGGGGGTAGGGTGGGGAGGGAGGGAGGCACTGCCTGCTTAGAAGAGTGGCATTCGCATAAGCTCAAGAGAAAATAAACATTGCCAATGACTCAGGCAGAAAAGGATTAGCAGATTATGAATTATGTGTCAACCTTACTTCTACTGAGAATCACTTTGTTGTTAGATTGTATTCTGTGTTTACAGATGTCAGTGTAACATGTTTCATGCTAAAATACAATAAAGGTTAGTAGTAGCAGTGTTATAATAACCCAAATGTCAACTGCCCCTTTGTTCTTCAGTTTCAAATCTGTCTGTGTTTTTTCTAATTTTGTCCTCATTGCAATCCAGAATTGGAACTCAGAGAACTAAGAGTCCATAGTCACAAATGAATTGGTGAGCAGGGCATCTGGCTGGTTCAGTCAGTAGAGTATGGGACTCTTGATCTCAGAATTGTGGGTTCAAGCCCCACGTTGGGTATAGAGATTACTTAAAAATAAAATGTTAATGTGGTGCCTGGTTTGCTCAGTCAATGGAACATGTGACTCTTTTTTTTTTTTTTTTTTTTAAGATTTTACTTATTTATGAGACACACAGAGAGAGAGGCAGAGAGAGAAGCAGGCTCCTCTCAGGGAGCCTGATGTGGGACTCAATCCAGGGACTCCAGAATCACGTCCTAAGCCGAAGGCAGACGCTCAACCATTGAGCCACCCAGGTGCCCCTTAAAAAAAAAATCTTAAGGGCATCTGGGTGGCTGTGGGGTAAGCATCCAACTCTTGGTTTCAGCTCAGGTCGTGATCTCAAGGTCTTGGGATCAAGCCCTGCATCAAGCTCTGTGCTCAGTGCAGAGTCTGCTTCAGATTCTCTCTCTCTCTCCCTCCTTCTCACTCTCTCTCGCCCTCTAAAATAAAATATTTTTTTTTTCCCAAAAAAACCTGAATTGGTGAACAACATGGGTTTTGTAAGGGATGATGATATGGAGAGACATGTAAACCATCCCCTTCCACCTTTACTTTCTTAAGCAATGAGTTTAAGAGTTCATATTGGATACTTATATCCTCTGGAGACCCTCCTCATCCCAGATCTGAGGCTTTTCTCTCTCTGTGCTACACCTTTTTCCCCAGCAGTGCCCTTGCCTACTCTTCCCTATGCCCTTCTCACAGGAGGGATGTGAATTCCTCTCCTAATATCCTATGTTGTAGTTTAGAAACCATCTTTTGTTACTAAATACATCCTTAGCATCTTATGCTTCCACTCTTCGCAGTTTATTAAAGTATTCCTTTCAAAGAAAGTCTACTTAACAGAAATTTTAGGGGAATAAATGTTTCATTATAGAAATAGGGACACCTGGTGGCTCAGCAGTTGAGCATCTGTCTTTGGCTCAGGGTGTGATCCTGGAGTTCCAGGATCAAGTCCCACATCAGGCTCCCTGCAGGGAGCCTGCTTCTCCCTCTGCCTGTGTTTCTGTCTTGTTCTCTCTGTCTCTCATGAATAAATAAGTAAGTCTTTAAAAAAAGAAAGAAATAGGCCTTATTAAGACAGAATTCTGAAATGAAGGACCATTTACAGAATCTTGACTGTAAATATGTAAATGGTCTGACATTGCCCAACCCAATTCAGACATCTTACATTAAACAGTACTTGAAGGGGTTAATTAGCATGGGAATTTATGAATATGACAGAGTACTGAGGATCCCTGAATCCATATTTTGCAGTGAGAACCACAGAAAATTCATATAAACTTAATATAGTACCACAGACCACCTGGTGGCTCATTTGGTAATGTATACAACTCTTGATCTCAAAGTCATGAGTTCAATTCCCATGTTGGGCATAGAGCTTACTTAAAAAACAAAAACAAAATATAGCACCAAAACTACAATAATATATTGTGATTTCTACTGTATGTCCTAACTTCCTCTTTACTACGAAATCAGATATAACCTTTAACCAGACAGTCCTGGTTCTCTTGGTGTTCTTCTGTATGCCCCATATTACTTTTATTTCTAGTTTTGGTTCATAGTTAGATGTGAGAAATTCAAACCATAACACATTCAAACATTTTTTTCCACTCATGCCCATTAATAGCTTTAATCTAGACAAAATATCTAATTTATAATCAAAGGTGTATGGGATCCCTGGGTGGCGCAGCGGTTTGGCGCCTGCCTTTGGCCCGGGGCGCGATCCTGGAGACCCCGGATCGAATCCCATGTCAGGCTCCCGGTGCATGGAGTCTGCTTCTCCCTCTGCCTATGTCTCTGCTTCTCTCTCTCTCACTGTGTGCCTATCATAAATAAATAAAAATTAAAAAAAAATTATAATCAAAGGTGTAAATGAAACCCTAATTCCTGTATTTGCTCATTGCCTTACCCCTTCCCTCATCCCCCCCACCCCACCCCGAATCATCTCAGGTTGTCTTTTTACAATGCATTTCCAATTCCTGGCTTTCACCATGGCTTTCCAGAATTCAGGTACATCAGGATTATGTCTCTGTTAGAGTTTGTTGGCTAAAAATGTTTACGATGAATCCAAAAAGGTAACTGTGGTATCAGAGGGGTAAAACTATATCAGGGTTGGCTATGGATGGATGATTTAAAATTCCCATGAAATTTAACTGTGGACTGGCTTCTTTTATAAGCAAAATACAGGTTTATGCTCTTGAAAGCCTGCCTTCAAATGAATTAAATCTTGATTGGAATGGCATCATGCATTGTAATACTTTCCATTAAGCAAATGGCTTTTAGTTGTTCAATAAAATATGCAAGATTATCACTGAGATTTAAGTTTCTCTGGGCCCACAGCACTTTGATTCTGGGCGATTGCCTAATATAGCAACAAGAGACTTTGCCGGGATATCCAGGGAATCATATGAAAATAAGAGTGACTGCTGTCCAGAAGGGGAAGAATTTTTATTTCAAACTTTGTATTGGGTCATTAGAAATATATTGAGAGAAACTTAGACAACCAGGACAACCAGGGTTTAATATACTTCTCCAGACAGGTTTTGTTTTGAGGTTGAGAATTCGGTTTGAGCATGGTTATTGTGTGAATTACTAAAAGAGTATCCATCTCTTCAAGGACTGTCCCTATAATGTCACAGAGTGGAGTTGTTTAGAATTTGTGGCAAGAAAAAAACTTTTTTCTACCCACCCCAACTTCTTTATCTCAATAGGAGGTCTAAAAATGATGCCAAAGGGACACCTGGGTGGCTCAGTGGTTGAGCATCTGCCTTTGGCTCAGAGCGTGACCCCAGAGTCCCGGGATTGAGTCCCACATGGGGCTTCCTGCATGGAGCTTGCTTCTCCATGTTCTGCCTCTCTCTCTCTCTCTCTCTTTCTCTCTCTGTGTGTGTGTCTCTCATGAATAAATAAAATCTTTAAAAAAACAAAATAAAATAAAAATTGTGCCAAAATCCTCTATGTAATGAACAGTCATCAACTTTTATTTTCCTTTTCTAATAAGCTAAGAAGGGAGGCTGAAATTAAGGAAACGAATATTTGTAAAATGGCAGCACAGAGTGACAGCTGCAGATTTGAATGGATTGCCAGCTGCCTTTAGACTCATAGAAAGAAATAGAGGTAGCATTCCTGGTGCTATTTATTTTCTTCCTTATATTTTCTGTATCTTCCAAACAATCTAAAATCAGTATTAATGACTATTATAGTGGAGAAGGGAAAAAACTAAAATATCTTAGTTGTGACCAGTATATATTACATATAGGCTTGGGAATACTAGAAGGATAATTACCAACATGAAAACAGTGTTTTATCTTGGAGTAATTGAGGTGACCCTTAATTTTTGGTTTTCTTTCTCTTTTGCACATTTGCATTTATTGATTATTCTGCAATTCACATTACCTGCATAACAAATGAGCGTTTTTCCACAGGGAGCATTATCTACATGATTCAACATTAAGTTTCTATTTTGAAAAAAACATACCCATACCAAAAAGTAAACATTTGTACTGTAAAATTTGTTCTTGTTCTACGTCAACATTTTAGCTTTAGCAAGTAGATAACTCTCCTATGTTTGGAACTGGGTTCAGCGGAGTTCAGAGACTGCTTCAAAGGAGACCATGAGGCGGTGCCTGGCTGGCTCACTGAGCAGTGACTGGTGATCGCAGGGTCAGGAGTTCAAGCCCCACAGTGAGTGTGGAGTCTAATTAAAGAAAAGGAAAGAAAGGCAAAGGCCCTGCGGTCCTGCAGAAATCAGCAGAGATCTCTGTTGCTCTCTCTCCTGCAGCAGCCCAGAGGCCACAGCGGGCCTGAGTAATCATGACAGTAATTAGATCTTTTCCACATTCCTAATGCTTTCAAACCATTCCTAATCATTCTTATTTGAGCTCCTGAATAACTGAAGAGTAGATATAGCATGCCAAGCATCAGTATTTCTTCCCCATACTGCAGCCCCACTGAAGTTTTTAAAACAGCAGATCAGGGACGCCTGGGTGGCTCAGCAGTTGGGCGGCTGCCTTCGGCTCAGGTCATGATCCCTGGGTCCTGGGATCAAGTCTGCATCGGGCTCCCTGTGAAGAGCCTGCTTCTCTCTCTGTCTGTGTCTCTGCCTCTCTCTGTGTCTCTCATGAATAAATAAATAAATCTTTAAAAAAACCAACAGAGCAGATCACATTAGTCTTCTGCTAAAGACTCATTAAAGGATCCCCAGTGCATTAAGAATAGACCTTAAACTCTTTACAAGAGACCCTGCCTGATTTGGCTAAGACAGCCTCTGTGACTTCATCTTTCCCACTTCCCCGTAGAAATAAGCTCCGGCCACACTGCCCCTCCCCACCATGTACAGCTCAGGACCTTCACTTGGTGCCCCTGTTCCCGAACGCTGTTCTTCATCCTGCTACCTTGGTGGCCACCTTCTCCTCAGGACTGACTCCATTTTATCCATCTCAGCCTAAATATCACCCTTCTCTAGGAGGCTTTACCCAACCGCTGTGTTTAGATAGGCAAGTTCTGCCTCTCACCCAATCTCTTCTGTAGTAGTTATCTGTAGCTGTACAACAAATCACCCCACCTTAGTGGCTTAAAACAACAAACATTCATTATCTCACACAGTTTCTGTGGATCACTAATCCGTGTGTGTGTGTGTGTGTGTGAAGGGGGTGCTGGGTTCATTTGGCTCAAGGTCTCTTAAGAGCTTGCAGTCAAGACTTCAGCCAGAGCTGGGGTCATCTGAAGGCTTGCTTGGGGCTGGCGGCTCTGCTTCCAAGGTGACACTTGCCTGCCAAGGCAGTGCTGGAAGTTTTCTATTTCCAGTCAAGTGTTTACTCGTTTATTGTTTTTCTCTCCCCACTCATTCACTCTGTCCTCTGCACCCAGCCCAGTGCCTAACACATTATTGGTGCTCAATAGATACTTATTGAGGAGGATCCCTGGGTGGCTCAGCGGTTGAGCGCCTGCCTTCGGCCCAGGGCGTGATCCTGGAGACCCAGAATCGAGGCCCGTGTCGGGCTCCCTACATGGAGCCTGTGTCTCTGCCTCTCTCTCTCTCTCTCTCTCTATCTCTGTGTGTGTGTGTGTATGTGTCTCTCATGAATAAATAAATAAATCTTTTAAAAAAATAGATACTTATTGAATGAATAGGAAACCCCTACCTTCTAACTCAGTTGATTGCTTAAAACAGGGGGTATAAATCGGGATAAAATGAACTAATTGTTGTGCCCAAGATTGCGAATCCGAGAAACCACCAAGGAGCCGACACCGATGCAAGCGCACGAGGGTTTATTAGCAAGTTTGAGTTTGGGTCCAAGTATACCCGACACAGCGGAGCAGGGACTTGGACCTCGAAGTGGGTTACAGCTGGGTTTTTTATAGGCTGGTCTAGGGGATTTTCAGAAGGGGTGGAAGAATTTCTCCAAGTTCTGTTTACATTCTGATGTGGGGCTTTCAAGGGCATTGAGCTCTGTTCTCATTCTAATATGAGACTTTCTACCATGGGCGTGGGCTCTGTTGTCTTCCTGATATGGGATTCTCAGCTGAGGGCAATTCTGAGCTCTGTTGTCTTTCTGATATGGTATTACCTGCTGAGAACATTGAGGACATTCTGCAGTTTTTCTCATAAAGTTCAGCTCTTATTCACAGGGGCCTAAGATGGCTGTATTTGTGCTAATGCTAAACTTTAGGTGGGATGGCCTTAATTTTTCTTGGCCTCCACACTAATGTTGACTTCATCCAAAAAACTTTAACTGAATAATTGGATAAGGGTAGGAGAAAGTGATTTCCTCTTTATTTGCAGAAACACTTTCATTTATTTCAGTTGGGAAACTAGTAATGTACAATTTTAACTTTTTTCATAACTGATTTCCCTAATTTTTTAAAGTGAAACAGTTCACAACAGATTTTTTTTGTATCTTTTCCTGTGGGATCATTTTATTTACAGTTGACTCTTTTTTTTAAAGATTTTTAAATTTATTTATTCATGAGAGACACAAAGAGAGAGAGAGAGAGGCAGAGACACAGGCAGAGGGAGAAGCAGGCTTCATGCAGGGAGCCAGACGTGGGACTTGATCCAGGGTCTCCAGGATCACGCCCTGGGCCAAAGGTGACGCTAAACTGCTGAGCCACCTGGGCTGCCCTACAGTTGACTCTTGAACAAGTTTGAACTGCATTGGTTCACTTATACACAGATTTTTTTTATTTTTTATTTTTTGGTATATATAGTATTGCAAATGTATTTTCTCTTCCTCATGATTTTTTTTAATAGTTTCTTTTCTTTGGCTTACTTTATTATAAAAATATAGTATGTAATATACATACCATGCAAATATATGTTGACTGTTTTATCAGTAGGACTTCCCCTCAACCCTAGGTTTTTAGTAGGTAAGTTTCTGGGGAGTCAAAAGCTATACACATGGGCTCCTGGGTGGCTCAGTCAGTTAAGCATCTCCCTTTGACTCAGGTCATGATCCCAGGGTCCTGAGATGGAGCCTGGCTTCTCCCTTTCCCTCTGCCCTTTCCTCCCAACACTTGTGCTCTGTCTCTCAAATAAATTAAATAAGTAAAGTCTTTAAAAAAGAGTTATACACAGATTTTTGACCATGCAAGGGTCAGTGTCCCTAACTCCAGGGTTGTTCAAGGGTCAACTATAGTTGTTTCAATACATTCATGAAAAGAAGCTTTAATGCAGAAATAATAAAAAATTTACTACCATCATATAAGAATCAGTAGGTAGGACTGATTTAAAATCAAACTATAATGGTTCCTTATTTTATTTATTTATAGGTTTTCCCCCACTAGATGGTAAAGCTGGGGAAGCCACAGTTGTAGGTTCTCTATATCCTTGCACTCAAGTGTGGCAGGTAAATAAGTAGTGTCCACATCAACTGGGATTTTGTTAGAAATGCAAATCTTGGGTATCACTGCAGACCTAATGAATCAAAACCTACATTTTAACAAGTTCTCAGGTGATTCATATGCACATTAAAGTTTGAGAAACACTGCTCTTTAATATATAACCTGGGGTTTACATTTTAGGAAGACTTTTTACTTAACAAAAATGGAGCATTTGCTTTTCTGGAGTCAACTTCAGGAATAAAGTTTCCATCTTCTAATAACTGAGATGCTTCTAATTAGGAAGATATTTTTTATACGTTTTAAGTGTTAACTACAAAACTTCACCATTCTTGAGTTTCCTAATGTGGCCTCTGCCCCTGCCTGATGCAGTTCCTCCCACATACAGAAGGCTGAGCTTTGATGTAGGTTTTACCTCAAATTAGTAAACTGGTAAAAACTGGTTGCTTCTGTTCCCGGAACCAAGGTTTGATGATTGGGGTTGAAGTTATTAAAATGATATGACCCGGAGAATAATTCTTTTCCATATTGTTTTTTGAAAATTTTTTTTCATATTTGCTTTATTTCACATTGGGTTTTAAAACTTAGCTATATTCTAGTTGAGTTTCTAGACTTCAAATTAAAAATAGAAATTCTGTATTTTCAGATTTCAGTAGAAATGAGAATTGCTTACCCATTCTTGTTCTTGTTTTCTTTCCTTTATATTTTGTAGTTTCACTTATTCTGAAGATAGTTCATGAAAACAGAGCAAAATGACCACTGAACCATGAGTGTGTGATGAAATATTGTTTCATACGTGTGTGTGTGTGTGTGTGTGTGTTTATTAAATAAGCTCTACATCCAATGTGGGGCTTGAACTAGTGACCCAGAGATCAAGAGTTGCATGTTCCACCGACTAAGCCAGCCAGAAAAGGCCTCCGTGCCTTTTCTTTTAAATAAAAATTTAGCTTTGGCAAATTAGAGCAGCTGCATTTCCTAAAGCTGTTTATATTATTGTGTCAACTATGGAAGTATAGGATATTTAAGAGTAGTTGAGAAAGTATCATTAGTGCTACACTAACACCCTTGAGAAAGGCAAAAGAATTCAAGTCAAGCCTCTTGTCACATTTCTAAAATCTGGCCAAATTATATTTAAGAGCAAGATCTCATATATATACTAATTTATCCACTGAGGTTTCATTCAGAATGTCCCCCTGCTGGTGACTGGGCCCCGGGTTGGGCTGCAAAGAAGAGGGTGTAATCTGTAAAGGAACTACCTTTTTTGAAACAATAGTTTGGTCAGAGAACTCTGTTAATTATTACACTAGTTACCGACTGATGGAAAGTTTTCTTTGCCAGTTAGTACTCTGTTCCTCTCAGACTTTTTTTTTTTTTTTTTGCAATGACTCTGGTGCATTTTCTTAGTCTTGTCTTGTGTACAATTTTATCATCATTGGAAAATCTGTTTCCTGATATGACTTTGAATCAGCATTTCTTTCATTTCCAATGTATTTCTCACTTATGACCCATTGCCATATCTGCTACTTTTTTTTTTTTGCCATATCTGCCATATTCAGTTTTTTAAGACAGCTTGTGTGTATGTGTATGCATGTATGAGTATATTTATATGCATATAAAAATACAGAAAGCCAAGATATTGTGTGTATATATATATACATATATTAAAGATTTTATTTATTTATTCATGAGAGACACACAGAGAGGCAGAGACACTGGCAGAGGGAGAAGCAGGCTCCATGCAGGGAGCCCGACGTGGGACTCGATCCCAGGTCTCCAGGATCACACCTCGGGCTGCAGGTGGCGCCAAACCGCTGCGCCACTGGGGCTGCCCTACTGTGTATATTTTTGTAGAATTTTAGATACCTTGTTAAACATGGAAGCGGGGGATCCCTGGGTGGCACAGCGGTTTGGCGCCTGCCTTTGGCCCAGGGCGCGATTTGCCTGTGCCTCTGCCTCTCTCTCTCTCTCTCTCTGTGACTATCATAAATTAATTAATTAATTAATTTAAAAAAACACATGGAAGTGAGTCCAATTACAGAAGATTAGGAAAAAAATACCTTTGAAACAGGGATGTAGAAATGTCTTTTGGTTATTCTGTTTGACATATGGAGGTGATGGTCGTGGTACTATAATAGCCATGCTGCCATTATGTACTTTTTAGACAATAAATGAGAAGGCCAGGACAAAATTATTCTGAGAAATGACTTTTGGGCCCCAACTGGCCACTCTTTGAGTCAGATATGCCCAGGAGTAGGCAAGATACGAGGAACTTCTAACCTGTTTTCTCCAAGTTTTATAAGACAAAGGGGCCTGCTGATGCCTGCATCGTGATGTCCTGCAGTAGTTTAACCAGGAACCATGGCAAAGGATACTCAATAGTTCCTAGATCCAGCATGCTTGAAGCTTGTTGAATATCAGTATTTTCTTTTAAGATTTTATTTATTTATTTGAGAGAGAAAGAGAGAGAGAGAGAGAGAGTGCAAGCATGAGTGGGAGGAGAGGGGAGAGGCAGAGGGAGAAGGAGACTCCTTGCTGAGCAGGGAGCCCAACGAGACACAAGGCTCTAACCCAAGACCCTGAGATCATGGCCTTTGTCGAAGGCAGGTGCTTAACCAACTGAGCCACCCAGGTGTCCCAAATATCAGTATTTTGAAAGAATTTAGCCCAATGTTTAACTTTGAGTTTGGTCTCAGATTTGTTACATAAATCTGAGACTGAATACATACATAATTTTATTGAATCATACATGGAAACAGAGGTTAGTTTCTCTCAAATTGAATTTTGATTTGAAAAAGATCAGATCCGATCAATTCCCTTTTATCTTCTCTTGCTTCAGCTCACAAAAAATGCTCATTCCACAGCTCATAGTTCCCCAAATTATGACCAGCATGCCACTATTGGTAGGAAGCATGATTCCAGGTGATACCTCCACATATAGCACATCCAGTCATCAAATAAAACTATTACACAGGAGGGGTGCCTGGGTGGCTCAGCCAGTTAAGAGTCTGCCTCCAGCTCAGATAATGATCCTGGAATCTTGGGATTGAGCCCCACCTCCAGCTCCCTGGTCAATAGGGAGTCTGTTTCTCCCATTCCGCCCCCCTCCTCATGCTCTTGCTCACTCGCTTGCTCTCTCTCTCTCTCTCTCAAATAAATTAGTTAAATCTTTAAAAAACAAAAAACTGTATCACAGGAGACAAATAGAATTCCCATTTTAGTGCTCTGTCTTTCTGTTTACATCTAGAGAAAAACCTTATTTTGGTGCACAAAGGGCTTTAATATGTCCTTAACTTTGCAAACCCTCCTTACAAGGAAGAGGCAGGCCCCAGGTTCAGAGCTTTGGATGGGTAACACTGTTTAGTTAGAATTTATTTTTGTAGTTGCCTTCTGCTTATGGCAAATGATAATTCTTTTCTATTAATGATAGTATTAAAAATTTATTTTATTTTATTATTTTTAAAGCTCTATGCCCGGGATCCCTGGGTGGCGCAGCGGTTTGGCGCCTGCCTTTGGCCCAGGGCGCGATCTGGGAGACCCTGGATCGAATCCCACGTCGGGCTCCCGGTGCATGGAGCCTGCTTCTCCCTCTGCCTGTGTCTCTGCCTCTCTCTCTCTCTCTCTCTCTCTCTGTGACTATCATAAATAAATAAAAATAAAAAAAAATAAAAAATAAAATAAAGCTCTATGCCCAACATGGGGCTTGAACTCACAATCCTGAGATCAGGAGTTGCATGTTCTACTGTCTGAGCCAGCCAGGTGCCTCATAAATTTTTAATTAAATTAATTAATTAACTAATTAATTAATTTTTACAGTAGATTCCATGCCCAGTGTGGAGCTTGAACTCACAACCCTGAGATCAAGAGTTGCATGCTCTACTGACTGGACCAACCAGATGCCCCTACATTTTTTATTTTAAATAAATATTTTAAAATATAAATCTGAATTAAGGAAGAGTATTAAATAGAATATAGCACAGATGGCACATGGTCTGGCAAAAGTTATAAAGGTGATACGTGAAAGGCAGGCTTGTAAATACTTGTGTTTGCATGTCTGTTTGGGTACTTACTAACTTTGTGACTTTGAGGAAATTATTTCATCTTTGAGCTTTTGTTGTCTTCATCTCAAAATGGCAATAACATACCCTGTATGTAAAGAATGTAACATTGTGCTTTAAAAAATGAATGTACTTAAAATGTAGCTCCTCCCCATCTAACTACACTCTTCAAAAGTTATTTATTTATTTATTTTTAAAAGTTCATTTGTGGGATCCCTGGGTGGTGCAGCGGTTTGGCGCCTGCCTTTGGCCCAGGGCGCCATCCTGGAGATCCGGGATCGAATCCCACATCGGGCTCCTGGTGCATGGAGCCTGCTTCTCCCTCTGCCTGTGTCTCTGCCTCTCTCTCTATCTCTCTGTGACTATCATAAATAAATAAAAATTTAAAAAATAAATAAAAAATAAATAAATATATTTCTAAAAAAAAATAAAAGTTCATTTGTTTTGAACTTCTGCTTTTTTTTTTTAAATTAAAGTTTTTATTTATTTATTAATGAGAGACATACAGAGAGAGGCAGAGACCCAGGCAGAGGGAGAAGCAGGCTCCATGCAGGGAGCCCGATGTGGGTCTCCACCGGAACTCAGGGGTCACGCCCCTAAGCCGAAGGCAGGCGCTAAACCACTGAGCCACTCAGGGATCCCAAAACTTCATCATTTATATCCGATTTCCTCCACAGATCAATCTCGAGCCATCCCCATACAGTGCAGTATCTAATTGGAAATCATCGGGCCTCCACCTCTTTATAATTCATTTGCTTCCCTTTTGTCCTTGTATGACTTATAAAGCACTTAAGTTTCCGATGTGTCTTGTGATATTTAAGCTATAGAACATCTGAAGTCTGTAAGACTACGAATATCAAAGCTGAAATAGGAGGATCCCTGGGTTGCTCAGTGGTTTGGTGCCTGCCTTTGGGCCAGGGTGTGTCCTGGGTTCGAATCCCACGTTGGGCTCCCTGCATGGGGCCTGCTTCTCCCTCTGCCTATGTCTCTGCCTCTCTCTCTCTCTCTGTGTCTCTCATGAATGAATAAATAAAATCTTAAAAAAAAAAAGCTGAAATGATATTCTGATAGTATTTTTCCTTTTGATATTCACAAAATGGTTCTGGAATTTCTGGGACATCTGGGTATTGTGAGGTAGCCAACTTGATGGTATACCTTTCCCCATTTGCATCTTCATTAGCCCATCCACACTGGCATTGTTGAAGGCATGTGGATTGCATTTACAATTTACATGGCCATATGCTATGATTCCATTTTTAAATTCTATTTGTGGAATGAAGTTTTTATGGAAAACATTTTGCTACAGAGTTGTGAATGTACTTAGGAAGATCCATGTAGTACATCATGACAGCTCTTTCCCTATCATCACCACATGCACTCACCACCTCCTTATTTGAAGCGCCTTCTTTAACATCTAGCCATATACATCCATTTTTGGTATGATCATTCATGAAACAACTGCTGGTACACCTGTATATATGTGAATGATGGCATATCTGATTAAGTAGACACTCCTATTAAAGTGTCATATGCTCAAATAAATCTCCCAGTGTCCATTTCAATATAATGCAATAAACTCACTTTCCCAGCAAACTCAGAAATTGCAAGCCAAGCCCCATGTGGACCCAAGAGTCTGTTAATTCCACATATGGCCAATTCCCTGAAGGAAAATGTTTAAATACAGTCTTTTTTTTTTTTTAAGTGGGTTAGCTAACAGAAAATTTAATTCATATGCTAAAGTGTGTCAGGCAGCTGAGTTCCAGCACCCAGTTCATCATTATCTTGAATTGTGGGTTTAATCAAGTTCCTTCACTTAATGCGAATATTTGTATTCAAAACCTAGCATCCTGCTTTAAGGAAAATGCTCACCTTTTATTTCTTTTGGATAGTCCTCAGCTTTGGGAAATCCCATGAAGACAGCCAATGAAGTGAATCTAATTGGGTGGTGGAACACGAGAGCTTTCATTAAAATAGCTTTGTCCAAGGAGACATTTTCACTCTACTTTTGTATCCGTTCCAGTGCTGTTTCCATTTTATTTTGCTTAAATTAAAAGGGAATGTTATTACAATGAAAGCTTCGTTTTAGAAACATAGACCTTTTTTTTTTAAGATTTAATTTATTCATGAGAGACACACAGAGAGAGGCAGAGGCAGAGGGAGAAGGGAGAAGCAGGCTCCTCACAGGGAGACCAATGCGGTACTGGATCCCAGAACTCCAGGATCATGCCCTGAGCTGAAGGCAGCCATTCAACCGCTGAGCCACCCAGGTGTCCCTAGAAATATAGATCTATAGGATCAAGTCAGAGAGTTGGGCTGACTGCTGCATTAGTTGACAGATTTTGTATGACTGCCCCAGGTTGGGAGGGCAGTTTGGATACAAAGCCAGCACATGTAATGGAGTTTATTTGTTCAGGGCTGGGCAGCAGATATAATAAAATTATACACTCTCTTTGTGTAACCCTGTCTTTTATATCTTCCTGTAGTTGCTCATTCATTCATTTTTCAGATGTAAATTAAAAGTGGAGGTTGAAGATTAGATGTGCCAGGGCTCATGTGGGCTCTATGAAATGTAGTTTCTCTCACTCCTTCCTGGATCAAGACAGAAATATAAATGAGCTCCAGGAGAACATTCAAGCCTTACAAGAATTCATTTCTGTCAAGAATAGGTAGTTGGCTTTGCTAGCAGACGTGGCCTATGAATTTATTTTCCTCTTGTTCTTATTATTTGTTATTGTTCTTTTAATTCAGTTAGCAATACAAAGGGTTTTAAGCAATATTCTCAAATTATCTTTATAGTCTTTCAATTGTGAATATGATTAATGTGAAGCAGGTTCTTTTAGAAGAAACATCCCTTGAAAGTCTACCTCGAGTCCAAGCGGCGTCTGGGTACTTTGCAAGGAGAAACAATCCATTCATCCCAATCTTTTGCTGTCATTTAAAAACAAAACAAAACAAAAATTGGTCAAATGAAGAGCATTTGATCTCTCTGGATGCTATTAAGATTATTTACATAACAAACTTGACTCTCTAAACTAGTCTGGTGCCACAGAACTTAGTATTAGGTTGAACTGTTTAAAATTCATGCTGTTTACTGTTTATGTTCTATGAAAATGTTGATTCCATGAGATTCAATGTAATGCCTATCAGCTGTGGAGCACCTGCTAGATAAGTAACTGCGTCCAATATCTGAAGACTATGCAAACTTTAACAATAGAAAAGACAGTACTTTGAGAGCTGCTATTGTTAGCAATTTGGGGATTTCCTAGTGGGGATGAGGGTGTATGAATGAGAGCACCGCACTGAGTGTGGGATTTATAACTTAATATCTTCTAATCCTAACCTTAAAAGAGCCTCATCCAGTGGTGAAAATCACCAGTTGTATTTGCAGAGAACATGAATACTGACTACAATTTATAATGTATTTTTTAAAATTGTTTCTTGTTGAGACGCCTGGGTGGTTCAGTGGTTGAGTAGACACTGAGCTACCCAGGCATCCCCCCTCTCTATGCTTTTCAAGCACATTGTTCATATACCTCTGGGTTAGCAATGAAGTCTCTTTTTCATGTTCATCTCCCTCCTAGAGTGTGAGCATATCAAGGGCAGGAGTTCTGTCTTTGTGTCTCTCCAGTACCTGTCAGATTGCTTGGCACAGGCTCATTCATTTGTTTTATCTCCGAATCATACATTCATTCCAAATTGGACCCTCTTAATAAACTTCCATTAAATAAATGGATGGATGAATGATACTTTGTTTTAGAGCTAACTTGTGAAATCCATGGGCAAATTTTAGGGTGTATGGTTGAAGCTCCCTACCCATTGCATAGCCAGGTAAGCATGTGAGAAAAACAGTTACTACCATCTTGAAACCATTCAGTTATCCTCATTGTTCTTTGGATTAACTCAAACTCTTCATATGTTCTATAAGCTTTATAAGTCATTGCCTATGATTCCAGCTCATTTCTTCACATTGTCCCATTTATATCCATGTTCCAGCCACATCAGCCTTCTTATACTAACTCACTGTGTATTCCTTCCCTACTAAGCCTTTGCACATGCTGCCCAGTAACCTAAACAACCCTTTCTCCCATTCTTCACCTAGTTAACTTCTGCACATCCTTTCAATCTTAGCCTACATATCTCTTCCCCGAAGACCTCCCCTCTCCACTCACCTAGGCTAGATCTAGCTTTCCTGTACTCTCGTGTTTCTATACTCCAGTCCTTCAGAGCACACACTACAGCTCCTAATTTTATGTTTATTTTCTATGATTAGTAAAAATGTATCAGTAACCTGTTGCCACATTAATGTTGTGTAATAAAACACCACAAAATTTCAGTGGCACTCAGCAGGAAATGTTTATGGCTCAAGTATTTGGAGTCAGCTGCAGGCTGGCAAGGCAACTGTCGTTCTTGGTTATAGGGCTTGGCTAACGCTTGTATCTGGGGAGGAGCTGCCTGACTGCTGATCTGAGACCCGGGCAACTGCTCCGCATGTCTCTCACCCTCCAGAAAGCTGTCTCAGACACACTCTCGTGTTAGTGGCAGATGTGCAGGAGGACACATGGAAGGCTCTTGAGGTGGCATAGGTACACCATTACTTCTGGCTTATTCTAGTGGCCAATGTAAGTCTTATGGACAAGTCCAGAATCAGAGTGGGAGGGCACTGCAAAGTTACAAGTGAAGACTTGTTGACAAGGAGTTGTAAAGGTTGGGGCCATCTTGCATCCTATCACAATGTGACTCTAGGATCAATGGAAGCCAATGCTGGTATCTCTTTTTTTTTTTTTTAATTTTTATTTATTTATGAGAGAGAGAGAGAGAGAGAGAGAGGCAGAGACATAGGCAGAGGGAGAAGCAGGCTCCATGCACCGGGAGCCCGACGTGGGATTCGATCCTGGGTCTCCAGGATCGCACCCTGGGCCAAAGGCAGGCGCTAAACCGCTGTGCCACCCAGGGATCCCCTGGTATCTCTTTTTATTCACCATTCTTTCCCTAGTACTAAGCAAGATGCTTGATATATAGTAGTTGATAATATTTCTTGAATGAAGGCCTGAACGAATATGAAAAGACATCAATCTGTTACTGATATCTCAAAAATCTAGAGAAATGTTCATTTTTGGAAGAAATGCCTGCCTTAAGAAAAGTAAAAGAAATTCAGAATTGTCATCTATTCCTCATTCTTTAAATTTCCAAATTGCCCCCAAAACAGCTATTTGCATTGTGGGATTAGATTTTCTCATGAGATACATTTCTCTCTCTATTCTTGTTGCCAGTAAGAGTGTTTGAAAATAATTTCAGGGACGCCTGGGGCTCAGTGGTTGAGCGTCTGCCTTTGGCTCAGAGTGTGATCCTGGGGTTCTGGGATTGAGTCCCACATCGGGCTCATTACATGGAGCCTACTTCTCTCTCAATGTCTCTGCCTCTCTCTGTGTGTCTCTCATGAATAAATAAATAAATATTAAAAAAAAAAAGAAAATAATTTCAAATGAAAAGAGTTAAACATGAGCTGTATGAAGAAAGGGGACAAAAACTTAATATATTGGATATGATGGAAAAATAGGGTAGCTTTTGCTAGTTTAGATAGTAGCCTGTGCACACTTTCTCATGTTCTATAGACTTTCACAAAACAGTCTCTGAAGGGCCAACAGGAGGCCGATGGTGCATTCAAATAGCATGTTCCTAATAACTGGGAAAATAAGTCAAATATTTTCATTAATTCTAGAGCATGAAATCCTAAAAAGATCCTAAGGGTATGAGACACAAACAGAAAGGAACAGAAAGGGGTGCCTGGGTTGCTCAGTTGGTTGAGTGTCTGCCTTTAGCTCAGATCATGACCTCAGGGTCCTGGGGTCAAGCCCTGCATTGGGCTCCCTACTCAGCAGGGTCTCTGCTTCTCCCTCTGCCCCTCTTACCTTCTCTCTCTCTCTCAAATACATAAAATCTTTGAAACAAAAAGAAAGGAACTTGAGCTGGAAAGGAAAGACAGAAAGATGGGCATTGTCAAGAATGTGAAACCTTAAATGGGCTTCATATTTGGTGAGTGGTAAAGGAGTTGGGGAATATGGATTCAAATGCTGTTGGAAGTTCTATAGGGATATGAGAATAGGGTTGGGTGGCTCAGTCCAGTGAGCATCTGCCTTTGACTCAGATCTGATCCCAGGGTCCTGGGATTGAGCCCTGCATAGGGCTCCCTGCTCACTGGGGGTCTGCTTCTCCCTGGCCTTCTGTCCCTCCTCCCTGCTTATGTTTTTCTCTCTCTCTTTTTCTAGTAAATAAATGAAATCTTAAAAAAAAAAAAAGAGTATGAGGATAATTTAACTGAACCATGTAATTTGGTATCTTTAATAAAGAAATGTATTCTTTGATTCTGTCTTCATTTAAGAAATAATGCCTCTTTTCTCCAGGGGTGACATTCAAAATACTTGATAAAAGGGAGTAGTCACAGTGATGGAGGAAGGTTCTAGAGTCCTTGATTATGCCAGCGTTAGTCCTCTGGCAGCTACACTGTGGGAAATTTTGGGAGTTTCTGGAGATAGGAATGGGGTAGCTGCCATGGGGCAGTGGCTGGTCAGGAAGTGGGCACTCTCTGATTTGGGGTGGTGGTTATTTGCCAACTAGACCAGAATTATTTCTATTTTCTAATACTCATACAGCCGATAGATGGTAATGGTCGTGCAACTCTGCAAATATACTGAAAACCATTGAATTGTACCATTAAAAAGTACATTTTGGGGTGCCTGGATGGCTCAGTTGGTTAAGCATCTGATTCTTGGTTTCAGCTCAGATCATGATCTCAGGGTCCTCCCATGTCAGGTTCCATGCTCAGTGAGGAGTCTGCTTGAAAATTCTCTCCCTCTGCCCCTCCCTCCGCTGCTTGTGTGTGTGCATGCTCTCCCTTTCTCTAGCTCTCCAATAAAGTTATGGTGATGGCCAGACTTAATGAGAGTGCCTGGTAATCACATGAAAAAACGTTAACTGGAGTACAAGTAAGGGTCATGGCTAGAGATGCTGATCACACAGCATTTGCTTGGAGGGGAGAGTTTGAGCTCATGTGGCAATCATGCAAAGCAACTGATGATGGCTGGGAGAGATAGTCTGGAGCCTGCTCCTCGCGCTTTGGCTTGTCCCTATGAAAAATCCCTACCATGGCTGCCCATCCACTGGCACTTCCTGGACTCAGTCAGGGATGATTTTCCCCAGCCTGTGCCTGAGAACTTCCTTCTTCAGTCATCAGCTTGGGACAATGCCAAGCAAACTGTCTTCTTTGTCATTAGGTCTATGAGGCATACTGGATTAATTATTTCTCTTTTTTTGGGCAGCTTTTATAACATATTCTAGCTAAAAGAAAGTATTGGAATGATGCTGTTTTAGCCTCCCAAAGAGCCCCACAAATAACAGTGGCAGGCATTTGGAATTCATTTAATTTAAGCATATTCTCCAAATTTTACTACATCTATTTTCATGCATCCATTTAATAATATATTTTTTCATTTTCTTTTCTAGGAGAATGACCATAATATGCAAGCACTCCTGGGAGGATTTTACCCCTCCCCCCTTTTTAAAACTCCCTTGGATTTCCAAATCCCTAATCTCCACTGATTATTTTCCCTTTCTTTTTTTTTTTTTTAATTTTATATCTCTTAATTAAGAGATATATATATTTTTTAATTTTTTTTTTATTTATTTATGATAGTCACAGAGAGAGAGAGAGAGAGAGGCAGAGACACAGGCAGAGGGAGAAGCAGGCTCCATGCACCAGGAGCCTGACGTGGGATTTGATCCCGGGTCTCCAGGATCGCGCCCTGGGCCAAAGGCAGGCGCCAAACCGCTGCGCCACCCAGGGATCCCTATTTTCCCTTTCTATAGAGAATTTGATATAGTTTAAAGACATTTGGAGAACAAATGAGTAAAGGTTTGGAAAGATACTTTGAATATTTAAGACAAAATGACACAGATATTTATTGGGTTCCAAAATATCAGATAGCGAAGAGATTTTTGAAACATCACATGAATGATGAGATGTGAATCTCAACTAGGAATTCCCCACTAATAATGACAGGGATGTTGATGCCAAATGATTCTAGGTTGAGAATACCTAGGATGGGAGGGAGGCAGCCCATAAATGCAGTTACCTTACAGGGTTTCTTTGTTTGAGTTACATTTGCCATTGGAGAAGACTGGAATTTTGCTTGTTCTATGTGTGAGATTTAATCTGGAAATAGTTTTCAAGTATTTCTTTTCTTAGCAAATTTTAAACACAGACTAACCAAATTATCTACTGCATTCCATCTATTTCACAGCAGTAAGTCATTGGGTCTAAAAGCAATGTAGCTGATTTCATAAACAATAAGGTGAAGACCCAGCATGATGGAACAGACTTCAGTTACCAGTTTAGGGAGGGATCCACTATGGTAATAGCTCAGAGTTTCTAATCCCAGTCAAAAAGGAACTCCAGGATAACTTGACTGAAGGGGCATAGTACAGGGAGAAAAGCTCAGAAGTAGAAGTTATGATTTTGATTTAAGACCTCATCCAGGGCAGCCCTGGTGGCGCAGCGGTTTAGCGCCGCCAGAAGCCGGGGATGTGATCCTGGAGACCCAGGATCGAGTCCCACATCAGGCTCCTTGCGTGGAGCCTGCTTCTCCCTCTGCCTGTGTCTCTGCACCTCTCTCTCTCTCTCTCTCTGTGTCTCTCATGAATAAATAAATAAAATCTTTAAAAAAAAAAATAAGACCTCATCCAATAGTTAAGTATTGGTGAGGCTTTGTGGCAACATGCTTCTCAAAAGTTATCTCTCTGTGCTCTCTCAGCTTTTCCCTTCCTAATCAGTATTCAATCCACACAAATCTAGCTTCTATTTCTCTCCACCATTTAATGAAATTGCTTCTTTCAAGGTCACCAGTGATCTCTAAAACCAATGGACAGGGCAGCCCGGGTGGCTCAGCGGTTTAGCGCTGCCTTCAGCCCAGGGCGTGATCCTGGAGTCCCAGGATTGAGTCCCACATCGGGCTCCCTGCATGGAGCCTGCTTCTCCCTCTGCCTATGTCTCTGCCTCTCTCTCTCTGTGTCTCTCATGAATTAATAAATAAAATCTTTAAAACAAACAAACAAAAAAACCCAAAGGACATGCCAGTCTATTTCATTGAAAACTCCCATCTAGTTCCTTGTCTTCTTTTTTTTCTTTTCTTTTCTTTTTTTTTTTTTTAAGATTTATTTATTTGAGAGAGAGAGAAAGTGAGTGCAGGGGGGAGGGACAGAGAGAGAGGAGAGAGAATCCCAAGCAGACTCCTGGCTGAGCATGCTGCTCGAAGCAGAACTCCATCACACAATCCATGAGATCATGACCTGAGCTGAAACCAAAGGTCAAATGTTCAGCCAACTCCCAGGCACCCCTGTATTTTTTTTAAGTAGGTTCCATGCTCAGTGTGGAGCTGGAACTCACAACCCCAGATCAAGAGTAACATGCACCACTGACTGAGCCACCCAGATGCCGCTCCTCCGGTATTTTTTTTTTTTAAGATTTTATTTATTTATTCATGAGAGATACACACAGAGAGAGAGAGGCAGAGACACAGGCAGAGGGAGAAGCAGGCTCCATGCAGGGAGCCCGATGTGGGACTCGATTCCGATTCCGGATCTCCAGGATCACACCCTGAGCTGTAGGCGGCGCTAAACTGCTGTGCCACCGGGGCTGCCCTCCTCCAGTATTTTGACACAAATCCCAGACATTGTGTCATTTCACCCCTAAATATTTCAATATATATCTATACAAGATAAAGACTTTTTTTTTAAGATAAAGACTTTTTAAAGTATAACCTTAAGACCATTAACACATCTAAAAACTAATAATTTTTAATATCATCAAATACCTGAAAAGTATGTTTCTGAACGTCTCATAAATATATAATTTTTACAGTCAGGTTGTTTGACTCAAGATCCCAATAAGAACCACACATTAGGGATCCCTGGGTGGCGCAGTGGTTTGGCGCCTGCCTTTGGCCCAGGGCGCGATCCTGGAGATGCGGGATCGAATCCCACATCGGGCTCCCGGTGTGTGGAGCCTGCTTCTCCCTCTGCCTGTGTCTCTGCCTCTCTCTCTCTCTGTGACTATCATAAATAAATAAAAAATTAAAAAAAAAAGAACCACACATTACAAATTGTTTGCTATGCCTATAGGTTTCCCCTTCCATTAATATTTCACCCATTCACTTGCAATTTATTTGAAGAAACCAAATTGTTTGTCCTGTAGAGCTATAGTCTGGAATTTGTTGATTGCACCCCTGTGATTAATTTAACATGTTCCTGAGCTAAGATGGCCTCATAGGTGGTATTGTATTCTTCCAACAAAAGTCGTGTGTTTGGTGGTGTGTCTTTTTTTTATGGCAGTAGATGTGCTTTCTACCTAAATCTATTAATTCATTAGAGGTTGTAAATTGGAAATTTACAATTTACAATTCCATTGTAAAGTGGAATATTCCACTTCTATCAGTTTTTCATTTATTCACAGGAATATTTCTATAAAGGAGAAACTTTTCTTTCTTTCTTTTTAAGATTTTATTTATTTATTCATGGGAGACACAGAGAGAAAGAGAGCATGTGGCAGACACACAGGCAGAGGGAGAAGTAGGCCCTGCAAGGAGCCCGACATGGGACTAGATCCCTGGTCTCCAGGATCAGGCCCTGGGCTGAAGGCAGCGCTAAACCACTGAGCCACCGGGCTGCCCAAAGAAGAACTTTTCTTTTGTCTTTTTTTGGTTACCTGGTGGTAAGGTTAGTATAGGGATAGATTTCCCAGGGGCCTGGTGGCTCAGTCACTCAGTAGGGGAGTCTGCTTCTCCTTCTGCCTCTCCCCCCTCTCCCTGCTAGAGCTCTCTCACGCACACTCTCTCTAAAATAAATAAAGATAAAATATTTTTGGGGGGACACCCAGGTGGCTCAGTGGTTGAACATCTGCCTTTGGCTCAGGGCATGATCCTGGGTCTCACATCAGGCTCCCCACAGGGAGCCTGCTTCTCTCTCTGCCTATGTCTCTGCCTTTCTCTCTCTCTGTGTCTCTCACAAATAAATAAATAAAATATTTTGTAAACCTTTTTTAAAAAATGGAATAGATTTACCTTGTAAAAAATGTAAAAATATCTCTGCCCTGTTCAAAGTCTTCCCGTGGCATCTTCACCTTCACGTATACAGAATGAAATCTGTGGCCCACACAATACCCTGCATAGTCCGGCTCCTCCATCATCTTTTTCATCATGTTCCAGAATACTGTCTACCTTTTTATTGAAATTTAAAATTAAATTAAATAAAAAATTTTAAGTTATTTGGAATTTATTCACCTTAAGAAGGTGAAGTCCTTTCCTACCCCTGGATTTTTGCACCTGCTGCTCCTGCTGCCTGGTCACCTTCTCCCACTTTCTATCTATTTTGGATCCTTTTTGACCTTCTGATGAAATGTCATCTCTTCATTGAGGCCGTCTCTGACTGCTTCCCTTAGTGGGCCTGCTCTGCCTCATCATGGCTTCTGTTTAATTCTGTGTTAACACCTTTTTAATAAAGAAGTTGTGACTGTCTTCTTTATTTATTAATCATTTTCCACCAAGCACTCTAGCTCTGTGAAAGCAAGGATTTCTTTCTGTCCCATACACTACTGAATCCCAAAGCACAGCGCCATTTCTGGCATAAAGTGGATGCTTTTCTTTTCTTTTCTTTTCTTTTCTTTTTTTTTGAATAAACACCACAAACTTGCTGACCCTGCATATCCTCATCTATATAAGTGTGATAAGTGTGATGGGCTGGGCTGGGCTGGGTTGAACTAGGTGATTTCTAGGATTTCTTCCACTTTTTAATGTTGTCCTCTCTGAGGACACATAGACCAAGACAAAGATTATCCAGTGCAGTGCTTCCTGAAGCAAATGATGTCTGTGATGGGACAGGCCATTGAGGCTGTCTGGAAGCTCCCAACCTGGGACTCAGGCCTGGCCCAGCACCTGAGAGAAGAGCTGGCTTGGTGATTGAGCAGAGGGCCACTGGAGTTGGGTTAGGGAGAGCACTTTTGAACTCATGGGGATAGGACAATGGGGTAGGCTTACAGATTTAGGGCAGGAAATTCTTTTCAGTGTATACTTTGAGGGCTCCCTGACTTTTATGACCCTTAAGGAATTAGGGGTTTGGAACTTCCTGCATTCCCATGGGTTTGAAATCTCCCTTTCCCCTGAAAAGTCACTTTCTTCTTCTGCAGGAAATCCCACCAATTTATCATTATTTAAACGCATTCTTTCTACAGTGCAAATGCTTTGGGCTTGTTTGAGGAGATTATGAGTATTTTTCACCTTTGTGTGAATTACGTTAATTAGACTGCTTTCTTCCTAAATCTGTGGTGTCAATGTTGTGTTTAGGTTAAGAGACTCAAGGGTAAGGGGGACAACTCTGGGGTTTGGGTCCTTGTGTGGGCTGGAGGAGCACAAGCCTGACTTTGTACAGAGCAAGAGTGGCTTGGATACCCTACAGGTAGAAATAGAGGGCTTAGGCCAGCTAGTCCCAAAGTTTTAGTCAGTTTCCTTAATGCTGGAGCTTCAAGACTTTTATCCAAGATTGCTTTGATTAATCTGATATTCATTACAAGTAGAGGGTACAGACAAGACCCAGAATATTATCCCTACTGTGTAAAAATTCACTGAGGTCAGCAGACATGCATAGAGGGGCCAGAATGCCCCTGACAGCAGAAAGGCAGTACCAGTATGGCTACAGCATGCAATCAGCATACAGACGTGTCCTCTCACTTTCCCAGGACTGCTGCTGCCTCTTGTCCCAGAGATCAGATGGAAAGAGATTAGCCTCTAGGACAGACAAGGCCCAGGAAGGAAGGGAACTCAGGGTCTTGCCCAGTTGGAAAGCAGGTTTTTCTCCTCCTAGACTTGCTCTCTGATCCTGATAAACACCTCTGCTACCTCCTCCTGCTCACACATCTTGATGGGAGCTTACTTTCTGCTGAAGCAGAACTTGGAGAAGCTCTTCTAGAGGGATCATGTTGAAGCAGCGACAATATGGAAGGATTTGTAGGCATCAGTTATAATCTCGATGACATGTTGAGGTGCTCTTTGCGTTTCTTGGGTACTTAGAATGTTGATGCAATTGTAGTCTTATATACAACACTATCTAAGCTTTCTTGATAGTAGAGAGTCCCAGTTTGATTTTTTTTAAAAGATTTTATTTATTCATGAGAGACACAGAGAGAGAGGCAGAAACACAGACAGAGGGAGAAGCAGGCTTCTCAACGCCGGGACACCTGCACCCCGATGTTTATAGCAGCAATGTCCACAATAGCCAAACTGTGGAAGGAGCCTCGGTGTCCAACGAGAGATGAATGGATAAAGAAGATGTGGTCTATGTATACAATGGAATATTACTCAGCCATTAGAAACGACAAATACCCACCATTTGCTTCCACGTGGATAGAACTGGAGGGTATTATGCTGAGTGAAGTAAGTCAATTGGAGAAGGACAAACATTATATGGTCTCATTCATTTGGGGAATATAAAAAATAGTGAAAGGGAATAAAGGGGAAAGGAGAAAAAATGAGTGGGAAATATCAGAAAGGGAGACAGAACATGAGAGACTCCTAAATCTGGGAAATGAACAAGGGGTGGTGGAAAGGGAGGTGGGTGGGGGTGACTGGGTGACGGGCACTGAGCGGGGCACTTGATGGGATGAGCACTGGGTGTTATGCTATATGTTGGCAAATTGAACTCCAATAAAAAAAAGGAAAGAAAAGAAAAGAAAGAAAAAAGAAAAAGAGAAAGAGAAAAGAAAGAAAAGAAAAGAAAAAAAATAAAAAAGAAAAAGAGAAAAGAAAAGAAAAGAAAAAAAAAGAAAAGAAAAGAAAAGAAAAGAAAAGAAAAGAAAAGAAAAGAAAAGAAAAGAAGCAGGCTCCTCACAGGGAGCCTGATGCAGGACTTGATCCCTGGACCAGGATCTCGACCTGAGCCAAAGACAGATGCTCAACCACTATGCCACCCAGGTATCCCAACCCGTTTGATTTCTTTCTTTTTTTTTTTTTTAACCCGTTTGATTTCTGATTAGACTAAGAGGTTAAGAAAAAAAATCACAAAATATTTAAATTCTAGACTCTCATGGAATCTTAGCTTGGAAGAAAATGAATTTGGACTCCCTCTCATTGCATGAAACTGTTTTCTAAATACTATTGGCTTTCAGTGTGCCCACCAGCCTTTCCCCCAGGGCAGAACAAGGTCAGAGGTCAAGATCACAGCTGCTCTATTCCTGTGTTGACAGATAGCTCTATGGTCTTCTTTTCTTGGAGGTAAAATTTAATTATAAGTTATTTTAGTCTTCATTACCTCTCTACCATCACAAAGAGGAAATTGGATGACTCATGAAAGAAATATGCTGTTAGTGGTATATATGTCTGAAGTCTTCTCCTTACTGGTCTGTACATTGTCCAGTTCTTGCCAATTCTTCCTGCTGAAAAAGGATGAAGAAACATTAGAATCCTCTGCCTCTCCAAGCCTCTCCAAAGCAAATCTCATGTTTTGGGTCCTTGGCCCTTTCCTTTCCTCCCTTTTCAGGAACTTCACTCCATTTCTGTATCTCCAGGGTTTCCCTTAGCTGCAGATGACTAGTCAATGTCACTTACCTGCTCTAAGAAACTAGCCTGTCTCCCGAATTCCTGTCACCATCAAATTTATGGAAAGAGTCGTGTGCATGGTTACCATCCCTGGTTCTTCCTCATTCCCTGTGGTAACCTGCATTCTGTCTCCTTAGTTTTGCAGACATTTCTCTCTGAAGGACATTCAGGTCTTTGAGATGCTCTTTTATCAGTCTTGAGGCTTCTGTCCCCTCTCTAGCTTACAATACAGATGCTTCCACCTCTATCTTGACATCTTCCTTTGACTCCCAGACTCCAGGTTCCTCTGGTTATATTCTTATTTCTCTCTTTGGCCTTCCCTAACCGTTTCCTCTTTTATTCTTTCCCCTGGATGAAAAGACCTTCTTTAAGATAATGTCCTTGGATCTTTTTTCTCTGTCCCCTCTTCCTTGGCAACCTCACCTGACTTCATGGTTTTATTGATCTAATGGGGGTCACCCCAAGCCTTCATCTCACTCTCAGCCCTGATGTATCTCTGTGGCTACATTTCTAGCTTCCTGCTGAATGCCTCTCCTTGAATACCCAGTTGCTACCTCAGACTTACAATATCTCAAACATAGTTTATTCCATAACCTATTCCTTTTTTGGAATCCCTATTTTTGTTGAGGACATTGTCTGAAACCCCATTCAGCCACATTCTAGATCTATAAGTCATATTTAAATTCTCCTCTTTCCACCACAGTTTCTTTCTACTCTTTTCCATAAAATCTCCTAACCTCTGCCCCCTCCTATCCATTGGCATTGCCCCAACTTTTTTTTTTTTTAAAGATTTTATTTATTTATTCATAGAGACACAGCTAGAGAGAGAGGGGCAGAGACACAGGCAGAGGGAGAAGCAGGCACCACGCAGGGAGCCCGATGTGGGACTCGAACCCGAGTCTCCAGGATCACGCCCTGGGCTGAAGGCGGCACTAAACCGCTGCACCACCGGGGCTGCCTGGCATTGCCCCAACTTAATTCAGGCCTTTGTAGCCTATTGCGGGACTACTGGCATAGTCCAATCGGCATGTTCAGTTACCACTTTCAATTACCACCTTACCACTGTTGCCAGACTTCCGTGGAGTTGCAGCTTCTGTGGTGGATAAGTATGAAAGTCATGGTTTAAGAAAATATTCCATATAGTCAACATTACTCTTGAAAATGCCTTATATTGTTCACAAAGTAAAATCTGCAGTTATGCTGCTTCTTAAAAAGTTCAACAGTGCCAGTTTTTTCCTCTAGTCTTGGAATAGGTCATTTTCTTTTGGTTGAACACCAGATGAAGTCATCTGCTTGGCTTTAGGGGCCATCTAGTATAAAAAAAAAAAAAGTTTCTTTAAACACCAGAATCACACTCAACACTAGTCTATTTGAATTCATGTGAGTTACTCATGAGTGTGGTACGGATCCATTGGAATGTCTCAAAGCATAGCTCTGATCCTATTATTTCTGTGTTCAGAAACCTTTAGTGGCTCTTTATTGCCTATCAAAAGTCCCATTTATTTAGTCTGGTACTCAAAACTGTCCATGATCTGTCTTTAACTCATCCACGTTCCACTTTAAAACGGAACACCTGCCATTTTCCACACATGCCTGGCACATTCCTCCACCATCCATACTTTCTCTCACAGTGGTCCCCTTTATGGGGTACCTTCATCTAATTCCTCATTTTTGCTGGACTCATTTATTCTTCAGAAATCAACTCACATGCTGCCTCTCCTAAGATTCCTTCACAGTTCTCCTGCAGTTAAGTCCAGCCAAAATCCTGTTTCCTCCTCTGAACTGTAATACATCTTTACTTGTATTGCTTTCATGGGAAGTTCCATTTTCTACCTAGAACTATCATTTTCTTTATGTTTTATGAGACTATAAACACTTTATGGGTAGGGTTAATGCTTGAGTCACACACACACACACACACACACACATATATATTTTAAGATTTTATTTATTTATTCATGAGAGACACAGAGAGAGGCAGAGACACAGGCAGAGGGAGAAGTAGGCTTCCCGCAAGGAGCCTAATGTGGGACTCGATCTTGGATCCCAGGATCATGCCCTGAGCTGAAGGCAGATGCTCAACCGCTGAGCCACCCTGCTGTCCCTCCTTTATATTCACCACCATCTGTACATTAAAGCACACACTCAGTTCTCAATATGTTTTTTAAATGATTTTAAAGATTAAAAAAATTTTTTTTAAAGATCTATTTATTTGAGAAAGAGAGTGCATGGCCCTGGGCATGAGGGAGAGGAGAGGCAGAGGGAGAGGGAGAGAAAAAATCTCCAGCAGATTCCCCATTGAGCATGGAGCCTGACTCTGGGCTCCATCCCACGACCTGAAGACCACAACCTGAGCTGAAATCAAGAGTCAGACGCTCAACTGACTGAGCCACCCAGGTGCCCCTAAAAATTTTATTTTTAAGTAATCTCTACACCCAACATGGGGCTTGGACTCACAACCCTGAGATCAAGAGTTGCATGCTTCACCAACTGAGTCAGCCAGGCTCCCCAGTTCTCAATAGGTTTATTTTATTTTTTTATTTTAAAGATTTTAATTACTTATTCATGAGAGACACACACAGAGAGGCAGAGACATAAGCAGAGGGAGAAGCAGGCTCCTAAACACTCTTAGGGATTCTATCCCAGGACCCCAGGATCATGACCTGAGCGGAAAAGGCAGTCACTCAACTGCTGAGCCACCCAAGTGCCCCCTCAATAGATTTTAATGAGTAAATAAGAAAAAAAAAATGTGGCTTCCTAAGCCCTCCCCATGCAGAAGTGTTTCTCCCAGTGTGTTCTAGTCTGGCAATGCCCCAGAACTTTGGACCTTGTGCTCCCCCAAAGCAGCAAACTCTTCTTTATCCCAGTGCCTCTATCAGGCAATGAATGAACTCTCCAGGAAAGCAGCTGGGTAAGAAGATAAATGCAAATGATCGAGCTCTTTGCTCCTTCTTAAAGAGCAAAATAAACATCCTATTTGATTAAAAAAAAAATCTTGAAAATTAACAATACAATGGTTTTTTCATAGAAGGCTCTAGGAAATGCCAAATCTGTCACTGGGGATGGAGACATTTTGTTCCCATTGTGTAGAAAGACTGTTGAGGCCTCATAAGTAATCCCGCAGACCTACTGTTTTAAGGATCAGAACATTTTTTCAGTGTATTTCAAGTTCAGTGGGACTTTAAGCCTTATGGAGAGGAAAATTCCTCCCCTTCCCTGGACAGGGATGCTTTTACCTCAGGGAAACTCAAAGATGAAGGGAGCTCTGGTTCCAAGAGTTGACTGGATATAACAGGCTCTTGAAATCTTTTCTGGGCCTCCTGGGTGGCTCAGTGGTTGAGCATCTCCCTTTGGCTCAGGGTGTGATCCTGGATCGATCCGGAATGGGATCCGGAATCGAGTCCCACGTCGGGCTCCCTGCATGGAGCCTGTCTCTCATGGATAAATAAATAAAATCTTAAAAAACAAAACAAAACAAAAAAGAGAAATCTTTTCCCATTCATACTCCAAATCCCAGAAATACAAACCTAACTCTGCTCAGGTAAGCAGTAAGATTTTTAAGGAAGAGTATGGGAAATGTAATATTTAAAAGGACTGCCTGGGGTTGAGGAGGATGAGAAATTGAAACCTATTTTATATGTTTCAAGGGATGGGGCATCTTTATTATGGACGTGCAGAAAATGCAATCCGCCCCAGCGACAGAGAGGGAGTTTGACAATGAATTTACACCCTCGGTGTCGACTTTAGACCGATCAGGGAAAATGACCTCTCCCACTCTTGTAAAATCTTACTGTGCCATGAGAAGCGTACGGCGCTGCCTGATGTAGTGTTCAGATTTGTCTTGACCTTATTAAATCATGGAAAGTGGCTTCAAGGAGGAATCAAAAAAAATTTTTTTTCCTGCACAATTACTTAGGTGGCTTTCCCTGTTCCTCCTCTTCCTCCTGGTCTTGGGTCCCGTAATCGCTCTCGCAGCGAGCTGGCAAGGTGCCTGCGCCCCCCCGCCCCGCCCCCGCCCCGCCCCCGCCCCGCCCCCTCTCCGGGCCCCGCCTCCGCCTCCGCCGCCGCCCGCCGAGCGCCGTGCTCCATCCGGAGCCGCTTACAACTCCGCACGGCGCAGAAGGGAAACTTGGCGGCGGAGCGCGCCCCGCGCCGGCCCTCTGGCTCTGTGTCCTCCCGGGGCCCGAGGGCGGATCCCCCGCGGCCCGCCGCCCTGCTCGACCTCGGGAGCTCGCCGGAGCCCTCCGGGGTGCCAGGTCCCGCCGGGAGGCGCCCTCCAGCCGGGCCATGAGGGGCGGCGGGGCCCCCTAGGGGCGGCGAGGCGGCGGGGGTGGCGGCGCCCGGATCCCCGCGGCTCGGCCGCTGCAGCCGCTGCCCCCCGCCCGGCCCCGCGGCCCTCGGGAGACCCCGCGCCCTTCCCGGGGCTTCCTCGCTGTCTTGGCTGAAGATGGCTGTGTAGACCGGACTGTGCCGGAGGGACCAGGCGGCGGGCGCCGAGCAGCTGAGGCCGGGAGGCGGCGAGGGCGGAGGAGCCCGGCGCCGGGGAGCGCAGTCATGAGTTCTGGGGTCGCCGCGAGGCACGGAGACGACCCCGCGGCCGAGCTGAGCGAGGTAAGGACGCCGAGGCCGGGAGCGCGCTGCTCGGGCATCCGCCCCCCACGCCCCCGCCGGGCCCTCCCCCGAGCTCTCAGGCGGGAGGTGGCGCAGTTCAGGATTCATAGGTTTGTTTGCATCTTGTTCTAACTTGTGCTGCTTCCGACCTGAGCGGGCCTGACACCGCGGCCCGAGACAGCGGCTCGGAGGAGACCGGCTCCCGCCGCGTCCAGGCGCCGCCCCGCCCCGGCTCCCCGGTCACGGGCGCTGCGCCTCCGTAGCCGTCGGGGACCCCGAACCGAGCCGAAGCCGCCCAGTGACTAACTCGGCGGAGCCGGGGAGCCCAGCGGACGGTTGAGTCTGCCGCTTGGCGCCCTAGTGCGGTGCGTTCGGGTCGGTCCGGGCGCGGCGGCCCGTCCCGGCCGAGGCCCCTCCCCCCCGAGGCCCCTCCCCCCGAGGCCCCCAGCCGAGGCCCCTCCCCCCAGGCCCCCCCCCGGCCGAGGCTCCTCTGCCGAGGCCCCTCCCGGCCGAGGCCCCTCCCCCCGAGGCCCCCCCGGCCGAGGCCCCCCAGCCGAGGCCCCTCCCCCTCCCCCCTGAGGCCCCTCCCCCCGAGGCCCCCAGCGGCGGCCCCTCCCCCCGAGGCCCCTCCCCCCGAGGCCACCCAGCGGCGGCCCCTCCCCCCCGAGGCCCCTCCCCCCGAGGCCCCCCAGCGGCGGCCCCTCCCCCCGAGGCCCCTCCCCCCGAAGCCCCCCCCCCCCCGGCCGAACCCCCTCCACCTCCCCCCCCCCCGGCCGAGGCCCCTCCCAGCGGGGACGGGAGACCCGCGCCGGGGACGGAGCGCACCGAAGCCGCCCGGAACTTCACTTCCTGCCCGGAACCGGACTCCTGAGTCTTTGAGGCAAGATAATGTGCAATTCCCGTTTCCCACGGTAACAGAACCACTCGAGTGTTGGAGACTAGCTCTGAAATTAAAGCTCCCTCAAACGGTAGGCAAATACGTGAGCGGGAAGATGCTCAAAGCCGCCTTCTTTGATGACTTTAGGGATGCCTCGGGCACATCGCCCCTCCCCCGCCGTCCCCAGCTTTGAATACCTGAAAAGTGGCCGCGGAAAAACCTACAAAACTGGATGCCCAAAAGAGAGGAGGGAATCTGTGGGACTCGTGTCTACAGCAGGAGGGTCGGCGGCTGTGGGGTCTCCCCATAGCACCATCACTGAGCTATTTATGGGGCAAAAGTAGAAATAGTCTGTGCTTCTTGAGCACGGCTGAAGAACGTAAAGGGGAGGAAAAGACCAGTGTAAAAACAGCCGGAAGGCAGATAGGGGTGATGTCAGATTACCAACCGTGAAGGGAAAATGAAAGGATAAAGCACCCGCTGGAAGGGAGAGGGCTGGAGATGGGGAAGAGAGGGGGTGTAGATGGGAAACCCGAGCGGGCCTGCGGCTGGTATCCAGCAGTGGTGCCCTCGGCCCCAGCCTGGTGCTCTGTGTCTTGCTGCTGCGCTGTTCCTGCTCTGGGTTTGGAGTAGCATTTTGAAGTGTTGGTGAATGAGGTAGAGGCACTTCCTAATCCTGGTGGTTTCTGCAGTGATGCAGATGGTGGGGAGATCCTAAGCGAGGGAGGGCGTCGCCTGAAATCAGGGGAAGAGGCAGGAAGACCTAAATGATTTTTGCGAGTTTTACAAGCAGGAAGAGGTTTCACATCTAAAATAGGACCTGGGACCCTGCTCCACTGTTCACGCTATTTAAGGAGAATCCTGTGACTTACCTTGTAAGATCACTTAAAAATAAAAAATGGAAAGGTGTTTATCTTGCAGAGAATCTTCCCCTCGTCCTTCATGTTGTTTATTTCTATGTGGCAGCTTTAACTCCCCATGGCCTAAAGTGTGTTTAGTTGCCTTTGTTTTAAAAATGAATTCCAGGTTTGGGATGAAGGTTTCTAGAATGCTGACTAGGGAAGGAGATGGAGTCTGGGCTGACTTGCATGGTACTGGTGTAGTAGTGAGTACGTTAGATGAACCCAGGGTATCAATGAAAATTCAGGTAGGAGATTCTTTGCCTGGTTGTTTGTATCCATTCCTTGTGTATTCCTTAGAAGACTTGTGGTGGAAGTAAAGAATGGAGGGTGCTCCGTGGCCTCTGCATTAATTGGAGCAATCCTATTTGGGCATTGTAGGGCATAGTTTTTTGTCTCCGAGGAAGTAAGTTTCTGGCCAATCATGTCCTTTACCAAATTTTCTTTACTTTTTCTCAGTGTCTGCTCATCAGTTCTTACCTTCTTTCCAGCCTTCTTTCTGGGTTCAGTGATTTAATTGGCCCTCCTGTTCCACCGCCCCCATCCTAGTTTCCCTGCAGATGGGGGTAGTTGCAATAGTCTATAAGGTAATTATTTTTTGGACATACTTTCAATTAGGATATGTGCAAGAGAATTTGTAAGGCAAGGGGGTGGTGTGTGTGGTTCATACTTGTGGACCTTGAATCTCAGGTCAATCAATCATGGGTGATAGTTGTGGGACTGACCTTTTCTATATTATCCTCCAATCTGAATACAGTTCATTTGTATTTCTCACAACAGGTCTTTAGTGTAAAAGAGTTTCTGTCACAGTCATTTTTCTCTTAAACACTGGTTTTGCTTTAAGGTCTTTTTTTTTTTTTTTTTTTTTTAAGAGAGAAAGAGGCAGGCAGAGACCCAGGCAGAGGGAGAAGCAGGCTCCATGCAGGGAGCCCGATGTGGGACTCGATCCCGGGTCTCCAGGTTCACGCCGCGGGCGGAAGGCGGCGCTAAACCGGGTGAACCACCCGAGCTGCCCTGCTTTAAGGTCTTTAAGGACAAAATTGCCATCCTCCTTTGATGGTTGGTTCATCCTCCTCACCTGGAGGGTGAGGCTAATAAAACCCGTCAGGGACCTCTTTAGTACCATATTTCTTACTGGCTGGGGCTGGGAGCCTGAACACTGCAGAGGTCACTGTGGGGTCAAATTCAGCCTCTTGTTCACCAGGCATTTCAGGGGCAGGAAAAGGCCCAGCATCATCCTGGATGTCAGAAACAAGAGACCTCTCTTCTTGGTGTGGGCTTAAGAGCTAACCCCAGCTACAGAGGCCCTCCAGCCATAGGAATTGTTGACTCTTTGGCAATAATATTGTCACTGATTGCATAACATCCTGCATAGCAGGGAGTGACTTGAATCAATTTCTAGTTGTAATCTTGCCCCACTGGGTGCTAGCCCAGACAGTTGTAGCTGCTGGGGTACTGCCTTCCGTCTATGGTGTTCCAGGAATGCTTGGAGGGATTTGGGTGTGAGAGCCGCATGATTAGTAGGAGAGCTAGAGCTGGGTGTTGAGCATGAGGTGTTTTGTGTGAGAACTTTTATGATAGAAAAACAGGAAATTCACGAATGTGTCCCGTTTGTTTCTTAAGTGGGAACAATAGCTGTTTAAGATCCTGTGAGATGATTATAGGAGAGTAAAATTGCCTCTACCTGTGGGCATTCAAAACGTTTTTGTTGATCCATGACCACAAATGGCTTATATCAAGTCTGAATGCTTTAACCCAGAGCAAACTAATCTTTAGCATTAACCACAGTAGTGCCAAAGAAAAATCTGAAGTGTGATTTGGCTATTCTCTTTTCTTGGCTATTAGCTGTCCCTATCAGAGAATCAAAGGATGTTTTTCTTTTTCTACTGTGCGCATAAGGAAGGACTTCAGCACCAGCCAAATTGAAAGTCCTCAGGAGATCAAGTACAGTTTCAGCAGCACTATATTTGAATTCTCCCAAACTTTGTCAAGAGCAGGCTCTTAATTCTTCTTTTCATTGCCATGGATTTTTAGTTAGCACTCTGTTCTGTTTCTGTTTGTCTTTGTCTTCGTAAAACTTGTGGGACCAGTATGTAGTTTACCTTGCTTCACCATCACAATCACGTCTCTTAGGGATGCCGGGGTGGCTCAATGGTTGAGCGTCTGCCTTTGGCTCAGGTGGTGATCCCTAGGTCCTGGGATGAGTCCCACATCAGGCTTCTTGCAGGGAGCCTGCTTCTCCCTCTGCCTATGTCGCTGCCTCTCTCTCTCTCTCTGTCTCTCTCATGAATAAGTAAATAAAATCTAAAAAAAAAAATAAAAAAGCCCAAAACAATAACATCTCTTAGTTCTTAGAGTAATTCAGATTGTGGGAGAAAGCTATCTTCAGGTATAGTGTTACCAAGGTATAACTTAAATTCACTAACCTTTACAGAAGAGCTGTCTACTGGATCTGGTTGTCTGGTGAGAAGCTACCTATTTATGCAGCAAAATAAAAATTGCTCTTCAAGAGTTCTTTCCTGGTGATCATGAAGACCTCTGGGGATAAACAAAAAAAATCTTTCCTTAAGAATAATTTGTCTGAAGAAGTCAACTTAGATTTTTTGCCTTTTAAATATTAAACAATGGGGGATCCCTGGGTGGCTCAGTGGTTTAGCGCCTGCCTTTGGGCCCGGGGCGAGATCCAGGATCGGTCAGCGTCGGGCTCGGGGCATGGGGCCTGCTTCTCCCTCCTCCTGTGTCTCTGCCTCTCTCTCTCTCTCTCTATATATATATATATATAATAAATAAATAAATAAATCTTAAAAAAATTTAAACAATGAACAGGTAAAATTCTCCTATCATCATTTACTCTGAAACCTTAGTTGTCCCTGAAAGTCCTACTTCTTACTCTTTCCGTATCTCTTTATTCAAAGCAGCTTTCATGAGATGATTCCACTTCAGAATAGTAGGCTATAGAGGCAGTGTTGAGTGCTTTCACCATTACCTTGTGCAGTTTCTGTAGCTACTCAGCATTTTCATTAGGAAGTCCTGTGAGATCACCTAGTATTCTCACACTTTTATACTTTTTTTTTTTTAAGATTTATTTATTTATTCATGAGAAACACACAGAAAGAGACACACACAAACACACAGAGACATAGGCAGAAGGAGAAGCAGGCTCCCAGCAGGGAGCCCGACGTGGGACTCGATCTCAGGACCTAGGGATCACGACCTGAGCTAAAAGAAGACGTTTAACCACTAAGCCACCCAGGTGTCCCGTGATCACTCTTTTTTTTTTTTTTTTAAAGGGAACTCTCTCTCTCTCTTTTTTTTAAAGATATTATTTATGATAGACATAGAGGCAGAGACACAGGAGGAGGGAGAAGCAGGCTCCATGCTGGGAGCCCGATGTGGGACTCAATCCCAGGACTCCAGGATCGCGCCCTGGGCCAAAGGCTGGCGCTAAATTGCTGAGCCACCCAGGGATCCCCCCATGATCACTCTTTTGAAGGGAATCCCTAAGTTACTTGGTACTTCCTTGTAATAAGTTGTGTAATGTCTGTCTCAGCTGTAGACCACTGGCACCAGAGGGGCAGTGTCAAGACCTATCACAGAGTATGGCATGTAGGTGTTCTACAAGTGTTTGGATGAATGAATGCCTTGCCTCTTCTCTCCCTTTTGCTTTATACACATATAGAAATTCTATACACATATAGAATTGCTTTAACTGTTTTGTCTGAGGCTTTTTTTTTTTTTTTTTTTTTGACTGTCTGGTTGTGCAACAAACTGCCCTCCAAATTTAGAGGCTTAAATCTTATTTGTGCCTGATTTTGCAGTGTTGGGCAGAGTTCAGGGGGGAAGACTTGTGTCTATGACTGGAGCTAGAAGGTCCTTTTACAAAATGGCTAAATCACACAGCTGGCAGACCAGTACTGGCTGTGGACTGGGAGATCACCTTGAGTCTCTTCCACACGGGCCTGTGCCTGCTTGGGTTTCCTCTCAACATGGCAGTTGGGTTCCAAGAAGGGAGAAGTAGAAGCTGGCAGTTCTTTTAAAATGTAAGATTGAAACTGGCAGAGTCACTTTTATGTGTCTGTTGGTCAAAAACAGTTTATATGCTTAGCCCAGCTTGAAGGTGGGGGGGATATAACAAAGAATTTACAACCATTTTAAATCTACTCCTGAGGCCATAAAATGACAGAACCTTGTCTAAAACCCTGGTCTCAGGGTGGCTGGGTGTCTCAGTCTGCCTTTGGCTCGGGTCATGATCTCTGGGTCCTGGGATCGAGCCCCACATTGGGCTCCCTGTTCATCAGGGAGTCTGCTTCTCTCTTTCTTCTCTGATCCTCCCCACTGCTCATTCTCTCTCTCTCTCATAAATAAAAAAAAAAAATCCTTAAAAATAAACAAAACCCTGGTCTCTTAATTCTTGGTGCCTGGCAGTAGTTTTTGTTATTTTGTGTCTATTTTGTTATTTTGTGTCATTATCCAAACCCCTATAGAGACATTTTGTTACCCTCATAGTATAGGTGTGGAGATTGAGGCAGAATGAGGTGAAAACACTAACCAAGGTTTGCCAGACTGTTAGTGGTGGAATCAGGATCTGAACCCATGTGGTCTTTCCCCCAGGTCCTTCATTTGTACATGGCTTCCTTTCATCAGTTTCTCTTACTCTCTCAGCTTTTGATTGCATGTTCCTAGGAGCCTATTCTGTATAATAGGCCTGTTTAACTTGATTGGTATTGTTATCTCTATGCAATACCCAGATAAAGGTTATTGATAAAAATGAAATGGAGGGCAGCCCTGGTGGCTCAGCGGTTTAGCTTGCCTTCGGCCTGGGGTGTGATCCTGGAGACCTGGGATCGAGTTCCGCGTCGGGCTCCCTGCGTGGAGCCTGCTTCTCCCTCTGCCTGTGTCTCTGCGCCTCTCTCTCTCTCTCTGTGTCTCTCATGAATAAATAAATAAAAATCTTTTTAAAAAATGAAATTGATATGAAGGTGATGGCAGTGACCATATCCCTTTAAAGTGGCTGAGGAATTCTCGGCATCGTTCTTTCTAAAAGCACATCTGTCAATAAGGCATAGGGTGATCCTTCATCCGGGAGAGCCTTCCCTTCTGTCCTTGTCCCTTGTTTATGGCTAGGGAGATAGGGGCACCATGACTTCTGTCCCACTGCCTGTGTACTCGGGCATCTGAGGGGTTAGCGCCACTAGGTGTGAGGTGTCAGAATGAGCTTAAGGCTTCCTTTGTCATAAGAATTTGCATTCTACCACCCCTGCAGGTGGGGCGCTAGGCTCCTACCACAGCTGGCTACATCACTGTGGGGCTGCAGGGGGCTAAGGTTGGTGAAGAAAGCCAAGGAACCCAGTGATGTTGGTGGCCAGGGCTGCGTGGCAAGGCAGCTGAGGAAGCATAACCTGAATGTGACTGTGGGGCCATGAGTCAGACCCAGCTGGCCAGGGCAAGTAGGTCAAATGAGGCTGGGACCAGGTGAATGTCAAAATAACAAGAAAAAGGAGAAATACATTATGAGAGGAAGAGGTTATTAAAGACCAGGCAGGTGCTTGGGACTGAGGTGGCCACAGATGTGAAAGCTGGGAGAGAACCTTGGTTCTGGGGATGGCTTTTGTCTAATTGAGAAGTCGTAAAATAAATTCTGAGACCTCTTCATATTAAAGAAGTACTTACAGGAATGTGGCTACCAGATTTGAGGTAGAGCTTTGAGTGAGTGGAGGCACCCATCTAGGATAGGAAATGTGATGGCAGCACTCAGGAAGTGAACTCAAGGGTGCTGCTTCCACAAGTAGGCACAGGCCCGTGTGGAAGCTAATTTGCCCAACACAAGTCACGTGAAACACTTCCTCCAAAATGAGACTGGAACTGGAAGATAAAAGCTGCATTTGTGGCAAAATTAAGAAGGCGTTGATGAACAAAGACTTCAAATTTAGGTTTGATCCAAGGAATCAAATTTCAGAAAACCAAGATTATTTAAAATGTAATCTCTCGATTCTGGGAAAGAGGTTCGTATTGGCAGGATCACAGAATCAGACAAGCCAAAAAAAAAAAAAAAAAAAAAAAAGACTCTGAAAGCTGATAATAGTTAGGATGTGCATTTTTACATCAGGGAATGTCAGGGTAGAGATGAATTATGTCCAGTAATTTTCTCACCCCCTGACCCCCTACTGCACCCAAATTCCTAACATTGGTATCTTTCACTCTTGAGAGAAACAAGGAGAGAATAACCTGGATTGCACAGATAAACTGAAGTTCAAATTACAGAGTAAATATTTACAGGACAACAGAGCTATTTCTAGCAAGTGTCCCTTTTTCCCCTTGCTGAACAGAAATAGCCAAAATTAGTTCTTGGGGGGAAAAAGGACCCCTTTTTAAAGGTTTGAATTACCATAAGGAGTAACTGAGGTTGTAAAGTGCCTTAGCTATACAAATCTTTCAAGATAGTTTTAAAAATCAGCAAAGAAGTTGAACCAAATCAAGTCTAGGAAAAACAAAAATCCTGAATTAGCAGCTGTTGATTCTACTTGCTGTATAAGAAGCTATAGGTTAGGGTTTGTTAACTTTGTAAATAAGCAATAAAAACCTGTTGGGCTGGGAAAAATTGTGTGCTAAAAGCTACTTGATGCTTTGGCGGGTGGGATATTTTGAGGCAGATCCCCTTGTCATGATGCGACATATGGGGCCAGAGATGGAAATACATTTTAAGCCAAGGCTATAGTGTTTGATTACCTGAAAACAGAAAGTTTCACAAAACCTCAGTGGGTGTGCATGCATGTCAGTTAATGATTCCAGCTGGACTTGTAAAAAAAAATATTGAAACAGTTGTCAAGGGAAGAATGCCAACATGGAAAGAGATTGCCTGGCAATTAGAAAAGCAGTGGAGTTCTCTGGTTGGTTGCATGATAAGAGTGGGAGTAATTGCTTGTCCCTGTTTCCTATGGGCTGTGTGGACTTGTCCACAGAATATGTGGCACGCTAGCAATGACTTCTTGCTTTGTCAGGGCCCCTCCTGGCCTCCCACATTGGTGGTTCCTTCCCTCACCTGTGTTCAGAACACTTATTATAATTATCTATAGTCTCCATGGGAGACCCTCAGATCTTTGCAGGCAGGGACAGAGGAAAACCCATCAGTATTGCCAGCCCCTGGTCTCTATGTGACGTGGTAGGGCATTAGTAAACTTTGAAGTTACTTGCTTGGCCCAAACTGCACATGACATTATAGCATAACAAATGTGTTGGGTTAACCACTTCTAGTTTGGTTGAAGGGCACGTTTGGGAATTTAGTTTGGTCATATTACCATAACCTCCTCTCTATTCCCCATTTGTTTATTCATTCAACAAATACTGTATGCCTTCCATGTGCTAGGTGCTGTTCTTAGGTATGGGGATATAGAAATAAAACTGATACGGTCCTTGTTTGAATGGATCCTACATCCTAGAAGGAGGCAGACTAGACACATGACAGATGTATGTCCAGTAGTGACGTGTGCTGAAAAGAGAAAATACAGAGAGTAAAAGTGGAGGATGCTATTAGAGTGATCAGGGAAGACCTGTCTATGGGAATCTTTGGATTGACCCTGAATGAAATGAGGGATAGAGCCATGCAAAGATGGGAGATGATCTTTTCACGCAAGGGAAGAACAAAATTAAGGTTAAGCCTTTGACTCTTGATTTCAGCGCTGGTCATGATTTCAGGGTTGTGAGATGAAGCCCTCCCTAAGTTGGGCTCTGTGCTGTGTGCACAGAGCCCACTTGAGACTCTCTCTCTCCCTCTTCCACTCATGCATGTGCTCTTTCTTTCTCTGATAATAAATAAAATCTTAAAAGAAGGAATGGTTTAAAGAACTGAGTGGCACAGATATTGGCCATGAATGATCTGAAAACTGCCCTCCCTGGATGGTTGGTTCAGTGTTGACAGATGCTGATATATAGAATACAGGTGGGTTCTGAATTAGGAAAACTGGATTCTACTTTCCACTGTCACTTGGACCAATCTCCTTCAACTATTTAGAATCATTGACCTTATTGCTATGAAACTTAGTATCAGTTTATTGATTAGTAGCAAACATAGCTCTAAGGGGCTTGGAATGCTGACACTTGTTTTCCTATTGAGTTATCTGGCAGTCAGATTATAACCAGAAAGTTGTCTGGTGAGCCTGGAACTGGACAAAGGGATGCTTCCATTAGGTAGTATCATTAAGCCATTCTTTGATGTAAGGCTTCTCTTCTGCAAATTATTTGTATGACTGATGAGGAAACTGAGGTCTGAATAAGGCTGGCCAGGGGTGGAGGGGGAAGTGTAGAACACAAAGTTGTTGTTGTTGTTTTAACTCCAGGGATAGCTTTTGCGCAGTGGCAGTATTGTAGCCAATTAGGTTTATCTGAGGCACGATTATTGCTAATTGAAAACTTTATTTTTTTATTTTTTATTTATTATTATTATTATTTTTAATTGAAAACTTTAACTCCAGGGATAATTTTTCCTCTTCCTCACATTCTTCTATTTCTGTATCACAGGATTTGCTTTAAAGTCTGCGTCTTGGGCAGCCCCGGTGGCGCAGTGGTTTAGCGCCACCTGCAGCCCAGGGCGTGATCCTGGAGACCTAGGATCGAGTCCCACATCGGGCTCTCTGCATGGAGCCTGCTTCTCCCTCTCCCTGTGTCTCTGCCTCTCTCTCTCTGTCTCTATGAATAAATAAATAAAATCTTAAAAAAAAAAATAAAGTCTGCGTCTTGGGGCACCTGGGTTGCTCAGTATGTTAAGTGTCCAACTCTTGATTTCAGCTCAGGTCTTGATCTCAGGGTCCTGAGATTTGAGCCCCAAGTCGGGCTCCTTGCTGAGGATGGAACCTACTTAAGATTCTCTCTCTCTCCCTCTGCCTCTACTCCGTAACTCCCTCAGATCATGTATTCTTTTTAAAAATAAAGTTTGTTTTTTTTTTAAGTATGTGTCTTGTAATATTCTGTACTTCTCTTAGAGGAAGCCTAATTCTTTAGTAAACTTGTCTATACATGACATTAATACTAAATTGCACTATTAAAATAATTAGAAGGATTTATTTTTTGTTCTGATCTTTTGGGTATATTGTAGTAGTCCGCTCTAGGTGGGTTCCTATTGGCTGAGATAGTTGGGGCTTAACAAATCTTAAAAATCCAAAGGAGCAGGGATGCCTGGGTGGCTCAGTGAGTGGTTGAGTGTCTGCCTTTGGCTCAGGGCATGGTCTTGGGGTCCTGGGATTGAGTCCCACATCGGGTCCTCACAGGGAGCCTGCTTCTCCGTCTGCTTATGTTTTTGCCTCTCTGTCTCTCATGAATAAATAAATTCTTAAAAAAAAAATCCAAAGGAGCAGTTGTGTTCTGTTTTTGGTGAAATAATGAGAGATGGGCTTACTGTTTAGATGGTTTGCCAGCTGCTCTGTGTTGATGGTTGCATGACTTGGTCAACCCTACTGTCCTTTTTGAAAAACTGCGGTAAGCTATACAGAAGACATAATCTCCCATTTTAACCAATTTTAAGTATGCAGAGCTGTGGCATTACTACATTCACATTGTGTGCATCCCTTATCATTCTCCATCTCCAGCACTTTCTCATCTGCCCCAACTAAAATTCCGTATCCATTAAACACTAACTCCCCATTTCTACCCCAGCCCCCTTCCTGGCAACCACTCTTTGACTCTGTCTCTCTATGAATCTGACTAATCTAGATCCCTCACCTAAGTGTAATCATGACATACTTGTGTTTTTGTGACTGGTTTATCTTCCTAGCTATGTCTTCAACGATCATTAATACTGTAGCATGTGTCAGAATTTTCTTCCTTTGTATAGCTGATTTTTTTTTCCATTTTGTTTATACATTCATCCTATTTTTTTTTCATCCTATTTTGTTTTACAATCATCCATCAGTGGACACCTGGGTTGCCTCTCCCTTTTGGCTGTTGTGAATAATGCTGCGACGAACATGGATGTACAATTAATTACCTGAGTCCCTGCTTTTCTGTTTTTTAGGTATACACCCAGAAGTGGAATTGCTAGACCATCAGGTAATCCTGTGTTTAAATTTTTGAGGAATTGCCTTCACATTTTCCATAGTGGCCTCTGTGCTTTACATCATCCCCCCCAGCAGTGCACAAAGGTTCCAGTTTCTCCACATCCTTGCCGACACTTGTTCTTTTTGGTGCTGCTTTGCTTTTGACCCAATAGCCATCCTAATGGGTGTGAGGTGGTAGCTCATCCTGGGTTCCATTTGCATTTTCCTAATGATTCCTAAATATTTAGGATCATCTCTTGTGCTTATCAGCCATAGCGGTCTTTGGAGAAATGCCTATTTGAGCCCTTGCCTGTTTCTTCTTTTGTTGTTGTTGTTGTACCATAGTTCTTCCTGTAGTTGGGGTATCCATCCTCTACCCCTTTTATCCTTTGTGCTGGTCTCTTGTTATGTTCATGGTTGGGGCTTTGCAGGCACTTTTGGTATTTCCAGATGGAGCGACAGCATAAAATGAGGCAGGAGAATAAAGCGCTTCCCCACGGAAAACAAACAGACTCCGCCCAAGCCAGGAGGCTCCTTCCTCCACTGTGTCCAGGAAGAAGTGGTTTCCGAATGCATTGTGGGGCCAGCTTGTGCTTCACAGGCACATGACCAGCAGCTTTTCCTATGGAGCTAGAGCTAGACACCCCCTAGCAACATTGGGCATGCACCAGAGTTATCTATTCACGGCAGTTGAAGAGTTACTTTGCACATGCTGTGATTTCACAGTATTTTTTTTTTTTAAGATTTTATTTATTTATTCATGAGAGAGGCAGAGACCTAGGCAGAGGGAGAAGCAGGCTCCCTGCAAGGAGCCTCATGTGGGACTTGATCCCCAGAACCTGAGATCATGCCCTGAGCCAAAGGCAGATGCTCAACCGCTGAGCCACCCAGGCATCCCATGATTTCACAGTATTTAAAGAGGAGTTTTAGGAGAGGGTTTTAGCAAGGGGGTGGGGAGGGCTGTGGAGAGTAGCCAAGAAGTCTGAGGCTGGCCTGTTAGATTAGATAACTGTTACTTTATTTCTTGGTGCTATGAATCTAATCCTGGTTAAACCAAATCTAATTTATTTTCATGCTTGATTGGGAGCACTTTTGATTAAGTGTTTGGATGACAGTAAGCCCTCATATAAGAGGGCTAGTGTTGAGGAATGAGCTAGTCCAGAGGCTGCGGTGCCCCAACTGATGATTAATAGAGTAATAATAGTGAGCAGTGGCAAAAATAGGTGAGCTGGACCCCGAGACACGAGGAGTTTTTACTTGTAGCTTAGAAGGGGTAGATTTAAACTCAAATGTGGGATCCTCTTTTCAGGATACCTTGGTACATGTGGGGAGAAAGTAGTCCACCTTCTGCTGTGACTAGTAGGGCCTTCCAAGACTGGGTTTTCACTTGGGGCTTCTGAGTTGCTTATGAAAATGCTGTCTGGACAGAAGTGTGATTATTGGCAAAGGTTGGGTCTGATGCTGAGAAAGCTGCCTTCAGACCCTTCAATTCTCAAAGTGTGAAAGACAGAGCATCTATCTTACCATCTTACATTCAAAATGGCCCCAGCTAGTGATGGTGACATATGGGGGTTGGGGAATATGTCGAATGATGAGGAAAGGCTCTGGTGTTTTGGCACCTTCTGTACTACTCTACTGAGTCAGGTTACCTCCGTTGTCTGTGTGTGAAACTATGCTGTGGTGAAGCTGTTCACTCTGAAATCCTAGCTCTGCCTCTTCTTAGCTGGGTAGTCTGATAATTGCTTTTCTGGGCTATGTGTTCCCTATTATAAAATGGTGGTGTTAGAATAGTATCACCCACCTTAGACAAATGTTGTGAAGGCCAGGAGATAAGCCTTGGAGTGCTTATCAAAGTGTCTGGTAAATACTATTCGTTATCTTGTGCTGCTGCAGTGATAACCCAACTAACTTGTCATTGTTTTGCTCCGATGGTGCTTACTTGCTACAGTGATGGTGCCAGGGAGAACAGAAGCACTTTATAAACAGAACATTAGGAGCTGTGGTTGGAAGCACTGGAATAATGTAAAAGAAGTTCTTAAGTGTAGATAGATAAGTCATGAAGAAAATATCTAGGGATCCCGCGTCTTACAGCCCCCTGATGATTTTGTTCTCTGGATCTGAATGCCAAAAACTCACTAGGAGGGAAACTGTTGTTGTTGTTTCTTTTTTAAATAATAAATTTATTTTTTATTGGTATTCAATTTGCCAACATACAGAAAATAACACCCAGTGCTCATCCCGTCAAGTGCCCACCTCAGTGCCCATCACCCAGTCACCCCTACCCCTCGCCCACCTCCCCTTCCACCACCCCTAGTTCCTTTCCCTTCCCAGAGTTAGGAGTTTTCATGTTCTGTCTCCCTTTCTGATATTTCCTACCCATTTCTTCTCCCTTCCCTTCTATTCCCTTTCACTATTATTTATATTCCCGAAATGAATGAGACTGTATAATGGAAACTGTTTTTTCTAAATATTGGCAAGCCTTCGAAAAGAAAGGTGGTTCTTTTCTTTTTTTGGGGGGGGGGGTGATTCTTGGAGCAGAATGTTAATGAGCTAACAAATGGCACGCAACACTAATTGCTTTCTGTTACTCTTTTGGTATACTAATTGTTTTTATTTTTGTCTGGGCTGTAGCGTCTTCAGTCCCTGTTGTGCCCAGTAGAACCACACCTATTTGCTGATGGAAAGTGGGAGAGAGAAGGGGATCAGCACCCCCACCCCCCACCCCGGCCCAGGAGGAGGATGCACTGCCAAGAAACAGATGGTGTCCATGTATTGTGTGACTCCTTATTTCACGAAGATGAGACTTTATCAGGGATGCATACTTGTGGATTCCCTTACAAGTTTTGATCTGGTAACTGTGGGGAGATAGCGGTGCCATGGGAGCTTTGCCTGAGCCGGCAAGAGTGCTGGAGGAGCCCCATCTGCTGGAGGGGAGACGTAGGCCTGGGTAAATGGGTCTGAGAGAGCTGGAGTGTGCCCCACAGCCCTGAAGGCGTTGCTGGTGCTGCTTGTGGCTGACATTTTCATTTGAAAGAAGGTTTTTGTTTTTGTTTTTGTTTTTTCTTAAGTGTGTTGATTGAGGTTTTATCTAATCATCAGACAGGAGGAAGTGGTGGAATGAAGCAGGAATCTCTCCTGCTTGGAAGTTGTTAGGTTTGGTCCTTTGCTGAAGAGTATGTGCCTGAGGGCCACAGGAAGGAGATGGCCAGGGTTGGAGGCCTAAATGAGCCTCAGGCTCTAAGTTTCACTTTTCTGGTCGTAAAGTGAAGTTTTGGACGCCTGAGCTTCCACCTCGGTAGACACCTGCAGTGATGTTGCCCAGTCCCATGGCTGAAACTAGTCCCAGGACACCTGGGTGGCTCAGTGGTTGAGTGTCTGCCTTTGGCCCGCATAGGGCTCTGCATGGAGCCTGCTTCTCCCTCTGTCTGTGTCTCTGCCTCTCTCTCTCTGTCTCTCATGAATGGATAAATAAAATCTTCTAAAAAAGAAAAAAAAGTCTCTCATCAGCTAAGCTGTGGCCTCCCACGTATGTGTCTGATGATGTGAATATCCAACGTGGAAAGCTGGAGCACAGGTCTTAGGTAAAACCAAACATCTTGCTCCCCCCTTCTGCCCTTGCAAACAGAATTGCACACTATTCTCTCTTCCTGCTTTTCCTTCCATGGGGACAGCGGCTCATCTTAGACCCTACAACATGACACCTCCTTCAGGAGGCCTGTCTCAGCTTCCAGTCAGTGCTTGCCAAGTACCCCATGCAGGCTGGCAGCATGACTCATTTTACTGACTTTCCCCCAGCACTCTATCATATGACGTATTTATGTATTTCTCTGTCTTAGAAGCTTACCTGGTGGGGGGTGGCCCATGGCCAGAAATTTTTTTTTTCTCAGCATACTTCTAGGGTGGCTGACAAGATACATGACAGTTAATAATCAAGAAAAGCAGTTAAAAAAAATATACCCAAAAACTAAGAGGTAGAAAAAATACACAAAGGGCAACTACTTATTTATGACCTAGTGTGTAAGCCCTGCTATCCACGCTCGGGTTCCCTGTCCCTGCAGATAGATCCTGGCTATACCTCCCTTCCATCTTGTCCTGAAGGCAAACACTGAGCTTACCTCAGTAAGCTTAACCCAGTATGACTGGGGTTGGAGAGAGATGTTTTCATCTGTGTCATGGGAGTATCTGAGGCTGGCTGGTGATCTCTCTTAAGAAGAGAGAGCAGAGTGGAAGCTGATTGGAAGTAGGTTCCAGGCCTGGGATGGTAGGAGTAGCTCCAGGAGCTGTAATTAGATGATGTTATTATATTAGAAATGATAAATGTGGACGACAACAATACTAAGATTTCGTTGAAATATTTCAAGTGAAGCAATTACTTCTGTTTCATCTTGCAAGTATTTTTTCCTTTATGCATTTCAAAGTCTAAATCTATACTTTCTAACACATGTCACTTTCATACCAGAAAAGTCATGTTCAAACGCATCCCATTAGAAATTACTGTTGTCCATTCATACTGTAACCTAAAGTAAAATCGTAGAACTTGCAAGAATGGTTAACCTAATGTCTCTAACCTTACCAAGATTTTTTTTTCCAAATTAGAAATGAGTGTGTGGTATTTAAGGATGAAGATGTGGAGGATAATTCTATATATAATTTTGCACCACATGCAAAATGACATCCTTTTCTACAGAGGTAGGGAAATCCCTGCATTTAAGTGTCAGTATTCATTTGCAAGTGGCAGATATATGTTAATTGCTTTTCTGGGGTGAATGATTCTTAATCTGGTGGGAAGGATAAAGATTTCAATTCATTTCACTAATTTTAAAAATTCCAGTAGTCATAGGTTACTATATGGAGCTTATAAATCATTCCAGTGAGGTCTGGGTTATTGGGTGGATTTCCTTGAAAATGTGGCATTCCTCAGTGGTAGAATGAAGTCTTCATCACAGCAGTCAGCAGACGATGCTCTGGGTGACTCTGAGTGCCCTGAGTTGCTGGTGCTGATGTGGGTTGGATGGGAAGATGGGCATGTATTATGCCTTGAAATGATGAGGCTGATGCAATATCTTAGAAACACTTCTTAGCACAGCAGTTGGAATTGGAAAGTTAGTATGATCAGTTACATAGAGTTCTGAGGTTTATGATAAAAAATTTATCTTTTCATTGTTCTTCTGTCAAAGAGCCCAGGTAAAGACTGATGGTCTTTTCCCACCTTTAATTCACCAAGTAAATGGAGGAAAGAATTTAAGTTGCCTTTTTTCCCCCTAGTAATCTCTATGCCCAGCATGGAGCTCAAACCCATGACCCCAAGACCAAGAGTTGCATGCTCTGCTGATTGAGCCAGCCAGGCACCCGTAAATTGTGTTTTAAAAATACTCTAACAGCAGCTCTTTCTGCCCATGGGGTCCTGTCTCTGTGCTTTATTACCTTTTATGCACTGAAAAAAAAAAAACTCTAACATTAATTATTAATAGGAAGAGGCCAGCTTAAGAAAAAAAGACATTAGTTTGTAAACTTGTGGATAACATAAACCAGACTATATAGTGGTAAAAAAGGAAGGCAGTTACATACAGTATTAAGGAGTAGCGATCAAAAGTGTGAAGCACTTTGCATGCATTTTTTTATGTCCTTTCCCAGCTTAAAACTCTTCATTTCAGGGTACCCAATCCCTTAGCCCCTGGTGACCCCTGTAGCTCAATCTCTGGCTGCCTCTCACCCTTATGTTCTAGTTTCCAACTCAATTACTTTTAGTAACTTGGAGGTGCCTGACTATCCCTTGGTCTCAGAACTTCACATCTGCTCTTCCTACACTACCCATATCTTCAACTGTTGTGTATCTACCTTATGTTTGTTTCTCTCCTAGGATTTAAGTGTGTGTCCTTTCCAAAGTCTTTCCCGATATTCCTACTCTGGTCCAGATGCTGTGCTGTCTCCTCTGCTCTGATGGCATTAGCTATTTCTGTGTTCTAGCCCTTCATATACTGCACAGGCCTGTGGACTTGGTATTTCCTACCAAAGTGGCTGCTATTCACCACTGATAACTAGCACCTGCATAGAACCTAGCTCTCTGCATTCCCTTTAGAGTGAATGACCTTAATTTAAACTTTGCAACAGCTCCATGATAGGATAAGGGCCCTATCTTTAGGGGCGTTTGTTTGGTAGTGAGCTGTTAGAAGCTCAGACAGATTAAGGGTCTTGCCCAAGACCCTACATCCAATAGGTGGCTGGGCTAAGTTTAAACTGGAGTCTGATTCCAGAATTCCCTGCTGTGTGTGCACAGTGCTTACAGCCTTCTCAGACCATGTGGTCATGGCCTTAAGAATGGGCATCTTTGTAGGAACTCGGATTGGTGGGGGTTGATAGGTTGTAGGGAAGGAGGGGGATTGAGGATGATATCCAGGTTTCTGAGAGGATTATGCTGATAAGTGAGGTTGGGGTTTTGTGGAAAATCTTAATTTGTAGGGAATGATGAGTCTAGATTTGAGCATGCTGAATTCGAGATGGCTGTTGGTCTTCAAAGGGGAAATGTGCAGTAGGCTATGTGATAATAGGGCTCAAAAATTGGTCAGAATTTGGGAATATTTGGCCTTCATGGCTGTTTGCTCCCAGTGCAGAGGAGCTGATGAGCTCTGTTCCAGCCACTCCCAGTAGATGCCTGTACCTCACAGAACACATAAATAAGGAGTAGAATGAAGCAACCAGATAATGTGTGTATTCAAATGCAGCTCAGAGAACTGTAGTCTCTGCCTTCTAGCATTGGATGTATATGTAATATACACATTGATGCCGTTGGTTCAGAATCCGCATTATAATTGAAATAAGTTATGTTTTTTAAGTTTTGGTTCTTTAATTTTTTAAGATTTTATTTATTTATTCACGAGAGACACAGAGAGAGGCAGAGACACAGGCAGAGGGAGAAGCAGGCTCCCTGCAGGGAGCCCAACATGGGACTTGATCCTGGGACTCCAGGATCACGCCCTGGGTTGAAGTCAGGCGCCAAACTGCTGAGCCACCCAGGGATCCCCATGGTTCTTTAATTTTTTTTAAAGAAAAATTTGATTAGCTCATTACACATGAGCATTTCTGCCTTTGATTGTTTCTTAAAGAGCAGGGTAAGGAGTAAGGGGCATGTGGTTATAATCGTAAAAGTAATGCATGTATATACCAAATTTGGAAAATAAAGGAATAAACAAAAAAGTCTTATACTATCAGGTAACATTTTGGTATGTTCTTTTAGTAAAATTTCTTTAAATTAAAAAAATTTAAGTTCTTTATATTTTCTTTAAAAACACATTTTAATAACTCTAAAGTTTTTTATGGAATGTAACACGGACTATTATTGAATAAATAAGTTTTCATTGTTCATATAGGTAATGTATCAACACAATTTTGTTTTCTTATATCTTTAGAGCAGATGGAGGGAGGAGCAAGATTGAGAGGGAGAAAATGTGTGTAAATGAAGAAACTGAGCTGTATATTGTGCAGTGTTGCTGTCTGATGTTAAAGAAGAAAAAAACAAAGGTGCCTTGGGGTCCTGGGATGGTCTTTGTAAAGTAATCCAAAGACTAAGAACATCAGTGTAAACACACACACACACACACACACACACACACACACACACACACACACACGGTCTGTAATAAATTGGGACCATCTGTTAGGTTCTACCTAGGCCTGCTTGCTTAGTTTTCTGCCCGTTCCTTATTTCAGAATGCCTTTCAAATGGTGGCAGAGTGCTGGGTGTCAGATGGCACCAGGGATAAAGTGCAGCAAGGCCAGCAAGGCTGGGCAGCAGATCTGCAGCCAGCCTGGGTTGCTTCACAGTTCCTTATTAACTTTTGGGAGCAACCTAACTGTGGCCACTGTGGCCTTGACCTTCTGATCCGTGGGGCTGTAGGATGGGGATTATGGGGGAAGGGGGGTTAGGGAGTGAACTCACTTTTTTTTTTTTTTAAACCACCATGTGTGAAGCCAATTTTAGAATGCTGTTTTTTTTTTTTTAATTTTTTAAAAAATTTTATTTATTTATGATAGTCACATAGGGAGAGAGAGAGAGGCAGAGACACAAGCAGAGGGAGAAGCAGGCTCCATGCACCGGGAGCCCAACGTGGGATTCGATCCCGGTTCTCCAGGATCACGCCCTGGGCCAAAGGCAGGCGCTAAACCGCTGCGCCACCCAGGGATCCCAGAATGCTGTTTTTAAAGAGAATATTTCATGTGCACATCTAAGAATGTATTGCTTCCTTCTTACGTGTGTTGGTATTAACCTGTTTCTGCACAGTCTGCTACTAACCTATTGTTGCAGAGTTTTCTGTGAACCCATCTATTTGTAGGAAGCTTAATTCCTGGGGTCCCATGGAGTCCCTCTTTTTTTTTTTAAAGATTTTATTTATTAGACACACACACACACACACACACAGGCAGGCTCCATGCAGGGAGCCCAATGTGGGACTCGATCCCGGGTCTCCAGGATCATGCCCTGGGCCAAAGGCAGTGCCAAACCACCAAGCCGCCGGGGCTGCCCAGTCCTTTTTTTTTTTTTTTTTTTTTTTAAAGATTTTATTTATTTATTTATGGTAGACAGAGAGCGAGAGAGGCAGAGACACAGGCAGAGGGAGAAGCAGGCTCCATGCTGGGAGCCTGACGTGGGACTCGATCCCGGGACTCCAGAATCGTGCCCTGGGCCAAAGGCAGGAGCCAAACCGCTGAGCCACCCATGGATTCCCCCTGCCCAGTCCTTTTTAATTATAGGGGCTACTGAAATTTATTTTTTGGCCAAAGAGTGTTACATTATGAATTGCTAACTAGTATTTCTCAGTTTTAATGCTAACTTTCTATAAATAACAACAAAATTATTACTTGAAAACCTACAGTTAAAGGCTTTATTTAATTTTTGTTTAAAGTGGGTATGGCCTGTTGTGCCCAAGATAGCGAATCTGAGAAACCGCCAAGGAGCCGACACTGATGCAAACACACGAGGGTTTATTTACAAGCTCGAGCCTGGGTCCAAGTATACTGGATGCAGCGGAGCAGGGACTTGGACCCCGAGACTAAGAGGCTTAGGAACTTTATAGGGGCCAGTGGCCAATGGGATACGCAGAAAGTTGCAGTCATGCTGGTCCCCTGAGCCGGAGTTCCGGTTAGGGTGTGTCCTGGTCTTTGACTAGGGCGGGGCAGTGCCCTAAGTAATAAGCAGGTCAGCACAAGGCGGGTACAGCCCAAAATAGAGTCAGTCCTGCTCTGCTTGTCCAGGGGTAGGGGATTTTGTTAAATTTCCAGGGTCTGACATGGCCAAAATGCTAATCTAGAACAACCTCCTGGTTTACAAACTATGCCAGGTAATCAATTTAGCTCTTGGAATCAGCGTAGCTATTTCTTTTTTCAGAGTAACTATTTCTGTTTTTGAAGGGAAGAGGGCCTGCTTTGTAGCTTCAGATTTTGTTTTTTGGGAGTTTATGGTCATTGTTTTTCATTTAAGGAGTTTTTTTTTTTTTTAAGATTTTATTTATTCATGAGAGAAAGAGAGAGACAGAGAGAGAGAGAGGTAGGTGCAGAGACACAGGCAGTGGGAGAAGCAGGCTCCATGCAGGGAACCCGATGTGGGACTCCCAGTCTCCAGGATCAAGCTGTGGGCTGAAGGCGGCGCTAAACCGCTGAGCCACCCGAGCTGCCCATTTAAGGAGTTCTTTAACCCTGTGGCCCTACCCTGGATGACCTGTCTGGAGGCTGTGGTTGCTAGGATGGTCTCAGGTCTTTGCTGCTTTCAGGAAGTAAGGGGAAGGCCGAAAGCTGAAAAAATTGGCTTTGCTTTCCTCTGAACCCCAATCCCTCCCTTCTCTGACATGTTGAAAGCTAACCTGGGAACATAGGGTACAAGGAAGTGTCAGAGCCTGGTTTCCTGCCGAGAAATGTCATTGAATACAAACGTATTTTCTCAAGCATAAGCTAGAGCATTCATTCATTCAGGAGTAAGCCTGAAAATAGAAAGAGTTGGTTGTGGGAATTTGGATGGTGAAAGCCTTCATACTTGGTGATTCCAATAGCCCAGGATTAGGTCCATCAAAGGATTGTAGTAGAAACTTGATGGAATGATTGGAAATGTTTTCGGAGTGCTAGTCTGGCTTCCATTTCATTAGCTCTCAAAGTATCCTTAGTCAAAGTGAAGTGATCCCAGCTTACTACAGATCCTTCTCTAATGGTTTCCCTCTTTCCTGGGAGGAAGCTGGTTTGTTAAGAATTACCATTCCTAGCAAGGCAGAGGAAGGAACTGATTAGTTTCTAATCCTAGAATCTGCTTTATGCTCGGCTCTAATTGCTACTACACATTAGAACAAGCATCCAGGCCATCAGAGGAAGTAGGTGTTGTCTGATAGTGTGGCTGAAGTAAGTCCCTGTGTGGCACTAATCAGTGACTTCCTGGAAGTCCCCCACCCTGCTTCATATGGCTGGTGGGTGTACAATGTTCAGAAACTTGTGTGTGTTGGAGAAACTGTATTTCTCTATAGAGAGCTAAAACTCTGCTTTCCTCTGTGTGTCAGTGGTACAGATAAACCTGAGAGCAGTCCATAATTAGTGGAATTTAGGGGCACAACAAAATAGGCAGAATTGGGAGGATGAAGAAAGAAATTGGGAACAGCATATTTTGGGGCGGAAGATTTTATTAACCTATCTATTCTTTTGCTATCACTGTGTTTCTTTCATCACCCTGTTTACTATGGAGGAGTTTCCTGATATTTATTACCTTGTCCATTTGCACAGTGTTATTTGCATTTCTTAATCTGAATTAATCATGAAAATGCCCTCATTTGGTCCAGCTGACTCAGCTTGGCACCACTACATGCCTACTCTCACCCCTTTTCTAAAAATTCTATTTCATTTTAATCTCTACATGCACATGTTAAGTGGTTTAAAGTGTGTGGCCTCATCCTAACATCTCATGCTGAAGTTTTTCGTGCCCTACAAGTGTGGAAGCACCTTCAGCGGCTTGGAATGTCTGGTATTTTATGTGTTCTGCTGGAATGCCTAACACAATATGAGAAGATCAAAGAAGACTCTTTTGAAAGACTATATGTTGAAGGCATGACTCTGAATAGTGGACAGAATCCCTGACTCAGCTTTCTGTGAATTCCCCACGACCTCATTGCTCATCCACAGGGATTTCCCTGTAGGTGCTTTTGGAAATTCTTGAGCAATTGGGAAGCCTCTGCTCCCCTTGTAGAGTATCCTGGAGCTGGTAATGGAACTTTGCCAGAAAAGGTAAAGGACACACAGTCATGGCATTCCTCCTGTTTGCTAGAGACTATACATTGGTTCAGTCATTGGTAATGAATCACTTTTCTGCTTTGGAGGAAATTCTGCTTTTTTTTTAAACTCCAAAAGTTTGTCCAATGTCACTTTTAGCCTTCCAGGAATTGTTCTGATAAATACAAATACAATAGATTCTTTTCTTTCTATTATCACGGAACTAATGGTTCTCTCTTCTCAGTTCATTAACGTTTTCAGATTGATGAAATGGTAGTACTAACTTTATTGCTTGCCCTGTTTCTGTCGTTACTCTTGCTGGCAGGAATCCACGCCATCTTGTCAACATTAGTACGTTTTTTGTGATGCTGTGCTGCCTACCCACATGATAGTGGGTTTTTTTTAGCTTGATGGAAAATTCAAATGAATAAAGGACAACACAGTAAAAGAGACATAGTCTATGATAGGAGAATAATGTCCCTTAATTCACTCACTGAAGTGTTTCCTTGCACTCCGTGCATTATCGTATTCATTTTTATTTTTTTTTTTTATTTTTTTATTTTTTTATTTTTTAATTTTTTTTAATTTTTATTTATTTATGATAGTCACAGAGAGATAGAGAGAGGCAGAGACACAGGCAGAGGGAGAAGCAGGCTCCATGCACCGGGAGCCCGATGTGGGATTCGATCCTGGATCTCCAGGATCGCACCCTGGGCCAAAGGCAGGCGCCAAACTGCTGCGCCACCCAGGGATCCCTCGTATTCATTTTTAAAGAATAATTACTGTGTTTTGTTGAAAGAATGGGCTCATAAATTCTAAGAAACTAATTATATTTTGTTACTGGTGTTGCTAGAATTCTAATAAGCTTATTCCTATTTCTAGTTTAGCTGTTAGAGAAGGGAACGTATCCTAAAGTGTACAAATGTATTTGGTAATTAAAAGTTACTGAGAGAAATAATGATATTTTGTCATTGGAAGAGTTTTCTAACACGTGGTTATAATGAGATCAGCATGGTAGAACCTGATTTTAAATTGAAGAAGGAAATAAAACTGCATCTTCATTCTTTATGTAGCTCTGTCAGAGGAGGAATTAAGTGAGGGCATATTAACTTGATCATACTTGTAGATTCTTCTGAGACTTAAGAAAAAAATCCATAGTATTTATATGGATGATGGAAGATCTCAAAAAGTTACCAGCAGAACAAAGATGGCTATACCACTAGGCTTCCAGTGTTAGAGGTGATAATGCTGACTCACATTTGAGTGTTTACTATGTGCCTGGGAGGGTAAGGAACTTGAGACCAAGGTGAAATAACTTGCCTAAGGTCACAGAGTAAGTGGCGGGCCCCAGATAACTAAAGCCATATTTAGTTCCCTTAGGTGAAACTGAAAGAAATCAAGAAAAGGATAAAAATACACACAAGGTTAATGGTTAAAAATTAAAAAAAAAAAAAAAAAAAAATACACACAAGCTAAAGCTAGTCAAGCTCCAAATTTCAATGCAAAAAAACTGAGTTAAAGTGAGTATATTCAATTAATCAGTCATCTTTGATTATCCAAATATTCTTATTCACTTGAATTTCTGTTAAGGTAACCAACTGTGTCATTAAGAACCTTTTTTTCAAAAAAAAAAAAAAAAGAACCTTTTTTTTCTTTTTGTTTTTTCTTTTTAAGCTTGGTCTTGTACCTGTGGGTTATATCTGTCTTCTGTTTAAGATTCAACCCTGGAGGCATCACTGTACACAATGCTTAGCACTTGCCTAATTTGTGAATCCAGCATTCTGGGTGGTTGGTGGAAGAGATAATGACTCTGCCATTGTTAAGTGATGGGGAAACTGAGTCAAGGAAAAGCAAAAATATTTCTTGCCATAGGAATCCACAGCAGTCAAGTCAGTAGCATTATATCCTATGAGTCTGTGCTTGGGAATGTAAACAAGGACCTCTTAGATAAAAATATTTCCTTCTGTTAAAGTAAACTTGCTTGATCATTTAAGGGTCCGATGCCAAATAGTACTGCTGCAATCACTGACTTAAATTGCTTAGTTAAGCTAGATTAGCTGATCGAAAATTTAATGAAGCAAATATATTTTTGTATTTCAGCAAACTTAATTTTCTTCAAGGAGGGATTAAATTTTAAGCCCATACATGCCAGCATTTTACTTGTGGATTTCCTTAGTTTTTGCAGAAAAATTTAAAGAGGTAAAGTGAAATAGTTGTCTCTGTGTCCAAGGCTTTTCTTAACACCTATGTTGGTAGCATTTGGGCCCTTTATTTATTTATTTTTTTAAAAGATTTTTTAAATTTATTCATGAGAGACAGAGAGTCACAGACATAGGCAGAGGGAGAAGCAGGCTTCCTGTGGAGGGCCTGATGTGGGACTTGATCCTAGGACCCTCGGATCATGACCTGAGCCAAAAGGCAGATGCTCAACTACTAAGCCACTCAGGTGCCTCTAGGCCCTTTAATTGAAAGAGCAAAGACCTCCCAGGCTATTTGGAAGACCACCTGCATGGGAGTTAGTGGGGAGCGCAGGTCACCTGGGATTCCATGTTGGGGTTTCCCTTTCTCTGCTTTGGGAGCAGAGACCTTGTTACCATTTTCTCTGTTTCGTCTAGTAAGCTGAAGAGTTAAAATAGGCCTGTGTCAGAAAATAGGCCTGTGTTTTTATATCACAATAAGTGGGGTAAAGTGAGTCAGGGAGAGATGGGGGGGAGCACTGCGGGGATAAGGATGACACGGACATTTTGGGAGTCTAGGAGCCTGGAATTTTCATTCTGTAAGAGGTCAGCGCAGCCCACGGGGACTAGACTGAGTGCTTTATTTTCTTTATCTTTTGTTTGTATAGTTCTTTTTCATGACACTAGAAATGAATTTGATGTGTCTCCCTAGTAAATTTTGGAATTCTATCAGTGAAAAAGGCTAAGTCCAGCCTCTCAAATCAACACACATGCACGGGCTTCCCCTGCTCCCTCATTCTGTTGCACTTAGCTGAAGTGAATGCCTCTGGGGCTTGGATATCCAGACACCCATGACCTAAAGGTGAATAGCTGTATTATCCATTACTGACTCTTAAGTGATTACCTTTGTTACCACTTCCCGTATTTAGGAAGGGATACACTGAAATGGCTGAAGAAGGAATCTATTTTTATTATGTCTTAGGACATTAAGTCATAAGCAGATTTTTCTTTTTCTTTCCAGAAGTGATTAAAGCAATGTAGATCTAGCTCCTTTAGGTGCCTTTTCCTATTTAGCATCCTAAACTTTGTGGTAGGTAGAAGCAAATTTTGTTAAACTGCCCTGCTCTTCCCATCTCTCTTCCTCTGAAACACCTTTTTTTTTTTTTTTTAAATTTTTATTTATTTATGATAGTCACAGAGAGAGAGAGAGAGAGGCAGAGGGAGAAGCAGGCTCCATGCACCGGGAGCCTGATGTGGGACTAGATCCCGGGTCTCCAGGATCGCGCCCTGGGCCAAAGGCAGGCGCTAAACCGCTGCGCCACCCAGGGATCCCTCCGAAACACCTTCTTATGCTCTCTTTCCTCTGTAGATAAGTTTCGCATACCCTGTGTGCTTAAAAATTTCAAAAATGTAATTGTACTTTAGACAAAATATGTAGTTAGGCTTTGGTGCTGAGCTCTTTGTACTTCATGGCCTTATCTCTGAACTCAATCTTGCCACTGCGAAAGAGAAACACAAGCAGTCTGTCAGTGGGGGTACTCTTGCTACCCTGCTAGTAATCATCTTTATTGCCATACGTTTCTCCTGATTGCTGCTCTGACATTTCCATGCAAATTACCAAGGGCAGCTGAACTAGATAAATTAGGCCCTTTCTGACCGAATAAAAAACCATTGACATTTTGGCATTGCTAAACTCATTAACAGTATTAGCCAGGAGTCCTGCTTTTAGCAGAGCTCCATTCTGGGCATGTGACTCTAGGTTGGGCAAGATAAAGACCTTATGGCTCCTAATTAGCAAGTGTAATAAATGACAAACAGTTTGTGGGAGTCTCTGTATAACATAAATCAGATTTAGAAAGGGAATACAACTTAATAATTTGTGTCAGTGTCAACGTAACAAAACAGCATCCGAAAAAGGTGAAGGAAAGGCTTTTGGATGCATTATCCATTACAGTAGTTCAGTTCCAGTTTAACCACCTAAGCATCCCTTATTGTGTGGGCCTTATTCGAAAAGGCTGATGGTGAGGAGTGCGCTGGCCTCTGGTTCCCTGAGGTAGAGCCTGTCTGAGTCAAGGAGCCCCATCTCCACCTGGAGAGAGATTTTACGGCTCTGACTCTGACACCAGGAGAAGAACTTGCCTGCTGGTGTTTCCTGGGGTTTTGTAAGGCCAGAATTATTATGCCTGACTGGTCTGACTTGTTTCTTCATCCCTGGCTTCTTTGTCAAACCTCCGCCGCCCTTGGGCCACCTTGATCTTTCCACTGCTACCTACCCTGTTGTAATTTTTGCTGCCATTTTTCTTTTGTCCCCTTGGTTCCTATTGCTTCTTCCCTGCATCCCTTTGAGAAGCGAGTCTGACCTTTGGAGATAATACCAGTTGGTGTTAATATTCCTGTCGTTGTGTTCTCTCCTAACCAGTCAGGATGCTAGTGGGTAAAATCCTTAGTTTCTCCGAGCTGGTGTGGCTTAGCTGATGGTTTCTCTCCCCTCAAGCCCAGTGCTGGGAACCACCCTAGAAGCTGGTTAAAACTAGTTCCCAGATAACCAAAGATGAATGATGATTTTTTTTAAAAAACATCTACTTCCCCAACTAAGAAGTTTTTCTGTTGCCAACGGTTTCTGGAGTGTTCTATTAGACAGCAAATGGGTAACTATTTCTAGGAGTGCGCGGTATACTTTAATGGCTGATAAATGTAGGGACACCGTATGTAACAGTATTCCATTTTTGGGCTGCTGGGTGGAAGGAGGACACAGGAGATGCAATGCTAACTGCCTGAGCTGCCTTTTGACCCTCACTGGGAGATAGAACACAAGTCCCTGTTCTTCTGTTGGGTCAGTTATCAAGTGAGTCTTAGAGATTAATGCTAGGTGTTGAGGGAAAGAGACATCATGGTCTGGAATGGTCAAGGGAAACTGATGAAGGTGGTACATCCTACAGGACCTCCAGTCAGCAGGAAAGGGGGATTTTTGGGGGTACTGATGCTGTGAGAGTGAGGCTGAGAGAGACTCAGGTAGAGCTGAGGGGGCAGGCGTGACTAGATGGGACTCCATATGGAGCGGGAAAGCTGGTGTTCAGCCAGGCTCCCGAGGAACTGTACTTGATACCAGCACCCATTGGTCACTTCAGGAGAACCCACTGCGGAGCTTTAGCAGGGGAGTGGGGCTAAAAAATGGGGCTTTGTGGAAGATGACTCCTGAACGTCTTTGTGTAGGATTATCGGACAGGGAGATGTGATGTGGCTGGGAGGCAGAAGACTCCAGGTGTTGTCTCAGTAACCCATGCTTGCAGAGAGACTGGGCCTAGAGGGAGATGAAGAATTGCTGGGTACAAGAGTGACAGGATTGACTGGAGATTGTGGGTGAAAGGAGCAGAGAAGGGTGGAAGATGGAGCTGGGGTGGTGGGGGTGGCGGTGGTTGTCCACTATTCATTTTACTTTCTTTTGCTCTAAGCCTGGTTCTATTTCAGCAGACATATCTTATTTACAAGATGTACAAGTGCAGAACTTATTTTTAGTAGCTTTATTAAGATCTTCATATACCATACAATATATCCATTTAAAGTGTATAATTCGGTGGCTTTTAGATCCACAGAATATGCAACCATCATCACAGTCTAATTTTATAACATTTTCATCATCCCTGAAAGAGGAACCCCATTAGCAGTCACTCTCTCTGCCTCCTCACTCCTAGGTAACTATTACTCTACTTCTGTCACTGTAGATTTGCCTGTTCTGAGAATCCTACATTACGTGGCTTCTCGTGACTGTCTTCTTTCACTTAGCACAATGTTTTCAAGGTTTCACTATGTTATAGCATGTCTATGTGCTGCTGGGTTCTGATATGGCTGTTAGGTGGAGAAATAGTGCCCCGAGAGAGGCTTGGAGATTGAGTGGCCTGTTAGATGGGAGTGATAATGCCAACTTCTTTCTAAAGTTATCATGAAGATCAGATAATGTATATGAACATGAAATAATTTTATATAAACGGAGAGGTTTTTATGACCTGTTTTGCCAATGAGGCAGTGAACGTGAGGGGTGATGGGATAAAATGTAGCCCTCTTTACGTTTGGGTTGATAGCAGGTAGTGTGTGAATTGCCAGCCTGGAGAGCCTCTTGGGAAGTCATGTGTGTTGAGTCAGTGGTTAAGTTCATGTAAGCTGATGAGCTTCTCTTGGAGCAGAGGTTAAAGAAGGAGTGCAGAGGACTGAGATGGGGGAAAGGCCTGCTGTGGGAGGGTGGGAAGCAAAAGCTGCAGAGAGAGAGAGAGAGAGAGAGAGAGAGAGAGTGCCAGTCCTAGGATGCATGGCAGTGTTAAACCTGTTCTGCTAAAATGGTTTCATCATGCAATCATTGCTCAGTTCTCTTAATTAGCTAACTGTTGGCCAAGTCATGTCTGTGCAGGATTCTCTGACCCAATTTATTATTGGCCCAGGCCCACATGCTAACTGGTCAGTAACTTAGGCCCTTATTTTAAAAACAGAATGAAATAAAACAATAGAGTACCCTGGGCTGGAAATGTGACTGGATCCCAGAGCCAAGATTCTACTATCTAGTGCGTTGGCTTGAACTTGACACCCAATCACTTTGAGCCTTAGGGTTTTATTTTTTGTCTGTACATGATCATTGGATCCCTTGCTGGGATATTGAAGATCATGTCACATGCAACAGGATGTGCAAACAGGCCTTGAAAGTGCTAAGATGTCTTGAAACCTGAGGGACTGGTGCTGTCCCAACTGCTGCCCTACCCCTTCTAAATAAACACAAATAAAGCCAGATGTAAGATAATGGGAATTTCCCAAGGACTAACTGGTTGCGTTTGTGAGAAGCCCTCTGTGTAACTAACATACTTGCCAGTGGTGTAATTGATTGCTGCTGGGTAAATACGAGTCCCACTTTGGGAGATGGAACATCCAGTCTGAATATTTTTCTTTTTTTTTTTTCTGAATATTTTTCTTATGTGAGGTTTCCCCCACTGCACCCCCAGGGAGAGGTGGTGATTCTTTTGTAGTGGTTGGTGGTAGCGGGTGGTGTGTGTGCATGTGGAGGGAGGGTGAGTGTGGACAACGTGGAGTGGGAGGGGGAAGCAAGCAAAAAAGAAATGTAGTTTGAAGATGGAGGTGATCGTCAGCTGAGCTGGAAACCAAAAAGTATAGATATTTTTCAAATTTCTGGGAGAAGGAATGAAACAAAGGGGAGCCATAAGAAAAGAACATCCATTTTTGGGGCATCTGGGTGGCGCATTTGGTTAAGCATCTGAATCTTGGTTGCAGCTCAGGTCATGATCTCAGGGTCCTGGGATCAAGCCGTGGGTCAGGTTCTGTACTGGGGGTGGAGCATGCTTGAGCCTCACACTCCCTCCGCCCCTCCCTGTAGTATTTGAGAGATATTTTCTCTTTCAAATAAATCTTAAAAAAAAAAAAAAATCCATGTTTGCTGGAGTTTGGCATGGGACCTAGGGTTTTAATAAAAGTTGAAATCAACTGCCTGAGACTGCCCCATACCGTGAGAGTCTAATTAGACTTGGCCTGGGAAGGAGATTTCTTAAATGAATATAGCTTGTCTCCTCCTGTATATTGGTAGGCAAGGTAAATGCTTAAAGTGTAGTTTATCTAGGTCTCTCCTCATTTTCTTTTCTTTTTTTTTTTTTTAAGATATTATTTATTTATTCATGATAGTCAGAGAGAGAGAGAGAGAGAGAGAGAGAGGCAGAGACACAGGCAGAGGGAGAAGCAGGCTCCATGCAGGGAGCCCGACGCGGGATTGGATCCCGGGTCTCCAGGATTGCGCCCTGGGCCAAAGGCAGGCGCTAAACCGCTGCGCCACCCAGGGATCCCTCTCCTCATTTTCTAGGAACCACCTTGCACTCATTCATACTACTACACTGGGTCCTGTGCTCAACCCATCTCCTGGGCATTTGGAAGCAGGGTATAATTTCACTTCTAACTTGATTGTCTCTGGAACAGAGGAGATGCAAACTCTGGTGGCTAATGAACTGGAAAGGGAGGGGGCTTAGTCTGCAGTGAGGGAAGGATGAAGGAGATGTGCACAAAAGAGCAGAATCAAGAGATGTGCTCATGTTCCTGCATGGTGCCCGTGAGCTCCTGGGGATCCCTGTATACTTAATGACAAAGGGAAAGGGAGTTGGTCTGCTCTTTTGCCTAAATTATCTCAAGTGGTATTGGGAACTTGCTACCAAAGGAGCCCTAATGAATACAGTGGTTAAAAGCAGTCTGAAATTTTTATAGCTGCTTTAAGGACCTATTAGAAGGTGAAGAGGATGTAGGTAGGGGGCTGAGTTACTGAAAAAGCGGCCCCATAGAGAGAGCTGCTCTGTCCTTCTGAGTGCAGATGTTGAAGTTGGAGCACTCTGTAGTCTTGCTCTGAACCGAAAGGAGAAGCATTTATTAAAGATAGGTTGGGGAGGGATCCCTGGGTGGTGCAGTGGTTTGGCGCTTGCCTTTGGCCCAGGGCGCGATCCTGGAGACCCGGGATCGTATCCCACATCAGACTCCCGGTGCATGGAGCCTGCTTCTCCCTCTGCCTATGTCTCTGCCTCTCTCTCTCTCTCTCTCTCTCTCTCTCTCTGTGACTATCATAAATAAAAAAAAAAAAAAAAAAAAAAGATAGGTTGGGGAGAGACTATCACTTCACTGTGCTGCTTTTCAATAGAATTGTCTGTCTCCAGCATTAATTTTCTAAGGGTCTCCAAATGCTCAGAGGCATTTAGGAATTGGGCCCAGAGCAAGGCAAACATTTGCTATAGAGGGCCAGATAGTAAGTTTTTAAATTTTTTGTGGGTCGTAGGGTCTGTGTCGCAGCTCTTCAGTTCTGTCCTCATTGGGTGAAAGCGACCATGGGCAACATAGAAACAAACTGGTATAGCTGTGTTCCAGTCCCAAGATTGCAATTTCATGTAATTTTTGCTTGTTAGGAGATACTGGTTTTGTTTTGTTTTGAGAACCATTTAAAAATGTAAAGGCCTTTCTTAGCTTGTAGGTCACACAAAAACACACGGTGAGGTGGATCTGGCCCATGGGTCTGGCTATAGTTTACAGACTCTTCCAGCATGATGTGGAAGCAAAGGGACCCTTCTGTTACAGTAGCTCGGGCAAATGAGAACAGCTTTCATCAAGAGTGAGTCCTGACTGTTTTAACCTTTACATTAACCCCACCAGATCTCTGTAAGATTGCTGGCTAGTGTTGTAGCCAACCCTTGAGATTGAGGGAGGAGTTTAAGTTCAGTGAGCTAGTTTTAGAACCGGGAGCTAATGATTACTAGGCCAGTCGTTTAGGTGCTTGACCCATGACTGAGACTCACTGCATTGACCTGGAGCAGATGCAGTTTCTTCATGCAAACAGAGAAATCAAGGCTCCTAGAGGATTGTGTAATGCTTTAGGTGCAGCCCAAAGCAGAATTACAGAGTTTATAGCTTTCTACTCTGTAGTTTAGCTGCTGAAATTCATGCCTTCTCTTACTTAGTAGCTGAAAGATGTAAGTATGTTGTTTTTTTTCAAACTGTTGATGTATAATTGACAATGAATTACATTTAAGGTGTATAAGCTGAGAAGTTTTGATATTTGCATACACCCATGAAACCATGACTGTAATCAAGATACTGAACATAACCATCATCCCCCAAAATTTGCCTATCTCCATTCCCCTTCTCTTTTTTAGACAACTGCCAATCTGCTTTCTGTCACCATGAACTAGTTTGCATTTTACTGAATTTAATGTAAATGGAATCTTATGTACTTTTTTGTGTCTGGCTTCTTTCATTTGGTATCAAAATTTTAAGATTCATCTACATAGCACATATCAGTAATTCATTCCTTGTGGCTGAGTAGTATTCCATTATAAGGAATTTATCTTTGCCTCTGTTGACAAACATATGAATTGTTCCTACTTTTTGGACATTTCAAATAAATTTTCTGCTAACATTTGCCAGTAGGTCTTTTTATGGTGTCCTTTCTTTGGGGTAAATTCCTAGGAATGGGATAGCTGGTCACATGGAAAGTATATGTTTAACTTTTGAAGACACAGACTGTTTCCTGAAGAGTTGTGACACTTGACATTCCCAGCAGCATGTTAGAAGGGTTCTAGTTCCTCCGAATCCTTGTGAACTGTGCTCGACTTAGGAAGCAGTGTTAGGGGGCATTTACCTGATAGGCTCTCTTAAGTACAGAAAATCACATCCTGTGGATCACTTAATTTTTGTTTCCAAAGAGCACTAACATACAGCCTCTCTTTTTCGTTCACAGGACATTCCTGTAAAATGAGCAATTTAAAGGAGTAAATAGGATGTGTGACTGAGGCAAAGTCTGATTGTTTGGCTTCCAGTCTGACCAGGGTGCCGGTGGTTCTTCTTTCTCCTTCTTCTTAAATAAAAGCCCATTGGTATTTACTTTCCTTTTTTAATCCCTTTGGTTATGTTGCTTTTGCCATGTTGATGTGTGAAATTTGTGTCTTGATCTGTGTGGAATTGGCATTCTCAAGTCTAGCTGTTGCCAGCCGCACAGTGGACGTCTCAGGAAAATTAAGATGCTCCTGTCGATAGTCCCTTAGGTAATAGCTGTATTACAGCTTTTACTTTCAGAATGGCTTCCCTGCGATAAAATTATTGCCATCTTTTTGCCCTGTCCTTGACTTATGTTACTCTGAGAAATGGAATGTTGCTGAAAAAATGTGTGCATCGCAGTAGGTGAGTTTTAAACAATTGGAAAGAGCCGTGTTGTAACAATGCCAATTCCGTAGCTCGCGAGGTGGAAGTTTGTCATGTTGGACCTGTAGCTCTTCAGCTGTCCATGTGAACCAGGGGCACTATTGATTAATCCATAGTAACCCAGCTATGATTCTTTAGTAGAACAGCCAGTATCTGATCCAGAGTCAATGTACCGAGAAGACATCTCCTCTTGTACATTTCCATTTCCTTTGTCTTTGGCCTTTGGCTTCCATTCAAGGGTCCTCTTAGATTTGCGGCAGTTCCCCCTAGCTAGTCAGGCTGGAAGGCTGTCTGCCCTCTGTGACTCCAGCAGACTCTGCTAAACTGTTGTTTGGTCTAGAAGAGACATCAGCACTTTGGTTGTTAGGGCCACTCTCTTGGAAAGTCTTTTCTCTCTCCTTTGGGGAGACCTGGGTATTTTTAGTTTCTTATCATCTCGGGGTAGGGAGGCGGGAGTAGTGGTGGTGGTTCTGCAGACTCACTGCCATGAGGCAAATGGAAACCTGAAGTAGATTTTACTTGAAGGGCATTAATAGGGAATATTCTGAAAAATATACAAGTAGGAAAAAGCATTTTTCAAATTGAATTTTGAAAAATGTCAGAATTCCCGAGGTGCCTGGGTGGCTCAGTGGCTCTTAAGAGAGCCACTTTAAAAAAGTGACCTTTTTAAAAAAGGTTCTTGCAGGGGACACCTGGGTGGCTCAGGGGTTGAGTATCTGCCTTTGGCTCAGGTCGTGATCCTCGGGTCCTGGCATCGAGTCCCGCATCAGGCTCCCCTCAGGGAGATCTTTGCCTCTGTGTCTCTCATGAATGTATAAATAAAAACTTTAAAAAGAAAAGTTTTCTCTCTTAAGGTTTTTCTCTATTAGACAAAACAGCCACAAAACCAAACCCAAAACTTTTTCCTCAAGCAGAGGAGGTATCTATTCCTTTAAAAGAATTTACAAATGAGCACTCATTAATACCAAATTTTTACACTGATGGGAAAGCCTGACCAATGTTATCATCTTCAAATTTAAAAACAAAAACACTGAGTTCAACATCACTGACAAGCAAAAAAGAACGGATTACTATTCTGTTGTCCTATTCCATGCCATCCAACAAGAAAGAAATGAGGCCTTGACTTTTGGCACAGGAGGTAAAAAAGAAGCATGCATTTACTTAGATGTTTTTTTTTCCCCCAAAGACTGTTCTTTTGTAATTTTGACAGAACAAATGGGTTTTGTCCAAAATCCAAGACCTTTCTGCTAATCACTTCCTTTTACTACAACATCAACACAATGCTATAGAATTCCCGAAAGCTATTTTGGAAACATGATATTTGACACCATTTAATGTTACTGAAGTATGCACAAAGCTACCAGGTGATTTAAAAACATTTGAAGAATCCATGTATCCATCTATCTGCTAATAAAGAACTGGTAATAAAGATTGATTAACTAATCCCTCACCAGTTCAAAGCATTACTATTTTCATGTCTGTCTGAGATTTTTTCAAAATACAAGGTCCATGCAAAATTAAAGACCTGTTCTCCTAGGATTCCCAAAAACAAAGGCACCCTCTGGGACACCCTGTACTTCCAAACACCTTCAATATTTTAGCACATAACTATGAATTGAAGCTCAACAGATTTCCAGCAAAAGTAATGTCAGCTTCATGACTCTAGAATCAGATTACTACCTGTACTTCAACTATCACATTTGCCATCAGATAGAAAGGGAGAAAGTAAAAAATATATCTTGGCTTGAATTTTATGACAAAGGTTACCTTTTGGGGGGAGGGGTGGTCAGATCACTTATAAATCACCTCTTTTTGACTGCCAGATTCAGGGCTGAGCCCATGTTTTAGGCCTTTATCTTCTCATTACCTATCACAACAACCTTTTAAAAGATGGTACCTAAAACAAACAAACAAACAAACAAAAAGATGGTACCTGCAATTACTGTTTACTGAGCATTTATGTACAAATATTATCTATCTATATATGTTATATATAGATATATATCATCTTAATAATCCCCACAGTGACAGTGAAAGATAGAAATGGTTATCCTTTTTTTTTTTTTTTTTTTTTTTATAGAAGGAAATTGAAGGGAAAGTAATCCCCAGTTAGCTTTTAGTTAACACAACTAAGATGCAACCTCAGGCTTGGCCCTTACACAAGTGGTTCTCAAACTATGGTGTACATCAGAATCACCTGGAGAGCTCATTTAAAGACCTGGGCCCGCCCCCTGATTTTCTGATTCTGTGTGTCTGGAGTGGGGCCTGATAATTTGCAATTCTATCAAGCCCCTCCCCCTCCGCTAATGCTGCTTATCCAGAGACCACACTTTGAGAACTATTTTTTTTTTCCTTCTAACCCACGTTAGCCAATGTGACCTTGCAGAGGGTTCAGTGTGCAGGCAGAAAGCAAATAAAGGGTAACACAGCCACAAAGTTTATATGGAATAAAAAAGTGGGAATTCTGACTTTTTTAAAGATATTATTTATTTATTCACAAGAGACACAGAAACAGAGGGAGATGCAGGCTCCCTGCGGGGAGTCGGATGCGGGACTTGATCCTAGGACCTCAGGATCATGACCTGAGCCAAAGGCAGATACTCAACCCCTGAGCCACCCAGGTGTCCCCTGCAAGAACCTTTTTTAAAAAAGATTTTATTTATTTTAGAGAAAGAGCAAGCATGAGTGGGAGGGGGGCACTGAGGCAGGGAGAGGGACAAGGGGATTCTGTGCTCAATCCCATGACCCTGAGTTCACAGCTTGGGCCCAAACCAAGAGTCAGATGCCCAACTGACTGTGCCACCCAGGTGCCCCTGCCATTAATTTGTAAGAAAGTACCCTGACCAAATTGCATGCACTCATCGGTTGTATACATTATGTACAGCTTTTGCATGTCAATCCTATTTGTCCATCCAAGTGGTTAAAAAAGAAAAAAAGAAATTACTACTTGGTGGATTTTTAAGGACATATGAAAGGACATCCAGTTATCTGAAAAGGCCATTAAAATACTCCTCCATTTTCTCACTACTTAGCTGCATGAGGCCAGGTTTTCTTCATGAACTTGAACCTACACAACGTGTTGCAACAGAATGCATGCAGAAGCAGGCAGAAGTCTCTGTTTCGTTAGTCCAGACATTGCATCTTTGCAAATTTCTTCAACACCATGCCATTCTTCTCACTGAATCTTTTTTTGGCAGATCTACTGCTCATTAAAACTATTTTATGTTAATATGCAATTTAAAGTATTTTTAAATGAATAAATATTTTAAAATTTCCCCAGTTAATCTTGTATATGGTAATTATGATAGTCATAGCCCACATGACCATGGTCTTCCAGGGCCTTAGTAATTTGAGCGTTTAAAGATTCCTGAGACTAAAATGTTTGAAATCTACTGGGTTAGATGAATTTTTATGTTGAGTTTTTTTCTCAAAGTTGGAAGTAATTGATTGCCTGTTTCTACTCATGAATTTGTAATGAATTCAGGCCACCCTGAAAGATAATCTTCATTAATCAGATAAATTACTCATCTTTTCTATCTGTTTGAGAGTCCTTTTGTAGTGAGTGAGAACTTATTTATACATCTTGTTAGTTGAAATTTCACTTTTCGTAGAATAAATTTTTACCTGAGTGAAATACTGCATTCTGTGATAGCCAGAACAGTGTCACACATATGAAATAGCTTTTATTCACTTTTATTGTGATGATTAATGTGTGCTCAGGGTTGGAACCCTCCTAGATGGAAGAGTAATAGCCATGCACCTCTCCCATCCCCCTCCAGGTTTAAGCTGATTCCTGGAGATAAAGAAACAAGTACTTCACAGCTCTCTTTTCAAACGACTTTTGAAGTGTACTAAGAGCAAGATGCTTTCCAATTAATTTTGTTTTCCTGTGGTAAATGATAATGAGACATTAAATGACTTGGAGGTGGGAGTAGAGTCCATTACGGGGCAACTTCGCTATTTCAAAGGCTGGCTGTCGTCTTACCTGTGAAGTAGACACATGAATTAGAAGTCTGGACTGAATGATTTTGAAGGACAGCCTTGTGCTCTGAATAGTATTTGCTATTTGGCTAAATGAAAATGTTCATTTTTTTGGGCTGTTTCAGTTGGAATTCATCTATAACAATGGAGCATCTCTCAGATTATTAAGGATGGAAAATAAATGCATTTCTCTATAATGGAGTCATTTTTATGGTTCCTTTGAGGGTGGAGGAGTACCTTTCTAAGATAATTTATTTGGCTTTAGTTATTAGAAACAAGAACGGGGTTCTGTGGGGTTTTTTTGTCTTGCTTTTTGCTATTGTAGTTCATAAAATGTGGGTGGTTTTAAAATAAAACCCCTTTTAGATTTTTTTACTCCCAACACATGATATATCTTACAAGCTAAATAGATCACTTAAAGATATTTTGATAGAAGAATTTTAATAGATACCAAAGAGGATAATTATGTGGTCAAACAGAGGAGTTCAGTCCCTTAATTTACTGTCAAATTACCTTAAAAGTTTTAATTAGCATAATTAAGTAGAATAAGTTATAAGATCTATTACTTTATGTATTTTTATGTGTTCCCTCCCTGAGTCACTGCATGTAACAGGAGACTTTCAATTTAATTACCTTTTCCAGCGCAGGCCAAGTGTGAGGCACAAATGGTTACTATGTGGATGAGTGCATGTCATAAACGCAATTGTTTACAACTGCACTGAGTCCCCAGTGTTCCTAAGACATTCCTTCTATTTCAGCTGGTCTGTTGGCTTCTCAGTATTTTGATTGCCACCCAAAGAAAGAACACTTTGATACCAGGATTCAATATACATATAAATGTATTATATTAATTTTATTATATATAATGATTGCTTTTACCCTATATAGTGTACTCTCATCTCTTAAAAATCCTTTTTTTAAAAAAATAGTGGTTTCAGGCTCCCTTGCAACCAGCCCACTGAAAAACACTGCCTTGGACAACTGTCTCTGTCACTCATTGCAATGGTAACTTGCTATCTTTTCTACACTCCTGTGTGATCACTTGGGTCAATTTCAGCAGATGCCCTCGCCTCCTGCTTTACACAGAGCCATTGAGTAGTGACTTTCATCAGCTTGTCACCAACCTGTACATTCTGTGGTGGTACCACTGAGCCACTCAGGCATCCCAACAGTAACCATTTGAAGGCAAGTATTGTCTTATAGTCTAGAATATCCACAACATCTGGCAGAGCATCTGATCTAGGGGATGCTTACTTAATATTGTTAAATAAGCAGTGCTAGGATGAGGATAAGCTTGATTCTATTAAAGTGGTGGTGTCAGCTGGCAGCCTCTTGCATGGAAATGGGAGAACCAGGAATAACTCTAAAGAGAATAGGGTTTGGCACTGCTAAACATCATGCTGGCTTCTTTTGAGTTAGAATATTCCATTTGGGGATGCCTGGGGGTTGAGCAATTTGCCTTTGGCCCAGGGCATGATCCTAGAGTTCTGGGATCGAGTCTCCCATTGGGCTCCCTGCATGGAGCCTGCTTCTCTTTCTGCCTGTGTATCTGCCTCTCTTCCTGTGTGTCTCATGAATAAATAAACAAAATCTTAAAAAAAAAAAAAAAGCCATCTTCCATTTGGATTTAGTTTATTTGGGGTGTGGTGAATTACCAGAACAATAGACACCCAGTTTAAAATATAAATTTGTTTAAAAAAAAAAAACATTATTTTTTGGGACGCCTGGGTGGCTCATGAGTTGAGCACCTGCCTTCGGCCCAGGGTGTGATCCTGGAGACCTAGGATCGAGTCCCACATCGGGCTCCCTGCATGGAGCCTGCTTCTCTCCCTCTGTCTGTGTCTCTGCCTCTCTCTCGCTGTATCTCTCATGAATAAATAAATAAAATCTTTAAAAAAACAACAACATTATTTTGGCTTTTCTGAGCCATTGTTCAGTAAATAAAGGAGAGTTTACTGGTGAATGAAATGTTGATGTGACTGAATCCGACCAAACAAGCACTCTTGAATTTGAGAATTTGCTATGTTTTAAAATATTACTAGATTGGTCTAAATTACTCCCTTCACCATGCTTGCGTAACTTAATCCCATACTCTGGCCATATTTTATGTGTTTGTAAACTCTGCTCCATTTAGTGGGGCCCATGAGGACAAATATGGTGTCTTGTCAGCTTGATGTCCCATATTCAGCACAGGAATTAGTCTGTGGTTGGGGCCAAGTAAGTATTTAAATGAAAAGCTCTGTGGAACGCTACACAACATCCTATTCTTTTTAAGGCTGAAGGTAAAAGATAGGGTCTTTGTGACTCTTTGTCCTTTGGAGCAAAGTATAAAGAAAGAGGTTATGTATTAGATCTTTCTGGTTTGCAGATGACAGAAACCCGACTCAACCTAGGTTTCATTGAAAATGGAAAATGATTCCTTGTTTCAACAAGGAAAATGTCCTCCAACAACAGACCTGCAACATCTAATAGACAGGAGTTAGTCTTCTATGACAAGGAGCCCAAAGGAAGTCCATTGAAGGCCAATAGAGGCACTCTGGGTGAGTTCTTGACTTTGGAGGTCATTTTGGACTCTTAGACCTCATGCCCACCGTTCTTTTTTTTTTTTTTTTTTTTTAAGATTTTATTTATTTATTCATGAGCGACACAGAGACATAGGCAGAGGGAGAAGCAGACTCCCTGTGGGGAGCCTGATACAGAAGTTCATCTCAGGACCCTGGGATCACAACCTGAGCCAAAGGCAAATGCTCCATCACTGAGTCACCCAGGCGCCCTTATGCCCACCATTCTTAATGTGTGGTTTTCATCTCCAGAAGCAAAATGTTGGGAAAAACAGGGAAGGGAAAAGGATAAGGCTTTCTCTTTCCTAAGTCTTGGCCTTTTATCCTAAGGGAAGCCACCCCAAGGACCTTGGCTTTAACTGTGGTCGCACTGCAAAGGAGGTTAAGAAATCAAGGATGGGAAATGGAGGTTTTCTCAGCTATCAGTACCTTTCACGCTTATACAGGGAAAATCTAGGAGATGGTTTACTTTTTTTCTTGGTTAGAGCCAGAGACTCAAATACCTCTATTAAAGTGATGTCCAAATCGATAAAGATAGAAATCTGTGTTACTATGTGTAGGTCACTTAAAGGGAGATAGTCTGATTATCTAAGTCAAATTCTTTCTTGAGGTGTAGTCAGTTGCTCAGGATCATGGCATACTTTTGTTTGCTTCATATATGGAACAGGACAGTCTTGTGTAGCCCTGTTCTTCCTGGACCTTCTAATTGCCTGTCTTTCCATTAGCAGAAGTATCATGTATTTTCTTTCTCTTGATGCTAGAATAATGTGTTCTCAATGATACAACTTTTTGGATATTTTTTCTTTAATTTACTGCTTTCTAAGACTTGCTTACACAGCTTTTGTCCTGAAATTTATTTTCCTTTTTTCTACTTTTTCTTGGAGTCTATAGCTTCCTCTTATACTCCAGCAGTATTAAAAATATGTCTACTTTGAAATAAGTTGTCAGAAAGAGCACATGGCAACCGTACTTTGAACTTATGCTTATCTGCTCTCATACTTAATTGGTAATTTGGCTGGGTATGAAATGCTAAGTTGAAAATAATTTTCCCTAGCATATGAAAGGAATTTCTTTCTAGCAGCCAATGTTACTGAGTCCCATGCCTTCATACGGACTTTTCTTTGGAAGCTTAGAAAGTTTTTTTCTAGATATTATGAACTTCCATGAGAATCTTTTTTCATGTATTCTGCTCAGTACTTGTGGGCTCTTCCACTGGGAAGATGTGTTCTTCAACTCTTGGAAATCTATTTCTTTCATTACTTCCTTTCCATGATTCTCCCCCTGGGGGTAAATTCAGTCAGTTGACATTAGATCTCCTGGATTAACTCTTATATTACCTTATCAAACTTTGTCTCCCCCTCCAGGCCCCCAGTTTTCTGGGAATTTTGTTGCCCTTTTATTTGGCCCTTCTATCACATTTTTAACTTCAAAAATCAAGTTTTAATTCTGTATTCTTTTCCTTTTCATAATTTGTTTCATGTATGTATTATGTGTTTTCTGTTGTCTTTGACTACACTCAGATTCACAACCCCCACTCCCCTTCTCTCTACTTCATGGATTACAGTCTCTTTTCTCTGGATCAGTTCTGTTTCACACTTGTCTTTCTCTTTTGTTCCTTTAGTGTTCCTCAAATCTGATGATCTTTGGTTACCTATTTGTATTTGCAAATGTACCTTTTGGTTACAGGTAGCTGACTTACTCTCTCTCTTTTTCCAAACATATACCCATGCTGACCTTTTACTTTGTTGGCAGGGCTGACTCTGTGTTCTGAAACTGAGGGCACAGTATGTCAGAGAGTAGGTTTCAGTTTAGGGTGTATCAAGGTGGAGTCAGCAGGACATGTTGAGTTTCCCTCAGTGCCAGAGAAGAGGTCCCCACTGAGGGATGCTTTCCCTCCTGGCAGATAATTTGCTTGTTTTGGGAGCAAATGTCTGACTTCAGACCCAGGGGATAATGCTGTCCTGCCCTGCCTTCATAGGCTAAAGAAGGCTCAAGTGAGGCCTCCATTCTGCAGGTGTGCTTCAGACTCAGTTTCTACATTTCTTTTTTAAAGATTTTATTTATTTATTTGACAGAGAGTATGTGCCCAAGCAGGAGCAGCAGACAAAGGGAGAAGGAGAAAGCTCCCTACTGAGCAGAGAGCCTGACATGGGGCTCCATTCCAGGGCCCTGGGATTGTGACGTGAGCCAAAGGCAGATGCTTAACCAAGTCACCCATGTGCTCCAGTTTCTACACTTCTAATCTCAGTTCCTGTCAACTTCCAATTCTACTCTTGCTTTTATCTGCTTGTGTCCCAAGCTCTCTGCTGCTTTATTTCTCATTATACTCTCATATCACTTACTAAATTGTTAGTCCATGGATATGCCCCTGTGTGTTGGGAAATGCCTTGCTGCTTAATCTAGAAGCCCTGCACTACTACATTTTTAAAGACTTATTATATTTTTGAGAAAATGATACCTTTTTAAAAAAGACTTTGACAGAGAAATAGCACAAGTAAGCAGAGCAGCAGTGAGAGGGAGAAGCAGGCTCCCCACTGAGAAGGGAGTCTGATTTAGGGCTCAATCCCAGGACCCTGGGATCATGACCCGAGCTTCAGGCAGACACCTAACTGACAGCCATCCAGGCATCCCGAGAGGGCGATACTCCTGTGGTGAAAACAAAACTCAAAAAGTGGAAGGAGGTGCAGGGGCAGGTCGAACTCCCTCAAGCCCAGGCTTTCTGTTGGTCAGGTCCCTCTTCTGGGAGCAACTACTGTTAGCAGTTTTCTTTCTCTACTTCCAGAAGATTTATAATATGTGTACTAAAGAAAAAATCACTTTGGTAGCTTTATATAGAAGGAATCAAAGTTGGAGAGAGGCAGGAGAGGGAAGCGGGAGTCTGGGGGTACCATATTAGCTTTAGTGGTCCAGGCAACGGGTAAGGTCTGCACCGAGGTCTGGGGCTGGGAATGAGGGGCGGGTGCTTGTTGGTGCTAGCCACTGGTTGGGTATTGGCAGGATGTCAGTAAATGGGGGCATAGAGAGTAACCAAGAGGAACAGGCCTCTTGGTTGACTTTTGTAGTGGCTGAAGAGTGGGGTTTTATGTGCATTAACTCAGTGACTTTACAGAGAATGGGAGTGCTTTCATTGTCCCCAAATCTATGAAACTTTAATAATTTGCTGTCTCTGCTTATGTTCCTATTCCTTTTACACATTTCTTCAGGCCACTGGAGAGTTTCTGAGACTAACCTTTAAAGGAATTTTAACAGTATCCTAGTCACTGAACATGTATTATTCCCCCTTTCCGTAGTACACTGGACACTCTGCAACCAAGGCTAGCCTATGGGCATATTTGGCTGGGCACAGTGTTTCATTTTCAACTTGAGTTGGCATTTACAAAAAATTGAGACCTCCCCAAACTTGGATTTGTGTCTTCTCTTGACAAAGAAGATCTGGTTACACTGCAGTGGTTTTCCTCCTGGTAGTAATGGGCTAAGTCTTCACAGAGGCTGCCCTGTAAGATGGGCCATAGCTTCTCCACTTGGCCAACGCCCCTACCACTCTATCTGCTTGTGAACTTGAGCCTGCAATCTTGACTCAGTTACCCACCAAGCCCCTGTGGTCCTGCATTAGTCATTCTGGCTATAAAGATACAGCTGTAAAAGATTCCAAACTATCAGAGAAGCTGTCTGTAGCTTAAACTTTTTGTACACTTTTTTGCAGTATTTTTTTTTTCTCTAAGCACAAATGAATGGGATCATATGGAAACTTCAGTTCTAAAAGTTGAAATCTAACCTGGGGAATACCAGTGTTTTTGTTTAAAAAGAAAAGAGTAGACAGCACTGATTAAAAGTTACTAAAGGGAATACGTTCTAGCTGGGCCAGACTGACATAACTGTTCCTGATGATGTGGTTAGCACTTCTGCCATTCACAAAGGCAGCGAGGTGACAACTGGAATTCTCCTTCTGAAGTTCATAGGCTAAGAGATGGGATAACTTTATTTCCCTCAGGACAATAGTGATGTATTAACGTGGAAGAAACTGGAGCTGAATAAAATGGTTTTGATTGTATTGCTGAAGCAGTACCCTAAGGAAGCCTTCTGGATAAAATCTCTGCCCCTTAAGTTAATAAGGAAAAAGCTATAAATCCTTTGTTGCAGCATAGTAGTTGGAAAGAACATTGTCACTTGAGATCGTTTATTGGAATGATGTGCCTTAAATTTACCTCTTTTGGGGGCCACATTTCCTTAAGACCATCCTAGGGCGTTTCCTTTGTGTGTGTAGGTCGACCTTGAACTCACCCCAAGATTTCCAGTCACCAGGACATAGGAAGTGGAGGGAGTAGTAGTATTACATATACTTGAAACCTAGCCTATTAGAAAAAGCCACATACATTTTCCGGTGTTGGCCGTCTTTGTCTTCGGTTTTGAGTCACTCACCGAATACTTGATCTTGAATTCCCTATACTGCTTATATAAACAGTTCCAGGCACTTCTCAGGAATTGTGTGACATAACTTTGGGATTGATGTTAAGATTCCAATAGCAAAGAACACATGGTTACAGGAAAGGTCTGGTAATCTAAGTACCTTTGATTAATTTATAAAGGTGTGTGTCTCAGCATGTAAGAGGACAGACATAGGCCGTGTACTGTGGTAGTGGAATAAATTGGGTTGATGACCCAAAGAACATGGGTTCCAGTTCCAGCTCTGTCTCTGTCTTGCTGTGTGACCTTTGAGCAATTTCCTCTGCATCTCCTTTTCCTTTTTTATAAACTGAGGTGATTGAACTGACTGATGGTCTTCCAAGCAGTGTTCACATCTCCAACATTTGAGCAGTCATTTACTCTCATTATCTTTGCTTGAGAGATTAAGAATCCTGGGGAAGATGCTCCTCAGGGACTATCTGATCAGAGACATTGTTGGCCTCTTCTTCCCTGGGGTAATGGCAGAATGTCCAGTGTAACTTCATGGTGCGTCTTCATGACCAGCTTTAATGCCTGCTGTATGCAGTGCATCTTGGAAACACCGTGGGGAGCAAGACTGGCTTTGTGGGGAGATCATCTTTTCTCTCTGGGTTTCAGAATGCCCGGGCAGTTCTGTTCTTTCTAAATGTTTCTCTACTGTTTGGTAGTGGTTTCTGAAATTTAGCAATATTACTTTCTTTAATCTTTTTCCTCCTTCTTGAAGATTGTTTTGCAGTTTGAAGAGGCAAGTTACATGGCAAGACTTAAATCGTAGAGGATTGGTTTAGCAGATGGCAACATTGGAGTGTTGGGAGGTAGATGGGGACACCAGAATAAGGGACGATGAGTCAGAGGCCCTTTGACACACTGGCCCAGGCCTGGTCCTGGTGGAGCAAGTATGGAAGTGAGCTGAAGCCTGCTGTTCTGTATAGTTCCACTTTCTGCTCCTGATGTCCAAGAGTGGTAGATGTACTCTACTTGCCCTGAACACACAGACACAAACAGAAGCAGCCAAATCCCCACCCCCTACCCCAAGCATGTCTGTGGGGTAAGCCAGGAGAAAGGGAGAGAAGATACAAAGGAGAGGGGATAGCTAATAGAACCAGAGCTGGGTGGAGGCTGGAAAGGATGGGATTGCAACGTAGAGTGTAAGGGTTTATCAAATGTGACAGGAAGCCTTGTTATAACAGAAAGCTATGAAAGAAGAGAAGAGGATATGGTTTGGCCACTGGGGAGATGGGGTCTTGAGAATTGTTTATCTACTGATTTGTCCTCAGTAAAGTGGGGAAGTCTTCCTGCCCTCATCGCTCTGCTGACCTCCTCATCTTTCTCTGTTTTATTTGGTTCTGAGTGGATCTTTATGCTGTTGGGATTGGCATTCGGAGGAGAATAGCTGTAAACAATAGGGACTTGGCTCTGCTTTACATCTGCTAAGCATTCCCTTTCTGCGTATGCAGTGTGGTGTCCAATGGGGCATTAAAACAAGGGAGGGATTGCCTCATGAGCACTGAGAACCAGAGTATTGTTGCCTGGTGCAGAGAACCTATCCTATGCCTGGTGCAGAGAACCTTTCTATGTTGGAACCCTCCTGTTAACTATGGAATAGGAAGGTGGTGACAGCTTTACCTTTTGGAACCCTCCTCGCTAAATATGTTGGCTCAAGAAAGCTTGACTTCTGTCCCTTTTAACATTTAGAAAATCACCAGTTTCGATGCTAAGGAAATTCAGGAAGCAGCCAGATCATCTCTTACACACTGTCCTCCTATTTCTATTTCACTTACATATAAAATTGATTTTTATGTTTAGCCGGGCCCTGAGGAATGGTCACACGTAATGAAACTGGGTATTGTACTTGATCTGATGAATATTCTCCTGTGTGACTCTGATGTATTGCTACTTGTTGAAAGCAAGGAGATGACAGGCTGAGGGTAAGCCACTCCTGTGGGCTCCTGGCTTAATTGTAGATAAAGCAGAGCCCTTTGTTGAAAGGTAAAGAAGCCAAGAAAGGGAAGCTGGGTGTTTAGGAAAGCCTTGGCAGAGACATCCTATAACATAGAGCCTGAGAATCTCAGAATGTTAATGCTGAAAATGTTACATATCAGCAAAGTCTAGCCATATTTTTACAAGTGAGAACACTGAAGCTCAGTAGACATGCTTTTGTCCGAGGCTACATAGTACCTGGTGGAGAAGAGCAGTGACTAAGGTGCACTTGAGGCTTCAGACTTAATAGTTTAATTAAGCTAATAGTTTATTAGCTTATGTCCTTGGTCAAGTTCTAGAACTTCTCAGTGCTTCATTTTCTGCAATTAAAAAAAAAAAAAGAAGGAACTAGTAGGGTTTACTTTGTTGGCCTGTTTTGGAGGTTGAGTTCATGAACACAGGTAAAAAGCTTAGCACAGCACATGGTAGCCTTTCCTGCTCAGCGCCTTAGAGCTGGTGATATTGTCAGAGCCCATTTCCTGAATCATAGTGCACAGAGCCTCCTGTTATATCTCCCTGCCTTTCAGATTTTTCTGATTTTATTATTTCCTTATAGATTATCAATGTAGATTGTTTAAGTTCCCATATCTCCTTTTGGACCATTTTATTGCTTAACATCAGCTTTCTTAACTTTTTTTTTCTAATACACATGATCTTCTAGTCACCCCATCCAATCAATGTGTTTTATCTGTGTTCATTGAATTTGATTCCTTGAGCATTTAATTTGTGAAGCTCCTGCCTGGCTTTCTTTTATGTTCTGTCTTCATTCTTTTTTCTTTTTCCGCACCGTCTTCATTCTTAGCCTCCTCTTGAGACTTTTCCCTCTCTGGCCCCTTTCCTGACTGCCTCCTAACAATGGCCTGTACCCCAGGCTGAGCTCTGGAATGCCTTGGATAACTCCTTCATCCTCAGGGGTTGGCTATTACTTTTCTATGATTCCTGACACTCTACTTCCTGGTGTTTTTCCAGAGCTGTAGTTCTGCACGTGATCTCTGCCTTTGGGATTTGTCTACCCATGTGACCACACTCTACCCCTGCCACCACCTGTCGGGGTATCCCTGACATCCTTCTCTCTTGTCATGGAGACCCCATCCTTCTCTCTTGTCATGGAGACTCCCATACCTGTACGTGAAGATTTAAAGCTTCCTTTGATTCCTCCATCTTTTATCCTACGCCACATCCAGTTGATGGCTGTATCCCATTGGCCGTTCTCTGAATGTTCTTTCTTATACCTGTTCACCCTTCTCTTCACTGGGCCCAACCACCTAGCATTTGAACTGCTGGCCTGCTCATAGATTTCCCTGATGCCAATCTTCCTCAGTCTGCCTTCTCCTGCATTTCCAGCGCTGTTCTCCTTAAAATGCTACCTTGTATGCATCAGTTTTATTTTTACTAAAACTTCTATCTGTACCAGCAGAAATTTTTATTGGCTGGTAAGGAAAGTTGCTGTTCTTTAGCCTGTCATGGAGGACATTCTATAGCTTTCCTACTTTCTTCTCATCCCTATTCCCATTGTTCTCTGTTTTCTGAAATCTGTCAAGAGCCATTCCAAAGTGTTGGGATGGGACTGTGATGGGACTGTAAGCCCACCATCCATCCCCTCTGAGAGTGCTCTCTTATGGCCCTTACATATGGTCTACCTTTCCCACCAAATGTCCCCCAATGTCACAAAGCCTTCTTTTGCCCCTGTCCTGCCCTTGGCAAAGGCTCCCTCCTCTGGATCCCTGTAGCATTTTTGCTAACCATATTATTACCTATGTTTTCATGTATATCCCTGGCTTCTTTAGTAGTTGTAAACTGCTCCAGGGCAGTGATTATGTCCTAAGAATGTAACCAGAGCCCAAGGGTGCGGGGACACCTGGTTTGGCCACATGACCCTGACAAAACCTAAAGGCCGACCAGTGGTGCTGGAACAAGAGAGGAATTTATTTCAGTGAGACCAACGCCGGGAAGATAGTAGACTTATGTCAAATGCTGTCTCCGAAGTGCTGGAAATACATCTAAGTTTATATAGGGAAAATGTGGGGCAAAGGTCCGTGGGTATGTGCAAATGAGTAGTAAAGGCCAGGTTGATCATTATTTTATAGTCAGTCCTATGGTGGGGTCAACAGTGGGGTGTGTGGGGGGGTCTTGCTGGCCCAGGGCAGGCATTATCACCTGAGGGGGTAGTTTGGGTTCCCATCCAGGGGATGATTTGCCCACCAGGTCTTTTGCCTGAGTTAAGCAATGAGCAGGAAACAACTTCATCAATTAGAAAGTATAGCCTGCGGTCAAAATGGAGGAAAAACCCTCTTTCAAAACTACATCTCCAGTGTCCAATACCTTCCTTTTTAACAAATAATTTGAGGACAAAAGTAGAAAGAATAGGCTCCCTAATGGACTGAACAAGAACTGAGTGAGGAAAACTGCATTAGCATCTCACTTGTGCTTCTAAAAGTCACTGAGAACCTTACATGTCTCCTGAGCATTCTGGGGCTCAGTTTTTACATACTTCAATATGAAGGGAGCAGAGGTCACTTCTTAGCTCCTAAACCTAATGGTACGTGAGTGGCTCCAGTGATTGGATTTGGAAACAATATCTGCATTGCAGCCTTCCCATCCCTGTTAGAAGTAAGCAGGGGAGTAGAATGGTTTACAAAAGCACTAACTTAGTAAAGACAATAGAGGAAGTTCCAAAATACAGTGGAAGGATTTTTCCTTACAGTCATAGAAAGTGATGAGACGGGATCCCTGGGTGGCGCAGCGGTTTGGCGCCTGCCTTTGGCCCAGGGCGCGATCCTGGAGACCCGGGATCGAGTCCCACGTCAGGCTCCCGGTGCATGGAGCCTGCTTCTCCCTCTGCCTGTGTCTCTGCCTCTCTCTCTCTCTCTGTGACTATCATAAATAAATAAAAAATTAAAATAAATAAAAAAAAAAAAAAAAAAGAAAGTGATGAGACAACTTTCAGAAAATAATGAAAAGCCTAAGTGGAGACAAAAGACAATATCCCCTCTTAGGACTCATTTACTTGGCTCTCAGCCTTTCTGTGTCCTAAATAGGATTAGCTGCCTCTTCTTTCCATTCCTCGGAATTCCTGGTTGAATTGGCAATAGCAGGCACTTACCAAACCATTAACTTGGCCTTCCTGTTCTAAAAATTAAATCCACCCCTTCTTCCCTGACCCATCCCTCAATCTGGAAGACATAATCTGAATTCCTTTTAGTTCCATGGTACATCACTGCTTTTCTTTCTACTTTTCTTTCCCCTTTATATCCTTTTTCCTTTTTTTTTTTTTTTAATATCCTTTTTCCTTTAAGTGAAGAAGAAATTTTTCACAAGAAGTTGCTCTTAGAAGAACGGATTTCCCGTTTACTAATGTAAAAATGTTTCAATGGGTAGGGATCTCACTATACAAAATTTCTAATGAGGGGCAAGCAAGTAGAAATATTTTAAACTGTCTTTGGAACTCTCAAACTTTAGAATCTGAGTTGTTTGGCATAGTCTTGATATTCTGGCTCAGTGCTCTTTCCTACTATTGTTTATCAAATTTTCTTCTAATATAAACCATCTTTGATAACTGAATCCAGATGTTTCTCTTTTCTGCTAAAACTTCATTCTTTTTTGCTCCCCATCTTCCCTTTGGGGAATATGTTTGGTTAGGGCCTTATCCCAAAGCCTTTTTAATAAGATCTTTTCCTAAAACCTCTGAAGTAACACTGTTCTCCTTGGCCTTGGTGCTAATGTGAAGCCCTGGCTTCCAGACATTTTCTGATCCCAATAGATGTTGATTACGTTGTTGGCCTATACTCCTGGTGACTTTTTTTTCCCCTCTAAGTGGCAGTTGCTGTGATTGAATGAGTTTTAAATTGTCTCAGTGGGAGTTCTTTATGGCTTGGATCCTTTCAGGTTTTCCATCATTTCTCAAGCAGGGGGATGAAAATAAAAGTATGAGGCTTTGTCAGGCATGTGTTACTGAAACTGAGAAGCTGTACCCCTTAGGAAGTTTGCAGGGTGATAGCACAGCTTCAACATTAATCACTAGGAGTTTTGTTTCTTACACTGGATTCCAAACCAACTATTATCCTCGTGGTACATATCTTGTTGGCCGTGGTCCTTGGTTGCTCCAAAGATACTGTGTGGCAAGGACTGAATTTAACTCTGCTAACCCTTCTCTGGCTAGTTAGGTTGCTGATGACTTCACATTTAACTTAATCAACTTAAAATGTTCAATTGGGTAAAAAAGATCAGACAATTTGGAGAACACAAAAGAAAGAATATGAGAGATTTCTTTAGTTTGTTCTTCAAGGGTCTTTGGGTTGAAACTCCATGGAGGAAAAAAATTATGTCCTTTCCAGAAGCAAGAGCTATTCAAGTGACTTAATTGAACAGGTTTGTGTGATTTTTAAATTTTTAACCCACATTAATTAATGGATACTAAATTTTGCATGCTTGTGGACAACATTGCTAGTTGAACAACAATTGAAGATTTTATCTGGCAAATTTATTGTTAGAGTGGACCTACACTTCATATATATTGGGGGAGTTCTACTTATAAGAATTTGTAGATGTGGTGTTTGGAGTATAGAAGTAAGGTGAAACATTGTTTTCTGAATTAATGCTATCTTTGCTGTCAGTCTCTAAGAGGAGAACTCTGTAAACTCAGTGACATCATTTCTTTTTTTAAAAAATAAATTTATTTTTTATTGGTGTTCAGTTTGTCAACATACAGAATAACACCCAGTGCTCATCCCGTCAAGTGCCGCCATCAGTGCCCGCCACCCAGTCACCCCCACCCCCCGCCCTCCTCCCCTTCCACCACCCCTAGTTCGTTTCCCAGAGTTAGGAGTCTTTCATGTTCTGTCTCCCTTTCTGATATTTCCCACTCATTTTTTCTCCTTTCCCCTTTATTCCTTTTCACTATTTTTTATATTCCCCAAATGAATGAGACCACATAATGTTTGTCCTCCAATTGACTTATTTCACTCAGTATAATACCCTCCAGTTCCATCTACATCGAAACAGATGGTGGGTATTTGTCGTTTCTAATGGCTGAGCAATATTCCATTGTATACATAAACATTTTCTTTATCCATTTATCTTTCGATGGACACCGAGGCTTCTTCCACAGTTTGGCTATTATGGACATTGCTGCTGTAAACATTGGGGTGCAGGTGAGTGACATCATTTCTTCAGTGGGAGAGTGGGTGTGGATTTGCACTAATTTTGTTTCCTTCCTTTTGAAGTCTGACATTTCATCTTTCAGACTAAGTAAATTCTTAGTCACAAGAAATACTCCTAGTAGCCAAATGCATGTTATTTAAGTTTTTTTTTAAGCTGAGATGACTAAAGTTTCATAATGTATAGGCAAAACATCAGAGCAGATGTTAAACACATTCTCCCTCCAGTTCTAGAGATTGTATCAAGTATTATATAACATGGAGTATTTCTTCCATTTACTCAGAGCATAACTATTAGAAGATAAAAGTATATCATGGTTGTTCCTACTGGCTTTAATATTTGTCTGCTTACAGATTACCTCACTGTGGGTATTTATTTTGTGTATATACAGTTGAAATATAAATGATTGTTCCATGTGTTAAAAGTACATCCGTAACTGAGACCAGAATTACATTAGAGACCCGATTGGGGGTGGGGGTGACAAAAGCATGTTCCCATTTAGAAATCTGTTTATTAAATAAGCCAAATCTGTCATAATCAATTATTTAGATTTAGATAATTTTGATATTTCCATATATATTATATAAGGAAATACCTGAATCAGATTTTTTTGTGTATTTACAAGGCATTCATCCTGGCTTATTCAACACTTACTAATATTAATATTAGTTATTAATAATATATATTAACAAGGCATTAATCCTGGCTTATTCAACACTTACTAATGTTAATATTATTACTTATCTATTAATTATAATATAATTATATATAATATAATATATAATAATATATAATATATTAATAATATTATAATATGATAATACTAATATTAATCAGATCCTGTTACCTGTATACTGCTGCTGAGCATTTGGCATTCTGATCCACTACACGGCATCATGTATAGCATTCAAACGTGGGTCAGGCTGAGTGTTGGATGGCTGGGAGAGCAGAGGATGATGGTAGTAGAGCCTGAAGCAAGGAGAGGAGATAGGGAAATGCTGGATATATTTAGAAATACCATAGTGTTAACTCTCTGTGACATGGGGCAAATGGAGGGCATCTCTGAGAGTTGAGCCAAAGACCCATGAATCCCATTGCCAAGGCTTTGAATGCCCGGCTGGGCTGGTAACAGTCCAGGAGTCAAAGGGAGCCAGTGATAGTTTTTAAACACGAAGAAGGGTAAAACAGCAGATGTGGCCAATACTCTTGAATTATGTTCCAGAAACCAAGGTTTGGCTTTCGTGAATATTCTACATCTGCTAAAGCTTTGTTGGCATGTGAGTTAATATATTTTTAATAAGTCTTTTTTTTAAACTTCCCTTTTATATGTGTTGATGTTTCATTATTGGAGAAGGGTTGATGTAACTGCAATAAAATTCTAGACCAGGCCATTACTTGATACATCCTATTTAAAAAAAAAAAAAAAAGGAAAGACATGGTTATAGATAGCCATTTCTAGACCTAGGCTTCTGGAATATATTGATTGCAAGATGTAGGATGCAGAAGGTGTGGTTATTAGTTCCAGGATTCAGTAGATTGCTTGACTCGATGTTTTGGCTTAAATTCTTCATATAATAGGTAATTCACTAGAAACAGAAGAATCTCTCTACATTGCACCTCACTGTGAACTGGGTTTGTTTGATAATCCTAGTCTGAATGGGGGGAGTGGAAGCTGTCGCTACCACCGATTCTTCTAACTTGGTGTTTGCTGGTGTTGGTCTCGTCTGATCCTTATTGTGAAGTCACAGCTTCACTTTCTCAATTTCCACAACACCATTTGCTATTCCTTCTGGTGAGATTGGAGAGGATGACTTTCTGAGCAACCAAAGTGGGAAGTGTACAATTCTTCATCCTGCATAATCTTGAGCCATGTCAATCTGGTTACATTTTCTAGTCATGTTCTGCTCTGTTCACCTTCTTGATGTGTAATGCCTGTAAATTACCTGGGCTAGGTCCAGCTGTGCAGTGCTGGTCCACAAAGTATTGGTCTTTTGGGCGACTGTTGTGTAGAAGAGGCACTAAATGTGCAGGAATGTGTAGGAAACTCAGATTCTTGAGGTTATGTTTTTCTTGAAGATTTCTTAATAATTTACCTATATTTGTTCAAATCTTCCTCTATTTGTATAACTTTTTAAAAATATGAATACAAGACAGTTTTTGATCCAGTCAAGTTGGTCCTTATCCTGCCTGTCACTTCAAATTCTGTTTGGGTGGCATCTTGGTTCTGTCAGCATATGTTTTGGCTGTCCCAACTAGAGCAGTCATCTAAAGTTTGAGAATCATAGTACTGACATAATTGCCAATAGCTTGAGTAAGTGTTGAATAAGCCAGGATGAATGCCTTGTAAATATACAAGAGGTCTCTCATCCCCCAATTTTCATCTTTCAGCCTGGCCATCTCTTGACACAAGGAACTCAGATGATCTCCTGGAAGAATTTGTTAATACCTTGCTGAAGCCCAGAATATTGTGAATGCATCCAGGCATACTAGGCATACTGGTCTCCTGCAAGAGATGGTTATGGTGGGGTATTTGGTTAGCACCAGTAAGGGAAGGAGTGTAAGGGGTCATGGAAAAAATTAAAGACCTTATGAAAGGGAGGACTCTCACTTTACACTATATTACAAGAATTGGTCTCTCATTTCTGTTGAGGGTAATTCCTCAAATGTATGGTGCTCTTGGTCATTGGCTTTTGTTTAAAAGAATATGAAAAAGCTGATTGGAAGCTCTATGAAAGTAGGGTGGTCTAGCTGATAGGTGGTTTTCAGCCAACTGTTTTACCAGTCTGAATATCCATACAATAACTGAAGGTCTTGTGTGAATTTTTCCAGAGAAGACTCCTAGTCTTCTTTACTTTAGGAGTATCTGTTTGGCGTTTGACATTTGAAGGAATAAAACTTTGGAGAAGGAAAGCAGCAGTTGAGTCCCATGGCTCAGAATGCATATTGCTATTTAATGCCCTTTCTTTCCCCCTGATTCCAAGCCTTACTTGAGTTGCACATAAGTGCCTGAGGTCTGCAGTCCTCAACCTTGCATTGTATCGGGCTTTCTTGTTGAAGGAATTTCGTCAAGGTGAGAAGACACCACGCCTGTACCTAGGAAGTGTTAAAGCAGAGACCTGGGCATCCAGCCTCTTTCTAAATGAACTTTCAAACAATCTCTAAGTTTCTAGTGTTGTCTCACTGCTGTCCTCCATGGTACACAGTGTCTCCAAACCCGACCCTTTTTGGGTTTTTGCGATGGCAAATTATTCTCAATATCTTCTCTGCAGGTTCTTTAGGCTGTAGCAGAGTTGAGGAAGTTAGGTCAGGCCTTGCTCTGTTTTGTCTTCCCCAAATTTCTTGGAATTAGTCTTCAGCTCTTTTCCTTCCTATTCTCTTGCCTTCATCTATTTCTTTTATATATATATTGAATATAAATATATATTATGTACATCATAAATATATATTTTAAATATATAATACACATAACTAATATGTAAGTAACATGTAAGCATATAATATATAAATATATAAGTGATAAATATATATAAGCTAATATATATGTATATTTTGCATATAAACTAAAATATATCTATATTTTGCTTTACTATTACATTGTTTAGGTGACTTTGGAAAGGAAAGATGAATAGTGAGTGGTTAATCTGCCACATTCAACCGGAGGCCTCTATTATTACCTAGATAAGACTGGAAGTTAGTAGAGGTTTTTATATAGTTATATCAATATGTCACATAACCCACCCTATTATTACTATGAAATTGAAGATATTTCTAAATGACCTACTGATGTTCCTCAGTTTCTGATTTAACTGATTGATTGGGCAACCAAAGAATATGGCAGTATGTTGGTGCTTGTGTTCTAGAGGCTACATGATATCCTGGAAAAGCAATGGTATGGGAGACTAGACAAGGGTATCCTCTCACTTAACTGTGTCTAAGTTGAATTACTCCCCCTGTAGGATCCAGTTCCTAAATAAAGGGTCTGTTCCTCAAGATGACTTTAAGGGTAAACAATCTGTGACTCTCTATGCAAATGGCTGAAGGAGAGGGCAGTTTGTGTGAAAGCTTTGTATCTCCTATGGGGTCTCTAATCTGGATCCAGAGACTCAAACCCAGAGGAACTGAAATCCCTGTGGAATGTCATTGCCTCATCTGTAAAGCAGAGCACAGGGGCCCACTCTAGTTCCCAGCTCTTCTGGTTCTGAGGCTTCAGTTCCTGGAGCAGATTCTGGTTGGCTCTACTATAAAGTCCCATCTGTTCTTCTGTGGCAGCTGGTGTGTTAAAACGGTGTAAATGAAATCACCCAATTTGCTCTCTGTGGAGTATAGGCTAGAGAGCTAGAAACTGTTATAATCAGCAGTATACTTTCTGAGGAAGGTCAGTGTGATAGCGCAATCTCCATTGAAACTATCCTATAAATAGTCCTGCTGATATATTAAACAAGCTATGATAGGGAGGAGAGATGGATTGAGTATCGTGAAGCTATATAAACGAGAGGGTGGAATTTGGGAATCATGTTATAGACTCATATCCTGTTGAGTTGAAAGATCTGGGCAGATTTGCTCTTATAGCCTTATAAATATGCATCTAATTAAAGGCAGGGAAGTTCAGTATGGTCTAAATTCTATGTTTATCTCAGAAGTTTAGAAACCTTTTCCAAATTGCCTGAAAACAACAACAAACAAAATTAGCTTACAAAAGTTACAGGTGCAGGAGGGATTTTACTCTCAGCATCTATTCATTGTACTTGTGCATATTGACCTCCGGGAAGACTCAACTCACTTGGATCCAGTTCCAACTCCAGGCCACTCACTATACTGGGGAGAGGGTATTATGACTGTCCTCTCTCAGGCAGCAGACCTCTGGCAACCACACAGAGGGAAGAGGAGCTTTCCCCCAAAGGACCAGGGTGGGTAATCACAGCCCCCACCACTCTGTTTCATATGTGGAAAATACAACCACTTATGAAGATTTAATTGGTGGAACAGGAAACCAAAAAGCAGGATTTAGATTTTTTAAAAGTAGTAAGGAGCTTTTGGGGGATACAAATGATATATGAATCCTCTGATGAGATTTGTGTCTTAAAATTGGATCCGAGCCCTGTGTGGAGAATCCATCACTAAACAGAGTTGGAAATTAGGAGAGCAGGTAAAGATCAGAAACTGGTAGAACCTGGCACAGAACCAGGACTCTGTCTTTTTCAGTGTTAGGATTAGACCCAGAGAAGAGCTGGCAGTACCTTGTGGGAAACCTGACAAATGAGAAATGTGTGTGTGTGACAAATGTGCATATCTAGCATGGTTGACTATGATAAGCATCTCAGATTTGGGCTCCCTCCACACAAGCCATTTCCCACTGGAGCATTTGCCACAAATGTGCTGCACTTTGATGGATCAGACCATAAGTCCCCACTCCATCGGCACTTTATAACTGAAGGTCTTTTTCGTTGTGGCTGAATCCACCTTCTGCTCCCCAGAATTATGGTTCCAGAGATTCCATGTGTGAGTTTCAGCAGGTACATCAATCAGACCCCTGAAAACATATGAGGAGAAGGTCCATTCTACTTACCATATTATTAGGGTGTTACACTGAAGGAGCTAAAGAACCACTGCTTTCTGAGAGTCGCCCTGGAGAAATGAAGTAGCCCAGCTTCCTCACAGAGCTCCTATTCTGGGATTCCAAACTCCCATTACTAAGTTTGTTTCAGAGAGAGCCCACAGTGTAATGGGATGTTTCAGTGATGGGATTTATTCACACAGTAATGGGATTTATTCCTGGGGCTGTCTGGGTTAAAACACAGAACGCGTTTTTATAAAGAGGTCTTGTTATCAATAGGATAGCAAACATGAGGAATGCTGGTGTTACTGGATAAGCTAATGGTCTCCAAACCTCTCTGTTTAAAAGTGAGAAGTTAGAACTTTTACAGTTTGTATTGCCAATTTCTGTATATTTAGAAATTGCTTTTCCCACTGTATTAATGTTATGTATTTTATAAACTAGGCATTAAAGAAAAAAGTGAGAAATGAATATTTTCACACTCCAGTGAATTGTCACAATTACTTTATCTTGGAGGACTTTGGTTTGAACTATATGGATTAGATTTTGCAGAGTAAACTGGAGATCTGCCCCAACCCGTTTCTTGGACTATTTCCCTGGAAAATGTGTGCAGTTTTTTTTTTTTCAATTTTTTAATTGAAGTTTAATTAACATACAATGTTATTGGTTTCAGGTGTACAACATCTTGATTCGACAATTGTATGCATTATTCACATATATAATTATATAATAAGTAGTCACCATAATAAGTCACCATAATAAGTATAGTCACCATCTGTCATCATACAACATTATTACAATATTACTGACTGTATTCCCTATGCTGTGTACTCTGCATCCCTGTGACTTATTTTATGACTGGAGGTTTGTACCTCTTAATCTGCTTCACCTATTTTGCCCACCCTCCCCACTACCAATTTGTTTCCTATATATAAGAATCTGTTTGCCTTTTTGTTTTTTGTTCATTTGTTTTAGTTTTTAGATTCCACATATAAATGATATAATATGGTATTTGTCTTTCTCTGACTTAGTTCACTTGACATAATACCCTGTAAGTCTCAAATTGTAAAGTCTCATTTTTTTTATGGCTAATCCTCTGTGTGTGTGCTTGTGTGTACACGTCGTATCTTTTTTTTTTTTTTAAGATTTTTATTTATTTATTCATGAGAGACACAGAGAGAGAGGGAGAGGGGCGGAGGCACAGGCAGAGGGAGAATCAGGCTACAGGCAGAGGGAGAAGCAGGCTCCACGCAGAGAGCCCGATGTGGAACTCGATCCCAGGTCTCCAGGATCAGGCCCTGGGCTGAAGGCGGCGCTAAACCGCTGAGCCACCTGGGCTGCCCCATGTAGTATCTTCTTTATCCATTCATCTATTGATGGATTCTTAGGCTGCTTCCATATCTTGGCTATTATGAACAATGCTTCAATAGACAAAGGGGTACATACATCTTTTCAAATTGTTTTTTTTTTTGTTTTCTTTGAGTAAATATCCAGTGGTGGAATTGCTGGATCATATGGTAGTTCTGCTTTTAACTTTTTGAGGCTCCTCCATACTGTTTTCCACAGTGGTTATACCAATATATGTTCCTACTAAGAATGCAGGAGAGTTTGTTTTTTCTCCACATCCTTGCCAACACTTGTTTCTGATACTGGCCATTTTGACAGGAGTAGGGTGATATCTCATTGTGAATTTGATTTGCATTTCTCTGATGATGAGTGATGTTGAGCATCTTTTCGTGTGTCTTTTGGTGATCTGTCTTTGGAAAAATGTTCAAGTTCTCTGTTTTTATTTTATATATATATTTTAAAGATTTATTTAACAGAGTACACAAGCAGGGGGAGCAGCAGAGGGAGAGGGAGAAGCAGACTCCCCACTGAGCAGGGAGCCCGATGCAGGGCTTGATCCCAGGACCCTAGGATTATGACCTGAGTTGAAGACAGATGCTCAACCAACTGAGCCACCCAGGTGCCCCTTTCTGCCCATTTTTAATCAAATAATAATTGTTATTATTTTGGTATTGAGTTGCGTTTGTTCTTTATATATTTTGGATATTAACCACTTGATGGATATATCATTTGCAAATATCTTCTCCCATTCAATAGGTTGTCTTTTGGTTATATTGATGGTTTCCTTTACTGTGCAGAAGCTTTTTATTTTGATGTGGTCCCAGTAGTTTATTTTTACTTTTGTTTCCTTTGCCTCAGACATATTCATAAATATGTTGCTAAGGGTGATGTCCAAGGTATCATTGCTAAGGTTTGCTTTTAGGAAATTTATGGTAATAAGAGCTCACATTTAGGTCTTTAATCCATTTTGAGTTTATTTTTGTGTATGGTGTAAGAAAGTGGGTGCCTAGTTTTCCTAGCGCCATGTACTGAAATGATTGTCTTTCCCACATAGTACCTTCTTGCTTCCTTTATTATAGATTAACTGACTGTATAGATGTGGGTTTATTTTGGGGCTCTTGGAAAATGTTTTAAATTCTAAACAACCATTTTAACAAAAATGGGAGCTATAACTTTGTTATATATTTAAGACCCCAAGTATTTTCTTGCTGCCACATTGTATCACCCTAAGACTCTGGGGCAAACGGTGCTAAGGATGGGATTGCGTCCTCACTGTATCCCACTGCGGTGTGGGAGCGCAAACACGAATCCCCTGCCTTCTTCAAGGTGCTTACAGTTTCTTCTAATCTCCTGGCTCTTTGTCAGTGCTTTAAACTCTGAGATTTAACAGCCTTTGTTTTTGAAGTAAAAACAAACCACCACCACCACAAAATCTTAGAGCTGGGAGAAATCTGTGAGCAAAATTTATTTTAGCTTAAATTACTGGGTGGTTTTGTTTTAACAGCTTTAGTGAAGAGTTTTCTGAGAAGACAGAATAAAATGCAAGACTTGGTTTCTTGGTGTTACCATGTTTAACTGCCAAATAGAGAAAAAAAAAAAGACTAGAATGAAATCTACAAAATGCTAACAATTAGTCGTGGATCGTGAGATCATAGGTGGCTTTTTTCTTTTTCGTTTCCCAGTTTTCAGTGATAAAATTGCTTTGTTTATAAAACAGGATAAAAATTCCAAATATTAATGCCATTCTAAAGTGCCAAAAGGCATCATTTTAGGACGTGTGATTTTAGGAGGTGTGCATCAACAGGTGATGATAGGCATGGTAATATAAGTTGATATTTTACTGCATTTTGTATTCTAAACTCCCCAGGTGCCCCCAACCCTGAAGCTTTGTCATTCTTGCAGTGCCTCCTTTCTGAATGGAAGTGACCATAACATTAAGTGTGTGTGTTGCTGTGACTGCTGCTTACGCCATGTGGGAAACTGAATAGGGCAACATTCTTGGTCTGTTTGAGAATAGGAATATCAGAGCTCTCCATTATTGTGGAAGGAGGGAAAATCCATAAGGCACACTTCCTTCCTTTTGGAATTCCTGCTTCAGTTTGGCCTTCCTTCTGCCCACCGTACTCAATTCATGGAAACTATTTTTCTGTTGTTGCTGAAAAATAATCGTTTTGATAATTTTTTTTTTTTTTTTTTGTTATTCACTGCTCTTGCTGTAGAAGAAATTAGGTCACCTGCAATATTTTGTATCCAGCCAACATGCATCAAAATTCCCGTCTGTGTTTTGCTTTGAGCCTTGGAAATTTCAGAATCAGTTAGAAATTATAGTGAAGCTGAGACTGATCAATGAGGAAGCCCAGTGTTACTGTTCAAAACACAGTCTCTTGTAGCCGTGTATGTGTACAGTGCTTTCTGTAAAATACAATTAGCTCTGATTCCCTTACTTGTTTTAGACCTGAAGCCTTTGTGTTTTCCCCTCTGGCTCTTTGTTGGACAGCTGTCATTTTAAAGTAAATGACTCTTCTGTAGATTTGAACTTTACTTGGATTTTCCTTGGCATAAATAAGATTAGGTAATTTTATGACCACCTAATCCTAGAGGCACCAGTTTTCCTAGTTTGCAATTTTATTATTGGGCTTCTCCAGAAAAATATTGTAAGAACATTAAGATAAATGAGCTGTAGAAGCAGTTGGCAGTTGCTTTCCATGGAGCATGCCCGTTTATTTCCCCATCACATGGCACATGATGTCAGTGAAAATATCTAAATCATATTAAAATATCTTTGAGCTATGAAACTCAAATTTCTGACTTAAAATATAATGGCCAAAACCCATTAACAAATAGAAATAAAATGTATACATTACACCTCAGTGATCTCAGTCTATTTATACCAGTTAAATATTTAACCTAAAAATAAACTGTATTTTGTGGTTACTATCAAGAAGCAGGATGCTTTAGTGAACTGTATATGCCAAGATTTTTTCCCTGAAGGCATACACATTTCCAACTTTTCTTTGAACAGACAAGTTGAGTCAATTAGCAAGTATTTATTGAATATCTTGAGGGCTTTCAGTACATTAGAAGCCCCTTTTACCACTCTCTTTCCAAATTTTAAAAAAATGTCAGAGTGAATACAGCTTAACTTTACGGTCTAACTTCTTTCTCCTTTGCTATATTGTCTTGCATTGAAGTATAGTGAACACACCATGTTACATTAGCTTCAGGTGTACAACAGTGATTCGACAACTCTCTATGTTCTGCTTTGCTCACCACAAGTGTAGCTACCAACTGTCTGACAAGTCTGTCTGCCACCAGCATTTCTGGGATTTGTTGAAATTTGCATTCCAGATTATTAGTGTCCTTTTTGGCTTATGTGATGAAGGTACAAATGTTTCAAACCTGGAAGTCAAGTATACCTCACCTTCTAACTGCCATCTTGTGCCCTCTTGGGAGTACATGGCTTAGTTGTTTGCATCAGAGGAACTTGAACAGGGGATACTGAAGCCAGCATCTTGCCATATTACAGAATTGCCACCTTGGAGGCACTCAGGGGTCTGACCTGAACATGGGGAATTCAGCCTAAGTAAGTTAGGAAACCAAGGACATGGTAGCAGGAGCATTTCCAATGCTGCCTTGGTCTTTTGGACTCCCAAAAAGTGTGGCAGACCCTGACAGAGTCTCAGGAGGCAAATTAGGCAGAATGTTCAGATTCTAGTTATTTCTGTTTTTGCAAAGTTAGAGCTGCAAAGCTGGATGTAATGAAGGAAAAGGATATCCCCTCAAAATGGTTTTGTTTTCTGAAGAACTGGAAGTTCTGGAAGTTTGTTTTTGTTTTTTTTGTTTTGTTTTTAAATCAGAATAGTAACTCTACTCAAGTATCATGCCCAAAGAAACTTCCTTACTCCTGTAGTGAAGATGTGCTTCTACAAGTTCTAAATCTCATTGTGTAGTTCTGTGATGAAAGGGGTGTGGATCAGGAGAGTGTTTCCCAGGCACTTTGCCTTCAGGTGGTATGATAGTTAAATCCACATCCACCATTTTATTATAACCCACCCCCTTCTTTATAATTGGATCTTCTTAATTCTCAAATGCGAAATTCCATTTAAATATACTTTTTCTCTGTGGCTCATTTACTTTTCTCATACTAAGTGGGTTAAAGAAATTAATCTATTTGCACAGCTGAATCAGATTTAAATTTATTTGGGAATTTCTTTTGGGAAGGAGCATGTCATGTGTATGTTTGGGTATTGGAATCTTTTTTTTTTTTAAATAGATTTATTTTTTATTGGTGTTCAATTTACCAACATACAGAATAACACCCAGTGCTCATCCCGTCAAGTGCCCCCCTCAGTGCCCGTCACCCATTCCTCTCCACCCCCCGCCCTCCTCCCCTTCCACCACCCCTAGTTCGTTTCCCAAGAGTTAGGAGTCTTTATGTTCTGTCTCCTTTTCTGATATTTTCCACACATTTCTTCTCCCTTCCCTTATATTCCCTTTCACTATTGGGTATTGGAATCTAATAAGGAAACTGGTGTTTTTATCTAGAGGAAAATTTTTCTTCGATTCATTTCATGTGTCTACTGAAATCATACTTTTGGAAGAACCCAAGCTGTGAAGTGAAAAGAAAGATGGGAGTTTTTTGTTGTTGCCTGTATTGGTATATTTTTAAGTCAAACCCATTTTTATTGTGGAACAATTTAGGGCTTATATGGTATCCTTCATCTTGGGCAGCTCCTTGAGCAGAGTCATCTCATCTCTAAAGTTAGAGAAAATCTGTCAGGCACAGCCTGGGAGAAGCAAAAGAAGTTCTAGGGAATATTTTAGGAGTATTGTGGGTAAAGCAGCTGGAAATTAGCCAGAGCATTGAGGTTACCATTTAAATCTGTGGTGGGGAGCTCAAGAATCCTAATTGGATCAGGACCCTGGTTTTATGTCCTCTTATTCAGATATTTATGTCTCTTTCATCTATCTTTGAGCTGAATCGCTAGAACCCACGAGCTGGTCATTCTGTAAGGAACCTGGAGCTGCTTTTAGCAGCTTGGGTTTTTATTTGGAGTCTGCATATCCGGGATCCATGAAGTATAGTATTATGTACAAGGCTGGGTGGGGCTGTGAGTTTCCTTGAGGAAATGGGCAGGAAGAAGAGTACTATTTTAACTGGTTGTTTTTTTTTTTTTTTTTTAAGATTTTATTTTTCACACACACATGCAGAGAGAGAGAGGCAGAGACACAGGCAGAGGGAGAAGCAGGCTCCCTGCAGGAAGCCTGATGTGGGACTCGATCCCGGGTCTCCAGGATCACGCCCTGGGCTGAAGGTGGCGCTAAACCACTGAGCCACCCGGGCTGCCCAACTGGTGGTTTTCTGTTTATAATATTTATGCTCAGTGTTGCTTTCTGTTTTTCTATCTTTTTGAAGGAAAATTGAAAACGGTAGAGATAGCGACCTTTTCTTCAGGAATTTTTGGTTTTGTAGAAAGCCTGAATAGGAGCACCTGTCCTGGCATCCTAAAGCATAATACTGTCCCACAGTACATTTCTCTGATCTGATGCAGAATCACTGCTTCTAGTCACATTTCACAAAGGAAGAAGTTGGTAAGCTTACTTGCATGTACTCTTAAGTGTTGCTCTCAAGAGGCCTCCTCTTCTTGGCAAGTTTGTAACACTTGATTGATTTCTTTTCCTTCCTTCCTTCCTTCCTTCCTTCCTTCCTTCCTTCCTTCCTCTTGACACAGAGAAAGACATAGGTTGAGGGAGAAGCAGGCTTCATGCAGGGAAGCCTGATGTGGGACTCCATCCCAAGTCTCCAGGATCATGCCCTTGGCTGAAGGCGGCGCTAAACCGCTGAGCAACCCAGGCTACCCCGTAACACTTGATTTTATCCAAACATATATTTATGGGAGATTTCAGACTTGTTCTAGTAATGTGTGTCAATGCGAAGAATTCATCTTCTGTATGCTAAATGTTGAAAGTGACCATGGGTCAAAGTAGCAGCTTTATTTAAAAATAATTTTCAGTATTAAGACAATATATCTGATGGTTTCTTTATGTGTTTAAATGTCTTTTCCTCATCAAAGCAATGATTAGGCAATTTCATTTTCATGAGCTATCAGAACATTCCTGAAAGTAGGTCAGCACCACTAAATTCAGTTAGTCAACAAATATTGAGTGCCAATTATTCTTTTCAGTGCTAGTAAGAATGGATCTTTCTATTTACAGTATATGGTAGGTTTACATTGTTATGCCACGTGGCTCAGAACATTTTTCCCACTCATAATGGTAGAATGCGGAAGAATTTATTCTCCAACATATACTCTTTAGTCTCTCTTTCCTTTTTCCCCCCAGGGTCTCCCCATCCTGTGAATTCTCTTCTGTTTGGGAGCAGGGGATGATCTGATGAGCAGAATTGGTTCTGACAATCAAGACCTTCTTGGATCACCTGTTAGTGTGACTTATTTCATAGTAGTTATATTTGAATATTATTTGTAATCTAGGGATTTGGGCAGCTAAATATATCTTAGGTGACTTGGGATGGATTTGGATCTAAGTCTCAAAATGTTGATTTAATGGTAAATGTTTCAGCCTTTCTACCCCAAAGTGGCAGACTACATCTGGCTAGAGTTGGGGTAGGGGAGACCAGAGGGAGTGAGAGAGAATGCACACACATGCAAGTAAAACACCACTTCAAAACTATAAACCACAGGGAAATGGGTGTTTGAGCCTATTCTAAATCACTGGATAGTCTCTTGGAGTAACAAAAGACTTGTCACACCTGAAATTTCAGACCTACAAGTGGAAGAGACTTGACTGCATTCATGTTTGTGTTTGGAGACAGTAGCATGATTACTTTGGTCACTTTTTCTTTTTTTTGGTCACTTTTTCTTAAGCGTGCCCCTTGAGGTACTTCCTAGTCTGAGCCATTGAGGGGGACATTTGGGATCTAAGTTTAATGATTTAAGATACCTACAGGAAAACAAGCAAAAACCCTTTTGGTCACTGCTTCCCCCGCCATGGGTATTTTCAGCCTTTACAACTCCTGTGGTACCTTGTTGTGTAAATAAATATTCCACATAGCCTCCAAAGTATTTGTTTCAGAGGTGCCTGTTTCCTTTGCTTTAATAGTTTTAGATAAAGTGAATGGGCTTATGCCACCCATTTACTCTCTTATAAAATTTTGTTTCATTAACATTAGTTTTTTTTCAAGTTTACAAAGAATTGGCTGCGTGCTCAGTGATCAGTCTCCCTCATTTTAAGTAAACAGGTTAAGAGTAGCTCATTTGCAAAACTGAAAAAGCATGATCCTTCTTCTGAAGGATTTGTATCTTAAGATTGGTTTTTTAGGTTGGAGCAAATTTACTGGTGATGTGTAAGAATACAATACAAGCTGAGCTCCTAGGTGAAATTAGAGTTGGAAATGTGACAGAATTTCTTTTTCTTTTAAAAATTTTATTCATTTATTCATGAGGGACCCAGAGAGAGAGGCAGAGACACACACAGGCAGAGGGAGAAGCAGGCTCCCCACAGGGAGCCCGATGTGGGACTCGATCCCAGGATCACGCCCTTGAGCCAAAGGCAGATGCTCAACCCTTGAGCCACCCAGGCATCCCATGTGACAGAATTTCTAAAGCAGAGAAGCTCTTTTTTTTATAAGGAAATGGAGAGTCTCATGAGAAGCACTGAAATAGGAAAATGTTCCTATGCCTTACTCCATTAAAAAAAAAAAAAGACTTAATCTCTGCCATTTTCACCAATGACTGAAGGCTAGGCTCTTGAAATTTTTTCACCCCAAGGAAACATTTCTGGAATTAGATAAGAGTTTTGGAGAAGAGGGTTTACTTTTCAGAATGAGGACTTGGAAAAAAATTTTTTTTAAAGATTCCATTTATTTATTCATGAGAGACACAGAGAGAGAGAGGCAGAGATACAGGCAGAGGGAGAAGCAGGCTCCCTGCAGGGAGCCCAATGTGGGGACTCGATCGTGGGACTCCAGAATCACACCCTGAGCAGAAGGCAGATGTTCAACTGCTGAGCCACCCAGGCATCCCGAGGACTTGAAAATTTTGATTGCAGTGTGTAAATTCTGCAACCCAAGGAATTTCTGTCGCTGGAAAAGTGTGTGTTGGGCTCATCTCTTCAGAATTGGGAAATTCCTTGAAAGGTATAGGAAGTACATGGGAAGTACATGGGAACAGGCTAATCAGAGGGGAGACAGTCTCCAGATTTATTTATTTATTTATGTATGTATGTATGTATGTATGTATGTATGTTTTTAAAAAGATTTTTAAAATTTGTTCATGAGAGACACAAAGAGAGGGGGGGCGGGTAGAGACACAGGCAGAGACACAGGGAGAGGGAGAAGCAGGCTCCATGTAGGGAGCCTGACGTGGGACTCAGTCCTGGGCCTCCAGGAGACAGTCTCCAGATTTATTATTTATTTATTTATTTATTTATTTATTTATTTATTTATTTATTTAATTTTTAAAAAGATTTTTAAAATTTATTCATGAGAGACAAAGAGAGAGAGAGAGAAAGAGAGAGAGGTAGAACACAGGCAGAGGGAAAAGCAGGCTCCATGTAGGGAGCCTGACGTGGGACTCAGTCCTGGGCCTCCAGGATCAATCCCTGGGCTGAAGGTGGTGGTAAACTGCTAAGCCACAGGGGCTGTGCATTCTCCAGTTTTTCCACACCTGTGAAACTCATCTACTGGAAGAGTCAGTGCAACTCTAGTTTTTGTTTAGAGAAATCACAGTCAAGAGATGCGGTCCTATGGCCACGTTCATGTAACTGAGTGGAATGGATACCAGCATTTTTCCCTAGTTACACCAAATACTAGTATTTTTCATCTGCAAGTTAGTGATTTATGGTATTATAGTAATTTATAGCTGCCAAAGAGGAAGAAGAGTAAACCTTTTTCCAAGTTAGGCTACATTAACATGTTCTGTTAATGTTCTTTCTGCTTTGGATGGACTAGTTATTTAATCCTTTGGATGAGAGGCATAACTTTGCCAAATTGAAAAATTACTGTGAATTATTTTCTCCTTTTTAAAGGAAGAAATGTCAGGTGACTATAGCTTTTTTCAATTCACTGGCTGGAAGAATAGTGAGATGGACAATGTCACATACAAGAATTTGATTAGGGACCTCTTAACATTTGTGTTAGCAGATTGATTTGTTTTTGAAAACACAGTGGTGGTGGTATTTATGAGATGTGAATTCTCTGGCTGTGTCATCTAAAATTGGACTACCTCAAAGTCATTTCTCAAGGACATGGGTCGGTTAGCTCTCCTAAGTATCTTCAAGTTGAATTTTTAATGTAGATATTTTTAAATTGTGAAAAGAGGTTTTAAAATCCATGACCAGTTTTTTAAAAATCCTATTGCTACTTTAATTTAGTAGGAAAAAGGATTAGATAGTTGAAATATTTAATAGACATTTTTAGAATCTGCTATATAACTGCTGATAGGGATTGAGAATTATTGAGGTGGTGTGAACACTGCAATTTGCTTTCCTCTGACTATACATCAGAGAGAATTCTTGTAGAGCAGAAATGTAGCGTATATAGTAATTGCCAAAAAGTTCTCTAGTTCTGTGGGTTATCACTACGTAGCCCGGCCTGGGGTATTGTGTTCAAACCTATATAGAGAGTATTAGAAAAGGCAGAGTTGGACCTGTGGGCCTCAGAAGTATCTGTTCTGCTAACTTGAGAATTTTTCATCTTTTTTAAAAGCCAACTTGTTGGTGTGTAAGTTAAAATCACTAATATTTTATTGGGTGCTCAGAAAAATATATAATTGCAATTTCTGGTTGCGGTCAGTCATCATGTATATAATTACAGAATATTTAACTGGACATTCCCTAAAAGAATAAGCAATTCCTGGAATTTTAAATTAGCTTTTAGTTCACATGTAGTACTGTGGCCAGGATGCTGTGTACATAGATGGGGGACCTTGTCCTTCCTTTTGCACGGGCCAAAAGTGTTGGAGCTTGCCTTGAATCTTCGTCCTTATGCCTCCAAGTCATTTAGCCTCTACTTCTAAAAACTACCTGGAATCTAGGTAGTGTGCATAAGCACAGCCAGCTCACCATTACCTGTGTCATCTGTTGCATTTTTTGTTTTTGTAACTTGCCTCTCTCTATCCACCGTTGCCTTTCTATAGTCTGATCTCACCACAGCAACGGAATGATTCTTTTAAAATATGTCAGTTCATGGTATTCCTCTTCTCCACACCCTCTTTCCATTCACTCAGTATAAAAGCTGAAAGTTGTAAAAGTGGGCTGTAAGACCCTGTATGGTCACCTGCTGCCACCATCTACAATTTTCCCCTTGTTCTCCTGCTCCAGACACAGTGGGTGCCTTGCTATCCCTCTGGCATGCTGACAGCGTCTCTCTCAGGACCAGAATACCCCAGATCGCCACATGATTTGCTCCCTCACTTCCTGGAAACCCCTTCTCAAATGTCACCTTAATAGTGAGGCCTTTTGGATCATCCTATAAATATGGCAACATACTCCCTACCCCTCTGCTCCTACATTCCCAGCACCACCTGATTTTTTTCAGTATGTAATTTGTTCACATACCTGTTTTTGTTTATGTATGTTTATAATTTTATGTTAAATATATTTATGAATACAAACATTTATAATAGAAACCTACACACACACACACACACACACACTCACATATATATATGATTTAAAAAACATAAAATCTTTATCATCCCCTGACTAAAAGTATAAGCTTTATAGGAGCAGGAACTTGTTTTGCATCCTACTGTGTTCCTGGCAGCCAGTATAGCCCCGGGTACATCATACTTAAAGATAATTAACAGAATGAATGGAGTTTGGGTCCTTCACCCCCCACCCTCCCCACCGCCAAAGTTGCAAGAATATATTTTATATGATTTTTGATAGAGAAAATTACTGATAACTATTTTCCTGAATAATTTTAATTTCTTTTTACTAAAAAGCCCTAGCTGTTCATATTATAGTTTTATTGAAAAATGTTAAACCTTGAGAACAGTTTCAGGCATAGTATAATGAACATGGGTATACCTTGCACCGATTCTAACATTTTGCCATTTGGATTCAATCCCTCTATCTATACTTGGGTTTATAAGTTATTTTCTGAATTTGAATTAGTTGTAGACATCATGACCCTTCATAACTAAAACACTTCAGGGTCTCTCTTCTAAGGACAAGGATGTTCTCCTACATATCTGTAATGTAAGTATCATTCCCCCAAAATTTAACATTGATACAGTACTACCGCCTTATATAGGCCATATTTAAATTCCCCTTTTGTCTCCATAATGTTCATTGTAACTGTTTTTAAACACCCAGGATCTAATCAAGTTTCATCAATTGCATTAGTTTTTATGCCTCTTAATCTCCTTAGATCTAGAACTTAGTTCCCTAGATTTTATTTATTTAGTTTTTTAAAAGATTTTATTCATTTATTCATGAGAGAGACACAGAGACAGAGACATATGCAGAGGAAGAAGCAGGCTCCCTGCGGGGAGCCTGATGCGAGACTTGATCCCAGGACCCTGGGATCACAACCTGAGCCAAAGGCAGATGCTCAACCACTGAGCCACCCAGGCGTCCCAGGTCCTTCATGACATAACATTCTTTTAGAATCTGGGCCAGATGTTTGATAGGATTGTCCTTCAATTTGGGTTTATCTGATTGTGTAATCTGAGTCCAGGCATGAGAATATTTTCAGCAGGAGAATAACCCAGGAGATGTGGGTGCTTCCCAGACCATCGTCAGTAGGACATGTCATGTCATTTTGTCTCATTATTGGTGATGCCATCAGAGATTGTTGGTTTAAGATGGTATCTGCTAATTTCTCTCTTATAAAGATCTCCTTTTTCCTTTTGTCATGAATGATCTCTGAAGTGATATTTTGAGACTATGTGGTTTCCCAACAACCTTTCAAGCAGTGGTATCAATTTCTACTGAAGATTCTTGCCTGAAACAATTACTGTAGTGGCTGTAAAATGGCAATTTTCTTTCTTCTAGAATTCCTTCTGCATTAGTTGGTATTCTTCTCTAGAAAGCTTTACCCACTGTATCTCCCTTGTTTTAAATTTTGTTCAGGGGATTCCTGGGTGGCTCAGTGGTTTAGCACCTGCCTTCAGCCCACGGCGTGACCCTGGAGTCCCGGGATAGTGTCCCACATCAGGCTTCCTGCTTCTCCCTCTGCCTGTATCTCTGCCTCTCTGTGTGTCTCTCATGAATGAATAAATAAAATCTTTAAAAAAATAAATAAAAAAAATCTTGTTCAGTATCAGAATAGTGAATTATTTTCTATCCTGTGTGCTATAATCATTACTATTGTTTATTTTGATACTCAGAATTGTCCCAAATTTGCCTAGGTGGAGTTCTATATCCCACTTTTGAAGAAGAAACTAATTGAGGTACCTTTTTTTCAAGATAGTTAGATATTTGAAGAGTAAAGAAGTCTACTAAGAATTGGATAACCTTGGGATCCCTGGGTGGCGCAGCGGTTTAGCGCCTGTCTTTGGCCCAGGGCGCGATCCTGGAGACCCGGGATCGAATCCCACATCGGGCTCCCGGTGCATGGAGCCTGCTTCTTCCTCTGCCTGTGTCTCTGCCTCTCTCTCTCTCTCTCTCTCTCTCTCTCTCTCACTGTGTGCCTATCATAAATAAATGAAAATTAAAAAAAAAGAATTGGATAACCTTGAAGGGAACAGGTATATGGTAGATTCCCCATGGGGAAAGTGAAGGAGCCTGAGATGTCCCAGGGTGAACAGCCTTGTTCAGCTGGCTTTTTGCCAAGTACTCTGTACATCCAGTCTGGCTGAGGCAGGTCTGGAAGTGAGCTGCTTCTCTCCTGGAGCCGTCCTTACCCTGAGTAGGGCAACTTGGCAGAGTCTGGGAAGGCCAGGATCTCTCACTGCAGCAGTCATCTCCAAATGTAGGTGATCAACTGGAGAGAGATTCTGGCTGTGTTTTCTTTTGTCTTGTTTTTTTAGTGCAACATCTAGACCCATAGTGTCTCTTTGTATTGGGCTCCATACCTACTCTGTACATTTTTGGTGATCTTCATATCTTAGGTTTGGAAATAAGTTTTTTTTTTTCCTTTAATAGGGACATGAGTAATCATATTCTGGTCTGTGGGTTTCATTGACCTCCCAGACTCATTAGGGCTAAAAGGCATAACCTGTGGATTGATTGCAAGTGGCCTGGCATCGGTTCTGTTGTACTTAATCCCTTCAACTGGTTTTGGTTAGTCTGGACTGGCCTTTACCCCAAAGGATGTGTTGGCTCAAGAGAGAACCATGAGGAGCATAGCTGATAAGCAGTCATCCTTACAGATTTTTTTCCTTAGGATTTTCATGACAGGTGCTAAAAAGTGGGGAGTAATGGAAAGTGATAGATTTAATTGGGGCAGGGGAGAGAAGATTCCTCACTCTTCACTTATATGAGCAGAACAGAATATGTTTGACATCTGTCTCTCCTACTTTACAGCTATTATAGTTGTAGAGAAGTAGTATATGCCTATGAAAAATTTATAAGCAATCCCAGTTTCCACCAGACTTACTTAAGCTTTACTCTCTGCTAAAACATGCAATTTGACCTTTGTTTAAGGATAGAAAAAAATCAGTGGGGTAGTATAATCCATATTTACTTAAAGCACAAGATTAGTCCATGAGTGAACGAAGCACCCCAGCTACAGGATTGGAACTGAAGTCAAATTTGGGAACCATGTTCCTACCTGGAAGCACCATATTAGATAACTTGAGTTGCCATAAAGTATGGTTCAATTCAGGAAAGAAAGCCTTGGAAAGTGGATGTCTTGAGTTATCTGAGATAGGTTACATACTATATGATACATGATATTTATTGGTGGGGTTTCCTATTCTGTTATCTCTAATGTTTTGATGTCTTTTATAGCACCTGACACACCAGACTATTTGACAAAACTGAGCATGCTTATATTTTCTGGTGTATTGGAGAAAAGTGAAATTTATAATTTAAAGATAGTTTTGGGGGATCCCTGGGTGGCGCAGCGGTTTAGCGCCCGTCTTTGGCCCAGGGCGCGATCCTGGAGACCCGGGATCGAATCCCACATCGGGCCCCCGGTGCATGGAGCCTGCTTCTCCCTCTGCCTGTGTCTCTGCCTCTCTCTCTCTCTGTGTGACTATCATAAATAAATAAAAATTAAAAAAAAATAAAAGAGAATGTTTCCTTTAAAAAAAAAAATAAAGATAGTTTTGGGACCCGGGAGAAACTGATTAACCTGGAGATAATGTCAGAGACAATTGCAAGAAGTTAAAATGTGCATTAGAGCATTATGGGCAATTTTTGTTAGCCATCCAAAGTTTTGTAATGCTCTGATGCTAACCCAAATTACTTAATTTGTTCCTTTTAGAAGTAGGTTGTCCTATCACTTTGGTTGAAAGGTAAAATGAAATTCAAAGCTTGGTTTTGGTGCTGCTGTTAAACATATCTGATCTAACTGCATTGCTTTATCCTTAGCAAGTAATAGTATACATCCTTAATTTTCACAATATACAAGACAGGTGCAATTATCCCCATTTTCAGATGTAACAAGCAATATTAAGATAAATCCAATTGAAGTCACTCAGCTGCCTAACAGCAGAGACAGACTTTGAACTCCATCTCTTTGAGGCCAGGACTATTCTAAAAGACTTCTCCACTGATGACAAATAGTATTTATCACAAAGAAAAACATCGTAGTTTTCATATAATTTCATATCCCAGCGATAAATGCTTTTAATATTTGAGGGCATATTCATTATTGGTTTTAGGAAGTGTTCAATTAGTTTACTTAAAGCTTGTGAAAAAGCATATGGAAATTATTGAAATTATAACATCTTTTCTCTAACGGGGTTTAATAACTTAGACCCTCTCATTAAATGGTTACTTGCAAATGGAGCATTTAGACACAAATATAACTTAATTTGAAAATAAAAGCTTCATTTGAAAGCCTGATTTGTTCCATGCACAGTCTTCTCCAAACTTTCCTGTCATGTTGCATCCTTATACTGAAGTGTTTGTGGATTTCTCCTTGCCTGCAAACATCTGAGCACATCTCATTTTTTCTCTCTTCTGGCTCTTGCCTTTTCAGTGACGTTAGTCCCTTTCCAGGGACTCACAGTCACTGTTTTTGGTGCTCCCTGGCCCTTCTTAAGTATGTTAGTAAAACTTCCCTCTTTGTCCTAAACCTAGGAAGATTTCTTGCTCAGCACAGACCTTATGGCCTGCTAGCCCTCACCTTAAGCCCAGTTGCTTCATCTCTATAGTTAAGGCATTAGATGAAGTCATTTAATACCCCCTCTAGCTCTGGCACTGCATCATTCTCACTGCTTCTGGGGTGACCATGATCATAGTCTGTAATTCTCTAGCACATGCCAGTGACCCAAGAACAAGTTGGTGTCTGTAGAGTTTCCCTGGGTTGTGATTCCCAACCTTTTGTTATAATTATGTGAAAAGATCAAGGAGGTAAAGGACTCAGTGGGGCATGCAGTGCTCATTGGAGTGGAGGGTGGAGAGGGTGCAAGTATGCATCAGAAGTGACTAGCAAGATTGAGCCAGATTACATGCTGTTCAGTGAATGCCTGGAAGTAACTCTTGAGGCCCAAAGAAAGTTCAATAGGAATAAGGTGGGACAAGTGGAAGGTTGACCAGAAAGAGAATCTTGGTGGTGAGTGAGCTCATAGAGTTAGAGCAATTCTAAATGGTGCCTGGCCTAAGTTGTGATTCCCTGAGGTGGAGTGGACTGGAGATCTTTAGAACGGCAGCTGTCAGAACACCTCCATGGCAAGTTTTAGAAGGAAATTGATTGATAATGTTATTCAGTGGAACATAGGGGAAAGCATATCAGGTTTAGTGTTACAGCTGGGTTCAGGTCAGAAACTCAGATAGTGAGCAGCTTATTGACATTGGCATCTTTGACTCTGTATGAATCTGTAAATACCCATTTCAGAGGTTATCACCAAATCAGGCAGTATACCGAAAGGCCTTAGGGAATCAATAATGCACTATGTAGATCCATCCATCAGTGGTTGTTTGGTCCTTGTGGATGTAGCCTCTTTCTGAAGCCCCTTCCTCTCAGTTCTGCAGACTGAGTATAAACTGGGAGTAGAAGCCACCACTTCTACATCACTTATATCCTACCAACTTCTTTTTTTTTTTTAATTTTTTATTTATTTATGATAGTCACACACAGAGAGAGAGAGAGAGAGAGAGAGGCAGAGACACAGGCAGAGGGAGAAGCAGGCTCCATGCACCGGGAGCCTGACGTGGGATTAGATCCCAGGTCTCCAGGATCACGCCCTGGGCCAAAGGCAGGCGCCAAACCGCTGCGCCACCCAGGGATCCCATCCTACCAACTTCTTTTCACTTTTCAGCCTATCTATACTATGTAATTAATTGATTTCTGACAAAAAATGTTCCTAAGGAGCCACTTGATATTCCCTGGTTGATTTTTGTGTCTGTGAAAGGGAATGTGAATTTAGATTGACCTCATTGTCTTTGTAAGAGATTTGGAGTTAGTAGCAACTGTGTATCACCATTGTTTGAACTTCGGAAGCTCCTTTTTATGACCTTTCAGTTGAGGTGTTTACTGTCATTTGAAGAGCTGCTGTTTGGATTAGTGGTGGTACTTTTGGAATTTACACAGAAGAAAACATACTGTTTACTGAGTCTGGGAGTCTTAAAAGGCTTCTGTACTTCCCACAGCGATGTTAAAAAAAAAATTCAGTGTTGTGCCACCATTAGAAAATTCTTAAAGATAAGAATATTCCCTCCAAGGAAAATAAACATTTTTAGTATTGGGCTGCTCTAAGTCAGGCTTGGAATAGTAAAAAGAGCTTGCATGCATTCAGTATATAAAAGCAGGCTTTTTTAAAAAAAGGCAGACTTTTTAAAAGAGGGTGGAAAGGAGAGGAAACCATTAAGGGCCCAAGTGAAAAGATATTACACAGGTGTGCCCCACATAAGGACTATCCCATTATAAAAAACTTGTGAACTTGGGGATCCCTGGGTGGCGCAGCGGTTTGGCGCCTGCCTTTGGCCCAGGGCGCGATCCTGGAGACCCGGGATCGAATCCCACGTCGGGCTCCCGGTGCATGGAGCCTGCTTCTCCCTCTGCCTGTGTCTTTGCCTCTCTCTCTCTCTCTCTCTCTGTGACTATCATAAATAAATAAAAATTAAAAAAAAAAAAACAAAAACTTGTGAACTTGAAAAGGTAATGGAGGTAGAGGGGAATTCACCGATCTATGAAAACAGTCATTAGTAATATTTCCAAATCTTTTTTTAGATAATTAAATTATTTAAATTCACGCTGGTGATGGTACAGCTTGAAGCCTAAATGTTAGAAGTGAAGATTAATTGAAGATCAATCAAAAGTAGAGATTAGGGGCAGCCCCAGTGGCGCAGTGGTTTGGCGCCGCCTGTGGCCCAGGGTGTGATCCTGGAGACCCAGGATCGAGTCCTGCGTCGGGCTTCCTGCGTGGAGCCTGCTTCTCCCTCTGCCTCTCTCTTCACTCTCTCTGAATGAATAAATAAATCTTTAAAAAAAAAAAGTAGAGATTAAACATGTATGATAACTTCTTGTTTGGAAAGGCACAAAAATTTGGCCTGGATGTACTGGTTTAGGACCTTATCCATAGAGCAGAAGTAACTTGGAGAAGAGAAGCCTACAGGAAGGTGGGAGGCAGCTTGGGGTTTTTGAAGAATGTTCACATGAGAATGGTACCAGGTCTGTCTCTTGGAATTCATGGAACACTTGATCAAACTTTTGCAGGATCTATAGCTGTAAATTAGAAGATGGTAACTTAGGTGGTCTAGCCATCCAGCATGCTTGCAGAGTGAGTAGGCCACCGTTGGGCCTCCAGCACCCCCAGGCTACTGTGGCACAGCCAGTGGTGTGATACAAGGGGAAGATTCCAGCCAACCAACTTGGTTTTATAGGAAGGAAGTTGAGATCTGTACTTGAAAACAATTCTCCAGAACAGGTGCCTAGGAAGAGGTAATAAACGTGGAGATGATCAGCACATTAGCCAATAAAGTTGCTTTACATTCTGAGTTTTCAGAGTCTCCCAATTACAAATGATTCAGGTATAGGATAAAAAGTAGTGAAGAAAATATGGTCTACCTAGAATCAGACTGTCTAGGTTCATCTTTATCATCTCTTGGCTGTGTGTCTTTGGGGAGGTTGCTTAACTTTTCTATTTCCTTACCTGCAAAATAAAGATATCAACAATACCTACTTCAAGAATTGTGTATTACTTAAGTTATTGTTTGTGAAAGACTTTAAAATAGTGCCTGGCACATAGTAAGCTCTCTGGAAGTGTTGCTGGTATAACTTCAGAACAAGGATCTTGAAGTTTCACGTAGGCCATCAGGAGTCCTTGGCCTAGAGACCCGAAGAGAAAATGCTAGTACGTCAGGGCTTGGAAGGAGTGCCAGGTGTCAAGCTAGATATACTGCAAGTGAAATACATGTTTGGTGAAGTGTCAAATCTCTAGACCAGTAATAGAAACAAATCTTCCCTTGTTGGTGACTTTGCCATTGTGTTATCTAGGTTAGGAACCTTGACTCCACTCCCATCTGAATCACCATTTAATCTTTGCTTTAAAAAATTCTCAAATAATCCACCCTCTCCTCTAATTCCTGCTTCCACTCCCCTTGCTGCCTCTCCTACCCTGTCCCTGCAACCAGTCGTCCTGTGCCAGGCTGAGCACGGCCACCGGGGAGATTTTATCTAGCACCTGGCTCCACACATTGAAGTGTGTTGGAGGACCCAGGCTGGGTTAGGGACCTTGGTGGACCTTGTTCCACAAGAAACAACATGGCTTTTTGACTCCGGGGGTCATGGGCTCCATGTGGCTAGATCTTTTAAACAGAAGCCAAAAATCCAAATTTGTATATAAATCCCCAGAGTTTTAAACTTTGGTAATTAATTCAAATGATTCACAAATAGAATATGCTTATGGGCCAGCAGGTCTGCAGCCACTAGTTTGTGAGTTATCTCAATGTCCAGGTCTAGGCATGCAAGGCCTTCTGTGACAGCCCTCCTGCTTGCTTGCCGGTCCCACCTTGTTGTACTCCCTGTATCACACTTGTAACTGCCCTTAGAGCTGGTGGTGCTTTAGCACCTCATTGTTATACCAGTGTCTCTGCCCCTATTCGCGAAATCCTGGCTGCCTGGAATGTGTGTTTTGACCTCCTCACACCTGGCATGGCACATCTTACCCCCTTACATTTTTGGGAAAATAGCTGAACCCTAGGCACTGTGGTACAGTGATGGGTGGGCTAGCCCTTGCCCTGAGTGCCTTTGCCATCCCTGGCTCAGGTGTCATGCCCTCAGGGGGTCTTCCTTGAAGACCCCTTCTGCAACCTACCCCAGTAAGGTTCTGCAACCAGTTCTAATGTGTGTGCATTTTCCCATACTGTCTTCAGCTAAGTTCTGATATTACTTCCCTGGAGATAGCTTCAGATCCTACAAGTTAAGAGCTGAATCCCACGAGACTGCCCTCCACTTCAGATACCAAGTTCTTTTTTTTTTTTTAAGATTTTATTTATTTATTCATGAGAGACACAGAAGGAGAGAGAGGCAGAGACACTGGCAGAGGGAGAAGGAGACTCCATGCAAGGATTCCAACGTGGGACTTGATCCCGGGACTTCAGGATCAGGCCCTGGGCCAAAGGCAGGCACTAAACCACTGAGCCACCCAGGGATCCCCAGATACCAAGTTCTAGTCTAGGTTATTACCTGTACTTCTGATTGATTGGCTATAAATCAGAGGTTTCCATGATCCCTCCTTGGGTATGATTAACTTGCTATGGTGGCTCATATTGTAGAACCTAAGAAACTAGTTTACTCATTAGATGATTGACTTATTACAAAGGATCTCAAAAGATACAGATCAACAGCCAGATGAAGAGATACATAGGCCAGGCTGTATGGGAGGAGCTGTGGAGTTTCCATGTCCTCTGACCCTGCTATTCGCCTCTGAATTTCCACATATCCATCAACCCAGAACCACTACCTACCCATTAGAATAGCTAAAAGTAAAAAGACTGAATAGAAAACGATTGGCATGAACGTGGTACGTTTGTAAAATCATTCACCCATTTGAGAAACCAGTTGGACAGTTTTTTTTTAAGATTTTATTAATTTATTCATGAAAGACATACACACACACACAGAGAGGCAGAGACATAGGCAGAGGGAGAAGCAGGCTCCATGCAGGGATCCCGACGTGGGACTTGATCCCGGGACACCAGGATCACAACCTGGGCTGAAGGCAGGCACCAAACCTCAGGGATCCCTCAGTTGGACAATTTCTTAAAACTTAAACATACACCTACTGTATCACCTAGCCATTCCAAACACACACAAACGTTCATAACAGCATTGTTTACAGCAGCCAAAACCTGGGGAAAAACCCAGATATTCCCATCAGCAAGTGAATGGATAAACAGACTGTTATATCCATTCAACAAAGTGCTCCACAGGGGCACCTGGGTGGCTCAGCGGTTGAGCATCTGCCTTTGGCTCAGGTCATGATCCTGGGGTCCTGGGATTGAGTCCCGCATCAGGCTCCCTGTGAGGAGCCTGCTTCTCCCTCTGCCTATGTCTTTGCCTCTCTCTGTCTCTCTATGTCTCTCATGAATAAAATCTTTTAAAAAATTTTAAAAAATAAAGTACTCCATGATAAAAAGGACATTGATACATACCATAGCCAGCATGGATGCATCTCAAAATATGCTAAGTGAAACAAGATAGAAAAAGTACAGGGATCCCTGGGTGGCGCAGCGGTTTGGCGCCTGCCTTTGGCCCAGGGCGCGATCCTGGAGACCTGGGATCGAATCCCACGTCGGGCTCCCGGTGCATGGAGCCTGCTTCTCCCTCTGCCTGTGTCTCTGCCTCTCTCTCTCTCTCTCTCTCTCTGTGACTATCATAAATAAATAAAAATTAAAAAAAAAAAAAAAAGAAAAGATAGAAAAAGTACAGAGCGTATGACTGCATTTATATGAAACTATGAAACACAAAGTAATCTACAGTGACAGCAGATCAGTGGTTGCCTGTGGTTGGGGAAATGGGAAGGGGCTGAGGTACTTCCTGAGGGTCACTGTCTTCATTTTGGTGATGGTTTCATAGGTGTTTCATTGGCCAAACTTTTCTGTCTACTTGGAATGTGAAGTGATTATATGACTGCTATACCTCAAAACTTAAATCAGAAAGACAGGACCTATATTTATTTGATCTTATCTATTGTCCTAGAATATATTCTTGCTTATAATAGGTGCTTGTTAGTTATGTCCTTAAGTGAATTTTTTTGTTTTTGGAAAAAGTTGGATGTGGGAGAAGGTTAGGGAAACATGTAAGGAATCACTACAGAGTCTACAGTTGAAGCTTCATTTATTCAAATGAAGGCTGGCTAGGACCATCTTTCCTTTTAAAGTATTTGAGCATTTCTTTGATAGACTTGTTTCTGGAAGAAAGACAGAAGAAAAACAGAGCTGTGTTTGGGGCATCTGGGTGACACAGTCAGTTGAGCATCCAACTCTTGGTTTTGGCTAGGTTCATGGTGTGAGGGTCATGAGATTGAGCCCCAAGTCAGGCTCTGTGCTCAAGGGGGAGTCTGAGATTTTCTCTTTCCCTCTACCCTTCCTGCTCATGCATGCTCTCTTTCTCTCTAAAATAAATACATCTTTTAAAAAAAATTAAAATAGAGCTGTGTTTTAGGTGTGACAGAGCCTTAGACTTGTGTGCCTTTATGCTCAGGGGGGTCTGATGTACAGGAAGGAAAATCCCGTCTTTTATAGGTGAGTAGACTGGGCCTGAATAGTTGTAGAACATGGGCTGATATCACAGTATGGCTTTTACTTAAAACAGTTTCACTTTCATTAGCTCTCCTGTTCATTAATGAGTCCTGTATGGTGGATGCTTTCTCCAAGTCACACTGCCATGCCAGTTTGTTTTCCTGCCTGATTCTGAGAGAGAAGGATGTTCATTCTTACTTCTAGGAAACCTGAGTAAACACTGAACACAAATTATCCAGAGTCTGAGTCTCCTAAATAATTTACATACCCTCAGAGTTTCTGCTGGAAATGACCTTAGTCACTTTATCCTTGGATCCTTATACTGATGTTTTTAGAAATTCCAAGTGAAATGAAATGGAGAGAAGAGTTTCTGTTCAGCTGGGTTGGCTTTATTTGGATGGTTCCCCGGGAGAGTGTGATGAACCAGTTACTTGAACCTGGCTGGTCACCTGGGTGTGGGGCTGAGAAGGCTGTGTGAAGGACAGTGGGAGCTAATCTGAAGGCCAGTTTGGGTGGCTGGAGCAGGATCAGTACCCTCATCACAGCTGACCCAGACCTTCTGGACCATGTTGGAGGGACATGAAGTTTACCTTTTACTTAACATGTGTGTAGTCTGCAGGGATTGGAGACAGATCTTTGTTATGGAAAATTCCAGCCATATGTAAAAGTTGGGAAAAATAAATAGAAGGGGGTTCATGATATCGTACCCTAGAGTGGACTTCTTACACAGTGGTTTTATTTTAAAAATTAATGACTACCAATATACTATTAATATGAGAAATGATTTACTCTATGAGACATTAATGTTTTAACCTCACACGTCTTTAAATAGACTTTTTTGAAAATATAAACACCATGTTAAAACCATTTGTAGATAAATTTGTGGATAAATAGAACAGTTGATCACTGTTGTTTTTTAATTGCGGATTCTTAATGCTAATAACTTAATATTGGAAGTCACAGCGGAGTTGAGGGCCCCAAGGAAAGGCCTCTGGAGTGAATTCATTGCCAGTGGCTGTTTCCTCAAACCTCCCTGCGCACAGACTGCCCGGCACCTTCCAAACAATAGTTTCCAAACTGACTTGGCAACTGACAGCTTTGTTCAAATGAGATCAGCACCCCAACATTGAAAACAACCACAGATCTAAAAGGAACGAACAGGTTATGTCTCCAGGCATTGACAGCAGGAAGCTGTAAACACTTGCAGGAGCCAGAAGACATTTTAGAAACAGTGGTCTTAATACAGTTCTCCCTTACACAGAGATTTATCTTAGACTCTATCCCTACTCCTGTTAAACACACACACACACACTCACACACACACACATTACATATTGTCAATAATATGTCGAGGATTTCTATGGATAATCTTGGTTCTAGGTTATTTCCAAAGCTGCTCTTATTATGTCACTCCTATTTAGAATGATGGTTGTTAATTAAAGTAGCTAAACATTTAAAAGTGAGGTTTCTTCGTGTTTGAGTATATCTTGAGTTGCACAAAATATATTGCCAAACACATTGTGTGCAAATCAAAGGTTTAATAATTTAAAATGCCTGAGAGGATGTTGACATTCTAAAAGAATTCTATAGTAAGTTCATTTGTTATGTGAAAAAATAGCTTCCTAACTTATCTGAGGGTAACTTACTTTTGACCTATGTGAATCAAAATGCACCCACACTTTGGTGGTATGAAGTTCATTTCTACCTCTAGGCATTTTCTCATTAGTTGCCTATGTGGGATTCGTAAGAAAGAAGAGGGGAAAAACCCTAATGCACTTAACTGATTATCCTGACCTACCTTCCTAGCCTCCTGGTTGAGTGGATGGTAATGTCAGTAATAAGGAGAAAGCAGAGGCACTCAGCATATCACACAGTGCCCTTTGCCCTTGTCTGACATTCACTCTGTTCCTGAAACACTGTTCTGCCCAACCCCCAGCCTTTTAGCTTAGTGACAGAACTACCAGCTAATCACGAGATGCAAATGTTGGAGATGCAGAAGAATAAAATTAATAAAAGCCAGGGTATGGATCCACCTACCCAGCATACATTATACGGGTTATTTATTATAGATGAAGCATTTATAAGCCAGTCTCTTTCACTTAGGTTGGTGAGTAAGAGAAGCTGGATAGGGACCTTTCCCATCCTCTTCCCTATCTTCTTAGGAACCCAGATGCTCAGGAGTTGTGGCTCCTTTCTGAGCTAAACCATTTACAAAGTCTGGTCAATAGAGAATATAGATCAAGCTGCAGAAAATACAAATACTGAAGAATTAGGTTTTGCATGTTTACACTATACTTCCCTGGCCCCCCAAAATGTGTTGTGTTGGCACAAGAGCAGAATATTTTGGCATGATGTGCACACAATGCACATGTCCTTTTTGACCCCTCAGTGTTTCTCCTGTCTCCTGGGAAGAGATAGGATAATACTTCCATGGGTAATGCTCAGTGGGCTCTGCCTGAATTCTCTGGTTTCACTCCAGAAGATAAATGACAGCTCTTTGGCCATCCATCAGAGTCACGTGATGCAACTGGAGTGTCAATTTAGGAGTATAGGCAGAGGGCAGAGCTTTTCCCCTAATTAGCTTAAGACTCCACCTTTCCCCCTAATTCCCAGCCTCTCCCAAATGTCTTAATATACTGATGAAATATCTGTGTATTCCCCTTTTGGTGAATTTATTGGTATTATTCCCTCTTTTTGTTTTGACTTGTACAGAACTTAAATATGTCTGCCCCAACCCCATAGAAATAATCTTTACTTTTTTTTAAAGATGAACTTTTACATATATTCATTAATTTGTAAAAAGTGTCTCAGCAATAATGAGAGGTTAAAAATCACTTACTCAAAATTGTCGTTTTGAAAACCAAAATATCTACTCTTAAAAATTTAGATCTTGAATTCTAAGGCATGTGTTATAGCTAAGAAAAGTAATGGTAAAGCCAGTCAGGGAAAGACCATTTACAGAACGTTTTGTTGGGATCCCTGGGTGGCGCAGCGGTTTAGCGCCTGCCTTTGGCCCAGGGCGCGATCCTGGAGACCCGAGATCGAATCCCACATCGGGCTCCCGGTGCATGGAGCCTGCTTCTCCCTCTGCCTGTGTCTCTGCCTCTCTCTCTCTCTCTCTGTGTGACTATCATAAATAAATAAAAATTAAAAAAAAAAAGAACGTTTTGTTGATTCCACTTAGTATCAGCACTAATGTTTTGTAACTGATGAAGCTTAATGGAGGAGAGGCAAAAGCTCTGCTCTTAGAGTCTGATGTCTTATTTTTACTGATATAAGATCCAGCCACTTGTTTTTATAATGTTAAATCTGAACCAACCACCTGAACCTGGGCTCTTGCCATGAAAAGTTGAAATGTGCTGCTCTAACACAGATAACACTAATTACAGCCATGTTCATTGCCAGTGTACTTGGAACCTTAAACTAGAGGAATTTGTCCATAAAAATAACAGCTCCTCTTTATTGAGCACTGAAATTGCTTGACAAGGTGTGATGGGCCTTTTATACATATTCTTGGTTTCACAACCACCTAGTATCTCATCATCTTCATTTTATAGATGAGACCACTGAGACCTGGAGAGTAGATACATTAAAATCATACAGCTAGAAAATGGCAAATACAGGCTTTTAACCCTTATCTTGAGGAGAAATCCCCTAGTCAGAGTTTCCACCTTGTCACCTGTGTTGTCTAGAAACAGGTCAAAAACTGGTAACACAAAATTGAACTATTGTGTTTTCACCAGTGACCTTTCACCAGTGGCTGAACATTTTTCACAGCCTCCAGATACATTTATTTTTGAAATACCTTGTAAACACTCATCTGCCTTGAGGATATTGTTTAAATGGCTACTGTGTGCCTGTGCTGTGCTGAATTATAGCTGTAACTCATGGGCCTTGTCCTTAAGGAGCCTAGTCTGTCTGGGGAAGACAAGCTCAGAGAACATTCCACTGCAGGTTTGTGATGGAGGGATGTTTGGGTGCCATGGGAGCCACTAGGGAGGGAGAATGTGTCAGGTGGGAAGACTGCCAGATCCTGGGGACACCACCTTTACACCTTCACTGGCAACAGAATAACAGAAGCCTGTGAAGGCACAATCACCAAGGTAGGTAGGAAACCCATAGGAACAGTTATCATAAGTAAAGCAAAGCTTGGCAAACTTTTTCTAGAAGGGCCATATAGAAAATGTTACATTTGACCTCTGTCACAACTACTTTGCCCTTCTAACCGCAAAAGCACACCATTGCCATGTCCATGAATGGGGATGATGGCTGGGTTCCAGTGAAAGTTGATTTATAAAAACAGGCAGCAGGCCATGTTTGGCTTACAGGCCATAGCTTCCTGACCCCTGGAATAGACTTGTTACCCAACAAGGTATGACCAGAAAAGGAACAGCTCTGACCGAACAACAAAGAAATTGGTGACTACTTTGAGAGATGAGTATGGTTATTCTAGCCTCACCTGGCATACATTAGGCATTTAGTAAGTATTTGTCAAATGACTGAACTCAGGCTTCGAGTTTGCTTGCAGGCTGTAGGCAATATGGTAGTGAAGGAAGAGGAGAATGTGATAGGGAGTCTGATTCAGATTCTAAGTGAATTATGTCCAATTCACTCTATGTCTAAATTATTTGATGTTGTATTCTGAAGAAAAAATTAACGTGTTTGAAAGCTTATTCTTTTTTTTTTTTTAAGATTTTATTTATTTATTTATGAGAGACATAGAGGCAGAGACACAGGCAGAGGGAGAAGCAGGCTCCCTGCAGAAAGCCTGATGCGGGATTCGATCCTGGACCCCGGGATTACGCCCTGAGCCAGCAGACATTCAACCACTGAGCCACCCAAGTGCCTCGCTTATTCTTTTAAATGGATTTATGATGTTGGCCACCTGTTTTGGGCCCTGTGGGCATTCTGTTGTTTTCGGTTTTGTTTTTTTGTGAGGAGAAGAGGAAGTGCTGGTGTTTAGTGTCCGAAAATACTCAGCTAATGGATGCTGAAGAAAGTTTTGATCCCTTGTTAAAAAAATCTTAGGATCTGTCTCATCCACTGGGGCACCGTCAAAATTCTTGGAAATGACCGGAGGTTTGATAAGGCTTAACTGTCAAGGTGCCCGTTTATTTGTCGCATAGTCGACTTTAGCAACCTCTCAGTGATGTCAGAGCATTTGAGCTTCATTTCATATTATTCTTACTTCTGAACATCTATGATGATGTAACAAACTAGCTTTGTTGTTCCAGTTACAATGACAATAGTCATTCACACTTCAGTTGTACAAAATTAGTCTTAGTAATTCAGTTTAGTGATCTTTCGGGGGTACCCAAATGAAGTGTTTTGTCCCATTTTGGGGAAGGTGGGACCTGTCTCTGGCACTCATGATTGATGTGGGGGCACAAGGCTAATAGGATAGGCTTTGCATTTGTTTTTTTTTTCCCCTAAAGCTTTATTAGAGAGATAGAGAGAACACAAGCACATAGAAGGAGAAGGAAGGAGAAGCAGGCTCCCTGCTGAGAAGGCAGCTTGATGCAGGGCTCCTTCCCAGAATCCCGGATCATGACCTGAGCAGAAGGTAGACACTTAACTGACTGAGCCCCCCAGGTGCCCCTGCATTTGTTCTAATACAAGGATCTTCCTAGAGTGACAACCGCTGACACCATAGTCACAACTGGGCCTTCCCAAACCTCAGGTGAACCATTTTCTTTCCTTCAGGACTGAGATGATCTCTTCCTGTGTGAGGCCTTCCACCAAAGCCTCCAGAATTTGTCCATAGTCACTTGCTTCTGTTAGGTACTATGCTAAAGACAAAGATGTAAAGGTAAATGGGTCCTGGTTCCTATCCTGGGATTCCTTATCCATAATAGGTATCAAGAGAGTACTCTGCACAAGGTTCTGTTCTAGTTCCCTTAAGTTGTTTGACATCTGATAGAGGAAAGAGGTATGCTACTAGGCATTTGTGTTCGGTATAGGTTTTACGACAGTAGCTTAAAGGAGAGGCACAGAGGAAATATCCAACCCAAACTTAAAGGCATGGATGCAGCTAGCCAAGTAAAGTGTGGGGGTGGGAGGGAAGATAGGAATTGTGTTCTGGATCGGGTGGAGGGTTTGTGTGCCGAGTCCAGGGGCAGGGTTGAGCATGGTGATTTGGAGGTACTGTGTTTCAGTATCGCTAAACCAGGGCCAGGTAGCTCTGTGACCTGGACTTTATCCTGATGGTAACGAGGAACCACTGACTGATATTTTTAAGAGGGCCCTGTATTGAAGCAGAGGTCTGAAAGATGTGCCTGGTTGCCAAGTGGAGCATGGCTTAAAAGGAGAATGAGAGTAGAGGCAGAAAAAACCATCAGCAGGCTGAACTGATCCAGGTGAGAGTGGCCGGTGAACTGAGTGTTGAGCAGGGAAGTAGAAATTATACAGAATTTAGGCGCTGGAGTTGACACGGGTAGTGGGATAGACAAAGTAGGAGGACTCAAGGCACAGAGCTGGCTTACTCCCTGATCTCAGGTGCATCTCTATTCTAGCACGTCACATTTTATTTTTAAGTGGTAATTTTTAGGTTATTGAGAAGCTTTTGAGCTTCTCAAGTTGGCCCAAAGCTATTCAGGGATGTTGCATGCATAGGGCAATGTGAGCATGCAAAGTAACTCGGTTAATGGCCATGGATTGACCAGAAAGTTCTGTGGACAGGGCCCACAAGAAGGGACCCCTGAGCACAGACCTTTGAGCACCAGGTGGTGTCTCCCCATCCTCCACTCTGGTGTCCTTTGTGGGCTTTGAGACCATGCCTGAGGGGATGAGCAGGGGGCATGTTTGGGCTTTGGCCACAACCCATGGCACTTGTCAGGGCTGCTTGGTGTGGCTTTGTGCTTTTGTGCACTCAAACCATGGTGCACAGCCTCATGTTTAAAGTCTGGAATATGGAGACAGGGTGGGAGGAGGGACCCAGAGAGACAATACCTCTGCAAAAACTGCCAATCCAGCAAATTCTGACTTGGCTGCCTGGTTCCCTTGTGCTGTGTTTTGTGTGCGAAGGGGACTCGGGGGAATGAAAGATGTGTCCTGTGGGGGCGGGTGGGGGGAGCTTTGGCAGTCAGCGGGCTGTGGGTATAAGCTGGTGTGTCCTCTTCTGAACAGAGTTGCCTCTGACGAGGGAGTTACACAACTGTGAGTGACCAAGGTAACAAAGGGAACTGGCAGGTCCACTGTGAGTGTGTGTGGAAGATAGCACGTGTCTGGAATTAGAAATTGATCTTCACTTTTTTCGTTGAGCAGTTTCAGAATGGGTGAGCCCAGTTATGGTGCTGTGCTGAATTATAGCTGTAATGTATACATGTAACGTATACAATGTAATGCTTCCCTCTGTGCCTTGGGAAGGACCCGCAGCCTGCTCCCTTGCTCTCTCTCTCGCTTGCTTGCTCTCGCTCACATGTGCTCGCTCTCTCACGCGTGCTCACTCTTGCACTCTCTCTCACATGCTCTCTCTCCCTCATTCGCTCCCCCTCTCTCGCTCTCTCCCCTCCCCCGCCCACTCTTTCTCAGCCTCTGGTGCCCCCTCTCTTGCCCAACTTGAGCCCCATCCAGACCACTGGCGGCCTGTTGGTCTAGCTAGCCTGTTGCCCTTAGTCAGGGGCCTGTGCATTCCTTGGGTGCCAGTATTCTCCCTGTGACTGAATCTTTTTATTGGGACACTGCCTGTCACCAACTGCCGGAGCGGTCATGGCAGTAACGAACATCCAGAATGCTGTGAGCATTTGCTCATGACGCTGTACACGTCACAGCGCTTCCATAATCAGCTTTAGCAGATTTTGTTCACTCTGCCTTCCAAGCACCCCTGTGCTGTGTAAGTCTTAGGGAGGGCAGTGTGCACATGCCGTGTCCTGTGTCAAAGCCCCGTGGCCTCCTGTCTTATCAGCTGGCCACCCTGAGCTCCCAAGGACTCTGATTTTTCTCATTTCTTCCCAGATCTGTGAGTTTGCTTCCTCACCGCCAGAAGATCCAGTAGGTGTGGGGTGCTCAGTAGGGAACAGAGACCCCAGGAAGAAGTGGCAAATTGGAACAGTGATGACCTGGCACATGAGAGCAGCAATTTCAGTTCCTGCAATCTTCTAGAAAAAAGTCTTGGTTAGGTTATTCTAAAACACAAGTCAAGGAACCTTTTCACTGAGAAGGAAGCCTCACAGAATAGGATTCTAAAATGCAGAAAAACCAGCACACTTCAGAAGGAAGGAGGAACATGGCAAACAGAGAATATGTGTTTGGAAGGAATTAAAGATGAAAATGGTTAGCAACAATCAAAGGTAAAGACAAATCAGAATTGAGTGGGAAAGAGAAGCAGTAGCAGGAAGGAGGGTAAAGCTTGGAGCAAAATGGTTTTTTTTTAAGATTTTTTTTTTTTTTTTTTTTTTTTTTTTTTTAATTTATGATAGTCACAGAGAGAGAGAGAGAGGCAGAGACAGGCGGAGGGAGAAGCAGGCTCCATGCACCGGGAGCCCGATGTGGGATTCGATCCCGGGTCTCCAGGATCGCGCCCTGGGCCAAAGGCAGGCGCCAAACCGCTGCGCCACCCAGGGATCCCCAAGATTTTTTTTTTTTAAAGCAACAGAGCAAACTGATGCCATAGAAATTATGCAACCTGCAAAGTACAAAAATGTGTCCCTCTGAGCTCCATGCACACGGGAACGGCATTCTGTCTAGTTTTGTGTTCTGTGCCTGGGATTCTGTACCTTGGCATTCAGTGTGTGTTGGTGCATGGTTAGTAGAAGGAACAGTTTATCGGAGTAACGGGCTGGGAGTTGGGAGAATGAAATTTCCAGTGGTGATAAATGGTCCCTGAACTGCTGGAGATTTTGTGTTTGAATAATGGCAAGCTACAAAAAAAAGATGGTTATATTTAGAGGCTTATATTTTTGTTGTATATGTATAACAACTGCATGCTAACATAGCAAAGCTGTCTGTAGGGTGGGATTCTTTTGGTTTTAAAAGCTTAGGCTACATGTAGCAGTTCAGTGCTTTCCAAGAATGGGATGAAGCCTTTTCTCTGGCCTTCCTGGGAGAGGACTCCGGTCATAGAGCTCTGCCTGATGGTGGCTGTCAGCAACAAATGTCCATGTTGAAAATATCTAAGGATTTAAGATTAGTGAGAAGGAAATGTGTACCATGCTGCTTGGTCAAGAAAGGGGTCTGGCTGGTCTTTTTTTTTTTTTTTTTCTTTCTTTCTTTCTTTCTTTCTTTCTTTCTTTCTTTCTTTCTTTCTTTCTTTCTTTCTTTCTTTCTTTTCTCTTTCTTTCTTTCTCTCTCTCTTTCTCTCTTTCTTTCATTTTTTTTTAAAATATTTTATTTATTCATGAGAGACACAGAGAGAGGCAGAGACCCAGGCATAGGGAGAAGCAGGCTCCCTGCCAGGATCCTGATGTCGAACTCAGTCCCAGGACCTCAGGATCACACCCTGAGCGGAAGGCAGACATTCAACCACTGAGCCACTCAGGTGTCCCAAGGTTCTGGCTTTTCTTGCCTTTTTGCATGTCTCTCTCTCTCTCTCTGAATTAATAAAGATAGATTATATATGTAATTTATGTACAAACATAATTTTATTTACTAATGTATTCTTATTGAGAGATCTAGTGAGGTGTTAGTTATCAAATACCCACCGGTTTTTAAATGCCAGACATTAGTAAGCTGCACTTTACTAAGCTGTGATCATTTAGAATCTTCTAGCATCTTACAGACATTGTCTTAGAGAAAGTGTGTAGTAACTAAAGAATTGTAGATACTTTTTTTTTCGTGTTCAGATTCTGATTTCAGTGAGAATCCATTGTAGTTTGCAGTTTCTACTTTTCAGGCATGTCACCCATAACTACTCCTGTTTTTCATGATTTTGAAAATTTGGTTTTTACAATACGTTTGTTTCTAATACAACCTCTTCATTCATGTGGAATGATTCAAGAGGATAGATGAGGGATAGAAGTTTCATTCCTTCATCCCAGTGTAAGCGCAGACTCCTACTAATCCTGCCACATATGCAGACACTTCATTGCCTAAGTAGGCATGAAACAGTCACCATGTCTGTCCTCTGAACTTACAGATGCCCTGACAATACTTTATGTGAAAAGTTACTATGGAGCAAATGTGACTTTTCTGGGAGCAGAATCCTGTGAACCTAGTTGTGATCCAATGGTGAGAAGCCTCCAAGCCAGTGGCCATATGCAGGATTGTTCTAGAACTGAGAGGTGGGCACACAGGGCAAGGCTGGGCTTATCAGATTCCCTGGTCTTGTTTGTCCTCAGGTGGAGTGGCTTCCCACACTTCCAGCGCATCCGCACAGCTCACACACCACTAATCTTACCAATGAGAAATCTTCCCTGACCTCTGCTGAAATATCCGTCAGCGTTGACAGAGAGGTGAAAAGCTGAAAGTAGCTGCCTCTGCAGTGATACCTTTTGATGAGCAACTTGGAATGCTAGCCTCACATTTCTGGAGTATGGGAGTGTGTATGCCTTGTTAGTGTGGGTCCTGGCCCTTAGGGCTAGATTGAAACTCTACTCCTTTGGTCGGTGCTAAACTGCTTTAAATTATTGTTCTTACAGCTCTTCCCTCGCTGGAAATTAATTTCATCATTCAGGGAGCTGTCCTAGTACCAGTCCACCTTGGTTTCTCCTCATTCCTGGTTCACTCAGGTCAGGTGTTTTCTTTTTGCTTGAATAGTTTTCGTGTTCATGTACCCCTAGACGTACAGTTCACTTTCACCTCAGCAAATTCCACCTTCAGATTCCTCACCACGCTAGTCTTCCTAATTCCTGATGCCTTCCTGAATCCCAGCCACATGAAGTTTGGAGACATAAATTCATCAGATACACTGGTGGACTCATATCAGTTTAGGTTTTATATGTATGTTGTGTGGGATGTGTGTTAGTCTTATATTCCTTGTATTCCAGACTAAAATAGAAGTTTTATGATTAGGGCCTCCTATGCATTTTCTAAACTACTCCCATTTGGATTTAGTAGAGCACCAAACTCTAATAGGTGCTAGATGAATATTTAAGAGAGAGATTTGGGGAGGAGGAAGAGATGATACAGGCAAATTATGGGAAGGTATATATTTAGATGCTCTCTAATGCCTGGCCAGTGTTATTTGTCTGTGGGAAAAAATGTCTATTTTATTGTTGAGGGCTTAACACTTCACTCATTCTAGCTACAGCTTTGTCACCACATTCCCTGTCCTAATTTATCCCTCTTTTAATCCCAAAGTATGTGTTACAAGGGCCTACTGAATGTACTAGGTTGTGGTGGTGGCTGTAATAAAAAGAAAAAAAAAACAAGTACTTGACCATATGTCCTTTAAGTCAGGTGGAGGCTGTATCTTACAAATCTTTTTTTTTTAAGTTTTTAATTTTAATTCCAGTATAGTTAACATATAGTGTTATTTTAGCTTCAGGTGTATAAAATAGTGATTCAACAATTCTGTACATTACTCAGTGTTCATCATGTTACATGTACTCTTAATCCTCATCACCTTTTTCAACCATTTCCCACCACCCCCCTCCCCTCTGGTAACCACAAATTTGTTCTCTATAGTTAAGAGTCTGTTTCTTGATTTGTCTCTTTCTCTTTTTTTCTTTTGCTCATTTGTTTTGTTTCTTAAATTCCTCATATGGGTGAAATCATATGGTATTTGTCTTATTTTGACATATTTCACTTAGCATTATACTCTCTAGATCTATCCATGCTGTTGCAAATGGCAAGATTTCCTTCTTTCTTTCTTTCTTTTTTTTTTTTTTTACAATAGAGTATTTTTTTTTAGAGACTTTATTTATTTATGAGAGATACAGAAAGGGAGAGAGAGAAGGAATGGCAGAGACATAGGCAGAAGGAGAAGCAGGCTCCCTGCAGGGAGCCTGACATGGGACTCCATCCCGGGTCTCCAGGATCAGGCCCTGGGCTGAAGGTGGCGCTAAACCACTGAGCCATCTGGGCTGCCCTCATTCTTATTTTATGGCGAATACTCCATCATATATAAATACATATGTACACACACACACACACACATCTTCGTTATCCATTTATCTATCTATTCGTTATCCATGTGTCTATGGACACATGGGCTGATTATGTAATTTGGCTATTGTATATAATGCTGCTATAAACACAGGGGTGCATATATCCTTTTGATTTAGTGTTTTTGTATTATTTGGGTAAATACCCAGTAATGCAATTACTGGATTGTATGGTAATTCTATTTTTAATTTTTTGAGGAACCTCCATACTCTTTTTTCCACAGTGGCCGCACCATTGTACAAATTCTCACCAACAGCATACAAGGATTTCTTTTTCTCAACATCCTTGCTGACACCTGTGGTTTCTGTTTTTGGTTTTAGCCACACTGACTGGTGTAAGGTGATATCTCATTGTGGCTTTGATTTGTTTTTCCCTGATGATGAGTGGTGTTGAGCATCTTTTCATGTGTCTATTTGCCATCTATATATATTCTTTGGAGAAATGTCTGATCATGTCTTCTGCCTATTTTTTAATTGGATTATTTGTTTTCTGGGTGTTGAATCTTATAAGTTCTTTATCTATTTTAGATATTAGCCCTTTATCGGATATGTCATTTGCAAATATCTTCTCCCATTCAGTTAGTTGTTGTCTTTTAGCCTTGCTGATTGTTTCCTTTGCTGTGCAGAAGCTTTTAATTTTGATGTTTCCCCAGTAGTTTATTTTTGCTTTTATTTCCCTTGCCTCAGGAAACATATCTAAAAAAAATATTGCTATAGCCAATGTCAGAGAAAGTACTGCTTGTACTCTCTTCTAGGATTATTATTATTTCAGGTGTCACATTTAAGTCCTTAATCCATTTTGAGTTTATTTTTGTGTATGGTGTAAGAAAGTGGTTGGCTTCATCCTTCTGCATATAGCTGACCAGTTTTCCCAACACCGTTTATTGAAGAAACTGTCTTTTCCCATTGGTTATTCTTCCCTGCTTTGTCGAAGATTAATTGACCATATAATTGAGGGTTTATTTCTTGGTTTTCTGTTGCATTGATCTTTGTGTCTGTTTTTATGCCAGAACCGTACTGTTTTGATCACTACAGCTTTGTAATATAACTTAAAGACTGGAATTGTTATGCCTCCAGTTTTATTTTTCTTTTTCAAGATTGCTTTTGGTGGGGATCCCTGGGTGGCTCCGTGGTTTAGCGCTGCCTTCAGCCCAGGTTGTGATCCTGGAGTCCCGGGATCGAGTCCCACGTCGGGCTCCTTGCATGGAGCCTGCTTCTCCCTCTGCCTGTGTCTCTGCCTCTCTCCTTCTGTGTGTCTCTCATGAATAAATAAGTAAAATCTTAAAAAAAAAGATTGCTTTTGGCTATTTGGGGTCTTTTATGGTTCCATGTAAACTTTAGGATTGCTTGTTCTAGTTCTGTGATAAATGCTGTTGATCTTTTTTTTTTTTTTTTAAGATAGTTTATTTATTTATTTATTTATTTATTTATTTATTTATTTATTTATTTATTTATGATAGACACAGAGAGAGACAGAGAGACAGAGACACAGAGACCAGGGATCCCCAGGGATCCTCAATGCTGTTGATCTTATATCTTACAAATCTTATCACTGCTGACAGAGATGGCTTTAAGTATGGACACATATTTATAGCAAAAATGAAACAGTTTTTAGACACATTCATTTACAAATTTAACAAAAGCATCCACTACTCCCCACTTCTACTTTGTGTGTGTGCGTGTGTGTGTGTGTGCCAGCTAGACTTAGTGTTTGTGTGCTCCCCCACCCCCGAAAGAATAGATAAGATGAATATGGAACCTAACCAAAATATGATATCCCAAGAAGTAGATGATTCTATATAGGAATAGCCGTGGAAAGAGCGTGTTAGTAGGATCAGGTGACACCAGGAGTTATAGTCTAATGTTTGAAAGCAGCTCCTTTTCTGTTCTGAGTGCAGTAGTGGCTTTGAATGAGAAAAACATATCTTGCTTTTTGCTTGACAATTTAATATAAAACTGTTTTCCCAGAAGAAATTTCTGTACTGAGCCTTTATATTAAAATTATTGAAGCCATAAAGGTAGGCATGTACCCAAAGCCTAAAGGAAATCAGGATAGGTCTAAAATAACTATAGACATTCTGTCATCTTTCTATTTCCTTTGTAATCTTTATGGGCTCTGTTTGGGGAAACCCAGTGGAATTGCCTTACCCACAGTCTGATGTTTTCTTGTGTTGCTTAGGCAGAGCATGGCTGATTGGGAGCCATTGATATATGGCGATCAGGAACAATAATATTTTGGGAATGAAAATAATTTTTGAAGCCTTACTTCCTCTACTTCTAAAGCATTTTTAATAGGTTTGTTCTTTATGACTTGAGGTAAACATGTCAGGTAATCCCTAAAATCTGAATGAATTCTGTATCCATGACTTAATGAATGTCTTAGACATCAGTCTTGAGATGTAAGAGCCTGTCAGGAAAACCCAGACCCTTGATACAGAAAATAATCTTGTTCTGTTAGATATACAGCTTCTGTAAAAACCCTGGTTATAAGAGGTGACGTTAGGGAAGGTATCTTAAGAGGCAGTCTGTATCAATCCACTTTTTAAAGTTTTTTAGGATCTGTCCCTGGATAAAATTAGATCACTATAGGATATGGATGTAGTACACTGCATCCCTTAACCCTCACAGAATGATTTCAGAATCTGACCTCGATTTTAAGCCTCTGAATTTTATAGTGAGTTATATTAAATAGGAGCATTAAGAAACACATGTCTGTATTTTCGTGGCCATGTTAGTGACATTGTGTTTGGGTAATACAGTTGGGATCTCTGTAATTCTTCAAGCAAGAGATGTATCTTTAAAGAGCTGAATCTTTTAAGAAATAGATGTTCTTACTTTTTAATGTGGTGCTCTTATTAGCTAAAATTTCTGTGACTTCCCCTTTGTCTCAGTTTCTAATAAACTTTAAAATGAAGGTGTTCTCTTCTTCACAGCAGTTGTATTTGTCTGTTATGGTTAAGAAACTTGTGGGTCGTTTTTTCTCCATTCTTTTTCACCTCACATTTCAGATGAGAATGAAAATCTTATCCTATTTCAAAGAATCAAGTTGAAGAAAGTTGCAAAGGTCATTATCCAAAGGACCTGGTCCCTCATTTTTTTTTTTTTTTTTTAATACAGGGCAGCAGCCTGAGACAGATGCGAACCATCTGGGAGGCAGATATAAATAGCTTCTGGGTGTTGCTGAAAGGTGATAGTTTTCCTTCTGCATAAGATTAAGGAACTTTGTGAAAAGGAGTTAATCTTGGCCATTGGGATAAAGGACTGATAGATGCCAACGTCCTTACTCATAAAGTTGGCATTGCAAAAGATTGATGTGAATTATCCAACTTAAGAGTTATCATACTTTGTGACTTTGTTTTGTCTTTAGTAGCACAACCTTTTAAAAAAATTCATAGGCTAGCCCTTTTTGGCCACATCTTCGTTTCATCCACATTAGCTCCTTTGGATACCAGGAGCAGGTGAATTGAAAGGTTTAAATGGAGATGAAGTTATAATCATATAATCATAGTACAAAGTGGAAACTGTGGGATTATTATCTACATTACCTTTGGTAAGCAAATATTGCCTATGAGTAAGCAAGGTAAATTCTCTCCTTCAAATGGAAGGTGAAGTTCAAACATGATTGAAGTCTCAAACATCTTAGGTTCCACCTCTCTTATGAGAGGCCCCCAGGCCCCACTAGCTCCCGCTGGATGCCTTTTTGTTGCACTTAGGGCCCCTGGCGAGCCATTGGCGGGGGTCCTCCAGACTTAAACCTACCAGAGCATCAGCTGGATCAAAGCGACTCTGAAAATTGAGGCAAATGCTAGGATCCTCATTCAGCTGGCCATTCGAATGTGAAGCTCTGCAGGGGTGGGGGGGTGGGAGAAGCATTTTTTGTATAGCTAACAAAAATCATTGTGTTGAGGTTCTTTTTATAAGTGTATTGTCTCTTAAGCTGTTACCACTGGCTTGGATTAGAATAGACCACAGCTATGCCTCATTTTCACCCAGTAGGTATAATTCTGAACAGTTGTGAGCATAACTCTTATATATGAACTCATATTTTAAGTATTCTAGGGAAATCCTTTATTCGAGGGAGCCTTGCTGAGAATCATTTTGTAAAGCACTGTGCTCACAGTAAGCACTGGATAACTACATGGATGGACAGATGAAAAGAAGGATCCTTTTGTATGAACAACCCTTTGATCAGAGCCATTGTCTATGATTCAGTTTCTCTAGAAACTCTGTCTCCCAAACGGAGTATGGATGTCGCTGGGCCCTGCTCCAGTAATGACCTTTGTATGACTATCATCATGCTGTGTTAATGTTGATTAAAACAGAGTATACTTTCTGAATGCTTACCCTGAACCAGGCCCTATACTAAACTCTTTCATCTATTAGCTACTTTGATCCTCCAGGCAAGTCCATGAGATGAGAAAACCAGAGTTTAAAGATGCTTGGCCATGGCTTGCCACATTCACGTACCTGGTAAATGGTGGAGTCTGCTTTCAAATGTGAGTCTGACCCCAAAGCTTCTAACCCCTGAAGACATGTCTTTGTTACCCGTGTGTGTGTCCACTAGTTGCTAGCCCTCTGCAAATCTGAGCTCTGTTCCACGCACCTTTGTCCCACTGTGCCTGGTATATAGTAGGCTCCTAATGTGGATGAATGGAGAAGGAAGGACCAAGATTGTGGTTGGAGGACTTGGGTCCAACTCTGGTTCTGGCACCAGATAAATCATTTAACCTCCAGAGCACCACGTAAATTAGGGAACTAATCCCTGCCCTCCCTGTATCATAGAGCTGTTGTGAAGGTCAGATGAGAAAGAGCTTATGGAAACCAGAAGGAGCTATTTAGGAAGGATTCATAGACTAATTACCTAATTTACCTATTTTATAAATTCAAAACAGTTCAAGGCTAGGGTTCCTCAGAGCACCTGAAAGATTTAAATATTTGGAAAATGATTAAGGAAAGTATAGGGGGACTAAGATTTTAATCAAGCAGGAGGAGAAAGTGCTTTAATATAATTCAAAGCCTCATAGTGTATATACACATATTGGCAAATGAACAGTATGAATCCTGTTAGGTGACAAAAAGCATCCCAGGTTAGTGACAAAAAGCATCCCAGGACACTGAGTGGGGAGTCTGGGGACCAGGGTGCTCAGTAGAGCTTGGATGCTACCTTTCCCAAGGAACTGCCTTCATTTTGCGGCCAGGCCTCAGTTTCCCTATCTGTAAAATGAGATATTTGGATCAAATGACTCCAGGCTACAGTGATCTGTCATTCTAAACTTGGGTGTCTGGGGCAATCCTGGAGGACTGAGTTAGTTGTTCAGTTGTGTGGTTGTTCATGCTAGATGCTAGCACAGTGTTTGCTACCAGCTTCTGGCCTTTCTCCAGGCTGGCAAAAGGGCTGGATAGACCTTCACAGGCTGAGACAACAGAGAGGACCATCCCTGTGGTATCCTTCAGGTATCCCATAGAATGGTGCTGGATTCCACAGCTAGTCTGTGTATCGCATCAAATTAGGTTCCTCATTAACACCTTTAGCTCTATGTCAGTGGTCTTATTTGGGAGAATGTTCTATTCCCCTTGATACCCCTAATCCATCAATTTGAAACTGTTCAATTTCCCTTATTTAAAGCAAGTACAGTTTTTTTCTTAGGGTACAATATAAAAATGTTCTTTAAGACTTTTCTTTCAACCTTAGAACTATTTATACTCCTTAAAAACTTCAAGCTTTCAAGACTGATAAGAATGTGCCCTGTGATAGCATCTTGGGTTTTGTCATATTTATTTTCAAGCACATTGTTTAAACCTTTGTGTTGACACTGGCAGGTACACAGAGCAGGAATGACAATCCACATTTTACAAATGGCCTAAAAGGGGAAGGAAAGCACAGGGCACAAGGGACAGGGCGAGCTGGGGCTCAGGCTTTGTCTCCTTTATCCTGTTTAGTCCACCTTCTGAATGATGCAAGGCCACATTCATGGACCTGACAATGCAGGCTGCAGGTCATGCTCTTGTGACAGCTGAGAATATGAAGCCTCAGATCTCAGACTCCTTGCATACAGGCCTGGGGCTGGTGGCTATTCTGCAAACCCCTTCTTCTGATTCTTAGGGCTGGTCTTCTCACTACCTCGTTGATTTTCATTCAGCACTTCCCGTAAAAGCTTCAGACAGCACCTTCATCTCACCAGCATAAAACACATCAGGTTTTAGGGACTCATTGAGGAAAATGCTAGTAAAGCAAGAATCAGGAGAAGGGAAAAGAAGAAAACAACCAGCACTTGGACGGCCTGTCTCCTTATCCAAGAGTGGTAAGCAACCCTTGTGGTGGAAACGCCTTCTACTTTGTCTATAAAACCCTAAACCCACCCCAGTCTCTCTGCTTCAGCTTTGTCATGCATTTAGGGAAAAGTTAACAGACATTTCCAGTTTTCATGCTAAGGACTTGTATATTTTTTTCTATTGCGAATTTGCATTTATCAGTTGCTTATATGTAAGACTTCAAAATGGATTCAATTTAGTTTCCCAAATTAACCCACCTTGAATTCGAGATCTAATATCCAACCAAATGCAAAAGACATTATGATCAGAAAGTAGTTGAAATTAGCTTACCTTCTGGTAATAATTGTCAGATAGCAAGCAAGCACCTTTGGGATGATTCTCCCACTTAATTTCTCCTTAATTTCTTGATGGCCGTGCTCTCTGCTCCCATTTTCCTGTCAAGGAAGGCTGTCTCTGCAAAGACAGCCCACAGTTGCTCTCTCCCCCGCCTGGCATTTCTCCTCTGTGGGCTTCGCTGCGAACCCTCAGAACTGCCCAACTAGTTGGAACAGAGACTTGAATAAACTTCAAGTATTTCAGTGGTAAAAGTAAATCTTTATTTGGTGCATATTTTTTTATTTCAGTGTATTTCTGAGGAAAAGAGGTTGGATTTTGGTTAGCTATCATCACAGTTTTAAAACTAAAAACCTTTGTGTTCAAGATCAGTAAGTAGAGCTTCTCTGAGGAAGAGAGCTCTGTGTGCACTGGGCTTCATCTGCTGAGCTGGCTTCATAACTTAACATTGAGTGCTGGAAAAATCCTTCGTGACTACTTTATATATGGCCTAGCATTCCTATTCTTACACGTAATGCTGATTAAACTGTTCTTACAAAATCTCAGGACTGCCTCTCCAGGCACGTATGTTAGTGGTTCTCTGGGAATACCCAGTGATCTCTCTGATGGTTCATAGGCTCTGAGCTTATCCCCCTTATTTATCTTATCTGCTTAGAAAGGCTGTGGAAGAGAGACCAGTGTTCTCTGCCAGCCATCATATTTCAAAAACAGGATAAAAATTGCTGCAAAAGATGAGGAAGTAGAGAGGATAGGTCTGTAGTGTATTTGGTTCCCTGGCACTTTCTCTCAGGTTTAGTTTCATTTACCTCTGTTAAGGAGCAGTTTCAACTAGATTGACTAGGAACCGATATTTGTAATTATTTTAGTCCTCTTAACTGTACTATAGTTAGTCTAGATTATCTGAGAATAAAATGCCATGTTGCTTTGCCTTGGACCTACTGGCCAAGAAATCTAATAGCAAAACCCATACATCTGGTATTTTTTGAGCTCATCTTACCCTGGCATTTCATATGCAGCCTTTATTTGTAAGCTTTTGATTTGGTGGTAGTGGTGATATGTATAGCAATGATACTCTACCATCAAAAACCTAAGAACGATTTTTATCACTGCATCTGTGTAAAATCCAGCCGACTTTTCTCATCCCGGTGTGTGAATTTTCTCATCACCTGGTTGTGTGGTTGAATATTGGTTGCTGAGTTGCTTTGTTAAAGCCACAGACTTTGGAAGTGAAATCATAACACCAAGTGATCCCGGCTTCTGTCAATTCTTCTGTAAATAGCATGTGCCTGGGGAGTATTGTCTGGCCCCCGGGGAAGGTCAGCAAAGTGGTTGTGAGACAGGGTAATCTGGTCTGGGTCATGCTGAAAGCTCTTATTGATATGGGGTTAGTCTCGGTGGATAGAACACACTGTCACATGGTCATCGCTGTGATTGAGAGGAGTGAGATGGGAGGCCACTGGGGGGAAGGGGATGCTGCTGAGTCACTGAGTTCATTAAAAGGCTACTGCATGGCCAGGCAGCAAGACCAATGCCTGGACTGTCCCACACTTCTGGGTTGGTTAAGACTCCACTCCATGCCAGGCAAGGACAAGAGCACTTGACAAGGTAGGAACCCAAGAAGCTGATCTCTCTCACTGGGCCCATATATCTCTCACACAGCCCAGAGCCCCTGGACGTATTCATGGGGGTGGAAGAGTGAGACCCCAGCTGGATTGCGGGACCTCAGCCTCTGGTTTTTCCTGAGGGCAGGCTTCTCTGTGCAGATGCAAACGAGGCTAGCACTAAAAGATTTCCTGCCTTGGTGGCTCAAAAGTTCTGAAAGGGAAAAGAGGAACTTGTGTATGTGTTACAAGTAGCAAGCAGTCAAAAATACTATTTCTCCAGATTGGGCATAATTTAAAGTCACATTTAAACTTGGCAGTGAGCACTTGTTGTTTGAGTGGGGGAAAAACATGGTTGAGAATGTTAAATCATTGTTCTGTCATGTGTGCCATACAGTTAGTCTGGAGCTTCTTCTATACTACTAGAAAAAGTACAAAAATGACCAACTTTTGTCTGCATCAGGGGAAGTGGAGTCTGTTTAGAGTGGGGGCAGTGAGGACAAGTCATAATCTAATAAATGTGTCTCACCTCTCTTAGAAAAAGAGGATAGTTTTCTGATCTTTGCCTTAAATTTTGTTTGCAGCCTTATTCCAGTATGTATGAGTGTGTGCCTTATGCTAGATGGACGTGGCGGGTGTGTTTCTGTGACCCTACCACATACACTGTAGGTGTATCTGAACGACTGCTAATAAATGAATGTGTCTAGAAAAGGAACTATAAAGATGAGTCTAGAGACCAGTTGTATGTGTATGTTGTCAATAAACACTGAAAATTGGTGGTGGCTGGAGAATGCCTTTCAAAGTAAACTCTGAATGATGGAACTCCTCACTGTCCGTTATGAATCCTGGAGAATTGATTTTGGCAAATCTTGATTAAAAAATGGCTGCTTGGACTAGGGGAGTCTTTTTTGTAAGAAGTCATTTCCCCCTGAAGGTCTCTGTGCATTCAGGTAGAAAATAGGAGTTGCTTTATTTTTTTCAATTTCTTTCTTCTTCATCCCTTCCCTTCTTTCCCTTTTGCAAAGTTGAACATTGAGTTCTTTTCATCTCAAGTTGTTAAGAGGTGTCTAAGGCAAGGAAGGCAGACAGCAGATGTTTGGTGGCTTTGGTGAATGGGGAATTAGTAACGGAGTCTAGATATAGGTTGTGCAGGGTCTGGGAAGAAAGAACGCTTGTTTTGGTGCAAGAAAAGTTTGCTGTTTAATTGGTTGTGTTGGCAGCCAGTAAGGATTGGGAAGGCAAGAGAGCAAAGATGAAGAGAACCGGGTGTGTGTGGGGGGGAGTCATTCCTTGCTCCTGTCATCTCTTTCCTCTTTCCTGGCTTGAGTATAGCCTGTCTGGCGTGTTGCTTGGATGACCCATCAGGAAATCACTTCATTCCTGGCTCCCCTGGTCTCAATTAGCTTGAGTGTAAAAACTTACTTGATTTAATCTGTCCCTCCAGCAGAATAAGACTTTCCCTTTTTAGAGAGAAAGGAATGTGTGTCTTGGGCATTATGGACCTCTATTAAACTAACCTTCCTGCATAATTAAATTACTTACTTTGAAGTGAAGGAACACCTAAATATTAAGGGTTGAAGTGGGATCCAGAACATGGTTTAAATATTTCTTTCAAAATTTAATAGAAGTTTTAAAAAGGAGAATGTCGAAAGTATCAACTGGGGAGAAAAACAAAACGTAATTAGTTCTTGAGTTTTGTAAGTCACCAGCAAGGTGACCAAATGAGGCTTCATTTAACTTGGGGCCCTTGGTTTATGGAAGGTGGAATTCTAGATTGCAGTGGGCCATTCATTTCTAAGTCTAGATCTGAACATCTGTGATGGCAGATTAATTTTAGAGGGATAGATGTAATGGCTCAAAATAAGAGTTTAAAGATTTATTTATTTATTTGAGAGAGAGTGTGTGTACACAGACATGTGAGTGGGGGGAGAGAGAGAGAGAGAATCCCAAGCAGACTCCCCACTGAGTATGGAGCCTAACATGGGGCTTGATCTCACAACCCTGAGATCGTGACCTGATCTGAAGCCAAGAACTGGAGGCTTAACTGATTGAGCCATGCAAAATAAGAATGTAAGTTTGATCTCAAACTGCCATACTCCAAATAATCTGCAGATTATCCATTACAGAAAATGAATTGCTTATGTACTGCATGGTTAAGTTAGTTTGTGCTGAAGAAATGCACACTGAAAGATTTAGCCTGACAAACGTCCACTCCCTCTCTTGGCTTTATGGAGGACAGCACTGGTTCCCCACCTGGTAAGGGGTCTTCAGATCTCATCCCTGGACATGGCCAGATAGCTGTGGGTAATATCTAGCTTCAAATGCCTTCATTCTTCTGTCTTTCGAATTCCTCTTTGTTTTTGTGAATTGACCCTCTTGCTTATGAGGTTGACTAGATTTCTTTTTTCTTTTTCTTTTTTTTTTTTAAGGATTTTATTCTTTTGAGACCGAGAGAGCATACTTGAGAGAGAGCAAGAGAGAGAGAGAGAGAGAGAGAGAGAGTGAGAACACAAGTGGGGGACGACCAGAGAGAGAGGGAGAAGCAGACCCCCCCACTGAGCAGGGAGCCCGAAATAGGGCTTAAGGCCAGGGCCCTGAGCGCATAACGTGAACCGAAGGAAAATGCTTAACCAAGTGGCCACCCAGGTGCCCCCCTTTTTCATTTCTTAAGTTTTATCTAACATTACTATTATATTTGAAAAAAGTAAGCTTTCTACATCATCTCAGTTTGCTCTGTAGACCCAAGGTCTAGACTGAGCGGAGCTGAGAAGCTAAGGATGGGAGAACATTTCTCTCAGTTGAACCACTGGGTTTTGGTGTTGGAAGGAACCCTGTTAGCCCTTCCTTTGTAGTCTTCTCTGTTCTAGTGGGAAAGGGATCTGTGGAGACACATACGTTGATGCATTCTTAGAGCAACAGGTATTTCACTGTGAAGTTGTCATCTTGATGCGGGGCTGCTCTCCTGCACTTTCCCTGGATGGCTTTCTTCAAACGAGATACCCCTTCCCATTGCTCTGAACTGCTTCCACCAAGGCTGTGCTTGTAGGAGATCAGCTTTCCTTCCTGAGTTCAAGTTCATGGTAGTGATCGCCCACAGTCTATGCATTTGTGATGATATTCTAGCTCCCTTTTATTCTTTCCTATTGGGTTTAAAACCCTTCTGTTTATTTTATTTTATTTTTTAAAAAATATTTTATTTATTTATTCATGAGAGACACAGGGAGAGAGAGAAAGAGAGAGGCAGAGACATAGGCAGAGGGAGAAGCAGGCTCCACGCAGGGAGCCTGATGTGGGACTTGATCCCGGGACTCCAGGATCACGCCCTGGGCTGAAGGCAGGCGCCAAACCGCTGAGCCACCCAAGGATCCCCCCCTTCTGTTTATTTATTCCACTTCCACTCTAGCTAGGTTCTAAGTTTTACCTAAGTGTCTTTCTCTACTTCCCAAATTTCACATTAAAACTGTTCACCTTAAAACAAAACAAAATAAAACAGTTCACCACGTCAGTTTGTCATTGCAAAATTTTTTTTCACCCAAGTTCGGGAGCTGCCCTTTCTCCCCTGTTAGGGGGTCCTTATTCCTAGTGCCTTATATACTGCCTCAAAAATAAAAATTGTGGGCAGCCCAGGTAGTTCAGTGGTAGTTCAGCCCAGGTAGTTCAGTGCCGCCTTCGGTCCAGGGCCTGCCTGATCCTGGAGACCCGGGATTGAGTCCCGTGTCGGGCTTCCTGCATGGAGCCTGCTTCTCCCTCTGCCAGTGTCTCTGCCTCTCTTTCTCTCTGTGTCTCTCATGAATAAATAAAAATCTTAAAAAATTTTTAAAAAATCATGTTTTGCATTGTCACAAATGTTGTTGCAATCCGTGTCCACTTTATCCTTAAAAATCCATGACCTTCACCTGGAGGAAGGCAGGAAAAGACTCCCTCGGGCTTCAGGACTGCTCTCAGAATGTCCAGGAAGTTTTAATGGTTGTTCCTGTATAAAAAAGCAGATGAGGAGAGGAGAGAAGAGGGTAGGGTCAGTGTTGGCAAGCTCTCGCATCCTTCTCTGTACTATGGGTCATTTTCTTCAGGAAGTCTGCATCTTTGGGGAGTCATAATCTCATCTGCAGGGATCTCCAGCTCCCCACTCCTCGAATTCCCCTGGATCTGCCCTGAGACTCTTTTGTGGCTCTGGATGCAGTCCCTGCTCTGTAGGGCTGTAGCCTCACTTCCTTCACTCTTAGCCTGCTTGTGACTCATGTTAGATAACGAATCCCTTCAAGAACCTGAAAGCTGCAAACCTTCCTCCTAGAGGAAAATGCACATGTTCAATTTATGTCCAGTTTCAGGGGATTCAGCATATCCCACTCAAGGTGTGGGCACTCTGGGTGAAGGATCCAGTGCATGAGCCATATACATTGTTGCTTCGAAACTTGGCAATTTCTTTTTACTGCAGTCTGTATTACAGATTGTTCTTAATGCTTTGTGGTTTCATTTATAATGTACTTTTGGCCTTGGTGCATGCAGTTGGGTTAATCACAGTTCATATCACCCTCATTACTGGTCCACACAGGGCCTTCCTCTGTCACTTTTATTTTTGTATAACAACCAACCCTGTGAGCCTACCCCCAACTCAGAAGCAAGAGCTTGGCCATATTAACCTCACCTGAGCAGTCCCGCCTACTCTAGCTGGCATTGCCTGCCTAATCTTAAACCAATTATTGCCTGGCTTTTTTCAGAAATAATTTTGTCACATTTCTACATCTATTTTTTCTTTTTTTAAAAGATTTTATTCATTTATTTATGAGAGACATAGAGAGGCAGAGATATAGGCAGAGGGAGAAGCACGCTCCCTGCAAGGAGCTTGATGCAGGACTCAATCCCAGGACCCCGGGATCACGACCTGAGCTGAAGGTAGATGCTCAACCACTGAGCCACCCAGGCACCCCATATCTATACATTTCTAAAGGGCCAGCTGGATACAGTTTCAGTTCCTAACTCCTCTCAAGAAAACTGTAAGGTCTCTGAGGTTTTTAAATCTAATATGTTAAATATATTTTAATATTTAAAGGAATTAACATATTTTAATATAAAATATTTTAGTATTTAGTTTCAAATATCTGAGTGCCCACTAAGTGTTAGGTACTGAATGGCAGGGGAAGGTGGAAGTAAAATGACAGCCCTGATGTGTGTCACTCAGCTCGGGAAGAAGATGCTAGAACCCTTTAGGCTCAAATAATTACACCAACAGAGACATAAATCAAACCATCTCCTGTGGGTAATGCCATTTCTGTACATGGTAGGAGACCTGTTTTTAGTCAGGTGTATACATATTATGAGCAAGAAAATCTGCAGTGCCCCCACTTCCCTTGGATTTGAATTCCTGTCGGCTCTCAGTGTGGCCAGCAAGCCCCTCCTTCCATCCTCACACCTGTGCTGTACCTCCAGCTCACATAGCATTTGGTGACATGCCTTCATCTTCTCCTCACATGACTTTCCTTCCCCTCTCTTTCCACTTAGGTTTATAGAAGATGACATAGTGTGGTACAAAAAGCACAGGCCTTGGTGTCGGTGAACTTGGATTCAAGTCCCAACTTCCTGACTCTGGACCTTGAGCAGATGACTTAATGCCTTCCCCTCTCCTTCTTGAGGGCAAAGTGATGATAGTAGTAACTCCCTCATAAGGTGTGCTATGAGGAGTGAATGAAATCAGTGCCCTGAAGTCAAAGAAAACACATAAGACACAATAAGTTTTCAATAGTTCAGGCTATTTCTAATTGTTTGGAGCTGCCATGGTGCAAGAGATAGCAGAAGGTGAAAATGATGAGAGAGGTGGGCTTTGTCAGGTGCAGTGTGAGACATTAAACTTCTGCATGCTAGAAGGGGCCTAATAAGAGCTGTTTTTGATAAGAAAGAAGCCAGTCACAGTGACCTCCAGCCCAGGGCACCCTTCTTCAAAAAGTCTAAAGTCCTGTTTCCACAGTATCAACATGGGTTACCATTTCCTGTTCCTGTTACTACATGGATGTGTTATGTGTCCAGAACTAGGGCTCAAGTTTTCTGAAGGTAGAGACTGTGTCTTTTATTGTCAGTGTTCCACACAGGATGGCACCCTTCATAAATAGTTGCAAAGAAAATCAGTGGAGGTTCTAGACCACTGGCCCCAACCAAGACTGGAACCTATAGACATGCTTCTGTTTGCCCACAGATATTTTTTTAAGTTAGCATTGGTAAGTAGCCCTCTCATATCAAAATACTTCACTTAAAAATCCAGATTTTTGGATTTTCTTACAGAATTGTCTAGCAACACAACATCCACATTCCCATCTGGCTGTGAATGCTGATGTTGAGAAGCACATACCCAGTGGTAAGCAGGGCCTGCCTTCTCCAGTCTGTCAGGGACCTCACTGTTCCTTAATGTTCACCTGGCCTGCCTCCCTTATCTCTCACCTGTCTGACCTCCTGGGCACTGGAGTTTGTTACCCCATCTCCAGTGTATAGCAGGGAGGAAGGTTAGACATCCATTTAGTACTGCTTCTAAGACCTGACACTGGGCCCTGGGGCAGGGCAAGGAAGATGGGCATGAAGAACAGGATGAGTTGATACATAGCTGTATCCACAGGAGGACAGGTGGTTCATGTGCAGGTGTGACTGCAGTGGGAGATGGCATGTGCCCAGTGAGTGGGAAAGGATAGAGTTGGACAGAGGGGTGTCTGCTTCTGGGGGTCTCAGGAATGAGACTTAGCTCTTTAAGGATGACACTTTTGCTGTTTCGGGGGAGAAAATGCCCTTCTCTCTGGAGGGAGTGACATATGCAGGAAAAGACAGCTGTGTCTTGACCAGTTTGACCCACACATGGAGGAGCAGAGGGAGCTGGAAAGGGAGGAGGGATCAGACGAGTGACCTTGAAGGCCAGACAGTGGCATTTGGAAATAGGCACTAGGTAACCACTGTAGATTTTTGAGAATATTGTGATCAAAGGAGCTTGAGAAATGAACATTCTTTTCAGTTGTCAGCAAACAGATGTGACATGTGTCACTTCATGTGCTTGGGTTTTACAAAAGGAGCCCTCTGTATGCTGGTTAATTTTGCCCAAGTGCTATTTCTGTAGTTGGTGCTGCTGCTATCAGGTGACCAGTGGTACCTGCAAACATGAGGTAGGAGCGACAGGTAGGTCGCTGGTCTTCAGGTGTGGGTAATAGGGGAAAAGCAGGAATAGCCCACAAAACATGCTTTCGGGGAAAGATAAGAAATATTACCTAAGCTTTGGTTATTATTCTTAGAAAAGAATGATTAGAGGAGGAATTCTTAGGTGTATAAGTATTGATGGAAGCAAATCCCAGTTAGTCTGTAGACCTCAGTGTACAAATTGGCCCCACAAACAGGTAGAAATGCACATGTATGTGTGACTAAAGAGCATAAACTCTGGGAAAGTGGATCCCAAGCTATTAAGTGGTTTCCTATGAACAACAGAATTTGCTCTTACTTTATGTATCTCTGTGTAGTTTGAATTGGTAACAATGAGTAAAATACACACAGATACAGGATTTGACAACAGACATGTTTCCTTTATGGAAAGAATTTAGACAGACTAGGGAAAATACTTCCAACAAATATGTTACTATCCTCAGATATGGTAGAAACATCTGGTATGCTGAAGAATCCCTAGAATTTGTGAATGTTACCTTACAAGGGTAAAAGGGACTTGGCCTATATGTTTAAGAATCTTGAGATAGGGTCACCTGGGTGGTTCAGTGGTTGAGCATCTGCCATTGGCTCAGGGCATGATACTGGGTCCTGGGATCGAGTCCTACATCAGGCTCCCTGTGAGGAGCCTGCTTCTGCCTCTGCCTCTGCCTCTGCCTGTGTCTCTGCCTCTCTCTGTCTCTCATGAATAAATAAATAAAATCCTGAGATGGAAGTGTTATCCTGGATCACCTGATGGCCCTAATATAATGAAAAGGGTCTTTATAAGAGGGAGGCTGGAAGATGGAAGTGGAAAGAGAGAGATGTGATGAGGAAAGCAGAGGGCCAGAGTCCGAACAATCTGAAGAGTGAAGCTGGTGGCTTTGAAGATGGAAGAAGGGCCCCGAGCCAAGGAATGCCAGCAGCCAGCAGAAAGCAGGAGAGGAAGGGACTCTACCCTAGCCACTCTGGTTGGATCCCAGTCCTGCAGACACCTGGATTTTGGCCCAGTAAAACCATTTCAGATTCTTGACCCCCAGAACTATAACATAGTAAATGTGTGGTTAGAGCAGCGATGGGAAACTAAGAGTCTGAATGAATGAGAAACTCCCCTGCTGTCACTCAGCAAGTGCTTCTGTGTCCAGTCCATGTCATGTGTCATCTCTCCTGAGCCCTCACAAACCTGTGGGGAAGGTGGTATAATTCTTATTTGCAAGCAAGTGAAGTATAAGGTTTAAATTGTATGTCACACAGTTAGTGTCAGAGCTAGGATCCTCTCTAGTCCACATGACCTCACAGCCCATGCATATGTGTCTTTAAACTGTAACTCTTCAGAGTTACATGCAAAGGACATGCTAAATTGTAAGCAGTGGTTGGGGTACAAGTGATATTTTCTGCTTCTAGGGTTTTATTTTTTTTTTTAAGTTACAAATTTTCTAAGGAGAATATATAATCTTCCAGAGGTGGGTGAAATACTGGTCCTTTGCCTCTTACAGTTTATCATCAGTGACAACAAAGCCTCCCAGAGAATGTTTTTCTTCTGGATTAGAAACCCTCTCTGAAGTGGGGTTCAAAGTGTGCTTTGATCTAATAGTGTCGCCGTATCAAAACATTGCCAGGTTTTGTCCTGGGTGACTCTCAGCTGTGGGGTTGTGTTCAGGGCCAGGTGAGTGGGTGCCATGGTGATGGTGGGGTGCAGATGGCAGGGCACGTGGCCCAGGGCCTAAGCTAATGGGGAATGTGCACCACCAGGGACTTGGCACCAGCAGGCTGCTCGGCTTAGTTGCTCTTCTGTAATCAGTTGTGTCATTTTACTGTCACATGCAACTAAAACTCAAAAAGAAAAAAGTCACCCCATCCTTAGCTTTGTGACTTTGCTTCCTTTCTGTTCTTCCTCATGTACGCAGAGGTGCAGCTCAAGCAAAAGTGCTGCTGATGATAGGGAGGTAATCTCTGCCTGCATCACTGTGAGATCAGAGTCCCCATGGTTGTTATCTCCACATCCCATGGGTCCCCTTCTCCCCCTGACTGCCAGCCTTCCTTTTTCCAGCTGAGGTGACAGCCTGTCTCTGGGGACACACGGCCCAGCAGTAAGGCCTTCTAGGTGCTCTCCAGATGCTGTGACGTCATGCTCTGGGACCAGCCTGTTTCCCCACAGTGCAATCTAGAACAGGGTCTCACCAGGATCAGTGCTTCTGCAGGGGTCAGGGCAAGAAAGAAAGGGGTTAAAAAAAGGCAGAAGGAGAGGTTAGTGGCAGGAGCAGAGCCGACTGGGTATGGGCTGCAAGGTTTGGAAGCTGACTGGGAGGCTGAGTGGGTGGAGAATGCGGTGAGCACCTCAAGGAATTCTCGAAACCTGAGAGGTCAGGAGAACTGTTAGGAAAATGTGTGACCATCTGTTGTGGAAGCTGATAGGGGCATGCCAGCCTTCTTAACCCTCTCTTCTCTGACATTTCTTATGTCTGGGTGGGAAGAAATCAGGAGCATGGACAGGTAAACAGCCTCTAGCTCCTGCTCAGACATCCAGAATCTGTATGCAGTGTGATGGGTGCTTCTAAAAGACAGTGATTGTAGTTTGTGCATTTGATGCTTTGTTTTATTTATTTATATATTTTTTAAAGATTTATTTCTTTTTGGGGGTGGGGAGAGTGAGCAAGAGCAGTAACACGAAGTGGGGGGAGGAGGAGAGGAAGAGGGAGAAAGAGAATCCTTCAGGCAGACTCTCTGCTGACCCCAGATATCAATATGGGGCTCGATCTCATGCCTCTGAGGTTACAACCCTGAGATCTTGACTTGAGCCTGACCCAAGAGCCAGCCATTCAACTAACGAGCCACCCAGGTGCCCCGATTTCTGTTGTTTTAAAACTGATCTTAAAAAAACAACAAAAAAACCCATCTGATCTGCCTGCTGTCCTGGTCCTGCCTGCTGTGTGCAGTCATGCCCCCCTCAGACTCCCCGCCCTGCTCTGGCCTGCCCTCCATCGCCCTCTCTTACTTCAGGGTACTTCTATTTGGCCCTATGCGCAGTTGTGGATGTGGTGAGGGGATTTGTTTTCATGGGGCATTTCCGTTTCTATTCTGAAACTTGAGGAGTGTTTATTGTTCTTCTTTGCCTCTCAGGATGAGGCAGGCCCCCAGGAAAAGGAAAGGCTCTGAGGGTGCTTTCTCACACGGCCCTCTGCCTCTGCTGTGGGGTCCCTTGGCACAGCCTTTCCATGTTTCCAGATGCTGTAGTTCTCAACCCCTGAGGGCTTTCTGCCTTATTGTGCAGCCCCTGGTGAATATCACTGTACCGGCTCCTGCTTTTACCCTACCACCGCCTAGGCGTTGTGGGGTTTTGTCTGTCTGTCTAGTTTCATCCACAGAAGGGAGAGCTCATCCTGAGTAGCTCTGTACTCTTCAGCTGTGATGCATGGACAAGTTTCCTCCCTGCAGTGGGGTTTTTCTTGGTTTGGATTCAGAATCATGTCTTTACTGTGTTCCAAGGGCCTCCTTGTCCTGTGGAGTGCCTCCCTTGAAGTTTTTTTTTTCTTTCTTTCTTTTTTCTCCTTCTTTCCTTCTTCCCTTCCATTTCTTTTTTCCCTTGCCTTCCCTTTAGGCTCTCAGGGGAAGGCAAGGGAAGGGGAGTGAGGGGTGCAGCAAAGGGAGAGGAACAGAGAATCCTGAGCAGACTTCACACTGAGCACAGAGCCTGACTTGGGGCCTGATTGCTGGACCGCCAAGATTATGACCCAAGTGGAAACCAAGAGTCGGATGCTCAACTGATTGCACCACGAAGTTTTTCTGACCTTAGAGAATTCCGATAGCCTTCCTTTTCCACCAGATTTTGCCCTTGCCAGGAAGGCCAAACAGCAGGATCTGGGAAGACACAGCTCTCACTTATTGGTTCTCAGTCTCCTTCCCTGTAGCCCATTTAGCTGCATGTGGAAATGGAGACCAACTGCTTACCAGAGCCTTTGGGACTTGAAGCAGCCTTGCAAATGCAAGCAGAAGATGACTAGCCCTCTCATATCTTGTCACCTGATCTGAAGCTGTGGAGTTAGGTCACTTGACTACAGTTTGGTGGGCAGGAAGTAGGGGACATCCTAGGGACTTTCACACATGATTGGATGCTCATGGAAGACACCAAGTGGAAGAGTGCTGGGCTGCATGGTGGCAAGGCTGGGTACGACTGGCTGTGTAGGCCAGGGTCTCCGTAGGGTAATGCTGCTGTCTTGGTAACCAAGCAAAGGAGGAACCCCAGGGGCTCCTCCTGCAGGAATATTCTACAGCTGTTGTGGTAATTATAAGGCTGCTTCTTTATGTGTGACTGTCCAATTAAGATTGTGGCTAATGAACGGAAAATGGCTAGCCTTGTAAAATCAAATTTGGTAGTCCTGTCCGTGTCCTTGAACACAAAGTACTTCTCTTAAAGCTTAGCTAGGATTGTACCAGACTCTGATCACTGCTTTAGCAGTTGGAGACTCTGGTTTGCTCAGGGGGTTTGCACTCACTTTGATTTACTCTCTTGTGCAGCATGAAATAGAAGGATGTGTATACACTGTGGCATAGTGATAGTTGGGAGTCTTGGAGTTACCCCAGTCCTGGCTCTGCTTTAGCAAGTCAGTAATCCTGGAGGATCAGTTCAGTTAACTCCTAGACTCCATTTTACCACCTGTAAAATAGGCTTGCACCTAAAGGGCAAGCTTTTACTTTGAGACTTTTTTGATGATGATGAGATGATGATAGTTAAGCACTTGCTATGTGCTAGGCGTATTAGGTGCTTTAAGTACACTAGTACAGTATTTAACCATAATAGTGCCTCCGGGGAAGATTCTGTTTTTGTTTTGTTTTGTTTTTAAGATTTTATTTATTTATTCATGAGAGACACAGAGAGGTAGAGACACAGGCAGAGGGAGAAGCAGGCTCCATGCGGGACTTGACCCCAGGACTCCAGAATCACACCGCCGGCTGAAGGCAGGCACCAAACGGCTGAGCCACCCAGGGATCCCCAGACACTGTTTTTTTACCCACCATTTTACATGCTAGGTAACCAAAGCTTAGTGAGGCCAAAGAACTTTACTAATATTGCATGAACAGATTGCAGAGACAAAATTCAAAAGCATGATTCTGACTCAAAGGCTCAAATTTTCTAATCACATTGAGATGTGAATAGAAGTAAATGTTAAAGGAAGGTTTCCACACCCACCCATTTATCAAAAATTAAACTTCAATCATATGATTTGTCGTGGGATGAGAAGCAATAGCCACTCTCATTGCAGTGCTCACAGGAGTATAAGTTGCTACTACCATTTATAAAGCATTTGGACAACTTTACAGAAAACTGAAAGTAGTCTAACAGTTCTACTTATAGATGTATCTGGGAGATGCTCCCAAGCACAAGGAGACAAGTAGAAGGCTTTCCATCACCATGCTATGTATAATAGGAAACAAATTAAGGGCAGCTGAAACTTCTAACAGTAAGTAAATTGATGAAACATGGAATTATATGATGGGATACCCTACAGCAGTGAAAACAAACACCTTCTTAAGTTAGCCAAGGAAAAGGAAGCAATTAGAATGAATACTTTATTAATTTGTTATATCAGTGTAGATTATTTTACTATGGCAAGTGGGAGCATCATGTTGAAGGCTGTGGATAAGAGAACACTATGCATAAAATTTAAAGGAAGATAAACAAGTTTAGACACTTATGGAAAGTTATGTTACATGAAAACCTGGTAGGGCAGGTTCACACCAGCTTTGATGGGGTAGCTGTCTTTGAGGAAGAGAATGGGATCAAGGATGGCCAAAGAGAGGCCTTCTTCAAGTGTTAGCTATAACTTATTTCATTTAAAAAAATCTGGAAGCAAATACGGCCAAAGATTGACATTTATTAAATTGAAGTAGTCAGTACATAGTATCATGCTCTACTGTTCTGTACATCCTAAATATTCCTTGCAAAGATTGTCATACATTCTTGCTTTGAACTTTCCTTAGTAGCCACATACCTTCATCCTTTGAGGGTAATTGGATTTTTTTTTTTTAAATAAAGGGCAATTGTCATTGAAAATGAGTGAGGTAGATAATAAACCAGGAGAATGCTGTCTTTTAATGGAGGATTTGGTGTGGCTGTCAGGGAGAGAGAGTAAATATCTGAGTGACAGCAGCGTTGGGAAAGCAGAGGCCTGTCCTTGCAAGCCGACTTCTCTGGACAGAGTACATCCATATAAATGTGTGAGTTGGTCCTGCTTGTTAATAGGTCACCCTTGTTACTGACCTGCCTCACAGCCAGATTGTTGTGTTTTCTGATAGACCCTCATGGTCTGTCTCTGTTCCTGCCACCTGGTCCTTCAGGCCATTCTTCTCAGTTTCAGTGTAAAATTACATTAGAACTTCAAAGTTTTTCTCTCCTGTCTTGTGAAATCAGGGGATGGCCTATGGTGAATCCCTCTATCAGAGCATAACTGAGCCTCACACTGCATGGGACAGTTGACCCTTGGTCACAGTATAGGATGCCAGCCTCATCCAGAAAGGATGTCAAGTTTAAGGGCTGTGGCTTTCAGTAGGGCTCTCTGGTTTTGGAAGCCTTTGGAAGCAGTGGGCAAGTCTGAGGTGTTAGGGATTCTGTTCAGGTGTATCTTCTAGATGTGTTCCAGTGCTCTGCTCAGTGATTGCTTTTTATGAGACTTGGCAGACAGCCTGCCTCTTCCAAGGTCTAACTGTCTCTGGGCTTTGCAGTCAGAAAGTCTGTTGTGCAGTTTCACCTTGTCCTGTGGGGGGGAAAAGCATTTCTCTTCTCACATTTACTTTTCCTTGTGTAGTATCATCTTCTCATCCACATTGTCTAATGCTGGCTTTTAATATTCTTTGCTCTGTTTTAATAGTTCATTGAACTTGGAATTTACCTAAGTAAAAGGCATGGCTTTGGGGTCGGGCATTTTGATTCTTGGCTCTGCCATTGACTGACTAGCTTTGTGATGTTGGGTGCATTATGCAGCCTCTGAGACTCCGTTAAGTCACACTTAGAAGAACAGCAATAGCACCTTCCCTGAAGGGCCATTGTGGTGATTAAATGACCCAATGTGTGTAGAGTACCTTTGCGCATGACATTCAGGTTAAATGTTGATTGCCCTCTTGCTACGATACCCCTCCAAAAAATGTGTATGACCCCAATCTGGATTTCCCTCTCTTCCTCTGTGCTGTTGAGTTGTTGGTGATACAGTTTTACTTGATGATCAGGTTAATCTAAGGCCTTCAGCCTCTTGATCAGATTTACTTACTAAATAATATAAATTTTGCAACCATTCACATGCAGTCTCTGGGACAGTCTTCTTGAGACTAAATTGGAACTGCCAGGTATGCAATGTCAGAACACATGAGTCTGTGTTTCTTACCTGTTAGATGAAGGTGCCAGAATCATTTGAAACTTTTTTTTTTTTTTACCTCTTTTTGGTAAACAAAGATGAATTTAGTTTGTCAGCTGGCTTTTATCTTTTCATGAAGCTTGACCACATCCAATCGTGGCTATGATGAATTTATAATGGAAAATGGGGCATCCAGAAACAACCACAGGCTTAAATGTAATATGGACAAGCTGGCTCTGCTATAAGCTATATCTGTTATTTCAATTCCCATCTGAGGTTTCTACCTCCTTAACTCTAAATAATGCATGACCCCTTTTACATCCTCTTTTCAAGACCCTGGGAGAGAGAGAAAGGCTTCTTTATGGTTTGGTTTACTTGTTCCTACTTTTCCACGTCTAGAATGATAATGGGATCATGCTCCATCAGGCCTGTGCACTAAATTTGTTCATGCCCCTCTTGTTATATCTTTGTCCCTCAATTTGTTCTGAGTACATGATAGAACTGGAAGGAGCCTGGCTTACAATGTGGATTCTATCTAACGTGCTGTGGCTCACGTTTGTGAGAACTTACCTCTTTGAGAAAAGTTGAGTTTTTCTTTGTCATGAGTGCACACATTCACTTTTGGTTCTGTTAGTGTGTTTTATTGCAACATTCTCTACTAGACTAAAGGATACTTGAAGGTTGTTTGGGAGCTTGCTAAGTGTTTGTTACCATACAGCCTGTACAGCCAGTGTACACTCTAAATGATGTAGTAGTGAAATGGTGTTTAAGGATGTGTCATTCGTCAACTACGAATACCTATTTCAGGAATTCTGTAACACAGGAGGGACATGTGGACATAATGGGTCAATGGTTAATCTATAATTTAGGATTAGATACTCTTGGTGTCTTGCTGGATCCTCAGAGAATTCCAGCTCTGGGGGAAGTTGGCACTGTTTCTAAGGGACATGGGGTGCTTCTTGGGCTAGTGCTCTCTCTCTCTGTGCATGTGGGATACCTATATAAAGCACAGTGTCCTGCTGTGGTATTAAGAAGTGGGACTACCCTGAAAATATCTCCAGAATGCTTGGTCTTAGCTCTGAAATGTCTTAGGATCCTCTGATTATTCCAATATCCTAGTCTGTTGAGGGTGCTCTTAGGCCATTTTCATTAGGAGGAGGAAGAGGAAGAGGAATCCACGTCCTGGTGTGCCTGGGTGCAGAGTCCATGCTTTTAACTACCCACATTTATATACGGTCTTGTTGCTCTTCAGCAGTGTGGTGAGAAATAAATGAGATCATGTAAATACAGATTGAACCACACGCAATAAAGGCTGTCAAAGTTTTCTTTTAAAAATAGGAGAACTCAGAAGAAAACAGTCTAATTTGGCAAGGAAACCTTGGGGTCAGCTTCTGGGAGGAGGTAATATGGAGGGTAACCTGGAAAAGTTGTAGGGATAGAAGAGTGTGGCATTAATACATGTAGGGCTGGTGTGGCCACATTGTGTGTGAAGGGTGGAAGGAAGACTGGTAGTGACAAGACAGTGTGAAACGGAGGAGGAACAAGAGACGGAAGTTTCGATGTGTTTGGAATGGTTGGTTGAGGGCAGATGTTGAGCCTCACAGTGTCCTAAATCCCAAAGGCCAGCATTTTGCAAGCATTCCCCTAAAGCAGAGGCTCTCAGGCTCAGCATTTTGGGGTGGGTAATTCTTTGTCACGAGGGTAGCCCTGAGCACGGGAGGCATTTCACAGCATCCTTGTCCTCTTACATACTATGTGCCAGTAGCACCCCTCTTTGTGCCCCACTCCCATTGTGAAAAACCACAAATATCTATAGACATTGCTTGGGAATGGAATTGCCTCTGGTTGAGAAACACTGCCCTAAAATAAGGCAAGCTTAGGAAATGCCCACCTGTCAGGAAGCTGTGCACAGCCAGTGCTGACCTTCAGAAGGGTTCATAGCTAGCTTGAACGTTCAACATCTCAGGACTAGTAGCGGTTTTCTCTGAAAAGTGCACATGTGCTTTACTTTGTTCTTTAATATATCCATGTCAGTCTTAAAAATACTTTAAGTGACTATTAAGTCAAGTGAAGTGTTGCTCTAGGGCAGGCTTCCACAAACCCAATGCCTGGCTGGGTAGGTTAAATCAATGAAGTGGGCTAGAAGGTTTCTTTGTTTTTGTCTAAAAGATGTTAGGGCTTCCAGTGCCTCAGTCAGTTAAGTGTCCAGCTCAGAGTTGTGAGATCAAGCCTCAAGTTGGGCCCCACCCTTGGTACAGAGTCTACTTGAGATTGTCTATCTCTGCCCCTCCCTCTGTTCATGTTCTCTCTCTTTCAAATAGATAAAATCTTAAAAAAAAAAAAAAAAAAAAGATGGGAGCACCTGGGTGGCTTAGTCTGTTAATTGTCTGCCTTCAGCTCAGGGTCCTCATGATCTCAGGGTCCTGGGATCGAACCCCATGTTGGGCTCCTTGCTCAGTGGGGAATCTGCTTCTCCCTCTGCCCCTCCCCACCCCCTGTGCGCACGCTCTCTCTCTCTCTCTGTCTCAAATAAACAAAATCTTTTTTTTTTAAAAGATTTATTTATTTATGATAGACATAGAGAGAGAGAGAGAGAGAGAGAGAGAGAGGCAGAGACACAGGAGGAGGGAGAAACAGGCTCCACGCTGGGAGCCCGACGTGGGACTCAATCCCGGGACCCCAGGATCGCGAAAATCTTTTTTTTTAAAAAAAGATGATGTTAATCATGGAGGGCCATGGTTGTGAGGGGACGCTGCATTCACTTCTAGCCCACTGTCACAATGTCTGCTTCAAGCCTTGGGTTGCTAGAGTTCAGGATGTTTAAAGAAATCCACAAACATATTTTCTTTTTTTTTTTTTTAAAGATTTTATTTATTTATTCATGAGAGACACAGAGAGAGAGAGAGGCAGAGGCACAGGCAGAGGGAGAAGCCGGCTCCATCCAGGGAGCCCGATGTGGGACTGGATCCCCGGACTCCAGGATCATGCCCTGGGCCAAAGGCAGATGCTCAACCACTGAGCCACCCCAGGATCCCCACAAACGTATTTTCATGATAAATCCATTCATATTTAAAAGAGGCTCAAAGGAGACTGTGCAAACCAAACATGATGTATCTGAATGGTCAGTTTATAACCCCTTTCCCCTCAGAGCCACCTGTGTTGTCGCTTCAAGTGCCTACTGCCACACACTCTGTCACCCATGCTCTGGGTTCCCCCACTTTGAGGGAGAGGGCCTCTGAGCCATCTAGACCATGCTTATCTGGTGGGAGGGATACCTAGTAACTTGAGAGCACTTGAGTGCAGCATGGGGGGGTGTCCTCTAGGAACCCCCGGGGGATCCCTCCCCTGCTTAACCAGCAGCTCTGATCCATTTCTACTTCAAGCCTATTACGTGCTGGGTTTATGTATCACTCTCCCCCCAACACACATACACCCCATCTCTCCAGTAAAAAACCTCCACAAACTTTCTCCTTTTGCCCATTTGCAGATCTCAGGGACCTGGTGCCTAACATCTGAATGCGCATTTATTTGTTCTTCCTTCTCAAATCCAGGAGGCCAGAAGTGAGTTCATCTGACCAGTGTGGAGGTGGAAGGGATTAACTCCTCCTCCACATTCCCCACACAGACTCTGTTACTGTGTTTTAGGACACAGCAGAGTTCCTTGGCAGCCATGAGCATGCTTAATTCACCATGAACTTAGGGTGAACTAGAATTCCTAAATCTCTTTTATATATTCTGCTACCAAGCCATATTTCTCTCCTGCACTTGTAATAAATTATTTTAGCAATGCTTAGGGATGGTAATGACTTAAGAGCGCCTGAAGTTGATAAAGCTGCTTGTTGTTCTTGGCAATCCTGGACTGCTGCTGAGTGTTCAAATATGTTTGCTTTTTAACATAATTGTCCTTACCTTCTTGTTGGCAGTTAGTTTTTTGTAGTTATCTGTGTGGCCGTCTCTGGTCCTCATTTGCTGCTTCTAATTTCCTAGGAGTTGGGAATTCATGTGTCTAGGAATTTCAGAATTCTGTCACCAGAATTTCTAGAATTTTGGGCAGGATAGATGGTCCCTGCATGTGGAACTTTAGTATGGATCCGACTATGTGAGCACAGGTTCGACAATAATGTCTCCTTTGCTGGTTAGAGGTATTTATTTTCTCTTCCAGTTTTCAGGTGTGTAGGGGAGTTGTTCCCTGTAGAACTTCTATCTTGTCAAGTAAGACTTGGCTGAGAAACTTCCCATTCAGGCAGCCACTCTTCCTCACCTCCTCATCTCCCCCAGCTGCATGAGGAACTGGGACCTCGTTATGGAGACCACCTAGATAGGACCCAGTCTTGGATGCATTGAACTCTTGATGTCCACTCTCTCCTCGTAAAGGAGAAGTTTAAACCATCGTGGAAAAGCCATTTACACATGGAATGGTTAACAGCCTTCTGTGGCCTAAGATTTAATCCATGGTTTTTGACCAATGTTACTGTAGTTGGCATGGTGGTACGTAGTCATTAGATCCCCTGTGAGTTCCCCTGGAGGTCTTTGCCATCTTTCTCTCTCCTCCTCAATTAAGAAGTGGAGGAGATGGGAGGAGATACTTATTTTTAAACCTTTGTTGGTTTAGTGTCTCTGATTCTTGATTTCGGCTCAGGTTGTGATCTCGGGGTTATGGGATCAAGCCCTGCATTGGGCTCTGCACTCAGTGGGGAGTCTGCTTCCCCTTTCCCTCTGCCCCTTTCCATTCCTGTGCCCCCCCCCAAATAAATAAATAAATCTTTAAAAAGTGGAGGAGATGAGATTTGGATTTGGGCACAGAGGTTCTCAGAATAATTTTTTCTTTCACTATAGTGTATGTCTGTAAGTCCTTTAAAAAATTAAGATTGCTTATTTCAGAGTATAATTCTAGATTTGGAGATGTGAAATTGAAGCTAGTAGCTGTCTAGTATATCTCTATTAGTGGAACATAAAATTTTTACACAGAAGCTCTATCTTTGGACATACTCATTTGACTTATACCTATCCATTTCTTCTTTTGACATTATTAATAAAAGCAAGCCTGGTTGACCTCTGTTCCTATAGGATTATAAAAACTGAGCCACTATAGAGGAAAACCATGTGCTATTCCACAAATTAGCAAAATAAAGTTTTGCAAGTTGGTTTAATTTTTCTTTCAACATCTTTCTGATCAGCCCAAACAAATTAAGTTATGCCTATAAGTTAAGGAAAACTAATTGAGTTGGTGGGAGAGTGGGTGGCAGAGAATTAGAAGCTGATGTAGCTTTTTTTAGACTATCTAAAGTAGAAACAGAGTTTTGGGTTAAGGACCTGAATTATCCCATTATGTTCTGCCAAAGTATCAATACTTTGTATTGCCAAATTCATCTCAACAAATACATGGTGCTAACAAGTGGGAAAACAATATCATAAGAGCAAACTCTAATGTTAAGAGATGACAGTTCTTTGGAAGTTTGCTAAAAATCCCAGCTCTCTCCTCTAATGAAGAATCAGGTGGAGATGGGTTTTGGCATCAGACATTCATTCTACTCACCAGCTTTGTGACTTTGGATAGTTACTCTAACCTCCATGGATTTCCATTTGTATGAGTGAAAAATAGAATTGGGAATTGTGAAGATTGGGGAGGGGATGGAAGGGAGTAGAGTGGCAAGAGCTAGATAATGAAAGTCCTTTACCCTCTTCTCACATCTTGTGTCAGACAGAACATTAGAAAATTTGGGCAAGCATTGCTCACCAGTTAGGGTTTCCAGATAGGTCACACCCCTGGATGGTTTTCTTTGGGGGTCTTAAGATGGAGTTTTTACAACTACATAATTCTCTAGGTATCTGTCTAGCTCTGGGTCGATATTCCAGGATATTGTGCTGGATACAATATTCCTATTAATGCAGCTGAATTTGGATTGTCATTTGGGGCAGTTAATGCAGTGTTCTTCTCCATGCCTATTTGCAGCCAAAACCCTTGGGTGAGGCTTGGCCCTCTCCTCAGAAGAGCCATGTCTTGGGGGAAGAAGGTTGCTGAGTTAATGACCTGGATATTTTAATCAGGGCTGAAAACCAGTTGTATACTCTTATTTGTTTTCATCTCATTTAAGAAAGGAAAATAATTTTTTAAAATTTTATTTATTTGAGAGAGAGAGTGAGTGAAAGAGCACGAGCAGGGGGAGAGAGAGGGAGAAGCAGACTCCCTGCTGAGCAGGAAGCCTGATGCGGGACTCGACCCCAGGACCCTGAGATCATGACCTGAGCCAAAGGCAGACGCCTAACTGACCAGGTCACCCATGTGCCCTGAAAAGAATGTTTTTAAGAGTAGTTTTATAGGTTTTCTCCAACCTGGCACCTAAAAGAAAAAAAGATTTGAAAAAGGTTGTATATTGAAAACATTGAAGTTTAGCGATACTTATTTTTAAAAAATCTTCTCAGGGCACCTGGGTGGCTCAGTGGTTGAATGTCTGCTTTCAGCTCAGGTCGTGATCCTGGGGTCCTGGGATCGAGTCACACATCGGGCTCCCCACAAGGAGCCTGCTTCTCCCTCTGCCTATGTCTCTGCCTCTCTCTATGTCTGTCGTGAATAAATAAAATCCTTAAAAAAAAAAATAAAGAAAATCTTCTCTTGGTCATGCACACATAGCTTAAACTTTTCAAACCTCCCTCCAATTTGTTTTTTTTTTTTTTATAAATTTTTATTTATTTATGATAGTCACACACACACACACACAGAGAGAGCGAGAGAAAGAGAGAGGCAGAGGGAGAAGCAGGCTCTATGCACTGGGAGCCCGGCATGGGATTTGATCCCGGGTCTCCAGGATCACGCCCTGGGCCAAAGGCAGGTGCCAAACCGCTGCGCCACCCAGGGATCCCCTTCCCTCCAATTTGAATCGGAGGCTATAAGGGACTGCATTTTGGCTGCTAGAGCAAGGAGGCTCTAACCTTTTTTTTTTTTAAGATTTTATTTATTTTTAGAGAGAGCACAAGTAAGGGGAGGGGCAGAGGCAGAAGGAGAGAGAGAATCTCAAGCCAACTCTGTGCTGAGTGCAGAGCCCATATGGGGCTCCATCCCATGACCCTGGGATCATGTCTTGAGCCAAAATAAAGAGCTGAAGGCTTGACAGACTGAGCCACCCAGGTGTCCCTTGCCTTCTAAATCAGTAACAATACCGAGCAACTGGGCTTCTGATAGCCCCAGAGCCCCAGCTGTGTAAGGCCATCTTCTGGCAGCTACATACCCAATATAAATTAAAGGATGCTTTCACTTAAGCTGTTCTACCCACCTGGATACCTTCCGCCCAGAATGAGAATTCTTTATACCTGTTGAAATCCTACTCCCAGACTTAGCCCAGATGTTCACTCTCCAATAAAATCTTTCTAAGTCACCACTGGTGGGAACTTCAGGGAGTCTCCTGTGCTGTCTGGTGGCAAATTATTGAGATTTGCACTCTGGCCCTATCATGAACCTGCAGTGGCAGTATGGGCAACACAGTTGTTCGGTATACACCTTTCTGTTGTAGATGGTCAGGTCCTCACTGGCTAAATATGCAAGGAGTGTTGACTGTCTGCCAGGCTTTGTGCTAGGAGCTAGACATGGCTTAAGTTTAGGCACTCACCATCCCATATGGAGCTAGCATGTAAATACAAAACTCACTGTGATGTGAACGGTGTTATATGGTGAAAGGAGGTGACAAATGCTTTAATAGCTTCACATAAGTGTCTCTGTGTAACTTTTGAAGGTCTTAACTTTTGAAGTTGGGGACTGTCTTATTAATCTTTACTTCCATGTCTAACAGAATGCCTGGTGCCTAACAGGCACTTCAGAATATGCATATTAGATGAATCACCATTTAGTTAGCAAAAAGTATGTGTGCCCAATTAACCGCACTGTAACACCGGGTCTGGCTTGATGCTCTGATAGAAGAACAGACATGAAGAGTTCCTTTCACATAAGACATTTGGTAAATGCTAATGGAATGAAGACATTTTATGTGATACGTATAAGGCAGTTTAATCCCTTCTCTTTTATAAAAACTTCTTTAAAAGCATGTCAGTTATGAGGAGCTCCCCTGGTGGAGAAACTGACCTGACAGGCAAGAAGTGACCCTGGTGAAGAAGAGCACTGTGACTGTTACCTTATGAAAACATGAATGAGGACGCTTCCAACAGAGTCCAATGAGCTGACACGCAGCACCAGGCAGTTCTACCTGGTGAGAGCAGCTGGGCCTCTGGCTTCGTGGTTAGGGAAGAACAGATGATGCAGAAGCACAGCTGGCAGGGAGCTGGTCCTGGGGAGAGCAGTTAGTCTTAAACTTGGAGCTTAGAAGAATGCATATAGGTTTTTAGGGCACTGCTACATCAATATAATTTAATCAATTTGGCTAGTCGAAGCTATGGCTCTCAAAATTAGAAGAGACTACTTAGGATTATTTCAGACTAAGTCATAAACAGGGTTAATGACAGTTGGCAACATAGAGTGCTGAATGGGGATAGGTAAGACATCAATGACTTCACATAATTATACATATTTTTTTTAATTAGAGAAATAATTTTACCCTTCATAAAATATAGGAAGTTGGAAGAATACTAAGTCAAAATTACTTAAAATTCTGCATCTAGATATATTTGCCATTTCCCTTTTATTATTTTATTTATTTATTTATTTATTTATTTATTTTATTTTGTTTAGTTTTATTTTATTTTATTTTTTTATTTATTTTATTTTACTTTATACTTTATATTATATTTATATTATATACTTTATATTACTTTATTTTTTATTTATTTATTTTATTATTTATTTATTTTATTATTTTATTTTATTTTATTTTATTTTATTTTATTTTATTTTATTTTATTTTATTATTTTTTAAATTCATGAGAGACACAAAGGCAGAGACACAGGCAGAGGGGGAAGCAGGCTCCTTGCAGGGAGCCCGATGTGGGACTCGATCCCAGGACTCCAGGATCATGCCCCGAACTGAAGGCAGACACTCAACTGCGGAGCTAACCAGGTGCCCCCGTTTTAATATTTTTTGTTGTATAGAGAAAAAATTGAGATTGTCGAGATCCTAACATGTGCAAATGTGTATCTGTTTTGGATAAGAAGGGCTGACAGTGGAGTATAAGCATTCCTATGTCTGTAGTAGGAATTTTTGTGAAGCAGCTATTTAAGGGCCACTGGCCCACCCCCACCTCCCTGCCTGGAAGGTGAAGAAGAAAGAGCCCATGAGCTACAGTACTCTTCTCCAGTCTACTCTCCTCTCACCAATGTATCCTGGACAGGGTTGAAAGCAGGGGGGTGAAAATGGAGAAAGAGGAGGAAATCAGTAGTCCTTTTTTTTTTTTTTTAATTTAAAGATTTTATTTATTTATTAGAATGAGAGAGGGTCAGAGACACAGGCAGAGGGAGAAGCAGGCTCCATGCAGGGAGCCTGATGTGGAACTTGATCCTGGGTCTCCAGGATCAGGCCCCGGGCTGAAGGTGGCGCTAAACCACTAAGCCACCAGGGCTGCAGGTGGGTTCTTTCTGTGATGGAGTCCACAAATCTGATTCATAACATTGATTTTTCTTCATTAGGTTTCTGAAATTCTGGAAGCACCGTTCTGAAAACTTGAAATGTGTAAAGTTTTGAATTCAAAAACGGTGGAGGGCAGCCTGGGTGGCTCAGCGGTTTAGCGCCGCCTTCAGCCCAGAGCATGATCCTGGAGACCTAGGATCGAGTCCCACATAGGGCTCCCTCCATGGAGCCTGCTTCTCCCTCTGCCTATTTAACAAACAAACAAACAAACAAACAAACAAACCGTGGAGATGGGTCAGTGGGGTCCAGAGTGGACAAAGAGATAGTGCTCTGGGAGGACAGCAATGATGAGCTTACCTCTGTGCTATCACTGGAGGAGGAGAGTGTCAGGCCAGCACTGTGCTCATTCTCTGTACAAGTCCTCTTCAGCTACACTCACAAAGTGGGAGTAGAAATACCTAGGAAATTATATACCAGCATGTGAAGCTACTTTTCAGGTAATTCAAAACCAAGACATAGGGATGCGTAACAGTAGCTTCAGTGAACACGCCCAAAGCCCTTGGTGAGGGATCATAGTGGGCTGAGTGTTAACTGTGCTAAATTGTTTGATACTTGCAGTACCCATTGCAGGTAGCTGATTAGGGAGGTAAAAAAAAAAAAAAAAAAAAAGGTCTATGTCTAAGGCTCTGGCTCTTGTCAACACTGGTAGGCTTTGGCTCTAATGGTCCCCAGTGTGAGTTGTAAATAGGTGGTATATCCTTGCACAATGCACACGGTTCCTAATTGAGTTGCTGAATTTTATTTTTTTTTTTTATTTTATTTTTTTTTGAGTTGCTGAATTTTAGTGTAAAATCCTACTGAATTCAGCCACATCCTGTTGTCTTTCAGAGAACTTGCATACAATTAATTAGTAAATAAGGCAGTACACTAATTTCTTAAGAGGAATAATGGAAACCAATCCAGTTTATCTTTATTTAACAAAATCCTGCTATCTACTGGTTTTTTTTTTCTTTAAGTCTTAAAACACGAAGCACAATGGTAACCCCCCAAAAAAGCCTTGAACCAGTTTTGGGAAGAATTTCCCTCGGATTTCCTCTGTAAGGAATGTAGAGCCAGTCACGAAGAGTGCTGGGCACTGGCCCTGAAGTAGCTCTTGTGTTCCTAACAGCCAGTGTACTTGGCTCTAACAGCATTTGAGAAGACAAATGTACCCGGTGCTAGGCTGCAAAGGGATGAAAGCAGTGTTGATCTTCATCTGTCAGAACAATTAACATGAGTAAAATACTTGCCCTACTTAAAGGAGATGGAGGGAGGGGAAGAGGAGGAGAGGGGGGGAGTGTGCTCTGTACTACTGTTCATAAGATTAATGTTGCTGTATGGGCAGAGAGAGCACTGGATTTATTTTCTGAACATTACATGGGTTTACAGGGATGTCAGTTATTGCTGAAAGCACAGACTGTGTTCTTAAAGGGTCTCTGTAGGGTATTGAATGAGGCAGGCACAGAAGAAGCATGGGGGTGGGGAGTGGTGCCTGAAATATATAGCATTTTTAACAGTAAAGTATGACTTGTTGACCATTTTGTCTTAAGCTCTGCTAAATTCAAGGCTTAAAGGTAACTTAGATTCTTAAAGAATGTATAAATATTGTTATAAGATTTTTTTTGATAAAATAAATAGAATAGACAGACATAGGACTAAAGTGACTTGAGACCACAGCTCCGTGTTTGCAGGAGGACTTGAGATCCCCTTTGCCTTCCATTAGAGCTGGATCCATGCTACCAGGGTGGGAGGAAAAGAAAACAGCATATTAATTAAGAATGAGACATCTAGGAGGATTTTATTATTCTTTGACAGTGGAAGTGGAATGGGAAAATTGTTGAGGTTAGCAAAAGAATGATAGAAGATGACAGTTGTGTGAAAAATAATATTTACATGAGTGCTGAATCAAATTTTAATTATAAGGAAGCCTATTGAGGAAGGCATCAGGCTGTTGGCAGAAGTTCAGCTGTTGCTGCCAGGACACGACTTGGGGGCAAGGAGGGAATATAGTGGAGTGACCGACGGCTGTGGGCAGATTGGGTAGTGATTATATTATTCCTTTGGATATGCTCCCTACAATGTCCCTCATAAATGAATTTCCTGCCCCGTGAGCCACTTCTCCCTGTTTGTTCTTCTCTTCTAGTCTGCCAGTTAGGGGATAAAATTTAGAGTCCTCTGCTATCAGTCATGGCTTTCATGTTTCAGTTGAATACTTAGCCACCTTGTTAGAATAGCTGCTGGGTGCTGAGATGTCAAGATGGTCCATTCACCACTGGGATGTCCTCTTTCTGACCAGGGACAGCAGAAAGGTGGCATCCTAGTTAGTAGACTGAGAACCAAGAGTAGCTCTAGAATTGCTCTTCTCATATCTTTCTGGAACATATTCCACTTGCACCTTCTCTGTCTGAATTCCTGCTTCTCCTTTTCTGTCTGAGCAGCATCTCTTCTTTTCTCTGGTCCTCATCACCACTCACAGCTTCCTTTCGTGCTCTTTCCTCTCTGTGTGCCCAGTACGTGTTCTGTTCTCCCCATTTTCTATAATTACACTAACCACTGCTCTGAAAAGGAAAGTCATTGAAGAATTGTTATTTATATTGATCTTTCAGCAAGAGAAGTGATATACAGTACTCAGAATTGCATTTAGAGTGTTGGCTCTGGCTTTGGAGGACAGCTGGGAGAGAAGGCCAGAGGCAGTTAGGAGAGATGGCCAAAGCACTCTTACTGCAGTCCAAGTGAGGCAATGGCATCCTGAGTTAGAATGATGATAGTAGGCTGGGGAGGAGTGAATAGTTTCCAGAAAGATTTATGAAATAAGATAAACAGAAAGTAATAAGAATGAGGAGTAGTGAGGAAGAATTCAAAAAAGGATGCCCACATCTCTGGCTTAAGCCAATAGGCATGTAGAGCCTGGCGCTTGGCACCTCTTGGCTCATTTAGTTGAGGCAGCCAGCAGGGCAGCACAGTGATGGCGGGGGGGGGGGCGGGGGCATGGGTTGGCTTTGCAAGAGAAGAAGACAGGTTGGGTTTGGAATGCATTGAGTGTATCTCTGGGTACAGAGGTCTGATACAGGTCCAAGGTACAACAGAGCCGTTACCATGGCTATTGTGTTTGCGATCAGTGTTTTACTTCTATGTGAGGCACCTGATAGAGCTTCAACAGATGTCATTCACTGTTCACAAGAATTCTGTTGACAATAGTTGTTTTTGGAATTCCAAGTGCCAGCAGCACACTGCAAGAAGTGACTTTCCACATTTGAGAGTTAACTATTAGCTATTGCACACAGGGCACAGTTCCTATGCTCTTGCCACTGATGCTAGGCATCAATGGAATCCTTCAGAAACTAGCCTTATGCCAGCCTTACATCTTTATTATTGTAATCCCCTTACTTTTAATAAGGCATTTTAATATATAAGAAAAGGGAATTTGGGAATTATTTCTTAAGGAGAGATCCAAACGCGAAGCACTTACCTGTTATAACAGACACTTTGTTTGAGATGGAGAAAATAGAATTATCTCTTTAATTTTGTAATGGATACTTGAACTTGACTTTTTATTTTTTTAAATTTATTTTTATTTATTTTTATTTTTTTATGATAGTCACACACACAGAGAGAGAGAGAGGCAGAGACATAGGCAGAGGGAGAAGCAGGCTCCATGCACCGGGAGCCCGACGTGGGATTCAATCCCGGGTCTCCAGGATCGCGCCCTGGGCCAAAGGCAGGCGCCAAACTGCTGCGCCACCCAGGGATCCCTTTAATTTTTTTTTAATGGCAAAATCAACTCCTTGAGGACAGCCCAGGTGGCTCAGCCGTTTAGCACTGCCTTCAGCCCAGGGCCTGATCTTGGAGACCCAGGATCGAGTCCCACGTCGGGCTCCCTGCATGGAGCCTGCTTCTCCCTCTGCCTGTGTCTCTGCCTTTCTCTCTCTCTCTCTCTCTCTCTCTCTCTGATGAATAAATAAATAAAATCTTAAAAAAAAAAACAAAAACAAACAAAAATCAACTCCTTGAAAATCAGCACAGGAATGTAGCCAACAGACTTGAAACTGTTTCACTCCTGCTGGTTGGGAGTAGGGTTAGGGATGGGGGCGGGAAAAAAGGGAGTATTTAATGCAGTGGTTTTCAAACTTGTTTTTTATCTGGATCTATGCTGATCACAGCATATTAAATTTACTCTAGAATGATTCATGGGTCAAGACCCCCAGGTTGAAAATGTGATAAGTACTCCAGGGATAGCTTGGAACCCCACTTTCTCTTTCTTAGAGTTAACTGTATGTTAGAATATAAGGAATACCATGTGATCTTTAGTTTATTCCCCAGTTATTCCATAGCAAATTTGCAGTCTCATACAACCTCTCTAATGTTTTTCTGAGCAAGTTGAACGAGGCTTTCAAAAGTCAAATTATGATGGATATAATATCATCTATACTTATCTGTCACTGCTTCTGCAGTTTGACTGGCTAATTGAACCCCAGCTCTAGTAATCTGATTTGCATTTTCCCTGTCAAATATGCCACTCTATGAATAGCTAAATTAACTGAGTCTTCCTGGAATATACCCAAATGTTGAGAACCATTTAGGACTTTTCAAAACCATTTGGTCTATTAGCTCTGTCTTGAGATAAGCAAAATAAATGAGTCCCTGACATCAAAGGGAAACTAATTGTAGTACCTCTTTCCAGCTTTGATTCATCAAAGCTTGGCTGTCTCAAGTAAGTTCTAATAGGGTTCATTATTTTGTTTGTTCTACGTTTGATAATTCTGAGATAATTTTACATTTGCATTGTTAATATCCATTTTTCAAAATTTGTTGACATGTCTATTTATTTTCAAGAATAATAATTTATTAACCTTCCCTTTCAAGGCACAAAAACTATGCGTTCTGTTGGAACAAGTCAAATACATATAAGTATCCCATGAAAAAGCCAACCTTTTCCTCCTATATTTCCATCTTCCTCCTTAATGCCATGTTAACAAGTTGCTGTTTATTCTTCAATACCCATGTATGCTCATATAAAACATACAAATATGGCAAACATTTTTATAGAAATCAGACTACATACATCCTAATTTTAACTTCTTTAAAATTTCAACAATTTTAAATTTTTCTAAGATCATGGTTTTCTGAGATCTCCAGATCTCGTTCTTTTTCAAAGCTGCAAAATATGGATATGTCAGTTTATTCATTTGCTCCCCTGTAGATGAGCACTCTGTGTTTTGGTTTTATTCAGTTGTTGTCATCATTACATTGCTATAGTACTTTGTAAGTAGATCCTAAAATGAGTAAATTAGGTCAAAAGAGGTGCTCCCTGGATATCCTAAATAATACATTTGATCCTTACCAGTGGGCTGCACACAATTCACATCACTCCTTCCAGCCTCTACCAGTAGGCTGATTTTTCTTAGTTGAGATCCTTTAGCAAGGCACTTAGTCAGCCCATCTGTTGGATCCAGGTTGCTTCTCTCTGAACCCACCCATGTCCTGGGCCATGGGTCTTTGAAGGTCCTAAGTCTTTCTTAGCATTGGCCCTTTTCTTTCTTTCTTTCTTTCTTTCTTTCTTTCTTTCTTTCTTTCTTTCTTTCTTTCTTTTCTTCTTTCAATATTTTATTTATTTATTTATCAGAGGCAGAGACAAAGGCAGAGGGAGAAGCAGGCTTCCTGTGGGGAGCCCAATGTGGGACTTGATCCCAGTACCCTGGGATCACACCCACAGCTGAATGCAGACGCTCAACGGCTGAGCCACCAAGGTGTCACTCCTCTATGACTTTTTTTTTCTCTATGACTTTTTAAAAGTAATTTGCTGACCTCTACTACTCAATGACGATACAAAAGGGACCCCATTCTAGTAAGGTTTCTGTGGTTCTCAAGCATATATTCCTACTTGGTTATTTTAGTCCATCTTATTATACCCCAAAGTTCCTCTTCTCTTTCTTTTGTGCTTTGTGTTGCTATTGCAGTAATTTAGGAAAGTTTCTATCTTTGAATTTGTTATGCCATTGGTCAGAGTGGGGTGCAGTGACCTGTAAGTCCCTGATACACCTCTGCTCGGTTTCCACACAACAAGTGCAGAGTCAGGGTGCTATTTTAGCTGTTTGAGTTAGGGATACTAAACCAAATAAGATATTCAAGACAAAAAAATTTCAAGACAAATAAGATATTCAGCCCCTTGTTTTCATTCATTCAGCAACTATATGAGTGCTTGCACTGGACTAGCTGCTAGGAATAGAATATGCTGAGGGAAAAACAGGCATGTGTTTATCCTCAAGGAATTTGTGTCTGGGTTAAGGAGAGCCACGACATAGAAAATTGCAATAGATAAAATGTCCGTGTTTTTTAGGTGACATTTCAGGCTTAAACATGACTTCACACTGACTTTGGAGTTGGGATGGGGATGGGGAGAGTGAAAGTTTAATGTTCTGGTTCATGCCTTTTGAGACATCTCCATAGTAATTTTACCTGAAGAATAAATAGCTAAAATATTTTTGAAAAACAAAGGGGATATTTTACATTAATGTAACATTAAACATTAAATACTGTCATTTAAAATAGCATAAAAGAAAAAAATAAAATAAAATAGCATAAAAGGATTTAGTTATTTCATAATGGCTACAATAAGAACAGTACAAAGTGTTTAGTTATTTAGTAGTACTAGGACAATTATTAAGTAAAACCAAATTTGGATTTGTAATTTATGTATACAATGAAATTCCATACGGGATAAAGTTTTTTAAAATGACCATATTTTTAAAAATTAAGAAAATTTAGTGATTAGAGTGGAGAAGAAATTTCTAAACAGAGGGAAATATCTGTAAAGGAGAAGATTTATGGAGATAACTTAATATAAAACATATGTGTAAAAAATGCTAAATATATAAGTTAAAAAGTGAACAGTCGGGGCATCTGGATGACTCAATGGTTGAGCATCTGCATTTGGCTCAGGTCGGGATCCTGGAATGGTCCTGTATCGGGCTCCCTGTAGGGAGCCTGCTTCTCCCTTTGCCAATGTTTCGGCCTCTGTGTCTCTCATGAATAAATAAATAAATAAATAAATAAATAAATAAATAAAAATCTTAAAAAAGTGAACAGTCAACTAGGAAAGAATTTTTTCATATACATACGGTGAAAGACAAATATCCATAATACACATCAAACTTTTAAGAAGTCAACATCCTGTCAAAATGGGCAAAGAACATGAAAATAGAAAAATAAAGCCACGGGGTGCCTGAGTGGCTCAGTTGATTAAGCATATGGCTTTGGCTCAGGTCATGAACTCGGGATCCTGGGATCGAGCCCCACATAGGGCTTCATGCTCAGTGGGAGGGTCTGCTTCTCCCTCTGTCTCCCCCCTGCTCAAGCTCATCTCTGTCTCTTTCTAAATATAGATAAAATCTTTTTTTTTTTAAAGAAACCACATGTCTAATAAACTTATGAAAAAATCTTAGCCTCAAATAATCAAGGAAATGAAGACTAAAAGTCATTTTTGAACCATATTGGCAGAGTTTTTATGTGGTATATCTAGATTTGCTGGAAGTAAAGCAAAATGGGTACATCTGACAGAAGTATATATTGCAACAGCTTTTCCTCAGCTTTTGTGAAGGAAGCAATTTCACATTCAGAGGCTTTGGGCAAATAATTCTATCTCCAGGAATTTGCCTAATGCTCTTCACTGCAGGGTTATACAAAAGGAGAACTGGTCTCACATCCAGTAACTGGTTGTTGGTTAGATTATGGTACATCTTGTACATAGGCGATTATATCAGGGTGGACAGATGGCCATGGGTGAGGTCTTCTTTCTTTTAGCCTGGTTTGTTCTGGGTTCTGTCAGTGTTTAAAAGGTGTGGAGAAAGAGCAAACTCTGGCATTTGCCACCCCTGGACCTTTATACTCAACAAGATTACTTAGAAGGGAAGATCTGTAAAGATTTCTCAGCTCTAACCCTATAGGAAGTATGTGACCACATATGAAATGAAAGGAAGATGAAGCATATTCTGTATCCAGGTGAATTGCTGAAGAAGCTGTAATAACCTCCAAAGCCTTACTTTGCCTATTAAATTGCCTTAAAGAAGTGATTTTGACACCTGAGATGTTTACTTGTGTTGTTTTGTGATCACACGGACAGAAGCTGTGCCAGCCAGCTCTGAATCTTGTCTAATTTTTTTTTAAATTTTATTGATTTATTTCGGGGGGTGGTGGGAGGGGCAGATGGAGAGGAAGAAGCAGGTTCCCAGCTGAGCAGGGAGCCTGACTTGGGGGCTTGATCCCAGGACCCTGCGATCATGACCCAAGTCGAAGGTAGACACTTCACTGACTGAGCCAGGGGCCCCTCTTGTTTCACTTTTAAGTGGAATGTGGTCATCAGTATTAAGGTTTGAGCTGAATTATGTTCATTTGGTGTGAACTGTCCACTGGTATGTGTCTCTGTTGTCCTCCACTCACTGAGTGGAAAAAAGTATCCTATGTGTTTTCATATAGCATCCTTTCCCTAAATGATAATTCTTTTCTTCCTGAGGCTCCTACAGTGCCTGAAGTCAAGCAGTCACATTTGGATAGCTTTCCATTTTACTTTCTGTAGGCCAAAAAGTTCAGCTGATGGTAGATCGATCATGGAAGCAGGGAAGGGAGAACATTTCTTAGGTGGCACTTCCTACAGCAGTGCCAGTTACCACTGAGTTCCACGACTTCTCAGTTAACAACCTCTGAAATAGTGTGTGTGCCTTAAAACCTCAAAATTTCTGGAGAAATCCTTCCCAATAACTGCTGCTTTTCTTGGAGGCTGCCCAAGAACCACTATGAAATGACAGGGGACACAGAGCCACCAAATTACATTTTCTGGGTTAAGGGGGTTTCCATCTTCTGCTTGTCTGTGCATTTTTGCCCTTATTGGCTAACTGCGAGACAGAACCTTAATATGTTTTGGGGCAGGGATGCAGACTAATCAGTATCCAAGTGATTAAATAGCTCTATTTTCTGTGCTTCCTCCTTTAGTGTCCAGAGTTAAGAAAATGCCTCCCTGTCTGTTGGGTAATTATGTTGGACCATTGCTGTGGTCATGCCTTGCAGAATTTATCTTGGGAACTTCCTCGTGGATGCACAAAGTTGTGATAATTTGTTTCATGTGAAAGCAGATATCTGAGTGAACTTGCAGTAACTCACTTTCTGTGATTCATTGAGGTCATGGCCACATGCCCCAACAAAGCAGAAATGTTCCACTGGAGTACCTGACATATTTGCAGCCCAAGCTTTAGGGACAGTTGTCCCCAGTACTTCAGTGAGCTGTCTGTTCAAATGCAGAAATCCCAGGGTGGGAGCCAGGCACCCATCCTTTCTCTGTAAGGTCCCTTGGTGGGGGTGTGGGAGGGGTGGAGCATCAGAAGTGCTTGCTCATACTGTAACTACTGACTCCATTAGCAGAGAGACTCTTGTCCATAACATGACTTCTTTTCAGACTTCATAAGCAGGCATCGTAACGTATGCAAGAGAAGAATTTTAAAGACCCAGGTAAGAGGAGTTAAATATAAAAGTCAGTAAATACCCCCCTGAACTATATCATATAACATTTTATAGTGCTTGTAACTATAATATTTGTATAAACATTTTCCTTTCTCCCCAGTAGTATCAGAGGGAAGTAGATATGGTGAATATTAGCTTCCACAGGACAGATAAGAAGCACAGGAGTGGGTAAGGCTAGAGAGAGGTGGGGCCTTGAGGTACATTAGTTACAGATACACACACAAAAAAACAGTGAACTTCCCATCATTCATGTGGTTGTGTTTTATCAGAAATTTTCAGCAATATGGCTTCCTGCCTGAGAGGTGGGAAAATTGCATATTGTCCAATCCTACAAGAGAAGGATGTTTCTGCCATAGGGTAGAAATAAAATAACATTGAAGAAAAGGGGGGAAAAAAAGAGTGGGACCAGATATGTCCTGCAGCTCCATCTGTCCTTGTTTAAAACAAGTAGTTGCTGGAAGGAAAAAGAAAAAAAACTAATGTGGATGCCACATTAATTATTTCTTTCCATGAAAACCAGCCTGTCCATGATCTTTCAAAAAAAATTTTGAGCATTTCATTACAATTCCTAATTTTACACTAGAGGTGAGGTCTGGGGTAGATCCATCTAATTCTATCGTGGTGGCTATAACCAATGTATCATACACTTGCCATCCCCAGAAGAAAGTGCATTCTTTAACCAAAGTGAAGTTGGACAATGTGTAAATGCTGGAGCAGAGAAGCAACATATCACTGTGCCTATCTCCCAAGCAGTGCACTTTGCTGGCTGGTCCCTGAATTGCTTCTTGCTGCCTGAATACCTACTATTAAAGAAACGAGGCATTTTGTTTTCTAGACAGTCCTCTGATTGTTCCCCACACTCACACAGGAGTGCCTGGCTGCAGAGCTTTCTATTTTTCTCCTAGGTCATCCCACAATAGTTCAAAAGGTGATCTGTCACGGGGAAGAGGGCAAATCAATGCATTTTAAGAAACCTGCCCTTGTTTCTCCCCGTGGCCAGAATGTGACCTGCACAGAAAATCTGAACCTGAGCATTAACCTCCTTGGCTCTGCACCTGAGCAGTTTGACCAGCTCTGAATGAGAGAATTCTTTGAGAACAACCTCAAGCTGTTTCTTAGTCCACAACTCAATTCCACCAGATTATCTAAGTATGAATACTCCTCCACGTGCTTGGCTTTGAGGGGGGGTGGGGATGCCATCATAGGAGATGATGCAAGGAGGAGGCTTCGACACATTTCGCTATGGGACCGATGCTGCGAGAGGTCTTTGAAACAGCATATTTTTTGAAAAAAAATGGAGGTATAATTGACATACAACTTTATGTTAGTTTCAGGTGTATAACGTAATGATTCAGTATTTGTATATATTGCAAAATGATCATGACCATGTCTAGGTTAACATCCACGATCACACATAATTATAGGATTTTTTTTCCTATTATGAGAACTTTTAGGATCTCCTTTCTCAGCAATTTTCAAATGTGCAATACAATTTTGTTAACTATAGTCACCATGCTGTGCATTATATCCCCAAGGACTTAATTTATTTTATAACTGGAAGTTTATACATTTGACTCACTCTACTCGTCTCACCAATCTCTTCCCCCACTATCTCCCCCTCCACCAGTCTGTTCTCTGCCTCTGTGAGCTTGGTTTTTGTTTTGTTTCACCCAAAGGGCCCATTTTGTTTTTTTAACCTATAATGCTAATTCTCATCATGATTTTTTCTTTATTTTCCTTTCTCCTTCTGGGTTTCTTGGCTTCCTTCCGAATTAATAGGTGCCTCCATGTGTATGGCATGTCCATTTTATTTCTTCTTTCCCCCATCCTTTGGATTGATTTCCTTCCCCTCTTCCCTCTTCCTTCTTATCCACAAAGCAGTAAAAGAATGTAAATCAATATCCTTCTTCCCTAGTTGGCATCTGGGACGGCGACAATTCGAAAGTTCTTATATAGGGAGGATTCAGGATGTTCTGGGACAGGGGGTTTTGGTGGTGGTGGGAGGGTAGAGGCACAGGGGCCTTGCCTTAAGCCAACAAAATCTCTACCTGGAGTGATCGCTTCTATTAGATGCCTACAGGGGAGCTGGTGGATATTATGAAGGCTGAAGCCTGCCTGAATTATTCTTACTAGTCTGGCCCAAATTCAAGGGATCTTTGCTTTAAAGACTTTAAGGGGTAAAATGCAGTACATGGAATTAACATTGCCAAGTCTTTTGTCCCTGCCTTGCTCTCCCCTCCCCACCTTCAGTCCCTTTGCCCTCTTCTTCCCCACCCTCATCCACTAAGAAGGCTTTAATAACCACAGACACAGCAGAGAAGCACAGGTTACCATGGCCTGCACCCTGTTCAAACTTGGAGATTTGGAATTCCATAAACTGCAGGAGTTTTTATACATATGGTATATTATGGAATTTGAACTCACCATAGGCGAGGTCTGCTTTATATTACCATCTTTCATAGCATAGATTTATCATTCTGTGTACTCTATTTCTGTGGAAATCAATTTATGGAGTATGGCTAATCTTTTAAAAAAGTTGTGGGTTGTTTTTTTAAGTACATGAAAAGCTGTGTTTTTGTCCTTAAAATGGACAAGAAATGCAAGTATGTTTTTTCACAAGGTTTCAAAGAACAAATCATGGAAAGCACTGGTCTTAGTGGATAAGAAGCTACTCTTAACATCTGGAATTTATTAAGAAAAAAGAACACATATTCAGCAAAATTATAACACTGCACATTTAAATTATCAATTCCTTAAGGCTCCCTCACTGCCATGTTGATGTGAGTGTGTACTACAGTCTATAAGCTCCAGATCGGCTTGTTGGGGCATGTCTGAGGTTTCATGCACACTGAGTATGTGAAATGACTAAAGAAAAGTTAGCTGCTTAGCCTTGTTGCTCTATAAAGACACTCTCTGGCTCTGTGTATCCGCAGGAAATGATATGTTCCCACTTTTTCTTCGTGAACATAAATCTATTGCCCAAAAGAATGTAAAATCTGGAATGAGGCAGGTTAACTTTGTAATTTAAAAACAAACAAGGGGTAATAGAAGGGGAGGTTGGGCAGGGGATGGGGTGACTGGGTAACAGGCACTGAGGGGGGCATTTGATGGGAGGAGCACTGGGTGTTATACTATATGTTGGCAAATTTAACTTCAATTTAAAAAATATACAAAAAAAATCCCGAGATGGTAGGCAAGTTTTGAATAATTTTAGTTTCTTTTAATATGCCAATTGAAAGGGCAAACTGATCCATACGTTAGGAGGGATTGTTTTAAAGATAGAAAGGGAGGTTAGATCTCTTCCATTGCAATTTAAAGGGGAAATTCTCTGTACCTTTTTCCCCCTGTTATTTTGGGAGAGGGGGAGCTCTTCCCTGATGTATCAATCATTTTAAATACCCAATTCCAAGGCAGCCATTGTGGGTAGCTCCTGCCTCTGCGGGTATGTAAATGCTCTAGTTCTCAGTCTGTGGGTTGTAGCGGGGAACCTAGTGCACAAATCCTGTGCTCCTGTAAATGCTGCTCCCTTAACATTACTGTCACTGAGATTTTTAAAAAAGCCTAGAAAACAAACAAACAAACAAACAAAAAAATGAGGTGCTGTTACTTTCCTGGAAATAAGCTCTGGTTTTCTTTGCCACAAGAAGAGAAATGTCCTCCATAGTCTGTGTGTTAACTCCCCCCGCCCCCCTTTTTTTTTTTGCCTCAGCTCATCTCTTGGTGTAAAAGGAGAGAATCATCAGACTGGAATGAATCTCAAGGGGCTGTAGAGGAAACTCCCAGGCAGCACTGCCCCCATAGCCTGGAGAGATGAGACTCGCCCCTGTCTTGAAAGGTTTTCTGGGAGTGGAATTCCAGAGCCATTGTGGTACCTTCTAAGATGTAACAAGCTTCAGTGTCAGGAAAGACTTTGGGAGCGAACCCAAATCCTCATACTGAAATATAAACTCATTATCTTGGGCTGTATATGCTGGTGGCTCTCAGAATAAGAGCTCATTGTATGCCTGTCAGCTAGTGCTAATTGGCCTTCCATCTTTCTTGCCTCAGAGCTAAATAATCCCATTTCACATTTGTGATATTTTTCTGGGAGCCCAGAACTAAGCTCAAAATTTTTAATAAACTGATGCCCTGGACTGAGATTGATGGGAAGATTATCTCACAATGTCTTTTGATTTGTACTCCTGTTTATCCATCTCAGAATGGTGTTTGCATTTAAAGTATAATAACACCAGCACAGTTTTATAATAAGCATTTCAGAATTTTGCCTGCACAGGACAATGCACTCTAGCCTCTAAGGAGATTGCTTTGAAATATCTGGCACAATCTTGCTTCCTGTTTTATCCACCCTCCTACCCCGTGTTTAGTCCTAATGCCTAGTGATTGACAGCGTCAACTTCTTTAGCAGTGAGGCTAAGCTTTTAATAGTTTGAGTAAATTTTAGGGTTTGTATTATTGAAACTGCAGTATTTCTGGTCGCTACTAGATTTTGGCTTCCCTTTGACATTTTTATTTAGGTTGCAAATGTTTCCTTCTTAAACAGCCTAGGAATCTTTAATACTTTTTCTGCTCATTGTTTTCTGCTCTCAGGAAACAAAATAAGGCAGCTTTAGAGAATTTTTATTGGCATTCTAGTGCTCTGTCTATAAGAAGCTAAGAGGGCAAGGTGTATTGGGGAGGGGGTAGATGTTGCAAGAAAGTCAAAGGTTAGGTATCCCCTGTTGGGGCATGGTGTGTTTGAACTAATAATCAGGCAAACTTCTTGGGTATGGGAAAATATGCACTTCCTCCCTTATGGGCAAAGGAGGAATTTGATCTGCAAGTGAACCTATGTGATGGGAAGAAAGCAATGCCCTACCCAAAATATGTGATGAAGAAACACCATAACATCTAGGAGGCCCTGTGCTAAAGCTCCCCACCTCCCGAGCAACCAGGTAGTTTGTCCACATCATTCAGCTAAATCAGGAAACATACTTGGTTTTGTTGTGAGGCGTGCCTTACATGTTGGGAGACGGTGTCGTGCACCTTCCTCACTGGGGGCTCCTTTCATTTGAAAAAGTCAGAGACCACTCAGAGTGTCTGTGCCCAGAGGAACACTTCTTTCATCAGCTCTCCGGTGTGGCCTCCTCTTGATCTTTCTTGCTGCTTTGCTTCCAGGTTGTTGCGGAAGGCCCAGGACAGCAGAAGGGCAGAGATGAGCACTGCTGCAGGGGATCTCATATTGCCCCTAGCTCCCTGCCTGTGGCCAGTGAGTTCTGTCATGACCCCTGCTGCATTTCTTCATTTCAGAGTTAGTCTGTGAAACAGAGGGGTCAGGAAAGGGGAATAAACCTGTAAGAAAGAAAATCATTGAGACATGTGTGATGGAGTGTGTTCCTTGTAGGTAGAGGGGGATCAAGGGAGGCTTTGTTTATGAAAATAATGCTGATCTGTGATGTACCTGATCTAATTCCTATTGTGGTTTCCAGAGGCAAAGTAGGAGGGCAGGGTGCCTTTGAAGGACAAGGGCTTCTTATAGGAAAGGGACAGGAATGCTGTCAAGCTGGACTCAGACCACAGTGTTTGATCCTAGGCCTTGGCTCACTTGCTTGTGTCACAGCTTTTATCTGCAGTTCTGACATCTTTGTGATTTGGCAACGGATTGTGCAACACTCACCAGGCCCTGGCCAGGCAAGCGCTGGCAGATGGGGTGGAGGGCACACCTGTTTTGGTAGGTTATGGGCTCACCTGTATGCCTGGGGTCTTTATGGGTTTGTTTGGCCCTGCCCTTCACCCGTACTGTAGCTCCTTCCTCCCGGCACTGGGCATGGTCAAAGCAGGTACCAGGGAGCTCACTGAAACTCCCTCTGGTACCAGTGGCTTTTCCAGTTTGTGCAGTAGTGCTAGAAACTGTCTGGCGCTGGGCGCCATCCAACTCTGCAATCTTGACTCCTCAGGTTCTTTCCCTTGGCCCACATCACATCCTGGGATCTGAGAAAGTGCGACCCTCATTCCCATTGCTGGTGATGCCCGATAATGGTAAATGGAATTGGTCAGCTTGGGAGTTTGGGATTTCCAGTACTAGAAAAACTGTGCCCTGTTTTGTTATCTGCAAAATGAAGTAATAATAGCTCCTTTCTTGTCAGGTGAGAATTCAGTAGAACCCGTGTAAGGCAATTGGCATGGTCTCTGGCTCAAAGGAAGTGTGCTGGCCAGAATTCATCTGGAGTGCTGGTCCTGGGTCGTACTTATCAAAAGGAACATTGGCATGCTGGAGGGAGCACTGAGGAATAAGAATTGTTCTAGAGATTTGATGACTCGGAGAGGGGGGTGATGCTAACAATATAGGGAATTACCTCGAGAGTTTGAAGTATACAAGAGTACTATATTAAACATAGTGTTTTGCATAAGGTATGTTAAGTATATTTACATGTAGAAAAATGTCTGATATTCGCAAGTGACATGATCTCTAGGTGATAGGGTTAAGGATAATGTAAATTTTTTATCTGAATTTTAAAATTTTCTTGATGTATACATTTAATAAATATTGTCTGGGGTTCCATCATGCATGAGGCTTGATTCATCTTGTGTGTAGGCTGTATCTCTGGGGGCTTGACTTGTCTGCGTTCTGGGAATTCATAGTCTCATGAGGGAAATGGGTCAGCAAAAAGCTTGTATTTGTCAAGTAGTAGTAATAAATGGTATGAAAAATAAAGAGAAGTAAAAGGGTGGGTATGGGGGAGGGAAGAGGGAAAACTTGTTCCAAGGGGTTGGTGGGGACAGATGGAAAGTAATCTGAATGAACTGAGGGAATGAGAATATGTACATGCAATAATGATTGCCATGTTGATTTCTCTCTTTTGTTGACAACATGGTGTATTATTATGCATATCGTGCAATTTATTCAACTAATCTTTTGTTTTGCCCTTGAATGAACAGATCTCTGGATACAACCCTGTTCACAGTAACTTGTGTCTTTTTACTATTTCAAGTATATTTCCATGAAAATTCATTTTCGGGTCATTATATATGTCCCCCTTGGTTCTTGATCGTCTCTTTGTGATTTGAGGAGCCAGGATGTTGGGGAGCAAGGAACACACTGGGCTTGAGGCTAGTCTAGTTTCTAGGCTGTTAAGGACTCTCATGTTTGCATGCTCTCATGCAGGAGTGGCCACGAAGTGAGAGCCATGGATTCAGTAGCACAAACTGGAAGACCAAGGGTACATGACTGTGATTACCGTGCTCTAAGCTTCAGTGTGATGAGTCATTCTGATTGCTTAATCAGGGTTTTCAAAAACAAGAAGACACATAGTTACCATCACTATTTGCAAGGCGCAATTTTATCTTAACACTTTTTAGCAAGCTCAATGCATAGCATTGATGATCATGATAATTAAGATGATAATAGTCATTGTGGCTCACAGGCAGCACTGTGATTAAGTGATTTACCTGAAGTCTGTTCTATTAATCTTTACAGCTGTGTATGGTTGACTATGGTTCCCATTTTACAGGGTGAGTAAATGGAGGTTTGGAAAATTTTTAAAGTTTATACAAGGCTGAACCTGGTACTCAGGTCTGGAGGTTTGTTTTGTTTTTGTTTTGTGATAAATTCTAGGTCTTGAATTCCGAAATAGTTTTTTGCCTTTTTTTTTTCTCTCTTCTCCCTTTCTTATTTTCTTCCTTTTCCGGGAACAAGGGAGTCCTGGTTGGGACTACTGTTGGCTGGGTTAGGGGACTGGAAAGGGCAGAAGATTCAGACCTTTTTTCTTTAACTGAATGCATCATTTTCTGATCAGCAGACCCCTGAAGGGAGAGGACATTTGAACAGATTTGAAATTTGTGTCTCCTGCTCTCCCCTGGTGCTTTGGATTAGAGATACCAATGAGTGTAAAATGGCCCATCAGTCATTGGCCCGGGGTGAGGAAGGAGAAGTCCTTGGCTTCTCCTACCTGTGCCTTCACTGACATGAGAACTTGTTTATGGCATCAAACATCTGCAAGGGATTTTCTTGAAATGTAGTGCATATTAACTTTAATAGTTGGGGAATGCATTTAAAAATGACCGCATTGGATAACTCAGTAGTCAACATCTTAGCTGTCTCCTGTGCTTTAATGAAATCTGAAAGCACATGCCTTGAGTTTTGTATACTGACAAATTTCACACGTTTTTATGTGTATCAGTATGTTTCTGTATGTGTATCCACGCACACACTCAAATCTAAATCTTCAGTTGTTTTCCCAAAGAAAAATAAAGTCTCTGATCCAGTAAAAAATGAGGTCCTTCCAAAGCAATTCAACTATTGCTGTAAACATACCTTGTCCTTTGCTGATCTGCAGAGTTTATTGACTATCTCACCATTAAAGGTACTTGGTTTCCCTAGAATAGGGAATTCAATACCTGGTAAATTGGATCAATATAAAAATTTATGAACAATGCAGGCCTTATCAGGGAACTCTTTTACTCCTATTCATATAATTATCTGTGAGATTTTCTTTTTTTTAATAATAAATTTTTTATTGGTGTTCAATTTGCCGACATACAGAATAACACCCAGTGCTCATCCCGTTAAGTGCCCCCCTCAGTGCCTGCCACCCAGTCACCCCAACCCCCTGCCCACCTCCCCTTCCACCACCCCTAGTTCGTTTCCCAGAGTTAGGAGTCTTCATGTTCTGTCTCCCTTTCTGATATTTCTTACCCATTTCTTCTCCCTTCCCCTCTATTCCCTTTCACTATTATTTATATTCCCCAAATGAATGAGACCATATAATGTTTGTCCTCCGATTGACTTATTTCACTCAGCATAATACTCTCTAGGTCCATCCACGTTGAAGCAAATGGTGGGTATTTGTCATTTCTAATGGCTGAGTAATATTCCATTGTATGCATAGACCACATCTTCTTTATCCATTCATCTTTCGATGGACACCGAGGCTTCTTCCACAGTTTGGCTATTGTGGACATTGCTGCTAGAAACGTCGGGGTGCAGGTGTCTTGGCGTTTCACTGCATCTGTATCTTTGGGGTAAATCCACAGCTGTGCAATTGCTGGGTCGTAGGGCTCTGTGAGATTTTCTGCCTCAGGGATCATATCAGTATTTAGTACATGCTGAAATATTCATGTACTCTGATTAGTGGGATTTAATTGTTACACCTTTATCTCCTTCGTGATGTGTCATTAGGATGCAACACACCTTGAAATTTAAGTGGGTGCTACCAGTTTATTGCAGTCTTTGTTTTGTCTGTATTTCTTTCTAAATATCCTTGTATATACATGTGATTTTGGTTTCCCTTGAAAAAATAACACTACAGAAAGGAAGAATTTGTTAGCAGAAAATACTCACTTTTATTGGCAACTATTGTACTATATTTGTACAGTAAATTAAAAAATAAAACTTTACAATTTTTTTGATTTATCATTTTTTTCCAACCAAAGGTCTCGCATGTTACTGAACTGTCCTACTAATATAGAAGTGCAGAAACAAATCATTTTTCCAATAAAACATGTCCAAATGCTCAAGTGGTAATGGTATTTACAGAGTGATGTGGTCTGAGCATGTGAGCTTGATAGAGCCATGACCATGTATACCCTCTCACAGGACCATGTGATTGTGATTTCTTGTAGACCTGGCTTGATTTTTCTCCAGTGTCTCCTCCTGGAGCTGTACTTGACTTTATCACCAGTTTTCGTCCAAATCCACTGGAGGATGGGTGATTCTGCTTTTGTTTCTTGGCCAGGAATCACTGTATCCTGCAAGTCGTGAGAAGACATGGCGAGGAACAGTCAACCAACCACGTGTGCCATGATAGTGGGGAAGAGGAGAAAACTTGATTTTATTTTTGAAGATCAGTTAAACTAACCTTTCCTCCTATATTCTGTTTATTTAGGTTTTCACCTATACTGCAGTATTTTCCTCTTTACCTTGTAGGGTGTGGAAATAGCTGGAGATTAATTTTTCTCTGATAACATCCTGGGTCTCATATCAGATGAATAGTCTTCTATTGGAAGAAGTTCTAGAAGTTTCTGTAAAACTTGGAAGTTTTAAAGAATTAATGTCTTTTTCCCCATGCTAATTTTGCAATTCTACTCTCCTTTCTTAAAAAGATAACCCTCTGTCTGAGACCTTCTCTTCTCAATAGTCTCATGGAGATCTGGGAGGATCTCAGAAGTGCTATGATAGTCAATTGCAAAGCATGAGGCATGGTGGTTGTGAACCAGGCTCTGGAATTAGGCAGCCCTGGGCTTTCATTCTAGCTCTGCCACTTCCTAGTTTGACAGCATGCTGAGCTCCTAAGCCTCAATTCTGACCTCTATTTATTTTTAAAATCTTGACCTCTTTAAATTGGGGTTAACAACAATGTATATTTCATACGGCTATGTGAAGAATGATTGAGAAAGTGCATGCTATATGCTTAATATAGCAACTAGCACATAGTAAGTACCCACATGGTAGGTAATATTATTTCCAGTAAAAATTATGATGTGACTTATTTTTACAGGCGTATATGTTCATGGATGGGGTGGGATTGAGGATCTTCTTCAAAGCTGGGATGGCCAATCTTCAATACCTCCCCTACTTGAGCACCATCTCCCTGACTATTTGTTGAGGCAAAGAAAGAGTGGCTTTAGGTGTGGCTGCCCTCAGGTTTGTACCTGGGCTCTGCTTTGTGATTTGGCACCATAACCTATGTTCAAGCACTCTAGGATGGGATCAGTTTTTATATGGATAATATTCTTGTGCTACCATGTTGAAGAGGACTTAGATGCTGTTTCTTTTCTTTTTTAAAGATTTCATTTATTCATGAGAGACACAGAGAGAGGCAGAGACACAGTCAGAGGGAGAAGCAGGCTGCCTGACGTGGGACTCGATCCCAGGTCTCCAGAGTCAGGCCCTGAGCCAAAGGCAGGCTCTAAACTGCTGAGCCACCCAGGGATCCCCCTAGATGCTGTTTCAACAACTAATTTTCGATAGAGGTTTATTTGATTTTGATTTGATTTTGATTATTTTATTTATTTGAGAGAAAGAGTGAGTGAGTGCAAGCAGGGGAGGAGCAGAGGGAGAGGGAGAAGCAGATTACCCCCTGAGCAGGGAGCCCAATGTGGAGCTTGATCCTGGGACTCTGGGATCATGACCTGAGCCAAAGGCAGACACTTAACTTACTGAGTCACCCAGGTGACCCTCAACAGAGGTTTAAAAAAGTAACTTGGAAGAAATTTCTTAAATAAATTATCAGGTAAAGGGTACCTGGGTGGCTCAGTGGTTGAGCGTCTGCCTTTGGCCCAGGACGTGATCCTGGGGTCCTGTGATTGAGTCTCACATCAGGCTCCATGCTGGGAGTCTGCTTCTCCCTCTACCTGTGTCTCTGCCTCTCTCTGGGTCTCTCATGAATAAATAACTTTTTTTTTTTAAGATTTATTTATTTATTAGGTAAAATAGAAGACAAAAAGTTGATGCTTTCTGAGTGGATATAGGACAGGAAAAAGTAATTTGCATGCAGTAAGCAATCTTGCAGATGATATTTCATGAGTTTTAAGTTTCCAGGCCATGAACAACCTTTCTTGAAGTTACTACACAGCAGGTGCCCCTAGCTGGAGTTCTAGCAGTAAATAAGAATGTTCCAGTCCTGGAAGCCACTGAACAGACTTAACTGTTTCCATTTGGATGGGAACATTACCCTTTTGCCAAGGATGTTGTTCTTTGTGCATCTGAATTAGAGCTTCCGGGATGTGGGGAGTCTTGGAGTAGAAGCTGAATGAGGCTGCTTTCCCATGTATAGATGTCTCCTGTTATTTCCAAGGACAGGACTGGGATATACACACTTATTCACTACTCGGGAGCTTCTGGATTGCTGAATGGGAGAGTGGGAAGTCTTAGGATGCAGAATGAGGAAATCTGGGTTTAATAAAGCCTTGCTTCTCTGGGTCCGTTTGATTTCTTTACAGTGAGGAAATTGGACGACATATTCTCAATTCCCCCACCAGCAGAAAGATTATGTGTGATTCTGAGTGCTCTTTCAGTTTCTAGGAGAATAATCTTTGCTGATCAATTCTACATATAGTGAAACTTCCTTATATGGTGAGCTTCAGCAGACACTTTCTGGGACTAGTGGGCAAATAAAGTACGCAAAGCCCCAGGTACAGAACTCAAGGTTGGACCTGGACAGGTGAATATACCAGGAATACATGCTTATAGGTTTAAAACTAGAAGAATCTTAGAGACCATCTGGTACAAACCATTTTAGAAACATTTAGAAACATAGGAAGTTAAAGAGATTTCCCCCAAATTCACACAGAGCTGAGCTACCAGCCCCAAGTGTCATCACTGCTGCTAGATGGCTTCCCTGCGACCACCTCCCTGGTCCTCCCATCCGTGGAGATCCTAACCCTGCTTCTCCCCATGTCCCTGCATGCATTTGACCTCTTCCCTCACATCCACCCACCCACATATATGCACATGCACAAACATCTGCATCCCACAAGTAAAGGGGAACAGTGGTATTATGAGTTGGAAGTGCCAGCAAGGCACATAGCAGAACTTAGAGCATTGAGTGTCTATGCATGAGCATCTCTTCTACATTTTATCAGTTTTCTGCCTCTGGCTGATTTCTTGCCCCACTCTATGGTTTATGAAATTCTTTTGCCTCAGCACCAGTTCCCATTAAACATTCAGCAGATGTTAATGCAGATGGTAATCTGTTAATAGCAGATGGTAGCTATTAATATTGTGACTTTGGTGATTACTATTGAGTTGTCTAGAGGTCTCAAAATATTCCTAGAGGTTGACATTGGGGTTTGGACACTTGCCTTTCTTCTGCAGGACTCTGCTGCTGATTCAATTTGGTAATATATAGACAATCATGCAAACCTGTCAAGACTGTGTGTGTTCAGTAAAGTTTAGTTGTGCTTGTTTCTTGCTCTTTAGTGAAGAAAGCCGTTCGCTCAGTGAAAGGAGTTGGCACGCACTATCTACCCATTGTCATCACTCAAACCTAAGCAGAAACTGAGTGTACCTTGAATTTGGAAGGCAGGTGGCTCAGTTAGGACAGAATGGAAATTCCTGTCATTACATGGTGAGAAGGAAATAGAGGTACCCTGACAGTGACTGACTTACAGGAACACCTTGAGTAGTCAGAGCTAGGAAGAAAGAATAAGCACAGTTTGCCCCGGATGAGCTTACCTCCCGCCAACATGGGGAAGGCCAGCTCTGCCGTCACATAATTAATGCCCCATGCTGCCTGTGACTGGATGGGGATTCTGGCAATGAATTCATTCCGCTGTCTTAAGGGTGTCTGCAGAAGCCTTTGGCCCCTTTGAAGATAGTGCTATTATTAAACAGTAGACCAAAGTCCCAGAAAGATGAGTTAAAATGGTGGGTTTAGAATTTGGCAACTTGGATTCAGGCCCTAGATCCCCTTCACTATCTGTGGTCTTTGGGGAAAGTATTTGTCCCTCAGCAAACGAGGAATCATAGCTTACCTGTAGGCTACAGAGCTGGGGTGTGATGGTGACAATCCATTGGGCAGATGCAGGGGAGAGTGCCATGTGGACTAGACAATGTGGGCATGTGTTTGTTGTTGCCAGTAGTAGCAAGATGGAGAAGCGCCTTGTAATAATAAATACCCAGTGATGCTCTGGGGGACTCATTTGAGTCACTGGGCTGCTGGCTTAAAAGGACATCTCAAGTGTGAAGCCCTTTGTCTCATGGCTAAATTGTACTGGGAGAAACATCTATCCATATAGCCCAGGAGCAACCACCAGGAGAGGCTGTCACAAAGGCACTGCTAGTTTCTCACTCAGGCCACTGGCAGCTGGACACCTTATCTGTCTGAGGCTAAGAGAGCCTGTTCTGACAGCCAGTTGAACAGTGAAATATTAGTAGTGTTTCATCCAAAAATAACAACCTTTTTGACAGTTACATAGCAGTTTTCCAGTTGGTTTAGTTTCATTTGGATATACACTGTAAAACAAATGTGAGGCAGGTCTTGAAGCAGCCTGGGGACTTGGTGCCTCATATCCCCAGAGTGATGAGGTAAGTATGGATTTATGTCCTTCGTGCACTATACTCACATTTATTTAGGAAGTGTCAAGGTCCCATCCTAACCTTGTTTAGGCCACGGGTAAAAATTTCACAGAGATTAAAGAGCCTTGTCAGCTCCTTAAGTTCAACCGTAGGACTTCAGCAGAATCCAACACAGCAGTGATGGTGCCTCACTTCTGTGCTGATACCCACCAGAAAGTAAGCTGCTCTGAGACATGACTGGCTTACTCACTCATCTGAATGTCCCACCCACTACCTTTGATGGGGCTCAGTCTAAGAAGGTTGTTGACTTGAAACTTGTTGACTTAAAACTTGGCTGTAGGGGTAGGAGTGGGAGCGGGGGTGGTGCCTGGGTGGCTCAGTGGTTGAGCATCTGCCTTCTGCTTAGGGCATGATCCCAGATCCTGGGATGGATCACAGGAAGCCTGCTTCTCCCTCTGCCTATGTCTCTGCCTCCCTCTCTGTGTGTCTCATGAATAAATAAATAAAATCTTAAAAAGAACTTGCCTGGGAAAGGGAATTAGTTGAATGTTTACCTGGTTCCAGACAACATGCGAGTTATTTTATCAATGCTATCTCATTTGTCTCTGTGGCAGCTTTCTTTAAAAATGATTAAATAAGCTACCTAAAGAGTTCACCTGAAAGTGGCATAAATAAGATTTGAACTCAGGCTTATCTAATTTTGCAAATTAGGATTAGATCAACTTCATTTACCAGAGTACAACACGATAGTGGCCTATACAGTAGTGTCTGTTTCATGCTATTCTGTTACAGAAATCTGGAGTCAGCAGTTCAAAGCTGGTAGGGTAGGTAGCTCTACAAACTTGCGAGGGCTCAGGCAACTTTCAGCTCTTTAGGGTGTAGACTACATGTTTATGAAGGAGGGTGGCTGCTTGAGCTCTACCCATCACATTAATGAATCAAGTAGCAAGGATGGAAGAAGAGAGTATGGTTGCTCACAAGGATTTTTTTTCTAGAACTCCCACATAATATTTCTACTTGGCTCATCAGCCAGAACGTTGTCACATGGCTACACCTAGATCCACCTTAAGGGAGGGAAGGAGAGCTAGGAACTGGGACGATTTAGCTGAGCAGCAATATGACTAGCTAAAAATTGGGGTCTTGTTGTCTAACAGAAAGATAAGCACGAGTTGAAGAGGATGCTGGCACAAACTTGAAACATCATTATATACTTGTTCTCTTTGGTTAGTGAAACATCTTCTTTGAATGGTTCTTTATGGGTCATTGTCTGAAGCTCTGACTCGTTAGAGGCCATTTCTAAAGCCAGAAAATAAGAGTTCTCAAAAAATGCTATACATGTTATTTTCCTATTAATAGATATTTAATAATTTTGGTTGCTTCCATAAATTTGTCTTTCCAGGATTTAAGCTCACAGTTAATCGTTTTAAAAATTACTCCCAAAGACCTCTATGCTTCTTATTTTTTAATCCTTGCCTTGACAGGGCACAGGTTATGTCATAATACTTGTAGCATTGCTCTCAAACTCCCCAGCCTTTGAATTTGCAGGGAGACCAGCAGAATCGGGGATGCAGCAAGAACCCTTTACAGTTTTTATGTGACAGCCCTACACGTGCAGAAAATATAGTCACAACTAACTCTTTAATACAAAGCCTCTTTGAAACGAACTAGGGGTGGTGGAAGGGGAAGTGGGCAGGGGGTGGAGGTGACTGGGTGACGGGCACTGAGGTGGGCACTTGACGGGATGAGCACTGGGTGTTATTCTATATGTTGGCAAATTGAACACCAATAAGAAATAAATTTATAAAAAAAATACAAAGCCTCTTTAAAAAAAAAAAAAAACTTCAGGGACGCTTGGATGGCTCAGTGGCTAAGCACCTGCCTTTGGCTCAGGATGTGACCCCAGAGTCTCAGGATCGAGTCCTGCATCAGGCTCCCCACATGGAACCTGCATCTTCCTCTGCTTGTGTCTCTGCCTCTCTCTCCCTGTCTCTCATGAATAAACAAATAAAATCTTTAGTACACTTACAAGTATTATTTTAAACAAAAAATATTAAAAATAACTTACCCCACACATCCCCCAAGAAGTTTGAAACCATCCAGAGGCCACCACTAAAATGTTAGAATTCTTTCTTTCTGGTTTAGTTTTCTGTTATGTTTTTCTTTTACAATCAGAGGGAAATATTTTAAGTAAAATTTTCATCCACATAAAAAATTGAGAATTACTGTCATATACAACATCATATAGTGAGGAAAGGGCGCTGGTGGTCTTGGTGCTAGTGCTGAGCTACCCATGGGACCCTGAGTGAGCAAGTCAATCTCTGGGTTTCAGGTTCTGATCTGCAAATGTGGAATGGGAGATGTCAAGTACCCAGGGGCCTTTCTCCACTCAACCATGATTATGACCCATAAGAGAGTCTACACAACTTATGTGGCATCTGTGGTTTCTTAATTTGGAGTTTGTGGAAAGATTCCAGAATGTGTTATCACCATAATTAGGTAAAATACATGCATAAACTCCAAAGCTCTACTCTTCTCTAGGAGAAGGGTTCATCACCTGCATGGATGCTTAAAGGTTTTGTAACATAAAGAAAGTGAAGAAAAACTGGTCTATTCTTATTTTATGGATAAGCATCTTCCATCCAGGAAAGCGAAAAGACCTGCCCCAAATGCACATCCTGTGGATCTTCCTGGCCATCTGGAAGGGCCAGTGGTATTCTCTGTTCCAAAATGGGTACTCTCCCTGGTAGGGTTACCCATCTTGGACTCTCTCTCAGCCATGTACTATGATGGAAATAACTACTCTATGTGTCTCCTCATCTAGCCCAGTTTTATGAAGTTAGTGTGACGTTTAGAACTTCCTCTGTCAGTTTTGTCTTCCTAATTCTCCCCCAGATCCTCCCCCAGCCCTCCAGAAGTAGGTGGAGATGTAGGAGAGAGGAAGCATATCTGGGCTCATACAGTTGGGATCATAGTTTCTACTCCTATATTTCTTAAAGAACATTTCAACCCTATATGTACTTTATCCTTTTTGCCAGAGGAGAGGTGGTGAAACCTCTCTCAGGACTTGACACAATGTGTAACATCACTGTGTATGATGCTGAAGGAAAATCCTCAGATGGACAGTTCAGAGGCGGGGCAACCCAGCTATCTAAGGAGGGAGTGAATTTGTGTCCCTCTCCACCATCCTGGAAAGCAGAACAGCCTCAAAAAGATTGTACAATGGAAACGCTGTGGTATTTGTGCTGAGAATTCATCATACATAACCTTGTATCTGAAACCCAAAGTGACCTTTTCTGAGCAACCCTACCCCGACATGAAAAGGCAAATACCGCCAGATTGCCTGACATTTCCTTTTTTAAATTTCAGGCATTCCTGATTTCAAATCAGCTATTGATCTGTTGGTTTGCAGCCCTGATGCAATTAGGCAAAGTCACATTCACTGCTGCTATAGTCTAACCTAAACAACTGCCAGACCCTGCCCTGTATCTCCTCCTGGCCTACCCACCCCTCACACCCCAACAAAACCTACTGGCCCACATGTAGTTGCAGAAAAGCATTTTCTAAACTTCAAATTAAAATCTTCAAAGTGGAACTATGTACTGTCGTACCATGTCCATCTTTAAAGATCACGTTTATTTGCTCGCTTCTTACTTCAAATCCCTCTTGGCAGAAGCTACTTAAAGCCTGTAAGGAGGGAGGGTTTGTTCTGATTCTCATCACTCACCCAAATGGGAGTGTGGAATCCGGCCAGGGAGTGGTCTGCACTTCCCCTGGAACTGGCAGTGAAGACGGATGAGTAGTGACTCAGAGGCCAAAGAAGGTTGAAGGGTGCTTCTCTGGGACCTGGGTGTTGAACACATCTTAAACAGAGCCCCACCTATGGGCCTGAAAAGCACAAAAAGGCACGTGCGGAGGCTGTTGATGCTTCTGAAGCTCAGTGTTTAGGGCTCGGATGTGGAATACATTGAGATCCTGGAAGTGCAGGGTACCCCCTTGTTAATGTGTTGAAGAACATTCCTTGAAGCTCCAGTTAACCTGAGGGAGTTGGCTGGTGAAAGAGATCTGGAGGAATTCTTGGTGTGTCTTTTCCTAGCATCACTTATCAGAGTTCTGGTTCTGTCCTACGAGCAGGCCTGCGAGCCCAGAAACAGCATCTGATCAGTCTCGTCCATCTGGGGGACAAGGAAAGATGAGCTGGCAAGGAAATAAAGGACCAACTTTAAGGGGAGACCATCTGAAAAAAATGAGCTCTCCCAGTTTTTCTTTTTCTTTTTTTTTTAAATATTTATTTATTTATTTATGAGAGAGAGAGAGAGAGAGAGAGAGAGAGGCAGGCAGAGACACGGGAGGAGGGAGAAGTAGACTCCATGCTGGGAGCCCGACATGGGACTTAATCCCAGGACTCCAGGATTGCGCCCTGGGCCAAAGGCAGGCGCCAAACCGCTGAGCCACTCAGGGATCCCCCTCTCCCAGTTTTTCTTTCTCCTTGGTCCTAGGTTGTATCTGTACATGTGATAGAATTGCCCTATTCAACTTCCATATTTTCCAAAGGTAAAAGCTAATCTGATTCTCCCTTTTTCTTGCTGCTTGGGTGGACAATAAGGCAACCCCACACCAACAATTAATCTCATCCTTGCTGAGTAACTCAAGTGAGGAGCTTTGCTCTCTATCCTGATTTGACCACCAAAATTGGGTTTCACTGCCCACACATAAGATTTCTCCATTACAGGGGGATCCCTGGGTGGCTCAGCGGTTTGGCGCCTGCCTTTGGCCCAGGGCATGATCCTGGAGTCCCGGGATCGAGTCCCGCATCGGGCTCCCGGCATGGAGCCTGCTTCTCCCTCTGCCTGTGTCTCTGCCTCTCTCTCTCTCTCTCTCTCTCTGTGTCTGTCGTAAATAAATAAATCTTTAAAAAAAAAAAAGATTTCTCCATTATATTTATGGTGACCATATAACCTGGCTTCTTGTAAGACACCTGATTTAATAGCACCCATTGGAGATGAGGCATTTTTAAAAAATATGATCATGCTAATTACTGGGAATGAAGGGAAGGAATGAATTTCTGCCAAATGATCTAACCTTGTGCTTCTTTCTTTCTGTTACCACAGCTCCACTTGGCAGCCCTGGCATCACTCAAGGGAGATATAGTGGAGCTTAATAAACGTCTGCAGCAAACAGAGCGGGAACGAGACCTCCTGGAAAAGAAATTAGCCAAGGCACAGGTAAGGGATCTAGAATTTTTTTTTAAACTTTTGTGTTCCTTAAGATAAAACATAGATATAGGAATTCCCACAAATCAGGTTACGGTGTAATGAGCAAGCATTCTCATAACCACTGTCCAGGGCAAGAAACAGAACTTGCCAGTCATCCCAGAAGTCCCTCCTTATGTCCTGTCTTGGTCACATTCTCCCTCCCACCAAGGTGACCACCATGACTTTTATAGTCCTATTGCCTGTTTCTTTACACTTTATCACTGACATTTATATGTTGCTAGACAGTGGAACTTAGTCTTGCCCATCTGAATACTATGGGTTAAAAAAATAATAATAAATAAATAAAATAAAAACTATGGGTTTCCTTTGAATCTCTTAATTTATAGGTTTTGCTTCCTTTCTTTGTTTGCTTTTTAATTAATCTGTTAGAAATCTGGCTATTTGACCTGTGGAATTCCCTACAGTCTGGATGTTGCTGATTACATTCACTGTACAGTTCACCACATTCCTCCATCCCCTGTATTTCCTGCAAGATGGCAGATGGACCCAGAGCCTCAGTCAAATTCAGGTCTGGTCCATTTGGCAAGACTGTAGAGGGTATTTGTTTTTCCACTGGGAGGTACAAAATGTCTGGCTGTCTCATTTTTTGTGATGCTAATAGCTGTTGATACTCAGTACCTATATTCATTGATTTGTTAGGACTTTAAAAATCATGATATTTCAGTTCTACCATTTCTCATTAATTGGAATGCTTTTATAGAGACATCTCCCATGATCTATGATTTGTTGAAACAATGGTTCATAGAGGAAAAGCAGAATTCTCCATCTTTCATCTATTAACATTTTTCAAGAAAAAACTTAGTAGCCTCTGAAAGTGCCCAATAATTTTTAAAAATATTATGAAATTGTATATTTAAACATATTTGGGTTTCATTCCACTATTAATTATTTCCCTTACAGAAACTCAAATTATATTATCTTTGGCCAGTATGAGCCTCTTCAGGTTGGCTCCTGAGTCTTTTGACAGGAGCCTAGTGATTATTTCAGATTCAACTGTACATTTTTTGCCCCAAGTCTAGTAGTAACCATTCTCTGAGTAGCTCTTATTTCTCTCAGTAAAAAAATGTATTTCAAGATCACAGTCTGGGTGCTGAGAATGCTTAATGCTCCTAGATTGGTCATTGTTTTCAGGCCTCTTTTATAGATGTAGCCAGGACATTCTTTACCTCCTTATTTATCTATATATATTATGTACATGTAACTATTAAGATAAAATACCTTAGGAGTTCCTACTAATAGCCCCAATTTAAATTCAGACTACAGGATACTTTTTACTTAGCTTCTTCTATATTTTATCTGTTTCTCCTTTCTTTCATACTGAGTCCTGGCTCTTGAGGTTACAGAGGAAGATTGGATTAGAATATTCTGTAATTACTTACTTGGATCATTCCATATTATGTACAGTTTTAGAATAATATTACTACTGCCAACAAATATAGTTCCTGAGAAGAATGTAATTTTTTGTGGTTGATGCATTATACTCCTCCAGTTTTTTTGCAGTTGTCCTGTATCCACCTGCCTGACCACATGGCCATTGAAACTCACTCTCTCCCTTTCTAGTCCTCATTTAGACTTCTATAAGGAACTATATATTTAGTGTTTCATGGTCCTTATCTCAATGTTCCTCCATTTGTTTGTTTATTGTCTGAAGTTATTTTCTAGTAGATTCTTCAAGGAGGACTCAGAATAATCTTCACTAAGTTCTTGCTCATTAATAACAGTGTGTCTGTTATTTGCACTTCATACTTGAAGGCCATTTTTGCTGGATAGAAAACCCTTGGCCCATCTTTTCTTGACTTGAATACGTTTCCTTAATCTCTTTTGGCATAGAATGTTGCTCTCAAAGTCTGATAATACAGCTTTCTTTGCCTCATAAGACACTTAACGATAGATGTCCATGGCATATTGTCTTTCTTTTTCCTCTCCTCTCCTCTCCTCTCCTCTCCTCTCCTCTCCTCTCCTCTCCTCTCCTCTCCTCACCTCACCTCACCTCTCCTCTCCTCTCCTCTCCTCTCCTCTCCTCTCCTCTCCTCTCCTCTCCTCTCCTCTCCTCCCCTCCCCTCCCCTCCCCTCCCCTCCCCTCTTCTCTACTTTTTTCTCTTTTCCTTTTTTTTCTTTTCTCCTTTCTTTTTTCTTTCTCTTCTTTCTTTTTCTTTCTCTTCCTCACTGTCTCTTTCTTTCTTTCTTGTTCAGTAATTTTACCAGAGTAAATATTTAAAAAAGATTTTTTAAAGTAATTTCTACACCCAGTCTGGGGCTGAAACTCACAACTCCAAGATTAAGAGTCATGCACTTCACCAACTGAGCCGGCCAGGTGCCCCTAATAGAGTAACTCTAAATCTGTCAATCTGGTTTGATATTCTCAGGTTTGTTGTGTATTATTTTGATTATCTCTTTTAATCTTTTAATTTCAGGGAAGTTTTAAAAAAATTACGGTTTTTGAAAATATATATATTCTTTATTTGAGAGAGAAAGAGCATGAACAAGGGGATGGACAAAGAGAAGAGAGGGAGAAGCAGACTCCCTGCTGAGCAGGGAGCCTGATGTGAGGCTTGATCCCAGGACCCCAGGATCATGACCTGAGCCAAAGGCAGTTGCTTAACTGCCTAAGCCACCCAGGCAACCTGCAAAATTATAGTGTTTATTTTTTTAATAATAAATTTATTTTTTATTGGTGTTCAATTTGCCAATATACAGAATAACACCCAGTGCTCATCCCGTTAAGTGCCCCGCTCAGTGCCCACCACCCAGTCACCCCCACTCCCCGCCCTCCTCCCCTTCCACCACCCCTAGTTCGTTTCCCAGAGTTAGGAGTCTCTCATGTTCTGTCTCCCTTTCTGATGTTTCCCACCCATTTCTTCTCCCTTCCCTTCTATTCCCTTTCTCATGTGGAAATCAAAACCACAATGTGATACCACCTCACACCAGTGAGAATGGGGAAAATTAACAAGGCAGGAAACCACAAATGTTGGAGAGGTTGCGGAGAAAAGGGAACCCTCTTACACTGTTGGTGGGAATGTGAACTGGTGCGCCACTCTGGAAAACTGTGTGGAGGTTCCTCAAAGAGTTAAAAATAGACCTGCCCTACAACCCAGCAATTGCACTGTTGGGGATTTCCCTGATGGCTAGTGATGCAGAGCATTTTCTCATGTGCGTGTTGGCCATGTCTATGTCTTCCTCTGTGAGATTTCTGTTCATGTCTTTTGCCCATTTCATGATTGGATTGTTTGTTTCTTTGGTATTGAGTTTAATAAGTTCTTTATAGATCTTGGAAACTAGCCCTTTATCTGATACGTCATTTGCAAATATCTTCTCCCATTCTGTAGGTTGTCTTTTAGTTTTGTTGACTGTATCCTTTGCTGTGCAAAAGCTTCTTATCTTGATGAAGTCCCAGTAGTTCATTTTTGCTTTTGTTCCCCTTGCCTTCATGGATGTATCTTGCAAGAGGTTACTGTGGCCAAACTCATAAAGAGTGTTGCCTGTGTTCTCCTCTAGGATTTTGATGAATTTCTGTCTCACATTTAGATCTTTCATCCATTTTGAGTTTATCTTTGTGTATGGTGAAAGAGAGTGGTCTAGTTTCATTCTTCTGCATGTGGATGTCCAATTTTCCCAGCACCATTTATTGAAGAGACTGTCATTCTTCCAGTGGATAGTCTTTCCTCCTTTGTCGAATATTAGATGACCATACATTTCAGGGTCCACTTCTGGGTTCTCTATTCTGTTCCATTGATCTATGTGTCTGTTTTTGTGCCAGTACCACACTGTCTTGATGACCACAGCTTTGTAGTACAGCCTGAAATCTGGCATTGTGATGCCCCCAGCTATGGTTTTCTTTTTTAAAATTTCCCTGGTATTCGGGGTCTTTTCTGATGCCACACAAATCTTAAAATAATTTGTTCTAACTCTCTGAAGAAAGTCCATGGTATTCTGATAAGGATTGCATTAAACGTGTAAATTGCCCTGGGTAACATTCACATTTTCACAATATTAATTCTTCCAATCCATGAGCATGGAATATTTTTCCATCTCTTTGTGTCTTCCTCAATTTCTTTCAGAAGTGTTCTATAGTTTTTAGGGTATAGATCCTTCACCTCTTTAGTTAGGTTTATTCCTAGGTATCTTATGCTTTTGGGTGCAATTGTAAATGGGATTGACTCCTTAATTTCTCTTTCTTCAGTCTCATTGTTAGTGTATAGAAATGCCACTGACTTCTGGGCATTGATTTTGTATCCTGCCACACTGCCGAATTGCTGTATGAGTTCTAGAAATCTTGGGGTGAAGTCTTTTGGGTTTTCTATGTAGAGTATCATGTCATCGGTGAAGAGGGAGAGTTTGACTTCTTTGCCAATTTGAATGCCTTTAATGTCTTTTTGTTGTCTGATTGCTGAGGCTAGGACTTCTAGTACTATGTTGAATAGCAGTGGTGAGAGTGGACATCCCTGTCGTGTTCCTGATCTTAGGGGAAAGGCTCCCAGTGCTTCCCCATTGAGAATTATATTTGCTGTGGGTTTTTCGTAGATGGCTTTTAAGATATTGAGGATGTTCCCTCTATCCCTACACTCTGAAGAGTTTTGATCAGGAATGGATGCTGTATTTTGTCAAATGCTTTCTCTGCATCTAATGAGAGGATCATATGGTTCTTGGTTTTTCTCTTGCTGATATGATGAATCACATTGATGGTTTTACGAGTGTTGAACCAGCCTTGTGTCCCGGGAATAAATCCTACTTGGTCATGGTGAATAATTTTCTTAATGTACTGTTGGATCCTATTGGCTAGTATCTTGTTGATAATTTTTGCATCCATGTTCATGAGGGATATTGGTCTATAATTCTCCTTTTTGGTGGGGTCTTGTCTGGTTTTGGAATTAAGGTGATGCTGACCTCATAGAATGAATTTGGAAGTACTCCATCTCTTTCTATCTTTCCAAACAGCTTTAGTAGAATAGGTTTGGTTTCTTCTTTAAACGTTTGACAGAATTCCCCAGGGAAGCCATCTGGCCCTGGACTTTTGTGTCTTGGGAGGTTTTTTATTTATTTATTTATTTATTTATTTTTTATTGGGAGGTTTTTGATGACTGCTTCAATTTCTTCCCTGGTTATTGGCCTGTTCAGGTTTTCTATTTCTTCCTGATCCAATTTTGGTAATTTGTGGCTTTCCAGAAATGCGTCCATTTCCTCTAGATTGCCTAACTTATTGGCGTATAGCTGTTCATAATATGTTTTTAAATCGTTTGTATTTCCTTGGTGTTGGTAGTGATCTCTCCTTTCTCATTCATGATTTTATTGAGTCTTCTCTCTCTTCTTTTTAATAAGGCTGGCTAATGGTTTATCTATCTTATTATTTCTTTCAAAGAACCAACTCCTGGTTTGTTGATCTGTTCCACAGTTCTTCTGGTCTTGATTTCATTGAGTTCTGCTCAAATCTTTATTAACTCTCTTCTTCTGCTGGGTGTAGGATCTATTTGCTGTTTTTTCTCTAGGTCCTTTATGTGTAAGGTTAGCTTTTGTATTTGAGTTCTTTCCAGTTTTTGGATGGATGCTTGTATTGCGATGTATTTCTCCCTCAGGACTGCTTTTGCTGTATCCCAAAGATTTTGTACGGTTGTATCATCATTCTCATTAGTTTCCATGAATCTTTTTAATTCTTTCTGAATTTCCTGGTTGACCCTTTCTTCTTTTAGCAAGATGGTCCTTAACCTCCATGTGTTTGAAGTCCTTCCAAACTTCTTGTTGTGATTTAGTTCTAGTTTCAAGGCATTATGATCTGAGATTATGCAGTGGATGATCCCACACTTTTGTTATCTGTTAAGACCTGACTTGTGACCCAGTATGTGGTCTATTCTGGAGAAAGTTCCATATGCACTTGAGAAGAATGTGTATTCAGTTGAATTTGGATGTAAAGTTCTGTAGATATCTGTGAAATCCATCTGGTCCAGTGTATCATTTAAAGCTCTCGTTTCTTTGGAGATATTGTGTTTAGAAGACCTATCGAGTGTAGAAAGTGCTAGATTGAAGTCACCAAGTATAAGTGTATTATTATCTAAGTATGTCTTAACTTTGGTTATTAATTGATTGCTATATTTGGCAGCTCCCACATTCGGGGCATATATATTGAGGATTGTTAAGTCCTCTTGTTGGATAGATCCTTTAAGTATGATATAGTGTCCCTCTTCATCTCTCACTACAGTCTTTGGGGTAAATTTTAGTTTATCTGATATAAGGATGGCTACCCCTGCTTTCTTTTGAGGACCATTTGAATGTAAATGGTTCTCCAACCTTTTCTTTTCAGGCTGTAGGTGTCCTTCTGTCTAAAATGAGTCTCTTGTAGACAGCAAATAGATGGGTCCTGCTTTTTTTATCCAGTCTGACACCCTGTGCCTTTTGATGGGGTCATTAAGCCCGTTCACGTTCAGAGTTACTATTGAAAGATATGAGTTTAGTGTCATCGTGATATCTATTCAGTCCTTGTTTTTGTGGATTGTTCCATTGGACTTCTTAAAGGGGAATTTTTAGAATCCCCCTTAAAATTTCTTGCAGAGCTGGTTTGGAGGTCACATATTCTTTCAGTTCCTGCCTGTCTTGGAAGCTCTTTATCTCTCCTTCCATTCTGAATGAGAGCCTTGCTGTATAAAGTATTCTTGGTTGCATGTTTTTCTCATTTAAATATATCCTGAATATATATACCTGCCAACCCTTTCTGGACTGTCAGGGCTCTGTGGAGAGGTCTGCTGTTACCCTAATATTTCTCCCCATAAAAGTCAGGGATTTCTTGTCTCTTGCTGCTTTAAGGATCTTCTCTTTATCTTTGGAATTTGCAAGCTTAACTATTAAATGTCGAGGTGTTGAACGGTTTTTATTGATTTTAGGGGGGGATCTCTCTATCTCCTGGATCTGAATGCCTGTTTCCCTTCCCAGATTAGGAAAGTTTTCAGCTATGATTTGTTCAAATACATATTCTGGCCCTCTGTCCCTTTCGGCGCCCTCGGGAACCCCAATTAAACGTAGGTTTTTCTTCCTCAGGCTGTCATTTATTTCCCTTAATCTATCCTCATGGTCTTTTAATTGCCTGTCTCTTTTTTCCTCAGTTTCCCTCTTTGCCATCAACTTGTCTTCTATGTCACTCACTCGTTCTTCCACCTCGTTAACCCTCGTCGTTAGGACTTCTAGTTTGGATTGCATCTCATTCAATTGATTTTTAATTTCTGCCTGATTAGCTCTAAATTCATGAAGTCATGAAGTCTCTTGAGTCCTTTATGCTTTTTTCTAGAGCCACCAGTAGCTTTATAATAGTGCTTCTGAATTGGCTTTCTGACACTGAATTGTAATCCAGATTTTGTAACTCTGTGGGAGAGAGGACTGTTTCTGATTCTTTCTTTTGAGGTGAGGTTTTCCTTCTAGTCATTTTGCTCAGTGCAGAGTGGCCAAAAATAAGTTGTATTGGGAAAAGGAGAAAAAGAGAGGAGAGAAAGAAAAAGGAAAAGAGAAAAAGAAAAAGAAGAAAAAAAGAGAAGAAAAAGAAAGGAAAGAAAAGGGTGGGGAAAGCTAACAGAAATCAAAAAGCAAAAAAACAAAAAACAAAAAACAAAAAACAAAACCACGGGGGGGGGGGGGGCGGGGAGTATCTTCTGTTTCTGTATACTTTAACTCCCTTGACTTCCCCTGCAACTTGTCCGACTAGCTGGTCTTCTGGGGGAGGGGCTGTTGTGCTGATTATCAGGCGTTAGCACTTGGGGGAGCTGCACTGCCCCTGCTTGGTGCAGGGCTCAGTGGGGGTTGTTCACCCCGTGAGGCCCCGGGAGGAAGCCACAGTGGCGGGGCCAGCTCTGGAGCCCTGGAGTCAGCTCCCGCAGTAACTCCAGAGCTCTCTGTCTGCAGGGCCTGGAGGCTCTGGGGCGGGGCCGCTGATCTGCTCAGCTGGGGGCAGGACGTCCTTGTGGTCCTGGGCCCTCCCAGCCTCTGCCTGTCCCGGGGAGGCCGGATCCTGGGCTGTGTCCCGGCGCCCAGTGCTCCCGGGCCTGCGCTGTTGGATTCGCACTCCCGGTGGCGCACAGCCCCCTTAGCGGAGCCGCCGCCCGAGCCTCCCGAGCTGCTCCCAGACGCACAGCCCCCTCCGCGGAGCCGCCGCCCGAGCCCCTCCGAGCTGCTCGGGGTCCCGCCGAGCGCTGCAGCCCTTAGGGAGCTCGGCGCATCTCCCGGGGCGCAGTTCCTCTGTTACTGTCCCAGGGAGCCCGAGGGCATCCCCGCCCTCCTGGGTCCTGCTCCACCTCCCTGCGGGCCCCTTTCCGCCTGGGAAGATTGGTTAAGCTCCTGCTCCTCCGGGACGGGGCTCTCCTGTCCTGGGGACACTCGCCCCGGCCTCAGCCCGGCTCCTCGCGGGCCCCTCCCACTTGGAGGCCTTTTGTTTCTTTATTTCTTTTTCCCCGTCTTCCTACCTTGATAGAAGCGCGAACTCTTCTCACTGTAGCGTTCCAGCTGGTCTCTCTTTAAATCTCAGGCCGAATTCGTAGATTTTCAGGGTGATTTGAAGGTTATCTAGGTAATTTGGTGGGGACAGGGGACTTGGGGACCCTACTCTTCCACCGTCTTGCCCCTCCTCCAATTATAGTGTTTAATATTCTCTTGCTTTGATTTTTTTTTCTTCAAGGATGCTTATTATTTATATATTACATCTTCTTTGCCTGTTTTCAATATCTCAATATTCACATCTGTCTCTCCCTTTTTACTTGGGTTTTCCTGTTGTCCATCTTCTGTTTCTTTTGGGGCATTATATGTTGTGTATATTCCTTCTCATGTGACTTCTAGTTGATTCTATTCCTGAAATGCATTTTTATTTTATTTCTAATTTTTTCCTATGTTCTGTTACTTTGTGAGTTTTTCTAAATCCTAATTATATTCTTTCATGTTTTAATTTTATTTCCTTAAAGTCTTTTAGCTCATTTTGAAACAGTAGGCTATTGTTTCGGCTTTTTTTGCAGAGAGATGTTCTGTTTTATGGCATGCTTTCATGGAATATAGGAATGTTATTCTGGTCTTTTTTTCTTCCTTCTTATAACTTCTTATGGAACTTGACCTCAGTACTTCCCCATTTTTCATTTTTATGTGAAAAAAATAGTCTCCTTGAACTTTTAAGAGGCAGGGTTTAAAATGGCTTTATAAGTTCATAACGTTTCATCTTCTGTTGTTTTCATTTCATCAAAAATATGGCAGCCTGCTTTCTGACACTTCCTGGCTCTGTTCCCCTCACCTACTTCTATCTGGATCTATTCCTTCCTTTGTCCCTGTTACCCCATCCTGTTCAGTCTTGATCCCACTGTTAGTAGTTTTTCTTCCTGGAAGCAAGTCCTGGGGCCAGTCTTGAAAGTTCTCAGGAACTAGCTCTTTAGCTTTTTCAGATCTTACTGTGGGCCCCTTCTTCATTTCCTTTCAGCTCAAGCAAAATCCCTCCTAGTGTTGCCCACTCTTTTCCAATTGGACCTCCTCACTTACCTGTGTATACTGACGGCTTATGTTGGAGTTTTCTAGTCCTCAAGTCCACCAACCTTGCTGCTTCCCACTGCCTCTGCACACTCAGACACCTTTTTAGGCTTGTGGATGGTGTAAGTTTGTCCTTACTTGCTTATATTTTCTTGTTCAATGGAATACCTTGTCTCCAAGCATTTGGTTCTGCTGTGTAGGTGCTCTATTTTTATGCAGGAATTCAGAGAGATCTAAAAACCAGGCTGTCAACAGTCCTCAGTCTAGATGACCTGTGGAAACTTTTGAAAACTCATGTCTCATAATTGTAGATTGTTTGAGTAGGGAAGAAAGACCCTTTATGCTTGAGATCGTCCACTCCCACATTTGTCAGACATCCCAGAGAGGTTAACTTGCTTACCCAAGATAAAATGAATGAAAAAAAAAAAGATAAAATGAATGAATAGCTTCGCACCAAAGCCAAGACAAGGTCCCCAGTGTTCTTTCCTCATATAGGATGTTATACAGATGAAAAGTTTCAGTTTTTATTTGGATGAAAACCTACAATATTTTCCTTCTAATTATAAAAGTAATAATGTGATAGGAAAAGCTGGAAAGACAGCAATATGATGTTTCAATAGTGGGCACCAGTCAATTAAAAACATTTTTTAATGTTTTTTTGTTTCATAAGATTTTTTTTTGAGAAAGTTATTATTTTTGTATTAAAGAAGAATATAAAGTAGCATTAAGTGACTGTGTTTTCTAATTTACAACCATCCAAAGTCAACCATTGTTTATAGTTCTTATCAGTGAAAATTTTAAGAGAAAAGAAATTGTGAAAGTTCTTAACTAGAAGCTGGCATGTACTACAGTCGGATTTTTAAAAGATAACCAGGAGGGTATTTACTAAAATTTAAGCCTACAAAGAGCAACTTATACAGAGGGTGATAGAGGAGAATCTAAAACATTTTATGTGCTATGTCCAGGATTGAGTCAGCTCCCTTTTAACTTCCTTATGGTCAAGACATTCTTTTTTTTTATTTTAAAGATTTTATTTATTTACTCATGAGAGACAGAGACAGAGAGGCAGAGATATAGGCAGAGGGAGAAACAGTCTCCCCATGTGGAGCCCGATGTGGGACTCGATTCCAGGACCCCAGGATCATGACCTGAGCCAAAGGCAGATGCTCAACCACTGAGCCACCCAGGAGTCCCTGGTCAAGACATTCTTATGTAATAGTTTTTGGTGGCTCTTTACATCATAGTGCCATTAATTGACTCTATACTGTTTGCATTCTTATGCTATGTATACTTAAAAATTACTCTCTGTTCCTTTCATGGGGATGTCTTTCCAATTCAGATACTAGGACCCAAGAAAGAGAACATGAAAAAAAGGTCAGACTTGCCAGTCTCATACCTGTTATAAAGATGAGATTTGGGATGCCTGTGTGACTCAGTGGTTGAGCGCCTGCCTTTGGCCCAGGGCATGATCCTGGAGTCCCGGGATTGAGTCCCACATTGAGCTTCCTGCATGGAGCCTGCTTCTCTCTCTCTCTGTGTATCTCTGCCTCTCTCTCTCTCTGTCTCGAATGAATGAATGAATGAATGAATAAACAAATAAATAAATAAAATAAAGATGAGATTTATGCGAGAAAAGGACAATGAAATGGCAGTGCCATGCTTCCTGGGCCATATGCCTTGGTGAGTGATTCATGTTTGAGGCTTGACCAGATTGTGGAAGAGCAAGTTCAAGTGTAAATTTATGCTCGGTGGCTTTAGTTGGTTTTACCAGTTCTAAAAATTACGGAGCTATGATTAAAGTAAAATGTAAAAGATGGCTGTATTCATCAGAAATAATCAAAAAGCGCTTCAACATCTACTGAGTAATTATTGATGGTGACACTGGAACTAGTTGAATAAAAAAAGGTTCATTATACATGGTCATAAGGTCAACCTACCAGTAGAGTTTTAAGAATAGTCATGGGAGGGGGGTGGTGAGTGCCTGTATCACTCAGTTAAGCATCTGCCTTTGGCTCAGGTCATGATCCCAAGGTCCTGAGATCAAGTTCTGCATTGGGCTCTCTGCTCAGTGGGGAGCCTACTTCTCCCTCTCTGTCTGCCACTCCCCCCTGCTTGTATTCTCTCACTCACTTTCTCTCTCTCAAATAAATAAATAAATAAAATCTTAAAAAAAAAAAAAGAATAGTAATGGGAAGGGGAAAACTGAGTAAAGGAGCTGAGATCAGTGTGAAGGAGAAAGCAAAGGGTTTCTGTGTTCATTTTCTATTGTAGTGTGAGAAGTTACCACAAAATCACTGGCTTAAAACAATACACATTTATTAACTCAGCTTCTGTGCATCAGGAACTCGGATGTGGCTTAACTGGGTTTTCTGTATGTTTGCAATCAAGGTGTTGGCCAGAGCTCAATGTTCATCTGAAGGCTCAACTAGGGAAGAGTCCACTCACCCATGTCCTTGGCAGAATTTATTTCTTTGTGGTTGCAGGCTTCATGACAATTTGCTTTTTCAAAGCCATCAGTGCAGAGAAAGATTCTGGGATAAGTCTGCTGATAAGACAGAGTCTCACTTAATGTCATGGGGGTGATATCCCATCACCTTTTTCACATTGTATTAGTTAGAAGCCAGTCATAGGTCCCATCCAGGCTCATTGAGGGTCCCAAACAAAGGAGATACAGGGATCATTGGGGCATTTTGGAGGTTGTTCATTACAGCTTCCTGAGGGATTTGATTAACAGCAGCCCTGTTATCTTATACCAGTGATAATCACCACACTTCTTTAGCTCTCTTTTGTGTGAGGCAGTGTGCCAAGCATTCTGTGTGCTGTATCTCAGGGAGTTCTCATACTGACCTCTGGTGCAGGTACTGTTTACATTGATGTTTTACAAGAAGAAATAAAGGTTTAGGGAGTTTGAGTATCTAGCCTGAGATTATGTAGCTAGACAGTACCAAGAGTTAGAATTTGAATCCAGGTTTTGTGGGAATCCGTAGCCGTACTAATCCTGTATGGTCTCTTAAGCTGCCCAGGCTGCCCTTAACATCCGGAGGGAATCTCAAAATGGGTGGAACATGACATACAGGTCCATTTCGTTTAAAAATCCCTACCATCCCTATCAAACAGGTGCACAGACACATGCATGCATTTACACCAACATTTTTTTTTAAAGATTTTATTTATTTATTCATGAGAGACAGAGAGAGGCAGAGACATAGGCAGAGGGAGAAGCAGGCTCCCTGTGGGGAGCCCAATGTGGGACTCAATCCTGGGTCTCTGGGATCATGACCTGAGCCAAAGGCGGATGCTCAACTGCTGAGCCACCCAGGCATCCCTTGCACCAACGTTAAATAGCCTTGTGGGGAATAGCCTTGTGGGAAACTGGCAAAGATTGTATACAGCACTGGTTCAGTGTTTTCACCATATTTTTTGTTTATTTAGTGCAAAAAAATTTTTTTTAATTTTTATTTATTTATGATAGTCACAGAGAGAGAGAGAGAGAGAGAGAGAGAGAGAGAGAGGGAGAGAGAGGCAGAGACATAGGCAGAGGGAGAAGCAGGCTCCATGCACCGGGAGCCCGACGTGGGATTCGATTCCAGGTCTCCAGGATCGTGCCCTGGGCCAAAGGCAGGCGCTAAACCACTGCGCCACCCAGGGATCCCTATTTAGTGCAAAAATTTTAAATTGCTACATTTTTTAAGAGCTATAGAATGATCTATCTCAAACTTGTGAATCCCTTTGAAATCAGTCAGTACTAATACAGAGCACTTTCTATTTCTAGAAAGTTTTTGTCTTTGGAAAACAAGTCTTCTGAATTTTCTACCTCTTGCCTTTCAGGAGGAAAACATAAATGGTTTTTCATTAAAAATTATGGAGAGAGTGCTTTCTTGTTGCTTTCTGATAATATGAGATACTTAAAGGTGCAGCTTGGCTGTATTCTCTTTGTCAGAAACTCTTCCATTCCTTTCTTACTTGTTTATACTTTTCTTTGGTAAATTGCTCTGGCTGTTTTGCTGCTCATCACGGGCATTTCCATTTGTGCTGGGACTCTTTGTGTAGTTGGCCTGGTTCCTCCCACCTTTCCAGTGGGAGAACCCGGGCAAAGATTAAGAATGAGGGTGGAAATACCCTGAGTAGTATTACTGAGACCAATCCAGTGTGACCCTGAGGAAGTAGCTTGCCTTCTTTGCATATTTTCAAAGGGAGTGGTGCTGACCCCTTTCACTAGGATGGTTGAGAGGGTTAACAGATTAATGATAGCATTGCATTTTTCAAGAATGGAGTTCATAATGCTCTTAGGTTTGACAGCTGAGACTAATGTGATGATTAAAGATCAGTGGCCTCTGTGGAGTTAAGATAAAACCCAGTGAAGAACATTAACAAAACCGTAAAGCTCCTTAGCATCACTACATTGCACAGGGTTTTTCCAACAGGGGCTCAAGTTCTCAGACCAGTCTGTCTGAAGGCTGACTCATGGCTTTATCCCAAGATTGTACCAATACCAAAGATATTCTTGGTGGTTGGAATGATACTGCTTATTTTTATTAAACATTTTTGCATATAGGCAATTTCACCAATTTATGTGACTAGACACAGATATTTATATAGATTTTAAATTTGCTTCATCATTATGATAGGAGAGCTGAAACCCAGGGAAAATGCTCCATCTAAGTGCCAGATGAAGTTCAGGGGGAAAAAATTGCATCATATCCAATCCCAATCTGTTTTTCTTGGCCTTTCAGATCACTTTTAGTTGCAGGAGAAATCCTAGTGATTCTGACCTCCAGAAATCCGTGGCAGGCAAGATACTACAACCACAGACTTGCTTTCTTTACTATATATAATGTAGGATCAGTCAAAAACTGAATATAGGCTGAGAAGGAGGGGAGAACCCTGGATGCAGTTCCCTGTGATCATAGTAAAGAAGTGGCAGCATGTTGTTTGAGACTGTTCCTTATTCTGTTCAACTGAAGTTGTATGGGGTGTTTCTTTAACGGTGAGAAGAAAATCATCCCTCACTTGTAAGCTTTGCTGGAAAAAACTACTATGCCTCCCTGTTAAGAAAGTTGTTGCTGAATAATTGACTTTGGCAGCTGAAACTGGCTTGATGGGAACTGGAGGGACCTAGAATTCCCTCATAACCCCCTTGTGTCTGTTTTTCTATTTTGGTGCTCCAGGGGGTTGAGAGAGTTGTCTGGGTTTTCTACCTTTATTTGATTTTGGAAGGCATAATATTTGTGTTTCCTGGAGTTCACCAGGGTGGGTTAGGGAAGGCAAGGAAGATGACTCTGTTGCCCCTGGAGATCTTTAGGCTAATGGTATGGAGGTAAGCCTGCAGGTCTAGGGGCTGGAAAGGAGTGGAGGGATGGAGATGGTGGCTACAACAGCTTCAGCCCTTTAATGATGCAAACAGGAATCAGATGGTTTTTCAGAGGGTTCAGTTACTTTACATCTAGTTTGTTTTCATCTGTAAAATGATTATGTCATCAGAATATGCAGTGATAAATAACCCCAAATTTTCAGTGGCTTAACCTATCAAAGGCTTATTTCTTATTTCTTACTAGTTGCTGGCAGGACACTATCCCACATTGTCTTCAATCAGCCTCTTAAGCTGTGATGGTCTTCAACTGTCTGAACATTCCTAGCAGCCATGGCCAGGGAAGGGAATGTAAGAAATCATGAAGGAGCTCTTAAAGGCTTCTAGACACAAATGTTGTAAATTCACTCATACCTCATTGGCTGAAACAAGTCACTTGGCCATATGTAGCTTCAAAGGGGAGAAAAAGTATTATCCCGTCATGTGCATGGATGGAAGTGAACCAATCTTGATGAATACCCCTATTGGCTACCACAGGGGTGCTGATGCTTATGTGATCCACACGCCACATGGTGGTCCTGGCAGAGCCCTGTGTACAGACTGGAGAGAAATGAACACCATTTGAAAAAGAGTTTTGTTCATGAATTATGAAAAAAGTGGACATCTGTCATTTTTTAATGTGTAAAGAAGTACTTAAACTTAGAAATCAAAAAATTTGTGCAAACATTAAGTAGTAATTATAGAAGTAATACTGCGTTTTCCTGTTTAGTTATTCTTGTTGTATTACCTTCTCAATTGAGGCTTTACTGGGGTACCTGCCCAAAGGTGACTCTTATATGGAGGTGTAGTATCAAACTCGACCTAGCCTGTGCCCCTATGAAACAGAATACCTGAAACCACATACCATCCCAGGTTAAAAAAAAAAAATGCTCTCACAGGTCATGAAAACTTAAGGTGGTGAGAGGCATGGGTTAGTAACAATACTAGAGTGTGATCATAAAATAGGGTATGACTTAAACACACCAGTCCTGCTGGGAGCTTGCTAGCACAAGAAGGCACTGATCATGCACAGAATGGCTTTGTCTGTTCTGGGTGCCACCACTCATCTTCCACTTTTCCTGCCGTAAAGTGCCACTTTCCTGGGGTTGGTCTTGTGCAGTTCAATGGGAGCTATTTAACAAGGGTGTTCTGTTGGGTTCTTTTGTTTTGTTTTGTTGTTGTTGTTGTCGTTGTGTTCTTTTGACTTCTGCAGGTGATGACTTGTTTTCTCCTGCCCTGTTGCCCTTATGGGCATTGCTCCACCTTGCCCTGCCCCACAGCTTGGAAAAGCTCAAGGGATTTTCACTAAGCTTGGAGATCGGTGCTTCAGCATATCTTTGTCTGGATATGGCGAGTGTACGCAGAATGGGTGAAGTGTGTTTACTGTGATACCTCAAGGGGATGAGCTTTGAGCAATGTCCTCTCAAGTCATTCATTTACTTGGAGGCTGGGAGTTTTGAAGATTAGTTTCCAATGTTCTCTTTTCACTGTATAAAGAATCCCAGGGTACCATTCTACCATCTCTCCTTCCCTCAACCCCCATTTCTGTCCACATTTCTTATTCTCCAGCAGAAAATTCCACCTGGAAGCTGTGACTGCAGCTCCCTACAGAGTACATGTCATAGTGACCCTCACTATGGCATTAGGCATAGTATCTTAAATGCTATGGGAAATCAAGACATATCTGTTATTTTTAGGAAGAATTAAATTATGGAGGCTTTCCTCTATTAAAAAAAAAACATACTTAAGGAAAAAATATAGGAACATAAACCAAATATCTTTGCCTTTAGCTAAGTGTTTTTCCCCCGATCTATTCCTGTTGCTACTCCCAAATGAACCCCTAGTTCCAAATATACATTATGAGTCTTTTGTCTCCTACGAGTGCTATTCTGTCTGAATCATCAGGCTTCCTGTTGTCTCTTGTTCATACTCATACCCTTCAGGCAGATTTCTCAGTTACAGGCAGGGGTGAAGATGGTACAGTACCAGATAGCATGCTCTTGTTATCTGGGCATCGGCCATCTGCTCTCCCAGCAACCTGGGCACCCCCCTGCTACGCTACCCGGATCTTACCTGTTAGGCAACTCACAACAGTCACCAGGGATGCACAGGGTTGTCTTGGGGGTTATTGATTGATCATGTTCCTTATTCTTGGATGGATATTTGCACACCTTCATTTTTAGGTGAATTTTGCAGTTTCTGGGCTGCTTTGGTTTTGGTGGTGGGCAGTTGGTCTCTAAAGACTATGGAGGAGGAACAATAAGTGGGGAATTTGAGTTTGTAAAGGGAAGCATTTCATCATGATTTGTAGCCCTAGGGCGCTGAGTATTGAAAACCAAAGAGGAGGAACCAGCAAGATGGCAGTGCAGTAGGAGTCATGGCATAAATGAGATCCAGATCAGACTGGTCATTATTTTGTAATTATTTTAAGATCTAAAACTGGTGATCTTCATAAGAGTGCCAGCTACACTGACACATGTACGTTGCTATATACACACACATTTGCCGATTTATATAATATGAAGGTGGGAATAAAGAGTGATAACAGAAGCTCACAGATATTTTGCAGGGATAGAGAGAAAGAGTACTCTGCTGTGGGTTTGTTCCAGAGAGGTATGAACCTTTTTCATTTATTGACAGATACTGTCTGTGACACACTGTCATTTTGTGGGCTTCTGTTGTTCCTTGTAAAATATGATGGATCATGAATGAAAAGGCGTAACTTCATGGAAAGAATATTTTTGGCCTATTAGGGTTGTGATATGTTTAGGAAAGCTTCCCTGTAGATGTGACTTTCACTCACCCTTTATCCTTGCCTCAGTTTCTACATACTTCATGTGCATTTGACCTTGAGTGGAGGTATTTGATGCTGCAGGCTGTCATTCACATCACGGTTTCTCCTAAAGTGGCTACCTCACAAAGGTCTGTGATGCAGCTTCCACAACCTTGTTCCCTCCAGTCTTGTTCCTGGAGCTCTGAGCAGCTTCCAGCAAGTTACTACGTTAATATTGATCGAGTTTGTTGGCAGGTGTGGTCTCTGCCATGATATATACCACCATATTTATCAGACTTATTTACTGCATACTTCTGTTTCAGTATTGAGTTGGGCTTAGTGTGGTGTTCTGCTTATCTTTGAAGGCATTTGTCCCTGCCCAGTAGCTTCTGGGTTACACCATGGGAAGCAACAGATTTAGGGAGGGAGGAGGACGTTGGATGTGGTGGTAAGAAGTCTTACCCTTGCTCGGCTGCCACCAGCCCTGAAAGTGCAAATCTGGCAAGTACATATGGCTCTTGGCATTAGGAAAACCTTGCTGAAATGAAATTAAAATTCCTCTGCTGGACAGGAAATTAATCAGGGCTGAATACAGTAGACAAGGACAGAAGCTAGAGTCCTTGTTCCATCACTGATGAGTGTTTTGTTATGCAAATGAGATTAAATGCACAGTGACTGGCAGGGCATTGAGGAGGGGCAGAGGACTGAGGGAGATGAACAGGTTCCTTAGGATTTAAACTCTAGCTACAAAAATGTTTTTATAGCATCTGCTGCGTCTTAGACATCAAATGCTGAGCGAGGGAAGCACCTCAGATTCTTCTGTCATTGTTTCTGCAGAGCAGTCTTGACAGTGTGATACATTGCAAATGATTCATTCCATAACACTACTAGATCGCCCACAGTGAAGCAAAGCTATATACCAGGTGTCAGGGCTAAGTCATGAAGACACCTAGTCCTTGCCTTCCCAGAGTTCATAGTCTGGTAGAAAAGGATATTGGAAAGAATTAAGTCGGGGTGCCTGGGTAGCTCAGTGGTTGAGCTTCTGCCTTTGGCTCAGGATGTGATTCCAGGGTCTGAGATCAAGTCCCATATCAGGCTCCTTGCGGGGAGCCTGCTTCTCCCTCTGCCTATGTCTCTGCCTCTCTCTCTGTGTCTCTCATGAATATATGAATAAAACTTAAAAAAAAAAAAAGAATTAAGTCTACAGATAACCAGCCAGATAAAAAATCTTGTCCTACCACTTGGGACTATTTGGTTGAAAAGTAGCTGAAGCCTATCCCAGTAATGTCAACAATAAAAAATGAATGAATTAAAAAATAATTAATTAATTAAAAAATAAATTTTTTTGAAAAAGATTGAATTGGTACAAGGAAAATTGAACAGCCAAAAGGAACATGGGGAGGGGAAGCTCTGGGATCTAAGTATCGGAACAAAGGGACAGTCTGTTCAGGACTCTCCATCTAGTGAATCACCTCCATGCAATCTTAAGTGCATTCGCTTAAGATTCACATTCCCAAAAGAAGGTATCTGCTGGATCCAGCTTGGGCCATTTGCACACTTCTTGGAGACACAAAAGCAGGAGACTCGGATAGTGCCACAAAGATTTTGAGCAATGGCAGAGGGACTTTCTCCCAAAGACAGAACGAGTGCCACAAAGGCAAGGACTTTGTCCATGGAGGCCAGGCAGGGAGGGAGGGAAGTGCATTATAAAATTTAGCTGCTGTTGTGGTTTCTGGGATTCCTGGCCAATGAGTGGGCATACATTTATTTGGAGCATGCTCAATGTTGAGGTTGTGGTAGTTTGAGACCATAAAATTTAGAATGAGTCAACTCATTGGCACTTCTGTCTTGTTCTCTTGATCCCAGTGTGAGCAGTCCCACCTCATGAGAGAACATGAGGATGTCCAGGAGCGGACAACGCTTCGGTATGAGGAGCGCATCACAGAACTCCACAGCATCATTGCTGAGCTCAATAAGAAGATAGACCGTTTGCAAGGCACCACCATCAGGTAGTGAGCTCCCGGCCGCGGCTTTCTCTCTGCCCCCTTGGCTCTAACCTGGCTCCTGGAACTGAAGTTGGCCCAATGAATAATAATGATGTGTTTTTTTTTTTTAATTATTTATTTATTTATTCTTAGAGACAGAGAGAGAGAGAGAGAGAGAGGGCAGAGACACAGGCAGGGGGAGAAGCAGGGAGCCCGACGTGGGACTCGATCCAGGGTCTCCAGGATCACGCCCTAGGCTGCAGGCGGTGCTAAACTGCTGTGCCACCGGGGCTGCCCAATAATGATGTTTTATTTGCAACAAAGACTTTTACAGTTGATAACTACTTTCTCTTTACATTGTTAACCATGCACTTTCCCCTCCACTCTTCTGTTCTTGTCTTGATCATCATGAGGGCTACCCTGGAAGGTAGACAGGGTGGGAGTTGTAATCCTCAGTTACTGATAAGGGTGTCAGATCAGAAGTTGATGAGACGCTTTATTAATGGGTTCTGAATGGAGGCCCTCTGTCTCCCTACTAGTATCCCTACCACCTCTTGAATCCACCAGGTCTGCTCTAGATGTGCAAACTGTGTGCCTCCCTTGAGAATATTGAGAGCTCAATGAATGTGGCTGGCTTATGACAAAGCAGTATGTGTGCTTTGAGATCATCTAACATTTTGAGCTCACCTGAAGTTGATTTACCTTTTATAATCTCCTAAGGTTGGGGGCAAGATTGGATATATCATTTTACTGGCGAAAAAAGTCTGGGGCTTAAATATTAAGAAATTACTTTGAAGTTATACTCAGCAGAGGATAAAGGTGGAGTTAGAACCCACAGCCTCTCTGCTTTTATTTAATATTCTTTTCGTGAAAGTGACTTTTGGGGGTCCTCCCTTCCTTATCAATCAGTTAACACCTAAGGCTCCTGCACACAACACTTAATTGGTGTGTTTGCCCTGCTGTTCAGAGGGTTTTGCTTTGAGTGATTTAGCCAAGGATGAGAACTTTTCTCTTCCTGCCTGTCCTCAGGGAACAGCCCCGGGGAAAGCAAATGGTTGGCACCTACCTTCATGGAAAAATAGTGCCCAAGCCACTATTAGGGCAGTCGTAAAGGCAGCTGCTTTTAAACTCTCCTTCTAGAAGTTCCAGGTTAGAAGAAAATTTGGGTGCGTTTTGTTTCAGCTCTGTGAGTTAGAGTAATGACAGGGCTATTTGATGAGGGTACTGATGGGACTCTGGTTTTCTGGGCAAAATCATGGAAAATTTTGCACAGAACTGGAGCCACATGATAAATTCCATATTCCAATTTAGAACCCCAAGGCTTTTAAATTGTATCCTGGTCTTCAGCATGATTGTAGGTTAGAAACGCAAGAACAGAGAAGAATTTTCAGACCAAAGAAATGATTATAGGAGATTTAAAGAAGGCTGACATAGTACATTGGCAAATTTGTAACTTCCATTAAAACATGTTGCACTTTGAAACACTTGAGAAGGTGAGGGCAAATGGGCTCAGTGAGTTGTGGGGGGGAAAAAAGCATCACACATCACCTAGAAAACTCAGTTTCAGGATGTTTAAATTGAACATAATGGCCAAACTGCTTTGTCTTAAAATACAGTGAGCTCCTCTCTCTCTCTCTCTCTCTCTCTCTCTTTTTTTTTTTTTTAAGATTTATTTATTTACTCATGAGAGACACACAGAGAGAGGGAAGCAGAGACACAGGCAGTGGGAGAAGCAGGCTCCCTGCAGGGAACCCCATGTGGGACTCTATCCCGATTCCATGATCACACCCTGAGCCAAAGGCAGGCATCCCAACAGTGAGCTTCTTGACCATAAACATTTACTGGTGCTTTTTGTTTAAAGGGAGATTGCATCTGTGCAGAAGTCACCTTAAATTCTGCCAGTTTTTGTGATGTAAATGAGCTGGCCCCTCCTTACAGGGACTCCCTGCAGGGCATGGAGACCCATGGGCCAGGAAGACAAGGCTCTTCTGGTCCTCTGATCTCCGTGGCTAAAGCATGTCTCCTGCCCCCAGCACTCCAGGAAATTGGTTTGCCCTCAAGTCCTGAGATACTATGCTATGCTGAGTGCAATGGCAGCCAGACACCTTGGAGAATTCCCACTGCTCTAGCATATCCAGAATGTAGAGAATTGATTGTCACGCTAGTCAGGTATAATGCTGGTAGCTTATAGACTTTTTTGTCACTTTAGTTTGGGCCTGAGTTAGGAATTTATTGGAAATACTGAAAAATAATAAGGGAATAGTTTATGTAAGCTATGATATATCCATACATAAGCAATACTAAATTGCTTAAGTAAAAAAAAAAAGAAAAAGATAATCTTATAGTTTGAAACTTACATTTCCAGTCACCTTCTGTGGCCACCCTAGAAGATACTCTCCCATCTCCTGTAGCCATAGGGCTAACATAGCCAAGAATCAAACACTGCAGGTGGCTGAATTCCAATATAAGTTGAGCTTATAGCCACATCAGATCTCTGAAGTAAAGAGTAAGCATTGATAGGAAAGGATGAAATGGTGAGAATTTGAATGGAGACAGTGAGTAGATTTAAATGAATCAGAATACCTAGAGCCTACAGACTCCCTTCCTGCAGAAGCACTCCCCCTCCTTGTCTGATAAAGTGAGTCTTACTTTGCTTAGAGAATTTGTAGCAATCTGATCCCAGGTAGGGGGTGCCAGGTATATACACTTAGGGCTAGGTCCCTCAGGAATAAAGATTGCAAATTATTTTACTAGATAAAGATCTCTAACCAGCTAAGGTGCTGGCCAAACACAAAGGAAATAGGGATTTCCTAGTGGAAGAAGGAAGTCAGAAACATCAACCATAGCCTCATAGCCAGAAAGGATGGCTAGACTGTGCATATTTTTGTGCTTATTTGTGCATAGATTCAATTTCCTTTTTAGCTTCTTAATTTCTCCTGTTATATTAGATGATCTGGTATTGGTGAAACTCATCTAGTGGTTAGGTTAGATGATATCTAGGTGGATTTGCCACTGAACTAGAAGAGAAGTGATTGCCTGACAATGGATACAATAACTGGTGGGACTTAGGGTCTGCCATTTTGGTGAGAAGGTGAGTCCATTCACATTCGAATGAGGGATAGTTACCGAAGCTTGGTGTCATTGCTATTGCAATTTGGAAATTTCAGTGTGTGTGAGAGGATGGGTATGGTTGTTGAGCAGCCAGAGAGGTGGCCTATGACATGTTATCTAGCACCCAGTACCATTCCCACCCCTTTATTCTCCCCAGAATTAAAGGGGCTAGACCCTTGGAACTACTTCCCAGATTAACAGTTGGGTGCTGGATATAGTTTTGGTTCTGCCAGTGAGGTGCCTTCGAATAGGTTTGGAAAGCAGAAGGAAGGTGGGAGCCATTGTTCCTCAGATCATGATGGCAGCTGATGTAGAAACTTTCATAGGTGTGAGGTCTAGCACTTCAGAGCAGGAGCTGTGGACAGGTGTGAAGGCAACGACAGTTTCCTGACCTTTGAGGGGTTCACAGCTGCAATGGCAAATCTGACAGCTCCTGGTGGCCTCTACCCACGCTTCTCTGGTCCTCCCAGTTATGCAAGCATGGAACTGCCTGACTTAAATCTCTTCTACTTGAAACATCCACTGTAGATTATGTTCCTAACTAAACCCTGCTTGATGCATCCTAAATCCCATCTCCTAGGAATAAATACTGAACATTTTGTATATATGGCCTTCTAAAAAATTGTATTCATGAATATTTTAAATAAATTGGATCATACAAACAGTGTTTTGTAATATATGCTTTTTCACTTAACTGTATGTTATGGGTGGCTTTTTTAAAATGCTCCTCTAACATGGGAAGATTATATAATAGAATGGGGAGGATGGAAAAATACATCAGTAGCTCACTTTGGAACAGGGCCGGGGGTACTCTTGGATTTCTAAGCAAATTAAACATGAGTTCTTTGTTTCCCAAAGAGATTATTTTCTTTGCCCAAAAGCTACTCTCATAACATCACCCTTTCACTGCCGGCTCTCATGAGTAGTCATGTTTTCTCCTTCATTTCCCATTTGTTAGCCTACTGCTGTCTGGCTTCTGAGTGCAACAGTTTGCTGAAGCTCCTTTTACTAAAGACTGAGTTATGTCTTCAAATTCAAAATTCCTATGTTGGCGCCCTACCCCTGAATATGATAGCATCTCCAGTTGGGGCCTTTGGAAAGTAATTCTGTTTGGTTAAGTTTATGAGGGTGGGGACTGCATGGAAGGCGTAGTGAGCACCCTTATGGGAAGAGACACCAGAGGGCATGCTCGCAGCCCACGCTCTCTCCCTGCGTATGAGGATTCAGTGACAAGGCAGCCATCTGTAAGCCAGGAAGAAAGCCCTTACCAGTAACTGACTGTGCAGACCTTGATTTTGGTCTTGGAACAAAAGTCTAGAACTAAGAAAATAAAATCCTGTTGCTTAAGCTATCTAGTCTATGGTGACTTGTTATAGCAGCCTAAGCTGCTATACCTTTTTGAAAATCATTAATGACTTAACTGAAAAATCCAGTGACCTTTTCTTGTTTCTGGTCCTTTTCTGTAGCATTTGCCTGCAAATCTTCCTTCTGGTGTGTTTTTCTTGAACTTCTATGACCCTATAATGTTTCTTCTGTCCCCACGATTCACCTTCAGACTGGGCTCTGACTCTGGGCTCTCCCTCCCTTTTCACCTTGAATGGCTGCAGCCTTACAGCACTGACCTCTCCTGTCTGAGTTACCTCCTTCAGCATTGGCACTTTACCCTTCTGCTTCTTTGTCTGCAAAATGCTCATTTGGCAACAAAAATGATATGCAAAGTCTCTGTCTGCTCTAATGTAATCCGGTCTCTAAAATCTCATGCCTGCATCATGAGCCTGACCTTTCCATTTGCCCCCAAAAGATTCATAGCTTAGTCTGATCTTCCTTTGTGGTAGATGGAAAAATAAAGAGAGGTGGAATTGCAGGAAGAATCAGACTTATCACTGATTTCCTGCTTTAGATACTCTAAGAGAATTGAGAGAATACATTTCCTCAATGTATCTAAAAAAAAATCTTTGTTCTGTAAAAGATTTATGGCATTTCAGGGCAAGTCTTCTTTCATTTGTAAGGAAGAATTGTGGTTCAACTAAACTCCCACCAGATCAGGTAGGCTGGGTTAGCTAAACATAGGGTTCCAAGGCAGGCAGGCAGGCAGGCAGGTGTCCATCTGCGTCTTGTTCACAAATCAGTCCAGTGACAAGGCATGAGTGTGCATGCCAAATAAAATATACATAGGGATTGCTAAGGAAGTAATATTGGTACAAATATTTGTATCAATATTTTCTGTCAATAATTTCTATCAAATATTACTGATTCTATTGTGCTTCAGCTTGAGGTCTGGAAAGCAGGAAAAGAATTATCCTTTTATTGACTCTTCCCTTTTTGGATAAGATTATGTCACCCCTAGCCAGTAATGAGAAGGAATTTTTAGAAATCATTGTCAACAGGAGCACCCAGGTGGCTCAGTGGGTTAAGCATCTGCCTTTGACTCAGGTCCTGATCCCAGGGTCCTGGGAGTTCGCTTCTCCCTCTCCCTCTGCTGCTCCCCCTGCTTGTGTGTGGTCTCTCTCTCTCTCTCTCTCTCTCTCAAATAAAATCTTAAAAAAATAAAAATAAAAATAATTGCCAACAACAACAACAACCAGATTTTCTCCTTAGATCACCATATTTGACTTGTTTCATTAGTCCTAAATTTAGGAATGAGGCTGTACCACTTCCTAGTTGCAGAATCCTGGGTAAATCACTTGCCTCTTTAAGCTTCACTTATCTTATTTGTAAATTAAAGGTATTGATCCCTGCTTTGATAAACTCTAAGATCTCTGCCAGTCAGCCACTGCTAGTTACATAGGTGGTGGGTAGAATCTAATGCCTGCCTGTGTGCGAGCATTTTTCTTTTGTTTTGTCATTTAAGCTAGTAGCAAGCACTAATCATTGCCACAAGAGCAATTTGAAGCAGTTCACAAATGCATCTATGTGAATAAAATAAGGTACATTTAGAATCCTGTGAGATTATTCTTTATCCTCCAAAGAGAAACACCTGAGAACTTTGTAATTCCGTGATTATGAAACTATCACAATGGTGTATGATTACCAACAGTTATCAGTTTATCAAGTTTCTGGGGTTTTTTTTGGCTTACAATGATCACTTCTTGGATCTTTTCATGTTTTCTCCCTTCACATCAGCAGCATTAGCAACTGGTGTACTTTGGAGAAAGCTTTTTTCCTCCCAAAGAAGTAAGTTATCGTTTGCCAAGAGTTACTGTGTACACAAGAGAAAGTCATGCTGAGTTGCTGATGCTGTGTTGTTAGCTGGACATCTTTACCATGAAAGTGTTTTCCCACCTCACGTTCTTGCTTTTGTGTAACCGCTGGGACTGGTAGAATGTTTTTGACTTCTCATTCCGTCGCTCTGGATGTAGGGAATACGCTGAGCACCGATTTTTATACGTGCATATACTGCGACCACAGATGGACCCATCAGCTTACAGAAGGCCCTGGCGAGAACTGGCTTTTGTTCTTTCTCAGTCCCAGATTCTAGCCTCTTTTCAGGGATTGTGCCAATTATGATGTTCAGGAGATGATAAGGATATGCAACTCTGAATTTTTTAACCAAAGTCAGTAGGAGAAACAGCAGGTTGCACGTACTTCAGTATTTCAGTTCAGTTTAACCATTTTTCTGCCTCATTCTCTGTGGTACAGAATCCTGCCTGATCTCTCAGGGTTGTTGTCTGCCTCTAATTACTGTTTACTCTGTTTATGTGAGTTGTTTGTACTCTGATATTCAGTGTAATTACCATAAGGAGGAATCTCAGCCAGAAATTGTGTATTCTCGGTTCAGCCCTTCCCTTTGGGGCCAGGAACAGAGACCTGCGCTCCCCCTACTTCCACAGCTGCTTGTTTTCCCTGTTTTTATATAAGAGCTTTGGCGACACTTACTTCTTCCCCTGAATTCCTAGACTTCATCATTTTATTTCCCATTCTTTTGTCTAACTCATGTTCGCTTCCTTTGACACAGTAAATTCTCCTTCTGATCAAAAAATGTCCACTCAGCAAGTGGCTCAAGTGCCCCTCTAGCCTCCAGCCTCGTGTTACATTGGGCACCCTATTTGGTTTCAGCTATACCTACCGCTTATTCCTCTCCATTCTTTCTCATTCGTGTTCAAAGGCTCCTCTGAGTCTTTGCTTGTGCCCTTCCACCCTCAAGACTTATCTAAACTCTAGTTGCCTGGGATGTCTCTGGAGTGCTGCTCCATCCAGAAAGTCTTCCTGGTTGCTGCTCACCTGCAGCCCCTGTGCCCTGTGTCCACACACAGCATGTTTCTTAGGTTAGAATTAGTTGTGAACATATTTGACTCCTGGAAGATAGCATTCATCTGGTCTTTGCTTTCCTGTTCTTATTTTGGTGCTCGAATACATTGACCAAGTATCCTTAGTTTGCATTTTATGACCCTGAAGGTCTTCCGCCCAACATAACGCTTCTAGTGTGGTGCAATTGTCCTGCAGATTGTATTCTGACCTCAGCAAGGAATGGCCCCTACAATCAAGTCTCTTATTCCTACCCTTCCCTATTCACTGCTATATAAAATTCATCCTAATAATCCCCAGAAGTAATTCCTTACGAAGCATGAGATTTGGCAGACCCTGTATGTTTTGGAAACTGTCAAGCCAGGAGGGTTTAAGGTGGCTATTAACAATTTTGCAAATGCCATTTATACCAGAGATACAGCAGCATTTATCTGGCTTTCTTGGCTGTGAAACAGTCTCAGCCAAGCTGAAGCTGATTACGTTGGCCCTGCAACAAAGGTAATTTATTCATCACAAAACCTCCCATTAACTACAATCAGATTTTTAACTGCTGATTGAAAGGAGAGCTGGTGTATCAGGGCACAATTACCCTCTAGACCAAAAAAGCTACTCTTAAGGTACTTTTTAATTGTTTTCATTCCTAAACCTAATTATTGTTGGCTTTGCAGGTGTCTAATAATTAACTTATTCATAGAAGATTAACCTATATATATTTTTTGCCTTCCACTCCCATTCTAATTCATATTTTGCATGTCTGGGGGCTTAATATCTACATAAGATCTCCCCCGATTTCTGGATGGCTTTTATTAAAAACACCTTATAAAGCAGTGGCTCAGCTGAATTCCTTCCCTGAGAGGATGTTGATTTCCTGAGAAAACTAAGAACTCTGGAGAGTTCTTCACATTCTTTAATTTATAGATGTGTTTGCCCAGCTTAAAATGGCAGTTGCCTCTTCCCCAAGTTCCAGTGGTCACATGTCACCATCTGGGTCTACCCCAAACCCAAAACTGTAGACTTTCTGCCCCATTGGTGTCAACAACTTTAAGTGAATGCCAATCTGAAGGATTTCTCTTCCTGGCTTTCTTCACAAACATTCATGGGCTTTCCACTCTCAGTTAAATCTCCTGACAGTTTTTTTTTTTTAAGATTTTATTTATTTATTCATGAGAGACACACAGAGAGAGGCAGAGACACAGGCAGAGGGAGAATCAGGCTCCCTGTGGGAGCCTGATGTGGGACTTGATCCCGGGATTCCGGGATCACGACCTGAGCCCAAGGCAGATGCTCAACCAACCACTGAGCCACCCAGGTGACCCCCCTGACAGTTTTCTCTTCTGGCTCATTTGTAAAATAAATGCTTCACAGGGGGCTTATTTTGCCCTCTCCATGTAGGTGTCCAGTGTGTGTGTAGTGATGATGGTGGTGTGAGGAAGAGGTATGCACACATTTTGAAAGACATACTGCAATATTAAATTTCCTTCACTTGGGCAGCCCCGGTGGCTCAGCGGTTTAGCACAGCCTTCAGTCCAGGGCGTGATCCTGGAGACCCAGGATCGAGTTCCACTCCCTGCATGAAACCTGCTTCTCTCTCTGCCTGTCTCTGCCTCTCTCTCTCTCTCTCTCTCTCTCTCTCTCTGTCTGTGTGTGTCTTGAATAAATAAATAAAATCTTAAATAATAAATTTCCTTCACTTGCCCATAGCTAATTCAGGGACCAAAAGATTGAGGGACTGAGAAGGGCTGTGAAGGGATGAGAATGTGTGTGTGTGTGTGTGTGTGTGTGTGTGTGTGTGTGTGTAAACAACATGGCAGCATTTAAGTGTTGTCTTCCTGTTAGAAGTGCTGACTGATGGAAACAGACCACTGAGTGGGCTGCACTCACTCACTGTCCATTTTCTCTTTCCCCATCCACTTTTCCTATCTCTTTACTCCACTGACTTGGTTGAGGGAAAGTAAGAGTAGTATTTACCAGACATACCTCTCAAAGTAGCCAGTTTGATCTGCACAGGTGAGGTGCCGGTTTTCTGGTAGCTCCAGCTCCAGCGCCTCCCTACATCCTCTTCCAAGGAGAAAGTCCACCATGGAGACTGTCCAGGTGATGGGATGTGACATTCCTATGCACCAGACTCCTGCTTATTTTGCTCACTGGAACTTTAGTACTCAGACCAGTTCTCAAGTCTTGGCTTCTTTTTCACACCATAATTTGAGGAGGCAAAGAAATCTAATTTCTTCAAGAACTCTTAAAAGTGAAAAAGTTTCTAGTAGACTGTTAAGTGGATCTTGTTCAGTGTATGAGTATGTATGTGGATACAGGAGCAACCTTTGACCATAGAGGTGACTGACTTCATTTGGTCTGAAAAGAGTCCTAGTTGATACGCTGAGGAAGGTAGGGGAAACAGATCTGTTTCTTTTCTGAATTCTTTCTTGTCCTAGAAGTCATATTCTCTGGGAATTCGTCATCTGTCTCTGTCAGTGGTGACTGACTCTTCTTTGTCCTCAGGGAGGAAGATGAGTACTCAGAACTGCGGTCAGAACTCAGCCAGAGCCAACATGAGGTCAACGAAGACTCTCGAAGCATGGACCAAGACCAGACCTCTGTCTCCATCCCCGAAAACCAATCCACCATGGTCACTGCTGACATGGGTGAGTCTGCCTGCCATTGTACGAAGCCAGAGTTTGGTTTCCAGATTGTAATGGGAATTTTAGAAATATGAGGCAGCCTGAATTAAAATTTAGTCAAGTCAAATTTAGTCAATAAGATTTAACTCTTTTCATTATAGCCTCATACTGTTAGTGATGATTGTTCTTAAGCAAGGATTCTGTTGATAAGCATTTTGTATCCTTGATGGTACTCACAAGTCAAGGAGTTGGATGAGTAGATGAAAGCACATCCATCTGAGTCCCTTACATGTTACTTTGTTGGAACTAAAGAGGTGAATTAGCTTTTTGCCTTGATGTTTGAGATTCAAATGTACATCACCTCTATTTGAAAATTCTGGAGATGGGGAACCAGCTGATGAGGCTATTTTAGTGTTCTAAGTTACAGTGAAATCTGAGCTGTAATGGCAGGAATGGGAAGGATGGAATGGGTGGTGATACGTTGTGGTGGGGGAGCCAATAGGTTTTAGCAACTTTTGGGTAAGAAGGAATCCAAAATGACTCTAACATGTTGGTTCTGAGTGACTAAGAGAATGATCATATTTCTTAGTAAGGATGTTTCGTGAGAAATGAGTTGGGAAATAAATATATTATGTTTGAGGTTGTAGAGAAATGTCCATCCAGGAATACTTGGCATGGTGTATTTTAAACTGCAGGTCATGACCTATTAGTGGGTCTTGGGATTCAATGAAAAATATTTTCTAAGTGAAATCGACTAGGAAAAAAAAATGGCAGTACTACTTCATGAAAATTATTTGTTGAGAGAGAGAGAGTGTGTGTGTAATAAGTCGCTTCTGCTGTGGGCTGCAGTCAACCCACGAAATGTTGCAAAACCACAGGTCCACTTGGAGATGCTTAACTGCTTAACTCACCTAAGCTTAACTGCTTAACTCACCTAATCTTTGGTGAGATTAGGGTTGAGGATAAAGACTTTGAAGTTATGAGGTAAGGAGATCTCTGTGGTCAAAAGGCTGTGGAGTCAGAAGATGGAGGAGTACCGTATCTTAGGAAATGTAGGGAAGTGATAGAGGAAGAATTAGAAGGAGACGTAAACATAGTGTAACTTTCTTAGAACCTAAAATTGTGTTGGAAAGAGACTTTAATGTAGTACACGTTTATATTAATTATGAAAGTGCTATAACATTAAGGAACGGAGTACCACAAGAGTTTCCTTTTTAACTTTCCTTTTTTTAACTTTGATTCAGTTTAAGATTCTAGAAGAGCTTCCTCAAGGAAGTGCCATTTGAACTGAGAGCTGGAGGGTAAATAGGAATTTACCAGATAAAGGAGGAGATGCATTCAGGGGAGGGTGGGGGAAGTAGATGCATTCAAGGAGATAACAAGAGATCATCATGTATGGAGGGCCCAGAGGTGTGAGATGGAGGATGGAGAGGTAGACAGGAGCCATAGCATGCAAGATCTCATGGACCATGTTAGAGAATTTAACCTTTAGTCAAACATGCACAAGAAGCCACTAAAAGGGGCAGCCCTGGTGGCGCAGCGGTTTAGCACCGCCTGCAGCCCAGGGTGTGATCCTGGAGACCTTGGATCAAGTCCCACATTGGGCTCCCTGCATGGAGCCTGCTTCTCTCTCTGCCTGTGTCTCTGCCTCTCTCTATATATATATCTCTCATGAATAAATAAATAAATAAAAATCTTAAAAAAAAAAAAAAAGAAGCCACTAAAAGATTTTAGTAGTTAAGGATGGGGATGAAAGGATCAGGTTTGCATTTTGAATCATCATTCTGTAATAAAGAGAATCAGTGGATCAAGAATGATTGGGGGAGGCCAGCTAGGAAACCATTGCCAAAATCTTGGTGGACTAGGATCAGGGTGGCAGTGGTTAAGATTTAGAAAGATGGAAAATTGGCAAGATCTGCTGAAAGATTAGAAACAGAGGGGAAGGGGATCCCTGGGTGGCGCAGCGGTTTGGCGCCTGCCTTTGGCCCAGGGCGCGATCCTGGAGACCCGGGATCGAATCCCACGTCGGGCTCCCGGTGCATGGAGCCTGCTTCTCCCTCTGCCTGTGTCTCTGCCTCTCTCTCTCTCTCTCTCTCTCTCTCTGTGTGTGTGTGTGTGACTATCATAAATAAATAAAAATTAAAAAAAAAAAAAAAAGAAACAGAGGGGAAAAGAAGTATGTGTGGAAATGTTCCCTAAAGTGTCTGGATCAGTGCTGCCGAGTGCCAACACCAGAGCACAGGAAAAAAAGGTGGTTTTGCTTGAGTTTTGTTTTGTTTTGAGGGAGTGGGAGTGCAGGATGTAGCTCCTGTGTTTTGTTTGGACATAAGTTTGTGGTGTCTTGAGGTATCTGGGTGGAGATGCTTCAGAAGGCAGCAGGTAGACATAAGAAGCCAAGAGGGAAAGGTCTAGGCTGAAGAAAAGCAGTTAGGAGACACAGGGTTATGTGCAGACAGTCACCGAAGCAGTTGGAGGCCATGATAGAGTGAGGAGTGCAGAGAACTGGGGCCTGAGCCTTGGGGGCCACCAGCCAAAGAGAGACCTGGCAGAGCTCCTGCAAAGGGTATGCTTCTCATTGTAGTCTCCGTTTAAATGCACATCCTTTGAAAGCATCTCATGAATGCCAGTCTGTACCAGTTCCTGTGTTGACTCTGTCACTGCCCCATTTGTCTCCTTGCATCAAATTGAAAATTTTTTTTAAAGATTATTTATTTATTAGAGACAGAGAGAGAGAGAGAGAGAGAGAGAGAGAGAGAGAGAGGGAGAAGCAGGCTCCATGCAGGGAGCCTGATGTGGGACTCCATCCCAGGTCTCCAGGATTACGCCCTGGGCCAAAGGCAGCACTAAACCGCTGAGCCACCGGGGGCTGCCCTCAAATTTAAATTTTAAATGATGTATTTCTAGTTATTTGCTTGACTGATTATCCCACTATACTCCACTGGGCAGAAGTATGTATATCTACTAGCAGATCCCCAGAGCCCAGAGCCCACCACTGGGCCTGGCACATACTGTATGTTCAGAGATGTTTGCTGGGATGAACAAGTGAAGCAGTCAGCAAGTCCATCCAGCAGTGAGCCAGCCAGAGCTGTAGGGAGGAAACAAGGAGAGCCATGTCTGAGAAGTCAGTGGGGCAGAGAAAGCTCTAAAAAGGAAGGGGTCAGCAGGATGGATTGGTGCTAAAGCCAGCAAAGTCATTGAGAGCTGTATACTGATACCTATATGATCCCAACAGAAATGGAGTGAGGATTGGAGACACCTCCTTGGTCCTCAGGCTCTTGGCTTCAAGCTGAAACGGCCTCTCTGAAAATCACCTGAACCTGTGTATCTCGGGCCCTAAGTTAGAACACACGCAACTTCCTAGGACTATCCCAGCTGTGGGCTCAGGTTCCACATGCTGCCATACCAGCGTCGCAGTCTCTAACCCTGGTGGCCCCAGGCTTCTGGACTTTGCCTTCCAGCCTCGGGAGTGAAAAGGTACAGACAGCCAAGAAGTTCCGAAAGCAAAGAGATACACCCACACTGATCCCTCCATTCATGTCTCTGAAAGTGTACTTTATGAAATATCTGCCCCACACACCAATAAATTTTCTCAATCAAGTGAGGCTGGGGAGTAGAGGGATAAACCTACTTAAATGGGCAGGGCATCTTTACTGTGGGACTGCCTGGGGCTCCTAACAGAGCACTCAGTAACCCAGGCCATCTACTGGGGGCTGGTGTCTGCCTGTCTGTGTTAGGAGCTGGCTTCATTTTCCCAAATTATGAATCTCAAATCCTTTCTGTCCATCCTTTTCCTCATTATAAATATATGTTCGTTATAGCCAGTGATAGTATCTCTGCCAATGAGACGGAGCTCTTGGAGGGAAGGGACCCCATCTGTCCAATGTCTGTATGTGTTCTCTGCCCACATAGTGGCCTTGATTCATTTATTCAACAACTCACTGGGTGCTATGCAAGGGACTGGGGGTAGGAGACACAGGCTCTGCCCACGGATCGCTATACACTCCCACTCCCATGTATCACACTGAGAGTGACATCCCGACTCCTGACTGTGGACTGTAGGCCCCCACAGAACTGGCATCCCCCATCTTGGGCCGCACCGTCCCCACCGCCCTCCCATCCCTGTCTTACTCCCAGCTCTGGCCACACTGGCCTCCACGCTGCCCCTCACACCCAATTGGCTTGTCTTGTTTCACTGCTCCTCCTTGCTGAAGTGCTCCTTCCCTGAGCCCATCCGAGGTTTCCTCTGGCCCTGGTTGAGCACTATGGCCTTTCCTCACTGCCAGGCACTATCCTGCCTTTCTGGCTTCATTTCTTCTCTCGACACTTAGCACTTCCTGGGTACGTTGTGTGTGCATTTATTTTATCGTATATACTCATTGTAGCTGGTCCCTCCCACTAGAATCTAGGATGCAGGCCCCGTGCAGGCAGGGATTAGAGCTATCCTGTTTGCCAGTTGTAATGGCATCTGCACAGAGGAGGCACCAAATGCCGAGTAGAAGTGAATGCCGTCTTGGAGCTCACAGTTCTCTGGAGGATGCAGACAGGCAAACAGGGAGTGATGACCATGGTGGGGTAAGGACCACACCAAGAGGTGGACAGGGGCTTCTAGCAGCACCCTGGGTGGAGGGGAGGATGGCAGGAACATTGGTGAATCCATCCCTGAGGTTGTATCTAGCAGAAAGCTGGGGGATGGGTGGAAGTGATGCAGGGAAAGAGCAGGGGCAGGAGGAGAGCCCAGGAGGCAGAGGGCCTGCACCTGCCAGGTCCCCAGGGAGGGTTCTCAAGGAGGGCAGGCACAGGACGGCCAGGAGGGAGGGGTGCATCAATGCTGCTGTGGAGTGCAGCGCCCCCCTCCAAGTCGTGTGTGTGCTCATCAAAACTGTGTGTCTTCCTCTTCTTACTCCTTTGCCATTTTCCAATTAAACTGCTTCAATAGGGCAAAAAGCTTCCATATATAACACCACTATAGGAAATCGTTAAAAAGCAACCATTTCATTATGGTTGCTATATTTGCAAACTTGCATTATCCACCCAAAGGTTTTTCTTGAGTTGGATTTTGCTTGAGTTTGCTTGCATTATATTTGCTGATCTTCAGTTAAGATAGCTGGAGTTAGTCCAATCTATTCCGTTCATCAGAAAGCACTTGTCAATTGTTTTCAAACCCCACGCATCAGAGTCTGGCTGCCCCTTCAGTAAGCTGGCTCCTGGGCACTGTCCTCAGGCCTTGAAGGAGTAAACCAGCAATTTAGAAAGTGCTTTGACTCACCTAACCAGTCCTAGGAAGGAGAAGGATCAGGGCAGTGTCACACTGCATCTTAGAAGAAGTTGCTCTGTTCAAACCTGGTCACAGTTTGGGAGGAAAAGGTAAATAAATGACAAAGACAAGGTAGGAAGGAATCGTGGCTTGGAACTTTTTTCCCCTCAATTTGGCAAAGAGCTCTAGTTAAGAGAGGCCAGCAATGATAGGTAACATATTTTCCTTATTTACTTTGTGTCAAGTATTTACATGCATTCCTCCTGTTTAATTCTCAGCCTTGAAAAGAGGCCCAGTAAAGCTCCCCATCCATAAAATTGGGATAACAGGGTTCAGAGGGGTCAAGTCACTTGTCCAAGGCCACACAGCTAATCAATTGTTGCTGTGGTTGGTGCCTATGCCTCTGGAGGGCTTTGCTCTTACATGCCTCTGCCTAAATAGTGAAACATGCCTATGGTTAGTGTGCTCTGCTTCCTGCAGTCCTTCGAAGTCTCTAGTGCTGATGGGAGAATTTAGGGAGCAGCTGTACCGTCACAGCATCTGGCTTAATAGCAGAGTGTTTGTTGTTCATTGAGATTTTGCAGACCTCCATCTTAGAAAACAACACTCTGAGGCCAAATGATTCTGGGTGTTGCCATAGAGCAGAACACAGATGTGTGTACATGGGCTTATGGCAGTGCGCATGTTAGTGCATGTGTGGTGTGTCTCTAGCAGGCTGCTTTCCCAGTTCTCTTAATGGAACAGCAGAACTCATCTGGAGTAGTTGTTCATAAAGCAAAACCCTTGATCCAATGGGCCTTTGCACAGCCCAACTTTGCACAGTTCTCCTTATTTTGAGATCTCTTCTGGTTTCAGGTGAGAAATTCTTATTTTTCTGGAATCTAGCAATGCTAAACTACTATCCCCTTAGGAATGAAAGGAAACATATGATACCTTGTTTGCTGGTAGGATCATTTAGATAGAGATTTCCTCCTTATGGGTAGTTTTTGGAGGACGACCAAGGAAGAATTTACACATGAAACCTGGCTCTTTGGCACAGCTGTGACTATGAAATATGTTTAACATTAAAGCCAGATTTTCCTGGCTTCCTGGCTGATGAGGCTTAATGGCTTCAGGAAAAATGTTCCAAAGTGTCAAGCAGCCACTCCCAATGAAGAGAAGGGGGTTCCGGGCAGGGAAAGGCAGCCCTACCTCCTCAAAAAAAAAAAAAAAAAAAAAAAAAGATTGCAGGGTTGGAGAGAAATGTTTACAAAGGGAAAAGGAGCCTATCTGGAGAAAATTTGCATTTTGTTAGGAATGCAGGGACCAGATAGCCAGTCATTCTCCAGCAAAGAATTTTTAAAAGACAGATTATTTGTAACCTGATTCTGAAACTTGGAGAAACCAGGGCCTACCTTGGAAAGGTTAGATGGGGCTGAAGACAGCGCCTTGGGTAGTCTTGGTAGATGGAATGGGCTAAGCCCTTTGTGGCCTTCCCCCCACCCCCTCCTGAATTGAATTCCGCAGCTTAATTTCTCCCAAGAGGTTCACGGTGTTGGTCATCCCTGAGAACCAAGCCCAGAGGAGACTTTGATGTTTTGCACATTGACTCACCAGAGGACTCTCTGAGGTGGCTGTGTGCTTTCTTCTTGGAATCTGAGCCAGCCTGGTCAGACAAGACCAGTCTGTGAGAAGAATAAAACTAGGGTTCCTGGGAGCGCACGTGGCCGAAAGGAGACCGCGCTGGGCTCCAGAGGCGGAGGTGCTTACGTGCGGGCTCCGGCACTCGCCGGCCTGGCTGGGGGCCGCTGAGGGCACGTGTGGGGCCGTGTGCAGAGGTCCTCGGTGCCAAATGCAGTGTGATGAGCGAGAGGGTGCCCATTGGCTGGAAGCATATCCTGTCTAAACTTTCTTTCCCCACTCATTCCTGGGAACCAGTGATGAAGCAGAGCTTCACCTTTGACAATGTTGGCTACGAAGGTGGCCTGGACAGTGTGTGCCCTCCTCAGATGGCCACCAGCACCATCAGCATTCTGGGTATGACCTGCCAGTCATGTGTAAGGTCCATCGAGGGCAGGATCTCCAGTTTGAAAGGCATCGTGAACATTAAGGTTTCCCTGGAACAAGGCAATGCGACTGTGAAGTATATGCCGTCCATTCTGAGCCTGCCGCAGGTTTGCCGTCGTATTGGGCTTCAAGGCCAGCGTTGCAGAAGGAAAGGTTGCCTCCTGGCCCTCGAGGTCCTCGCCTGGCCTCGAGGCTGTGGTCAGACTTTGGGTGGAGGGCACCCAGGCCCTGACAGGACCTGCCAGTCCTGTGTCAGCTCCATCGAAGGCAAGCTCGGAAAGCTGCAAGGGGTAGCAAGAGTCCGGGTCTCCCTCAGCACCCAGGAGGCAGTCATCACTTACCAGCCTTATCTTATTCAACCCCAGGACCTCAGGGACCATGTAAACGACATGGGGTTTGAAGCTGTCATCAAGAACAGAGTGGCGCCTGTAAGCCTGGGACCCATTGATATTGGGCAGTTACAGAGGGCCAACCCAAAGATGCCTTTGACTTCTGATAACCAGAATCTCAATAACTCTGAGACCTTGGGCCACCAAGGGAGCCATGTGGTTACCCTGCAGCTGAGAGTCGACGGAATGCACTGTCAGTCTTGTGTCCTGAACATTGAAGAGAATATAGGCCAACTCCCCGGGGTTCAGAATGTACAAGTGTCCTTGGAGAACAGAACGGCCCAAGTACAGTACGACCCTTCTCGTGTCACCGCAGGGGCCCAGCAGAGGGCCATTGAAGCTCTCCCACCAGGGAACTTTAAGTTTCTCTTCCTGCAGCAGCAGCAGGAAGTGAGACAGGTAACAGGTTTTCCGCATGTGCCGCCCCCGCCCCCGCCCCCACCCTGAGAACCCCGGCACCGGGCAGGTGCAATACTGTGATGCTCGCCATTGCGGGCATGACCTGTGCGTCCTGCGTCCAGTCCATCGAAGGCCTGATCTCCCAGAGGGAAGGGGTGCAGCAAATATCTGTCTCTCTGGCTGAAGGGACCGCAGTGGTGCTCTATGATCCCTCTATAATTGGCCCGGAAGAACTCCAAGCTGCCGTCGAGGAGGTGGGATTTGAGACTTCAGTCCTCTCTGAAAACGGTTACAGCAATCATGTTGGAAACCACAGTGTGGGGAATTCCTCGGTGCACACCACAGCCGGTGTACCTGTGTCTGTGCAGGAAGGGGCTCCCCACGCTGAGGGGCTCCCTGGAAACCACAGCCCTGGCCGCCTGTCCAGGTCCCCACCAGCCTCTACCCCTGTGGCAGCACAGAAGTGTTTTTTACAGATCACAGGCATGACCTGTGCATCCTGTGTGTCCAACATAGAGAGAAAGCTGCAGAAAGAAGTAGGTGTCGACTCGGTGCTGGTTGCCCTGATGGCTGGAAAGGCAGAGGTGAAGTATCACCCAGACGTCATCCAGCCACTGGAGATCGCTCAGTTCATCCAGGACCTAGGCTTTGAGGCGATGGTGCTGGAAGACTACGCAGGCTCTGATGGCAACCTGGAGCTGATCATCACGGGGATGACCTGTGCATCCTGTGTTCACAACATAGAGTCCAAACTCATGAGGATGGCCGGCATCACCTATACCTCTGTGGCCCTCGCCACCAGCAAAGCCCACGTGAAGTTCGATCCTGAAATCATCGGTCCACGAGATATTGTCAGAGTTATCGAGGAAATCGGCTTTCATGCTTCCCCGGCCCAGAGAAACCCCAACACGCATCACTTGGACCACAAGGTGGAAATAAAGCAGTAGAAGAAGTCTTTTCTGTGCAGGCTGGTGTTCGGCATCCCTGTGATGGGTCTGATGATCTACATGTTGGTGCCCAGCAGCATGCCCCACGAGTCCATGGTCCGGGACCACAATGTCATTCCAGGACTGTCCATTCTGAATCTCATCTTCTTCATCCTGTGTACCTTTGTCCAGCTCCTTGGCGGGTGGTACTTCTACGTCCAGGCCTACAGGTCTCTGAGGCACAGGGCGGCCAACATGGAAGTGCTCATCGTGCTGGCCACAAGCATCGCCTACACCTACTCGCTCATCATCCTGGTGGTGGCCATGGCTGAGAGGGCGGAGAGGAGCCCTGTGACCTTCTTCGACAGCCCCCCCACCATGCTCTTTGTGTTCATTGCCCTGGGGCAGTGGCTGGACCGCATAGCAAAGAGCAAAACCTCAGAAGCCCTTGCCAAACTCCTGTCTCTCCAAGTCACAGAAGCCACCGTCGTGACCCTTGGCAAGGACAACTCGATCCTCAGAGAGGAGCAGGTACCCATGGAGCTGGTGCAGCAGGGCGATGTCATCAAGGTGGTCCCCGCGGGAAAGTTCCCGGTGGATGGGAAAGTCCTGGAGGGCAATACCATGGCCAACGAGTCCCTCATCACAGGAGAAGCCATGCCTGTCACAAAGAAACCCAGGAGCACGGTGATTGCCGGATCCCATGAATGCACATGGCTCTGTGCTCGTTACCGCCACCCACGTGGGCAACGATACCACGTTGGCTCAGATTGTGAAGTTGGTAGAAGAGGCTTAGATGTCAAAGACCCCCAACAAGCATATCTCCGAGGCGGAGGTGATCATCTGGTTTGCATTCCAGGCGTCCATCACAGTGCTGTGCATCGCCTGCCCCTGCTCCCTGGGCTTGGCCACGCCCACAGCGGTCATGGTGGGCACCAGGGTGGCCGCCCAGAATGGCATTCTCTTTTTTTTTTTTAATTTTTATTTATTTATGTATTATAGTCACAGAGAGAGAGAGAGAGAGAGGCAGAGACACAGGCAGAGGGAGAAGCAGGCTCCATGCACCGGGAGCCCGATGTGGGATTCGATCCAGGGTCTCCAGGATCGCGCCCTGGGCCAGAGGCAGGCGCTAAACCGCTGCACCACCCAGGGATCCTCAGAATGGCATTCTCATCGAAGGAGGCAAGCCTCTGGAGATGGCCCACAAGATAAAGACCGTGATGTTTGACAAAACTGGCACCATTACGCACGGGGTCCCCAAAGTTATGAGGGTCCTCCTGCTGGTGGATGTGGCCACGCTGCCCCTCAGGAAGGTCCTCGCTGTGGTGGGGACCGCGGAGGCCAGCAGCGAGCACCCCTTGGGCGTGGCCATCACCAAGTACCGTAAAGAGGAACTGGGAACGGAGACCTTGGGATACTGCACGGACTTCCAGGCAGTGCCAGGCTGCAGAATTGGCTGCAAAGTCAGTAGCGTGGAGGGCATCCTGGCCCCCGACGAGTGCCAGCAGAGCAAACAGGCTGCTCCCCCGGGCATGGTTGGCGGCGTTCCCGAGGAAACAGATGAGATGCCCCAGACCTTCTCCGTGCTGATTGGGAACCGTGAATGGATGAGGCGCAACGGCCTGACCATATCCAGCAACATCAGTGACGCGATGGCGGACCATAAGATGAAAGGCCAGACGGCCATCCTGGTGGCCATCGACGGTGTGCTGTGCGGGATGATCGCCATCGCCGACGCCGTCAAGCAGGAGGCAGCCCTGGCTCTGCACATGCTCAAGAGCATGGGTGTGGATGTGGTCCTGATCACAGGAGACAACCGCAGGACGGCCAGAGTCATTGCCACCCAGGTTGGCATCAACAAGGTCTTTGCAGAGGTGCTCCCGTCTCACAAGGTGGCCAAGGTCCAGGAGCTCCAGAACAAAGGAAAGAAAGTCGCCATGGTGGGAGACGGGGTTAATGACTCTCCAGCCCTGGCCCGGGCCGACGTGGGCATTGCCATCGGGACGGGCACAGATGTTGCCATCGAGGCTGCTGACGTCGTCCTCATCAGAAACGATCTGCTGGACGTGGTGGCCAGCATTCACCTCTCCAAGAGGACCCTGTGGAGGATACGCCTCAACCTGGTGCTGGCACTGATCTATAACCTGGTCGGGATACCCATTGCGGCAGGGGTCTTCATGCCCATCAGCGTCGTGCTGCGTATGTGGATGGGCTCGGCGGCTATGGCGGCCTCCTCCGTGTCTGTGGTGTCCTCATCGCTGCAGCTCAAGTGCTATAAGAAGCCCGACCTGGAGAGGTACGAGGCCCAGGCGCAGGGCCGCATGAAGCTCCTGATGGCGTCCCAGGTCAGCGTGCACGTTGGCATGGATGACCGGCGGTGGGACTCCCCACGGGCCATGCCCTGGGACCAGGTCAGCCGTATCAGCCAGGTGTCTCTGTCCTCCCTGAAGTCCGACAAGCTGTCCCGACACAGCGCTGCGGCCGAAGACGGCGGGGACACGTGGTCTCTGCTGCTGAACGACCGTGACGAGGAGCAGTGCATCTGAGCGCTGCAGGCGGGTGCGACCTGCTCCGGCTCTCCGGCTCTCCGGCTCTCCGGCTCCTCAGCTCCTCGGAGGAGCGGCCCAGCTGCCTGCAGTGAGGAGGCGGGGCTCCTGGCCTAGCCCCATGTCCCGCCGGGTCTCGCCCGGTCCCGCCCGGTCCCCAGCCTGGCCACCCACGCTGTGGGCGTGGGCCTGCCCCCAAGCACTGGACCCACGGGGCCAGGACGGCCTGCCCCCCGCTTTAGCACTTGCAGTGACCACTTGTGAGATGATCTCATCAGGACCAAAAACCTCGCTGGGCCTTGCCTTAGGACCCCCAGGAGCCTCACGTTGGGTTCTTCCTGACGCCACAATTTACCTCAAATACACCCACTGATCTCTGCGGGCAAAAAAAAAAAAAAAAAAAAAAAAAAAAAGAATGAAACTAGACCATTCTCTTACACCATACACAAAGATAAACTCAAAATGGATGAAATATCTAAATGTGAGACAAGAGTCCATCAAAATCCTAGAGGAGAACACAGGCAACACCCTTTTTGAACTCGGCCCCAGTAACTTCTTGCAAGATACATCCATGAAGGCAAGAGAAACAGAAGCAAAAATGAACTATTGGGACTTCATCAAGATAAGAAGCTTCTGCACAGCAAAGGATACAGTCAACAAAACTAAAAGACAACCTACAGAATGGGAGAAGATATATCATATCATATCAGATAAAGGGCTAGTATCCAAGATCTATAAAGAACTTATTAAACTCAACAGCAAAGAAACAAACAATCCAATCATGAAATGGGCAAAAGACATGAACAGAAATCTCACAGAGGAAGACATGGACATGGCCAACATGCACATGAGAAAATGCTCCGCATCACTGGCCATCAGGGAAATACAAATCAAAACCACAATGAGATACCACCTCACACCAGTGAGAATGGGGAAAATTAATAAGACAGGAAACCACAAATGTTGGAGAGGATGCGGAGAAAAGGGAACCCTCTTGCACTGTTGGTGGGAATGTGAACTGGTGCAGCCACCCTGGAAAACTGTGTGGAGGTTCCTCAAAGAGTTCAAGATAGATCTGCCCTATGAACCAGCAATTGCCCTTCTGGGGATTCACCCCAAAGATACAGATGCAGTGAAACACCGGGACACCTGCACCCCGATGTTTATAGCAGCAATGTCCACAATAGCCAAACTGTGGAAGGAGCCTCGGTGTCCATTGAAAGATGAATGGATAAAGAAGATGTGGTCTATGTATACAATGGAATATTCCTCAGCCATTAGAAATGACAAATACCCACCATTTGCTTCTATGTGGATGGACCTAGAGGGTATTATGCTGAGTGAAATAAGTCAATCGGAGAAGGACAAACATTATATGGTCTCATTCATTTGGGGAATATAAATAATAGTGAAAGGGAATAGAGGGGAAGGGAGAAGAAATGGGTAGGAAATATCAGAAAGGGAGACAGAACATGAAGGCTCCTAACTCTGGGAAATGAACTAGGGGTGGTGGAAGGGGAGGAGGGCGGGGGGGTGGGGGTGACTGGGTGACAGGCAGTGAGGGGGGCACTTGACGGGATGAGCACTGGGTGTTATTCTGTATGTTGGCAAATTGAACACCAATAAAAAATAAATATATTATTTAAAAAAAAAAGAAACGACAAATACCCACCATTTGCTTTGACGTGGATGGAACTGGAGGGTATTATGCTGAGTGAAATAAGTCAATCAGAGAAGGACAAACATTTTATGGTCTCATTCATTTGGGGAATATAAAAAATAGTGAAAGGGAATAAAAGGGAAAGGAGGAAAAATGAGTGGGAAATATCAGAAAGGGAGACAGAACATGAGAGATTCCTTACTCTGGGAAACGAACAAGGGGTGGTGGAAAGGGAGTATTGTGCCCAAGATTGCGAATCCGAGAAACCACCAAGGAGCCAACACTGATGGAAGCGCACGAGGGTTTATTTGCAAGCTCAAGCTTGCCGTGGCCAGTGGGATTGTAACACACATAGAAAGTTGCACAGTCATGTCGGTCCACAGGCAGGTGGCCAACTGAATCACGATTCACCCTATAGTGACCATTTGAACTGGCCTATCACTCTGGTCAGAACTGGCACGCAGTTGTGGTGGGCACAGGGCGGGGTTACATTTTTATGAGCCGATTTCCGATTAGGGTGTGCCCAGCGGCTTGACTAGAGTGGGGCAACGCCTTAAGCAATAAGCAGGTCATGTGGGGGTCATACAGGAGGTGGCACGTGCAGCACAAAATGGAGTTAGTCCTGTTCTGCTTGTCTAGGGGTAGGGGATTTTTGTTAAATATCCTGGGTCCCACAGGAGGTGGGCGGGTGTGGGGGTGACTGGGTGACGGGCACTGAGGCGGGGCACTTGATGGGATGAGCCCTGGGTGTTATGCTATACGTTGGCAAATTGAACTCCAATAAAAAAAAAAAAAAAAAAAGGAATGATATTCTTGTCTGCATTTAGATGTGCCATTGATGGCCTGAAAATTCAGGGGGCTTTGAGACTAAAGAGCAATGTCAAAAGTTAAATCAAAGGAGATCCCCAAAGCCAATAATGAATGTGTGCTCATTATAAAATCTATGTCAAGACTTTGTTTAGCTGTTGCATAGAGAGCAAATGAACAGAATGACAGTCTTACATCCTTATGATGAATAAGATCATGATTGCTGGGAAAAAAAAAAAAAACGGTGTGCGAACATCAGCAAGACAAGAGTGACAGAGAAGTCCACCTGAAAACATTCTGGAACCTTCCACACAGTGATCAATCTTGAAGGCAGGAAAGGTCACAGCCCCACTTCAGTTTGTGTTACTTTGGAATATTTCCTTCCAGTTGTACTCAGTAATTGTTCAGTCCCCCCAAAGACACTTGGGGTATAAGATACAAATGGCAAGGCACTGATCAACCACGTGTGTTCAAAAATGAGTTCCTGTACATGTTGGAATTCAGGAGCTCCTTTTATAATACAAGGATACAAGTTAATTTTCTAAGCAGACCATGTCTCTTCAGGTTAGATTGGGGTTTTTTTTTTGGTTATTTGAAACTCATGACATGTTTTTTTCCTTAAAACCAGCATTATAAAGGAGTATTTGTTTCCAAGACCAGCCTATGAAAAAGCCTGTTTTCTTCTGTAATGGGAATGCAATATGGGACCTCACTAGTGTTACTACTACCCCAACCAGCACTGTGACCATTGTTCCTGGGGAAAAGGATTATGTTGATCACATTTGGATGTCAGAGGCACATCTTCCTCCTTCTCCTGGAAGCTTTGGAAATTCTCTGTTCCTGCTACCATGAGAGCCCCAGGGTCTGGAACTGGTACTGCCTATACTCCACTAGGGCTATTGCTATTTGCTCTCTAGGGCTTGAGACAAGGGCCTGTCTGAAAGCGCTCTTGAGCTGAGATGGGAGATCCAGGCACTCCTTGAAGACCAGAGGTTAGTGAGCTTGAGGGACAGAAGTCAGGGGTGATGTTGTAGTGAAACAAAATGCATTAAAATTGCAAAGTGACCATAGCAAAAATGAAAACAAATTCAGGCTAAGATTTGGCTGAACTAGAAGTCCTGAAAATACATCTTTGTTTCCTTTGGGAAAAGAAACCGATCCCTCTGAGTGAAGTTAGGACCTGGCCAGGGTGATGGCTGGTGGTTCCCACTCTGGCTCGTGCCTGTGGTTGGGGGTGGGGGTGGGGGGTGTAATTTGGGTGTGGCAGTGACAGTCTCAGGAGAGCATTCCTGTTCCCACAGCTGCACTGAGAAATGGATCATCATAGGGCACCCTACTACATCTAGACTCTGGTAACCCACACTCTGTCAGACCTTCTGGCATTGAATGGTAAGGTATTTATTTCCCCCTCAACTTTTAATTTTGAAAAACTTCAGACTTACAAAAATGGTAAAACAAATCCCGCTAAACCCTTTGCCTAGATTCACTAGTCATTAACGTTATACCACATTTGATTTTGTGCATATGCAGAATTTTTTTTTCGGAGCTATTTGAAAGTAAGTTGCAGACATCATGATGCTTCACCCTAAATATATCAGCACAAACCTTTTAAGAGCAGGGAACATCTCTTTTTTAACCACAGCACTTTTATCATACCCGAGAATTCTAACCCAGATGGAACGTTATATATAGTCCATATTCAAATTTCCCCCAAGTTTACCATTAATATCTTTTGTTGCTTTTGTTGAATCCAGGATCCAGTCAAGGCTCACACATTATATTTAGTTACCATGTCTCTTCGTGCTCCTTTAATCTAGAACAGATCTCCCACCTTTCCTGTCTTTCATGACCTTGACCTTTCTGAAGAAACCAGGTCTGTAGTATCCTAGAAAGTCCCTCAGCCTGGACAGTCTGATTGTTTTCTTAGTGTTAGATTTGAGGTTAGCATTTTTCACAAGAATATACTTCATTGATGATGTGCCCTCACTACTGTATTGCCACAGGAAGTTCATGTTTGCCCATTAATGACGATGTACCAGTTTTTAGGCCATAACAAAACCATTCCTCTGCATCCTCTTGTCTTCAGGAGACGCAGGCTCTGGGTATTTTATGCAGGGTGCAACTTACGTGGATACTCCTTTCTCATAGACTTTTCTGTCTTCTCCATTTCTTCATTTTCTGTGTGGCTTTGTTCTGGTTCTGCTTCTTCCTTGCTGTGTGCTGCCTGGAGGGAACTGCTTATACAGGAAAGCCACTGCCCTCCTGGGTCAGCCTCAGAGCCACAACATGGGCTGGACTGTCATATCTCCAGGCCATCGCATCTGACCCCTAAGCAGAATGTCTGGGTTGATGCTGACAGAATCTGTAGCTCCTTCCTCTACTTGACTTGCCTTACAAGGCACGACGTGTGCCCAGTCAGAACAGAGGTAAGGGGACGTGGCCTTGGAAGGCTGTGGGGATTATGGTTATGCTCTGAGCTGCTACTGCACAGGTAAGGCCTTTCGACTGTTCCCAGCAAGGCTACAGCTACTTCTGTTTTCAGACCAGCTCAGATTCACTGTACCTTGCACCTGCTACTTGAGTAGACACATCCACCCAACTGAATGCTTTATGCCTTTTTAGCAGAGTTTGGTATTCCACAAGATTGGTCTTGGATTTGATGATTTTTTACCGGTGGGCAGACTAACAAAAACTGGATGCTTTTAAAAGCTGATGTGTGAAAAGCCCCTCATTTCTTTTACACATTCAACTCAGATAGTCTTTACCAAGCAGTATCCCATGCCCTCTGTTGTGAGCATCTGGGAACACAAAAGGACTAATAAACAGTCATTGGTCCCCAGGGTTGGGCTTAGTAGGGTCAATTTGTCAGTTAATAATTACAGGGAACGTGATGCCTCAAAGAAAGAAGTAAATACAAGACTATGGATGGGCAAAATGTGTGAAGGGGAGAAGGCAATGCAGGCTTCCAGTTATGGGATGAATGAGTCACAGGGATGAAAGGCACAGCATATGGAATATAGTCAATGATACTATAATAGCGCTGTGGGGTGACAGTAGCTACACTTGTGAGCATAGTATATAGACTTGTCCCATTGCCATGTTGTACACCTGAAACTAATATAACATTATGTGTCAACTATACTATAATCAAAAAAATATTAAGGAATTTTTTTTAAAGACGTATAGGCAATCAGGAAAGGTTCCTAGAAAAAGGTATTTCAAGGTGAAGCTTGAAAAAGAGCCCTTAAGAAGAGGAGAATGAGAGGCTTCCAGAGACACATGGCCATTGACTTTGGAATGGAAGCCCTGGAATTGTGTACTCTTGAGACTGAGACTGTGTTTTGGAGCAGGTCCATTCTGGTGCAGGTGCACAGCTCAGAATTTGGTGGATGAAGGGAGTGTTTCCAATGTCTAATGTTTTAATCAGGATTAGGGTTTTTACAGGGGGTCCAAAAAAAAAAAAAAAGAACAAAGAGCCTCTGACACCTGATTCAAAATGAACCATGTCTAGCATAGTTTCTTGTATGGAATGCAAGGGGTAGGTTGAGTTGGTCCTCTGGGAGAAAGAAGAAAACTAGTGTATGTGTCTAACCAAGCAAGAATACTGGTTAAGCTTAATTGTCATAGCCATGAATGCCCTCTGACTCTCTTTCCAGATTCTCCTAGTACTTAGGTTTCCCTCAGACAACAACATAAAAACGCAAGCCTCTGGGGTCTTATGAGAAAAATTAACCTGAGCTCTTTTGTCTTGGGCTCCTCAGAAATCTAGCTGGGAGAAGTCATATTAAGAACTGACAGCCAAAAAAAAAAAAAGAACTGACAGCCAAGGCAGGGCTGCAGACAGACACCGGTGAGTGGCTGTGAGGGAGGCTGAGGACCACTGTGGCCATGTTGAGTCCAAAGAGGCCAGCTGCTGGCCGCTCCACAGATGGCTGTGGAGGACCCAGGGCCAGTATTGCCAGACCTGATTTGACAAGAAATAGCCTTAAATTCTAATGACTTTCAAATGTTGACAATTAGTTCAAAACTCTTAAAAAACAAAAAATGAAAAGCAAAAATACTGTGCCAGATATCAACTCTTGCCATCCAAATAACATGCATCCTGGGCTGCATGTGGCTAGTCTGTATCCTCTGGTCAAAGGGAGATGCTCATTCCATTTATTTATCTGTGTTCTCTGTTTCATCTTTTTTGTTTTTTAAAGACTTTTTAAAAAATTTATTTATGAGACACACAAAGAGAGGCAGAGATACAGGGAAAGGGAGAAGCAGGCTCCCCACGGGGACCCCAGTGTGGGACTCAGTCTCAGGACCCTGGGATCACCTGAGCCAAAGGCAGACGCCCAACCACTGAGCCACCCAGGCACCCCCTGTATCTCATCTTTACAGCAAATCAGACCCCTGGAAGGCACAGTGCCAAAATGGTGTGAACTTACTCTTTCCCAGAATTCCCTTCCCATTTTACTTCAGTGGCCCACAGCTTAATTTTAATTGAAGGTTAGCGTAAGAAGAAAGCATATGAAATCTGCCTCTGTGTGAAACTGGATCTGGATCTGAGGATCCTGGCAATCACATTGCTTTACAGCACATATGAAGTCCCAAATCCCTAAATTCTTTTAGCATCAGTTGCTAAAAACACATTGTTTCTCTTGTGAAACTGGAATGCTTCCTCTTTGACAGGAGAGATTTCATTTTTGCTCTTGCTGCCAGGAAGCTCAGGGCTAAGTGGGAGAGTCTCCCCCAGCAGCTCTGTGAGCCTCCGTTTGCATCCTTGGCCTTTCCTTGGGTCCATCACTGTGTTTGCCCCTTATGTGTGGGTGTTAGCTACATGTTACTTCAAATTTTTCTTTGGAAAGATAAAAATAACCTCTGTTAAAAGAATGTGTATTCTATGCGAAGGGCCTCCTCTTTGTCCTCTGCATGTGGGACTAAGCCATCACCTTTCTTAAATCACAATACAGCCTGAGATGCTGCAGTGGGTTGGCCTCCATGTGGCCCTTTTGCTGGTGTGGAGCACACCACATGGTGTGGAACTCCACACATGACAGGTGTGGAGTTCAGTGGCAGTAACTACATTCAGAGTTGTGCAACCCTCACCACCATCCATTTCCAGGACTCTTTCATCCTCCCAAACAGAAACCCTGTTAAGCAGTACTGCCTTATTCCTCCATCCCCTGGTAAGCTCTACTTTATGTCTCTAGATACCTCATCTAGGGAGAATCATATAACATTTGTCCTTTTGTAACTGACTTATTTCACTTGCTATAATGTTCTCAAGGTTCATCCATATTGTAGCATGTGTCCAAATTTCCTTCATCTTGAAGGCTGAATAACATTCCATTGTGTATATTTGCCACATTTTGTTTATCCATTCATTGGTCAATGGACACTTGGGTTGCTTCCACCTTTGACTGTTCTGAATAAGGTGTCTAAGAACATGGGTGTGCAAGTATCTATTTGAGCCCTACTTTCAATTCTTTTGAAATTGGATTGAGAAGTGGGATTGCTGGATGGGAGGGAGGTTCTATTTCCAATTTTTCAGGAGCTGCCATACTGTTTTTCACAACAATTGCACCATTTTACATTCCCCCCCAGTAGGGCACAGGGATGCTAAGTTTCTCTCCATGTCCTTGCCAACACATTATTCTCTGTTGTTGTAAATAGTAGCCATCCTAATGAGTGTTAGGTGATATCTCATTGTGGCTTTGATTTGTAAATGAGGCACCTTTTGCATAGTCTGAAATACTTGGTGCCTGTCTCAGTTTATCCTGCTCTTCTGGTCTCTTAATCTCTCTTGCCTTTTGTAGAGACACCCACTGCCTCAGCCTAGGATGTTGAAGCTCTTGTTTGTGGCAGGGGCCAGATGATGCAGAGCACTGTGGGTCAGGAGAAGGAATTTAGAATTGATGCCAAGTCAATATCTAGAGGAATATGCCACAGACTCTGAAAGCTAAGTCCACCCTGTATGGAGTGGCACTGATGCTCAGAGTGAATGGTGGTGAATGATTGGTGCTGTGCGGTGGCACTCCAACGGGGAACCCAGAAGAGCTGCTTCTGCCAGCCTAGCCACCTTGTCCTCCTAAACTGAAGAATGATAAAAGACAGCCACATGTCACCTGATCACTAGGGTCTTGTGTAGAACCACAGTGCAGACCTCTGTGGATAACAGGCCAGAGTATGTGGGGCTCACCATCCAACCTGTGCCTTATTTATACATTTGGCTTCCTAAGACCGAAGAAAGCATTAATGGTGCTCTTTGGGGCAAAGGGAAGAAGCTCAATTGTTTTCAGTCTGTGTATTAATTTACACAACCTTTTCATCTCCTGATTCTCTATCCTGTACTAGTACCACGTTCTCTGTGGTTACTCTCCCCAGGGTGGTAGTAGACAGCTAAGAGAAGGGACAATGGCATTTCCTCGTACATCTGTGAGCCTCTCAGGGTTGAGGAGAGTCTCCTATTCATTTTTGTACCCTGCTTCTACCTGAGGTCAGTACTCAGCACCTGTTTGGTTAAGTGATGAGAAAGAAGTACTGACCAGGGGCACCTGGCTGGCTCAGTGGTTGAGCCTCTGCCTTCAGCTCAGGGCATGATCACAGGGAGCCTGCTTCTCCCTCTGCCTATGTCTCTGCCTGTCTCCATGTGTCTCTCATGAATAAATAAATAAAATTAAATTTAAAAGTACTGGCCAGACTTATTCACCCTCCCTCCTGTTTCCTATAGCCCAACATCATCATACAGCCTAGTTCATGTCCTGCCAACAGAGCCCATCAGCAGCTATACCCAGTGTGATCACTATATTAGGTGGAGCTGTACTAGGGAACTCCAGATGGAATGGCTGAACACAGGCATCTTTCTTCCTCATCCCTCTCATAAACACTTAATAATGCAAATAATTCAGGAGTGTATGTTAACTCCAGCTCAGTGTACCAGGAATCTTGCACCTCAAGGTAAATGACCATTTGGAGAAATTTCTCTGATTATTACTTAGAATTAATGTGCTTGAGAGACAGTTCAGCTGCATGCCCTGGACCTTGCCTTGAGTTTTTAGTGGGTACCTGTACTCCATCTCTAGAGGGCCTTCTGCAGCAAGGAATGTCTACCACTTGTTAGCAGCTCAGGGAATGGTCTGCAATGATGACAAAAAACATAAGGTTGATGTAAAACATGCTGCTACTGGCAGTCTGTGTTTCCAGTCTGTCTGTCTCTTAAATACATGATACGAGCTTCATATTTGCCCACTTAAAAATAAGTCTTAATTGCTTACATTAATCTATGATGGAGATAGAGTGGTGAGGAGGATCAAAGTTTCTTCTTAGTTGGAGCTCATATTTCAGCAGAGAACAGATAATAAACACATAAGTCAGATCAGATAGCGGTAATTGCTATGAGGATGATAGGATAATGGGGTAGAGCCTGAGCAGGGAGAGAGCTGGAAACCCCATGCCTTAGAGAGGGAAGAGTATGATGAGGAGGTGGCATCTGAGCGGATACTTGAGTAAATGGAGACTTGGGTGGAAATCAGTCTTGACAGAGGAAACAGCAAAGGAAAAAGAAGCCCTGGGGCAGACAGAAGATTATTAGTATGCTCCAAGGATGGAGGGGTCAGACGCGTGAATGCAGTAAGGTGAATGAGGAGGTGGTGGGCAAATGAGGCATCCGTTGTTCTCACCCTAACTGCATAGGAGAGTGATCTGAAGAACTTTAAAATTTTTCTCAGTGCTCCAGCCCCACCCCCAGAGGCTGTGATTTAATTGGTCTGGGCTGTGGCTTGGACATGGGTTATTTATAAAAGCTCCATAGTAAATTCCACAGTGCAGCCTGGGTTGAGAACATCATCAGTCTTGAGCATGCAGAGTCTTACAGACTCTGGTGAGGAGTTTGGACCCAAGCTGAATGACACAGGGAAGCCATTAGGTGATTTGGGCTAGGGGAGTAACATCTGACTTATGTCCTTGAGAGGCTCACTTTGGCTGCATTGTGGGGAATGGAGGCTGGAGGTTGTTCAGGTGATTCAGTGAAGAAATGATGGTAGCCTGAACTGTGGTGGTATCGGTAGAGATAGAAAGAAGAGGTGCCTTTGGGGATACATTTTGGAGGTTGCACTCCCAAGATGGATTGGGTTTAGGATGTGAAGCCAAAGGAAATGAAGCTTGCCTGACAGGTAACCTGAGTAACTGAGCGGATGGTAGTGTCATTCACAGAGATGGGAAGGAACAGATGTGAGAGAAGGGGAATAATTGTGTCCATTGGTTGGTGTGAAAGCCTCTGGCTGTCGTCTCTCTAGATTCAGGTTAACTTGGAGATCCAGGCAGTCAAATAAGGTTGACCGATATATTCTGTTTCTGTGGTACTGAGTTTTTTGACATCTTCCAAAGATAAGCACTGAAAGCAATGGACTGTTTTAGTGCATGGAACCTATGACAAGAAGGGAGAAAGAACAAAGAGAAATTGAAGAGACTGAGCTTCTTTCATGTGGGACAGACTGGAGGTAGGGGAGGAATGCACTTTTAGAGAAGGCTTATAAGTTACATCTTCTTGCTGTAATCCAAAATAGCAGGTTGTGTTTGACCTAAAGGGGATTTTTTTTCCCCAACAAAATTATCTTCTAAAATACTTGTAGCTCATACTAAAATTATAATTAATTTTTCTTCCCAGATCAGGTCCTAGATATCCAGCAATTAAAAGTAACCCAGGGTTTGCACCTGAGTGGCTTAGTCAGTTAAGCATCCAACTCTTGATTTTGGCTCAGGTCATGATCTCAGGGTTGTGAGATTGAGTTCCAGGTCATGGAACCTGCTTAAGATTCTCTCTCTCCCTCTCCTTCTGCACCCTGCCCCCCGCCTCTTGCATGCACTCTCTCTGATTTAAAAAAGTAACCCAGATTTTTAAGTCAGAATCAAATATTAGAATGGTTTACAGGACTTTTACATGGAGAACAATATGAACTTTATTAGAATAGTTTACTTTTCCCCTGATGGAAAAGTGGTTTAAATTGCAATGGTATAACACATTGATTGGTCATATCAGAAAATAGTCCTGATTATAAGCTCAATGGAGGCAAAAATTATCTCTTATAGTTTTTATTTTTTTAAAAATGCCTAGTGTCTCGGTTCACTCTGGGCCTTTTTGTTTTGTTTGTTTAGTAGAGTTCTGAGATTTTTGCTAAAAGTCTTTCTGGAGTCTATACTTATCTGAATGGTTAAGGAGGAGGGTTGACCAGAAGGTTTCTGAAGTCCCAGCAGCTCCCTTCTGAGACCTTTCCTTGTTTGTACCAAAGAATTTGAGACACAGCTCCCTTCCAGTGAAAGACTAGAGCATTTAGAGTGGCATGGCTATCTAGAAAGTGGCTATGGTCTGAAACTCCTTAATAATGGCTTACCTTGGCTCTAAGGCTCAGAGACGGTGCCAGTAGCCTATGACATGAGGCCACATAGCATTAAAGCCAAGAATATCAAGCTCTATTGCCATTCCGTCTTACCCGACTGGGTTCCTCTGTTTCTGAGTGAAACAGAGAGCATTCCTAACCCACCTGCCTGCTTAACTCATCGTTTCCACATTCACTCACAGATAATTGCAGTGACCTGAACTCAGAGCTGCAGAGAGTGCTGACAGGCCTGGAGAATGTTGTCTGCTGCAGGAAGAAGAGCAGCTGCAGCCTTTCCGTGGCCGAAGTGGACAGGCGCATTGAGCAGCTCACCACGGCCAGTGAGCACTGTGACTTGGCCATCAAGGTATATACTTCCCACCCTTGGTCTGGCTCTCTGAGAGCATATGAGGGAAATGATCAGATCTCTCTTCTTTGAAGCATGGTTTTCTCAAATACCTGTTAGGAATGAATGTTTCTAAGAAAACCATACTGTACATTGGACCACTAGGGAGAAGTAGGAGCCCTATAAATTTGTGTTGGGCTGAGTCATGTTTAAAAAAAAAAAAAAAGTGGGGATCCCTGGGTGGCGCAGCGGTTTGGCGCCTGCCTTTGGCCCAGGGCGCGATCCTGGAGACCCGGGATCGAATCCCACGTCGGGCTCCCGGTGCATGGAGCCTGCTTCTCCCTCTGCCTGTGTCTCTGTCTCTGCCTCTCTCTCTCTCTCTGTGTGACTATCATTAAAAAAAAAAAAAAAAAAAGTCAGGATCCCTGGGTGGCTTAGCGGTTTAGCACCTGCCTCTGGCCTGGGATGTGGTCCTGGGTTCCTGGGATCAAGTCCCACATTGGGCTCCCTGCATGGAGCCTGCTTCTCCCTCTGCTTGTGTCTCTGCCTCTCTCTCTCTGTGTCCCTCATGAATGAATAAATAAATAAAATCTTAAAAAAAAAAAAAAGTCATGTCAGCAGTAAGATCATCACTGGCTTTGCATCAGAAATGAGGATTTCCTTGAAAATTCTTAGACTACCTGTATTGTACCATATCATTTTAGGGTGGCCCATCATGCAGCACTTGTGAGTTGTAGGATTAACTGGGACGTTTTATTTAAGCTTTAAGACCTCTAGACTGTTAGTTCAGAAGTTACCAATTCATGGTGCTAACAAGAGGGAAGTTGAGGGACTGAATGAGTCGTGTGTCCTGAGCACACGGGACTAGCCTCAGCCACACCTTGCATAGCCATCCATCTTAGTGCTTAGCGAGCACAGATGAGGAATGTGCTGCATCTGCACTGACTCCTCCTGAGCAATAGGAGCACCAAGGCCTATTGATATCAGGGCCTCTGCTATCTGTATATAACTTCACCACAGCTGAGGAGCCTAGGCATAGCAATTCCTCTGTGAGGAGCCTACATAAAGGGAAAACATGACATGTTATTGAAAAATGTCTTTGACACTAGGTCCAAGTTTCTGTCCACAGGAATCCTGGATTTCACAAAAGAGCTGTGGTATCTCAAGGTAAACCATAATTCACAGTGATAACCCAGCTGGTTTTCCATCTTATTCATCTCAATTATAAATAAAAAGTTGTTGTGGTTTGGGGCGGCAGCCACTGGTGTTTCTTTGGCTGGAGTCTCCCAGGCCTTGTATTCAGTTGTAATGTCCGCTTAGGTGCTAGCCCCAGCCTCGACACTGAGAGAGCAGGAGGGGCTCAAGGGCTTCTGCCAGCTAGCAAAGAACGGAGTGGACCTGAATCGACTGATGGGGGCTAAGAGTCTCAGGTCTGAGGAAAGGATGAAGCCCCATGTGTGGAAAGTCATGGCAAGATTTGGGTAACTTCATCATGGAACCAATGTGGGAGTCCAAGGGTGTAATCCCCTCACATTCTTGCATTTTTGAGACTACCTGTTTCTCCTCACATCCCCTCACATCTGTCTTCTACCCTACATGGTAATCGTCCATCTTTTCCCTATCAGTTGGCTTCTGCTTCCTATGCCAAAGGGCAATGGATGTGAATGAATAGTTTCTGAAAGCAAGCAGAATTACTTTTTTTTCCCCCTAACTTTATGCATCTCTCCTCTCCATTAATAATGTGTTTCAAATGAATTTGTAAAAAAAGCACTCTCCAAGTACTATTAAGATTCTGATCTTTTTAGCTCATAGCTGTCTTATTAATTAATTAAATCCCTGCTGCCTCAGAAGCATCCAAAATGAGCTTCATCTTTTCTGTGTCACCGAGGTTTATTTTTGTCTTTCACATCTTGGGACTGAACCCCTGAATTCTGATGTGTGACACTAAAAGCTGGAAATGGTAATGTGACTTCTGGTCTCCTGGAGTTGCAACATGGGAGGCCTGTTATTCGAGAAACCTCAATTTAGCTCTTGCATGCTGTTTGCCACTTCACATTTGCACTATGAAAAGGCCACTAAGGTGTTTGCTGTGTGGTTATATGTATTTTCCAACTCCAGAACATGCATCGGAGGACCTCAGCACTTGTGTAGATGAGGCCGTGAAAGCCAAAGGTAGACAAATGTACCATGAAGGGACCATGTTGTTCTTATTCTGGGGACTGTTTGGAAACACAGACTGTGACCCAGGCGAATGACGGAGCCATTATCTGAAAATGGGGAAAGGGTAATTGGGGGAGGGGTGGGTAGTCATGATTACCATTGGCAGTGAAAGTGCCTTAGAACCCGCTCCTCTGTCGTCACACGCTCCCATACTGCCCATTTTTTCCCCCTTCTCCCAGGGAACCCACTGGGCTTGTCTTTATGTTTTTCAGACAGTTGAGGAGATCGAGGGGGTACTTGGCCGGGACTTGTATCCCAACCTGGCTGAAGAGCGGTCTCGTTGGGAGAAGGAGCTGGCCGGGCTGAGGGAAGAGAATGAGAGCCTGACCGCCATGCTGTGCAGTAAAGAAGAGGAGCTGAATAGAACCAAGGCCACCATGAATGCCATCCGGGAGGAGCGGGACCGGCTCCGGAGGAGGGTGAGCACGCCAGGTCCCACACAGCCGAGTCTTTCCCCCAGGTTGCGGGGCCGGGATGTAAACAAGCATACAGAGCCAAGGGCAGCCCCGAGAGTTTTGTGGCATCTCTAGTCTTGGGAATCTCCATCCCTTTCCAATCATGAAGTCATTCTCAAAAGGGGAGTAGTTTGAAGTGCTGAGGTGTGCAGGTAAGATTTTAAGAGAACACTGTTCTCAGAAACACAAATCTAAGTGGATGGTAAAATTATATCAGTGCAATGATTCTCATACCATTCTCCAAGACATGCACATCTTCCCCAAGCTCAATTAAAATGTTCTTTTAAGATAGGCTAGTAATATTTTATAATTGGCAGAAATATATAGAATTTTCCCCTTTGCAGCTTCTTCTATAAAATTTTCTTTAAATCTGTAGTATCTGCTCTCACTTATCTAGATGAGTCTAATGTAAAATGTCCTCACCTCTACTGCATTTATTACGGTTATGATGATCATATGTGTGTATATGTATTTATGAGTATGTCATTCCCAGCATTCATCCCAACATACCAAATGGTTCTGTGGCCTAGAGCAGCTTTGAGAACAACTTGCTTAGGAAATACATGCATTGCTAAAGGAGCTCATGTTTCAGTGGAGTCATGTTTGGCAAAATGGTTAAAGCACTCAGTTGTCCAAAGACAGAGTTTCTTTCTCAGGAACCCACAAGTACTTCTTTGTTTGGCTGTGAATTTGATCTGTGATTGATCTGGGGTAGAGCAATGAATTCTTCAATCAGAAACATTCCCTCTGAACTTCACTTTGAATTACTAGACCAACTATACTCTCTTTCTCAATCCTGGCAATATTAGCAGCTTGCTTTCTAGCTGTGCTCTGACTGACAATTCTGCACACAGCTAAAGTTGACTTAGGGGGAAAGTACATCATCCTTCACCATTGCTTTCTCCCTTACTTTTAAAGAACACCTTGGCAATAACCTGTCTTCAGGAAGATCAGCATGTGTGCATCATTCTGTTCTAAACACACACACAAGTTCTCTTGGTTGCCATGATTTATGAATATGAAAGAAATTACTACTTTTGAACATTATCAACTCCTGTTCTCATTTGTGGCTAGTGTCATAATTGAAAGGCCAGCATTCCTACCTCTCATATCGGAGCATGATTTTGTCTGCACTCACATGCCTAAGCTTATTTTCCATCCCCAGCTGTATGGGCTACCATTCTCCACACTTGCATCAGCAGGTATAAATCATCCCAGTCAGCAAAGACTTTATCAGGACAAGCTGATGAAATGTACTTAGTGCTGAGGCCGACACCACCTGGAATTTCCTGGGTTACACTCCCTTGTTGTTATGAGTAATGCCCTAATTAGGTGTGCTTGCTCTTACCGTGCACATTCTGGTGGTACAAGTTTTGTGAGGGAAATGTTGGTCTTAGGTATAATTACATATTGTAGTTTAGAATAAATTTCCTCCTCTAAACTTGAGTTACTAATGTGCAAGACAGCCCTGGATTGAGACAAGCAGAGGATGAAAAGCCAGTCCCCCTTCATGCAAGTATTTTCTCCCACTCTGGAGGTTAGTGTTAAGAATAGCATAATGGAGAGTGCCTGGTTGGCTCAGTGGTTGGGCATCTTCCTTTAGCTCAGGTCATGATTCTGGAATCCTGGGACTGAGTCCTCTATCAGGCTCCCTTTAGGGAGCCTGCTTCTCCCTCTGCCTATGTCTCTGCCTCTCTCTGTGTGTCTCTCATGAATAAATACATAAATCTTTAAAAACAAAAACAAAGAGATGCCTGGGTGCCACAGTGATTGAATGTCTGCCTTCAGCTCAGGGTGTGATCCCCCGGTCCCGGGATTGATTCCCACATCCGGCTCCCTACATGGAGCCTGCTTTTCCCTCTGCCTTGTCTTTGTCTCTCTCTCTCTGTCTGTGTCTTTCATGAGTAAATAAATAAAATCTTTTTTTAAAAAATCCAAAAAACAAACAAACAAAAACAGCATAATGGGGCAATACTATTAGAGCTATCTGGGGTCACAGCTTGACATACCAAGTCACCATGAACCTTTTAGCAAGTTTACTAACCTCTCTGTGCCTCAGATGACTCTACCATGAGGCAGGAATAAGAATAGTATCTAATGCAGGAAAGTTAATTAATACTCATAAAGCACTTAGACAGCCTTTTTTCTGATCACACTTATTACCTTTCAAGTTTTCAGGTTTTACATGATCTATATTTCCATTATATCTAAGTAATAAAATGTTGAGGAACTCATGTCTCTTCCTCAACTGGAAATGTCCTCAGGAATCTGTACACCTACCCATGACTAATTTCTCTGTATTTCAAAGTAATTGTGCATCTGGTAGAATTTGCTAAGCTGCCTCTGAATGCCCATTCAGTAGACTTTAAATGTTGGATCACTTCCACCCAGCTCTCCCTAATATATTTCATTTCCTTGAGGAGGAATCTGTCTTTTGTGGTTCATTTTCTCCTGTTCCTCATGATGCATAGCTCTTTGGAAGGACTGAGGTACCATTTCATTTCCATTCTCTGATACCACATGATACATGGCTTGTTTGTCTTTGCTGTCTTCAGAGCAGGTCTGGATTCACAGCTCATCAGACTTGCCTAAAAAGCAGTAGAGGCTGTGTTTTTGTTTTTGTTTTTCATTGCCCACATTCATTGTAAAGAATTTGAACTGACCAGATGAATAAGATTGGTGGTGCTTGCCCTCTGCCGGTAATTAAACAGAGTGCTCTCGCTAGGTTTTCTAAGACTTGTTCAATATTTAATTAAATTAGATCTTTAATATCAGTTAACAGATTGGGCTACTTGGTAGAGCAGTAGCTAAGGAACAACAGGCAAACAATTTTTATTATTGGTCCCAGCTCATTAAATGAGATAATCATTTATATCTGCATGCTCTGTAATATAACCACTCATTTCCTCACATGTCAAGAAGTGGGCTTAATTTAGGCAAGGTAGAATTAATTACTCTAGAAGGGAACACTCTACTCTTCATTCATTCATTGATTCACTTCATGAACACGATTGGTCATCTCCTCTGTGTTGGGCAGAGAGGTTGCAGCAATAAACAGGACACAGACGTTGGCTGGAAGGATGTTAGGGAGACTTGCAGGTCAACAGGTTATTATAATAGCAGGTTGTTACAATGTTGTAGGGAGTAGAACACAGAGTACAGTGGGGAGCCCTGGCAGTCCACAAGAGAGACATTTGATGATAAGTTCAGCTTCTCCACACTATTTTCATCTTTTACCTAATTGTTTAGGTCAACTGCCATTTAGCAAAAATGATCGGTGCCTTCCTCAGATACTTTGGTAAGCCATAGTTTCGTAAAATTTTTGGTAAAACTATGACCACAGGCTCATGAATCTATGTACCATTGTATCATAGACTTGAATCAAAATCATACAGGTTCCTTCTGAGATTTTATAAAAATTCTTCTGAAAATTATGCAAATTCATGGCCTGAGGTGGTAGCAGGAGTTTTTCCTGCATACCCCATGTCCAATTTGGGTATTTTCAGCATGTCTGTAAATGAATTTCATAAGCCTCTCCTGGACTTACTTCATCCATGGAATCTGATTTCTGCTTTGAGTCTCTGGTCATCACCACAATAAATTCAAGAGACTAGAAGACACATTATCTTGAACTAAATAAAAGTCATGTTTATCTCAAATTTCTACTTCTCTACTTCGTCTGCTTTCCCTCTAAATGTCTTAAAGCCCTTAGTGGGTCAGTTAATTGACTTGGCTGGGGCAGGGGAAAGGAACAGTATTTCGACTAGTGATAAGAAGGTACAAGTGTCTGTCTTTTCCTAACCAATTACTCTTGATCCCTAAATGTGGTGTTACATTTATGAAGAGATTTCATTGTTCTGTGTTCATAGGACCCATGTAATACAAATGGAATCACCCAGTTCAGCTAAAGTCTTTTAAAATATAAATGAGGACCCAACTCCAGATTTTTTAAATGGCTGCCATTTGGCTCCTTGGCCAGGAAAAAGGATGAGTAAATATCTAGAATGCTGCAGTGCCCATTTCCTCTGCCTTCACCTTGTCCTACTAAACAGGGAAGTCGCCCCAAATTCCTGATAATGTAGCCTTAGGGGAGGAGGGGAAGGGAAACTGGGAAAGGAACATTACAGGTAAAAGGAGTTCCTTCATACATTGTGCTCTCTGAGGACCATTAACTCTGAAGCTTTTCAAAGTAAAAATCCTGTCATATGTTCCTTTTGGTCACTTTTTTTAAAACTTAAGATTAGAGTTTTATTACAGCAAAAAATCAGAACCAGCCAAAATAAAGGTGCACAGGTCTGGATGGTGTCCGAATGCAGTTCTTGTTGTCTTCTCCAGGTAGAATCGTGGATGGTGTTACCTCCTTTACAGGCAACACTCAAGAGTATTGCCAACCAGGGAAGTTCACCCAAACTTCAGTATCCAAAATTTTTATTGGGCTTTCATCATATAGGCATGATTGGTTGAATTCTTGGCCATATGGTTGAACTCAGTTTCTAGCCCCCTTCTGCTTCAGGGAGATGAGGCTGGTATCCTTTAGGCTACCTTTAAGTTTGTGCTAATGACAGGGGTCATGGAGCTGCACTGTTTCTGCCACTGTCATTGTCCTAGAGATCCAGGAGGATGTGAGGGTCCAGGGCTGTTCCACTCAGCCAGGTGTGCAACACACAGCTCAAACGTGTCTCATGCATTCACCAACTGGGGCTTTATAAAGAGCATCCTCTTCTATATCCCTCAGTGTCCTCCCCTGGAGCCAGGAGTTCTAAATTCCACTGGTGCCAGTTTCTAAATACTGATTTGGTTCTAAACACCAATCCCATCTTCAGTATTCAACTTGTGTCATCTCTAAGGACTCTTATCCCATCAGTGGTCACGTTTATGAGTTGGAAAGAAGAATCCAAATTAAGCCAAAGGGCCTGTTAAAAAGAGTAATTACCTTGTAAGTTGACTGTGTATTTTATTATGTACTTTTTTCTACTCACTCATTCATTTGTTGTATCTATTTACTAGTAGGCTGCCCACCCCTACCAGGAAATGAGATTTGTAGTGTTATACTGATGTGTCCAGAGCATGGTCTCTCTCTGAATCAGTCATTTGCTTTGTCTGAATTGTCTCCTGTTATATGCTAAGTCAGTATCTCTTTGATATTTTTAACTAAAAATCAGTCACAGTGGAGATATTTCTGGAAGTGAAATTGTTGTGACCTTATGTAGATTAAATAAAGATTCATCTCTGATTTGCCTTACTTGGCTTTGAGTCCCATCTGAGTGCCTTCTGCTCTGCCTCCCCCTCCATGATGCTTTTCTTGACCACAGTGTCTGGATATGGAAAATGCAGAGCTGCAAAATGGTACTTTATATTTACTATGAATTTATATGTGTATACATTTACACTGGCTATATGTGCATGTATTTAAAATAGACTAGAACAATATAAACAAATGGTATTGGTTATGGTGGGGAGAAGAAGCAAGTACCTGAGTATAGGTCAAGGGGTACTCCCAGTTTCTCTACAGTGTTCTAATTTTATTCTTTAAATGAATGTATTTTTTTTGTATAACTTTTAATAGGAATATATACATAGAAGTAGAAGGAAAGCTAATATGCTAAAATATCAATAGAGGCTAAGACCAGGCAGTGAAATGTTAGGCATATTTCTCTTCTTTATACTTTTCTTTAATTTTCAAATTAAACAAAAAGTGGATTACAGTCAGTGATCTGCATCTCCCAGCTTCAACAACTTGATAGTCATACAGAAATAGTTTTCTGTTTTGTCCTTGCTGGAATTTTGTTCATATCTCATTTGTCCCATTTCTTCTTAGTGTTGGACCCTGGCTCACGGGTGCCAACGTGTCCCAGTGGACGCCCCAGAGACTCAGACCCCAGACAGGCAGATGCAATTAGCAAGAGGGTTTATTGGACGTTTGCGCAAATGGGCTCTCCACCTCCGAGGAGGAAGAGAGCCCCGATTAGCAATTACAGGCATCTTTTATTTATTTTATTTATTTTTTTTTTAAAGATTTTATTTATTTATTCATGATAGTCACACAGAGAGAGACAGAGAGGCAGAGACACAGGCAGAGGGAGAAGCAGGCTCCACACAGGGAGCCCGACGTGGGATTTGATCCCGGGTCTCCAGGATCACGCCCCGGGCCAAAGGCAGGGGCCAAACCGCTGCGCCACCCAGGGATCCCTACAGGCATCTTTTAAAGGCAAAAAGACCGCTTAAAGGCAAAGAACCCGGAGGAGTAGCATAGCATCCAGGTTATTGATTTCTCAACATGAACCTGTTCAGGGACATTTCAGTCAGGGCGTGGGGGGGAATGGTTTTCTTATCTCGGACAACCAGAATATTTTTTGTTGCTTAAATTCCAGGAAGGCACAGGGATGGGCTGCCTCTGGATTAGGCCTGGTCCTACTCACAGGGCAGGGTTTCTTCATTAGGAGTTTTTTATATATATATATATATATGAAAAAGACACTGTTGGTATTAATTAAGTTTAAATTCACAAACAGAGAGAAAGAGAGAAAGACCACCTGTTTTAACACTCTCAACCCTAATCTGGCCATGAAAAAGGGAGTTGAAAGGAGTGAGATCTGGCTCCAGTGCTGTCCTTCCAACCTATATATTTTTTTGGGGAGGGGGTGGGTCTCACTCAAGTGGCTCTTCTTTTGTGTTGCTGATATATTTGTCAGGATAAGGATAGGTTATACAGCAGTTACAAATTAACTCCCCAAAATTCAGTGGCATGGCACATGAAAAGAGCATAATTCTTGCTTGCACTTGCACTGCATGTCCAGCACAGATTTGGGGGTATGAGCACATAGCAGAGTACATAGCTCTGCTCCATGCAGTCATTCAAGGAGCCAGGCTGATGGCACACATCATCTAAAACATCCCTTGAAGGGACCTACCCCATACTTACATGTTTCTACTCATTGCCAGTTGGACAGAACTGGACAGATGTTCCGCTTAACCATAGGGACTGAGGAATGTGAAGGAGCACATGGATATTTGTTGAGCAGTAAATGTTCCTAGCTCAGCTGATTTGTTTGCTTTGAGCATTATACCAGATAGACTTGGACTGAATCAGAATGCCAGAGAAACAGACTATTGACCCTCCATCTTGCGGTGGCTCTCAGTGTGCATGTCAGAATTGTTGGAAGCTTGAAGGATATGTGCCGAGGCCCTTTCATGAACCACTGAATCAATGGATGGGGTGCAGGACCTTGGCATACTTCCTCATCTTGATCCCAACAAGTACCCAGGGACAGGAAGTCGAAGGGGGTGTCCTTCAGTCACCCCCTGGACGTGGGCCAATAGCCCCTCCAAGCATCTTTACCTTTCTTCCTGCAAGGTGAATGAGAGAACTTCAGCTTTTCTGGCACCATCTCCTCACACAGTGTGGCAGTGATGAGCCTGGTGCCTGAGGGGAAAGCCACTTGGTGTAAAGAGCCTACCCTGCTCTGTCCACTCATGAGGGTGAGCTAGAGGAGGGAGGTCAGAGAAGGATGTGATTGTCCTGGAATCCAGCAAGACATGGGCACCCTAGGGCTCTGAAGGCAAGGAGGCATTATCCCGCACAGTGTACATCTTCCCATGCTCATCCAGGAAAGGAAAACAGATAGTTTTACAAGGTGCTACTTATCAATGCAATCTTTTTTTCAATGCAGTCTTGATAGCTTATTGTTAAAAACCTGTTAATATTCATAGTATTAACATTCTCTGAACATTTTCAGAGTAAATATACTCCTCTCAGACTGAAAAGAGATACCTCTGAAGGCAAAGCAGGATTTAAAGCCTAAATTCAAACATTGAACATGCTTTGAGCATTTCCTTATGATGAGCACTGATTCATACACACCTTGTTTAATCTGTATCAGAATTCTACAAGATAGCTACCAGTACTAAACCCTTCTTAGAAATGAGAAAACTGAGTCCTACAGAAGTTCGATAATCTTGTCCTAGTCTACACTATTGCCAAAACTTGGGCCCTGGTAGCCTTATTGTGGGATACAGTTTTCATTGTCCTGTTGTCCAGATGCTTTTCCTGGGTCCTCTTCCCCCTCTTTCTCATTCTATCACCTCCTTCCACACAGACTAGAAGTTAGTAAATCATCCTCTGTGACAGTAACATGGGCACCAGATTCCTTAGGCTTCTACAGACCAATCCTGTTAGCATGGCAAGACAGCACTAAGCGAAGGCAAAATGAGTTTGTTTCATAGAGAAGTTCCTTGTATGTATATTTATCTTGATTTGAGCCCAACTCAGAGCATCATTGGTAAAACCTGTCGCCCTTCCTCTCTGTAGTTTGAGGAAGTGTGAAGTGTGGGATCCAAGGCAGAGAACTCTCAGAACTATGATTCTTTTCATGTCTTCTGTGGAAACAGTTCTAGTTACTCTAAAAGGGTTTCATGCACATTTGTGCCATGGAAATTGGGAGGTGTGAGGTAACTCTTTTGGTTGTGGGCACTGGTGTTTGCTTACCCATCCCCAGCCTCTCTCCTCAAAATCCTGCTCCTAAATCCCAGATCACGCTGTTTAAAGGTGAACTCTTGGCTATAAAGCAAGTAGCTGACTCCCTTTGTTGGAAAGCTGGTAAGAAATTAGGATGGCAGCCAGAACCCTGACCTTCTCCCTGATGCAGCCATCTTGATAATCTGGTCCAGGTTCTCCAGCAGTCTGCAGAACAAAAGAGGAAATGATGCACCTATCAAATCTTCAGAGAATGGAAATGCTGTTGGGTTTGTTTCCCTTCTCTTCTGTGGTCCTCCTCATCTTCTGTTTCAGCTTACACAAAGTTGCCATGACCAATAAAATACAACTTTCCTGAAACACTGTGTAAATGAGATTCATAGGAACAAATGTAACTTTTCTGTAAATACATTCGAATTCCTCATTTGTCTGAAGTTTCCAAGAAAAGTCTTATAAAATCTCCAGTCCAAGAGCGGTTCTCTGCAAAATACCCACATTTCTGGACTTGAGGAGGCTGGTCTTCAAGAAGCAGAAGGGACCAACTGCCCGAAGCTCATCAGAAACCGCTCTTGTGGCCCTTCTGCAGGGCAGAAATCCCCTCATCACAACCAGCTCCATTACACAGTGAAATTACGAATTACAACCTAATTGCCTGAAATTACAGCCACCCAGTGAACACTGCTGCGCATTGTAAGTGGAACAGACTCCTCCTTCTCTGGCTGGTGACAGTGTTTCTAATCCTGCTCAGGACTCCTAGGCCACCTTTCATTCCTGCATGTCACTCGCCTGTGAACCACATGCACAGATGACTTTATCAACAAGCATAGTTGTCTTGTCTGCATTCCTCCAGCTGTCCTGGGAGATGGAAGTGTCCAGGAGCTGACCTGTCTTACACTTGTCCTAGCCTAACTTCTCCCCCACTTTGGAAGCCCTGCTCTGTGCCCGCACCGCTGGATGTTTGTCTTTGCCAGCTCCAGTACCAGGTTCTTCGTCACCAGCATCTCGCTGTCTGGCTACCATAATCTCTTAGGCTCCTGATCTCTCATCTTTGTATTTACTTTTTTCATTTGTTGGCTTTTATTTAGCCTGCAAGGGCAGAGAGATAAGCTAATTATGTTCCTCTACTAAAAGCACACTCACTGATCCGTAAAAGGTCTTTTGCTTAATTTATTTATTCCTTTTATATCCCCTTCCCTTTTCCTATTTTGTATATGTCTTCATACATAGTGTTTTATGCCTTGTTTTTAATTTACATAAATGTTGTGCTGTAGACTCCTTTCTCCCCCTCGGCACTCTGGGTCTCTCCATCTTTTTTTTCTTTTTTCTTTTGTATATATTTTTATTGGAATTTGATTTGCCAACATATAGCATAACACCCAGTGCTCATCCCATCAAGTGCCCCCCTCAGTGCCTGTCACCCAGTCACCCCAACCCCCTGCCCACTTCCCCTTCCACCACCCCTTGTTCGTTTCCCAGAGTTAGGTGTCTCATGTTCTGTCACCCTCACTGATATTTCCCAATCATTTTCTCTCCTTTCCTCTTTATTCCCTTTCACTATTTTTTATATTCCCCAAATGAATGAGGCCATATAATGTTTGTCCTCCTCTGATTCAGGGTCTGTCCATCTTGTTTTGTATCCCATCCCACTGACATGCCAGCGGCTGTCTTGTATTCTGTATGGTTGCCTGCCCTGTGGACTGTGCTAGCAACAAGACTTCCCACTACCACGGACAGCGGTGCAGCACACATACCCTTGCACATGCCCCTCGCACCTGGGTGGGACTCTCTCTGCAATACTTGTCCGGCAGTAAGGTTGCAGCATCCTGGGTCTGCGTATTCCTACTCAGACAAGCCTTACCAGGCAGTTTTGCAGAACGGCTTGCCAGTCCCCGCATTCACAGGCAGCATGGTAAGGTAAGGTTCCTTCTGCCCCTACTTCCATGCCAGTTTTTGTGCTTACCTCCATCTCTTTCATAGGGTTCTTTTTCTGGGTTGAATTCCCTTGTTACTGAAAGCATATATCCTGCCTGTTTTTGTCTCCTGATTTCTTATTTTTTAAGTCCTTCCAATAAAGGTCTACATAGGACAAATTCTTAATCTTTGAGAACATCTTTGTTTTTGTTCATGCCCTTGATGATGACTGCATAGCTTTCTATTGCTGCTGTAACAATTTGCCATAAATTGTGCCATAAATTGCTTCAGATAACACGGATTTAGTACTTTACAGTCCTGAAGACTAGAAGTCTGAAATGCATCTGACTCATTGACCTCAGAGTTTTGTCAAGGCTGCATTCCTTCCCGGGGCTCTGGAGGGTAATCAACTTCCTGCCTCTTGAAGCTTCCAGAGGCAGCCAGCATTCCTTGACTCGTGTCCCTTCCTTCAGCTTCCAAGCCTGCAGCAGAGCACCTTCAGACTTCTCTAACTTTGGCACCCCTGCTTCTTTCTTTAAAGGATACTTCCAGTTGCTTGGTCCACCAGATAATCAGGGGTAATCTTCTCATCTCAAGATTCTTAATCATTCTAGCAAATTCCCTTTTGCCATGGAAAGTCACATACTCCCAGCTTTCTAAGGCTATGATGTAGACCTCTTTGGAGACCGTTCTTTGGCCTACCACAGTAGTCTAGCTACGTATTATATTTTCAGGTGATAGTTTTTAGTTCTTTGAGGGTTTTTTTCTTTTATAATATTCAGATGGTAATGAGTCTCACACTGTGTCAGAGATGGTTCAAAGTGCTGGCAACCCAGTAGTGAATGAAACAGACCAACACTCTTGCCCTCAGAACCTAACATGGCTGTGCCTCCCACCAGCTTTAAAGATTCTCTCTTTATCCCTTTTTCCCCTTACGTTTGCCTTTTGCTACATATGCAATTATGTTTTTTTCCCCCATTTTCCAAGTAGCTTTAGCTGCATAACAAACCATCCTAAACTTGAAAGACCTATAACAATGATTTGTCACTGTCTGCATAGTTCTGAGGAACCACGCAGTTCAGTTGGCAGTCCTTGCTTAGGCTCAGATGTGGTTATAGTCAGATGGTGGCCAGGGCCAGCGTCATCTTGAAGTCTTCCTTACTCGTATGTCTGGGGCCTAAGCAGGGACTATTGGTCAGAATACCTGCAAGCATCCTCTCCAAGTGGACCAGGCTTCCTCACAGTGGAGTGGCTGGCTTATAAGAGCCAGCATCCCTAAAGGGAGCGGGCAAAACTAATTGTCCCCTTTTAATCTAGCCTCAGAAATTCTTTGGTATTGCTTCCACTACATTCTGTTCATTAGAAGCAGTACCTCGGGCCAGGTGCAGGCAAGGGGAGGGGACTCAGACTCTACCATTCAATGGAGGGAATATCAAAGAATTTGCAGGCATGTTTAGAGACTAGCACACCTGGTTAGAACCCAGTGTTAGAACTCAGGTGTGCCTCCACAGCTGGAAAACACATTTATTTTCTTTTCAGACACTGTTTCTCTGTCATTTCTTGTGCCCTCTGCCTCTGGAACTACTTTAAAAGTATGTTGGGGCCTTGGTGGGTCATTTGTGAGCCCAGGGACACATGGCTGTTTTGTATCTCTTCAGTTCCCTGTGCTGCATTCTGAATTAATTTCTCTGTATTATGTTCCAGTCACTAATACTGTTTTCAATTTTATCCACTTGAGAGTTTAACCGGTACATTGATTTTGCTTCATTGGCTACATTTTCTACTGGCTTTTTTCATCTACCTATTCTTGTTTGATACCTGCCTGTTTTTGTTTCCTGATTTTTTTTATATTTTATAGAAATTACTCCTTTTTTAGGAACACCTCACTGGCTCAGTTGGAAGAGCATGCAACTCTTGATCTAGCGGCCATGCGTTTAGGCCCCACAGGGGGTGTAGAGATGACTGAAGTAAATAAAAAACTTTAAAAAGAGAAATTAATCTTTTTATCTTTCAAAGGACCCTAAACAGGGGATCCCTGGGTGGCGCAGCGGTTTGGCGCCTGCCTTTGGCCCAGGGCGCGATCCTGGAGACCTGGGATCGAATCCTACATCAGGCTCCTGGTGCATGGAGCCTGCTTCTCCCTCTGCCTATCTCTCTCTCTCTCTGTGACTATCATAAATAAATAAAAATTAAAAAAAAAAACAACAAAGGACCCTAAACAGATTGGTTGTGACCTAGTTCAGTGTTTGCTTTATTTTCATTTCTTCTCGCATGTCTTCCTCTTATGCTTTAGATCGCTGCCTCTCCTGTGTCATCAGTCCTTCTCCACAATCATCCCTCCATGTCCAGCAGCTTCCAGACATGAAAGCCTTAGTCTCCTCTTCCCCCAGTGATCCTGGGTGGTTTACAAATTAAGTCTCTGAGGCAGTGACCAGCTGGCAAAATCCAGACCAATTTTCACTCCTAATTTCTTTTTTCTTTTCTTTTCTTTTCTTTTCTTTTCTTTTCTTTTCTTTTCTCTTCTCTTTTCTTTTCTTTTCTTTCTTTTTTTTTTTTTTTAAGATTTTATTTCTTGGGATGCCTGGGTGGCTCAGGGCATGATCCCAGGGTCCCGGGATCAAGTTCCACAGTAGGGTCCTTGCAGGGAGTCTGCTTCTCCCTCTGCCTCTCTCTGTGTCTCTAATGAATGAATAAATAAAATCTTTAAAAAATAAAAAAAGAAAGAAGCAGAGACATAGGCAGAGGGAAAAGGAGGTTGCTGTGGAGAGCCCAATGTGGGGTTCAATTCTAGGACCCAGGGTCATGCTCTGAGCCAAGGGCTCAACCACTGAGCCACCCAGGCACCCCTCACCCTTAATTTCTAAGATTGGGGACCTGCAATACACAGATTACTATAGATTTGGACTCAGCCAGTACCCAAATGTGTCCTGGGTGTGGGATTTTGGCTTCTGATTGTTGACCTCAAGGCACAGTTCTAGGGCTTCTTTCCGGTTTCTCCAGCAGCACACTTAGTGCTAGTGCACTTGTCATAGAGGGCGGGACAGTAAGGTTCAGGCTTATAGAGGAGGATCAGTGCAGACAGCCTGACTCGCAGGGCCCCCTTTCTGCCCCAGCTGGCCCCACACACTATGCCCTGCTCTCAATTCCCAGGGCTGCTGCAGCACCACCTCCCTCCTAACCTTGGCTTCATTTTCCACTTTGTTTCTGGCACCTGGAGATTTCACTGCCTTTCTTTTAACCTTGGCGGTGAATTTCTTTCTCATTGTTCCTCTTTCATGCAACATTTCTATGCGTTCTTAGAAGGTGGAGTACCTGTTTACTTTAGCAGAGGCTGTCATATGCTGGGAATTGTCATTTGTTCTGTATACAGACAGTTATTTCTCCTGTTTTCAGCCTACTTCTCATTCTTGTCCTTCGTATACCTGCCAGAGCTGAATTGAAGCCCTGCCAGCCTTCTCTGGAGTTGACAGGCTGCCTCCCCTTGTGTATTTGATAAAATTTGTCTTTTCCATTCTGTTCCTTCCATCAGTACTCTTCCTTCCACTTTGCATTTACAGAACGTGCCCGAATCTTTCTGCTAATGCCCGAAGCATGTACTTTTCATGTTAGCTTTTAATCCGTTTTTTAGTCTTTAGTGTCATTTTCATGAGGTCTCCAGAATTTGAAGAAAACAATGCATTTACTCAACCTACTGTCCTGAATGAAAGAGCTCAGCTGAGTTCTCAGTGCTGCTGTGTAAGCTTTTTTTTTTCTTCCTTTTTGGTTCTCATTCAGCTTCCTTCCTCATCTCTGACATCAGCTATTTCCTCCCTCACTCCTAGCAGAGGACCTTAGCTCTTTGCACAGAGAGAAACCATCAGATGGGAGTCATTCTGTTACCCAACCTCCCTTTCCCATCTGCAAACTCACCTTTCTTGTTGCCTATCTTCACCTCTTTCTCCTTCTCTCCTGGAGCAAAATCTCGTTTGTCCTGTTTATCTTTCAATTTGCCTCACTCTGTATGGGCTCTGCTGTCATCCCCACTGCCCTGCCTCTTCCCTGGGCAGCCTTATTCACATGCAAAATTCCTAAACTTCATGCCCAGTTCTGATCTCCTTCTCTTAGGTTATATTTCTAACTGTTGACTGAATATCCTCACTCACCTGCCCCATGGTTTTCTCAAATTCAGCATGTCCGAAGCTAACATCTCTATTTCTGTATGGAAAATCTTCTTCCGTTTTCCCCATTGTGCTGAGTAGTGGAATTACCCAGCCATGAGTTTGAGTTGTTTTAACTTCCTTGAATAGTTCTAGAACTGCACTGACCAATACAGTAGCTACTGACCACACATAATTTATATTTGGCTTATATTCTATTTTTACTTATGTTCTATTTATATGTGAATTCAATGGGCTAAAACAGAATACAATTAAAAATTCAGTTCCTTGGGTCTAGTAGGCACCTTGCAAATTCTCGGTAGACATATGTGGCTAGTGCAGCTGTAGAACATCATCATCATTACCGGAAGTTGGGCAACACTCCTTTAGGGTGTGTTTTGCTGTTTTTGCTCCCATTTCTCTGTGTTTGAGCCTCATCTTTCTTTTGAACAGCGCTTGACTCGCCCCCTTCTTCTTGCTCATTTCAGTTCATTCTCTTTTCTCCCTTTGAGAGCCATTAAGGTATAAACGAGACATGCAGCGTTCTGGCATTTTAGGCTCATTTCCTTACTCGGACCTTTCGGAGTTCTCCCTGCCTGGTTCCACCCTGCCTATGTTGTCTCTTCCTTTTTATTTGCTTGGTGAACTTGACCTCCTAGATTGAATCCCAGTGTTTCCTACTATGGCGAGGCAGAGGCAGTGTTTCTTTTATACTTTGAAGCTCCTATTTCTAATCCTTTTCAGAGTCCATTCATGTTGTAATGTTTGGCTAGACTTCAAGCCCCTAAAAAAAATAAATCTTACCTTCATACTCTCATGTTTCCAATATATGCAACAGATTGACTCCTTTTCTCTTGAGTGAGAGAGAGAGAGAGAGAGAGAGCGTGCGTGCTGGCATGAGCCTGTGTAAATAAATGAGTGGGGGTGGGAGGGACAGAGGGAGAGGGAGAGAATCTTAAGTAGGCTCCAGGTTCAGTGTGGAGGCCAACGTGGGACTCAGTTTCACAACCCTGAGGTCACAACAGCTGAAATCAAGAGTCGGACACTTAACCGACTGAGCCACCCAGGAGCCTCTATAATAGATTGCCTTCTTTTCTGGGCATCTAGATGAGTACTGACTATGTACTCACTTTAGGAGAAATTAGAAAATGGCCACTCAAATCATGTTCTGTGTTCTATTGCTGAACTCCAATTGAGAAAGCCTGGAAAGGATGATGAATGACTTTCTTATAAGTATTGATTCCTAGTTTAGGGTAGCGGTGATTCCCAGCTACCCCATGACTCCAAACCACATGTTTTGTAGAGATAAACATATTTTCTTTAATAAAATATTTCCAGTGAAGGATGGGCATATTATTTAACTACCCCAAACTCAGTGGCTTAAAACAACAGAGATTTTTCTCTCATAGTTCTGGAGTCCACGCAACCAAGGTGTTGGAGGGCTGTGCTTCCTCCAAGGGCTCTTGACTTTCCAGGTTCTGGTAGGTCCTGGAGTTCTTTGACTTGAGGCCAATCTCAGCCTCCATCTTTACTTGGCCTTCTTCTCTGTGTCTCTGTATCTCCCCCCATACCCCAAGTAATCTCTGCGCCCAACGTGGAGTCCAAACTCAGAACCCCAAGAGTCACACACTCCACCAACCGAGCCAGCCAAGCACTCCGTGTACCTCTGTGTCTTAAATTTCCCTCTCCTTTTTCTTTTAAGGATACCAGTCATTAGATTTAGGACACACCCTAGATCCAGGATGATCTCATCCTGAGATTCTTCTTTTTTTTTTTTTAAAGATTTATTTATTTATTCATGAGAGACACACAGAGAAAGGCAGAGACACAGGCAGAGGGAGAAGCAGGCTCCATGCAGGGAGCCTGATATGGGACTCAATCCTGGGTCTCCAGGATCATACCCTGGGCTGAAGGCGACACTAAACCGCTGAACCACCTGGGCTGCCGAACATCCTGGGATTCTTAATTATATCTACAAGGATCATATTCCAAAATGAGGTCACATTCATAGATACTGCAAGCTTAAAAATTGAACCTATCTTTGGTGGGAGCAGGGGAGGGGCATGACACAACCTATAAGAGCAGGTAAGGATGGGACTGAGGACAACCATAGCTGTGTCTCTCCCTTCTCAGGAGAAGCTGTGACTCTCAGCTTCGCCTAAGCTGAGTCAGCAAATTGGTTTTAGCCTTCATTTCTGTGCGTTTATTCATTTAAATTCATTAAGACCCCAACCTCCAAATCAAGACAAGTGAGAAAGCTATTTAATCCAGTTGGCTGTCTATCTTTATGACAGGCTCACTCCACTCCCTTCAGCTGGATTTTTTTTTTCACTGCCTAACAATTATCATTAAATGATAAAGCGCAGACCAACAATAAACATGTTTATCATTCCTTAGTTTTCAAAGACATTCTCTAGGTCTAACACTTTTTATTTATTTATTTATTTATTTATTTATTTATTTATTTATTTATTTATTTATTTTTAATTTATTTATGATAGTCACACAGCGAGAGAGAGAGAGAGAGGCAGAGACACAGACAGAGGGAGAAGCAGGCTCCATGCACCAGGAGCCCTACGTGGGATTCGATCCCAGGTCTCCAGGATCGCGCCCTGGGCCAAAGGCAGGCGCTAAACCGCTGCGCCACCCAGGGATCCCCAGTCTAACACTTTTTAAATGAAAATGCATACTTAGATTTAGAAATTGTTTTAGGCACAAACGCCTCTGTGTAAACAAGCCATGGAAACATAGAAAGAAAGAATATTAGATACCTTTTCTGTTTTTATTTTTTCAGTGCCATCTTAATTTTCCACAGTGGACATGTTTTACTTGAGTGATTTGAAGAAGAAACTTTTTTTCAGTAACACGGGTAATTTTAAGACAATTTTTATAAATTGCCCAGGACAGTTTATATGTATATTTTAAAGTAAGGTGAGTGGGCCAGTTGGTATTCTAGGAACAGACCATGGATTGTTTTGTGAAGGTTTCAGATGCTCTTTAGATTTTGGAGCAGTGTTAACGTTAATTATTCAGGACCTCATCAGACTTTCCCAGCGGTGGCAATGGAAATCCATGGTCTCCGTCCAGGAGGTTTCCCACATGCCAGGAAGCTGGCTGGATGAAAAGCAGGCCCCTGCTTTGCCATGTGGCCTAACAAGGCACCCGCATTATGCCTCTTCCTGATTTGTTGGGGACCAGTCCAGAATAAGCCCTGTCATCTCTCACCAGCAATACCATTTAGCTTCAACAAGCATGTGTTTTTCTAGTCTTTAAACTATTTTGAGGTCTGCCTTTTGTCTGGTGTGCTCTGAGGACGACCCGCATTTCCATCAGCCCCCATTACTGGAAGCCATAGCCTAGAGGGAGGCACTTTGTAGCTGTTACACTATTGAATACAATTCGCTCCAAGGGAAATTTTCCTCTTTTGGCTTCTAATATGTTGACGAATATTCAGTATTTTTGAAATTTCAATTACTTATGGTTCCCAATTTAGCAGGTTAGAGACATCCAAGATACTTAATATGAGAAACTTTCCAGTCGCTTTTAGAGAAGGGTTTGTTGTCAAGGATGCAGCTCCCTTCCTCCTGTCTCTGAGACTGAAGTGCTGTGTGGTCCTAAGAGTCCCTTAAGACTCAAGGTGTAAGCCCCCACCTGGGAGCATCTGCAGATCCTGGGAGCCTATTACATATGCAGATTCCACCTACTAAATCAGAATCCCTAGGGGTGGGGCCCTGGGCTCTATGTTTTTTACAAGCCTCCTGGACATTCTGGTGCACTGACAAGTTTGGAAAGCCTTGACTTAGAGGTCCTGGTGCTAATTCTTCCCAGCAGAACCAAGTGCCTATTTGTAAGGACCCTTGGGTGCTGTAATCAGTTTACCCTTCAAGGTACACATTGTTCCTGATGCTAAAACTGCAATCCAGGTCATCAGACCAATTTCTAACAATTATTTTCACTTGGAGCACTTCTCACTTTGGAAATCACTGAGCCATAACCACAAAGAAGAGAATTTGGATATTTAAATTATGTGCAGGGAATTGTGTGTTCTAAATGTAATTCAAAGGACCCTGTATTTCTCTTCTATATGGAAAGACTGTTTAGATGTTCCTTCCCACTGTCCCCCAGATAATCCCTTCTTGAAGTCTCTTGGGGGAGAAAACAACAGGTGCATCTATGTCTTCTCCTTAGTTCCCCTCCTTGCCAGTGCATGTGGTTCTTCTATACCATGCAGTTCTTCAAGTACAGCAAGTCACCCTGATGCCTGTGCTCTTGTGCAAGCTGTTCTCCACCCCAACTTACTCCTACCCCCATCAGAGCCGGCCCCTACTCATCTCATCTACTGTGACCTGGCCACTTGCAAGACTATTCAAGCACCATCCCCTCCTTCCCTGTCAACTTTTGATGAAGGCACATTTTTCCCCCTTGTCTGCTTCCTACAATACCCTAGGCAGATATTTACAGCACTAATGTGCACTTGCATTGAAATTATTTGTTCTCTTTTCCTCTGAGCTTTGAGTTCCAGGAGAGTGGCAATTTTAATCCCAGGTTCTCCATCTGCATTGCCCAAGACATTCAAGCCCATGAGTTAGAATGAATAAACATTTCTTAAAGATGGTCCTGCCATCTCTGCTGGAAGCTTTCAAAGCCTTAGAAAACATTTTTAGATCATATTTGCAAAGAACAGTTGATGGCCAGCCGGTGGTAGGTCAAACTTCTCTGTGGACTCAACCAAGTGAGCTTTTCAGTGAAGCTGATCTTTTAGTGGAAATGAAAACCCAGCCATCCAGCCATCTGTTATTTTGCCCTTTGGCCAGGGAAGCCACCACCTCTGTCTAAAGGCATTATTATTTCAGGTTCGAGAGCTTCAAACACGACTACAGAGCGTGCAGGCCACAGGGCCCTCTAGCCCTGGCCGCCTCACTTCCGCCAACCGCCCAGTTAACCCCAGTACCGGGGAGCTGAGCACGAGCAGCAGCAGCAATGACATTCCCATTGCCAAGGTGAGCTCCAGGGGCGGGCGGGAACCCTGCTCTTTTATCTGGAATCAGCACCAGCTTCTACCATGCATTGCTGCTGTACAGTCATGTGAAGAGCTCATAGGGCCCCAAGGGGCATCCCTTGTACTCCAAAGGCCTCCTATGCTGGGGCTGCAGGGAGGAATAAACCACTGGTAGTTTTAAGTCTCTCTCAGCTGTGACCTGGATGCCAACTCTCATTAATCAGCCAGGAGGAGCAGGTCATAGCTGACAAGTCATTATGGAAAATGCAATATTTTGTGAGGTTCTACAATAGTAAGGGGTGGATGGATAGTTGCTCCTGAGGGCCTAGTTTCAGCCCAGAAAGGGACCCTGAGTAAATGAATCAGTGATCTCCCTTCTCATAGCACCAATAGCCCTGCTTGCAGAAAAATAGATTCTGGTGGGTAGGCCGTGGCAGTTAGAGAAGCAGCCCCATCGCTGCTCATAGGTTAAGTCTAATCCAGAAGGAGTATTCAAATGACACATGTGCTTTTCCCTGGTAGTCTACCAGTCTCCACAAGAAGATTTTTTCTCAACCATCAAGTTGAATAAGTGAGGTCAAACCCTTGCTTCTCAACCAGAAATGATCCTGTCCCCCCGAGGGATATTTAGCAATGTCTGGAGACATTTCTGATGGTCACAACTAGAGTGCTATTGGCATCTTGTGGCTAGGAGCCTGGGATGCCACTAGCCATCCTACAGTGCACAGAATAGCCCTCTACAACGGAGATTATCCAACCCAAGATGTCACTAGTGCTGAGGTTGGGAAACCATGGGTTAAGCAGATGGTGGAAAAATTGGACAAGTGAGTTATTTTTAGGAAAATGATTAATCAGTTTAGTTGCCATGGCTAAACAGTAGCCCTGTATAAGTGCAGTCTTGACAGTTTATCTGGAAAGTGATATGTCATTTTTTGATAATTTTTTGTTTTTCAAGATTGCTGAGAGGGTGAAGCTATCGAAGACCAGGTCTGAGTCTTCATCATCGGATCGGCCGGTCCTAGGATCAGAAATCAGTAGTATAGGGGTGAGTGTTCACAAGAAACAAGGCAAGAAAGTAAGTGCCCAGTAGAGCTACATAGACAGCAGCTTGTAGATGACCGAACTTCCCAAGTTCACCTCCTGTAAACCAGTTAATTATAAAATAAATTATACCCCATTTCCTTCCAGAGGATCAGATTAAAGAGTACCATGGTTTCTTCATCAGGGAATTACTTATTCAGCTATGAAGGAGTTTCTCTTTTTCTCTACCTGGAAACTTTCAGAAAGAAATGACTTATGTCTAGTTGCTGGTAATACAGATAAAAGTCTTAAAGTACCTGCTTATATCACCCTGCTATCCCAGAGACTGAGTGGGTCAAGGAGCTCTGAAAGAATTTGACTTTTTGCATATGCCTCTTAAAAGGGAATGTGCTCTCCACTGAGGATGAATGCTGCCTTTGAAGTGTAGCCCAATGCTGAGAAATACCAGAACCTTCTCACTTAGTACCAGGGTTTTCATCTGAAGAGCCTAAAAACCCCTTGGGGCCATAAGAGCTGATGAATGGTAGGAAGGGAATTGTTTTAGTTCCCTAAGGAATATTTTTTTAGGATTGGGGCTGAGGCTGAGAGTCAGCTATTTGATCCTCAGGGGTGGGGAAAGCCTGAATAGTATTTTTGAAGCCCTAATTTAGAATTTTGCACTGAGAAAAATTGCATGGATCCAGATTCAATGCCAAAGCCAAACTGTGAAAATAAAGGAGCTGGCTGCACTCTTTGGCTGCAGCAAACAGAGAGGCAAGGGCATGGAGGGGCAGGGGGTCAGGAAGGGGAAGGGAGGACAGACTCTGCTCAATATCCCCAAATCTAGGAACTCTAAAGAGGCATGCTCCCCAGGCTGGCTGCCCAGAAACACATGCCTAGAGGATACAGCCGTATTTTGATTCTGTTTATGTGCTATTTTCACAGTAGTTAGCTTTTTATCATAGAATCATACTACGCAGACTGAGAAGGATCAGGGTAACCATTTCCTGGTGCCTGGTTGTCAAGGAATATCGGCTGTAAATTCTTTTGCATGCAAAGCATGCCTGAGGACTGGTCCCTAAAGCGACACTGACTAGAGGGGGATTCATGCTTACCTGTGCAGGTATCCAGCAGTGTGGCGGAACACCTGGCCCACTCTCTTCAGGACTGCTCCAACATCCAGGAAATCTTCCAGACACTCTACTCACATGGATCTGCCATCTCCGAAAGCAAAATTAGAGAGTTTGAGGTGGAAACAGAACGATTGAATAGGTAAGGAGAAATTCTGTAACTTTGAGCGATGGTGTTATGGGGGTGGGGAGCTGCCCTCGTTTCTCTTTCAAAGATCAATTCAAGTTGGCTTATGAATTGTGATATAGAAAGATGCTGTCAGGCTGGTGGGCGGGGAGTTCCCACCTTCTTGTTCATCAGAGGAGCGCTTATGGCAGTCGGGGCTGGCTTCGTGGGCCTTGTGTGACCTGTGTATTCAAACTCACAAGCCTCATGTTTGGAAACATCCACACTTGGCTTTCCTGTTCTACTGTCACCATTTTAAATTCTTGGGGTGGGCAGCCCTGATAGCGCAGCGGTTTAGCACCTACAGCCCAGGGCGTGATCCTGGAGACCCAGGATCAAGTCCCACGTCATGGAGCCTGCTTCTCCCTCTGCCTGTGTCTCTGCCTCTCTCTCTCTAGCTGTGTCTCTATGAATAAATAAATAAAATCTTTTAAAAATAAAAAATAAATAAATAAATTCTTGGAGCACCTGAGTGTCTCAGCTGGTTAAGTGCTTGCCTTATGCTCCGGTCATGATCCTAGGGTCCTGGGATCGAGCCCTGTGTTAGGCTCCCCACTACTGGGGAGCCTACTTCTCCCTTCTCCTCTGCAGCTCTCCCTGCTTGTGCTCTCTGTCTCTCTCTCTCTCTCAAATAAATGGATAGAACCTTTTAAAAAATAAAAATAAATTCTTAATTTATGAAGCAGAGTTCCACCTTTTTATTTCGTACTGGCCGTTGCAGATTAGGTGCCAAGTCCTGGGAACAGTTTGTATTGAATAACAAGTAGGTCAGAAAGACAAGCTGGCCTCCAAGCATGCCTGCCTGTGCTGCCAGGAACCACAGAGAGAATCTCCGGAATATTGAGTCCGCATCCTCCGGGCGCCTGGAACTATCAGGAACCAGCAAAGGCAGTCTTATTGAGACATTCTGGGGTTGACCAAATATGCTGGTCTAGCCCTCCCTGCTCCCCCAGAGGCTGCCTCATTTCATTTATGCTGTTTGCAAATGTACGTAATCCTCAGTCCCTACATTCTATCCTACTTAGTCCTACTTAGAATAACTTTCTAAGTAGGTCTAACTGTCCTGCTTAGAAAGTTTTCCCAGTTTTATGGATTCTTCCCAAATCTCACAACAGAGGTAGTTAAAGTTTATACTTATGCCTCTTGGCAAAGGCTGGTTTATAGGTCATCCCAGAAATGAGGGTTGCTGACAAAGCAAACAAGGACCAGGGCCAAATCCTGGTAAACCACGGACTCAGAATGGGTCCTGCAGGGGCAGAGCGCACTGCTGAATCACATCCAAGTGTGGCGTGGCTGCCTTGACCTACCAATCTTCAGTGGGAGAGCACAGTGAGAATTTGAAAGGCTTATGAACTAACCAGGAAGAAATGTGGATGCCAGCCCCCCCTCTACCGTTGCTTAATACCGTTCCTCTTGTGTCTGGCAAGCCTGAATAGATTGAATTGTAATGTTACTCCTCCCTGATTTGAAGCTGTTTAATACAGTGCTTAAGGACTAAGGAAATGCAGCAGTCTAGGTCATTTCAAATCTGGAAATTAAGTGGTTTCCTTATTAAATCCGAAATACTTATGAGTGACAATCCTGATGATTACCTTATAGCAGTAAAACAGCCCTGTCAGTACATGGCCAGGGAGTGCTTAAAATCTGAATCAGATATGCCCTTTGCAGTTTAATGAAGTTAGATGCCTTCAGGGGCCCTCCATGAGTGAGGATCTCCTCTCTACAGATTCTAGGATTTCACAAGTCTGCTTTGTGGTTGAACTTGGGGGAGGTTCCTTTCTCAGTTCTGCGCACTGAACTGAGACACCAGAGAAAAGGGAAGAATTTGGTCCTTGTAGCTCACATTATCATGGTGTCTTGGTTTGCCAAGGGTTCTCACAAACAACCACTTAATCTTCAACATGGGAGGGTACAGTAGTCCCATTTTGCAAATGAGAAAACAAAGGCTTTGATGTTAAGCGACTTGCCTTGAGTCCAGCGCTGTTCAATAGCCCAGCTGAAATTCTACCCCTGCCCTTGGACTTCCCCTCCAGTATCTTCTCTCTGAAGAGACAGCTGAAGAGATAGCTACAACTAGAATGTGGGAATAATCTTAGAAATAGCCTACCAGTATGTCCTCATGTCTGCCATTGAACTGTTCATCTCAAAGTTGGAGGCCCTATTTCACCCCCAAAATGGAGCCTTTAGCTTTGTGATTGTGTGTGGAATGGGGGTTATATCTCCTCAGAAGTGATTCCTTATGTAACAAATCTGTTTTAAGCACCTACTCTGTACTAAGTTATTTGTCATGCAAAGGAAAGAAAAACAGACAAGGTCCCTGCTCTCATGGAACTTATATTCTGTTAGGGGAGTTATACAAGAAGCAAACAAATGAGATCTTAAGAGAACTCCCAGTAAACAAGGCACTGTGATAGAGGAGGGGTGAAAGTGTTGCTTTTTCGGTAGGCTACAGGCCGAGTCTGGAGCCCAACATGGGGCTCAAACTCAAAACCATGATATCAAGCCCTGAGCTGAGATCAAGAGTCAGATGCTTAATGGATGCTCAGCCAAGGGAAACACCCAGGTGTCCCCAGGGGGTGTTAATTTTAGATAGGTAGCCAGGGAAAGCATCTCTGAAGAGGGGGCTTTATTTTTATTTAAAAAAAAAATTTTTTTTTTAATTTTTTATTTATTTATGATAGTCACAGAGAGAGAGAGAGAGGCAGAGACACAGGTAGAGGGAGAAGCAGGCTCCATGCACCGGGAGCCTGATGTGGGATTCGATCCCGGGTCTCCAGGATGGCGCCCTGGGCCAAAGGCAGGCGCCAAACCGCTGCGCCACCCAGGGATCCCTGAAGAGGGGGCTTTAAGTTGAAATTTTATTTTTGTTAAGATTTAAAAAATTTATTTATTCATGAGAGACAGAGAGGCGGGGGGCAGAGGGAGAAGCAGGCTCCATGCAGGGAGCCTGATGCCAGACTTGATCCCCGGATTCCGGGGTCACACGTGGGCCGAAGGCAGGTGCTAAACCTCTGAGCCACCCAGGGATCCCTAAGTTGAGATTTTTAAAGGAAGCAGCCATATGACAAACTAAGAGTCTTATGGACCAAATTACAACCTTAAGATCGAAAAGGAGGTTGATGTGAAGTAAGAACTGTCCAAAGGCCAGTGGAACTGAAATGGAGTGAATGAAAGAAGTCATATGCAGTAAAGGTAGCAGAGTTGGCAGGGCTCAGTGGGATATGGATTTTTTTTTTAAGATTTTATTTATTCATGAAAGACAGAGAGAGAGGCAGAGACATAGAAGTAGGTTCCATGCAATGAGCCCGATGTGGGACTCGATCCCGGGTCTCCAGGATAAGGCCCTGGGATGAAGGCAGTGCTAAACCGCTGAGCCACTCGGGCTGCCCGGGATATGGATTTTGAGGCCGTGGACCAAGTTTGTTCTTTATTCTAAGTGTCATTGGAAGTCGTTAAAGGATTTTATGTGGATCTGATTAAAATTTTGGAAGATGACTCAGGTGTAAAGAATGGAAAGAGGGGCAAGAGCGGATGCAGAACAATGACTGCAGAGGCCCAATGTGGCCAAAGTGGAGGTGATGTGAAGAGGGTGGGGGTCAGTGTTTTTGGTGATAAATTCAGTGGAAACTGCAGTTACAATTAGATCTGGATGTAAGAGAAAGGGATGGTCTCAAGATTCTCACGTGTCTCACCTGTATTGTTGGGTGGATGGTGGTAGCATTTACTGAGATGTAGATTACTGAGATAGGGGAGGACAAGATTTGAGGAAAATCAAGAGTCTTAAATTTGAGGTGCCAGTATGACATCCAAATGGAAATATCAGGAAACATCTGGAGATGTGAGAATGGCACTCAGAAGAGAGATCTGAACTAAAGAAATTTGTGATCCATAGGAATATAAATGCCTGATGAAGTCATAGGACTGGATAAAATCACCCTGAAGGGAGGAGTGTTGATAGAGGAGGGCAGCCAGGGCTGTGTCCCAAGGGAATGCCAACCCCCACAGATTTCATAGAAAATAAGGAATGAACAAAGGAGACAGAAGGAATGATCTATAAGGCAGGAAGAGAACCAGTAAAGACCTATTATGATCCAAATGAGAGAGAACATTTTCAGAAGGAAGGAGTAGCCGTTTAGTGGGGTGTTGCCTGAGAAGGCCCGTTAAATGGGATTGGCCACATGGAAGTCTGTGAGCTCGCTAAAGAGTTCCACCTACTTAGTGAGGACCGAATGTACACTGGAGCAAGTTGGAGTAAATGAGAGTGGGGACTGTTTCAAGAAATCTTAATGTCAACAAGAACAAAACAGTATGTTCTTGTAATGCCTTACATTGAATTTGGAGTTGCCAAAACCTCACAGTGGTCTTCGTTATACACCCACGAGACATCTCTCATGTTGGTGTCTCCATATTCTGCTCTAAGATATGTGGTCCGATGATTGGTCCTCAAGGCAAATGGCTTCCAAGACCCTTACCATTTCAAGAGTCACTTGCATTTTATATGTGTGAAACCCTGTGTGTCTTTAAGACTTGGTGGTCAGAGTACTATCAATGGATGTGTCCATGGGAAATGAATCATTACATCCAGAGCCTCTGTCTCAGGACAGAAAACAGAGAAGTGGAAGGCTTATGTTTTGCTGACTTTGCCAAAAACTCATTTGCTCTGAATTTGTAGTTCTGATTTCTATAAAGCATGAAGTGGGTCCAGTCCCACTGCTTGTCCTACCAGTAGTCAGCAGTTGTGGCACTGTACAACCTGGAAGGAGTTTTGAACACAATCCACAGTTGCTGGTCTGTTGCCCATTCAAAGGGCCCTTAGGGACAGTTTCTTACTCCCTGATTCATCTTCTGCTCTGTAGTAAGTGGTTAAGAGAAGAGGATCTGAGGTCAAACTGCCTAGTTCAAATCCCAGGGCAAGGCACTTAACCTTTCGGTGCCTCTGTTTGCTCCTCTGAGAATGGGGATGATAATACTTAATTCAAAGGGTGATGGCAGGTTATTGAGCAAGGGTTTAACACATAGTAGCTATTACTATGGTACTGCCTTTTTTTTTTTTTTTTTTTTGTCCCTGTGGAGGGTGGTTTATTGAAGTGCACCTGTCATGCCTCTCATAAGAGCCTGAGGAAACGTGATTGACTTCTTTCCCTGGTGGATCCTCAGCACCTCACACGTAACTGGCACATGGTGTGTTGCTGGCTGGGTGGGAAGTAACAGGGGGCTTGTGTGTATTTCTAATTCACACAGAATTTAGTGATTCTTGTACTTAAAGTTGCTTCCTTTATTACTCACATCAGTTACATTTGCTAAAACCTCTGACAAGCTCACCTCCTAACATGCGTGTCTAGCCTGGATCTAGATTAGACCACTCAAATATTGGCAAATGAATTGTAATCCTAATGTGAAATCATAAAAGGGATTTTTCTTTCTTTGTAGCCGCATCGAACATCTCAAATCCCAAAATGACCTCCTGACCATAACCCTGGAAGAATGCAAAAGCAACGCCGAAAGGATGAGCATGCTGGTAGGAAAGTATGAATCCAATGCCACAGCACTGAGGCTGGCCCTGCAGTACAGGTAGGGAAATGCAGGCTGCGTGTGTATATGCGTGTGCGTGTGGGATGGGGAGCATTTTAATTTAGAAATGCATCCACGGGGATCCCTGGGTGGCGCAGCGGTTTAGCGCCTGCCTTTGGCCCAGGGCGCGATCCTGGAGACCCGGGATCGAATCCCACGTCAGGCTCCTGGTGCATGGAGCCTGCTTCTCCCTCTGCCTGTGTCTCTGCCTCTCTCTCTCTCTCTCACTGTGTGCCTATCATAAATAAAAAAAAAAAAAAAAAAAAAGAAATGCATCCACAGGAACCTGCATAAAGTAGAAACCAGTCTTTTAGAACACATACAGAAAGTTGGACCAGCAAATACTAATGTGATACATACTGAAAAATCCATTAGCACCTTGTTATGATTAAGAAAATAAGAGCAATGAGTATGGTGTTGGAAAACTGCTATGTTTCTACTGGCATGTTCAACCTAAGTATTATTCCATTTAAGTAATATCATTCAATATATTTATTTTCATATTTATATATTCATTTGTTGCTCTTAATAAGTCTTTATTTATTTTCATATATGTTTTACATTATTATAAGTATAGGATATTCTATTTCCTCAATTTATGGAAGTTCTGTAATGTTTCTTAATTGTCTGCATGCATTTTGAATGGCTGTATCCCCTGCATCTAGTTTATATATCCTTATTTTATTTACTCATTTCTCTAAAAGATATTCAGATTTTTGTGGACTTTGAATATAAAAAACAATTTTATGGGGAATAATTAATACAGATAATACTGTCATTCTTTTGGATATTTTCTGTGGGATAAAATCCCCAAAGCAGGAATTATCGATCAAAAGATATGAATATTTTTGTGGCTTCTCTGGTATGCTTCCAATTTTTTTCCCATAAAAACAAGCCAGTTTAAATGACTGCAGTTCAGGACTCCTGGGTGGCTCAGTGGTTGAGTGTCTGCCTCTGGCTCAGGGTGTGATCCCAAGGTCCTTGGATCCAGTCCTGCATCGGGCTCCCCACAGGGAGCCTGCTTCTCCCTCTACCTATGTCTCTGCCTTTCTCTGTGTGTGTCTCAATAATAAATAAATAAAATCTTTTAAAAAAATAATGAATGACTGCAGTTCATTCATCAATGAGCAAATAGTGTATGAATGTACCACTTCTTTTCAGCCTCATCAGCTTTGCAACTTATCTGTTTTTAAGTTACTATTTGTTTAATAGCTATAAAGCTGTGCATTATTGTTTTCAGGGGTTTATTTTATTAGTGGCACTACTTAGGCATATTTCCAAGATTCCAGAGTAGGGGCGGTACCTTACTCTTAGTATCCTCTGAAAAGATCAGTATGTTTTAAGAAACTCTTTTTTCTTCAAAAAACAAAATCAAACCCCAAAACCTATGAGACCAAGGGAGCCTGGGTGGCTCAGTTAAACCTCCGACTCTTGATGTCATCTCATGTCTTGACCTCAGAGTCGTGAGTTCAAGCCCCAGGTTAGGCTCTACACTGGGTGTGGAGCCTACTTAAAAAAAGCAAAATCTATGAGACCAAAGCTAGAGCACATCATGCTAGTTTACAGACACACCAAAGCAGACAGGTAATCTACCTATGATAAATCCTGGAAACAGGCTGTTCTGCAGCAACAGTCTGCCTTTGATCTGTGTGGATGAAGCAGTGTTGCAGCATCTCTAACCTGAAAGATGAACTACCCTTGAAAGGAGGAGCTGTCAGCACCCAGAGCTAATGAATGGGTGATCCTCCTTATCTTTTAGTGGAAGAAGATAGAAGTGAGATGATTGAAAAACGGATGGTCTGTTGACTAAATGTTGAGTAAAGCAACATTTCCTCAGCTTAGCTTAGAGAAACTAATCAGTTATTTGCTTAGCAGGGAAGTTTCTGCGCTGCAGGCGTCTTGTCCAGGAGTACTCGGGCATGGTGCACATGCTCCACTTCCTGTGCAGACATGGATCTGTGTGAGTCATGTATGGCCGTTAGGAAGGGGTCTGTCTCCGGTCCTGGACCTGGTGTGCCCAGTGATGACAGGCACGAAGAGAGAGGCAGAGAGACTAATTTCTTCCTCCTAGAAATCTAAACTTGTCAGAGATTTCGTAAATGTTTCACGGGGCAATTTTATAAGCATCTAATAGAACTTTCTGTGATGATGGACCTGTTATCTGTGATATATGGTAACTGCTAGCCACGTGTGGCTCTTAAACATAGGATATATGGCTGTGGCAACAAAGGAACTGAATTTTTCTTTTTACTTAACTTAAATTCTTATTTTTTAAAGATTTTTAAAAAGATTTTATTTATTTATTTATGAGAGACACACACAGAGAGAGAGAGAGAGAGAGAGAGAAGCAGAGACAGGCAGAGTGAGAAGCAGGCTCCCTGCGGGGATCCCAATGTGGGACTCCATCCCGGGATTCCAATATTATGCCCTGGGCCAAAGGCAGGTGCTAAGCCACTAGCCACCCAAGGCTAAAGAGGCACCCAAGCCACTAGATCCCCAAAGATTTTATTTATTTGAGAGAGAGCAAGAGAGAAGGGGTGGGGGAGAGGCAGAGGGAGAGTAAGAAGCAGACTCCCTGCTGAGCAGAGAGCCTGATGTGAGCTCGATCCCAGGACCCTGGGATCATGACCTGTGCCAAAGGCAGACACTTAACCAACCAAGCCACCCAGGCGCCCCGTAACTTAAATTCTTTTATATCAGGAAGGGAGACAGAACATAAAGACTCCTAACTCGGGGAAACGAACTAAGGGTGGTGGAAGGGGAGGAGGGCGGGTGTTGGAGGGGAATGGGTGACGGGCACTGAGGTGGACACTTGACGGGATGAGCACTGGGTGTTTTTCTGTATGTTGGTAAATTGAACACCAATAAAAATTAATTAAAAAAAATAAAAATAAAAAGGGAAAAAATAAAAAAGAAAATCAACACACACACAAAAAAATAGCCATATGTGGCTAGCTGGTTACTGAAGATCTAGGTCAAAATTGTGTGCCTCTTCTCTCTCTCTCTCTCTCTCTCTCTCTCTCTCTCTCTCTCTTCCTTCCTTCCTTCCTTCCTGCATACCTACCTACCTTCCCATTACTGTGTAACTATTTCTTATGCCTCAGTTTCTAGGGTCAGGAAGTGGGGAGAGTGATTTAGCTCAGTAGTGTTCTAGCTCAGAGTCTCTTAGGAGGTCCTGCTCAAGCTGTCAGCCAGGACTGTGTCATCTGAAACCTTAACTGGAGCTGGCAGATATGTTTCTTAGAAGGCTCATTCACATAGCCTGTTTGGTGGAGTTCCTCAGTTCTTCACTCACTAGGCTGGAAGCCTAGTTCCTTACCACATGGGTCTCTCCATGGGGCTGCCCAAGAGGCTTCAAGACATGACCACTGGCTTTCTCTAGTGAGAATGATCCAAGACAGAAAGTGAAGGGAGAGAGAGTGACCAAGATGGAAGTCATCATGCTTTTTTATAACCTAATCTTGAAAATGACATCCCATATCCTCTTAGTCACATAGACCAACTCTGGTGTAGTGCAGGAGATAACACAAGGGTGTGGATACCAGCATATGGGATCAGTGGGGGCCATCTTGGAGGCTGGCTACCATAAGCATATTACATTTCCTTTTTAGCCGATCGTTAAAGAAGCATTAAAATTAATTCTCCCACTTTTATTGCTTCTCTGGTATTTTTCTAGATCCTAGTTTATTTATTTTTAGAGAGTGAGAGGCATGCATACGCATCAGTGGGGGTGACAAGTGGTGGGAGGTGGGGGAGAGAGAGAGAGAGAGAGAGAGAGAATGAGAATCCCAAGCAGACTCCACATAGGGCTTGATCTCACCACCCTGAGATCACCACCTGAGCTGAAATCAAGAGTTGGACACTTGACTAGGACTGAGCCACCCAGGCACCCCAAAATCTTAGTTGAAAGTAAAAGTTTAAATTAAGTGAATTGCGGGGCGGTGGGGGGGGGGGGTCAGCATAGCAGGGCAAGCCCTGGGCTTTGTGCGGGAATATTTGTGGGCATTTCCTCCTTACATGGACAGCACGGCTGAGAAGCAGGTCTGGAGCTGCTTCCCCCTCGGGGGACAGTGCTGCACTGAAGAGGCCTACTGTCCCCTCCCAGAGTCGAGGATGCTGTGTGCTTCTGTTTCAGTGAGCAGTGCATAGAAGCCTACGAACTGCTGCTGGCCCTGGCGGAGAGTGAGCAGAGCCTCATCCTGGGGCAGTTCCGGGCAGCTGGCGTGGGGTCCTCCACTGGTAAGTGTGGCCTGGGGCCTGCCCTCCCTCTTCCTTCTCGTCCCCTGCCTCCTTTGCTCCACAGTGCCCCTGTTTCACTGCTGGCATCAGAACACCTCCCAGCAACATGAAATTTGCTTGTCAAGTGTGTTTCCCGTTTTTTCCTCATGACCAAGTGAGTAAATTGTTAATATTGAATGCAGCAGAACTGGAGTGGAAACAGAATTACAGACCCGTTAAAACAAACAAGCCCTCTCAGGAAACATATTCTCCCCAGCCAACAGTAGGACCAGATAGAGCAGGAGGCCCACAGTTGGTGATGAAAGAGACCTACTTTCCCACATCCTCTCTCTGTGATGCTAAATGTTGAGGGTCCCTTTGCTGTGTCTCGCCTCTTCTCTTTTGCCCCACATCTGTCCTTTTGGGTAGTTTGGAAGCATGGGTTGCGTTTCCCTCGTCTCCAGCTGCCTTGTGGACACAGAGGAAATGGTTTCACGCCCCATTGTCCCCTTCAGAGGGCTGCCCCCAGAGCCTAGAGCTCTGCCCTGCCCTGTTGGGGATCAGAAGTGTCAGTAGACCCACTCGCCTCCCCGGCCCCAGGGCCATGTATCACGTTGGCCTGTCTGCACCTCCAGATCTGTATGGCCTCCTACAACCACCCCTCCATTTGGAGTAACTGGAAGAGGTGTGTCATTGAAAAAGACACAAGTGTGGCATCCTGGTTTAGCAACATTTGCTATAATTTGGCCTGTGATGGTGGCTCTGGGCCTTACAGTGATGTGAAAAGGACACAGTAGAAGAAGTAGAGAGGGAAGAAACACCAAGGGAGACAGGTTGTTATGGCTCAGTGCCAAGGCCTGGATGCTATCTCGGCCTCCGCTTTCTAGCAGCAGCTTCCTTACAGAAGCAACGTCAGGTAAATAGAAAACTGTTTAACTTCAGAGCCAAACGTGGGTGGTGTGGGCAAACCAGGAGTCCTCGGCCACAGGAACCAGGCCATATGTCAGGGACAGGCTTCTCAGCGAGGGCTGGTAGCCTCCACTCTGGCTGCTCTTCCAGGACACACCTTCGCAAGGAAGGTCATGTCAGGGCCCCCCCAGGGTGCGTCCCCACCCTCACCCCGGTGTTCTCATCAGCTCCTCCCCCTCACCTGGGGTCTAGCTTGTGCACTGAACACTTACATGCTTCTCCTCCTTCAGTTTTGACCTGTACAGGAATCTGAAGCAAATCTGAAGGAAAGGAAGTATCCTGGACACTAATTTCCTACTTCATATCCAAGTTATGAGGCAAGGGAGCAGACCTTCATTTGTATGGGTGACCACCCTCTTCTCTCTTCCTTTTTCTTTCTTTCTTTTTTTTTTCTAATAGCATTAACATCCCAGCCCAGAAGTAGAAACTCTGCCAGCATTTCCATTAGAAACCTCATTTTTCAGGGTCTTTTCACTAAACCATAAAACTTTATACCTCATATTAAACAGATCCTAAAATGATCTTGGCCTGCTGTCAAGTTTTTTTTTTTTAATATGTGTATTAAGGAAAACGATCAATTAAAGGGAAGAAAAATCAATCCTCTTATTTCCAGTTTGTATCATCAGATGTCTTTAAACCATTCTGTCCTGGAAAAGTACCTTTTATTAGGCTTGTCTCTGCTTGGCACAGTTACTTGGTAGGAGCTGGAAGGGCTTACATAAATCTGCATTTAAAATGCTTAAAATCAATAATGAAATGCTTTGTATTAACATAATCCTGGGTAGCTCATGACATATTTATAAAATGAGCCAGTCAGTAATGTTATGCCTACTTCAGAACAGAATTCAAAGAGCAGTCAGTTAGTGAGATATATGTAAAATACCTCATTTGTGGAAAGAAGAAACACATGAAAGTTGTCAGGGAAATGGCCAAGAAGGGGGTGTCCAAGGAAGCCTACAGGACATATGCACCCATAGCTCTTCCTCACTCTGTAAAGCTGTGAGCTGGCTTACCTTGAGCAGTTCTCTATTAAATTGCCCTTCCACTCTGCTGACAGCAGCAGTTGACTTGCCATTCTGCTCTAATGGGCCATATAGTTGCACAGCAGACCAAGTACTAGCTCAGGACACTCACCCACAGTACCAGCCATGGTGCTTTTTTCTGTCTCTTGTTGACTACATAGACACTCATTACATTCATTCTAGATGATTTGAAAAATCTCTCCCCAGGCCACCTCTGCCCTGAGACCAGTGGTTTTGAAACTGTGCCCTGGAAAGCTGGAGGAATGTCTTTGAGTTGGGCCCCAGCCATGGGCTTGGAGGATGGTGGGGAAACTGAACTGTGTGACCCCTCACCCCACCCCTGTTCATTTCAACTGGTTCTGCATTTACCACTTTTGTATCTTATGCTTTGGCATATAGTTTCATTTGAAAATACTTGGAAGGCTAGGGATTAGGTGGAAGAGGTTGCAGACTGGTGATTTATTTGGCCACCACAAGAATGAGAACGTTTTAGGCAGGGAATTCACTCTCTGGCCCACCACTCCTCAGGTCTTGCCCCAGCCCAGTGACCTGACTCCTGGGCACATTTGGGCTTGCCAGTGCCTGAGCAGAGAGAGAAGTCGGGGGTTAGCACTGTACAGAGAATACACTGCCAATCGAAAGTTCTCATTTTAGCTATTAGGTTTGTTTCTCTTGCCTACAGAAAGCTCTAAGAAAAGCCCTGGTCGTATGGAGGCATAGTTTGAGCCTCATTCACCAGGACATGCCAACACAGGAAGAAAATGGCCCTGTGGTAGATGGCAACTGAGTGGGAGAAGTAAGGAACCTGGATAATGAGAAAATCATAGTGTGTTAGAGCTAGAGACAGACCTCAGAGATTATGTTAGCCAATCCTTCATTGATGAGGACAGTGAGCTCAGAGCAGACGGGCCTTGCTAAGTACAGTTTCTATGTGAGGGCGCCCAGCCCAGCACTGTATCTCTTTGTTGGCCACCCATCAGTAGTTTCTCTCCCCCAGGCCACCTCTGCCCTGAGCAACTAGGAACCGACGAGCCAAACTCGCTGTCACACTTGTCCCATGTAGGTTTGTGTGTATTCATCCTTTGGTTTCTTTGCAATGTAGGAGACCAGTCAGGGGATGAAAACATCACTCAGATGCTCAAGTGTGCACACGACTGTCGGAAGACCGCTGAGAATGCTGCCAAGGCCCTGCTCACGAAGCTGGATGGCAGCTGTGGGGGCGCCTTTGCCGTGGCTGGCTGCAGCGTGCAGCCCTGGGAAAGCCTCTCCTCCAACAGCCACACCAGGTAATTCTCGGCCCTTCTGCTGTGAGGTGGTCGTGCGTCCATGTGTGATCTGCTCACTAGGCTCGGCGTGTGGTGACCCAGCTGTCAGAGACTGTGAGGCTTGGATGAGGACCGAGCTCCCCCTGTGCTTGCAGCTTGCTCCAAGGAGTCAGGGAATTGGCCTGGGAGAGCTGGACAGGGCCTTCTGTGGCCAGGGCGGGAACCACAGTCCAGAGAAGGGGAGATTTGCTCAAGAAAGTGGAACCTGAAGGTGGAACCCAAACCTACCTTTCTGTCTGATGCTCTCTCCCATTTTATTTTATTCTCCATTTCTACATAGTCCTTGATTTCCAAGAGTATTTGGGGGAGCTTAAGGCCCATTTCCTGCCAACGATCCCTAGGTACCCATGACCCACGCTGCATCCTGTTCCCAGGCTCCGTTGTCTCCCCTCTCCTTTTCCAGCCTCTGTCCTTTGTAAGCTGTGCTTGGACAATACCCTCTTCTTTTCCTGCCTCTTGTGCTTTGCAGAGTGATACCAAATTCATAGCAGGTACTTAGCAGACACTCAGTGATGAACCGGAGTTCAAGTTCTGTGTCTGTGAATCTGAAGTGGGTACATGAAAAACATGGGGAAGAAAGTAGTGAAGATCTTGCTAAGCATAATTTGCTGAAGCTGTTGGATTCTTTCAGAAGGGAGTAGGGGTTCAGAATGAAGCCTTTCCTAGTGACCTTCCTATTTCTTACCATCGAAGCCCTAAAACCATGAATACCTTCCCTTCATATATCACTTCTCAGTCTAGAAAGTACTTTGTTAAAGATTCTCCTATGGTAGCCCAATCATAAAAGACAGGAAGGGTGACTTACCCCATTTGCACAGGGGAGAAAGCATTGGCTCAGAAGTCTGTAAGTGGCTTGGCTAGTAAGGTCTCTTGGCTAATACAGGGAAATCAGGACTGAGACTCGGGACTTTGGCACCGAGCACATTACTCTCTCTACTATACCAAGTTGGATATCTTGATGTTAAAAAACAGTTGTCTACTTGCAGATCAAGTGGCAAGACCCAAATAAGGCCGGATTAAATCTTAAGAGCCAATGGGGAAATACTGATGTTTCCTTGGTGCCTGAAGGCACATAATGTTCCCATCTCTCTTCCCGCTGGCAGGACCCAGCCATCTGCCTAAATGCATCCATTTACCTGTCCTGGACCTGGGGCCTCAGGAGAGGGGCCATTCCCAATAACATAGTTGGCCAGGTGCTCACAAACTCAAGGGAGTTATTTCCTTTTGACTCCCATGCACCAATCGTCCTCTTCAGTGAAACACCGATCATAATTTATTTTCTTTTTAAAACCACATTCTTCTGCTTAACCACAGAAAGCAGAGGCTCTTCTTAAAGACTTTTCCAGATGTGTATGATCTATAATTTCCTTGTTCATTTAGAGTAGAAACGCAGTCCTCGTGCTATCAGAGATACTGTTCTGTTGAACTGGTTAACATGAGAAGCAAGTTGACAGGGAATATATGCTGTTTCAATAGCTTATAAGGAGTGTGTTATGGATCTTTTGCTCATACCTCCCCATCCCCAAAATAATTTTGTTTTAATCCAAATCAGAGACAAGTTTAGAGTCTGTCAAAAATAAGAACTCTCACGATCCATTTAGTGGAGATTCTGGTCTTGAACATTTGTTAGAAATACTTTAACATATAGATGAGCCTTGATTCTGAGACCATTTTCTTAGAGGAATTTAATTTTTGGTGATATATTAATACAGCTTGAGATCAATTTAAGACATGGTCTTAATTTTCAAGGATGACCTCATGAAAGAATGGCCCCCCCCTTGAATTAATGTCAATCTCAAATATGTCTTCCAATCCAAGTACAGAGGACTTTTGCTCACATTTCACTCAGTTGTCCTTAAAAATTCACTTTCACACTTCCACCCAAGTCAGAGCAGCCAGGGTGGGCACAAAAGAACCACACACAGGCCATTCGTGTGGCACTCCACATTTTTTGGTCCTGACATAACCAGACTACTTTATGTGACATGTGAGCTCTGAAAAAAAGTCCCAAACCACTAACCCTTTTAACGATTATAATGACTAATTTTGTATGGAAATCTTGCCATTCCAGCTTAGATATTCCCCCATGTCAAGTTTATGGGAGAGAGAAATGGAGTTTTCTGTGTTGGAGCTTTACAGGGCTCCATTCCTCCCACCGTCACCAACTGGCACAGAGAATTCCAATCAGAAGTGACAGTCAGCTATTCCTCAAGGTCTCAGGAAAGGAATGCTGAATGTCCGGTTTCCAGATGCCTTCCTGGCAGCAGATGGACAGCTCCTGATGACAGGAGGGTCGTGGTTTGGGGAAAGGAGCAGCAGAAGAGCAGTTACCAGCAAGGAGAATAAAAATGGTAGGGGATCCCTGGGTGGTGCAGCAGTTTAGCGCCTGCCTTTGGCCCAGGGCACGATCCTGGAGACCCGGGATCGAATCCCACGTTGGGCTCCCAGTGCATGGAGCCTGCTTCTCCCTCTGCCTGTGTCTCTGCCTCTCTCTCTCTGTGACTATCATAAATAAATAAAAAATTTAAAAAAATGGTAGCCAGCCTATCAGCTGACTGTTGACAGGAGCCCAGAGACACTGATGTTTCTCTTTTGAAAAACACAGCCACAGCCTCCTCAGGGGTTATAAGTGTCTTAATGGACAGAGTAACTAGGTAATGTTGATGGCTTGGATAGCTTTATTAGCATCTCACAACAGAGGAGCCCATGGACTAAATTGCTGAGGTGCGAATAGGGAATCCTTAATCAAGCCCACCCTTCCTGTCAAGCGTCACAATTTCAGTTCATTCCATGGAAGCACTATCATTGATCTAAATCTACGAAAGGACACGTGGCCAAAGACAAGATAAGCCTCAGCAGGACTGTCCTGTTGGGGACTAGAGCCCGTGCCTTTGCCCTGCTGTTGGATGGGGATCACGGTGAGCTGTGGGAGTCTGGTGATTGCAGCCTAGCAGGTGAGCTGCTGGGCACTTTCCAGGAGTCAGAGTTCTACCTGGCTGACCCCCAAACTGGATTAAGGGCAATGGCACTCATGATGCTCACTTTTCACCTTCTAGGCTGGTGACTAAGTCTTCTTAGATGGAGTCTCACTGGAGCAGAAGGGAGGGCTGATGACAGTGGAAGGATGGATGGGATTAGAATGGCCGTCCTATTCTAATAGGACCACCATCAGCAAGCTTCTGGGAGTGAGAGACCAGATGTGGCTGTTGTAACCGTAATCTTCATATCTTCATGTCCCTCTGAAGAAGGGAGTTGCTTTCTCATCCCAAGTATCAGGAGAGTCCATCCAAGGCCCTTGGGACTAATGCTTATAGAAGCACTAATAAATTCTAAAGTCCAACTCAGATGCATTCTCCAACATGACAGCATGGTGCTCAGGCCTGCTGCTCAAAGGTCCTTGTCATTTATCTTTTAGGCTCTATGAAAACTAGGTAGATACCTGAAAGGCTTTTTTTTTTTTTTTTTAAGACTTCTTGATTTCAAAAGAATTACATGATCATTGTAAAACTAAATAATGAAAATCTAAGCATTATATCAAATTCTCCATGCTAGGATCCTCACTGGAAAGAACACTGCAAACAGATCAGGGTATATTTCCACAGATTTACCTGCCCATTTTTTCCTTTGTTAAGATCCTTGGCTGGAAATGAGAGAATGATACTCTAATAGCTTAAACAGAAAAGGGCTGTGCTGGAAGGATATTCCACACACAGGAGCTGGATACCCAGCTGGAGGCAGAGAGCTACAGGAAGCCCGAGCAGTCTTGGAAGCAGGCACCTGAGCATAGCCAGGCCAGGCCACATCCAGCCTGCGCACTCCCCACATGTGGCTTTCATCTCCCTGCTGCGGGCAAGCTCCTCAGATGACAGAAAGCCAGCATAACACCTGCATTTGTACCCAAGGCTGACTGGTTTCACTGGTGTCAAGTAAAAAAAAAATTCAAATAAGGGACATCTTGCCAGCTAGGTTCAAGCCCTACCCCTGTCATCTGTGGCCATGACGGCCCCCACAGGAGCCACACAGATGGAGAGGAGAGGGGTTAGGTCCCAGAAGAAGATGGAAGGTGTGAATCTGGCAGGCCAATGGCAGGCATCTTTAAAAACATGATTATATCTAATTTTTAGTCTCCTGAGAATCCTACTATGTGGCCTCCTAAAACCTCCTTTTCCCCTTAGCATTACATTTTTTTTTCCATGCAGTATTCATATGTGTCAGTAGCTGCCCACTTATATTGGAAGACAGTCCATCATGTATTTTATTTTATTTTTTCCATCATGTATTTTAAACAGCTTCCTCTTTTTGGACATTTCTACCCAGTTTTTCCACTATTAACCATTAGAGCCACTGTCCTTTTTTTTTTTAATAATAAATTTATTTTTTATTGGTGTTCAATTTGCCAACATACAGAGTAACACCCAGTGTTCATCCTGTCAAGTGCCCCCCTCAGTGAGAGCCACTGTCCTTGACCTCACACCAGTGTGTCTTGAAAAATTTCTGTGGGACCAATTCAAAGAAACAATTTGCTGCTCAAAAATGATTGTTTCCGTTGTCAAATAGCCCTCCATACATGATCGAATTATCATCCTCTTCCTCCACACCCTTGCTAAAACTGGGTAGTGTCAGTTTTTTCAATTTGGCTGATCTCTGGGCAAAAAATACCCTATTTAATACTTTCTGCCTCCTAATTATTAGTGATATTGAAAAACATTATGATGTTTGATTTTTCTAATGCCTGAGAAATTGTTAGCCACAGTATAGCTGTTAGGCTTAGAGAGTGTCTGTCTTGGTGTGTTACTGGTGACTGAATGAGGAAAAGGTTAACATTGGGTTTGGAGATGTCTCATTTTCAACACTGTTATCAGGAGACCTTTAAAAATGGCTGTAGAAATAGCATCTGTTTCTCATTTTGACTTCCACTTTCAACTAAGTTCTTGGGACCTTTCTTGAACCAGACAGGTTTTGAGGACTTCAGTTATCTGGCACTGGATTTTCCCATACCTATATTTTGTTAGATAATTTTTCTTCACTTAACCTAGAGAATTCTGAGAGCCATCTGAGAGAATATAGGCATAAAAGGTTAGGATTGTGTTTAGGGGTTTTTAGTCCTTTGTGATGAAGAGTTGTCAGAGAGGGTGGGGAGGTACATTGCTACACAGCACTACAAGATGTAGGCAGTTGACAAGGCGCATCTTCTCAGAGGAATACAGGCACTTAGGAGTGGCTGACCCCCTCCTTCAAATAAATTTAAAATGCTTAGCAAAAACAGAAAGCCAGCCTAATGGCATTTCCCTTCTGAAAATGAGCTGCCCCTTGGTGGAAATGAGATCTTAATGGGGACCAGGTAAGACATTGATAAAAATGTAGGGAAAAATCCATTTCTGGTTTTTGTGGCAAAGAAATGAAATGCCATTCTAGCTTTTTGCCATGGCAAGATGAGGAGGCTGAAGAAAAACGGGTTCTTCTTCTAAAAAGCAGGATGGGGAGTTGTCTGGAGGATGAGGCTGGGACATGAAGAAAGCGGAAAGGAGACTGGATATTTGAAATCCAAAGCTGCTTAACTAAACCTGATTCCATGTCCCATTGTGGCCAGGGCAGGTGGAAGGGTAGGGTGTCCTAGGCTGCTAGCACTCACACTCCCCTGGCTGTAGGCCACCCCACATGCAGTATGCCAGAAGATTGCTGGCAAACTCATAGATGTGGAGTAAAGCCAGCAGGACAGGGCTCCAGCAGAGCATCCCAGAAAGGAGAAATCCATGTGACCTGGCCCTGCTTATTGGAAAAACAGAGCAGAATGCACAAATGTGCTGTTCTGCTATTCTGAGGTGAGCTAGGGCTTTCTACCTTCAGCCCTCCCTGAAACACCTCCCAGAGAACAGGCCTCCCAGCCTGGAGATGAGGAGTAACCTGGTCTTGGTGGACAGTGATTCATTCCCCCTTGACAGCCAGAACCATCCAGCATTCCAAGCTGGGAGAGCTAATGGATGACCTAACCCGGGCCCAGAAGCCAGTGGCATGCCCTCAGAAGACTCTCAGTGCTTTTGTCTGCAGGAGGCAGGGGAGAGGCTGGCAGCTTCCCTGCCTTTCACACTGTCACACAATCATATTCCACAGTGGAACATTATAGCACAAAGCAGAATTATTAACTTTCCCACTCGCCTCCCGGAAGGGAGGAAGCAAAGCCAGAGGGGCTATGTCGATGCAGTGCATATCTAGAAATCAAACTTCCCAGAGCATTTTAGAGGGCTTCAGCTTCCCACAAGGGTACATCAAGGGCAGGAGAGCCTTTTCCTTTTCTTCTTTTTTGAAAACTAAGCCTATGGTAGAGATGGTGAAAATTTAGGCCTTCCCCACCTGGCCAGGAATCAGGCCCTAAACCCTTGGGGATCCAGAACACCCCAAAGCCTGTCAGCCTCTGCCCATCTGTCTTGGTACTTCCTAGACCACTCTAGGTGGTTTCTCAGGTCTCATGGAATACTTGGTGTATTGCTTCTCCCTCAGCCCCAGGGTATTCTGCATGACCTGCTGGGTGGCTGTCATCCCTAAAAAAAGTCCCTGAGTCTGTGCAGGGAGGTGCAGGATGTGGCCATGGCTGTTTCTCCAACTCCCCTAGAATGAGTACTACTGTACTATCTGGACCTGCCTGCTTCAGGACCCATCATGTCCCTTCCAACAGCCTGATGATATGGGAACTGTCCATACTCTCACTTTACCGCAGCCTGGGAAGGTTGGATCATTTGCTTGGGACCATAAAGCTAGGCAGTGGCAGAGGAAGAACATTTACTCAGGTCTATCTGATGTCAGAGATCTGCTCATAATCACTGGCACCCACCAGATCAGCCCAAGAGTGTATGGATTCTCCCTAGAGAATTTGGGTGGAATCATGTCCCGTTACCCCACAGGCTACCGTGCAAATGCCCACCTGACTTAAGGGGTAGATCAGTTATTCTCAAACGTGGCTATGCCTCAGAATGATAGAGAGGGTACATTAAAATGTAGATTGCTGGGCTCCATTGCCAGAGTTCCCCTTTCTAGGGGTCTTGGGGGTGGGCCTAAGAGTGTGCATTCCTAACAAGTCCCAGGTGATGCTGCCATGGCTAGCCCAGCAACTACTCTTTGACAGCCACTGGGGTACACCAGTCCCGCTAACTGGAAAATCTGCCCAAATAGAATCGTTTTAGTGCATGCAGAATAATTACAGAGCTCTAGCTTCTAGTGCTCTTTGAATTTAGAAATTTCTTTTTTGAGTAAAAGAGAACAAAGGATTCCTCAAGTGTAAGTGTTCTATTTCTTTAAAAAAAAAAAGTAGTCCAAAGAAAATAAGACCAAAGACTCATCTGGGTGGTAGGTCATAGGAATTAGTTAATCTCAGTGTTTTTCTCTATGTTTAAAGTTTTTCAAAATAATTTTTAACATAAGGAAGGACAAGGGTTGTAAAGTGAACCTCTGGTCCAGAGTCCCAGCTTCACAGGAAACGATTTCATACCTGAAGCCTCCTCCCAGCTTACTGGGAGAGAAGTATTGATGTTTCCCAGCACCATGCTGTCCAAACATGCCACCCCTGCGAGCACAGCTCCACACTCAGACCTGTGGAATGTTGTGAGAACAATGCCACCACTTCAGTTTGCTTTCATTTTGTTCCTCATTTGTCTGTGGGACATTTAGATGTCTGTCCCTCCGTATCTGTGTTGACGATCCATGAAGGTGAGTGCTGAGTCCTACTTGAATGATTTTGTCCAAGGCATGCCTAGCACCAGGCTGGGGGCAGGTAGGTCTTTACTGCAGAGTGTAGAGATTCTGAGGGAGAAACTCAGTTTCCTCCCTGGGAGAAATCCCTCCCATTCAGAAGTCCCCCTGGCTTCCCCAGCGCCCTCTGCTGGGGCTACTGTTAGCTCATTTGCTTCTCTCCAGTTGCTTAATTTCTTTATGAAATTGGCACCTGGAGTGTTCCAGCCAGAGGGTGTTGCTGCTTCTCCCTTCTTGTCTTTTTTAAAATGCAACTTAAGGAAACACAGTGATGGTGATTGACAGTAATAATTTTATCCTCATTCCTGCCCTTCCAGCTTCTACTGTCTCTTCCCGAGATTGTTGCAACAGCCCAGAATTGGTCTCCTTGCCTCTGCCCTTGCCTCCCTTCATCTCTCCTCAGTCTAGTGGCCAGAGGGATGTAAGATGTAAGATGTAAGGCAGATCACATCACTCCTCTGTTACAAACCTTCTAGTGGCTTCCATTCTAATTCTAGAGAAAAAGACACAGCCCTTATAAACCTGACATGACTTGGCACCGTGCCCCCCTCTCCCACACACACACCTTCCTCTCTGACCAGCTCTCCTCTTCCCTCTCCCTGAACTGCCTCCAGCTCAGCCACAATCTCATATATGCTGGCCACACTCACTGCCCCAGGGCCTTTGCATTCACTGTGTCCTCTGCCTGGATCACTCTTCCTCCAAATATCCACACAGCTCCGTTTCTCATGTTCTTTAGGTCTACTTTATCCTTAGGTCTACTTTATGTAACTTTATCATGCAGGCCCTCCCTACAACTCTGTTGCAAAGAATAATCCCATCTTCTCTTTGTGCTCCCCATAACTTCGTTTTTCTCCATGGTACTTCTCACTGTCTGAGGTTTGGTGTATCTTACTTGTTTGTCTCCCATATTAGAATATGAGTTCCATGAGAGAAGAGATTTTTCTAGTTCCTAGAAGAGTACCCTATAGTGGTACTCTAAGATTACTTACATGAATGATAGCTACATTGATTGAGTGCTTACTATATGCTATTCACTGTTCTAAACACTTTACATTTTACAGATAAGGAAATGGGCACAGGGAGATTGAGTCATGCTACCTGTAAATCTACAAAGTGGAGGGCAGCCCAGGTGGCTCAGTGATTTAGCGCTGCCTTTGGCCCAGGGCCTGATGCTGGGGACCTGGGATCCAGTCCCACGTCGGGCTCCATGCACGGAGCCTGCTTCTCCCTCTGCCTGTGTCTCTGCCTCTCTCTCTCTCTCTCTCTCTCTGTCTCTCTCTCTGTGTGTCTCTCATGAATAAATAATAAAATTAAATCTTTTTAAAAAAATCTACAAAGTGAAGAAGATGTTTGGGTTACAGGTAAAGGTAGCACCTCTATGTTAGGGTTCTTCAGAGAAACAGGACCAATAAGGTTATTATATGTATATGAAAAGAGAGATGGATTAATTTTAAGAAATTGGCTCATATGATTATGGGGACTGGCAAGTCCTAAATCTACAAGTCAGGCACACTGGCTGGAGACCCAAGGAAGACTTGATGTAGCAGTGTTGAATCTGAAGGCTGTCTGGAGGCAGGATTACTTTCTTGGGGGACCTCAGTCTTTTCTCTTAAGGCTGATTGGATGAGACCCATCTACATCATGGAAGGTAGTCTGCTTTACTCAGTCTGTTGTAAATGTAATCAAATCTAGGGGTGCCTAGATGGCTCAGTTGGTTGAGCATCCAGGTCATGATCTGATCTCTGGGTCATGGGATCAAGCCCAATTTGGGCTCTGTGCTCAGCAAGGAGTCTGCTCAAGATTCTCTCTCCCTCTTCCTCTGCCCATCCCACCGCACTCACTCTCTTTCTTTCAAATCAATTTAAAAAATATAAATAAATGTTAATGACATGTTTAAAAAAAATACCTTCACAGTGACATCTAGATGGGTGTTTGGCCAAGCACCTGGACACTATAGCCCAGCCCAGTGGCCACATGAAATGAACCATCAGCACCTGTAAGGAGGTATATGTTGGTCAGGCTGATCTTGCACCCTTCCCCTGTAAGATACATCCTACCTGTCCTGATGGCGTAAAGAAGGTGGGGTGAGAGAGCAACCCCAAAGAGTCTGTGGTACTCGGGAGCTTCCAGTCCTAGCAGACGTTCTCTGACTTAACGATCACCCAGGTCCTAGGATATTGTCTTCCTTCTGTGCACAGCCAGCTAAGTGGTAGAGCTCCAGCTCATCACGTCTCCTCACCCTTGTCTCCACAAAAACCCTTATCTTCTAGATAATGCATCACACACATAAGAGTGGAATGGTCCTTGGTCACACCTAGGTGATGGGGCAATTGCATCTACTGAATTGGAGTCCCAGGACTGTTACTCCTTCCAGGATGAGGGAAGGAGGGAAGGCCTGGGCCTCTGGCAGCCAGCAGCCAATGGAGACCACTCCTTGCTCCTGGCATAGCTTCTAGCAATGAGAATCTTGGAAGGGTGGGGCTGAGGAATGAGAAGACTGTGGCCCAAGTCCAGGTGTACCCGTGTCCAGCCTCATGACCAGGCAAACTACCTAACGTCTCTGAGCCTCAGTTGCCAAATCTGTAATGACAGTATTGATAATGCCAACCTGGCCGGTTTTGATGAGAGTTAAATGAGCCCCTGCTTGTTTTTCTCCCATCTTTCAAGGCCAGAGCCCCGAGGGCTACATCAAGTATAGGCCGGTCTGGTATAGGTCCACAAAAACTGTAGACCCACACTGGTTTCAGATGCATGAGGACTGATTGGGTGTAGTGCCTCATTCCAAGCCAGTGGGAGCAGGCTGCCCATTGCTGGAAAAAGCCAGAGCCCTCTTAAGAGCCAGAGCCTTGGTTTTCCTGTGGTGTCCCCCTGGCATGATGGCCTGGGTCCCACAGAAACTTTCATGGGCTGCCATGTTCTCAGGGTTCATTCTAGGTACTCCTCAGATCTAGCAGCTATCACCATTCAGCACGGGCCTCTAAGGGCCCCTTGGGTGAGCCTCAGTCCCTTTGGTGGATGTTACATTCAGCCGTGATACAGGAGGAATGGCATGGAGGTGGGGGAGTCCTGCTTTCTAAGTTGTCACAGTAGCAGTACACACAGGTGGGGTTTGTTTCATAGTACACCTCTTCCCACTGCACCTTCCAGCTCCTGCCCCAGTCCTAGACGCGTGTGTGTACCAGTGGGTAGATGTACACACACACATCTATAGATCACACCATAGGTATTGTGTTATTCAACTTTGTTCCCTAATGTATCCTCTTTTTTAAGTCTGTCTACATGTACACCTATTTTTTAATCAGATACTACTTTTATCCTATTTCTCCACTTTAAATACTTCCACCGTGTCATAATTATTACTGTAATATCCATATACTGTCCCTTTTTTTGGAATGTACCATAATTAACTAAATCCTCCATGCCATGAAACATTTTGTATCTTGGTGCTTCTATGGAATTATTTCCTTAGAATTCATTTTTAGAGTCCATGTGTTGTGTTGAAGGAGGGTCCAAGCATTTCTGTTGTTCTTCAGACTTATTTCTCTCCTAAAATGTGGTATCAGTGTACCATGCCATAAAGAATGCCCTTTTTTTGGAGGTGCGGGGATGGGGGGATTACCATCAGACACTATTGGGGAGATAGACTATGGAGAAGAGTCAGGAAGAAGACATGTTTGCTGTGGCTGGGAAACGTGATAGATTATTTTCTTCTGTTTCCTCAGCACAACTAGCTCCACAGCCAGTAGCTGTGATACCGAGTTTACTAAAGAAGATGAGCAGAGGCTGAAGGATTACATCCAGCAGCTCAAGAACGACAGGGCGGCGGTCAAGCTGACCATGCTGGAGCTAGAGAGTATCCACATCGATCCCCTCAGCTACGACGTTAAGCCCCGGGGGGACAGCCAGCGTCTGGACCTGGAAAATGCTGTGCTGATGCAAGAGCTGATGGCCATGAAGGTACCATGGCGGGGCGGGGGGACAGTGGAGCCCTGAGTGCATGTGCTGTGATGTCATCAGGAGGAGATAGGGAAGGGACCCTCAAAAGCAGGTCGGCAAAGATGACAAATCAACCTGGTCCGGGTTCAGTCACTTCCCCCTGGAGGACACCCAGAGCTGCATTTGTAGACAGGATGCCTTTCAGTGTATCTGGGGTCCCCTGGACTGGACACAACCCCAGAGGGGGTCAGTTGCACTCTGGAGAATGCCTCAGGGTGTCTCAGCTCAACTTTGGGACACCACACTCTCAGATCAGATCCCTACAGGCTAGAGCAGCCTCTGTTCCTGTAAAAGGACCTCTAATCTCCAGCAGCTGATGGTGCTTCTTGGGTTAATGCTGACATTCACGTGGAGTAGGGGAGGACAGGACGAGGGCAGGTGCAGAACTTGGAGCAGAGTCCCGGTTTACTGACACCCTTGTCCTTCCGTGCCTCATGGAGCCCGCCTGGATCATGACACCCTCCGGTGAGGGATGCCAGTGCTGTTCACATCGGTGCTTCCTCACAAGACCCTGGGCTGTTCACCCAGCCTGCTCAGTTCTCTGTTGGCATCTGTAAAGCAGGGGGAACTTTGGGAAAGCTGGTGCCCATCCCTTCAGTAAGACACACCTTGCATGTTTCTGGCCAGGGGTTGCCGAGCCCTCGGCCCTACTCTGCTGAGTGCCTGCTTAGAAGACAGCTGTGGTGTGATGAAGAATATATCTGGTAGTGTTCCCCACTTCTGCTGAGAGCTTCCAAAACCCTTGTCATTTCCTGAGTGAAAGCAGTGTCTTTATTGTGCTAATGAGGCCACACCTGGTGGGACCCCTGAAAGCGGCAGCACAAGAGTTGTCACTGGAAGGATCCAGTGTGTGATTATAGGATTGGACTTTAAGCACCTTGACCTCCAGGGAGGGGAGGAACGCTTCAGATTGAGTTCCTCTGTGTGGCCAGTGATTTAACCAGCTGTGGCCAGTCATGAAAGTAAAAGCCCTGGACACCAAGGCTCAAAAAAGATCTGCTTTCAGCATTCTTCCAGGCACCCCTGTGCGCATGCCCCGTGGTAAAACTGTCATCTTTGTTACATGCTTTCCTGAGTCTAGCAAGCTTTTGGTCTTGAGTAAGTTGTGCAAGCCCCTGAGTTGGGTGAGAAGTGCAAGTGGCCTGGGGACCCCCCCACTACTCGTGGCTGGTGGGTGAAGTAAAGTGAAGGCAGTGTCAGAGGACCATCCTTAACCTGTGGCGTCTGCAAGAACTCCAGGAAGTTGAGATCCGAGTGTACTGTATTGTATACCCAGGTGAAGTGGAAACAGAATAACTACTCGCCAAGAGCATGGTCCTGTAGGGCTGCGAGCAGCTCTCAGCAGGACTGTGGCAGAGGTGGGCACTTGGAAGGGCTGCTCCTGCAGCCCGGCCTGCTAGCTTGGGGAGGGAGAGCTGGGAGCCGTGTTCTGGGAGCTCTCCAAACCCCACTCTCCTGTGCACAAAGGCCTGATTTGCTCAGTCTTGGATTATGCAGTGTCTCTGGCTGCCAGGTGTTGAGACATGAGGGAGGAGCTCTCAGGGACAGAACCCAGCTGAGGAGACCAGAGGCAGGTCTGTTGGGCCAGGTGGTCAAGGAAGTGCTGAATTAATAGCTGGTAACTGGTGTCTCCTGTTGGAACCAGCACTGTCTCTGGGAGAGACTGGCACCCCCTCTCTGGTTAACCCACATCTGGAGAGGAAAGAGGAGCCACAGCAGTGGTCAACCCAACGCACTTGGGTCACTTGCTCGATATGTTCCTGTCCCTGGTGGCTGCTCAGTGTTGAGTCTGGCTGAGTCCTAGAAAGACTTCAGATGATGGCAGCAGATTAGGAATCAGCCTTTTGCTTCTGAGCTGGCTTACCATGTCCCACCCACTCAGCTCAGACCCTGACTTCTGTTCCCTCTGTGGAATCCTTATGCCACCTTGGCTGATTCCTCCTCTCATTGCCCATGAGCTGGGCACTGGGTCCATCATCACAGTGCCTTTTTCCCCAATAAGGAGCCCTGTTTGTGGTCCTTTGCACACTGCGGCCTGAGCTGTAAAGCTGCCCTCTTGTTTTGTGTTCCAATCATCATGTTTCATTTGGCTAAAGACTAAAGGATTTCCTTTTTATATTCAAGCCAACGTGTGTGATAAATTCCAGTTACTGTGGCCAGGAAAGACGTTCTTGGTGGAATAAAATAATCCCTTTGCTATTTGAAAATAAAATGTGTATACCTCATGGAAATAGTCTAAAAGAGCAGAAATGGGGTACCTGGGTGACTCAGTTGATTAAGCTTCCAACTCTTTTTTTTTTTTTAAGATTTTATTTATTTATTTATTAGAGGACACGCAGAGAGAGAGAGAGAGGCAGAGACACGGGCAGAGGGAGAAGGAGGCTCCCTGCAGGGAGTCCAATCTAGGACTCTAGGATCATACCAGGAGCCAAAGGCAGACGCTCAACCACTGAGACACCCAGGGATCCCAGCTTCTGACTCTTGATTTTGACGCAGGTCATGATCTCAGGGTCATGAGATCGAGCCCTGCTTTGAGCTCTGCACTGTGTGGAGCTTGCTTTAAGTATCTCTCCTTTCTCTCCCCTTTTTCTTCTCTCTCTCACTCTCACTGTATCTCTCAAATTAATTCAAATTTAAAAAATAGAAGAGCAGTTATAAAAAGCTGGGAGAGAAATAACCTATAATATGATCCAGAGGCAACCAGTGCTGATTTTCTGGCTTCTTTACCTTCCTCTGACGTTTTTTTAAAGGATACACATCAGAGTTCCCTCCCTTTCCTATGCGTTATGCTCAAGGGGATGTGCGCACCCATTCCAAAACCACTAGCAGCAGATTATGTTGGGTTTCACCATTTCATTCTAGGATATGGTTGCTGAGAAACTCAGGTTTTCTGGGTTTTTCACTTCTTGTGCATGATCTTTAGTAAACACCTTTTCATTCCTAGATGACCTACTTGATTCCTTTTCAAATCTACTCTTCTTTTTGGAATATCCTATCTTTCCATGGTGACCCTCCTTCCTCTCTTTGTTTTAGATATTTATTTTCTAGTGTTCCATCTGTTTTCTCTGATTCTCGCAAATGCTGATTCTATCTCACATGATTTGTTTCCATTTTCTCTTTGTGTGGTTTGGGGGCAGGGTATGTACCAGCCCATCTTCAGTGGAGATTGTGTCTTCTACGGGGTCTCACGGGTCCAGGGTTTTAGATATGCCTATAGAGTGCTTCTGTACATGGATCTGTTGGGACCCATGGGTTTCAGAGTTTTAGGACCAGTTACATTCTTTACATTCTTGGCTGAAGATTCCTGTTTCACATCTACATAGGACAGCTTTGTGGCTCTGATTCCTTAAAAAAGGCTCTTCTCCCTTTTCCCACCCAGACCATGAGGGCTAAGTTTCCTCACCACATCTCCAAAAAGGAAGTCTTCTAGCCTTTTACTCTACGCAGTACTTTGAGAGTCCTGGTTCATGTAGGGGGTCTCTGTTCAAGCTCTCTGCCCTGCCCTTAACACAGGTGCTCAAAGCACAGGCCCTCAGGCCTCCATAGTGATCTGAAACTCTATTGGCCTGTATTGTGGCCACCTTGCTTTTCCTCTTGGGCAGAGTTCCTTCTTCATTTCTGGCACCCATGGATTCATTTTACCTTCTTTCAAGCTTGCATTTATATGTTCTGTGTGTGACGTTCCCATTAGCTCAGTATGCAGTGTTGCCAGAACCTTCAGAATCCTGCTTCTGATGGCAAAAGATGAGAAGGCCTCAGTATATGAAAACACCTTTCATTCTAGTTTTATATTTCATCTTTAGGGAAGTTCTGGGTGCTGCTTTTGAGTAGTCACTGAGCACATTGCCTTCTACATGTCCAGTGCCACCACCTCTCTGTCCCGTGGCCCTGATCTGAATATTACAAGTCATAGTGGGTGCCCTCTAGGTATTTCCCTACACTGGAGAGTGAGAACATCTACACTCCAGGCCTAGCTTATCCAGAAGAACATACCAGGCCTGTGGCTTACTACCTCAAAAGGGTCAGCTCAGAGTTAACTAGAATCTGTGACCTTGGTGAATTCTTCTCAAGGCAGTGAATCAGAAAGAATTCTTTTTAAATATTTTATTTATTTATTCATGAGAGACACAGAGAGAGAGAGAGGCCGAGACACAGGCAGAGGAAGAAGCAGGCTCCATGCAGGGAGCCCAACGCGGGACTCGATCCCAGAACCCTGGGATCATGACCTGAGCCAAAGGTAGACGCTCAACTGCTGAGCCACCCAGGTGCCCCTAAGAGATCATCTTTCTCAGTAAGATCACAGAGGTAGCTGGGAAGACTGATCTGGTCATGTAGTGGTAGAATCACATGACCAGAGTCATGCATGGGCTCACCTTGAGGGAGGGACTATAATAGCTTAGTGGTTAAGAGCCAGATAGCCTGGCTTACAATTTATGCAGTAATTGTGGGCAGGTGGATTTCCCTCTGCGTGCCTCAGTTTCCTGTCCGTGTATAGAGATGTTCATAATGCCTCCCTCAAATGGAAAAATATTCCATGCTCATGGATTGGAAGAATTAGTATTGTGAAAATGTCAATGTTACCCAGGGCAATTTACACGTTTAATGAAATCCCTATCAAAATACCATGGACTTTCTTCAGAGAGATGGAACAAATAATCTTAAGATTTGTGTGGAATCAGAAAAGACCCCGAATAGCCAGGGGAATATTAAAAAAGAAAACCATTGCTGGGGGCATCACAATACCAGATTTCAGGTTGTACTACAAAGCTGTGGTCATCAAGACAGTGTGGCACTGACCCAAAAACAGACACATAGATCAATGGAACAGAATAGAGAATCCACAAGTGGACCCTCAACTTTATGGTCAACTAATATTCGACAAAGGAGGAAAGACTATCCACTAGAAAAAAGACAGTCTCTTCAATAAATGGTGCTGGGAAAATTGGACATCCACAAACTAGACCATTCTCTTGTACCATACACAAAGAGAAACTCAAAATGGATGAAAGATCTAAATGTGACACAAGAGTCCATCAAAATCCTAGAGGAGAACACAGGCAACACCCTTTTTGAACTCGGCCACAGTAACTTCTTGCAAGATACATCCATGAAGGCAAGAGAAACAAAAGCAAAAATGAACTATTGGGACTTCATCAAGATAAGAAGCTTTTGCACAGCAAAGGATACAGTCAACAAAACTAAAAGACAACCTACAGAATGGGAGAAGATATTTGCAAATGACGTATCAGATAAAGGGCTAGTTTCCAAGATCTGTAAAGAACTTATTAAACTCAACCCCAAAGAAACAAACAATCCAATTATAAAATGGGCAAAAGACATGAACAGAAATCTCACAGAGGAAGACGTAGACATGGCCAACAAGCACGTGAGAAAATGCTTCGCATCAGTGGCCATCAGGGAAATACAAATCAAAACCACAATGAGATACCACCTCACACCAGTGAGAATGGGGAAAATTAATAAGACAGGAAACCACAAATGTTGGAGAGGATGTGGAGCAAGGGGAACCTTCTTGCACTGTTGGTGGGAATGTGAAGTGGTGCAGCCACTCTGGAAAACTGTGTGGAGGTTCCTCAAAGAGTTAAAAATAGATCTGCCCTACGACCCACCAATTGCACTGCTGGGGATTTACCCCAAAGATACAGATGCAGTGAAATGCCGGGACACCTGCACCCCGATGTTTATAGCAGCAATGTCCATGATATCCAAACTGTGGAAGGAGCCTCGGTGTCCATCGAAAGATGAATGGAGGGGATCCCTGGGTGGCTTAGCGGTTTTGTGCCTACCTTTGGCCCAGGGTGTGATCCTGGAGTGCTGGGATCAAGTCCCCCATCAGGCTTCCTGCATGGAGCTTGCTTCTCCTCCCTGTGTCTCTGCCTCTCTCTCTCTGTGCCTCTCATGAATAAATAAATAAAATATTAAAAAAAAAAGATGAATGGATAAAGAAGATGTGCTCTATGTATACAATGGAATATTCCTCAGCCATTAGAAACGACAAATACCCACCATTTGCTTCGATGTGGATGGAACTGGAGGGTATTATGCTGAGTGAAATAAGTCAATCGGAGAAGGACAAACATTATATGGTCTTCTTCATTTGGGGAATATAAAACATAGTGAAAGGGAATAAAGGGGAAAGGAGAAAAAATGAGTGGGAAATATCAGAAAGGGAGACAGAACATGAGAGACTCCTAACTCTGGGAAACGAACTAGGGGTGGTGGAAGGGGGTGGGGGTGACTGGGTGATGGGCACTGAGGGGGGCACTTGATGGGATGAGCATTGGGTGTTATTCTATATGTTGGCAAATTGAACTCCAATAAAAAAAAATGCCTCCCTCAAGTTGGAATAATTAAATGATGTAAGCATCTAATACAGTGTTACATGCTCAGTAAATGCTGGTGGCTATTGTTATCTGGCTCCTGGTCCCAAGCCAGCATTTTCTAGTTTTGGTGTTACTTCTTACTCACTTGCCCCCAGAAAACTCTAGTTGGAGTTCTCTAAGACCCTTTGGGGAGTTGATCTGATGAGCAGTCACCTGTGAAGGACTCTGTTTCCATTGATGTCATTTGGGCCTCCTGAAGTAGATTAAAAAGCTGAGATGATACCCTTGCTATGGGTGCACCCCATTCACCTGGCTCAGCCGCGGGGTGCCAAGGGGCCACTGGGGAGGGTTGAGTATGTGGATTGAGCCCATGGAAAAGGGAAAAGGAAATGGGAATCAAAAGGGAGCTGGTCAGACACAGCTTTGTGTGGACCATCCCCCTTCCCAACCTCTTTGACTGATAGAGCATGGCCTACACATGCCGGGAAACCAGTTTCCAACAGAGACAGGTCTGCCCATTGAGGGTGGCAAGGAGTGGTGGGGGAGGTGTGTTCTGGTTGTTGTAACAGTTTCTCTTACAGTGAACTAAGCCTGCTTGCCTGTAGCTCCCCTTTATCTCCGTTCTGGTCCAAAGAGTGACAGAGCACAGGCCTTTGTCCACACATCAGTCCTTTAGATGGCAGAGACAGCTGGCTTATCTCCTTCCTCCCCAGCATCTTGTCCCACCTGCGAAGTGGTAACCCCACTGCAGGTGTGTGTGTCACAGTCTCAGACCCCTCACCATGTGCCTGCTTTTCCATGTGTGGTTCTGCTCTCACTGCACAGGGACCTCATAGCATCTGTGCTCCGCAGGAGGAGATGGCTGAGCTGAAGGCTCAGCTCTACCTACTGGAGAAGGAGAAGAAGGCCCTGGAGCTGAAGCTGAGCACGCGGGAGGCCCAGGAGCAGGCCTACCTGGTACATATTGAGCACTTGAAGTCTGAAGTGGAGGAACAGAAGGAGCAGCGCACACGCTCACTGAGCTCCACCAGCAGTGGGGGCAAAGACAAGCCTGGCAAGGTAGGAGCAGGGACGCGGGGAACCCCCAGCCTCTGCCCTTACCTCCCACCTGGTCACCACCACCACCCCTCCTGCCCCACAGCCTCAATTTCCTTATTTGCATGGGAACTGCAAGCCTTTCTAGGTATCTTTTTTTTTTTTTTTTAAGGTTTTATTTATTTATTCATAAGAGACACGCAGAGAGAAGCAGAGACACAGGCAGGGGGAGAAGCAGGCTCCCTGCAGGGAGACTGATACGGGACTTGATCCCAGGATCCTGGGATCATGTCCTGAGCCAAAGCAGATGCTTAACCACTGAGCCACCCAGGTTTTCCCCTTTCTAGATATCTTAAAGAAGGTAACATTTGAGTGCAAAGAAACCAAATCCACTTTAAAAAAATCCCACTTTAGAAACTAGTTAAAGCATTTTCCTGTGCCACAGTCTGATCCAGGGAGTCACCTGTGTTGTCGCCCAGTGACCTGACGCCGGCCTGCCTTCTTGGCCCCCCTGCCTGGCATGGCGACCATCGCCTGTGGCCTGCTGGTCACATCTGTGCTGATGATTGCGTTTGTTGGCCTCCTATAAATCTCAGCTTTAAGGAGGAGGTGTCCCCATTTGTGCGAGGGAGATAAGGCCTACAAGAGACGAGGGGGTCTTGCTGCTAATAAATGGCAGAATCGGGATTTAACCCCAGTTTGGCTAACCGCCGTCCTTGTCTCATTCATGCTGGCACCTCAGCTTCTGTTGGCATTTCAAACGTCTGGCATGGGGGAAGGAGGAAGCCTCCGAGGCAGATGAGGAGGAAGGCAGGCCCTGGATCAGACACAGTGTGTCCCAGAGCGTGGGCTGACAGGTGATGTCATCTTGCCGTCTCACACTCCCATGAGCCCAGAAGTCTTTTTCTGAAGTATTCAGGACCCAGAAGAATTACATCCCTTGTCCCAGGGTACTGACATTCTGTACTCTGCATCATACTTCCTGTTCCTAATAAATGCTAGCTTCTCCTGACCCCAGTTTGTTTCCAGCCTAGGATCCAGGGCACACGCTGACTTGCCTATCTCAGGAGTGGCTTCTTACAGCCCAAAGGCAGGGAGTCTCTGGGAGAGTTTCATACCTGTAAAGGATGCGACTTGCTGATTGGTGTGGCAGTGAGTAGTCACTCCCCAAACAGCCGAGAACTGCCGAATGTGCTTCTCAAAGGGCCACAGCTATACTCTACCTCGCACTAGCAGAGGAATTAAGGGAGTTCACAGTCATGGCACCCAACTGGGCCATCTCTCCCAAGACCTGGCTACTCATTCATCATCCATTCATGTAATAGGTGGGAGCTGGTCCTGATGAGGTGCTAGAGGCAGCTCCAGGAGTTTCTGTTCCAGAGAGAGGAACACTGATGGGGAAACAGAGGATTTGTCAAACAGTGACCTAAGACCAAGGATCAATTCCTAGCACGATGGGAGGCCACGGGCCCAAGACAGAGCCCAGATGTGGAGATCTGGGATAGGTTTCCTGGACTCAGAGCCAGTAGAGTGTGGCAGCCAGCCTGATGAAGAGGGTTGAGGCAGAGAAGTCAGTCCCCTGTAAGCCAATAGAATGCCAAGAGCAAAGACCCAGGGGGAAGAGGAATTGGTACTTGGCTAAAGAGGTCAGGTGGCTGTGTTGTCCTGAGGACAATGAGAAATCACTGAAGGCTCTGCAGCAGGGCATGATGTGCCCCAGTCTGGGCTTAGGAGAGGTCACTGTGAGAGTGAAACCATGAAACCATCTGCCCCCAGCCAGAGGAGCCCAGGTAGGCAGCAGTCTATGAAGAGTTTCATGTGGTAATATCTGGGGCTCAAGATAATGGGGTTTCCCCTTCCATGCCAACACCTTAAAAGTCTTTGTTATAGCCATTTGAGTCTGCTAGCAGTCTCTCTGGGACAGAGCTCCAGTGTGTTCTTAGGGTGTGGTAGAAATGGACTCACTGAGCTCTTGCCAGAAGGCCCACAAGCTGAGCATTTTCTCCTAGTTCTTGGTGTTTATTTTGACTGGGGGAAACACTGTGTTTTGTGGAATGACTTCAAAGTACAGAAATATTTTTTTTTAAGATTTTATTTATTTATTCATGAGAGACAGAGAGAGAGAGGCAGACACACAGGCAGAGGGAGGAGCAGGCTCCATGCAGGGAGCCCAATGTGGGACTCGATCCCGTGTCTCCAGGATCACACCCTGGGCTGAAGGCGATGCTAAAACCACTGAGCCACCTGGGCTGCCCCAAAGTACAGAAATCTAATGGAAAAAGCCAGATGGTTTTATTTCCTTTTTTTTTTTTTTTTTTTTTTTTTACATTCAAGTAAGAAGCTTTCTAAGAGTACGTTGTGGTGTTTAAGTAATGAAATTATTGTAAGCTGATTATCCTGTCTTTCAAATATCAGGTCCATCTACTAGTTCAATGAAATCTCCCTTCTGGGCTATTCATTTCGTCTTGTCTGTCAGTAAATGAGGCAGGCAGTCTGTATGTAGGAGGGGTTGCCAAACTGTGAAGAGCCAGAAGCCATTATCTTACAGCTTTCGGGTCACACAGACTCCTCTGCAAGTACATAACTGTGCTGTTCTAGACCTGCAGCGTGAACACATAGTGTAGACACAAAGAGGTGTGGGCTGTGTTCTAACAACACTTAATTTATGGACACTGAAATTTCATAGCATTTGTACTCATCACAAAATACTCTTTTTTTCATGATTTTTTAAAATAGAAAAACAATACTTAGCCTTTAGGCCTTATGGAAACAGGTAGCAGGCAAGGTTTGGATGTAAGACATCCACTGTGGCTCTACAGGGTGGATGTTGTGCTGCCTTTAAAACTTCCCTCCAGCTAACAAGCTGGGTCCCAAGTCTTACCCAGGCTGCTTTCAGCTTTTGCAGTTCTTGTCTCTATGCAGTGGATCCTACCAGACATGTTCAGTGAGAGGCACCAGGTGATACAAAGCCGCCCTTTAAGGACTCTTATGAAATGTTAACATCATATGGGAGCTGATGCATAAAGAAAAGAGAGAGGGCATTAGGGTCAAAACAGATGCCAGGGACCTGTGGAAGAGGCTTAGGTCTGCAGGACCAAGACAGAGAAGGGTGGGGAGTGTAGACAGAGGACACAGCAGAGAGAGGTGTGCAGAGGCTGGCAGTGCTGCTGCATAGAGCCCTGGGTGTAGTCCTCCTGTACCAGAGTGGGCTGAGGGAGACCCTGTGACCTCCTGTCATCTGGCCTTCTGGCACTCACTTTATACTTCCTTGTGGTTCTAATCCCATCGAGATACAACTTTCTGTTTATATTCCATCTTCTGCGATGGACCACAAGCTTTTTATTCTCAAGCCTGGGTTGTTGAAGATCTCAGCACATGTTTGCTGGGCAAGTGGTCAGATGAGCACCCTTTGGGCCACTGGATTATGCAGCACAGCCATTGCCCTCTGTCTGCACAGACGGGGAAAGTAGAGTGCTCCAATGGTGATGATGGTTGCTTTATGAGTAGTCCGGATTCAGTTTAGGATTTAAGAGTTCTGGGATGCCTGGATGGCTCAGCGGTTTAGTGCCTGCCTTTGGCCCAAGGTGTGATCCTGAAGCCCCGGGATCGAGTTCCATGTTGGGCTCCCTGCATGGAGCCTGCTTCTCCCTCTGCCTATGTCTCCGCCTCTCTCTCTCTCTCTCTCTCGCTGTCTTTCATGAATAAACAAATAAAATCTTTTAAAAAAATCTCCTTGTTTAAAAAAAAAAAGGATTTAAGAGTTCTGGCTCTGACACTTCCTCATCTATAAAATGAAATGATTGGGTTTAGATGACATCAAAATTCCTGTCCAAGGTTAGATGTGAGTGGGATCACAACTGAAATGAATGTAACTTGTCAAGTTACAAGTATAATTACTTCAATTAAAAAAAAAAAAATGGAGTCTTCTGAGACTCAGTTAAAGCCTCCAACTCTTGGTTTGGGCTCAGGTCATGATCTCAGGGTCATGAGATGGAGCTCTGTTTGAAGCCCTGCATCAGGCTCCACATGGGGTGTAGAGCCTGCTTGAGATTCTCTCTCTCCCTCCCCCCTGCCCCTCCTCCTCCTCCCTCTGCCCCACTACCCCACCCACCCCACCCTCCCCAGTCTCTCTTTCTCTTCTCTCTCTTTTAAAAAATCCACACACAGAGGGTGCACATCTGTTTTCTTCCCTTTTTCCTGGGTTTTCTAGAAGATTACACTGAACCCACTAAAGCTCCTAAATCTAGAAAAGATTGATCTTCTCCCAAGAAGTGGGTGGGGGGAAGGGACAAAGACACTCAGGTGTATTTCCTACTTGTCTTTTATGAATCACAAGCTTAACCCAGTGGTGAAGAGCACAGATCTGTAGCCCTCTGAGTTGGGTTTGAATCCTGGTTCCACCATGTCCTAGCTGATGACTTGGGGCAACATAACTACTCTGTGCCTTAGTTTTCTCCTTAGTAAATGGGGATAATGATAGTATTTGCCTCAAAGGGTCACCATGATGATCAAGTCAGGGAGGACATGTGTGGAGTGCTCAGAGCATACTGGGAGTCCCTATTACCCACCAGCCGGCCTACAAAAGTCCTGATAAGTGGAGCAGAGCTGTCTTACGCTTCCAAGGTGCACTCAGGCTTGGCTCCAGGGCTAACCAGAATGTGTCTGCTGTCCACAGGAATGTGCTGATGCTGCCTCTCCAGCTCTGTCATTGGCTGAACTGAGGACAACGTGTAGCGACAGCGAGCTGCCTGCGGAGTTCGCCAGCGCCATCCGTAGGTAAGCACCAGTCCCGCGGCCCTGGTGAGCAATGCATTCCCACTTCTCTTGGCTGCCCATGTCAGCTCTTTGTGGGTCATCACAGGGAAGGAGCAGGGGTTGATATGCTCTACTTTTCCCCAGGCCTGGGAGGATCAACATGAAGAAGAGGCCCTGCTGGTGCCAGGCTTGTTGAAAGGGAGTGATGGGGAGAGCATATAGGCAGTCGTTTCACCTGCAAGTAGAAGATGTCTCACTCTTTGCTTTTCTGTCATGCTCTTGCATTGACTAGAACTTCAGGACAGTGTTAAATGGTGATGATCCAACAGTCATTTCTGTCTCATACCCAACTTGGTGGCAACACTTCCTTTCAACATCACTGGCTCTTCCCAATCAGAAGGCCTATGTGTGTATTTATTGAGTCCTGGACATTTTTCCTCTAGTGTCAGTGTTTCTTCCCCTCCCTTCTTCCTTTCCTTCTGCAAGGAGAAACACACTGACCCACCCGGATCTGTCTCCCCCATCATAATTTGCATCATCCCACCATCCTTTTGTAATGCTGTCCAGTAGGCACAGAATGTAAGCCACCTGGGAGATTTCACATTCTCTAGTGGTCAAATTCAAAAAGTAAAAGGAAGGTGACTGGGTGGCTCAGTCAGTTAAGTGTCTGACTCTTCATCTCAGCTCAGGTCTTGATCTCTAGGTTGTGAGTTCAGGGCCCTGTGTTGGGCTCCATGCTAGTAATGGAGCCTACTTAAAAAAAAAAAAAAGTAAAAAGAAAGTGGTAAATCCACTCTAATTTATTTTATTTACCCAGTGTATCCAAAATACCATTTCAATATATAATCAGTATTTTTTAAAAAAATACTGTATTTTAAACAGTATCTTATACTTATGTATCTATCTAACAGTATCTTATACTGATGTATAAGATCGTTTTTCTTCCTTCTCATTTTTCTTCTTCCCTAAGTCTTCAAATCTGGTATGTATTTTACACTTACAACACATCTCAGATTAAACCAGTTAACATTTCAAATGTATAGGAGCTCACGTAGCTATTCTGGAAAGGTTCTTTGTCTCATCTTTCCAGCCCACGAATTCATTCCCAGCTATATCCATTGTGGTGTGTACCTTCTATGTTGAGTTTTTTCATTTTGGTGATGAAATCTATCCCTCTTTTTTTAACAAGATGAGGCTATCTGAGGATATTTATTACATATATTCTAAAAATGTTCTTCTGTTTGCTGTATTAACTCTGTTTTCTCACATGTGAGTTCTTTTTAGAGTTGAGTTTTGTGACTTTTGGTTTGGGGTCATAAGCCCAACTTTTGGGCTTCCTGTCCTGCTGGCTGATGACAACCTCTCTATGCATATGGGCCCAAGTGTCTGGTCCCCTCCTGCTTGCATGGCTGGCACCTTTGGTTGGATCACCTCTGAATCCCCTTCCTCCTTTCATAGCAGCTTTCTTCTCTGTGCATCTTGAGTTGTGGTTTCCCTTTTCAAGAAGAATAAAAATCTGCCTTTTATTTTTTATGATTGCTCATGGTTTCGGGTATACAAAGAACACTCCTTGCTTTCCTGACATGCTTGAGGATATTTAAAAATGGGTTTCCCATTATTTCTGGGGATCTGGGGTAGGAGAAGCCAGCTACAGTAGCCACTCAGTCTGCTTTCCTGATGCAGCTGGGCAGTTTGTTACAGTGTGGCCTCTAAGCTGGGGATGGATGGAAGGCTGCCTTGTGGGGGGAACTTCACTGCCTTCCTGATTTACTCACTGTCCCTTTGTGTCTTTCCTTCCAAGTTGTAATAACTCTGTTTTTACATTGCCAGCACCTCTGGCCATGAGGTTAAGTTGTAATTGCTTGGTTTGAGGCGGGAAGAGAAAAGTAGCCCAGGGAAAATACCTCAACAAACCCTAATGACTGTGCCAGAAACCTGGATGCAAATCTACTCCCCACGTCCAACTGGGAGCTGTTTGGATATTGTATCAGTAAATTAAGCCCCTCAATCTCCCTAGAAGATTTTCAAATTCCCCAAACCCCCAAGGCCTTTGCTGGCACAAGTAGGATGCGGGATTCCACCGATGAAACAGAGAGACCACATTAGTTCGGGCTTCCAGTAAGTTGGTGGGTGTGGATTTCTGATCCAGTCCCGGAGAGATGGAGCCCAGAAAGAACCCACAGGGCTACAGGAGAAAGAAAAATAACATCATTATACTGTAAATATAGCTGAGGAACTAGAATAATCATTTCATGAGGGCACATAATTCAGACACCTGAGAGCTGAGTGTTTTTATGTTTAAAAATCAAGTGGAAACTAACGTCTTGGAAGGTCTTAAATCACTACCAAACTGGTTGGAGTCCGTTGAGGAATCTGCCCTGTATTTTCAGAAATAGTTCCTCCCTTAGAAAAAGATGGTTGCAAACACCAAAGTTGTAGGCCCAGGCATCCAGGCTTCAAAGAGCAGGAGTGGAGAGGGGTTTTGGGAACAGGCTCAGCAGTGGCCTTTTCTGGAGAAGAAACTCCTCTGGAAGGTGCCTTGTGGCATCCTGGTGGCTGGTTCTAGGTCATGGTCCTGTCCCAGGCAAGCCTCCCCGCTGGCTACTTTGCCGGACTTCAGCTTCCACCACTCCTTTGCAGCCCAGCAACGCCCTCCCTTCTGCTTGGAACCAAACCAGGACTCCAGACAATCACACATTTACTGCATGCCTCCCATCTGGTCTGATTCCATTCCCTCCACTTGCATGAACATTACTGCACTTTACTGGCTCCAGTGTTACCATCAAACCCATCTGGATGACCAGGTTTCCAGGCTTGCACAGGACAGGTTTTCTTACTGAGGCACCTGATCTTTGCTGTGTTCTGCACAAGATGCATGCCACAAAACCCTTCTTCATCTCAAATCCCTCTCTTGCTCTTAGTCTACTATTTCCATGAATGACCTTTCCAGCAGGGAAGTGAACTGTAAAGATGCAGTTGAGAGTGTATTTTCAGAAATGAGTCGTCTTTGTAGTGACATGGTGTTTGTGTAGCCGGCCTTCGGGACCTAGCACAGCTGAGAGGAGAGGCTGTTTTATCTCCATCATATTCTGGGGAGGCAGTGAGGAGCAGGTGTTGTTCTCTGTATGATGAGGGTGGCATGGGAACAGGCACAGCAAGGCTGAGTAGTCACATAGGGAAGCAGTGGGGACATTGCTTGCCTTCACCTTCTCTGCTGGACCCCCGCATGCTAGCACAGGTGCTTACAGATGGTTATGAGCTGAGCCTGCTCATGTGGGCTCACCTGAACACTCAGTCCACTGTAGTGTGCTTGGTGTGGGCAGATGGGAACCTTTGCACGCCTAGTACATGACCACTCATCTGTCTACCAGATGCCGAGGGGAAGTGAACTGCCAGGGGTCAGAAGGCAAACTTCCTCTAAACACATAGCCCCCGGGGCATACTGGTTAAAAGGTAGGGATGCTGGACTCTTCAGTGCTAGAGGACAAGAAAGAGTTGGGAAGGGGGCTGGTGGGACGCTTGGGTGGCTCAGTGGTTGAGCATCTGCCTTTGGCTCAGGGCATGATCCCAGGTCTTGGGATTGAGTCCCACAGACTCTGCCTACGCCTCTGCCTCTCTCTTTGTGTCTATCATGAATAAGTAAAATCTTAAAAAAAAAAAAAAAAAGGAAGGGGGCTGGTGATATGGTGACCACCTGAGATGATTCTACATCCATGTGGCAGGATCCCACTTGGTAGGAGATCAGGCCCTGGCTCCAGCTCCACCATGGCCACCTGTACCGACCAGCCACCCTGCTGCTGCAGGCGGCTTGGGGCATTCAGTCCCAGGCCCACCAGGATCATTCTGTAAAATGCTGCCTTTACACATGAAAGTGGCCACTCTGTCCAGGGACCAAATGTGCCCGACTTGTCAGGCAAAGGATTGCAGAGACATCTTTTTCTCTCTTTGATGAGTAACAAGCCACTGCTGTTTGGAGAGAGGCCGTGTGTCTTATCCCTGCGAGGAGACATCTGGGGCAAGTGGGCCTCACCTGACTGGTGTGGTCATGAGACACCAGCTCTGGGGGACCCAGATGTGCCCTATTGGGAGGGGAGCTGGCCCACACAGGAACAGGCAAGTGCAGGAGGCAGGGTCTGAGAGTTCAGAGACAGAATGGGAAGCCTCCCGTTCCCCCTTCCCTGGCCCACAGACCTGCACCAGCATGCAAGTCACTCATGAGGCAGAGACCTCGATGACAGATCTTGACACATCTACCAGCAGGAAGAACACAAGAATCAAGAAGAGATGTTTCACAGCAGGGTGACCAGTCACTCAAACTGGAGTTGGTTGAGAACAGGCAAGCTAGCCAGAGAAGATTGCTGTGTAGGGACCTGGTTTGAGGCCGGAGACTCCCAAGCACATCCGTGTGCTCCTGAGAAGGCCTCAGTAATAGGGGAAGTCCTGCAGCCACACCAAGTGACTTTGTAAGGTATAAATCTGATGGTTACCCTGGATTAGTGTTCTGTTGCTGTGTAACAAATCACCACAAGCTTAGTGGCTTAAAACAACACCCATTTAGTAGCTTACAGTGTCCTGTGACTGTGGGTCAGAAGCTGGGCACCGCATGACTGGCTTCTCTGCTTAGGGCCATGTTCTCATCTGAAGCTCTACTTGCTGGTTGTTGACCCGTGGGAACTTGGCCCCACGAGGTCTCTGACATGCCTTTCTCACCACCCCTCCCATCCTGCGAGTCAGCAAGGAGAACTTCCCACTCATCAGATCCCCTGCCAGCTTTAAATCTCTTCTCAGTAGAGCCCAGCGCCTTTTAAGGGCTCACCTAACTAGGTCAGGTCTACCCAGAATAATCTCCTTATTTTAAAATCAGCTGTTTGGGGCCTTAATTGCATCTGCAAAATGCTAGTAGTACTGCCCTCCAGGGGTTGTTGAGGGCAGGTGGAGGACCAGGAAAGGGAGGAGACGGGTTTACTCAACACTAGTGTGGGTAGCTGGGCAGCAGTGTTGCTGTCGCTGACGGGAGGAAGGATGGTCTGGAAGGTCCTGCTCCAGGCAGGTTAAGTAGAAGATGCCTGTTAAGTTGAGATGTCAAATAGACAAGTCCAGAGATCCAAGGGAAGGCCTGGACATAATGAGTTGGAAGCTTCCAGCACATAGAGTTTTTAGGAGCATAAATGGGAATGGAGAGAGGCAAGTAAAGAAAGGATAGGACACAAATTACGATCCCCGCCTGCATCCTCAGTACTTGGGGTTTCGAGGCGGCAGCCAGGGAGGATCCGTGCAGAAGACGGGGGGATGCTGGTGCAGCTGGAATGCAGGCAGCAGGGATTGAAGGCCTGCAGGCAGGGAAGTGAGGTCCAGACAGACCCGCACCCCAGATCCCAAGGTCCCAGGCGACCTCATGAGCTGTGGCAGTGGAGACCAGCCTATAGGGCTAAATGTGGGAGGCGAGGGACAGAGGAGTCACCTGTGCCCACAGCTCCCTCCATGAGTAATTGTATCTAATGAGCAATTGCGGGCCTTGTGGCTGTGTGGCTGTGTCCCCCGTGGCTTGGCCTGATGATGGCCCCACGGGAGGCGCCCCTGAGCCCCCGACCCCTTGCTCCTGCACTGCCTACCGTGCTCGGGCTTGCCATTACTGGCCAGCCCTGGCCTTTTCATCTTGGTAATAGCATACGCCTCCCTGGGGGCCAGAGAGCCCTGCCTTGCACCTCCCGGGCCCTGTGGCCGAACCCCACCCAGGCAGTACCCTACCTGGCGCTGTCTTTGAAAAGAAAAACCACCCGCTGGCAATGTGGTCAGAGAGAGGTTGGCAGGACCCTTGGGCCCCTGGAAGAACCATCACTTTGGGTGGAGCCGGAGACGCCACTCCAGGCGCAGGCAGGTGCCAGGGGACCTTGCAGTGTGACCCCACAGTGACTTTCCACCTGCCACTGCAGGCGTGTTTCTGAGTCAGAGGACAAGGAGGGAGGATGGGATTATGCCGTCCTGGGTACTCCAGAAAACAGTGGAGGGGCAAATGGAACACATAGGGGTAAGCTTTACTCTCTTATCTGTGTGGAGCCCAGGAAAGTGCTTGAGTTAGCCTTATTTACCTTACCTGGACAAACTATACTTCTTCTCGGCTGAAGGCCAAGAAGATCACAACTAGAAACCAGAAGGAACAGGACATAAATGGTTGAGGTTCCAAAGGGACCTGGATTTTCATTCCCGTCTAACTTCAAGCTGAGGAAAACGGTAGGCTTCCAGAAAGTGTGCCCCTGCGTGTTGGTTCATGTTTAAGTCCAGAGCCTCCTGAGACTGAATGGAGGTCATCCATGGCACCAGGTGAAGAACACTTTGCCAGAACCAGTTTCCCAGGTCTGCTTGGTAGATAGAATCACCTGGGTGCTTTTTAAAATGTGGTTCTGGGCCTCACCCCAAACCTGCTGAGGCAGAATCCAGGGCCCTTGGTGCTGTGCTGCACCCATGCACTGGCTCCGGAGCAGCGCTGCCCACTGGTGGTAGGACACCAGACACAAATGCAAGCCACATGGGTAATTTTAAATGGTGGTCTAGTAGCCACATTTGAAACTTAAAAATAAAAATGTTTTGCCCAGTATATCCAAAATATCATTTCAACCTGTAATCAATATTTCATTCTTTTTGTTCATATCCAACCCTTTAAATTCTGGTGTGTATTTATACTTCTGGCACACATCTGAGTTCAGGCCAGCCACATCCTGGGTGCTCGGCCACCATGACTCGACTGCCTTCCAGGAGGTGTGGATCTGGAGCTCTGACCAGGACCCAGAAGTGCTCCTGGGCCCCCAAACAGGCCAGGTTCTACCACTTGCGCTGAGAAAATCCAAAGAGAGACAAGTGGTGAAACAGGAAAGGAATTTACTTCAGTGAGGCCAACACTAGGAAGGCAGCGGACTAACATCATAAATGCTGCCTCTGAAGTGCTGAAAATACTCCGAGGTCTAGATAAGAAACAGGTGGGACAGAAGTCTGTGGGGATGGATGTACAACTGTGCACTAAAGATCTGATCCATCATGGTCTTGGGGTCTTGTTGGCTCATGGGGGCCGTCGTTGCTTTTGAGGGATAGTTTCAGTTCCTCAGGGGATGCTTTGCGTGTTGATCTTTTGTCTGAGTTAAGTAACGAGCTGGAAAGAAAAACTTTTTTTTTTTTTTAAGATTTTATTTATTCATGAGAGACACAGAAAGAGAAAAGAGAGAGACACATAGGCAGGAGGAGAAGCAGGCTCCATGCAGGGAGCCCGACGTGGGACTCGATCCCGGGTCTCCAGGATCAGGCTGAAGGCGGCGCTAAACCGCTGAGCCACCCGGGCTGCCCTGGAAAGAAAACCTTAATTAAAAAGTACAAAGATCAAAATGGAGGTAAAATCCCCTTTCACTGTTCCTTCAAAGTGGCTTAGTTTCAGTCCATGAACAACACTTGGGAGGGAAGACTCATACTCTAGGTGTTTGCCTCACTCGAATGAAAACAGGTAAAGTAACCCACATTTTAGGTTTAGGTTTGAGGTTTGGCCTCATCTTCATATTCTTAAATAAATAAGCATCCTGGAGATGCCTGGGTCGCTCAGTGGTTGAGCATCTGCCTTTGGCGCAGGTTGTGATCCTGGGGTCCTGGGATCCAGTGCCACATCAGGCTCCCTGCAGGGAGCCTGCCTCATTCTGTGTGTCTCTCATGAATGAATAAATAAAATCTTCAAAAAAATAAATCAGCACCCTAGTTCTGTCCTGGACACTGTACAAACAAGTGTGCTTCCATCTCCTTTCTGAGGCCCAGGGAGTTCTGGGGGGCAGTTCTCAGCTCCCAGGGTGTCTGCCCCCTCCCCTGAGGCGGGGGTTTGAGTTGGGCAGGGTCTTTGAGGGCCTCTCCTACTTTCCCAGGTTGGGTCCCCCGTTAGAGCCTGCCAGGTCCAGAAAGTTCCCTCTGATCCCCCAGGGGCCTGGGTACTGGGCAAAGGAACCCTTTGTTTTGTGGTGAGGCTGGGATTTCTGTGCTCTCATCAGGTGGGGCAGCAGTGTGGATGTAACTGGGGGAGTGGGAAAGGGTGTTCTGGGCAGTTTGTGCTCTGAATTTGAGTTCATGGTGATACTTTAAATTCCCTTCACATTTTTTTCCCCCTTTACATCATTAAATCCACTTTTGAATGAAAGAAAAGAATCGAAACAGTAACAAAACGTAGAACCCAAACCCCTTCCCCATTCTTTATAGCCAGAGAGAAGCTGGAGAAGTCTTCCTGTTTTCCTGGCCTTCCCTCAGCAACAGAGGGGCTGTCTGTAGGGCACCACTCTCCCAAGACCCTTCTCCCTTCTGCTAGGAAACAGTCCCTCTCTGGATTTCAGCAGGAAATGCAGCCAGATCTGAGATTTCCTGGTGGCTGCTCGGGCCCAGGAGAGACACATTCCTCAGGAATTCCTCTGCAGCTGCTCTGGCTCTGGCTTCCTTAGAGTGGGTGGGAGGATATGCTAGGAATCAGGAGTCCTCTGACTCAGAGCTGGTTGTTAGGTTTCATTTAAACATACCCGGCCCCCCATCCTCACAAAAGCAAGGCTAGATTTTTGTGTTGCAGTTCTTTAACGAGCTTGAAAAGCTTGACTTGAGCTTATAGTAGCTGGAGGCAGAAATGTAAAAGAGATTTGAGAAGCCTGGAAGGGCGAAACCATTTGAACCCCTGAGAGCCTTCCACCTGGAGGCCACCCCCCCCCCCCCCCCCAACCCTCCTACAGGAAGTGTTACCATCGAGACTGGCTCTCACACTTTTCAAGCAATGCAGAAGTGAGGAAAGTAGAAAAGGAAAGCCTTCATTCACCCCTTTCCAGGAGTCACCCATTGTTGAATAGTGGGTAGCTTTCTGGTGTATTGTTAGAGTATCTCAGCCATTCACATTCAGATTTTTAGTTGTTTTTGCAAAACTGGCCTCCTTGACTTGTTTACCAAATGCTCTTCCATGCCAGTGTATGTTGATCTGAGCTTTTTAAAAATGACTGCAGGTATTTCAATAGAACCATTATATCTTGCGGAATTTAACCAGTCCCCCAATTGATTCCCATTCTCAGCTGTTGTAACCAATACTGAAGTAAACCCACGTAATCTCATGTGTCTTTACACACCTACACACCCTGTAAGAAAAACTAGAAATCAGATTGCCTCGTCAAGGGGTATGTTCATTTTTTATTTTGCTAGATACTCCTAGATTGCCTTTCATGAATCATTTTTAGAGTTATTTCTTCCATCAATCTGGTTTCTCATGATGCTCCAAGGAATCAGATACCTTCAGGGAGTTGTGCTGGAGCTGCTTTAACAACTCTTGTCACTGAGCTGCTGTCACCCAGGCATGGTGCTCAGCACTGGGGATACGTTTGGGTAAGAGACTACATGCCAGCTTGGGAGCCTGCTGAGCTTAAATAAAACAGATGAGATTGTGCTGCATGCGAGCAGATCTGCACAGGGCCCTGTGACTATGCAGGGATACTGTGCCTGGGACAGGGGGACCTCTTTAGGGAGGGTGCTTGTTACTGTTTCCCTGCCGAGGTCTTATGCTCGAGGGAATCAAAGGAAGGCAGTAAGCCCATTGGTCACTACAAACCTCCTGTAACAGACCCCGAAGCCCCTTACTTGGGGATATTCCAGGAGTAAAAAGAGCCCATGGAACTTGAAGCCTTGGGGGAGGGAGGCTGTCAAAGTGCAAATCTAATTTAAGTACTTTATTTTTTAAAAAATGTATTTAACAGAGAGTGCACAGGGATAGCAAGAGGGGGAGGGAGAAGCAGGTTCCCCACTGAGCAAGGAGCCCTATGCAGGACTCCATCCCAGGACCCCAGGATCATGACCTGAGCCAAATGCTGACGCTTAGCCAACTGAGCCACCCAGGCACCCTTAATTTAGTACTTTAAAGGGGAACCAAGGACCTTTAAAAGGAGAGTATCAATTTCTGCTCTATCACTATTGTTTTTTGTTTTTGCAAAGTTAGGATCATGTTGATTTCACTGACTAGGCACTTGTCCAAGGTAGGCCGCCCAGACCAGAGGCTCCTCTTCTCAAATCAGTGATTTAAGAGATGCTTACTGGCACACTTGGCAAAGAGGGGTGTGGAACCCAGATGAGGTTTTGTGTCAAGCTGCACTTGTTGCTGAGCATTTGGTATTCCCACGGCAGAAAGGAACTTCTAGATTGGCTCAGATTCCACATTCTACAACTTTCTGTCTCTTGTTCCTTTGTGACATATACTGAGATCTGAGCTCTGTAAAGGGCCCTTACCGTTAAAGAACGTGTGCTCAAATCAGCCTTCAGGAATGCAGTGCTGAGATGTTCTGGTTCTGGGGGGACCTCCAGGTACCTCTAGTACCTTTTTAGTACCTGCCTTTTGACTTGGCAAGCTGAACCTTCCTCCTCTCTGCCACCACTCCAAAGGGAATAGCCCCGATCTTGTTGGGTTACTCAAAGCATGCCACGTCTCTCCTCAATACAGAGAAAAGAAGTTGAAGGCCAGAGTTCAAGAGTTGGTGAGCGCCTTGGAAAGACTCACCAAGAGCAGTGAAATCCGGCACCAGCAATCAGCGGAGTTCGTTAATGACCTAAAGCGGGCCAACAGGTAAACTCTCCATTTGAGGATTCTCAGTGGAGGCCCAGGGAAGGTATTTCCTTAATTGCTGAGAGCCATCCCTAGGGAATGGAAAGTCCTCACCAGTCTGCCACCCTCCCGCAAGCCTGGCCTTCCCTAATACATCATTTCCCAAAGTGTTTCATAGAAAACTAAGAAATGTTCAGTAAAGGCTTGTCCTTGGGACCTCAGATGTGTTTGGGAAATGCAGCATACTATAATCCCCTTAACAATTTATACAATAAAAGTTCTGAGAAGTCATACAATTAAAATAAAAAATTGTGCTTTAAGCCAATATTTTCCAAACAAAACTAGCTCCTTAACTTTTATATGAGCAACATTTATTTTTTAATTTATTTTTAAGTAAATTCTGCCCTCATCGTGGGGCTCAAACCCATGACCCTGAGATCAAGAGGTACTCTACCAGCTGGGCCAGCCAGATGCCCCTGTGTGAGGAATGTTAAGTATCCCATGGAACACTACGGAGCACTGCTGTGAGACAAGCTCAAGTTTTTTGGGCTCTGGATCTCTTTACGGAAGCTCATGAAAACCTGAGGACCTCAAAGAACTCTGTTCCCAGAAATCTGTTGATGAAAAACTGAGACAAATTTTTCTGAATTTTTACTCATTTACAAAATAAATAAATAAATAAATTCATTACATGTAACACACTGGCATTCATTTAAAAAAAAAAAAAAAAAAGACCTATTTTCCAAAAAGATAATTAGAAAAGTGGCACTGTTTTTACAATTTGCAAATTTCTTTAATGTCTGGTTTAACAGAAGGCAGCTAGATTACCACCTCCACTTCACAGGCAATGTACTATTCTGAAATCAAGGGAACACCGAGCTTCATGTGGACCTGAGGGGGGTCTGAGGCCTCTCCCTGAGAGGGTCTTGGGAATCCCTGGGAGTTGGTCCTCAGACCACACCGGGAGGACCTGACTACATGGAAGGGACTGGGGTGCTAGTTTGGACCAGAATAGGTTTAGGACTTACCCAGCCTTGGACTTACCTCTTGCTCTCTTACTGCCAGGCTCTTGGGAAGACAGTTCAGACACTTTGTATTCTGTATTTGGTGAGCACCGTAGTTTATGGCCCTATGCTCTGAATCCCATCACCCCAAAGTGTAAAGAGAAGGCATCAGAGTCTCTCCGCACTCCTCCTAGGTGAGGTCACTTAGACTGCAGGGCTTAAGGAACATGCCTGCTAACTTACACTTGACGCATGAACAACAGACTCATTACTTCTATTTAAATGACAGAATTCTGGAATTCAGCTGCCTTCATCCAGTTTGGGATGTGGCTAGTCTGAGTTGTTGGTTAACACCCTTCCTAATGAGGGACTAGCCTCTAGCATGGAAACTAACTGTAGTTAAACCAGCAGGTGAATGGCCACAAGTGTGGAATACTCGATTTCAGATTCTTACTTTAGAGGCCGAATGACCTCTCTGGACCTGGTTACCCAGCAGACAGAACAGCGAGTGTCTCAACACTAGTCAGATGACTCTTCCTTCTCTCCACTCTCCCCCCCACCCCCACCCCACAGCAACCTGGTGGCTGCCTATGAAAAAGCAAAGAAGAAGCATCAAAACAAACTGAAGAAGTTGGAGTCTCAGATGATGGCCATGGTGGAGAGACATGAGACCCAAGTGAGGATGCTCAAGCAAAGAATAGCTCTGCTGGAGGAGGAGAACTCAAGGCCACACACCAATGAGACTTCACTTTAATTGGCAGTTGGGCACAAAGCTCTGCCTGTGGAAGCCAAACTCTAGCAGGTCACCGGGGAGAGAAGGGCCCTGGGAGACAGAGCACCTGGTGGGAGAGTGACAAAAGGGAAGGCTAGCAGGTAGGTCAGCACCTGCATAACAGAGTACCATGGACTCAGCTCTGGGGATGAGTGGCCTGGTGATGCCATGTACTCTCCCCAGAGGATCTTGTGCCTCCCCTTCTGGGACCATGGACAGTGTGTAAATACCTGCTCTGTGTGCCATGCTCAGTAGGCCTTGCTTTTGCTTTCAGCACTGGCAGTCACTCTCCTACCCGTTCTGAAGGTTGTGTATCAGTGGTACCCTTGGCATTTGTTTTATAAGATGGTCCATTCTTTTCTTCTCTTTTGGTAGTGATCTGGTCTTTCACATCCCCAGTTTCTCCTTTCTTTCTTCAGGGATAAACACAGACACACATGTGGGAGTGGGAGAAGGTGTCTTTGGCCTCTGGAACTGCTGATTTGCTTACTGTGCAACCAGGATTTGGCTTTCAAGACCCACATACCAGCTCTGAGAGACAGGCTGTCACTCAGACGTGCTTCGAGAAGGAGATTACAGGGGGATGGTACATAGGGGTTACAGTCCCAGATACATTTAAAGTTACAGGTCAGGCAACCCCAGGGCTATGGCTGAACGATTCTGTTTGGGAGAATGAGCACTTCTTTCACCTCTCACTGTGGAGGTAGGGCTGGGAAGGACACTTTCTTTTGACTGTCGGATTTTCCCTCCCAGTGCAGCCTTATTAAAGCCAAGACTTAGAGCTGAGATAGTCCTATTGATACAGATGGTGGAACTAAAATTCTATCAGGAGTTTCCTCAAGAGCAGAGGAGCATTGTTAGTACTTTTGCCCACCCCAGGGCACCACATAATTGCTATTCTGCAGGAATCAAAATTCATCCATATGAGTACACATGTAGCTCTGGACTTGCCTCTCTTTCTCTAAGGGCAAGACACAGGACACCAAGTGTTTTGCAGGTGATCCTACTTATTTAAAGACTGCTACTGAACTTTGCTTCCAAAAGAGCAGGGGGTGAAGGAATGGTTGTTGAGGCCTCCTTTTATCCATCCCCCACCCTGAAGTGGTGGTTAGTATACGGTACTTGAACAGATTAAATTTCAAGCAAACTGCTGGCAGGGCTGGGCCAGGACCAAAGTACCTGAATTCTTTTTCCTGAAATTCTTTCTCCATCTTAAATTCATTAGTCCACCTCATCTTTCAATTCTTCTGTAGTTACCCTACATGGATACATTTTAAAGGACCACCTGCCTTTCATTCTGAGTTGAAGAGCTACCCAAGGTCCCCTGAGAATTATATCCCAATGCCAGAAATGACAGTTTTGTTTATGACCAGGTCACCACATTAGAGTCCCAATGTCCATGAGCTGAAGATCTGATTTCAGACAACCTGATACAAGTTTACCAGCCTTCTTTGCTATAGTGAAGGCCACTCCAGCCACCACCTAGGAGGGCAGAGCAGTTTGAGCAATTCTATCCCAAAAGCAACCACCCTTCTTTCTTAGGCCAGCAGTAGGCTGTCCATCTTACAAAAAAAAAAAAAAAAAAAAAAATCACCCCAAACCAAAAAAAGTTACCGTCTGAAAGGACCAGCTTTTGGCTGTTTTGATCACTGTGAAAGTGCCCCCAGGCTCCTGTTTCTGTTATGAATCTACCATTTAGTCAAAGTTCTTTTGATTTTTTTAAATCAATTTTTATATACTTCAGATAAAATTTCATTTTGTCATAAGGAAAATGTGGCTGAAAAAGTTATGTGCAAAAAAAAAAAAAGGTTCAGAAGACAAAATGTTGTTTTTCCCTATTTTTCCAGTTTGCCAAGGGGAGATAGCCCTCTGTCCAAGGTGGGGAACATTCGTGGCTTTCCCTTTTGTGACTGGACAGGCATCGAAACAGATGGCTTTTCTTTTCACGAACACTGTAAAGTGTGGCTGACACAAGGATACAATCCTGCCTGCTGACTTCCATCTACCATTCTTGGTCCAAGTTAAAAGAGAACTCCTCCTTTTAGGGTCATGTAACTAACTCTTCCAGACTCAGGAGGTCTCAGCTCCTCCATTATAAGCCCCAACATGACTGACCCTACCTGGCCTCCTTTCGAATTTATACTTCAATGTAATACTTTTAAATATGTGGTGATTGGGTAAAAACATATCCCCAGAAAGAATGTTACTTTTATAAACGTGTGGAATTTTAAAAAGCAATTAAATAGCTACTCCTTTCCTTGTATTTTTCAAATACTCCCTAAGACAAGATCCTTGTTGAAGCTGAACCAACAGGCATTTGTTTATGCTACTTGTGGGGCCCAGTAAAGCCACATTGATTAAATAAATAATTGCAGGTACCCGAATACTTTTTAAGCTGAGTTTTTCTTTCTGAATAGAAGTTTATATTAACCTCTCCATCATAGGTAAACAGTGTATGGATTTAATTTGTCTGAGGTTAAAAGTCTTCAAACTTCCATGTTTTTATTTCTACTTCCCTCAATGGTTACCCCTTTTAGGAATTTACCTTCTCTGTTCCATCTTTGGCTCTTAGAGAAACAAGCATGGGAAGAAAGGATCCATTTTACAGTTCCCTTGGAATCTATGTCCCACTGCTAAGTTAAGGAAAAAATCATAAGCAAGAGAGACTTCTGCCTGTGGCTGAAGTGGCATCAGTGTGTGGGCCAACCAGTGGATCTGATGTTCTGCTAAACACCACCTGCACCAGCTGCAAACTGCTATGGACTTGCAGGTGGTAAGATCCCTCTTTGAGACTTAGAGCAGAAGTTATTTATGATTCAGTATCTTAAGTGATCAGACAGTTGAGATTTACCACGCCCCTCCTCCCTCTCTTGCTCTAGCCCCAGAGGTACACTAGATATTTCATCATTGCCAATGCAGGTAATTAACTGTTTCAGATTCACTCTTATCTGCAAGCATGTCAGCTTTCTGAAGTTAATATCCATGCTGCCTGAAACTGGAATGTTAATAAAAAATTAAGTACCAGTTAAACATAATTGCTTAATTCTCCTTTGAGATGCTTGCACTTGTTGCTAACTCTTCCTCTGAGCCTGTAGCAATACTTTAACAGGGATCTCAGAGAACTTTAAATTAGAGCCTTGACTACTCCAGAAAGGCAGTCAAATTAGAGCCTATGCAATTTCTTTTTGAAAACTGTTAAAGTAGTAAAGTCCTTACTATGGCCTCATCCTAAGAACTCAAAACTATGTGAAAATCTCCCAGTCCCTACCTACATATTGATCACATTATTTTAAAATGGAGAGAGAAAAAAAAAAAAAACCCATAGTTTTACCTCTTCTGGCCTGGACTATGCCACTGGCATGAATTAAAAATCTCTGTAGCTGCCTGTTCCCTTCTAAAGGTGTTCTTATGGACCACAAAAGTTATCCTGCAATTTTTTTATTTTTTACTTCTATCAGTTATCTTAAAACCCTCAAGAGTCTGGGATATCACGCTCATGTTTTAGGTAGTGAGAAAGACATCAGGACTACTGAAAACACCCAAAACTTTGGATTAATGACATATGAAACTCCTAAAGATCCCTAAAACTTCTAAACCATTTACAAACACCTAACTGGGAGTTATGTCTCAGCCATGAAACTATGTAAAGCGAAACGATCATCCTAAGTTTACAGCTGTACCAAATTTCTAGATATAACAAGACATACAGTTAGAAAGTTTGTAGAGGGATGCCTGGGTGGCTCAGCAGTTTAGCGCCTGCCTTCCACCCAGGGCATGATCCTGGAGTCCTAGGATCGAGTCCCACATCAGGCTCCCTGTATGGAGCCTGCTTCTCCCTCTACCTGTGTCTCTGCCTCTCTATCTCTCATGAATAAATAAAATCTTTAAAAAGTCTGTAGAGGCCAAAAGGTAGAGAATTCTGATGAGTGAAATTTCTGCATTGAATTTAATTAGGCTGTAGTCATAGGATTGCCAAGGTTTTTTGAGAGGGAAGGGAGCATAAGTAACATTTTTAAGTTTTTTTTTCTGCCATAAGTGACAGCTTTGTAGAGTAGCTTTTTTTTTTTTAACTCCAAAATAAATCCTATAGCAAATATTTTTCTATTTATCTACATGGAATGGCCAGTTTGGCAAGAAATGATACAGACTCTACTTGCCGAACACCTATTTCTCACTGAAGTTTATCCAAATCCTATTCTGGTTCATTGAAACTTTGTGTTTATATTGGCCAGGTTGAAGATAGCTCAATCTGTGGCCTTCTGAAATTCCCTTTTTCACACACTTGAACTTTCTAACAATAGATACATGTCTTAGGCCGCCAAACATTGACTTTTTAGAATTGGAACCAGGACTATCAATGCAATGCTGGCTGCTGCCTCCGTATCATCCCTGAGCACTAGATGGCTGTTAAAATATAAAAATGGAAAAGAATACAAGCTGAAATGCAGTGTACATGCATTCTTGCTTTACCAATTCCTGTACAGAGGAAGACCATTTCACATCCAATGGCTGCATTTTTTTTAATTGAGTTATATTAGATAAATTCTTTATCAACCATCTTGCATCTGAGTGAGCTCTTGCATGTGACCAAGACAAGAAATCATTCTGGCCCATAACAGCAACTGCTATTGAGTAACTAGATCCTTGACTAGTAGTGCTTGATTTTTCCATAGTCAAGGTGGCTACAAATCACTCATCCACTGATTAGCAGAATGAAGCAAGCCACCAACAAAAATTCCTCCACGTTCACACCAGTGACCTGCTATTAGTTAGCTCTTGCTGTGCCATTCATTCTTGCACTTTCTGCAAATCAAATCCATGTGGGAAGTGTTCTACTTGTAGAACTCACAGAATTTACTGAGTGCTCATGTCAGGACTGCCAAGTAAATGAGGGCCCCGAATAATCTGCTTTCCTTTGAATGTAATGCAAAGATGACACATGTTCATTTTTCTATGCCTAATCAGTTTCTAGACATAGCATCAAGATTTATTTACTTTGCATGAGATTTAAGTTTCCTATTATTTGAAAATGTGCTCCTTTTAAACCACCTGAATAAGAAAAACTTGCTGGAATGTACTGTCAGTTATTAAAGCACATTTGACTAAGTTTGCATTTGTCAGTATTGTTCTGTTTGTACTGAAAGTCTCATTTTAAAGTTGCCCCTTAACATTGTACTATACCTTGTAATTTTTTAGATTCTTCACTTGTATGCTTTAAATGTTTCCAGATGCCTTTAGTTTTTAGCAGCTGTAAAATAGCTACTTTGTGTTATTTGATATAGGATTGTTTTTTAAAAAACTCCATTTATTTATACAGAGACATTTATAATATTTTACATTCTTATATTCTGAATAAATATTTCTAATTCCATGTACTTTAACTGTGTTCATTAAATGGTAATAAGGCTGTCCTTCTGCAATCCAGTTGAACATATAAATGTCAAACCTGTGCTACTTCACATTAAATTGAAAGTCCTAGTCAAAGCTGGGGACTACAAGACACTGTATTAGGTCAAAACAGTCAAAGAACCTCGTTTATCGTCAATTTCTATTTGGCTGCCTTTGAAAATTTGGTATGAATGGGAAGTTATTTATTAAAGTCAACCTGACGACAAGAAAGATGGCAAGGAGCGTTGCAACATTTCTATTCGAAGACTATTTTCCTGAAATGTGGTCAGCTCTCAGTATGAAAGCAAAGTGTAATACCTTGGTCCCCTCTTAAAATTTTCTTTTTTTAAGATTTTATTTATTTATTCATGAGAATACACAGAGAGGAGAGAGAGAGAGAGAGAGAGGCAGAGACACAGGCAGAAGGAGAAGCAGACTCCATGCAGGGAGCCCGACGTGGGACTCAATCCCAGGTCTCCAGGATCACGCCCTGGGCAGTAGGCAGCGCTAAACCGCTGAGCCACCGGGGCTGCCCCCCTCTTAAAATTTTAGATAAAATGTATTATATAGTGGAGGTCTCTAGTGGAAAAGACTTTTTCCCATGATCCAAGGACCTTCAAGCATTCTATCTGGAAAACCTGGCTCAAGAAAAAATATAAGAATTATTGGATTGTATGTATCTAATCCATTTTGGTTTAAAGCAATAACCAAACTATTAAGGGTTTGAGGTGGAGAATACATACCAGTTCTTTATTTTCACTTTCACACATTTTTTTTTTTTTTTTTTTAAGATTTTACTTATTCAGGAGAGAGAGAGAGAGAGAGAGGCAGAGACACAGGCAGAGGAAGAAGCAGGCCCCATGCAGGAAGCCTGACGTGGGACTCGATCCCAGGTCTCCAGGATCACTCCCTGGGCCCAAGGCAGGCACCAAACCGCTGAGCCATCCACGGATCCCTCGCACACTCTTTTAATAGTTCTGCCCATCATATAAGTATGCCTTTATCTCATACCTACCATTTTTTATTGGTCCAAAGAGAGACAAAATATGAATAAGTTGGAACTTATGATAAGTAACAGTAGCAGAAATCAGGTTATGGTAGTAATTAAAACTGCCCAAGCAGCAAAATTTATTGATATTGCACTACAGTCTAAATTTAACACGATAGTATTTTTACAGAAAGCCAATATTTGAACAATCAACTGTAAAAAATGTTTTAAAATACAAAAGGAAACCTTCATTCATTTAAATTGTATTCTGTAAGATAAAAGGTTTTTAATTTCTAAACTGGTGTTATTTACATCAAAAAGCTTTCAGAAAAAAAATAACTGTCAGAAAAAAATGTTAAGACACAGGACTTTGTTCATTTTCTCAGTGGAGAGTACAGCTGGCCTTACTAGTCGACTGTGGAAGTACAATAATCCCAGAAATATTTTAAACTCACTGGAAATTCTTAGTTTACGATAGTCACACTCAATATAAGTGAAAATCAATCCTCATCTTTTGATTAACACTGAGGGAAAGAGACAAAGCTACTGTTTAGCCAGAATGTAATAAATCCAGAAACACAATAAATTCAACTGAGAGGTATCAATTTGTATTAACAAAAAGGTAAACCCCAAGGTATTGTGGGGTTCCTTTTATGCTCTGCTTGACAATTAACCAAAACAAGCACCAGGAACTTCATTACTACCACAGATAGAATTACTCCAATGATTTACTTATATTCTTTTTCCAAACATTAAAATGCCCCTAGAAGGTAAAGTCCTAAAATTCTGTGATAATTAAGGCAAAAACTAAATGTTAAATCATTTCACATAAGACAAAAATGATTACTGGAGAGTTTATAAATCTAGTTATCACATTTACTCTAAAGTCCAGTTTTTTCAACATCATATTTAGTGAAACCATTTCAATTTTTTTCTACCAGCTCTTGTAGGTCCCACATAAAATTTAACATGGCACAGCACAAATATCTTCACCTTCTTCAGACTAAAACCTTCCCCAAGAAAACCGTTTTAAGACTACACATCTTCCTTGAACATTAACCTAGTCTTTGCAGTGTAAAAGACACTTCAAACCCTTGTTTTGGAAGTAGCAAGGTTAAAAAAAAAAATCAATTCTTAGTCCCTTTCCCATCCAAACTAAATGCATGAAAGACAATCTTATATAAGAGGACTTCACTTGTTAATACATGAACTATAATTCCATTTGATTAATCATTTTATTCTGAAATAACATTGTTTTTTCATTAAAGCCAACAGGTAAAACTTTAAATCTGAATTGTGTCAATTAACAAAGGTGATTTTTATAAGATATTAAGCTAATAAACTTCAAAAACAATCATAAGAAAATATATATGTGTATGTATATATATAATATGTGTGTTATATACACAAATATATATATACAAAATAGTTCATGGTTTTATTTTCCTTCCCTATTACTAAAGGAAACATCTGTAAGAAAATGTAAAGTCGGTTAGCTGTCTCCTAACTTTGAAGTGAAATACGAGCAAAAAAGTAAAATTAAAGACAAGTTCTTTGGACACTTCAATTTGAAATTAAAAGGTACTTGTACAGCATCCAAATACAAACTTAAAATGAACAACAAAGACAGCAGTGGCCTAGGACAGTAGTGAAATGCACAAACTCTTGTAGATAGGTCTTTTGTGCTTTTCTATCAGTGCACATTATATACACAGGACAGGAAGAATGCAAGTCCGCTGCTATTCATTCACTGCAAAAAGTATTAACATCTAACCAAACTGCTGAGGAACAGTAACTATGTTACTAAACTGCATTCAACTGAGAACCTCTGCTTTCATTTGCTGCCATCCGTAGTTGACTCCAAAATATCCCAAATAATAATAGAAGCCAAGATATTTTACAAAGAAGTAGTGCATTTCTTAAAGCTTGAGAAATGACTAATGTAGATTTGTGCCCAAAATGTTTCACACCATAGTTTGTAGCTAGAGATTGTTTCAGAACCTCAGTCAACGAATTAAAAGCAGATTACATTAAAATGTTACATTCTACTTCAGAAAGTCCACAACCTAAGACTGTTAACTAAGACCTCTTCAGGACTAAGGCCTGGCAGAACACTGCCCACTTCACCCTAGAACCACAGTTTTCTTTGTTCCCAAACCAATCTGACAGCTACATGCACTGAGACCCAAAACAGTACTCGTTTCCATAGCCTTCCTCTCCACCATGGCCCAAGGGTCAGTGAGATCATCCCTGAAGGGCAAGATATGATCACTGCATATAAATTCCCACAGTGGCAGATTTACCATAAGGATGCAGCACAAACTATTCTTCTACAGAAGGAACAAGATACAAAGGGCAGTTGGGGTAGGGGTGGGGGATTCTATGGCCTCTTCCTGGTCAGTCACACCAAGAAAAAGAATTAAGAAACAACATATCTTCAAATGGCATTCAACAGACAGAAGCTGATAACCAAAACAACATCCAAACCCCTGCAATAGCTCTCCCACCAAAAAAGCAGCACATAGAGATGTTTAGGCCCTTATTCTTCCATTGAACTAAATAAAGGACTAAAGTCTACTAAAGAGGAGGGTCCATGTGGGACAAAGTTACAAATCAAGGCAACTGATTTCTGCATCCAATCCTTTTCCCACAAGCCCCCTTAGCCAATACTACACAGAGCTAAATGCAAGCACTTTGTCATGGTTGATTCTTCACAATCTGAAGATTGTGCTTTCAAGCTGCAACCACGGCTAGACCATTCCCTCTGCTAACCAAAGAAGAAACAAGACAAACGAAATCTCTTTACTAGTGATTTCATTAATCTGGGAATTCAGATTAAAGATTCAATTATAAAAATCTCTCAAAATAAAACATCCATACTTTACCATAGTTTTTTATTTACATTTCTTTGTACATTAAAGTCTGAGCAACTAAGCTGGTGGAAGCCAGCCCCTTCAAGTCCATTCCCATGCGTGAGAGGTAGCTTTATTTTTCCCCCTAGCTTTATATTACTGTTTGAATAGTAAATGCTGTTTGTCACGAGAACTAGATGGAAAGGAATGGATCACCATTCAGGATGGACGAATGTATAGCTACCACATTAAGTGGCTATGTCACACACCTGACCATGGCTGGCTGTGCTCTGAGCTACATTCCAGTAAGAAAGCAGAGCACCTCAGTGTGGCTGGAATTATAAATTATAAATTTATCAGCACAGGAAGGACCAGACTCCCAAACATCAATCTTTAAAGTGAGAAAAATTACTTTAGATTTACTGGATTGCTTGGCAACCATAAAAAAAAACAATAACTTTATCCAGAGCTAGAAAATGCCTGGTAATGGCCATATATATTAGACACTGCTTGGTCTAGACAATGATCACGTTTCTAGCCTAATATTACAGACAAACACTCAAGAACTGGTTTGCCTTCTAAAATTTCTTCCTTATACTCTCTCTGCCCAGTAACTATAGCTATCTCCTCCCTCCAGGGCACTTTTGTTCTATAATAATAACCTATCCTATATATGAAACTGAAATCCAGAACTTTATTTTGAAAGCATGGGACAGAGCCTTTAATGCCTATTTGCAATCTGCCATCTTTAGGACACACAAATATAAACTTCAAGAGCAACAACTCTAGGCAGAAAAAAGAGGCTGAGAAAGCTCATCACAATCTCATTTTTAGAGTTTTCAGCAACTATACAAATGCACTTTAAAGTCTTAGGACAGAATATAAAGTGAGTAGCTAGGCTTTACCAAGCAGTCAGAAACAAGGTTTAACAAAACTGCTGTTTTACTAACACCTGTTTACCCAGAGACAGATACTTAAAGGTATAGGATATATTGATACCTTAGGGCAAAATAAGACTTGTTTTATCATTAATATAAAATCACAACAATACACGTGAGCCCTTCCTTGGGCCAGAATATAATCTGAATCAAAATCACTTAAGTGACACTAAGTGACATTTTTCTTCAATCATAAAAATGTTAACGAATCTGACCTTGTAACTATGATTAATATGCAAAGAAAACACTGCTCGGGGAATACAGAGACACAATAGATGTCAATCAAAACAAAATCTCTGAGCAGGCAGAGGGAGGTACTACTACAAAAATAAAAAGCCAAGAGATATTATCATAGTAAGAAAAGTAACTTGGCAAATGGTCTAATTTTTATACTGACTTTGCTCTTCACTGTTCAAACTAACTGATGGGGGGTGGGGAGAATTAGGTAATGAAATGTTTTTAATGCATACATGTACTCAGACCTGAACTTTTCTAAAGACCACCATAATATGTTGAGCTTTATAATAAAATTTAAATTTAATCCCTGTGGAAGGATGTCATTCACTTAGATTCGCATTTTTTATTTGATATTATATGCAAACTACTAAAGTCTTAAAAGACAAAGTACCAGCCCAATCTTACAGCATAAAGTTATTTTTGCTATATTCTGTTGTACATCTTCATTATCTGCACTAATTGATATTTAATAGAAAAATAAGGATATCCAAAGCTCAAAGCAGCAAGCAGTGACCACAAATCCCTTGACAGCATCGATTTGCTTGTATATATTAACATGAAAATTCAACTTCAGTTTCAAATTTCTTCAAATTTCACCCATGCTAAGGGTTCTATTCGGTTTACATCTCAGGAAGAGTGTCATCACTGGTTGAAATCCGAAAACCATTCATTTGCTATTTCTTAACAAAAACTTTGTGAAAGCATGTAAACTATACACCTATCTTTTGGATAACAATCGTTAAGTACAAAAACATTCATTTAACATCTTACAAATCATTACAGTTATACATAAAAGCACCTACAAAATTCAAAAAAGTAAAAGATTCACAGTGAACCTTGGAACATAACATTTAAAAAGTGGATTCAAAGACCTATTTTTCTCTCAAAGACATAAAACACACAATGAAGCCAACACAACTACTCTTCTCATCTAGCTTCTTAAAATGCAGCACACAGAAGTAAATTATTGCATATTCAGCACACTCCTTTATCACTCAATTTCTTCACACCATGCTAAAATTTCTCAAAGGAGAAATCCAGTTCTGTGCTAAGCATGGCCTTTCTCAAGGTAACCTGAACACTGAGAAACTATTACACAGGTTCAAGGGAATAAGTATAGCAGATGTACATAAAACTGGTACATCCAACTGATACATTTTCTGCATAGTTAAGTCACATCACACGCATAAACTTTAACTCACGTCTTTATCTCAAATTGTGAAGAGAGCTAAAAGCCTCAAGTTACCAAAATCCCATTCCAACAATACCCTCATTTTGTTCCACAGTGCGTTAAATGAAGCAGCACAACAGCAATAACATTTAACCATAGTTAAACTGCTGTAATTGAAAAGGTAAAATTTGTTGGTTCTTGAAAAGGCTCAACACCTTTAGAGGACATACTTCTGGTAACTAAATTCTAATCTCTTTTGCTTTTGTATTAAGAGCTGAAAAACCCAACTCTAGGCACCAGAAAGACTGACCAAAATACTCAAAAAACAAAAACAAAACACACACACACACACACACACACACACACACACACACACACAAAATCACCAAAAATTATATGGTTTCCAGATGGCAGTAAACGAGTGAAAATGATTTACCTGCTAGGCAAACTAAGTTTTCACTCCCTTAACAATTTAATAAAAATCTGGAATGCTGGGACCAACTATAAATATGGCTCAAGGAGACCCAAGCAAAGCAGCTGTATTTCTGGAAAGAACAGTTAAAAGCTTCCAAAAGCAATCAGATAATGCATTTTTAAAAAGGTCACAGAAGGATTCACAAGTTTGTCACATTAAAAGATGCAGGATTATGAATAACCTAATTTTAAACATACTGCTATAATCGTGAATTCTCCTGCTTAGCACCAAGAGGGTGACACTTATTAATAAATAGAATTTTTCCTTTAAAATCAAGCCATTTAAAAGCTAAAGCAAAGAAATACAAGTGAATTCCTTACAATAGTACTTCTTCTCAAAGTCCCACTGGGTTAAATAGAACCCCTATTAAATAGCCTATCTATACAGAATAAAGATTTCTACAATAAAATTTACAAGCAGAAATATATTTTGTGGATACCACATGTAAAAAAAGATTTTTAAAACCCACATGGCCGATGCACACGCACACATATGCTCACACATCACCCCCCAAAAGAAATACCTTCAATGAGGTCAGAAGCAGCCTGAACACGAAAGCCCCCTTAGAGCCCTGGTGATTGTCCTCAAGTAGAGCAAATGGGCACTGCCATCTTTACCTAGATTTAAGAATCCTGAAGAAGCAAAATACAGTCCTAGAAGTGAGTTATGTATGTTACCTTCATGTTCTGATCATCTCCTAGTGAAATGCTTTATTTGTACCTGGGTGAAGTGTACACCCCATCCCTTCTCACTCCATCATCCTGGGGCTTCAGTATGCTCATAAAAGCATGTCAGCTTCTGCTACTATTGCAAACTGGAACCTAATACAACATTAGTTTCCAGAGATCAACAGCGAGATGCAATGTAAAGCCTAATAATGTCAGTACTCCATTCATATTTACACATCAATAATAGAGAATGAATCTTCACAGGAACAAAGCCATTGTATAATACTAAAGGGCTGGCAGCAGGATGGTGAAGACCAGACCAAAGCAGTTGCCCGCTCCCTGCCTGCATACTCCATGCTCCCCACTCCCAAGCAGTCTCACAGAGTTGCTGACTGCACAAGGCTCTCAACTCCACATCAGAGCATCCACTTCTCACCCAACCAACTCAGTCCTTCTACAGGCTGAGGATTTTGTCCTTCAATGAAGTGCTGTGTTCATTTTCAACATGAACATTACACAGTAGATGCTGGCTTTAACTAAAACCTTTCAACAAATCTCCCAGCAGAGGAGGAATAGGGAACCTAAGTGGTTAGAAGCAGAGAAATGTGCAAAAATGCCACCAAAGCAGATGACCTGCAATTTTGACTTCTGTGACATTTTTAGCTCTTGCATTCATTTAATATTTGTGAATTTTAAGTTTCTTTTAAAAATGTCAATATAAGGAAACTCTTATTGCAATCACTGTCATGGATAGATGGAGCATTCCCACTAACTTGGTTACTTGATGATGACTCAAACACTATTTTCTTGATCAGAACATAAAATAAAAACCACAATCACACAGAAAAAAAAAAAATGCTCTCATAAAAAGCAACTTAAATTCGTTAGCCAAAGACTGAAAAGATATATCTGTATAAAAGGTTATAACTGCATTTACAGTGCAAACTCATGTTTCTTTTTACTCTCTCTTCTGCACAGAGAACATTTATCTTGAGAAACATCGTTGCCTCCCTGCATTTCTTTAAAACACCTGAGAAAGGTAAGGCTCAAAGAGACACCTACTCAAATGCAACAGGTCTCTGATCGTGGGACTTCCACAATACATCTGCTGCTATCAAAGATCCAAGATTTTCATTATAGCATTATGGTCAAACTTAAAACTCAAAAAGGCTCTGGATGAAAAGGGGAACTTGCAATGACCATTACATGCCACAGACTGTCCCTCGGCATGTTCTAGCAACTGGTCTTCACCGGAGCAAGGCAAGTCATATACAGCATCTGTTTAAATAAATAAACAAACTCAGTAACTTAATGGGAACTCAAATGCTGCCCTTCTAACCTTTTGTTATAAAGGAATTCACATACCATACATATTTTTCCTCACCACACTCTAAATCTAACTTAAGTAGAACCACCAAGATACTTTCCTTTCCCTAAATTGGGGCTTAACTGACTTTCTAATCTATGATTATTGATTTCCACACATTCATTCCAAATCTTAATCTCTGCCTTTAAACCCTTAGTATTCACATGCTTTAAAAAAATGGCCATACTTTTGTCTACCTCTCATTTTTGTTTTCTACCATCATACAGAACTTAACACAAGGATCAAAATGTAAGCACTGTAAAGATTACAACTGTAATCTAAGATTTATAAAGAGTCCAAGTCTAGAAAAATAAAGGTGGAGCTGGCCAAATCATCGGGGAATATATTTACCTAAAGAAAAATCCAAATTTTAAAAATCATGGTCCAACAAAACTCTGAATTTATCAGGATTTTGTTTTGTTTTGTTTTAAAGGTAGAGCAGAGACCTGACCAGGGAAGTAGATTGGGAATAGACATCAGGAGGCTGAGGCACAAAGAAAATCTCCAATCAGGTTTCCTGGGACAAAAATTCTTTTACATTTCTTTTATAAGACAAATTGTGTATGTCCATATCATGCCCAATTAAGCTGGGTATATTAAGTTAGAGTATACTTTCTTTTAGTACCTTCTTCCTGGACACATGGCTTTTAAAGATTTTGTAAAATAACTGATTTCTGAGCTTACATTAATTAACCTATCAGGCTATCATGTCCCCATCAGCCAACGTGGTCAGAAAAATCTTATTAAGGGGACTCCTCCCACATACTTTATGTATACCAAACTACATGACTTCATAATTAACCTTAATTTTCCAAAATAGAATAAAAGCATCTTTTAAAATAGGGTTTTTCCTGCTTAAATCATAAACAGTACTGAAAGAAAATATGATAATTCTTCTTATTTCTTAGACTTTTCTATATAAAAGCCTTACATTTAAATGGTGAATAAATGCATTATCTACTGCACAGGGATTTCACACAATTCCAAACAACATGTAATAAAAAAGTCTACTGTAGTTTCAAATGATGTCTATTAAATCAGTATTACCAAAGAACTTTCTACATTCATCACCATTACTTTCCAAATTAGCCCACATACCTACTCTTTATAACTGAGGATAGGAAAGCTCCAGATGTCATCCATAGTACCTCCTTAAAAAGTTGCTCATTACCTCCTAAAAGTAAGAAATGTTGCCCTTCTGAAGTCAATGCTCCTCTTACATATATGTGAGAATGAGGTCTCCTCATGTTTATGCTATTTGGTTCTACTCCCCTCACTAATACCTATTAACTTACAATGTTCACGCACAGCACCCAGGTTTGACATTCACCCGCAAAAATGGCACACTGAAAGGGAATATCATTTCATCCTGATGATTTAAGTTCATTTTAGCGAGTTTCATATTTAGAGAATGTGATCACATATATGAACTCTCTACAAAACATGTGCAACTCTTTCTGCTTATCTATCACAATCCGTTACACTCTCAACTAAAATCAAGGTTAGGCCAAAACCAAATCAAATCCCCCAAAGATTTTAAAAAGAAAATGACTTGCCTGTTTCAAAATTATCCTGAAGTTTTCGTGGATGAAGTTTTTTTTCACATTTCTATTAAAAGAACACAAACAAACACACACACACACACACACACACACACACACACAATACACCATCTGTAGTTATTCTACATAAATGAGGAGATATGTTATCAAATTTCTCAGGAAGAAAATTAAACCAGGAATATAATCACCATCCCAGTCTTACACTGGTTTTTTTTTTTTTTTATTTTACGCCTAAAACCTTAAGTTCTTGATTACATGTACAATAATAGAAACACCAGAAAAAAAAAATTACTCATTAAATTTTTCAACCCAAAAATAAATAAATAAATAAATAAATAAATAAATAAATAAATAAATAAATTTTTCAACCCAGAGATAATTATTAACATTTTAGTGCATCTCTCTAGCTTTTTCTTTATGAAGATACTGTGAATTTTCATACAATTACTAAAAATTTAGTGGAATTATTAGGTATATAGGACTATTCTATAACTTACTTTTTTTTCCCCCCTAAGGATGTATTATTTATTTTAGAGGGAGAAGGCATAAACATGGGTGAGCAGGGGGAGGGACAGTGGGAGGGGAAGAAAAGAGAAACTCCAGCAGACTCCCCACTGAGTGTGAGCCCAAAATGGGGCCAGATCACACGGGGGCTCAATCCCACGATCCGGAGAGCATGGCCTGAGCTGAAATCAAGAGTTGGATGCCTTAAATGAATGAGCCACCCAGGCGCCCCAAACTACTTTTTAAATGTAATATACTGTGAATATATTATTTTCAATAAATATAAATCTACACCATCATTTTTAATGACTACACGGTAGCCCACTGCATATATGATACAGCATTTGAAATTATACTCTTGGATATGCAGACTGTTTCCATGTTTTCATTATTCAAAAGAGTAGTGGGATGAACATTCTTGAAAATTTTCTTCTAGGGAAACAGTTTAAGAAACTTTTCAGGCTTTCCATATAGTCAAGCTACTCTCTAAAAGGTAGTACCAATTAGTTATTTTTAAGTATTGTCAATACACTCAATAATATACAAGTGGGGGATCCCTGGGTGGCGCATCGGTTTAGCGCCTGCCTTTGGCCCAGGGCGCAATCCTGGAGACCCGGGATTGAATCCCACGTCGGGCTCCTGGTGCATGGAGCCTGCTTCTCCCTCTGCCTGTGTCTCTGCCTCTCCCTCTCTCTCTCTCTGTGACTATCATAAATAAATAAAAATTTAAAAAAATATATATATACAAGTGGCTCTCTTTTTATCTGTGGCAATCTGACAAGAAAAAAGTTTAACTAAAAGGCAAGTAATCTAAGAGTAAATTGATCTTTAACATGTGTTTTAAAAAAAAACAAACGTGTTTGCCCTTGGAATCAATACACCCAAGTAAACAGCAAATAGAAACTCAGGTAAAAATTTTTGATAAAACTTTGAAAACTACTATTATCACCCATTGTTAAAAAAAGAAAACTAGGACTTCCAGAAAAGACAAACAAGGAGACCCATTAATTATGAACTGCAACTTTCTGGACCACAGACTAAGCGTGAAAGTAAATGTCCTAAAATGCTCACAGTTATCTGTCTGCAGCCCCAGTCTAAGGGCTATGGCACTGACTTTATTTTAATTTTCTAAATTCTATCACCTTTTTTTAATAATTATTTTATTCTATCATTTTGGAACATTGACCTCTGCCAAATTTTTTCATATGCCTGTTATTGTCTGAAACCTACTGCCATCTCTACAGTCCCCAGATCTCTAAAACTCTTTATATTTACCTCTTGTTTATAAATTCTATCAAGTTGAAGAGAAAAAAAATACACTTGTGATGTTCTCCCCAACTTTAGCTTTATTATAACAATACAGACTCTATTTAGAAAAACAAAGAAAAATAGCCAAGGACTTGCTCTTTCTAGAAAACAGGGTTGACTACACACTGTTTTCATAGTACTAAAAAATATTTAAATACCGACATAAAATAGCAAAAAATCAGATGTGTAATTCAATGTGACAAACCTGTAACAGGGCAGCCAGAGATTTTAAGTAAGCAAATAATGCAGAGTTTCACTGCATAAATATCAATATATCAATTCAATGTGCTTTTTGGACAATGCCCTTGCCCCACTCCTAAAACGGATAAACTACCTTCTTAGTTTTATAGATGTAAGTCTTACCATTAAGGGATTCTGCTGCTTGGCTGGCTGACTGTGGATCCCATTTGTTCTTTTCTTCTGATTAGGTGAGTCCTGATACTGTTTTCTGCCATTTCCCCTCATACTTTGATTCTGTTTTTCCAAAGAGAAGAAATAAAATATTAGCCTACAGTATAATTTAACAGGACCAAAGAATATACTGCCAAGAATATGTTTAACTGGTTGAATGAGAGTTTAGCAAAGTCCCTCCCAAAATTTTCCTAGAATATTGGAGAACCACATGGAACACCTGAGTGGCTCAGTGGCTGAAGATCTGTATTCAACTCAGGGAGTGATCCTGGAGTCCTGGGATCGAGTCCCAAATTGGACTCCCCGCAGGGAGCCTGCTCCTCTTTCTACCCATGTATCTGCCTCTCTCTCTCTCATCAATAAATAACATCTTAAAAAAAAAAATTGGGGAACCACATATCAGTATTTTCTTACAGAAGACAGTGCTTCACAAAGCAAGATTCCTCTAAAGGTACACAACAGTAAATACAGTGGTCCCTAGGAATCTTGCCTTATCCCATTTCTGCTTACAGACTTTGTTTACAATGCACAAGTTAAAAAAAATGGGAGAAGGAGAGAGAAACAAGTTTGAAAACCTTATGCAACCATCATAAACAACCCTCTGAGGTGGAATGCAAAGGCACACTGGCCATTTTTTAAAACAAGAAATATGTAGCAGATAGTGATCAACTATTATCCTAAAATCTGCTTTAAATTTATAATAAACAAGTGAGTATTTTTAAATTAATAACCTTTTATACAAAATAAAGATTGGTATTTAAAAACCTTAGGCCATTATCCCTAAAGTTAGATCTAAAGCCTAAACATGCAGTAGTTGACATTTTGTAATTGTATGATTTAACATAAGTTAATTTTCTTATCATTCCCCCCAAAATCTAGGTTTAACTTAAAAAATAAAGTTTTTAAACATTACTTTGTCCCTAACGGTCTTAAAGGGACAGCTAGTTAAGAGGACTAAAACAACATAAATAATTAATATTTTGTACTTTTTTAAGAATATCAAAATGCATTTGTTTATACTCTATCTACTACAGAAAAAGCTAAGCAGTTCCTAAAATAGGGCAGCCAGAGTGGCTCAGTGGTTTAGTGCCACCTTCAGTCCAGAGCGTGATTCTGGAGACTCGGGATCGAGTCCCACGTCGGGCTCCCTGCATGGAGCCTGCTTCTCCCTCTGCCTGTGTCTCTGCCTTTCTCTCTCTGTCTCTCATGAATAAATAAAATCTTAAAACAAAACAAAACAAAAAAACTGTCCTGGTGTCTATTCACCTTAAAAAAAAAAAAAAAAAAAAAAGCAGTTCCTAAAATAGCCTGAAAACGAAACACTTTTTTTTTTTAAGTTTTTATTTCAATGTGGGGCTCGGACTCAAGTCCAGAGATCAGGAGTTGCACTCTTCTAACTGAGCCTGCCAGGTGCCCCAACAATAAGCTAACTTAAATAATTGGTTAGGAACAGAAAACAAACTGATGGTTGCCAGAGGGCGAAATGGGCAAAATGAATGAAGGAGAGTGGGAGATAGAGGCTTCTAGTTATGGAATAAGTAAGTCACAAGAATAAAAGGCACAGCCGTAGGGAATAGTCAATCACATTGTAATAGCGTTATATGGTGGTTGTATGGTGGCATAAGAGTGGAACAAGTGGAACTACACTTGTGGTGAGCACAGCATAACATATAGAGATGGTGAATCACTATGATGTACACCTGAAATTAATGTAACATTGTAAAATAGACTCCAATAAAAAAAATTTAAATAATAAAGAAATAGGTTTACAGAAATGCATGTTATCACATACTTCTAATTCAGTTTCATTCATTCTGCTCTTCCTGGTATTTTTTTAGTATGGTACAATAAATATAGTTTACCATCATAACTTTTAAACATACAAGTCAGTGGCAGTAAGTATAGTCACAATGTTGTACAGCCACCACCAGTATCCATCTCCAGAATGTTTTTCATCAAACCAAACAGGAACTTTATGCCCATTAAATAACTCTGTATTCCCTGTCCCTCAACTTTAGTAATCTCAAGTTAATTTGTCTCTAAATTTGTCTATTAGGTACCAAATATAATTTGTCCATCATGTGTGACTTATTTCACATAGCATGTGTCCAAGGTTCAAAGACCATATAACAGCATGTGTGCATCACAATTTCATTCCTTTTTATGACTAATAAAACTCTGTATGTGTATTTTGTTCATCCACTAATCTGTTGACAGACATATACGCTGTTTCCACCTTTTGGCTATTGTGAATAATGCCACGATGAACACTGGTATACAAGTTATCGGGTTGAGTCCTTATTTTCAATTTTGTGAGGTATATAACCCAGGAAATAAAACTGCCAGATCATATGATAATTCTGAATTTAACTTTTTTAGGAAACACCAACCTATTTTCCATGGCAGCTGTACCATTTACATGCCCATCAAAAACGCATAGGGATTCTAATTTCTCCACATTATTGTCAACACCTGAGACTTTCCTTTTTTCTTTTTAATTACAGCTTTCCTAGTGGATATGAAGCAGTATCTCAGTGTGGTTTTGATTTGTATTTCTCTAATGACTAAAGATGTTGAGATTTCTTGTGTGTTTATTGGCCACTGAATATCTTCTTTGGGGAAATGTCTATTCGAGTTGTTTGTTCATTTTTTTAATTGGGTTTTTGTTCACAAATTTGCTTGTCATTCTTTTGCAGGGGCCATGCTAATCTTCTCTATATCATTCGAATTTTAGTCTACGTGCTGCTGAAAAAAGGACTAATTGCGGTTTTTTGTTGAATTAGAGGAATTCTGGATATTAATCTCACATTTGATATGTGATTTCCAAATATATTCTCTCATTCTATGGGTTATCCTCTCACTCTTTAAGAATGCTCTCTGATGCACAAAAGTTTGTAATTTTGATGAAACCAGTATATTTTTTAAAAGAATGAAAACAAGAGTGGCACCCAAATGGATGGCTAAAATGATAAAGACAAATAATGCCAAGAATTAGTAAGGATGTGGAATAACTGGAGCTCTCGTATTTTTTGTTGGGGATAACTTGAGAACATTGTTTGCAGCATATACTGAAGAACACAGCATATCCACTGATCCAAAAAAATCCTATACACAAAACAATGGTGTATGCTCATCAAAATACATACAGAAATATCCATAGGAGAACTGTTTGTAAAAAGCTCAAAACTGGAAACAACTGAAATGTCCATTAATAGTAGAATGGATGAAGTGTGGCATAATCACACACTAGATTACAACACAATAATAAACCTTTCACTGATGGCATATATACCAAAGTCAGATGCTAATTTTTATTTCTTACTACACTGGATTTATACCAAAACTGTGAAGGTTAAGAAGTCTTAATTAACCACGCTTCAAATCACAAATTTGGAACACAGAAATCTTTGATCAACAATTCAGAGCTCTGTAACTGTTAATCTGCAATTCCTCAATTCAGATACATTTCTAAGTCAAATCTAAAGTTATGAAAATCTTTAAATGTATTATCACTCACCTTTGCTTTTAAAATGTCAGACATTTCAGAATGATTATTATATGGCTTTTGTTGCAGTGGCTGCCTGTACTTTACCCACTGGTCACCAGGAGAACCTTCAGGAAATAACTGCTGACTGTGGCGGAATTTGGTTCGACTATACCAAGATTTAAAAAATAAAAATCAGATCACAAAATTTTCACTTAAACTTCTTCTAACACTTTGATAGTTTATCTTATAGATCACAAACTTTACTTTCTTATTTAATCTCTATCTCTCCGCAGTGGACTACAAGTTCCATAAGAGTTGGGATTCTTACCTGCTTTATCCCCAGCACCCAGAAGAGTGCCTGGTGTTCACTATTTCTTGAATGGATTAAGTGTTATTTTAAACCCCAAACTTTTCTAAGTTATCCATATTACCCCCTCCCTATTAGTAATTATACCTTTAAAAATCAGAAGGAAATAATTCTAAATTGAGTTGAAACAAACACACGTGGCTATTCCTTCTTACTAGGAGAGACAACGCATTCTCGCCAAGATGTTTAAAATACAGAATTTAATCCTGCACACGTTGGTTATGGATCCCTTCCATTCTAGAGGAAGATCTGAAAATTTAAGCTATATTCTAAGGCAAAAAATTAAAGGGCCCAAGAAAATAGACGAGCAAATTTTAAAAAGCCTGGTCTCAAATTCTCATGTGAAAGATTTTGATTGTAAATGGTTGTACTCACATAGTACAATAAAGTTTGTAATAAAGAACATTTTATAGTACTACTTACATTTATAATACAGTCCAGAGTCATTGATCCAAAGAACTGTACTACAGTGATTATTTCAGAGTTCTCCTTTCCCATTTAAAAATTATAATAAAATTGCAGCATGCCTATTTTCTTGAGACAAAATTCAGGTATTTCCTCCAACATATCACAGACATTAGTCTATATGCTAAAAACACCATCCTGCCTAAGAAACCTGAAATTTGGTTAAAATTGCTTCATTACATCCTAACTCCTCTCTCCAGGACTACAAAGCCT